>NC_137456.1:92821672-94155113 GCF_964235325.1 Thermobia domestica
TGATAAGCATTGTCATGAGATTGACCTTTACTCACCAGAGGAAACTGATAAACTATCTTCCCTCTTGAGTCCCATAAAAGAAGCTCAGTAACTATTAATATGTAAAGAAATGATTTCACATCAAACAGATTCATCCTCAAGCTGCAGACATTTCTACTTGTCAACAAGTTGATCATCTGAAATGCCACAGACAGTGCTTTGCTACAGTTCTGATGCATCTGCAGCTGTTTTCATTTTCTTGCTTGAAGATTGAGAAATAGAAGTGTTTGCAACAAATGTTTATCTCGTAAAATATATTGTACTTGAACATTCGTTAAGAATTGTAGAACATCCACTTGTGGTAACTTAGACAGTTCATATTTTGTTTGTTCTTAAACGACAACTTGTTGTAAAGGGAGTAAATCATTAGATTCGAACACCTGCTGTTTGTCCAATCATACGAAAATGACTTTATTTCATTCTGCCTGCGATAGTTCCAATAGCTAATAATAACTCTGCATATAAAACATGAATCAATGGAACTTCTCAAATTTTATATTGATGTGTTAAGTTTAAACCTATGAAGTAGATCTAAAAGAGAGTGTAAGTGCTAGTTACTTCGAAGTGCAGTCCAAATTTTATATTTTAATGCTTTTTGAAATATAACTGTATTTTTGAAATTAATTGTGTGATTTTATACATTGGAGAAAGTTCAAGGAACACATTAGCAAAAGATACATAAAAAGAGTATCAGCAAAAAGGAAACAAGGTGTAATATTAAAAACTGAATTACTGAGAAGTGATAGCTTGTTGCAGATTCATTTATAGCGAACAGAATAGATAAGACAAACACAGAAAGGTCTCCCTGGCAATCTTCCTCCTGAGAGACATAAATCCCACCAACCTCCCACATACATTTACTATATTTACCTTGTATTATGTGGTCTCCTTATCGTCATCATCGCTATTATCAACAAACTTAGAAAGTTCGTTTTTGAATTCTCTCTTTCTCTCTCTCTCTTTGTGTGTGTGTGTGTGTGTGTGTTATTTGCGAATTTTTCAATTCTGAGCCCTCCATTCGATAGAGCACCAAAAACTATCTGAGAAAGTGATGGAATTTTTCGCGTCACTCTTAACGTTCCCTAGATATTGGCCCAAAAAGCTCCGATTTCGGGAGATTTAAGGAGCCATATCTCGGGAACCGTTAGTCATAGAGAGATGATATTTTGCGAATCTTTCAATTTTGAGCTCTCCATTTTAAGCAAGTGTCTTCGTAAAACAGCATATCGTAGAACGTTTTAACATATTTCCTCCTTTGTATAAACTAAACACTTCCTCATTACTCCCGTTTATACGGTTCCAGAAGTCTTATAGCTTGTTGATGTGCGTCCTTGCGAACTCTAAGCAAGCATATATATGTGTATCTGTTAGTTTGACCTACAAAGCAGAACAAATAATATAAGTACAGTTACATGTCTCTGCACTGCATTCCAGACCTAAAGTTGTTATCAGGTTTGTTGCAGCAGCGAACGGGTTTGTTACGTTAGCTTCAATAATCGAAACATTTTCATCTTCCGTTGTCACTTGCGGTCTACTCAGTTTCACTTTAGTTTGTAATCCCTGCTTCCCTTGTTCAATTCAATATTTATTAATATCCAGGCTCATGGTTCGAGTAACTTGTTTTTTTTTAAGCATTCCAGCTTCCCATATGCAGTTATTCTTCCTCTAGTTATAAGAGACAAATAGCTTATCATATAGGTAACTTTTAAAACCACATAATTCATTTATAAATACGCTGTGTATATATAATATTGTTCTATTTATTATGCAACAAACGCTTTTTCAGATTTTATTTTAGTTGTTGTTTATAATAATATACTTTTGCAATTCCATGTAAGATGATTATCTATTATAAACAATTCTATTATAAACCTTGATTTTTCTGATTCTTTTTCATTTTTTTTTCAAAAATTATGATTTACGAACATTGTCAGGTAAAATTTCATGTAAAGTTTATTTGTATATTACACAATTTGGGAAATTGCTGACTTCCAGCTTGTTCTTGCTGGAAACAGCAAAATAAATGCATCTTACCATCTTTCCATTCCCTTGTTGCTGGATTGATGATTCCAAATAATTCATCATTGGTAACTGCTTTTGGATTTAAGTCATTAAAGAGTGGCTTCATTTTCATATTTTGATATGTTTTGAAAAGGGTTTTCCAAACTTCGGTTTTCCCTGTTCCAGCATTTCCAATCACAAAAACAGAATGCCTAACTTCCAATAGTTCCTCCAACTGAACTACCTGAAAATGAATTGAGCAAAACAGGCTATTGGTAGTAGCAAGACATTTTATTTGTGCTGCTTGCTGTATACAGGAAGCATCAATTTGTTAAATAATGTATATATAAATATATTTGGAATCTTATAACTTTATCCACAAAATAAAGAAGTGAACTTTAAAAATTACAAGATTAATTACTATGAATTCTCAAATTTTAAAAAGTTTTGTGGAGAGTTTTATCAGTAAAACGTGAAGGGAATATTATTACAAAATATAAAAGTGGATCATAAAGTACGATAGAAGTACGAAAATGTCTTTGTACATCTATTACATTACATTTAATTACCAGTAACGTCCGCTCTTTATAAGCCATTCTAATTCAAATATTTCTATTTAACATTAGAAATGAATCTAAATGATAATCTGTGGTGATTTTATGTCGAAGACTGTAAAATTTCTTCATGTCTTTAATCCAATAAAGCATGTTGCACAATTTCAAATCTTTTATCTTTTAAGTTTAACGTCCCACGGTTATGCCGGTTAGGCTAAAGGAGACGGTGATTATGAGAGGTGAGTGAAATGGTGGAATGAAGAAAGTGGGAGGAAACGGGAGAACCCAGAGAAAATCCACGAGCACGGTGTTTGTCCACCACGAAGTCCACACGGCGCGAGCTGGGATCGAACCAGGGACCCCAAGCACCGGAGGCGAACGCTCTACCACTGAGCCAGCGCGCCCCCAATGCACAATTTCAATCTTAATAGTAAATACAAATGGATAAGGTATAAAAAACCTAGGTAAACTTCAGAAGATTGTTCCAAAGGACATATTTTTATCACGATAAATGTTTTAAAGTAGTTAAAACCAAAAGATATGTGTGCTAAAATATTTTAGTTAATATGATACAATTTCGTAGCTCTTTTATAATTGAATGAATACAAAAAAAATAGCGCTTTCTTCTGTTTGCTTTTGTGTTTCTAGGTACCAAAAAAAGAAAAGTAAAAAGTTCATGAGCTCAACCTTTAATATAAAGTTGTCTTCTGGTTGGAGTTTTAAATCCATTGCAGCCTGTTTTACTGTTCTCTCAAATTCTGGGTCTCTTTTACGTGGAACGTCTAAAGCAGGAAACAAATCTCCTATAAGGCCCATAAACACTGGAACGTCGTCAGTAACAATTTTGGGAACATTAAAATCCCTAAGAGCTCTCATTAGAACTTGTTCTTCTGGTCTACCTGGATCTCCTCGCTGTGAAAAGAAAATAAATAATGAGAATATGAAAAAAATCAAAAAAGAAATAGCTTCATGTTTGACTATATTTAAAACAATAAATGATGTCAATGCAATTCAATGCAATATTTCAATTTAACGATTATGCTATTTAGGCTACAAAGATGAACGATTAAGGTAAGTGAATGATAAAGGAAGAATTGGTAAAATGAGAATGTGAGAGGAGACATAAGTACTCCGAGAAAACTCATGGACACGATGTTGTCCACTACCAACTTGCTTGGCCGGGATCGAACCAGGGGCCCACGCACCAGAGGCAAGCGCTCTACCACTGAGCCACCGTGTCCCGTAATAAATGATGTCGTTCTTGAGTACGCGAAGTTGACAGTTTCAGTGATTATATATAAAATTGTCAGTGACTAATAGTTAATTATATAGATGATTCATTGAAGATTTAACACATCGATTAGAAAATATATCGTATTCCTTTAAAGGCACTTTACTGCTTCAAAAATGTATGTCCCCTATAATGTCTACTGGTTAGCACACGTGAGCTTAAGTTTCTACAAAGCTAGAATAATGTATTAGGAACTATTATGTCAAGTATATATATATATATATATATATATATATATATATATATATATATATATATATATATATATATATATATATATATATATCACCAAGTTGAATGTGTACCATCTGTCTAGCCATAGTACCTTATGGCTGTAGTGTTTTGTTTCATCAGTACATGTATGCTTTTGTTGAATAATCTGTTTTTACCAATTTCCATACTATTAGAAATATTTTTCTCGTTTAATAGTAAAAATTTCCACTATTATTTTCTGGTAGTCTCTTCTAAGAATTTACCTACATTTCAACTCCTTAAAATAAATAACCACATCTTTAACTTTTAAAGTGCGCATGCATCGTGAATGGAACAATACGATACATAATCTTATCCGATAATTAATTACTGTACGTTTTATTTGTGAAAATAATCTCCGGGAAACAATTTCTGCTTGAACAATAGATAATGTTATTCTCCCGTAACTTACTAAAATCACACAATACAAAGAAAAGTTAGGTTCAAGCCAATACACTTTTTTTCCACGCCCACAAAAAATCCAAATTATTACTCTTATTTTCGTGTTGAATATGTTGTTATTCATCCATCTTACTCATTGTCGTTACATAACTCTAATTAAGAAAAATCGAAATGCTCCTCTCTATAATAACAAAATGACAATTTTATTGAAATAAATTGCCGGTTATGTTTAATATTTAACATTCTCATGAGAACAAGTGAGGTACTTTATCTTAATAAAGTATTAACTTGACTGAGAAACCTTGCTATTGTGGTTTCCTGTCTTTTTTGACTGGCGGCACACTTTACTGAACGCTCACGTTATCACAATACATTTGATTGTTTTAATTAATAGTAATATAAATTGTAGTAGTGTAAGATTTGTTTCTATGAACTAGTGACTCTAAATAGTAATGAGCACTATGGTGCCTCTGGAGGTGTTGACTGGTAATGTCTGTCACAAATTTAATTTTAATTAAGTGTTTCATGATTTTTAAATTCTAAAATTTCGCTACATACTCTATGGGACTATACGACAAAGCAGGGGGCGCGGTGGCTCAGTGGTAGAGCGTTCACCTCTGGTGCTTGGGGGTCTCTGGTTCGATCCCAGCTCGCGCCGTGTGGACCTTATGGTAGACAAACACCGTGCTCGTGTTTTTTCTCAGGGTTCTCCCGTTTCCTCCCACTTTCTTCATTCCACCATTTCATTCATTTCTCATAATCACCGTCTCCTTTAGCCTAACCGGCATAATCGTGGGACATAAAACAGAAAGATTTCATTTCATTTTTATACGACAGAGCAGTGTGGCACGATACACCAGTTGGTAAGCACTGCCTTACTATATAAAAATCTGTCTGACGAGAAGCTGACTTTTACCTGTTTATATTTCTCGATCTTCCACCAAAATATAATACCTGAAATAGTCTGTGACTTATATGATCATACAATGTACATTTGCTACCATCCATTTAGCATCCAATAAATAATAATAATAATAAAAATAACGAATAAAACTATCAAATTATTGAAGCAAATTATATTCGTACGAAAAAGATTTATCGCTTCCCATATTTTCCGATTAGTTTGAAATTAAGATGACACTGTAACCTAAATAGTAAATATAGTTTTTCAAACATTCCCGTAAAATATTTCGTTCCCTCTTTTAAACAGAATAAGTGATGTGCCGTTAGGAACTAGAGTTAGGAGTTAGGAACTAGAACTATATAAGATATATACACCACAATTTCATCCAAGAAACACGATAAACTTAGTTGTGTTATTATTATTATTATTATTATTTGAAAACATGTTATTTGGAAAACAGAAGAGAAATTTTGCAGAAGCAAATAATACAACCAACAGTAGTATTGGTAATTTACCTTCAATGATCCTGCTACTACAAGAACGGATTTTATGGCTCGAAGACCCCAGTCATAATGATCCTGCTTCGATAGAAGTTCCTTGCACAATGTGTACAACGTAATAAATTTACGGGCTAGGATCTTAGCGTCCTGAAAGCCTTCTGCAACTAACATGATCTCACAAATTAATTCGAAATCAGGAACCACCATAGCACACGGTCTAGTAAAGGAAGAAACAAGTTGAAATTAAAACACTTCAAGTAAAATTTGTTTATATTTTTCGTTACACCACTCTAAGAAAGAATTATAAGCAATCAATTATAAATGTTGACTCTAAAATACTTTCAAAACACATGCATTTGCTTGTACTATAAATTTATGACTGAAGGTATATAATCACAGTCCTATTTTTACCTGAAAGTAAGATTGTAGCATTACCTAAAGAGTGCTTTCAGGTTCTCAGGAAGTTCTGTTCGACCAGCATAGCCGGGATTCATTGTGATAAATATTCCAACGGAAGGCTTCAAGCTGATAATTTCTCCCATGAAATTGAACTTTTTCTTCTTTTCTCTAATGGCATCCTGAGAGCGAAAGAGATAATTCTATTTAATTCTGCAACTTGTAATTCTGGATGTTTTGAGTAAAGAAATAAACTACATTTTATAGGCATTAAAAGTCACTTTCCAATTTTATGTTTACATATAATAAACAATATATTTTAGAGGGAAACTGATTTATTATGTGATTCATAATAATAAATAGTGAAAAATCTAATTGTTGTTAAATTCTGCAAGAAAAACACAATGATCTACATTGGGAATACACGATGAAAGACAGTTTTAAGAAGAAAAAGGAAAAAATGAAATTTTAATGTTATCATGTAAGGATGATTCCCTTGAGACTATGGAAAACGAATGCTAAACGCAAGTGAATGGAGATGTTAGAATTGGTAGAATGAGAAAGTGCGAGGAAACGGAAGAATCCCAAGTGAAATTGTAAACGTTTTTCATCACAAATTCAGACTGCTTGGAATTGAACCAGGATTCGTTTGCATTAGATGTGAGTGCTCTAGTACTGAACCATATTAGTTCCCTCAAGGAAGAAATATTAAGATGAAAGATTTTGATAGTGAAATTACCTTTTTTACTTTCAAAGCAAAATCACTTTTCTTAGCATCTATAATTAACAACAAACATACAAATACTAATGTATACTAATTACCTGTACTGACTTTACTTGGACAGCTACTACAGACAGTACCTCAACAGAAATTCGGTTAAACTCGTCAAAGCATCCCCAAGCTCCGGTCTGTGCAAGACCCTTGTAAATATTCCCACAAGACTAAATAGAAAATGAATATATCAAAATCAGAAGAATATTAATTTTCATTTAAGTACAAAATACAGAAAGTTATTCCAAATGTGTGAGACAGTACATACCTTAAAAAAAAAAAAAAAAAAAAAAGAAAATCCCGCACCACCTTAAGCGATGAGGATCGATTGGACTACCAGCATTGTGAACAGTCACTTGACATTATGATTTCTACTGTTGGAGACTGAGTGGAGAATGGTCATGAGTAGACTTCGGATCGATATGCACTAAAAAACGGCAAAATATGCATGCAAATATGCGCTAAAAATCACGAAAATATGCACTGAAAATATGCAGATATGCACTAAAAATTGTAAATATGCACCAATCGAAAGCTAACGTTAAATGAGGAATTTTATCATCTTTAGAGAAAAAAGTTGTATTACTTGAACTACATATACTTGGTGCATAACTATGACGCATTCATGCTACAATACACAACTGTGTAGTTTGCGGAGTTTTCTTGCTAAACCCTGCATTTGTCTGTTAAAACAAAACTGTACATTGAAAAGTTCTTTCTGGGTCACGGGTCCTTAAGGGACAGTATTTCAAAAAAGCAAGGTTACTTGCCGATAAATCTGGAATTCGTGCGACGTGGTTCCCAGGAACACTTTATTTACATTAAACAAGAATTTTACGTCTAGATTTTTCGCGTCTATTGAATGTGAGTTTCGAAAAAATGCTTGTGTTGGTGGCGTCTGTTTCGTTATTGAATCAAACATCTCAAACGCACTGCAAAGTCCTAATTATCGCTCTTCTAATTTCGTTATGATCTTTGAAATTGAACTGAAATGAGTATTGTTAAACGCAAGGTCGTTTTTAATGTTTTTAGCTCCGCAAGCGTCCAAGGCTTCTTGAATACATTTCGTTTCTTCGAGTTAAAAACAGCTCACAGTCAGTATGTGAAATTAAATACATCTCATATATATATATATATATATATATATATATATATATATATATATATATATATATATATATATATATATAAATGCGCCAAGTATCTGTGAATAAAAATAAATATACTCAGAGAAATAAACAAACATTTCTGGCTTAAAAGCATATAATAAAACCTGCCTAGCAAAATTGAACAGGACTCGCAAAAAATTCCGTTAAATGTTCTAGAGTTAACGGAGATAGATCTATGCTTAAAAAATAAACAAGGCACATACATACAATGGACATAGTGAAATAAAATGTTGTACATAGGCCTACCGTATTCAATTACAGCATTTATTTATGCTACGAATTAATACACAAAACTTAACAGTGAAAAAGAAAGCCTATATGCGGTTTCAAATGCCAAGACAAAAAGTAGATGCTATGCCTTTTTCAGCGCTCCTCTCTCTGCTATTGGCTCTCTTTTGATCTATTGTGTATTATACGCTAACTTAATTGTTCCATATCTCTAGACCAGCTAGAGAAAAACTAGGGCCTTACATAGCAGTGGACCAAAGGTTAAAGGTGTAGGGTACAAAGTAAACGAAGACCTTTACAGACAACGTAGTTCTTATACCTAACCTCTCACAGAATGTCTAAAATTTTTTACACGCTGCATTCGGGAACTTGAAAATTTCCGTTAAAAAGTAAATTTTAACATTCATTGTTCGCAACACAGGTTCCGCCTAATCAAGAGAATTTAACACATATTTTAGCTGCAAATTCATTTGACTGTGAAATATTTCCATTTAATAAGAGGTCAGTTGAAAGGCAGTTGTTACTGTATTAAAGGCCTGCGTTCAAAAACCGTATGTTCTTGTTTAAAAGAAAATAAATTCACTTGAAATTGCTTTTTCTATCCAATTATAATGTAAATCCTAGAATATTTTATTCTAGCGTAACATTGTCCATTTCAAACAGTAATAATTTACAGTGTATATAATATTGATACTTTAAACGGAAAAAAGTGATTTGAGCGAAACACAGAGCATGAATGGGAAGAAGGTAAAGTTATCGAAGACACAACAGAAGACATACAAGTAACACTTCCGAAGTGTAACACTCCGATTTTGATAAAATTTGGCAGGTAGACACTACACATGAAATAAACGAATACGTGTTTTTTTTTTTCTGCGGAAAAACGGTTTCAGGGGACACAAGCCCTAGGGATGCGCTCGAGTCGAGACATGTCTCGAATCTCGACTCGACTCGACTCGAATTCGAGTCGAGATTCGAGTCGAGACACACTTTGTAAAATTCGAGACGAGTCGAGACAAACGTATTTCTCGACTCGAATTTTCGAGTCGAGACACGAGTCGAGTCGAGACGGCTCTTAAAAATCTCGACTCGACTCGAATGTCTCGAAAATCTTTCTATAATTTTTAATATTATTTTGAAGAAAGTATTCACTCAGAAACAGCCTTGAAACCAATTCCAGCTTTTATTCCTTTAGAAAGGTACAGAACGCATAAAATTAATAGTTGATCTTTAAAGATCAAGATTTAATTTTCAGCTCAATTCAGTTAATTAGAACTAATAGTTAATGTCGTTGTATTTGGTTGTACTGTAAATATAATGATAATAATAATAATAATAATAATTGATTATCTAGTTTGTATAAAACTATTATCCGTAGTCTAAATCTAGTTTGTATAAAACTATTGCGATAGAGTGAACTTCATAAATTCTCTGAATGAGCAGTTGGTAGTCTATAGTAATTTAGCATAGTTATAATTATTGTGTTTTCGTTCCCATGAACGCAATAGGGTTACGTAACTTCTGGATTATTCGCTTGCCCAACTATTCTGAGGCTTTAATATGTTGCAGCATATCACGAGCTACGGATAATATATAATGTAACATTTGTTGTACATCACATATTATGATACGAGACTATTTTACATAGTATATCTTATCTAATATAAATAAAATAAAGAGTTTGTTTGTGTGTTTGTCTGTCTGTCTGTGCGACCTGGGGACCAGACGAGTGGACCGAGAGTTCCCAAAATTTGGTCACGGGCACCTTAGTCCAGGCCCCAGATCAAGACGAAGCGTTTTTTTTAATTTCGAACCAGGGGGGTCTCGGGGGGGAAGTTTACTGGGACCGACCTGGGGACCAGACAAGTTGACCGAGAGATACCAAATTTTGGTCACGGATACCTTGGTCCAGGTCCCAGTCTAAGGCGAAGCGTTTTTGTCAAAATTGGAACCAGGGGGTCTCAGGGGGGCGTTTAGCGAGACATGTAGTAAAAGTAATCCAAATTGATCGACATTAGTGTCAAATCCATAGTTTTCACGGTCGCTGAGATCAATGGTGACACTTCCATCAGCGATGACTTGCAAATTCAGCTACTACTGTATGCGGGCCGGGTGTCAGCGGGTGAGGAATACCGAGACATGTATAAATAGCCCATATTGATTGATACTAGTGTCAAATCCTTAGTTTTCGCGGTCATTGAAATGAATGGTGATCAGAGGTGTTGACTTCCAAATACAGCCCCCATGCGAAGAATGGGTATATTAAGCTAGTATTACAATAAATGGACTGCTTGGATGCCAAGAACTAGTACAGATAAGTACCATCCACTTCTATGAATAGGTATTTTTTAAAAGGATTTTTGTAAACACTAAGTTATAAAACAATGAACTACATACAGTAGTTATGGTTTTGGTTCCCAACATAAAAGAAATATGGATTGTTCATGAGATATATAACTTCAACTTTCACTCCTGGAAAATTTCAATTTTGGAGTTAGGCCACTTGGCATCAAAGCAGTTCACTGTAAGATAAATACATTCCGCACATTAGTAACATAGTTGTTCAGGGGCCTTCGATTTCCATCCTCTCAAATGAAAGCTGAATGATTGCTTGATACATGCTGACTATATAGGAGAAATAGTGTATTAAGTTTTCGAGCTTTCGTGCGTATCCGTATTTACACTCTGATATAACTTTAAGTTCACACTCAAATCGAGCTAATTGTTTAATGCATTTCGAAAGCTTTTGTTTTTATGCAGCTCATTAAGGAAAATCTATTTCATAATCGTAACATTTATGTACTAAGAAACTATGAACGTAAAGGGGACTCGACCTAGCCCCGTGGCCGCTGTGACTCAGTGGCACAGCTCTCACCCTTGGTGTGTGAGGACTCTGATTCTCTGTGTGTGTGTGTGTGTGAACTCCGCGGCTAGTGTATGCGTACAGAGTCGGAAGCGGTATGTATTGTTTATACTACTTACAACGTTACCCCCCACATAAAATATAAATTCACCCTTTCTCCCTTCTCTTTTTCGAATACAATGAACCGACTCTTTTGCTGAAGAACGATGCTAAAAGAAAATTGAAACATCTGTGTCTAAACTTTCTTTGAAGCGCAGTCTTTTGTATTTGTAAGGTTTTGCGAGTGTTTTCGAGATAGCTAAATCTTTTACCATGGACTCCTGCTGCGAACTGACCGTGAGTAAACACCCGATCTCGCTGTGCTCAATCTCTCTCGCACACGTGAAATGGGTTTGTTGTTTCCAAAACAAATAGGAAGTTACCTTGTGCTTTTGCATTTCTGCACGTACACAGGTACCATTGTTGTTTTAATGATCAGAAGAAATATCAAAACCATCCGATATATATGATACAAAACAGCTAACAGAGGGAGGCAAAGATAAAAGTAGGCCTATACCAAGTTTTCCGCGTGGTACCATTATGGAGAATAAATATTTGATAAAGTCACGTAGATGCGCTTAAACCTATTCCATCTGTCCTTATAATTTTTCTGGTCTCATCAATTTCTCAGGAGAATACGTACAACATATGTCCAAATTCCATATGTACCGTGTTATGCAAAAGTGAACTAAGCGCCAAATTTTGAAAATCCACGTAAATGCGACGATTGGTTCCTGATAAGCATTAGAACGTTTTGCACAATCGAAAAGAGAGGAAAACCAACACGTTTCCAAAAAAAGGAACATAATTTCACTTTAGAT
Organism: Thermobia domestica; assembly: GCF_964235325.1. Lineage (NCBI taxonomy): Eukaryota > Metazoa > Arthropoda > Insecta > Zygentoma > Lepismatidae > Thermobia > Thermobia domestica. Next base: position 92,833,904 of record NC_137456.1, read on the forward strand.
TATGGCTACCTTAATGCTGGACATCAACCTTTAAACGTAATTTTCTTAAAAGTATGAAAGTGGCGCTTAGTTCGTTTTCGCATGACACGGTACATATATACTCTTTCTAAACTAATGAGTAAACTCATTAAGAACACCAACTGATATCAATAAACAGGAAAGAAAACAATACTTTATACTTCTATCATTTGGTACACATCTCTATGAAGCACAGCTTGTTTCTTTTTGAAATAGCTCCTTCGTGTCACAGCTGTGGTTAGTTTTGTTTTGTGTTAGGATGAAAGAGAGAAATGCAACATTTGCTTCGAGGTGAAGTTGTATATATTATTAAGATGAGCGGTGATAACTGAGGTTTAACAAAGAGTGCCTTTCGGATGCACAATTTAACGGGTAGTTGCAGTCCGTGTTGAGAATCGAACCAAAGCTATGTAAGACAAGTTAATATTGAGCTCTTTTGTGGTAAAAGTGAACTTCAGAAACACACAAAAGACTTGAAACATCAAGCTAATGTAAAGCAATTGAAAAATAGCCTACCTATCGCTGCATCTTTTCTGGGCTAGAAACATGCAGTGTGTAGCAACAAGAATCGTGTTAAGGACTTTTTTTTTCGAACATAACATTCCCTTCCACACCATAAAAGACAATATAATGTTTGTTAAAAGAAAGTGCACATAATATTTTTAAATTTTGTTTGTGATCCTATCATGCATAATTATAAATAATGCCTTTCATACTACGAGAATGAGTTCAACTATACGTCATGGCCCCTCTAAAGCGGAGCCGCGGTGGCTCAGTGGTAGATCGTTCACCTCTGGTGCTTGGGGACCCTGGTTCGATCCCAGCTCGTACCAAGTGAACTTTGTGGTGGACAAACACCGTGTGCGTGGGTTTCCTCGGGGTTCTTCCGTTCCTCCCACTTTCTTCATTCCACGATTTCACTAATTTCTCATCATCACCTCTCTCCTTTAGCCTAACCGGCATAAGCGTGGGACGTAAAACTCAAAGATTTCACTTCATTTTTTCCCTCGAAAGCGATATCTTTCAAAATTATTTATTGTTAGATATTGTAAATTTACGGTATCTATTTTAGTGGACGGGAAATTTTGCATCTAATCGGATAATTTCATGGCTTCTAACAGGAATTCGCAGTTACGAAATTTGCATCACTGTCTTTTGAAAGGATGCCTAGAAAAAATACTACTAGAAAATAAGTGAAAACACAAAATGGATTTGATAGCCAAATTCACGTCATCTTGGTGCGTCATCATTTTTCTTTAAATATTTGTATTTAGTATTAGATTAGAGTTTAGTGTCCCTTTCAGCATCAAGGCTATATGAGACGTGAACTTACAAATTAACGTGGGTTCAGAACCACAGGAGTTCCCATCGGAAATCGAACCTAGGTCTCCCGCACCAAAGACGCGTACGCTAATCATATGGACAAGGGTGTTCGATATTTAGTAATGTGTACATAAAGTTGTGAAATTGCGCTTGTATAATGGAATGCAATTCCTTCTACTGACATAAACCTTCACAATACTTAGCTGGACAAAGTATCTTTAAAAAGAAAATGTCACTCTTTATGTTTCAGTTCCTGGTTCGACTGAAGGATGGAACAAATTGCAATGAGCGTTTTTGGATCCTACTTTGTGTAGTTGATTCATCATAAACTTGGTATTTGATACGGATATGAACTATTACACTTATTTGGTGTTTATTTCTAAATAATAAGTCCTAATACAATTTCATAAAGTTGTAATTCTTCTTTAGTTTGTATCACTTTACACAATGACAAATCCAAAAGGTGTGTTGTATCGGTGCAGTACCAGTTTTTCACGTTTTTCAAAATGTTCCAAAACCCAAAGAATAATCTTTAATTTCTGATACTTTAGTCGTCACAAATTACAATTTTATGATGTAGTCAATGTTTATAATTACTGGGCAGTTGGTCGTTTAAACTAATGACATCATAATAAAGTCAAAACCCTAATTTTGAGTTGAATTGATTCTGATTTTAACGTCCCGTTCAGCAGCGAGGCTATGTGAGACGTGGACCTACTGATTAACGTGGAATCCGAACCTCATGAACTCCCACCGGGAATCAAGCCCAGGTTTCCCACGCCAAAGGCAAGTATGCTAACCGTTAGCCACGAATGAGCTCCACCATAATTTTAGTGGGCGATAAGAAATATCTCGCCAGTGCTTTTACAATAAATAAAATTTTATAAGTATTAAAGAATAGTGGTAAGAGATTTTATAATAGCTCTTTTATTTATGAGATATGAGTATTTAAAAAAAACAACTAAAGAATAGGTTGGCGGAACCACAAAAGACTCGTAAAATAAACTTTCTTATAAATACATACGCACCTTACTCACCTTTTATAATTGCTATGCTTACGTTCTCCATAAAAACAGAAATTATCTTTTAGTGATACTTTACACAAGATCATGAAGTGGGTTCAAATTTAATTAAACCCAAAATACAATACAATAATCCACAAATATTGCCTCAAGTGAGTTTAAAGATTTCTAAACACTAGTGCGAAACCGGGCTCTGCCGTTGCGATCGATTTACAGGTCTTGAGACGAAAGTAAGAAGGGTCTTACGCACACAGTAAGTAAAAACAATTAATATGCCGGTAACTTTCCCCCAAATGGCTGTATCTTAAAACTAATCTCACCATTATTTTTCTAATTAAATTCTAGCCCGAAATTATGTATCATATTACCCTATTCCCATTTTGAAAACTTGACCTTAATTCAATATGGCGGATATCAAGATGGCTGCCATCAAGGTCATATCTACCATACGACTTCCCCCCAGGACTTATATGTATCCACATGGTTTTTCTTCACTTTTCTTCATTAACGCTCCGTTTACAAAGGGTAGTAAGGGACTTCTGTGGTAATCTCTAATAACCACATCACAACTCTTAAAAGTTATTTAAAAAAAATAGAAAACATGCACCATGGCAAAAATTTGTCATCACAAGTAATGATGCATACATGCCTTCTATCAGCAAAAAAAGTTTCATTGAAATTGGAGCCGGGCATTTGAGTGATGTCCCTTGTGGGATGTGATTGAACGTGACGTCAGAACACATCGCCCCCCTTCCCGGAATTTACGGGAATTAGGTGACTGAGTGAGCACATGTGGTGCCAGCTCTCTCCAGCGACCTATCAAGGATCATTGCGTGTATGCCAAGACGTGTCGCCGTTTTTATCCATGCCAAAAGTCGACATACTGACAATTAGGTAGGTAGTCATGATGGTCTAGCTGATGTGTGCGTATATTTTAACTCGTACATTTTGTCTCGACTCGAATTTCGAGACGTCTCGACTCGAATTCGAGTCGAGTCGAGACAGAGACTGTCGAGTCGAGACACGAGTCGAGACAGAAACATATTTTCGAGTCGAGACACGAGTCGAGACAACATTTTCTCGAGACGAGTCGAGACAGGCTTAAATCTCGACTCGACTCGACTCGAATGCATCCCTAACAAGCCCCCACCCAGAATTTTAAATGTTGACGTCCGAAAGCCAAAAACAAGAGAACCGAAGTCAACGAAATTGTACACACATATTGTAGACATAAAATGGGGGAATAGGGGTTTCGTATTTTCCTTAAAAAAAAAAAAATAGTTGGCTGGGGCACGTACCCTCCAAAGCTTTGATCACGAAATATCAAAAGTGTTAGTAACAGTATATCAGAACCTTTGTGTATGAACAATACACAAAAAATAAACGAATACGTTTTTTTTTTTTAATTTTCTACAGAAAAACGGTTTTAGGGGGCAAAAGCTCAGACCCAAAATTTTGAGAGTTGATGCCCGAAAACAAAAACATGTGAACCGAAGTCAACGAAATTGTACACACATATTGTAGACATAAACTTAGAAAATACAGTTTCGTATTTTCCTGGAAAAAACGCTTGGGAGGGGCACGGACCCCCCCCCAAAACTTTGATTACGAAATATCAAAAGTGCTAGTAACAGTGTGTCAGATGTGTGTAAAGGACATGAAAAATTGCAACGAAACTTTGTGTATGAACAATACGCAAAAAATTAACTAATACGTTTTTTTCTTCGTAAAAACGGTTTTAGGGGGAAAAGCCCTTATCCAAAAATTTTGAAATTTGAGGCTTGAAAGGCCAGAGGAAGTGAACCCCAGTGAATGAAATTGTGCACAGATATTGTAGGCATAAAATGAGGGAATACGGATTTCTTATTTTTTCTGGGGAAAAAAAAAGAAAAAGAAAACCGTTTAGGTGGGACACAGACTCTTCCAAAACTTTGATCGTGAAATATCAAAAGTGCTAATAACAGTATGTCAGAAATGCTTAAAGGACATGAAGAATTGAAACGACACATTGTGTAGGAACAATACACAAAAAATAAACGGATACGGATTTTTTTATTTTCTGCCGATATACGGTTTAATGGGGCAAAAGCCCCTACTCAAAATTTTGACACTTGAGGCACAAAAGGCAAGGAGAAGTGTGCCGAATTGAATGACATTGTGCTTAGATATTCTAGACTTAAAATGAGATAATTGGGTTTCGCATTTTCCTGGGAAAAAAAAAAGCTGTTGGGTGAGGCACAGACCTTCGGTTTACTTCTCCTTGCCTTTCGGGCGTCAACTTTCAAAATTTTGAGTGGGTACTTTTTCCCCCTAAAACCGTTTTTCCGCAGAAAATAAAAAAACATGTATTCGATTATTTTATGTGTAGTATCTACCTGCCAAATTTTATCAAAGTCGGAGTGTTACACTTCGAAGGTGTTACTTGTTAGTAGGAAAGTTACCTTTCGAGAAACCGAGGTACGTATCAAAGCAACTCAAGCTTATACTTAAATACTCTCATAAACTCCTTAAAGAAAAACTTAAGAGCTTATCTCAGAAAGTAACTGCTGTGTCAAGCTTTAGATTTTGTAAAGCAAATATTTTAATCAATTTAGAGCTAATTTTTAAAAAAGTTGTTCATTTCTTTCCGAGATATACTTTTCAACGGTTTCTTTGGAATGAACTCTGTCGAATATGAAAACACACACACACACACACACACATCGGGGTTGTTTCATAGTTGTAGAAACTCCTTACCAGACTTTAAACTGCTGTGAAAATATAAGAAGGCCAAAGAAATAGTGCGCTGCAAAAGTTTGAGCTTTTGGTGTCGAACAAAATAGAAATGTACTCTTCTGAAAACGAGTTTACTTACTTTGAAAATATTATTTGTTTAGCATACACTTTGCAAAATATATTTTCTTCTTGAATTGTTAACGTCTCTCAACTTCAATCCATTGTTTAAAAAGATAACTTCTAGAATATTTTTCTGGCCCATTTAGTTGTAATGCGATATCTTTGTCCAATTTTTGCCCATTTTTGTCCACATAAGAAAAAAATTGTAATATTAAAATTAACAAAAGAGAGCCATTTCAAAATTTCGGCCACTTCGATCTCCTAGTGTGACACCTTCAAATTCGAATTTTAACTAGCTCAGAATTTTGACCAATTTACGTCCATTTTTGTCTAACCAAGAAAAAATTGTGTTCTATTCTAATGAACGAGGGGGGCCATTTCAAAAGTTGTCCACTTCGATAACCTGTAATGCTACATCTTCAAATTCGAATTTTAACAAGCTTAAAGTTTTGTTCGAGTTTTGCGTATTCATGTACCACAAACAAAACCTTTTGTACCATTAAAATAAACGAGGGAGGGTCATTTAAAAAATTAGCCTCTTCGATTACCTGTTGAGCGACATCTTCAAATTCGAATTTTAATTAGCTCATAATTTTGTAAAATTTTTGTACATTTTTGTACCATCAAAAATTTTGTTCTATTCAAGTTAAGAAAGGAGGGTCATTTCAAAATTTTGGCCACTTCGATCACCAGCAGTGTGACATCTTTAAATTCTAACTAGCTTTGATTTTTCCCTATTTTTTGTAGATTTTGGTATCACCAACATAGTTGAAATTCAAATTTGAAAATGTTATGTGGTTCGGATTCCACGTTAATCAGTAGGTCCACGTCTCATATAGCCTCGCTGCTGAACGGGACGTTAAATTCAAGATCAACTCAACTCAAATTTGAAAATGTGTCACTACAGATGATCCAAATAGACAAATTTTTAAATGACCGTCCCTGGTTTATTTCAGTGGTACAGAATTTATTCTTCGTGGTACAAAAATGTTCAAAAATTCGACACAATTCTGAGCTAATTAAAATTTGAATTTAAAGGTCTCGCACTACAGGTGATCGAAGTGGCCGAAAGTTTGAAATGACACTCCCTCGTTTATTAGAATGTTACAAATTTTTTTCTTGTGGTGGACAAAAATTGGACAAAATTCTGAGCTAGTTAAAATTCGAGGATGTCGCACTACAGGTGACCGATGTTGCCGAAATTTTGAAATGGTCCTTTCTCGTTTATTTGAATGGTACATTTTTTTCTTGGGTGGACAAAAATGGGACAAAATTCTGAGATAGTTAAAATTCAAATTTGAAGATGTCGCACTGCAACTAAATGGAAATATATTTCTTTTGGTATTCTTATATTGTCACAGGACCACACAATTTACGAGATGGGTGACGTGGAAATTTTATTGTAGGTGATTTAACACTGTTATTTATATCTTCTTCCAAAAAGGTGACAGTCATTCATCATTACCGGGAGGATGAATCACTCATCCCTTTCTTATTCTCCTTTCACATGACCTTGGAAGATATTCTAAACCAACAACAATGAACTATTTCAAGATCTTGAGTCTATTTATATTAGAAACTTGAAATTCCATTTATGAGGAAAGTTGTTGGACGTTAAAAATGTCCAATTTGGTTGTTTCTTTAAATATGCATTTATATGCATTAACGACATAAACATGCACTAACCTCCAAAATATGCACATATATGCACTATAAAACTCTGCTATTTTACTCCAAAACACCTGAAACGAATTTCTGTTTAAAGAGCATATCAATATTACATCAGGAAAAAAACATGCAAATATGCAAAAATCCGAAGTCTAGTCATGAGTATTCTCTCCCATTCTTCTCTGAAAGCTTTCCAGAAACTATGAACAGTTCAAACATGATAATGCTTGAGAAGTTGTTTCAGAAATCCAAATACCATCGGACTGGCATTAGAACTTCTCACTAGAACTTCTCACATCTGTAGATAACAGTGGCGCATCGAACTTATTTGTATTTTTCTGAAACACCGTGTTTATGTACAATAACATGACTTAAAATTTTATTTAGGAATACAGAAGTAACAAATGGCTGTCCTGAATAAACACAAAAGTCTTTAAAATGTAATACTAAACAAAAAGTAATTATTCCACCATACAATAAACTATTAGAAATGAAATATAATGTAATCAAACAAAAAGTATATTGAATCACAAATTGACATATTCTTTAATCTGTGTTCCTAATACAGTTTTTTTATATACAAATACTTATCAATTTCATATAAACACCTAAAAAAGTGCTGCTTACCAGATTAATATGGCATTGAACCACCACCCGTCAGAACACATCTGATGCAACATGGAATGGAGTCATAGAGGTCGAGAATGGTAGCAAGTAAAATATTACATCATTTCGCATATAGTACATCATCCAATTCTGTGAAAGGAGATGGAGGCGAAAATGTGCGCAGATTCGTGTCTCAAAAACGGAGCATAGATGTTCAATTATGTTTAGATCATGGAAGGAATTCAACTTTATCTCCATGTTTCTCAAACCACGCTGCAACAGTTCCAGCTCTGTGAATGGGCATATTATCATCCTGAAAAATAGTGTTATTGCCTGGAAACAATATCTAGATTATGGAATGCACATGCTCCCCTAAAATGGCAATATAATCACGGGTAGTGACACGACTGATAACCATCAGCACAGGATGCACTGATAACCAGGGTATTGCAGACTCAGCATTGCAGAGCCTCCGAAATATTTTACAATTGAGCAAAGACACTGCGGATCATATACTTCTTTAAGCATCCATCGTTTGACATAAACAGGACCCGTAGCTTGAAGTAAAGTGAGCGATGAATCGTCCGACCAAATCACACATGCTAAAGCATTAGAGTCCCTTATCAGCGTTTCCACCCGTGCAACTCGACCCAGAATTTTTATGTAATGTAACTCACGGCGGACTGAAATTCTTCGACACAGGCTGTGGGAGATGCTTCTTCAGTTCCTCCGTCATTTGCACCGTTATCGATTTTGAGTGACAATCCGCTTTAATGATCTACAGTCTGTCAGTGAGGGATTTCTTTCGATCATTGTTTCTCTTCATCAACGTAGTTTCAACGTGAGTTTTGTAGCCGATCATCATCCTGTATGCTCTCTCGCGACAGACCCAACACTCTTCCCCCCTTCGTCACGCTCGCATCACATAACCGAGTGCAAAAATTTGCCCTCTTTAGAAATCAGTAAGGTCGCCCATTTTATATTATCACTGTCAGCTCAGTTTACTGCACACTGTTGTTCTAATGCTCCTCACGTAGCACGCAGTTTACCCTAACACACTATCACCAATAGCACGGCTCTGTGAACGCCGCCTGACTATTGTCAATCTAAACAGCTGACGTGTTTCTAACTCCAGGTGTTTCCATTAAATTGATAAGAATATGTATATGCTAATTGAAATAATAATCAAAAATTATTTTAGGCGTGGAAAACTACATTTATCTCATCTTTCTGCCAGTTTACACACAGATAAACACACAAATAATATTGAATTCTATTAACAATTTTTGAGTCAGTAGAATACACACTGTTCAATGCCTTAATTTAAACCACCTTTTACTTAACATATCCTCCACTTATGAATTATTAGACTTAAAATCACATTTCCTCACAGTAAAATACAAAATATTTCTTCTTTACGATTACACTGTTTTACCAAAAAAAATCTATTTCTGGAGAAAGAAGGTTGTGATTTTTATAAACATTTGAGAACTGAATTGTAATATATGTTTGGTTGTTTTTTCTGCATCAGAGATAGTTTAAAAGTATTCAGGTTTTTACTTTATTTGAACATTTTCATAAAATGCTAAACATTGTGTTCATATAGTGAGAAACATACTGATAAAAATTCAAGAAAAAAGCCTATAGTGTTTACAGAGTAACAAAAGGTAATATTTGATACAGTGTTTACTTGTATATTAAGTTTTTAGCAGGTATTCTTAAGGAATATTTAAAAAGAAGAGACAAAATTTGAACCGAATGTCTTATTTCGTTCTTTCGTACTGAGCGTCCTTCTTGTCCCGAATTATACTCAAGCAATAATCTGCTAACATTGTAAGAATCAATTTCTCTTCACACCTTTTCTCCTATGTTTTTATGAAACCTATCCCAGTGATCGTCCGATATATCACTGTAACTTCCTGACAAGAAGTTGAGATTTGACTCCCCGAAATGTACTTTCAAGGAATGTTGCATCATAAATCGTCGTGATCTTTGATAATTTGATTCACAAATGCCTTGTATTTGGCGTCTCTTCTACTTCCAAGAAAGTTTTGTGTTACTTTATTGCAATATACTCATGTTCGCTTTTCTTTGTCTGTTAGGTATGTTTCAAACCTCCGATCATGTTGAAGTTGTTGAAAATGAGAACCCATAAATAAAGGAGGAAAAGTGTCAGCAAGATGTGCAAACCCTGTGCCTGTTGAATCCATAGCCTTAAAAAATGTTAAATTAGGCTCAGTTTCAAGTGAAGGATGTACAAAGTATATCTTCTCGAAAAACCAAATATTCCTGCTATACATTTTTAAACTATTGTCACGACACTAATTATTTAAAAACATACTGAATATAAACGGAAAAAATAATTTATAGAGAGACTGTGGATGTCCATTTGCACTCACTCTGTATCTCTAAAGAAGCATAATGAATCAATTTATGTTCTTATTGTGACTTTGAGTTTAACATTCTACTTTATCTGAATAGTTGTGTCAACGTCTGAAAACGTCAAAAATATAAAAGTAATATTGCCAATTATTTTCACAAATTCTCTATATCTGATGCAAATACCTAGGTATATTATCCATATGTTCAAATTAACTGGAAAACTATCCCCAACAGTGAAATCCTGATTACAAATTTGAATTTACCGCTGTAAATTCTTTTAGAATTACTAATGTATTACTAATGTAAGTCCGGGTAGGAAAATTTTTGTCCACGAGCTTCCACGTCGAAAATGGCCTGAAACAAGGAGATGCGTTGTCGCCATTATTATTTAACTTTGTGCTGGAATACGCCATAAGGAAAATCAAAGATAGCAACCAGGGCCTAGAGTTGAACGGCATTCACCAGGTTATGGCATATGCTGATGATGTAAATTTAATAGGGGATGATAGGAGAACAGTAGAAATAAATGCAGAGATATTATTAAACGCTTGCAGGGACATGGGTTTAGAAGTAAATGCAGAGAAAACTAAATACATGGAAGTGCGTCGGGACCGTAATACGGCAAATTGTGGAGGCGTTAAAATATTAAATAATACTTTTGATAAAGTGGATACTTTCAAATATTTAGGATCAATATTAACAGACGAAAATCATATTCACGAAGAAATTAAATGTCGACTAAAAGCAGGGAATTCGTGTTACTATTCGGTTCAAAATCTCTTGTCGTCGCGAATTCTGTCGAGGAATTTGAAGCTTAAAATATATAAAACGATAATCATGCCTGTTGTTCTGTATGGTTGCGAAACATGGTCGCTTACTCTGAGGGAAGAACATAGACTGAAAGTATTTGAGAACAGGATCCTGAGAAGAATATTCGGACCCAAGAGGAACGAGAATGGGGAATGGCGGAAGCTTCATAACGAGGAACTACATAGTTTATACGGTTTACCCAACATTGTTAGGGTCGTCAAGTCTAGGAGGCTTAGGTGGGCAGGTCATGTAGCTAGAATGGAAGAAAGTAGAAACGCTTTCAAAGTCTTGACTGGTAGACCCATAGGAAAACGACCATTAGGAAGGCCTAGGCGCAGATGGGAGGATAATATTAAGATGGATCTCGCAGAGATAGGAATACAAAGTAGAAACTGGATCCAATTAGCTAAGGATAGAAGTCAGTGGAGAGCTTTTGTGAACGCGGCACTGAACCTCCGGGTTCCATAGGCCATAGAGTTAGTTAGTTTTTAATGTATTTTTATGCCACAAAAAGAACCTTTGCAACATGTTATTATTTTATTTTCATCAATTTCTTTCATTGTAAATATCAGCTTATTATTATTATTACTTAAAGTAACGTTTATCTTCCAACTTATATTACTATGGTTGAGCAACGAAAACGAGTCTAAACATATTTTACATCTACAAGCAAAGTGCATTAGCAGCCGATGACAAGATACATCTGAATTGATAATTGTTTAATATTTCGGTTTATATTCTTAAATTCACTTTTGCTTTTTCTATAATTTATTTCTAATTTGTGTCGGATTAATTAAAGACTGCATAATTAGGCAATTTTGATTTTAAGATTTAGGAAAAAATTAAATATTTAAATTTGTGTAATGACCAACTTACTTTGTAATCCATTTGCTCTGAGCAGTTGAATACATATACCATCATCCCTAAAGCTCGTCCAAGATCCTTAGTAGTTTCCGTTTTACCTGTTCCAGCTGGTCCCGCAGGACCACCTCCCATAACAAGATGCAGAGACTGCGAAAAAATGTAAATCTTATCTCATACGTTTCGGAACTAAAGCTTAAATGAAATGTATCCATTATTGACACTACTGAAATAGACAAAGTAGTAAAACAAATGAAGAAATAACATAAGATGGTGAGTGAACTACTCAAGAAACTTTATACACACAAATTCTTTGCTTCCAAAGACAAGAGTTTATTTTATCTATATATATAAAAGAGAACGTACAAATCCTTTGTCCGCTCATCACGCTAATACGGCTGAACCAATTTCTTTTATTTTTGGGGGGTTATTAGGATTTGGACCCTAGATGGTTTTTATCATATCACTTTAATTTTTAATTACCAGTGTCTTGAGATAATTGACCATTCAAGTGTGCATAACGTAGAAATCCTTTGTTAGCTCATCATAGCTAAATCTAAACGTATTTATATGCAACCCACATGACCGTGTCACTCGGCGGGTTAACATAAATGACAGGCGTTATAATGGTTTTTATCATATCACTTGAAAGCGAAAAAGTAAAAATTATCTAAGTAACAAAGTTTATTGCGTTCGGGGGTGACCGCAGCGAAGCGGGGCGGGTTAACATAAATGACAGGCGATATAATGTTAACATTTACTGCAATCTTCTATGGTTTTTATCATATCACTTGAAAGCGAAAAAGTAAAAATTATCTAAGTAACAAAGTTTATTGCGTTCCGGGGTGACCGCAGCGAAGCGGGGTGAACGCTGCTAGTACTTTCTATATGAATACTTTGCTTCAGAATTTAAAATATTGGTATGCGCTTGGTATCATTATTTATAGTATTATTTATTATAGTTAAGTTATATATAATCTTGACATAACATGTAAGGATGTAGACATTTTAAGAAATTATAGCACTCTTAATCAATTAGGTATTTCTACAAAGAAAAAAAGATAAAAAAAAACGAACAAGGTCTATGCTCACACATCTTTCTTATTCAGACCTATAGAAAGCTATATATATAGAAAAATAAGGAAAACTGTAGTTTTCCTTCTGCATCATACTCTCCTCAGTGCGAATCTTCACTCTTTGATTTTCTACTGAAAACTTTTTGAATCGATGTGAAGTTACTTAGTATTATTATTTACTAAAACATTTGTTATTTTATTAGTTAAGACTTCAGCCACTGTCATACTCTAAACTATTCATTCTAACCCATACGTGATATTTTTATGTAATCTATGTGCACAATGTAATGCGTCCATTGTATGAATATAGTTGTTTCATAATGAAAATAATGATAATTAGCTGTTAAATTCAGTATAAATTCACAACAAAGTGTGGCAGAAAACATGGACTGTAAGATTAAACTGCCATAGAAGGAGTGGTGTATATGAAGTTACTAAGAGGAACTTTATTAGAAATACAAAAAAAAAAAAAAAAAAACAAAAGGATAAAACTAATAGATAGCGAAGAGATGAGAAGGAAAGGAGACGTGAGAAAATTCCCAATATTGTTAATTGAAACGGATACAGTAAGAAAAATTAGAAAACGTTAAAAAGAGAAGGAAAGAGTAAAAGATGGAAAAGAAAGTATTGATTAGAAAGAATAATTGAGAAAGAAGGGAGAAAGAATATTCAGAAAAGGAGGTAGCAAAATATTGGACTTAGAGAAAAGGAAATAAGATACTGTAAAGTGAAGAAGGAGGAATGTATAGAATTAATTTAAACAGAGTGATATAGGAGAGACAGGAAAGAGATTAGAAGAAAGAATTAAACAGTATAAAGACGATGTTAGATTTAAAAAAAACAACGCCGTGTAGAAGTATGAGAGATAAACAGGACATGAAATGGACTGAGAGGTGTAAAAGGACTAGAAAGAGGAGAAGAAAAAGTTACCAGGAAGTGGAAAAGGGCGCAGTGGATGAGGAAAGAAGAAAAAGATAGAAAATGAATTTGAGTAGTGCTTTAATGATTCATGATCAATGGAATAAAATTTTAAATCAGATAGAAAAAAAGAAAGAGAAAGAAATATATAGCATCTTTGTAAAACTAGGCAAGTTGAAACAAATTGTAACAACTATTAGAAAGCAGATGAAAAATGGGTGCATGTATTAAGTTAAAAGTTAAGATTTAAAGAAACAAAAGTGTGTACATAATTAAAAGTTGGGATTTGAAAAATTGTGTATCTAGCTAAAAGCTGAGAGTATAAAAATAGTGAAAGTATTTACCTAATTAAAAGTTGAGATTTGTAAAAGTGCTAGGAATTAGCTCATTAGTTGTTATATGTTTCAGATCCAGATTAACGCCTAGGCTGAATAGAATGAACAGAGACGGGTTATTTGACTCAATTTCTCTCTCAGAAATTGCTCATATGGGTATTGCTGCGTTACAGATAATAATATACCCTTCCCTTTTCAAGTGATCCTGCCGCATAAACGTGTATTCTACAATGAGATTTTGTGCAGCTGCGATTAAGTGCTGGATCCATTATTGACAACAATGTAGTCGTTGTAAGTTACAGTCTAAAATTTCCATATAAAATTATCTTCATATAATAAAACAGAATGGGCGACAGCAATAGATATACCATCAAATTCGGTAAGGAGAGATATATTTGAAAATTCATTTTTTTTAGGGTTGGGTTGAGGTATAGCCTAAGGTGCAAGAGTGTTTTAATCCGCCCCTTTAGGATTTACAATTTGTATCTTTAGGTGATATCTTTGTATTGTGCCTGATGAAGACAATGATATCTTACAGAAACTATAACACATTTTACTAATTTTAGTTATTACTGTGGATATATTTTGGTTTTCTTCTTTGTGATTGAGTTTTAGTTTATAAATGTTCCAGCATACTACAGAATGAATTTAAGTCTAATTTTATATGAAAAATCAACTTTCAATGTTAGCTAAATACGTCACAGAATATGTTCTGACTTGGTAAGGCGACATGTATATATTAAGTGACATGTATATGATAGGTAAGGGAAAGACTTATATTTAAGAGCTAGAAACTACAAAATTTCATCGACTGATAAAGACATAGACACCAAGCAAATTGTGTTCTTAGCAGGCAGTACTTAGACATAAAACTTATTACGTAATCTATTCACCTCAAATTTTCGGTAAATTCCCAATGTGAAAAAATTTGAAAGATAATGAAAATTACTTTTTTTTTCATTTATAAAAATGTTAAAAAAATATTTTAGATCAATCGTTATTCTTAAGACATATAGTTACTGAGTGCTTCTAGCACTTATTAAGCACGCTCATTTTATGATAGAAATATAAACTGTGGAAGGTAAAAGGGAAAGTGCACTATTTCAACATTTGCCGCGTTGGTCTGAAAAAAAGAAATCCTGCAGGAACTCTAGTTTTGATGATCCATCACAGGATTCTAGTTAGTCCTCCAGACTGTGAATCAAGTGTTGATGTTTTAGTCATACCAGCGTGATATACCTTAAATGTTTAAAGTAACTTTATGTATTCTTAAAGGACCTGATCGACTGTTCGGAAGACACTGATTCCTGGAAGAGATGATAAAACGTATGGAAATCCTTACTGGGTAGCTATAATCAAAATAGCAGTACGTTTCAGAAAACGTTTCTTCTTCATATTGTCTACAGCTTAGGTATCTCTTTCACTGGAAGAAGGCGTGATACAGTGTCCAGTGTCTCGTAACTTATAACACAATTGGATTGTGTTGGGTTCGGTTCCGGTTCGGGGCAGGCATTCTTATGACCGGTAGGATTCGTGTCTTGTTCGGTACGCCTGTATTATGATTTCACTAAGTATAATTATTTTATTTAGACACTGAGAGTTTCCATTCGTAATGAATTTGAATGATGGAACGGAGTATAAGATTCTTTTTTGTGCAGTAGTGGTTAGAGATTGTGGGATGAATTGCACATAGTCATTAATTAAGATGGGTTCGATCCAAGTCAGTTTATGCGCGTACCCACGCTCAGTGACACGCCCGATACACATCCGTACAATTTCTACACCAACCAAATATTCTTACCGTTCCAGTAGTGGTTTGCGTGAGAAACTGGTATGGAGCAACTGAAACATAATACATGTATGATATTGATTTACTTAAACATAAGTATTATACATACGGCATACATACTTACTTCATCGTTTTAGTTTGATACCTCTGTAAGTTTTATATTTTAGGATTTTCTTTTGTCATTTACCATATTGAATACAAGCCCATGAATTTTATTGGAGAATAAAAAAAAATAAAAAAAAGGATTTTGAAAACTTGAATTTGAATTTTAAACTATAACGACGAAGCCGGCAAATTACTTAACAAATCACCAATTCACACACGCACTAGGGTTTTGGAGATTTTGAAAAAAGAGAGGGGGGGTCAATAGATGTATTGGAGGGCAGTTCTTTAGAATCTTCTTCCCATTTTTCTTCGAAGGGATGTCCTGTTTCCAATTCAATTTCTATTTTCATTATTCAGCTGTGCAGTTGGCAATGTACTTACTTATGTTTCCACTGATTAACAATCTATAAAATAAATTGATCTCTGGTTTTACCTACGTATCTTTATCATAAACACGAGTGAAATTCAACATTAGACTTGTTATTTAGGTCTGAACAACAACGCTGTCACAAAACTGAAAAGGTGTGCTCGTACTTAGTTTGAGCTGAGTTGAAGCTTTTTGTATTATTTTCGTAGAACTTCACTGTAACTTGCGTGAATAATAAAATAACACAACTTCTGCAGTTCACTCTTACTTATATTGATGCAATTTCACAAAGGATTGTTAAATTAACTTAAGATTTTGATGCTGTGCCATGTACCTCTTCTCTTTACTACTACATCCATTTTCGCGCACACCGTTCCCGCCTTCTTACTCTAGCGTCGGTTAGCTTACTCCAATCACACCAAAGGATTATTTAAAAAAAATATCCATAAGCAGTATTGTTTACAAAAAATATGGATCATGGGTGTTAAATAATCTTGCCATTAACATATTATACTTAAAATACTGAAATCAATAAAAACATCTTAGGATGGCTTTTGAAACTGTGGTACTATTTTTCGGAACATCACCATATCACATCCTTTTTGTTCGGTCAACCGGAAATACAAGTTACTGCTCACAGCACTGCCAACTCATAAAAAAGGATAAAACTAACACAAAGTTTGCGTCGACGTATAATCCATGCAGCCTCATTCCAATTCAGCCAAGAAAAACTGGGAAAATTTAAAATGGAATGGGAGTGAGGGGGGCCACACGCTCACAGATGGCGTGCGATAGGGACGATGATCTTCTTCGAAGATTATCAGAATCCTGGAATTTTGGGTTTCCTCTTCTTAAATTTATTTTTCCGGTTATTATTCCTCTTCTTTCTTCCGTTATTAATGTTTGATTCATTACGGTTCACTAACACTTTACACAAACGTAGATGGGCTTTTATTTTATGGGCTATATACTTTAAAGGGCTCTCCTTTTGTATGTGTAAATATAAGATTACATTTGTTTTTATAAGACAATATTTCAATATAAGTTGAGTAATATTGATTATCTATTATATTTTCATTTTATATTATATCCTTTATATTTTATTTATTAACATCAAACCAATATATTTCTTACACTATTACTTAAATCAAAATTTTCAATTTTTTTTTTTGTAAGTATCTGACTCGTATTACTACACCTCACACTAAATATAATTATCATACTGAACACATAAAATTTTCAATATTTTGAGAAAAATGACACATGAAATGCAAAAATAACCTTTTCATCAATATATGCTTCCTTATAACTAATTCTCAAAATAACTCCTAATAATGTAATATTTCCATTCTTCAAACCTTTAAAATACAACATTTAAGCAACACTATATCAACTTACAAGTTAATTTTCAAATATAATGCAATAATATAGTGACATGAATATACGAAATAAGTTCTCTCATTAGTAAATAATTTTTCAAAACATTTTACATATTAAAAACTTTATTTCACACACTATTGAGTAATATACGTTTTGTCGAGATTTAATAAAATTTATCGGCGCCTTAAAGATTCACAGCTAAATTTTTACAACGTAATAATTCAGTTATGACTCTCTCTGATCACTCGACGGGATCTGCCTGGCTAAATTTCGAAGAAACCTACCCACAATGAATTATTTGTCTTACCACCCCGAGATGAGGCCGAATTAAAAAATACAAGGTTAAAAACTTAAAATAATAAAGAATGGGATTTACCAAAATAGCTTACTCCGAGCGTTAAAAACATGTTACATTACCCAATACACATAAAGGGGGGGGGGGAAACCTCATCTCCATGACTTGGCATATTTCTTTGCTGGTTTTTCCATTACTTTGGAAAAGAAATATCAACGGCCATCTGGAAGTCGCATAGCGGGTCACAGATGCCTGCATAAATCATATAAAACATTTTTTTTTTTTTACATTCCTTGTACTTGCTCATTTAGTGCCACATAAGGATTCTGTAGATTTACTAACGCAAATTCCAATACATCAGATGAGCATAAATTTTTACAGTATAGAAAGTTCAAATACTTATCAATATCTAGCAATTTCTCTAAAATTTTATGTATTCGTTGGTTATTACTTCTCGATTGAACACTTTGAGATAAACATACTGGTGTTGTAGTTAATGCATTGCAAAGAACAGTTTCAACACTGCTTTCTAGATCTGAATTTTTAAATTCGCTTGAAATTACATCATGGTATTTCTCAGAACTATGTTTTACTGCAAGATTTAACCAGATTTTACGAGTTTGTTTCGTAGGCTTCCACACCTTAAGTCTATCCACAGAATGTGGACCAATTGATTTACCAGTTAAAGGATCTAACAATTTACCAATCTTCTTAATTTCTAATTTTCATACGATTCAAAAGGAAATATTTAATTTTGCATTCATCAATATTATGCATTCATTTTTTTTTTTGTAATATTCAAGAATCTTAAACATCGCTAAGGTCAAATTTCCAAAATGTATACAGTCCAGTTTTCTCGCGAGCATATTTTTATCCAATTCCTACCCTTGGTTTTTCAAGTACAACAAGAATTTTGAATTTTATTCCAAAACGTTTAATAAACATGTCTTCGTAATTGCCTGTGTGTTTTCTGCGAGGAATATTTACTTTAATAATCACTGGCTTTCCATACGCGTGTGATTTTTCATTGTCAGTAGCAACAACAAATCGTATATTGACAGAAATTTTGACTTTCGACTTACCACATTGCTTCACTAACATGCAATTTCCACATATTTTGTAATTATGTTTACTGCACTTATTTTCGTTCAAAATTTTGTTGCGTGAAATTTTCTGCCTAATCTTGTATGAAACATTGAATTTACTTTTGTGATCAACCTGGTTTCTCATTTTCCCTGTGTGATTACGCATAGGCACTGTTACTGAATGCTCGTGCCACCTAGCACAAGTTCGTTTGACTAACCTAACTTTTGCTTTTTTCTCACGTTTGTTTTGAATTTTCGACGCTTCGCTACAACACGGTTTTTTTACCTGATTTCTACATTTTTCACCGACACCACCATGATTTTTAACAACTAACTTCTGCATATGTTTTCCTTTCGCATTGACTTTTGGCTTTTTGAACAACTTACAAGATTTACTAGATTTCAACTTTTCATTTCGCTTTTCACTTACATTTTCTGATTGTGCTTTTTCTAGAGTGACTACATTGCTTTTTTCATTACTACTTACCACCATACAATTGCCTTTGTGCTTACATTGGGTTTTCTTAAAATTCCTACGGACAAACTTTGACATTCTTTCAAAAGATCGCAATATTTTGTGCATGCCTTTTATCTTTCGTTTCAATTTACACAACTTTCGTTTCTTATCGGACGTGTGCTTACTACGCTGTGACCAATATTTATACTTGCTGACGGATTTACTCAAAATGTACTGCAACTTACTAAAATTATTTCGACAACTTTCAACTTGTTTGTGCCATGACATTCCACTAACATTATTCTCATTGATGTTACTAGTGCCTGAACTGATTTCATCATTCATTACACATATTTGGGTGCATAGAAAACAATAAAACCTTATGCGCTTGAAACTTGCAACATACATATTTATCACAACCAAGTGAGAACTGTTACCACTGTTTTCCTTTTTGTCAATCTGAACCCTAACTATGTTCACGAAGTACGAACATATGTCATTACTTGGAATACATGCTAACTTATCTGTTTGTGACGTGCTTTGGACGCATCCTAGCTCCATTAAATTCAACATATGACTAATGAGTAAAGAGCGCATTCTCTTGCCTCCATTCATTAATATTACTACATTAGTACAATTACACGTACAAAACCTATCAGTGCATTTTCCTCCGTAACATGACAAATATTTTACGTTCAACGCATCTACTTTCTGTTTAAACTTCGAACGAACACTAGGCCTACATGACGTAACAGTTTGGCTAACTAAACCTTTACATTTGTATGACACTGGCTGACTACTTGTTTCTTTACCATTGCAAGCGCTAACAAAAACTGATTCATTTACTACCTTTTGGCACCCTTGTTCTACATCTGCACAACTAGCCTTTTCAATTGGAGCTTCAATTGATTCAATTTTTTCTTGGACCCCCTTTTCTTCACTTTTACCCCAAATTTCTTTCTTTGCAACTTCTATTTGTGCCTGGAGTTTATCGTTGACGTGCTTTACAGTTATTTCATTGACTTCCACAAATTTACTTTCCAAAGATTTCCCAAAATTATTAATTGTACTTTCTAAAGATTCCCATACGTTACCTTGTTTACCGACTTTTCCTATTTTGTTTTCTAAAGATTCGTTGATTTTTTCAATTTTGCTTTCTAAAGACTCGCGTAAATTTTGCATTTCTTTATTAGAAGCAGCACTTTTAGTTTCTAACGACTCGTGCAAAGTTTGCATTTCAGCTTTAATTGCCTCTAAAAGTGACTTAACGTTACTTGCATCCATTATTCACAGTTATGTAAAATTTCTAAGTACGAGTCAGATACTTTATACCTTTACGTTTCTACACATAAATCACTACTTTTGCATGTACGGTGAGGGAGTTCTGTCCCTGTTCGGGCGCCATTCTTATAACACAATTGGATTGTGTTGGGTTCGGTTCCGGTTCGGGGCAGGCATTCTTATGACCGGTAGGATTCGTGTCTTGTTCGGTACGCCTGTATTATGATTTCACTAAGTATAATTATTTTATTTAGACACTGAGAGTTTCCATTCGTAATGAATTTGAATGATGGAACGGAGTATAAGATTCTTTTTTGTGCAGTAGTGGTTAGAGATTGTGGGATGAATTGCACATAGTCATTAATTAAGATGGGTTCGATCCAAGTCAGTTTATGCGCGTACCCACGCTCAGTGACACGCCCGATACACATCCGTACAATTTCTACACCAACCAAATATTCTTACCGTTCCAGTAGTGGTTTGCGTGAGAAACTGGTATGGAGCAACTGAAACATAATACATGTATGATATTGATTTACTTAAACATAAGTATTATACATACGGCATACATACTTACTTCATCGTTTTAGTTTGATACCTCTGTAAGTTTTATATTTTAGGATTTTCTTTTGTCATTTACCATATTGAATACAAGCCCATGAATTTTATTGGAGAATAAAAAAAAATAAAAAAAAGGATTTTGAAAACTTGAATTTGAATTTTAAACTATAACGACGAAGCCGGCAAATTACTTAACAAATCACCAATTCACACACGCACTAGGGTTTTGGAGATTTTGAAAAAAGAGAGGGGGGGTCAATAGATGTATTGGAGGGCAGTTCTTTAGAATCTTCTTCCCATTTTTCTTCGAAGGGATGTCCTGTTTCCAATTCAATTTCTATTTTCATTATTCAGCTGTGCAGTTGGCAATGTACTTACTTATGTTTCCACTGATTAACAATCTATAAAATAAATTGATCTCTGGTTTTACCTACGTATCTTTATCATAAACACGAGTGAAATTCAACATTAGACTTGTTATTTAGGTCTGAACAACAACGCTGTCACAAAACTGAAAAGGTGTGCTCGTACTTAGTTTGAGCTGAGTTGAAGCTTTTTGTATTATTTTCGTAGAACTTCACTGTAACTTGCGTGAATAATAAAATAACACAACTTCTGCAGTTCACTCTTACTTATATTGATGCAATTTCACAAAGGATTGTTAAATTAACTTAAGATTTTGATGCTGTGCCATGTACCTCTTCTCTTTACTACTACATCCATTTTCGCGCACACCGTTCCCGCCTTCTTACTCTAGCGTCGGTTAGCTTACTCCAATCACACCAAAGGATTATTTAAAAAAAATATCCATAAGCAGTATTGTTTACAAAAAATATGGATCATGGGTGTTAAATAATCTTGCCATTAACATATTATACTTAAAATACTGAAATCAATAAAAACATCTTAGGATGGCTTTTGAAACTGTGGTACTATTTTTCGGAACATCACCATATCACATCCTTTTTGTTCGGTCAACCGGAAATACAAGTTACTGCTCACAGCACTGCCAACTCATAAAAAAGGATAAAACTAACACAAAGTTTGCGTCGACGTATAATCCATGCAGCCTCATTCCAATTCAGCCAAGAAAAACTGGGAAAATTTAAAATGGAATGGGAGTGAGGGGGGCCACACGCTCACAAACTTCGTTCCCTCTCTGTTTGCTCAAAATTGGAAGTTTTCAAAGAGAGTTTTATGTATTACAATTTGTTCGGATTCATATTATTACCGCCTTTGTTTGTATGTATGTGCATGACTCTGTAAAGTTCTTGCGTAATTCAAAGTGTACTTGACATAACGATATTGATCCAGGTAGGAATAACTAAGTTTTAGTTTTCTTTGACTAAGCCTTATAATAATAATATTAATAACACTAATAATGATAAAACGCTGGTTAATGCATTTTTCATAGCGATATGCTTCAGGAATTTTAAAGATATTTTTCACAGTACATTCTTTTTTGTTTTGCTTATAGTACTTCTTTAGTTTCTTTGTTGCAACTACAAATACATATACGACACATCAAATATCACAAGAAAATATCCTTTAGTATTAGTTATATTTATGAAATTACCTGAGTAAGAGTGATGTAACATCGATCGGTGAGAGGAGTGATAACAAGACGTGGTGTGTTTCCCAGGTATTCATGTTCATAACGAAACTGCGCGTCACAAATGTTAGCAAAACAATCTCTTTCCTTTTCATCCCATCTAAAATAATACAAGAATACACATTTAAAAACATATATTGTATTGCAAGAACAAATGTTTAAGAAATTAACAATAAGTAAAATTCTAATATCTTAAATAAAACAGACACGAAATCTGCGAAAGATTTCGAAGTATTTTTCACGACTTTCTCAAAGAAAACTTGGTGCTCCATACAAGACATATGTGGCAACAAGTTTCCTTTAGATGTGCTGAGGAAGAGATGAGAAATGCCTCGAAACCGTTACTATTTACCTCAATTCATATTAATAAATATATATAAGAAATTGTTGAGCAATGCAACAGTTGGAAATCAATATTAAAAATTTATTCAAAAATTTCAAATCAATATTTACTACTAAATAGATCTTTTCATCAGAGAATTTTGTCTAGCAATGTATTAATATATACAGGATGAGTTCTTTTTTTACTTGAAACTTCTAGACCAAAAGATTAAAAAAAAAAAAAAAAAAACTCTCTGAAGTTTTGTACAAAGGAAGTATCAATAAAGGGAAATCGTTTGGTATACAAGGGAAGTGTGACATGCTAACAGATGAATCGAGTTCCTAACCCAACACAAAGTTATTTATTTTAAAATTTCACTTCGCAAAACTATTGTATATTTCAAATCTACATGTTAAACAAAAACTTAAAATATTACATTTATTATTCAATGTTGCAAACTAAGGATGTTACATTATCAAAAAATATCCGAAATTTGGAAGTCTTTACTACACTAATAGTACAACTGAGACCGACGGGGTAATACACACCCGAATTGTCTTAATGTTGGATACCATGAGCATCACATGACTTATTTCGAATAAGTGGGAATGAAGTTACATAAGGTTGAAAATTCGACTTTTTGTTTCGAAAAATGCTTGCATAAGTATTAATCTAAGTATTTATATAGTTTCCAATAAACAAATAAATTATTTTGCCGTTTACAGCAGTTTGACATACTAAACTGCTCGGAGCTATGATGAAGATAGGTAAATTTCTCAACACTGCTTAAAATTATGTAATTGCTAGAATTTGTTGTAATTACAAATACCAAAAGCTATTGCTGTAGTGTAATAAAAGGAAAGGAAAATAACATTCATTATATCAATTTTCCACAAATACACCATTTCGAGCAATGTAGGAAACTTTACCAATATTCATCATATCTCCGAAACGATTTGAGATATTAAATTGCTGTAAACCGCATAATGCCTCATTATCACAGCGTTACACCACGTGTATCTAGGGACTTTAATAATGACATCTCATATAATGAAATCTTAAGTTTAATATCCGATGCTAATGCATGACAATCATAAAGTGGAAAATAGAAGTATTACATGAAAACTACTATTATTTACATTAGCCACTGTTTCTTCAAGTAACTATAAGTAAAAGTTGGATGAAATCATACCTGTGTCTCAGTTGAGATTGCCATTGGAACGCCGATGCTGATTCTACCTTCATTTGAATAAGCTTCGCTACTACATCTCTTGAATGGACATCTATAGTACATATGGTCATTATCTTTTGTCTGTCTTGCTTCGAAAGTTCTCCAAGAAGATGCGATATCAAGGTATTTAATTGTGCAATCTGAAAACAATATACGTATTAATGCAATTTGTAAATCATGTCTGGAATTATATCTTGTGTTATTCAATTTGCGATAAAAGAAGAAAATACTATTTCATGTATATATTTTATCCTTCTGCAGATCTGCGAACAAATCTAAAGGAAATTTTGAGTTACTAACAATTTAACAGTTGACTGAGAATCATATTCAATCAAGTTGCTAACTAAATGCATAAACAAAGGAATTTGAGCCCATGGAAAGCTATGACCATCTAAATAACATCGTTTTTAGTCGGGTAAGAAGTGATGAGCACATCAATTCCCATCGCTGTTATTTCTGACTTTCTAGTTCAAAGTTTTTCCCTTTTGATTCAAATAACTTTCTAATTGTCCCAGATGGTGCGTCAACACCGAGAATGTTTATACTCCACTGGGAATTGAAGTCTATACCCAAAGCAAGCTCCCTAGCACTTTGGTTTCACATTAGATCACCAATACATTTTTATTTTTTCATAAATAATTGATCAATTTAAGTATGATTTTCCATAATGAACAGAAAATTTAATTATTTCTTCGTTAAAGAAAAGTGTTTAAAATAACCTATTGATTCTAAAGTTACCACCAAAAAGACGAGTTGGTATACACTTTTCTGGTGTCAGTACGACATTGGACATAAACAGTGTCAGATTTATGAGTTTCCAGAGAGGAGGATGGTAATCTACATTTTATTGCTTTTTTTAAAAATGTTTTAGCAGAAATCACTCTATTGTATAAAATGTTGGATATTAATATGGTTGTTTTTCCCCTTGTGTTACTTTGTTGTTCTTTGTTTCATATCAGTCGAAAAAGTATTGGGTCTATTGCACACGAAATAGCATTAGTGTCCCAAATCTCAGAGTACATGCGTCGCAGCGGGCCAAGCTTAATGTCATTTGACAACTGATAGTTGAAGATAGTAGATGTACAAAAAAGTGTTGTAATTCTTATAATCAGATCAAGTTATCATGTCGTAAAGGTGAATGAACTTTCCGTAAAGTTGCATTACGTTTTACGGTTTTATTTCGGTAAAGGCGTAAATGCTACGCAGGGCCGTGAAGAAATTTGCGCTGTTTATGAAGAAGATACATTATAAAAAGCAACAGACAAAATGTGATTTAGTAGCTTTTATTCTGGAGATTTCAATGCCCAAGATGCTCCTCGCAGTGGTCGATCAACCACAGAAAAAGTGGATGATATTCTGACAAAAAGTCGACCATGATCGGCATGTAAGCAGTCATGACGTTACCGATGACCTAAATATCCACAATCATTTAAAGAAATCTGGCTGTGAAAGAAACTCCATGTTCGGGTGTAAAAAAAAAAAAAAAAAAAAAAAAAAAAAAAAACTTGGTCAAATTTCTATATCTGTACTGAAACGTAACAAACTCGAACCATTTCTGAAGCGGTTGATCATAAGTTATGAAAAGTGGATAACTTACTACAATAATGTGTGAAAAAAATTCATGGTTGAACCGAGAAGAAAATTCACAAGGTATGGCAAAGCCCACACTGACTCCCATGAAGGTTATACTGTACGTTTGGTGGAACTGGAAGAGCATCGTGCATCACGAGCTACTACCGCCGGGCAGAACGATGTTCTTGGATCGGTACTGTGGACAACTAGCGCGAGTGCACTTAGCAATTTAAAAAGACAGTCGGAAGTGTTCAACTGAGATGGTGTTGTATATCACGTTGGCAACGACAGACTGTATACATCTTTAACTACCCGTCAGAAATAAAAAGAAGTGGCTAGGAGGTTTTAATGCATCGACCGTAGAACATGAACTTGGCACTGTCAGATTATCATTTGTATCGGTCTCTGCAGAAATTCTTGAATGGTGTTAAATCAGTTTCAAAACAAGTCTGTAAAAACCACTTTTTTTTCTTTTTTTAAAAAAGCAGAAACCACAGAAGTTGTATATTGACATGATTATGGTGTTGCCAGAGAAATGCCAGATCATCAAACAAAATCATGTATATGTGGTTTCATAGTGTAATTAATATTTTCTCAATTTTGACCTTCAAAGGCTCAATACATTTCAGACAACCTGATAGTAGATTTTTTTCTTCAAATATAGAATAAAATAACCGTATATTGAATGAGAAATTGCGCTCAGACACCATAGTTTTGCATAAACAAATATATAAGAACAATTTTTCTTCAAAAGAATATTATCTGGGAGGAATGGTCAACATATATTGAAAATTTTGCGAACCGGTTATTCAAAGGAAGGACATAGTCGATCGTTATTTTGATTTTACGTGCTAAGGAACGCGCCCTTCACTCGCACCTTTTCAACAAAAGTGACACAAGCCAAAAAACCTTAAGGTCCAATCTCGTATCTCCCACGAGAAAAGTGACATAACGCGAAATTTGCCATTTTTGTTTTAATATACTGATTTTGGGATAATTTTAAAGCTATGTTTACAACACTTTGGCACATAAAAGAACAAACCATTGTAATTATAAAAAAAACTTTAAAACAAGTTACGGGTTGTCATTTTTTCCGTGAGGGATACGAACTTAGACCTTAAGGTTTTTGATTTGTGTCACTTTTGTTGAATCACAACCTAATTAATCTTAGCACTTGAGGAGTAACCCCTCCCCCCCCTTCCGAAAATATGCCTGAAACAAGGAGCACTGTACACGAAGATTTAAACTCAAAAATGATCAACATATAAATTTAGGGACTATTAAAACACTATTAGTAAAACTTATTAAAAAGTTATTATTGTTATTTAAAAGTTTCAAAAACTTTACACATTTAGATACTCAGCTAAATAATAATTCTTACAGTATCAGCAGTTATCAGATAAATTTGCATTTTAATTTTAATCTTAGTGTTTGTTGTTTAATAACACGGCTCCATTAAAAGGAAAGAACTAAACTTGTCTTTATTCTATTATCCCCTTCATACCGGCACATTGTGTAGAGAAGAAAAATGATAAGTAATACAAATAAATATAATGTTTAGTTCAACGTCCTGTAAGGGATACGGCTGTTTTGGTGCAGTACATTTTGATGTACTGGCGTTTGAGTGCAAGAATGTATAAGTATAAGGCTGGTTCGGTGTGAAAATTCCAATCTTTACACCCAAATGTCCGCTCTCTCTAACGAAAGTTGCTCATTAGGAAGAAATAAATTTAAAGAAAATAAAAGATAAATTAATAAATAAAATAAAAATTAAATGCTGAAATGTGTATTCTGTGTGAAAGAGTTATCTTTTTTTTCTCATTTCACGAATATTAACTAGAAGCACATAATTAATGTTATCTTTATGTTGCTATCAATAAAATGTGGAAATTTTATTATAGAAACTTAATACGAATATACAGTGCATGTGTATAACATGTATTAGCGGAAGTGTCAAATGAGAAGCAAGAATTTGCTGACATTTTCCAATTGACATTTGTCGACTGTATCGGAATCTATCAGTGTTGTTCGAATGGAACAAATCACTGACGTCATGTACAAATTGCAAACCTGATGTAATTACATTCTTAGAAGGATTCACATACAATAATAAGTTCTGTATTTGGTAATTTTGTTTTAACTGAACTTGTTTGGATATTTTTATATCATGAGGATTCTATCTTTGAGATCATTGTGCTGTTTTTAAAATATAATGAGGTCCTCCTCCAAGAATTTATTTTCCAAAGACGCTTATATACGATTTTTTTCCAAAGAAGAAACCTAGTCGAAAACTGCTTTCCACCAAATTTCTGATAATCATTAGAACTGTATCCGAGATTAAAACAAATACATTTAAGGAAGCAAAAATTGCTCGTATTAGATTAACCTATATAGTACACACATATCATGTAAGTATGTTGAAAGTAATCTTCAACAAATATTTCATACACCGAAACGTACTTTACAGTCGAACGTCCTCACACCAAAACGCCCTACACAGAATCGCCCTACTCTGAAAAGTCATAGACCCGTCCTGTGGTTATGGCTTTTGGGTCAAAGCAAACGAACTATGTAAATACCAGGAAACAGTTATATTAAAAAAAAAAGGTAAAATTAATGAGAAGAAACAAAACTTCAAGAAAACCTGCGGATACGTTGTTGTTTTGTACAATCTCACATAGCGTGTAATTAAACCAAATAAACCACATAAAAATCAAAGCAAATATTCCCTTTCCTTCTGTATTATTGGTAAATGATCTATTACTGAGTTGAACTGATCCGAGCAATAGAAAATTGGCCTTTATATTATGTTTCTGTTTATATGTATCAACCTTTTAACCTGTAAAACTGGTCTCAAACTTCTTGTTCATAATATTTACATATTTCCTTCAATATTAGTTTAGAATACATGTTTCCAGTAAATTTATTTCTAAATAGAATGGTTTAAATTTCCCGGTGGTGCATCTCATTTTTTCTGTTAACACAAGTCGTAATCTAGCTATCATTTATTTATAGCTGTAAAACAATTAACTTTTCTGGATTGTTTGTTAACCAAGCACTAATTCTCTACCTTTTTCTAAATCCTGTTATGTAGTATTGGTTAAATTTTCTTTGTATATCATCTTTTTAGATGTAATAAAACAAAATTGTGCATTGATTTCTACGCTCTTCGTATGTTACTTACCTGCTTCTTTTGGTAGTCCTTAAGGGCATTTTCATATCCCTCCTCTAATCTTGCGAATGCCATATTGACTTCAGAAGTCCAAAAAATCTGAGTTCCACAAAGAGATATTTGGGCAGGATAATCAAATAGCCATTGGTCACGTGGTTTTTCTTCATATGTTACAACACTTTCGGCAAAATAGTGTCGCATAGTACTCATCATAGTACTTTGCAGACGATTAAGCCATACCTCAACCTAAAACGCAGTAAGTATTCAAGATATATTTACATGCAACTCTATCCATCACGACTCTGGAACTCACTAAAGAAATAATAAACACTTCTGACCAGAGTATATACACTTGTTTATTAAAAAATAAATTACAGTTAGTGTCTGATGAAGACAACGTTAAGTTGTCGAAACCGTTACACTGTAATTTAGTAAAACTACATTACAGTTAGTGTCTGATGAAGACAACGTTAAGTTGTTGAAACCGTTACACTGTAATTTAGTTTTTAATAAACAAGTGTATATATTCTGATCAGAAGTGTTTATTATATATTTACATATGTATATTTTACATTATTAAAATACTGGATCATCCTTGAACAGTGGATCATATATCATTATAAAACATTAAGAAAACTCAATTTGTGAGTTATGTAGATTGAAAAATGTTCATATTTGATTAGAATTAAGATTTCATTGCGTGGTAAGTAATAACAATAATAAGTTCTTATTTTATGTATCTTACTATTTTATACCCTACAACTCAGAAAATAATAATTTTATTATAATACTATAAACTTGATCTGCAACGGAAATGTAACGGAAGCTAAGACTGAAACAAGACCAAGAAGTTAACCCTTAATTAATTAATTGATTGATTTATATAATTAGTATGCTCTATAAAATGACTCCATAAGCACAGTACATTATTGATACTACTAATACATATGAAACAGTAATATAATTGAGAAAATAAAATGAGATGTTGCGCTACACATTCAACAAACCTGAAGGTATTGCACAACAGGCTCTTCGCATGCAAATAAGATAAGAGTTTATTCTACACTTTGTTCAGGAACGTTTAGGTTTAAAATATACACTACACGCACATTACTTATTAAAAAATTCTAACAGATGTCTGTAAATGAATTACATTTGCAGCACATTAAAATTTATACACAAAACATAACTAATACTGTAGAAATAATCAAATCACGTCTATATTACCAAACAGTTTACACATAAAGTAAAAACATACATAAAACTTTGTCTACTATATACATAAAAAGGTTATACTATTGACGT
Source organism: Thermobia domestica (assembly GCF_964235325.1). Lineage (NCBI taxonomy): Eukaryota > Metazoa > Arthropoda > Insecta > Zygentoma > Lepismatidae > Thermobia > Thermobia domestica. Next base: position 92,864,292 of record NC_137456.1, read on the forward strand.
AATGAATGCATGCATACATAAACATATATACAGGGTATGCTCGTTATTATAATTACACTCTTGAACTGTAAATAAAGTTTCGTTCTAAAAATATTATTAATGGACAAAACTATTAACGGACTTTATTCCATTATTAATAAATTCATTTAATCAGAAATCTATATTATAAAATTGAAAGTGACTATGTTTGTGACTCCTAATCTCTTGAACCAGCCAACCGATCTCGATCAAATTTTCAATATTCGTGAGGTTCAGGCCTGGCAGTGCTTTCAGCATTTTACTTTGACGGTAGAACTGAGGACAGGGGGAAGAGGGGAAATTATAAAAAAAATAAATAAAACTTAATAACTCTTGAACTAAACAACCAATCGCGATCAAATTTTCCATATAGATGAGGTTTGTGCCTGGGATGGTTTTAATCATTTAATCATTTCACTTTGACGAAGCAACTTAGGGGAAGAGGAGGAGATATATATACAAAAATCAATATTATAAAGAAAAGTGACTATGTTCGTGAGTTAATAACTCTTCAATCAAATTTTCAACATACATGAGATTTGAACCTGGAAAGTTTTGTATCATTTCACTTTGACGGTAAATCTTAAGGGAGGGGGAAGGGAGAAGGGGAACTATGTGAAAATGAATAAAACTAACTAAATAACTCTTGAAGCACCCGACCGATCTCGATCAAATCTTCAACATAGATAAGGTTCGGGTCTGGAATGGTTTCGTCATTTCACTTTTACGGTGTAACGAAGGAGAGGAGAAGGGAGAGATATATGTTTAAAAAAATAAAAATAAAAGTGAATGTCTTTGTGACTTCATCACGCTTAAACCACCGGACTGACTTCAATCAAATTTTTAACGTAGATGAGGTTCGGACCTTGGGTGGTTTTTATCATATCACTTTGACGGTAGAAGTTAGGAGAGGAGAAGGAGAGGGAGATATATATATATATAAATAAATAAAACTTAATAACTTTTGAACCACCCAACCAATCTCGATTAAATTTTCAACATATATGAGGTTCTGGACTGGATTTTGTTTTTTATAGTTTCACTTTGATGGAAGAACCTAGGGGAGGGGGAGATGGAGATTTATATATAAAAATAAATAAAACATAACTCTTGAACTATCCAACCAATCTCGATCAAATTTTTAACATAGATGAGGTTCGAACCTGAGATGATTTTTTATCATTTCACTTTGACGGTAGAACTTAGGCTAGGAAGATAGGAGGGGAGATATATAAAAATAAATAAAACTTAATAACTCTTGAACCACCGGATCGATCTCGATCAAATTTTCTATCTAGATGAAGTTCGAACCTGAAATGTTTTTTGTCATATCACTTTGACGGTGTAAGTTAAGGGAGGAGGAGAGACATGTAAAAGTGATCGAAAATGGCCGATATTAGTGTCGAATTTATAATTCTTGGGGTCTCTGAGATGAACAGTGACACTTCTGATACCGTTTAAATCCAAATTCATCCCGCAACTTGGGAGAGAGGATGAGTAGAAGGGTATATATATATAAATGATCGAAATGACCAATATCAGTGTCAAATTCATAGTTTTTGGGGTTTCTGATATGAACAATGACGCTTCCGATATCGTGCTCCGCAACTTGGGGAGAGGAAGGGATATATAAAAAGATGAAAATAACCGATATCAAAGAGCGCTTTAGTAACAGTAAAAAGTGACTGACTAACGGAACATACTATTATTTTTTTGTTAATTTAACCCATCAAAGCGGATAATTGATTCTAGTTCTAGATAATAAACTTTAAAAATCTCAGATTGTAAAATTTAAATTATAATGTATGTAATATTATATTATAATTAGCTAGACGGTATCAACTACTTGGTTTTTGCACGAGAAAAGTGAGGAAATTTTGAAGTAATATTGAACAAGAAGGAAATTATTAATAATTGTACTTATTAGAGGAAAAATTACCTGTAATAAAATAAGCTTCTTAAGAAAATAATTGAGAAATTTTGAAAAATGTAAAGTATATAAAGTGGATGAGGACTGTAATATTTGTTTATTTTTATTTTGTATTGTAAATCTCATGTACTTATAAATTTATTTTGTAATAAATGATATGAGATTAATGTGTATGGTCTATTACGTATAGGCACAAAAATATTTACAGTTCGCTATCTCAATATTTTGGCCTCTATACCGTATTTTATTTAGATGCATATCTCTAAATAATGTAGATAGAGTATGCACTATCAATGGATTGCAAGTTGTCTATTTATAAGTAGGATATGTTTTGTTGTACTACGTCGTAAACGTAGACAAGGTAGCATTATATATGTATGCAATATCTACATGAATGAGATCAAATCATACCCAAGGGCTTTTGTTTAAATATACAAATATACATCTGGATTTAAATATAGCTAAGGACGCACCTCTTAAATATTGTCATTATTTTCAATATTTTCTAATTTTTTATTATCAGAATTTTGAATAACGCACTTACTGGGCCACTGCAATCAGAATCACGGTTGAACTCGACATATTCTCCATCTTTTGCGTGCATACCTAAAGCTACGTTTGTGTTCTTTCCTTCCTTCGTACGAAATTTCAACTTTGCCATGGAATCGAACAATTTTGTCAAATGTCTGCAAAGAGAAAAAGAATTAATAGGAGCTTAAATAATTTCAGAGTTATATTGATTCTCAAACCATAAAATTATCAAATCAAATTAAATTCATATGCTTATATCTTGCAGCTAGTAACATGTATGAGTTCCACAATATACTACATGCCTTCCGAAAACATCAAAAGTAAGAAGAAAATGTGGAATTTCTTATAAAGCAGAATAGTATTAAAGTTGATTTTGTCTAAATTTTTCATATAGCATTAAAGTAACAGTTTATCTCTTTAGCTGGCTTTTATATGGCAAATATTAATACTCTATTTAGTGAGATAAAGATAGGATTTTTAAACGTCAAGTGAAAATAACAAATCCTTAGAAAAATCCTCGTATCTTAAATATTTGCCAAAGTATATTATTAAACATGTTAAATAGTTTTTGTGTAACAACTTACCATCTATTAACAATATACTCAGTCTAGAATAACTTTATACAACATATCTAAAATCAAAGGCGAAGACCTTCAGTGGAATTATAGTGACACAGTAATCAGGACTACATAGAAGATAGAGCTTATAATCTATCTTTTATTTTGAAAGTTGGTCTTATTTAACAACAAGATACTTATGAATTCTTTGTTTTGACTTCTTGATCATTATCTACAAAAGCAACGGACTAATATTTATAAACCATGAATAATAGGCCTTTTTTATACTAAGGTAGCTTTTATTGATTTAAACAATTATGTAAAAATGTAAATCCATTTAAGAATTTACCATTATATCATTTGTCACTTTCAAGTAGAATTAAGAAATTAAGGTAAGCTTAAGTTAAACTTACAAAACTATATTTCCTTCACTTTTGGATGTAGTAACCAAATGTATCTTGCTTTAGGCTATTGAAAGATAGATTAAAGGCAAGTACTATTAGAATTATATATAAATTATGTAAAACTGTGTATCTAACAATAGTGTTCTCACCTATGATTATAAATTGTCTTATTATGTACCAGTATATAAAAATCTAAACTATGTAATATTGAAAAAATACTCTTTATAGTACCTAATAACAAGTTCAGGCTGGTTTCCGTTTGAGAGGATATCCAGGAGATCAGCAGATGACACGAAGTAAAAACGAGGAAAAGCAAGCCTTTTTGTTTCCAGATATTCTGCGAGTGCCTTTTCACACAGAATCAGCTCTTTCTGTAGAACTTCCAATTGATCATACAAATGAGGTTTATTAGTTGCATCCACAACGTTTTTCGTCTTCGACATTTCATTCATGAGCAACTAAAATAATACAAAAAAATTCAGAAATAGAAAGTAAAATTAATATATGACCAACTATTCAGTTTATTTATATATTTATTAGAATCACTCAAGTGGGAATTATAATATTGTAATGTTAGTATGTACATTGCTCCGTCAGTTACTTTACACGACACTCCCCTTCTCTCTACATACATGTTTGCATACGAAATTTCCGTTGTTGGAAGCAATTGTGGAAATGTTCAGGTGTCACCACCGTCTTGAGTACCACTGCCGTTTTCTGCTTCATCTCTTCAAAAAACACTGAAAATTAGTTCCCTGGGCGAATTTCACTTTCGGAAAAAGAAAAAAAATAACATGGTGCCAAGTCCGATGAATAAGGCTGATGTTCCAATGTATTGAGATTAAATTTTAAAACTGTTAATAATCTGCGCTAGAAGCGTGTTTCGAATTTTCCTTCTATGCCAAGGATATTTTAATAGAGAATGAAAATCTAAAACCGTGATTCTTTCAGAAAACGGCTCTAACTATTATGATTTATAAAGAAATATTTCATTAACAAATCTAAGATATTACATAGTTCATTTTTTTTCACAAAAAGTTCTGAGAGAACAGTTTTTACTGCGGTGGTGGAAATTACTTTAATGATTTTCGTGATTTTTGGGAATAAATATTTCAGTATCAACTTTAGAATGTGACATAATCTGTTTCTTTAAAATAAAAGGGAAAGGGTATATTTTCTTCAAACTTTTCCAGAAATGCCTATTAAATTTTTGTTAATATAATAAAATCTCTCAGTTTAACATCCCACAATTATGTCCTTTAGGCTAAGGGAGACGGATGATTAAGGCAAGTGAATGATAATGGAAGAATTGGTGGAATGAGAATGTAGGAAAAAATGGGAGTACCCTGAGAAAACCCACAGGCACGATATTGCACATCACAAACTTACTTGGTCGGGGATCGAATTAAGGACCCTACGTACTAGAGATAAACGCTCTACCACTAAGCGACCGCACCCCTTTTTTTTTAATATTTCATGAATAATACTTTAGTAATAATTACAGAATAAAATTATTTAGTTTAAGAGAAGGAAGCGAAAAAAATTGAGTATACATTTTGTTTTTATTTTGGGATTAATATTCCTTTCAATCACCTATACAAAAAGTGCCCTATTAAAAACCATTCTTTCTCACTTCAGACCTGACTGAAGAAAACATTTGTGAATATTGAAAGGTTTTTAAAGAATTGAAACAAAGAGCAGAGAAATAGTAACCAACACCTTTAAAAAATTTAGAACTGTTCTCTGCGCACTATTTTACATCGCATTAACTGCGACTTATTTTCTGTTCAGTTAATTGTATCTTTATTGTTACTGATACTTGATTTTATTCTTAACCGAATTTTGTTAAATGTGGAATTTCCGCTTTCGGTTTCATGTAAGTAAATTTGTGTTTAAAATAAATTTTTGAATTGAAGTCCTTCCTCCCCCCCCACCCCACACACACACCGAAATACCAATAAGACGTACTTCAGTTTTAGAATTTTGTGAGTCACTTTTAGGAGTATGTGTGTCACTGTAAGGAGTGTCTCTGTCATTCTTAGGAAAAATCATACAAAAATAAACAACTCCATCAGATTGGCAACGACCGACATAGTGTTCTTTAACGCCAAAAAAAAAAAAAATTCGTTTTTCTCGATTTCTCGAAAATTATACATGAGAATTTAACCTCAAGCAGGTAATTTTGCTCTGTTATATGTAATCTATTGACTGACATGTGTCTTATCGTTGGACAACATTTCAGTTAAACAAAGATCAAGTGTTTATTACAATTTCGAACTAATTCTCTTGTTTTGCATAATGAAAAAAAAAAAAAAAGGATTAATGTATGCTTCAGTATCAGTTTCATATTATGGGATCGCATAGTTATTGTACCGCAGTCAAATTTTAGTTTTACACAGAAATTCGTATTTCTCGATTTCTTACGAAACTACGCGTAAGATTTAACATTTACGCATATCATTTTGTTCAGCTCAGCAAGATCTATCGATTGGTATATGTCTCATCCTTGTACATTTTTCTTTTATTAATAGCTAATAATATTGTTGAATTCATTTTAATCATTGTTGCAACATTATTATTTTCAACAATAATTGGTCGAGGTAGAAAGAGAATTCTAATGTGAGCTGATTGAGAAAACTGCCAGTTCATTTTATTCTAACTTTAATAAAGTTTGACACGTAATAAATATGAGTAATTCTTTTATTAACCAATTGCAAGGTCTTGTGTTTCAAATTATAAAAGAAAAGTATGGATTTTTTTAAAAATATTTCTCTGATCCTATTTGGTCATTTTAAAGAAATGTAAGTTTGCTCTCTGGAAAGACGGTAAATGTATCAAATATTATAAAATGTAACATTAACATTTATTTTATTTTTCCATTTTGTTTCGTATAACTCAACTAGTATAGTAATAATAGAAACAAATTTTTATGTCGGGGGCCGCAGTGGCTTAGTGGTAGAGCGTTCACCTTTGATGCATGGGAACCTTGGTTCGATTCGAACTCGCACCAAGTAAGCTTTGTGATGGACAAGCAATGTGTGCGTAGGTTTCCTCGGCGTTCTCCAGTTTCCTTCCACTTTCTTTCCGCTTAAAAGATTTAATTTCATTTGATTTCAAATTTTTATGTTGGAAAACTTTTATTTGCTACACACAATCTTCTTTATCTCGCTTTGTTTACAAATTTAAAATGTTATTAGAGGATTCTGAGCAAATGATCTGCAAACAAAGCAAAGGTAGAAGTCAAGATTTTCTATCCCTTTCATTATCTTAACCTGGTCTACTAGATATGTTAAGATATTGCTTCTCTTCTCCATGACCTCGTTAGTTAATTATGCTCAATACGCTCTAACAACTTTAATTTCCCACGTGACAGAGGCTGGATAAGCCCGTGAGTCATAGCTCAACGATGGAAGAGCGTAAGAACAAATTCCATCTGTACTGGAGATCGAACCTAGGTCGTCAGATTGGTAGGTGGACACACTGAATAAATACAATTTATTTACTTTGTTTGGTTTGGAGAATAAGTTATCTTTTCAGTATCGAGATATTATTAAACGTGGAGCTGCTGCTCTATGTAAGACCCAAACCTCATGACCACCCACCGAGGGTAGAACCTAGATCTCCTGTACGGAAGACTAGAAAACAACAAGTGTAATGCATTAGTTCATTTCGGTAATCATATTTTCCCTTATCAATGAATAACATAACCTATTAATATGGAACAAAATTTATTAAGCGACAAGTAGTACCTTAAATTCGTCATCAATTTTATCAAATCTATTTGAGTCTTCAGGAAGCTGTTTACGAATGTCCTCAGATCCGATAAATATAGATTCAAGATGAAGCCAAGTCCTCTGTACTTCAAACCATATTGTAATAACTTGGTCAGCATACGATAACTTTTGTTGCCAAGCTGAAACTTCTTCCAAGAAATATGAAATGTATTTGGATGTCATAAGATTTTGTAGTTGTACCTAGAAGCAGAAAGAATTACACATTTTTTGAAAGTAGGATATAAAATTTTCTTACCATCCAACATGTAGGTTAAGAAAATGATTAATCAATACTCTTTAGTTCTGTAATAAGCTTTTAGTTTTAGTGCAATACGCACATTATCAATAAATGACAAAATTTATAGACACTTCACAGTAATTTTTAATATTCATTAAGTTTTCGTTGCTTCAATACACTATGTTACACGATAGCTTCCCTAGCAATAGCACGTTTTCAATTTCACAATTTTTCTAGAATGATATTTCAGAAATAATATTCTTGTGTAACTTACTCGAAACTACTATGGATATCTTACGCCCTCCTCGCTGGTCTAGTGACTAGCGCATGCGCTTTTCGATGCTATCTTAAACTAAACATCCTCGTCTCATATAGCCTTGGTGCTGGAAAAGAACGCTAAATTTCAACCAGCAGTAGCAATTGACTTAAATGGGAAACAAGAAACTTTAAAAATATTAATATATAGTGTACTGAATTACATTAATTTAGAATTCGGAAAAAAAAGATGGAAACTTTTGTCAGCTATTTTGTACTTATAGCGATTTAAAGGCGATAGCATCATAATTATTCAGAAAGCCAAACTGGGGAAAAGTCTACTGAAAGCTATAGGAACAGTTCATCTAATACGTCAATTTTTTAAGTTACTTACCGAATGTACGTCGTTATAATTCCGATTGATACCAATGGTTTAGTATGGAATATTAAAATATTAATGAAAGTTGGAAAAGATAAGTGTATTTTTCAAATAGTTTTTTTTTTTTTTTTTTTTTTTAAGTGAAGTGGTTTAAATTTTCCGAGATATATAGTTAAAGTACTCTGAAAAGTCTAATTAATAGTGGTATATATAGGGAAAAGTGAGTTGTTAATGTGCTATCAATCTATTGGTGTGATGTATTATATATTGTCGTATCCTGCTATATTTGATGTCTATGGTACGAAATCTTCAAGCTGGTGAGTTGGAATTAATTATTTTTGTTCGTTATTGGACCATTTGCTTATGATCAATCAATGTAGTCTAAAGCCCTTATGGCAGTTTGTAAGGTCCAATACAGATATTCAGTTGGTTAATTGTTTTTTGTTCATAATTTTGATGCAGTTAAGATTTTTCATAAATCGTTATTTCCTTATAATCATTGAGTTTCACTTCTGTATCCTAGAATGTACCTATATTGTACGGGTAGATGAATGCGAAAATAAAAGACATCATATTTGCTTATTGTAGAAAAAATTGGGCTCGATCCCACTACTAAGGTAATATCGGAATTTTTATGCGCTACCTTCCCAATAAAACCTGCCTTTATTATACTAAATAAAATGGAGGGAGAATTTTATACCCTCTCTCCAGTGACGATACTGAAGACTAAGTAGTTAGGTAGTAGGTACGTTACAATAGCCTTGGTGCTGAAAAGGAAGGCTAAATTTCAACCACCAGTAAAACATTTTCAATTTCACAATTTTTCTAGAATGATATTTCAGAAGTAATATTCTCGTGTAACTTACTCGAAACTACTATGGATAACTTACGCCCTCCATGCTGAATACATAGAAAACAAGAAACTTTAGAAATAAATAAAGTACCTGGTTATCTTCTAATGTTTCTATTAGTTCTTCACTGGCTCTGAGCAAGGTGCATTCAGTACGAGGATGAATTTCGTGATCGAATTCCATACTCGACCATGTGACATTTAGTTCCCTAAGAATCTTTTCCATTGACATTTCTTTGACTGCTTTATCCACAATATTCTTCACCTCTTCTTCGTAGTCATGCAGATTTAGTGCCAATAAGTCAGCTAACGTTGTTTTCATGTCCATAACGAACTCAACCTATAAAAATTTAGCAATTAATGAAAGTAAATTGTTCTACAATATCCTGTCATTTTAACTATAGTATGATAATGCTCCACAAAATTAACATATAATATAAAACAGTGTTAGTTATAAAGTTTCATTCAGTTAGTCAATTTAATTGGCTTTCATGTATTCTGTAAAGCCGAGTCAAAAAAGTGCTTATTTTACTTGATACAATTTATTGTTCTAAATCTCAAAATGGGTACAATTTTTACGTAACTGAAAATGAAAGTATGCTTTTTTTTTTTTTTTGAAGTACACTATTCTTTAAACTCATAATTACAAGTAAAAGTAACACTGCAAGAAATACTATTAAATTGCTTTCATTTTTGAAGTAACTAGAGAATAAAAATGATTTTGTAACATACAATGATTAATTGCTAAATAGATTCTGATTTAAATGAATAAGACCCATTCATTCATCATTTATATCAGAATACTACACTATGTATAGAATAAAGATTATAAGCATTACGTTTGGAAAGGAAGAATATAAAGATTATAAGAATTGCGTTCGGAAAGGAAGAATATGTCAGAAAAAACAATTTTTTAGAACAATTTTAAAATGATAAATTCAATAATAAATACAAGAAAAATAATGAAATTCTACGAGAACATTCTTATATTATTATAGTGTATGTATTGTAACAAATAAGTCAGAGGTATTTGAAATTACGTGTGTACACGTACAGTGTGTGGGATAAACAAAAAAAAAAAATATCTTTGTTAGTTTAGAAATCGTTGATATCTTAAGAAATTCTTAATTTTCATCCCTGTAATCAGACTACATATATTGTGGTATCTTATTATCTAGTTGCTATCATCATACAGTCTACAACTGATAGTGGTGTGGGGGTATTTTCTGTGATTTCTAGCATAATGGATGAAGTAAATGTAAGATAAATAATTCCATATCCTAGTTAAGAAAGAGTAGTCTAGTAGAGCAGTAAATTAAAGTGAACTGTGTTCGTGTCATATTTTTAAACATAGAAATCTTACGATTTAAGAATTCACACCAAATGTTACGGATAGCAAAGTTGTAAAACTGTAAGGATAATAGAAAATTAAATCAAGGTTGTATCTGTATGATGGTAATTAATTGATTCACCCTTTAGTAAAAGTGTAATACCCATTTTATTTTACTTTTTTTATCAGTATTGTCAGAGCGATAATAGATGAAATTGATTACGATTTTCCAAAATATACACAAAATCACATTTCTCTACGCCGTAACAAATTAAAATATTTATAATCTTCCAAGACAAATTAAACTATTATTAATTTCGACTCAACTATATAAATGTATACATATGTATATAATATTTGTCGAAAATTCGTATCAAACTAACGATTTTTGTTTGACTTAAAAAGTATATAAACTAAAATTCATTAACTCACAATTCATTAGAATATAATCTCTAAGTGAATATGCACATTCTTGGAATTAAAATTTAGATGGTCATATTTCAGTTACAAAGATAATCTTAAAAAGTACAATCTAATCTATCTATAATATAGATTAAAAATATTCACTATGAAATTATGAATAGTTGAAAAGAGAGATAAGATATTAAGAATTGAAAAATGATGTAATAAAGAAAAATTGCAAATAAAAATAACCTAATTAATAAAAGGAATAAGAAGTTAAAAAGATGGAGGAACAGAGAAAGATAGATTTGAAAGAAGAAAGGATGTGTTGTGACAAAGAAAACCAAGCATGCTGTGAATAAAAAGTTACGTGTAGACGCACACACAAGCACACACACAGTAATACAATTTATAAGATTGTTCTTCTGTGTTATGTCGTGTGTATACTTACAGTGAAATCCATTGGAAGATTGTTGGATGTCTGCAGCGTGTAACAGAAAATTTGAGTGAATATTGTGATAGTGTGCAAAAAAAAGGAAAATCCGAGTTAGGAAGTTAAATGCATTTATGTACAATAATAATAATAACTGTGATTCATTGTAAATATGTGGATGATATGTTTCATTCTATTCGCAAAACAACACTCACACAGATTTGTATTTCTTAAACTACGCAAAAAATGAGTGCTGTCAAAGTTCACACATCTACACTGTGTTTTGTTTTAACTATTTGGCAAAAAAACTACAAATGTAGCAACATTATTGAAATTTGTAATGTAAAATTATGTCTAGTTTGTATAGAGTATATTAAAAAGAAACATCTTAATATTTGTTAATATTAAGCAAAATACACGCAAACACAAACAGAACAAACTCACACATGTTCAGATAGATAGGTTAGAATTTCAATTTAGAAAATAATGTTTAAATAAGAAAAATGTTAAAGAAAGAACTTACGAAAATTTGTTTTAAGAAAACATATGACAAAAATAATTTTAAAGTTCCACTTACAGCTTTAAAACTCATTAAATGTAAGTTTACGGTCACTAGATAATTTAAATCTATTTATTATGCTTCTAATTTAATTAAAAGACAGAGACATTAGAGTTTTCTCTCTTATATATAGAAATAATAGCGTATAGTTTTTAAATGTAGTTTAGGCGAGTTTCCATAAGACCATTAATGTAGTTTATAGGAACAAGAAATTGAAGAATCAATTACCACTATTTTTTAAAAATTAAGCTTTGTTTAATTATCGTACTCTCTTTGCGAGACTTAGTTCATAATTTAATATTTTCTTTAAATAATACTTTTCTTACAAAGTGCAATACTAAAAGAGTAAATGTTTATGATTAATTTGTAAATTTGAGTGCTTGTATTTTTTAAATATCATTAACAAAAAATACTTATATTCCATTTGGTTTTATGTTATGAAATTAATATTTGTGTTCGAATTAACTTTTGTTCGAGTTAAAACGTGTTTATTTTTTGAAGTTACTTCAAAGACTATATTTTAAACAATATATAAATAACTTAACTAAAATTAATAAGTATTCACTAGAGTAATATTTTCACAAATGATAATACATTTTCATCACTGTGTCTTGTATGAATTTTCTTCCGGTAACATATTTATGTAGTGTTTTTACTATCTAAGATCTTACATGTAATCATCTAAGCTTTATTGTCATTATCTTTCTCTTAATTTTCTTAATTTAGTTAATATTGCTGGTATGTCCCTTGTAACTAGATATATTCTTTTTAATAAAACAAAGATGACTTTCACATTATGCTTAGAATAGTTTTACTTTCATTTATATTCAATAGTAGGAGGAGCATCTGTTTTTCTTTCACACATGTACACATAAGCAATCACGCGAGGGCACATAAATTACTGCACACACACACACGCGCGCACACACACACACACACATACACAGCTTCATCACGCGAAATCAAATACTATACTAGATAAAGATATTAGATAGATAGAAAGGAAGAAATGAAAAAGATATTAAATAATATTGAAGCACTGAAAGCATATTTTTCTCTTACTTCTGGTGCTCTAATCCCTAAATTGTGCATGAAGATTATTGTTAAGCCCTCAATTTGCTTCTATAGGGTATAGGATATCTGTTTAAGTGACACTTTTAGAAATGTTTGTCTCCGATATAAATTCATGTATTCTTTCAATCGCTGTTTGTCGTACCAGAGTGCTTCTAAAAGTTCGGAACTAAATAAACTGATAAATCTGTTCCAAGAAATCCACTACTAATAGGTATAAAATGTAACTATCTGAGCCATGCACATACACTCATACACAACATACATAAAGAAACATTTCGTAAATATTTTCTTTAAACTATATTTCTAAAAGTTAAAGTAGATTTATTGTAATGTAATTTATTGTTAATATATGTATTACTTGTATCTATTAGAGCATTATAAGAAAAAAACGATAAACTGCTTTATGATATACTGCTTTGGTAAGGGGCATTTACACAATCTGTACAAATATTTTGATATTTAAAAAATGTATAATTGTTTAGAAAGAATTAGCTGACTTGTTTCATAGATCTAGAATTTAACATGAGATTTATGATGAGTACAACATACTGACTCATGTGATGAAAAATATTCATTTAATTTGATCCCCATTCCTAACATTCTGTAAAGAAATATTTCAAATTCAAAGAATTAAATTACAACTGAACCGATTTATTGTTCTTTGTTACTTACAAATTATTAATACGAGATATGTTGTCATTGGTCTTAAGATACTGTCATATTTCGTAATTTTAGTTTTATACTTTAGGTGTTGAATTACATATCAATGATCAATGTATTGTTTTGAAAAATAAAAATAACACATTTTATAAGTATTAGGATAATCTGTTGTGAAATTAGATTGTTTCTATTTAATTTGGGAAAGATTTAAATATGTAGGGAGCTAAGTTATCATAGTTTACTTTTATTTCTAACCAAAGTAAATACTGAAAATGGGCAACTTATTAACCTTATTCCTAGGGCGCGTGTTTTCAATGTACACTCATGTCCAAAATGATTGTCGCATATCTATAACTGTCTTCTTGTAAGAATATAATTTGATAATGATTTTGCAACATATTTTTAATACTGATACTATGTCTATAATCGGGAAATGTATATTTGTGGTAAATTTCATAGGAAAAAATTATAAATACGAAAATTAGAATGAGTAAAACAAAATGTTGCTAAATGAACAAGAAAATTTTATTTTCGATTTATTGCTCTTATTTACTGCTCTTTTGACATGAAATTTGCCACATACATGTCTTTGCCTATTATACACATACTAACATTATAAGGAATACCGGCCGAATTCGTTATCAAATTATATCCTTACAACAACATATTTATAGAAATGCGTCAATAATTTTGGATATGAGTGTACATACTCTGGGGTTCAAACTCTTCAGAGAGTACAATGATTAGTGATTCAAATCCTATTTATAATAGATTGCGTTCTTCTTAATCTTCATTGACACTGCTTAATTTATTTGAGTGACTTTCTAATAGTCTAAAAGCTTCAATGGTTTTGTGTGTGTGTGTGTGTGTGTTAAATACAAAAGTGTCATTATTTGAGATGTGGCGATATATTTGTGAATGATCATTACATTAGGAACACCTCCATGAAATAGACTGGTCCTGGAAATGTTAATAACACGTTTCTTCCACGTCTTAAGCAGGTCACAGAGACGATAGGCATCTCTACCGAACATAATTGAATCTTGTACTCGTCATCATGAACAAACGAGTTGATTCAGTAACTTTGACTGAGTACAAATTGTGGAGACTCGAAAGCTGGTACCAGTATATCTGTAACAACCGAATTTGTGGGATGTCCAAGGATTGCAATGTTAAATGTGTACAAACAGAAGTTGAACGATGGTCATACATTTGCCAGACGATCATACTTGGATCAGCCACGCACTGTGGATACAAGAGGTGAGCGACGAGTAGCACGTATGGTATCTCAGCATAGGCTCGAGACAGTGGAAAGATTGACCCACCAGTACAAGAATGGGTTAATAGACCAATTTCAACAATAAACATGCGAAATATCTTGCATCGGTTGGAATTTCATAGCTGTAGACCAACACGAGTATCTATGACAACACAGCGTCATCAACAATTACGACTGGCATTGACAAAGGAAAGGCATAGTTGAACTATGGATCAATGGAAGAATGTTGTCTAGAGTGACATGTCCCGCTTTTTGCTGAACCACGCCAATGGGCGAGTTCGAATCTGGCGTAAATAGTGTGAGTTAGTGCCTCAGGATTGCACCATGAGAGTTCAGTAGGCCAGTGGCGGCAATGTCACTGTCTGAGGCGCAATTTTCTGGTATTCCTCATGGCCATTAGTAATTATTCAGCAGACTTTAAATGGCGAAAGTTATTCAAATCTGTTAGCCCATGATCTGCATCCATATCTTCAGGCCAAGTTCCCTTATAACAGTGCCATATTCCAGCAAGGTAATGCACTTGTTATTGGGTTGCGGTTACTACAGAATGCTTAGAGGAACGTGACAATGAGTTCTCAATACTACTCGAACTGCAAAATCGCCATACTGTAACCTCATTGAACATGTGTGGGACATGCTGGAAAGTGCAAAGTGCATATAGTATGCAAAGTGTTGCTCCGCCTATTCAAACTGTGCACCAATTAGAGGAACTTCTACAGCAGGCATGCCTTGGACTGAACCTGGAGGATGTTCAGCACCTTGTAGAATCTGTTCTTGGTCGTTTGAACGTTCTGATTGTCCAGAAAAGTGTACCAATACGCTATTAGATAAATGTTTCTAATGCAGTGATCGTTCAGTGTAATATAATTATACAATATTTCACGTGAGATTTACGATAAATATGACAATACGAGGCTCATACAGGTAATTTTTCATGCCCTAAACATGAATAAGCTAAGAGACAAGATGCTGAGCATCATTTGAGTCACATTCCTAGCACTTTGTAAATATATTTCTAAATTAAACAACTAATTACAATTGGACTAGTTAGTTCTTTATTATCTACAAAATAATAATACGAAGTTACGAGATCGTATGGCTAAGAAACTCGGATTTTCATTGCTGCATTATCCCAATATTTTCTATCGTCTTTCAAACCAATCCATTTAGATCTGATATTATCCACTTCCTTAAGTTCTATCTTTATATTATCCTTCAAACTTTTTATTATTATCTTCTTCTTGACTTACACAAATTATCTTCTTGTACACTTACAAAATATATTCAACGTAACCCAGTACTACATTTCAAGCAAGCCACTTTTCCCTCTTATTTTAGGCGTCTTGATCTACATTCGGTATATATTTATGCTACTATACTAAGTACACTTTTAATAAATATGCATGCAACCTTAGTGGCCTTCATGAGTTGATGCCAGTGGCGTTCTCTGATGGCTGGATTCTGAAGTTCTCCTACTGCTCGAAGGGACGTCAGCATATTCTTTACTGTTGCTTCCAGGTTCATATAAGTGTCCCAGTTGCGCATTTCTTTGTCCAATGCTATAAAGGCAACAAAAAGTGGTGAAATACATCTATATTCATACAAGAATCACACAATTATTTTAGAAACCTCACAGTAAACTATCGAGGTTACAATGTTCAAGTTCATATAAACAAGATTATGGTATGCTTTTTACACTTTTCGTTTCGTTTCTCCACGAACTTCAATAATCATATTATCGTTATACCCTATGATTTTTATGGACATCAATTCCGATTAAAAGTGTTATTAAGTACTCCTTCATGAGTACAGGATATGATATGTCATATCTAAAAGGAATTAAGGGTAACAGAGATACAAAGTCATTCATATTTGCTTAACTATCATTTTATAGATTTCCAGACTAGTTTTCATTTATTTTATAAATGTATACTGATTAAGTTTTAAAACTCAATATCTATACTATTGCCATCTTGCTTTATTTATTTTTTATCTGCCATCTTTAGCTTTCTGATAACGTTTTTACTGATCCATCATTAAAAAGAAGTTTGTTTGTGCATATGTTGAAGCCTTTCTTTATAGAAAATATCTTTTCAATATTTCATTGAAAATTCATCAATACAATTTATCCTTCTTGAAGACATTTTCATTTCTATTACAAAGTATTTTTATTTGAATTTTATTTAGGTTTCTTCTATTTGAATTTCTACTTCCTCCTTAGTATCAAGTATTACTTTCAAAGGATTAAGTTGCATCATGCTTCTTTAAAGAAGGAAAAAGAAAAAAAAGAGGAAAGGTTTATTTTTGCTTTAGAGAGAGGAAAGTCAATTCTTTATTCTTCAAAAATTTACAGTTGGAAATACAGTCCAGATGTTAACTTAAATAATCTACTAAAAATCAATAAAAATAGCAACAGACAACAGGTAATTTGTTGTTATGAAACCATATATCCTTAAACGTACGCACTGTCATATTCTTACTTTCTAATACAAATACACAGTAAGTATGGTCTCTCCGATATTATCTTTCCTATTCTAAAAGACTTCAAGAACACATAAATTTAAAGTACTCATTATAAACCAAACATATAGAGCCGCAGTGGCCTCGTGGTAGAACGTTTCCTCTGTTGCGTGGGGTTCGTGGTTCGATCCTAGTTCCTGTCAAGTGAACTTGTTGGTGGATGCATCAGATTTCTCGGGATTCTGCCATTTCCTCCTCCTCATTACACTCTTAACATCCATCTCATCATCATCATCATCATCTCTCTCAGCCTCGGTGCATAATCATGGGACATTAAATTTCAAAAAAATAAAATGAAATAAATAAATAAAAGCACTAAATTTACTTCATATAATGATAATGTTTGTTTTTTAATACAATGTT
The DNA here is from genome assembly GCF_964235325.1 of Thermobia domestica. Taxonomy (NCBI): domain Eukaryota; kingdom Metazoa; phylum Arthropoda; class Insecta; order Zygentoma; family Lepismatidae; genus Thermobia; species Thermobia domestica. The sequence goes on from NC_137456.1 coordinate 92,881,847, forward strand.
AAAAGCACAACAAATCAAAATTTTCGGTACTATTTTTCAAAACTATTTTCCATGAAACAAGAAATCGTTACTCAAACTTTATTGAAACCAGCATTATTGTTTAAATATGGAAATTGACGTATGTTAATAATAATGTGTAAACGCACTCTTCTATTTACTGCGTCTAATATATAATGTACTATTAACCGTTCTGTTTCAATGTTCTCTAACACCTTCCTCAGCAGATTTTGGCAACTCCTATGTAACGCATCTCACGTCTTAGAATTTTATCTTGCACTATTTCATGTGAACGGTAAAGAATGATGGGTTCAAAGAAACTCGTTAGTATGATAACGCAATTTTCTTGCACCAGAATCCTCTTCTTTTGAGCGTCTTATTTTTGTGAAGAACTTCAGACAGAAATTATTTTTTGTGAAGACACAGATGTATGCCAGTTTGTATAAATTTTACTTACTTCTAAACGTTAATCGTTAATTGTATGTTCTTACCTTCAATTATACCACACTTCTAACTTCTCGAGGAATATATATATTCATTTATTTATATTTTGAAAGAATAAGATTGAAGTAGAAGAAAGTCATCATTATCATATTAGCAAGATTCTTGACCTCATTATTGTTAACCTTACACACGAAATAATGCCAGATAAAATTCAAGTGAGATTAGTGGCTCATGAGTTATCCAGATCTGCTGAGGAAGATGTCAGAGAACACAGAAACAGTAAATTAATAATACATAAATATTAGATGCAGTAAACATAAGAGTATGTTTTCAAATTATTGTGCATTATTGTTATTATTACCTCTTATTTCTTTGGCAAACTTTTTACACTCCAAGTCCATATTCTCCACGTCAATCTTTCTCCATGGTGTAGTTTTCCAATCTTCGATGCAAGTTCTTACGATAAATATGTAATCCCAAAGATTCTATAAAACAAAATTTTACATTAATAAATATAGGTAATTTTGACTAAAGGTACACCAAGGTTTAGTTCTCTTGTTACGAGTTCACGAGATTTTACTAAATTTAGATTTTTCTACTTTCATTAAATTTCTAAGGCTTTTAACAGGCCTAGATAAATACAAGTTCTGGCATTTGAATAGTCAGCTGAACATTACTGAGTATCTTAGACTTTGATCACTGATTATTAATTAAATATCCTTCATGAATGTTCACAAGAATTACCTTTAGCATTTTCAGTTCTTTTCTACATTGTTTCAGTTGTTTAAATTCTGGGAAGTTGACTTCAAACAACGAAGCTGAATCTTGAATATTTCGCATTTCCTCTTCTCTTTGGCTTATCACGTCATCAGTAATATCCAGTAATATGTACGGCTCTTTACAGTCATACCTACGAATTATAGTAAAACATCAAATCCATGTGATTTCATACTTAAAAATTGTTTAATACATTTCTAAAAGAACATCATTTCGTAAAATAATTTGACAAGAATACGAAATTTACCGAGTTGTAAAAGATTTAAAATGTGTATTCTATAGTTTATACATGTGTTTATTGCAATATTTTTTTTCTATTTTGTCTGGTATAATATTGCACATACAAGTAACTAACCTGATTGTTCAGTTTAACATTAATCTGTTTATTGGATCAAAAGATCCAATATATTTCAGTCAAAACTTTTCTTGTAGGCCTTATATCTGGAAAACTACATATAGTGTATCCAAACCAAAACTATAACTTAACTCAGTATAATGTGCTTATTTCGCAAATATACGAAAACTTGATTTAGGGGCCATTCAAAAATTTTGTGGTCCCCGATCCAAGAAATCCAACATAATTCATTCAATCAAAAATTTTCTTGTTCACCTAATATCTGAAGTATTAGATATAGTGTAGCCAAACCCAAACTATCATTTAACTCAGTATAATGTGTTCATTCCGTAAACAATACGAGAACTTGATTTAGGGGCCGTACAAAAATTTTGTGGCCCCTGATCCAAAAAATCCAATATATTGCATTCAATCAAAACTTTTCTTGTACGCCTTATGTTGCCCCTGATTCAAAAACTAATTATTTGACAAGATCGCAATGTTTTGGTGTATTTCCATTAGATCATTCCTAAAATTCTTGTTTTATTGTAATTATATTGGGAAAACTAGCGAAAAACTTATATGTTGTTATTTCTAGTTTATTGTTTTTAAGCGCTTCAAGTAAAAAAAAAGTCAGAAGCTAAGGATAATTTATAGATAATAATTAAGGATATTAATTGATAGATCAACATGTATATTAGTGTTGTAATATAACAGAATTTGGAGTACACACTACATTCAATTGTGATACTTACTTGAAGAATTCAGATTTCTTGAAATTTTCTCTATATTTATTCTGTTCATTGTCAAATTCAGTAATCTTGTTACGAATCTTAGTCACCTCATTTGCTTGTAAAGGCGCTACATGTTGTTTGACAGTTATAGCAATTTTCTTCGTGTTATTCCATTGTTCGGGTAGTTCCTGTAAAACATTTGATTTGAATTTTTCAACTCTAGTTCACTGACAGTTTATACAATTTTTACAATTATATTTATCCATACCCATAATTAAAAAAAAAATACTTACAAGAATGTGTAAGATAAGTATAATATATGTTTGTAAGAGAATTTTGCTATTTAAAGATTTATTTAGTTTGAATGTTAACCTTCTTCAGTCTGCAATTAACACTTAAACTCTCATGCCTTTCTCAATTTTTGTGAAAATATTTGGTCTTCAAATATGTTTCTCTGTGTACTTAAGCTACAAGTTACAGGTTTTTAAGAAACAATTCTTCGAATCTACCTGAAAAAAATTCATATTTAGTATCGTTTTAACATTTGAGAACAAAAGATCATGAATGAAGAGATTAGAAATATTCTGTTTCTATTATAATTAATGATATAGTAGATATTGTCTTCGTTAAGAAAATATGTGTATTATATGGACGGATGAAAGTTAAAGTGTTCATATTTTAAAAGTCATATTTTCTTGTTTAATTAACATATTTTCTGATAAACAAAACAGAACTATTTCCTTTATCACTAGAACTTTTAGCAGTCATCTCTTGAAATCAGCTTTCTTTCAGAATGAAGCTTTTGCTTACTTCACATTTTCTGTTAACAGATTGACTTATCTAGATCTGTCTTTTGTGTCTAATTTGTAAATTGACTGATTCTTGGTACTTAAATAAATACAAGAGACTTTATCTTATATTAACTAAACTACTTATATACAAAACTCTTATAAGTAGCCTTCCAGAGTTTGTTAGAATACACAGCTGAACAGTAGCAGCATGGCCCTCTCCACAATTTTTAATGTCAAACTAAACTCCCAAAGTGTTTGCATCATTTTCAACCATGGAAAGTATTATCATCAACAACTTGTAGCATCATTAATTCAACTTAAAAGAGTCAAGTATCTTGTCTCATTTCCCCGTATCATGTACCTTTATCTTAGTAGAAGATACAATAGCTATTCAGTTATTTCAAGTTTGTTTCGTCTCTAAATCAATTCGGATGAGCAAAGAATCTTTATCATTTCAGCAGAAGTTAAAAAAAATAAATAATAATAAATAAATAAAAAATAAAAAGAATATAATGTGTTTGCTGACACGTAAGGCGTCTCTCCATATAAGATATCCCATTTTCAGTATTTAATTTTAAGAAAAAAATTAACTGCATATTACATATTACAAAGATATTTTTTTTTTAATTTTAAACACAAAGAGATATTTTAGCAACAAATGCACATGGAGAAAAAAAAATGCTGAACTAAATGTAGAACCGCATATACGTCTGAGAATGTTTATAGCGCATGTGTGTCCAGTGAAAAGTATACATAGTATATACTATGAAACAGCAAGCAAAATGATTGTATCTAAGAGTCACTGAACTGTTAGCTGTAATGTTGTGGAACGCTATAAGAAAACAAGAAAGACATCAAACAATACAAAATAAAGAATTCCTGTTGAAATTGAAATAATAAAAATCTCTGTATCGGTGTGGAAAACACTTCATTTTTGGACTTATTCTCGAAGGAAACATAAATGCGTCTTTATACGCCGACAAATACGGTACTTACTTGTAGGAGGACATGGACTTCCTCCGGAAGTTCTTGGTCATAATGTTTCAACAAATCTATCGTCTCTTTCAGCGGTTCGAACATTTCATCTGTTGCCACCTGTCTTTCTTTGACATCCAGTAGATAACCCATTACACTTACAAGCGCATTATAGTCACCTTCTTCTACAGGTTGCAGAAGTCCTTCGTCTGCTTCTCGAATAAATTCAGCAAGTTCAGATAAGCTGCAAATACAATATATGGTGGTGAACTACTAACATAATTAAGGGAATGAATACATGAATAACTTAATCGAAGGTAATAAAAATTCAGATTTTTAGTGAACGGAATAGAAGCATCAACGAAAATGACACCCAAAAATGTCTAGAATTGTACAAGGAGTTTAATAAATACCAGTGCTTACATCTCTGGCTCATAATAATAGCTTTTCGCGCCATCTCTCTGCTCGAGAATAAACTACATCCTTGTATCAGAAATCTCTAGAAGTTTCGTAACTATAACGTGCTCAGTCAAACTATAGCAGTTGGTGGAAGTGCATATCTGTGCTAGCTGCCTCTAAGTTGCCAGTGTCTTCTCCGCTGGTTTACGCGTACCTTTGGTATATGGGTTGCTGGGTTCGATTCCCGGTCGGAGAGCATGGACACATTACTCTACCAGACAACCTGTATTAACATCTATCTTCCACAACGAGACATGAACTCAGTACACTGAGTCCAAAATAGAACTTATGTACTGCTAGCCTTGTCAAAGAACTAGATTTCAATAGAGCTCATGAAAAATCTGTAGACGAAACGCAAAGTCCGGTATCCTTTATGGAGTAGAATTTCAATTACAACAATAATTCCTATTATGTGCATCCTTTAATAAAAGCCTATTAAAAGGAAATAATCTATCCTACCTTAACGCACATACTACTGTCTCTGAAATAAGACAGCATTTATTAAACTCTAACTTTCAGGGAACGTACCCTGTCAACTAGACTTCTATATTTATTGATGATATGAAGAGCTTAACATCTCTTTCAAATGGAGGTTGTACTAGCAGCATTAGTTTTACTGCGTTAGCCAAAGTAACAACTGCACTGGTATTTAGTTATCAGCTTTTTGCAGCCATTCATCGGGTAGAATTTTGAAATCTCCTTATATAATCTCCTGTCTGTGGCGTAATCTTCACCATCTAACAGAAAAGAGAGAGACCTAACGGAACTGCAAAACTACACTCCCTCTTGTCCTTTCTCTTCAGCTGACTGAAAAAGTTTATGATAAATATTGTTAACTTCCTATAAAAGTAGTTAAAAGTAGGGAAATAAAAATATTTTCTCTAAACGTAAATGGTTTCTAGAACAGAAATATAAGATTGATGCATATAAAATAATTATTTGTTAATATATACTTTAATTAGAATAATGATATGGAAAATATGTAATCAGGAATAGAGCCAGAGTGACCTATTACAATGCATACCTGGTAGTAACGTGCTCAACTAAATGTTGTTTGAACATATTGCCCCACTTCCTAATAGTGTTCAAGAGGGCTTGTTTGAAAGGGCGAATACTAACTTGAAACCATGAACTAAATATTTTCGTTTCATCCATTTTATCTACTTCCAGATACAAATTTTCGTAACTGTCCACCTGAAAATAAGGAAAATGATTTATAATAATTCATAATAAATGCTTTAGGAAAATTAAGCTAAAGTCAGAACAAATATTAAACATTAAGTAAAATAAATGTGTTTAACAAGAATTGGTTCTTATAGTAAACAGTATTCATTAGCACTATAGTCAATGTGTGCATCGCTTAGAAAGTAGAAAGGCAATTAGACAGAAGAATTCTATAGTAAGACTTAGATGTTAAGGTGTGCGAGTTATTGTTCTTTCAAGTAACATACTTATATTACAATTTGAAACTAATTATGGAATTTGGTATTCAGTGGGAAACGCTCTAATAAAAAAATAACGTTAATAATATACGTTATCAAAATTCAAGGGGGCCTGTAAGATTCCTCCCCCTCTTTTATTTATTTATTTATTTATTTATTTATTTATTTATTTGTTTGTTTATTTACTAGCATATATTTCCCGTTTAGCTGGGTTGAAATGAAAATTTAAATACACAGCTCCGTATCTCATGCGTTTAGTACCCGTGAAATATACTGTTTTCGTTTTTAATGGCATCAATTTAAGCAGCATCGGAAAGATCATTGATCATTTCGGCGACCTCGAAAACCATGGATTCGACACTAATATTGGTCATTTTCGATCATTTATACACATTATTTCTCCCTCCCACATATTGCGGGCCATGGCATTGGAAGTGTCACCGTTATCTCAGCCTCCCAAAAAATGTGGATTCAGCACTAATATCGGTCATTTTCGATCATTTTTAAATATCTCTTCCTCCTTCTCCCCCAAGTGGCGGGGCTGATTTTGGATTTAAAAAGGATCGGAAATGTCACTGTTAATCCGAATGATCCGGAAAACTATGGATTAGACAGTAATATTGGTCATTTTCGATTATTATTATTATATATAGCTCCGCTCCCCTCCTCCATGCTGCGACACACGGCATCAGAATGTCACTGTTAATCTCAGCTACTCCTAAAACTATAGATTCGACACTAATATTAGTCATTTTCGATCATTGTAAAATATTTATCCCCCTCCCCTACGTTTACCCTCCCCCTCCCCAACTATCAGGGCTGAACTTGGATTGAAACAGCATCAGAAGTGTCACTGTTTCTCTCATCGACCCCCAAAACTATGGATTCAACACTAATATTGGTCACTTTTGATCATTTTTAAATTTCTCTCCCCCTCCCCTTATGTATACACAGCTCCCCTTCCCCTCCTCCGTGCGGCGGAACACGGCATTAGAATTGTCACTGTTAATCTCAGCTACTCCTAAAAATATGGATTCAACACTAATATTAGTCATTTTCGATCATTTTTAAATGTTTATCCCCCTCCCCAACGTTGTACCCTCCCCTTTCCCAACTATCAGGGCTGAACTTGGATTGAAACAGCATCAGAAGTGTCACTGTTTCTCTCATCAACCTCGAAAACTATGGATTCAACACTAATATTGGTCATTTTTGATCATTTTTAAATTTCTCTCCCCCTCCCCAACTCTACGTTGCATCGTCAAGGTGAATAGCCTAAAGCAATACCTGTCCCTAAACTCATGTATGTTGAAAATTTGATTGAGATCGGTCGGGTGGTTCAAGAGTGATGAAGTCACAAAGGCAATCATTTTAATTTTAACTCTTTTTTACATATATATTTCCCCCTCCCCTAGGTTGGCTCGTCAAAGTGAAAAGAAAGAAAACACCCAAGGTCCGACCCTGATATATGTTGAAAATTTGATCGAGATTGGTTGGGTGGTTCAAAAGTTATTAGGTTTTATTAGTTTTTATTTATACGTGCCCCCCCTCCCTCTCCCCGAGGATCTACCGTTAAACTGAAATTACAAAAATTTTTCCAGATCCAAACCTCATGAACCTTCAAAATTTGATTGAGATCGTTCGGATAGTTCAAGAGTTGTTAAGTTACAAAAATAGTCACTGTCAGTCTTATATAAATTGATTTATATATATATATATATATATATATATATCCCCTCCTTTTCCTCCCCTACATTGCTCCGTCAAATTTAAATCATAAAAACGATCCCAGGACTGAACCTCATTCATGTTACAAATTTGATCGAGATCGATCGGGCGGTTCAGGAGATTTAGAGTCACAAACATAGTTATTTTCAATTTTATATAAATTATTCTATATGTAAAGAAAGCAGTTGCTAGACCACATCTTCATTCTTGGGGACTCAATTAAATTTATCAATTACCTGTTCTTTAAACTGATCCATTGTTGGTGGTGTTTCGTCTGGTCCATTATCCCCACACATGATACGTTCACACTCATCTGGGTCTAATTGACGTCCATACAGAAGAAATTGCTGAAGAAACATCTGGCGATCATCTAACCAAAGATATGCGTAATCCTCAAAGTTACGTACGTAATCATGGGCCTGGAAAGCAGAAAAAAATAGTTTATACATTGTATAAGATATAAAATGAAAACAAATGAACGTGTGAATTTTGATTCAAGATTTCGCTTACAAAGAGCACATATTGAGTATAAAACGTTTAAATTGAAATGGAAACATGCCGCAGACATGAGTGTGATTTTGTTTTAACCTTCAGTTATATCCTTATCACAGTAGATGAAAATGCATTTTTAAGTGCATCTTTAAGTGCATCATTGATACATCACATTTCTATTTTGAAAGTCGGAGGAAGAAACAAACGAATTTTAATTAAAATCGGATAAATTTTACTAGAATTATCGTGAAATAGACAAACTCTTAAATCTTGATTGAGCCGAATGGTAGAAACTCGCTAGACTTGCTTTAAATACCATACTAGCATAGTGGAAAGTTTTATGTGAACTAGTATCATCCATTTTTAGACATTAGTCTACTATTTATTCTGATCTATATCACAATTAATACGATATATAACACAAGATGGTGTTTAAATTTGCATCCTTGTTTCGTTATATGGTCCCGTTTGAATTCACATCAGGAGATATATGCTTTCACTGTATCATGTAAACCTGGAAGAGTGTCCGATAATAATAAATGTCCCACCCTAGAAAAAAAATGATAATGAGTTTTATCTTTCCAAAAATCTTAATATATTCTGCAACTGATATTTTCAATAGTGTTATTCCTCCATCCTATTCAAAGTGTTAGATAACAGAAGTACTTGAAGACACTTACTTCATCCATTACTGTTTTCACTCTATCCAATATTTCTGATTTCATTTCTTTAAGTTCGCTTTCATTTTCCATATCCTCCTACGAGAAATAAGAAAGAAATAATATTTCACCACTTTGTAAAATGAAAATGAATATTTATTAAAAATCAATGTTCCCAACGAAAGTTTAGGTAATTCAAATTAATAGCAATAAAATTACATCTATTGGTACAAATTATAGATTCAAATCAGTAGCAACAAAATTAGATCTATTAATTTGGTTAATCCAATTTTTTAAAATAATTTTTTCATGTCATATGAGTAAAAATTGAGGAGTAGCAAGAAATAAAATAGTTAACATTAATGGGCAGTCCATTATGACTAGTCCATCATAGAAGCTAAAGGGTAACTTTAAAAAGAAAAGTTAAATTGTTTTAAACTTTTGAGCTACAAATTATGTTCTTATCCTTGTGGTCATACTTTCATTCAGCTAAAACAAGATGACTCACTTGAATCAATATGTTCATGTTTTTTTTTTTTTTTAAAAAGTCTATCTTTCAGTTTGACTAAGGTTCCTAAGTAAAATGCAAGAATTACTAAGTCATATTAATTAAATTAAGTCATTATGTTGTGACTATGATTATGAGTTTTGAGTGAAATAAATAATATATGTTATTTAATTTCCCCTATATTTAATTTATTAGAGATACAAGATTGGTTTGATTTGTCCATAGCATAAGTGTTTACTCTTCTATTACAAACAATTACAAAAAGTTTCATATTGCCTTGAAGATGTAATAGGATCCGAAATAATTATAAGATTAGCTATGCGTACAGTATTTTCTTTTCATGTGAAACTCCCTACAAGAAAATAATACATTGAATATCTTAATGTCAGAACTATAGTAAGTAAAATTGTGATAAACAGTAAATGTTACTTACTTGGTAATTAGGTTTGCCTTTGTGTTTTGCTACACGTGGAATAATACTACTCATTACAATTATGTCATTTATCAATCCCTCTACAAGGTTATAAAAACCATTGGGCTCATCAAATTCCAACGATGGTACAAAGACCACATCCGGTTCAATCAGCTCAAGATGAGCCTCAAATAATGGTGGAAGGGGTTGAGTAGGAATCATATTCTCAGCTATATATCCAATGCTATAAACAAATGCAATCATAAAGTAACAGCGAATTTGTAGTAGAAATAATGTATTTGAAAACACAGTATCTATTTCTCGTTTCAGATTATTAAGAAGGTAAGTTATAAAAACTGTTACTGTTAAAATTTCCACTTCCATTTTGTATTCATTATTTACATCTATAATTCTATTATAAAATACAAACATGCCAGTAAAATCAAGGTAAATTCCTAATAGTCACGCTAATAATTGTTGCTAGCCTGCCTATTGTCAATAGATGTCAGTAGCATGAAGGCAATTTGTAGGTTTAAAACTATTGTGACAATTTAATTATAACTGAATGTTTCCATTTAATTTTATTGCAAAATAGGACAAAGGCGCAACCATATTTGATTTGAGTAATAATATTTGTGTAACCGCAAGTTATTTGGTGGGCAAACTAGAAAGAGAGTGTAACGTAAACAATTAGAGCTTCTAATTAAGCACACTTTTAACTTATATTGTACATCGAACCGAAGGCTGGGGAAAAGAACTAGTTATTTATGCAGGTAAACAGTCATTATTGCAGGTAGAAACATGTACGTTATGATCTATGATACTTATTGCTTCAAAATACACTAATTTTCCGTAAGTTGCTTACTTGTTCTAAGTTACCCATTTTACAGTGGGACGGATGATGACCAACATAGGTAAGTTTCACTGTAGTAATAATATACATTTTATTACTCTATTTAAATTGTTATAAATACATTATATTTCTAATTGCTGATGAAATATTTATATACACGTGAAGCAAGGTACTTAATTATAAGTTGAAGTCGCAATGAATTATTAAGCATCCTTTGACTGTGTAAGAGTATTAATTCTTTGCAGCTTGTTCGACGATTGTTCAATAATTGTTAGTTAACGAGAGTATTTTTTCTCAGATTGTCTTTCATCTGGAAGGCTATTGTGAAATTTTACACACTTAAAAATGTGTGATTTTTCGTGTGCACATGTTCGCGTATTACATGGTTTCCTTAGTTTGCGTACCAGCGTAGGGTGACCAGGACGTCCCGTTTTAACGGTATTGTTCCTTTTCTGAGAAAGTTATCCTGTGTTGCAAGAAAAGTACAAACGGGATGCATTTTTCAAAACTATCTCCTTTTAGGCTTGTAGCATAATTTTTATGTGTTCTTAAGCCCCATAGTTCAGTCTCTATTTGGAGAGGTTTCGAAGATTAGCAAAAAAGTTTTATATTTTTCGATCAGATGCTTCCATAGTAAATTCTATGTTTTGATATTTGTTAACTTCCCGTGGGTCAACAATTAAAAGTTACGCGTAGATTCGATGCTTCCGTTTCCAGATTTTTTCCTTTACATTCTTCACTATACTTAGATAGATTGCAAATTATGTCAATTTACCGAGTGTCCTTTTATTATTGTCAAAATCTAATCGCCTTAACTAGTACTATCTAGTACTTGTGACATCTAATGATGATAGATACGGTATCTAAATGTAGAAATATTAATAATAGTACTACATAAAGTTGACCTGATAACATGCAATATGACAACTGTCATTGTGATTTTCTACGATTTGCTTGTTTAATTTTTATTTATCTACTAGCGTCAATTCGCTGGGTTAAAATAAGAAAATTTAGTAATATGTTCCGTTAAATTAAAGGAATTAAATGTCGACTAAAAGCAGGGAATTCGTGTTACTATTCAGTTCAAAATCTCTTGTCGTCGCGAATTCTGTCGAGGAATTTGAAGCTTAAAATATATAAATCGATAATCATGCCTGTTGTTCTATATGGATGCGAAACATGGTCGCTTACGTGGTCGGATCCAAGAGGAACGGGAATGGGGAATGGCGGAAACTTCATAACGAGGAACTACATAATTTATACGGTTTAACCAACATTGTTAGGGTCGTCAAGTCTAGGAGGCTTAGGTGGGCAGGTCATGTAGCTAGAATGGAAGAAAGTCTTGACTGGAAGACCAATCGGAAAACGACCATTAGGAAGACCTAGGCGCAGATGGGAGGACAATATTAAGATGGATCTCGCAGAGATAGGAATACAAAGTAGAAACTGGATGCAGTTAGCTAAGGATAGAAGTCAGTGGAGAGCTTTTGTGAACGCTCCGTTGAACCTCCGGGTTCCATAGGCCATAGAGTTAGTTAGTTAGTTAATAATATGTTCCGTTAGTCAGTCACATTTTGTTATTACTGAAGCGCTCTACTCTGATATTGGTAATTTTCAATCATTTTCATATATTTCACCCCTCCCCCTCCCAAAAGTTACACCGTCAAAGTGAAATGATAAAAAAATATCCCAGGCCCAAACCTCATCTATGTTGAAAATGTGATCGAGATCGGTCAGGTTGTTCAACTGTTATTAAGTCACAAATACAGTTACTTTTCATGTGTATTTATATGGATTTATTTATTCACATGTACTGCTGTTCTAGAGCTGAGCATTTCTCTATTCTGTCTTCCATTAAGAATTAAACTAACAATTAGTGGTGGGCACAAAAACCGGTTTTTCGGTTTGCGATTTTTAGAAAAACTGGTTCGCTTTTCACCGAAACCAGTTATCGGTTTTCTCCAAACCCGGTTCGGTTTTTCACCAAATCCGGTTTCGGTTTTCTTCAAAACCGGTTCCGTTTTTTTCCCAAAATTTGTTCTATTTCTGATCAGAATAGTGTTTCGTTGTTCTCCGGAAACCGATTCCGTTCCCGCTGAAATAGTTTTATATGTTTTCCAAAAGTTTTCACCGAAACCAGTTTCGGCGAAAACCGAACCGGTTTTTGAAAAAAAAAACGAAACCGGTTTCATTGAAAAACCGAACCGGTTTTTAAAAAAACCGAAATGTCGGTTTTTCGGGTTTCGTTTTCTAGAAACCGGTTTCCGGTTTTCATAAAAAAACGGTTTTGTCCATCCCTACTAACAATATGCTATTCGTGTTAATATTGTATGTTTTACTATTTACGACGTGTAATGATGATAAATTTATTTTAACTATCAATTGGTAGGAGTTAGACTATTGTAAATAACATTTATTATTCTCGCTTCCAAATATAAATTTATTTATACTTAGATACCTGCATCCAAGCGTACGAAGAAGCCCATCACTAATAATGCTGTCAACATAGTCAACGTAATTTTGCCATATTTCGCTTGTTTCCGTATCTTCAACTTCAAACAAGGTCAAATTTTCTTCCAGCAGTTTATGAATCTCTTCTGCTGCTTCTTTAATTTCTCCGTATCTGCAAACCAAAATAAACAAACTAATTGTACTAAATAATTGTGCTACAATAGTGTGTTAATGGAAATGGGTTTAAAAAATGAACTAATTTACTGTTTAAATAAGATGGAGGAATAAAAAAAATGAACAACAGCAGAAGCGCACAATTTATAGAGGGAGAAGCACTAAAGTAGATCAAAATGGAAAATTATATTTAGTTATTGTGAATACTAGTAAAAACTAGTTAGAATAACTAAAATGTGTTTAGATAAATCCCAAAGTAAATTCCGAATAGGGAAATTCTTGTCCACGAGCTTTCACGTCAAAAATGGTATGAAACAAGGAGACGCATTGTCGCCATTATTATTCAACTTTTTTCTGGAGTACACTATAAGGAAAATCAAACATAAACCAGAGCCTAGAACTGAATGGTATGCACCAGGTTATGGCGTATGCTGATGATATGCATATAATATGGAATAATATAAGGACAATAGAAAGCAATGTAGAGGTCCTATTGAACGCTTGCTGGGACATGAATTTAGAAGTATATGCAGAGAAAACTAAATACATGAAAGTTCTCCGGGATCATAATATTGAAAATTATGGACGCGTCCAAATATCAAATAATACTTTCGATAAAGTAGATACTTTCAAATATCTAGGATCAATGTTAACAGACCAAAACCAAAAAATTAAATGTCGACTGAAAGCAGGGAGTTTGTGTTATTATTCAGTTCAAAATCTTTTGTCGTCGCGAATTCTGTCTAGAAGTTTGAAGCTTAAACATATAAAACGATAGTCATGCCTGTTCTGCTGTATGGCTGCGAAACATGGTAGGTCATGTAGCCAGAATGGAAGAAAGTAGGAACACTTTTTAGTTTTAACTGGAAATTCAATCGGAAAACGACCATTAGAAAGGACTAGGCGCAGATGGGAGAACAATATTAAGATGAATCTCGCAGAAATAGAAATACAAAATAGAAACTGGATCCAGTTGGCTAAGGACAGAAGTCAATGGAGGGCTTTTGTGAACGCGGCATTGAACGTTCGGGTTCCATAAGCCATACAGTTAGTTTTTTCGGAATACTAGTAAAGTAATATACCTGAGGTGCTAGAAAAATGGCGAATACGGAGATAACCATCATGTCGAGAACCTCGAAAGAACCAAAAAATGTCTTAATAACCATAGAGTGGAAAATGCATCCTTCCAAAATTATAAGTTGTCGACAATGATGGAAAATGCATTTCTAATCGTTAGGATGTCAGAGAATCGAATTCAAGACAACAGTTCAAATAGTATTCCACAATTCACTACCACCAATGCGGTCAGTTACTCCTGACCAGTTGCAGCAAACAATACATAGCTTGATAATTGATTCGAATTCAAATCTTTGTTTTCCCTACATGAATATTTTCTATTACTAATATTACAATCATTCACGCTCTTTAACAATTATAATACTATATCGTATTTCTAGACAAAAATGATTGACAAACTCTTAAACATCACGTTTTTTAATATATAATTTAACTGTTAAACAGAGACAAATTAATAAATACAACATTTACCAAAGTCACGAAACTATATTTTAAGATAGGAATTTAATCGTAATTATTATCTGAAGCTTTTCTTTCGTAAACTCTGAAGATAATATTTGTTGTAAATATTAGCGAAAAGCAACATTATTCTTTCGAAATGACTAGCAAAGAAATGGAACAATCTTCAAGTGCCATATACTTGAAATGTATCATTTATATCTAATTAGACCTCATATCCAAAATTCCTTTATAAAATTCGTGTGTAGATACCTCTGGGTTCTGAAACATGAAAATATGGATAGAACGCTTACTAGTTCTTAAGTAAAGAATATAACTAACCTGACAGTGCCAATGTATTTATTCCTGCGAAAATATTTTCGAAACTCGCTACTGCTTTCATCCCCAGTTGCTTAAAGTACCGAAGAAAAAAAAAAAAAAAAAACTAATACACGAACCTCACACATTTATGAGTTTATAATTAACACTAAATAAAGCAAAAGTTGATATGTTTACCATCATATTGTAAAAATATTACAAAATTTACTTTAAATTAAATGTAAATTACAGTATATTGTTCAATATACTGTAAAAATGTCACAAAATTCAGTTTTTATTTATTATTTTTAGTTTTGTGATGTTTCTAGAGTATGTTAGCCAATGTTTCATAATTTCCGTTTTATTTAATGTTAATTATGGACCAATAAATATGTTTGTTAGTATATTCATCATTTTTCGTACTTGGAGCGACTGAGGAAGAAAGCAGCAGCGACTTTTAAAAATATTTTGTCTGAAATAAATATATTAGTATTGTAAGGCTAGTCATATCGTTTAGTTCACAAAAATGTTTCAGATGATTTCTATAATTCGTAACTATACCTTGAGCCTATTATGATTGGTCTCATAGTTTTCTGAACTATAGCCAAAATGTTCATTTTCCATCTCTCTTGGCAGCTCATGGCTTTGGAAGGTTCCTTATATGATTATTGTTTCCAGGTTGCCCGAAATATATATATATATATATATATATATATATATATATATGTGTGTGTGTGTGTGTGTGTGTGTTTGTTCGAAATAATCTCTAAAACAATTTTGTTAATTCAGAAAGTATATTCTTCTCGGAGGATAGAGAATGCCAGTTATCAGCTTTGAGCCTATATTAGTATAACAAACCAACAGCGTAAAAGATAGAATACGTTGTGTTGAAGGCTGATTGTAACAAAGGAAATTTTATATTACATGTATTACGTCGTATCTTAAATATAAGAAAAGTGACACAATCAGAAATGTTCTTTATTAACATGTGACGTTGAAAATGTCCTAAAAACTATCATAATTTTGTGTCAAGATGTTCCAGGTGAAGGTACACATCCTCTTCCTCCGCCTTTATATATAAGAAACGGTTTGAGTATGTACGTAAAAATTCAATAGAAAAGAAGCTAGAAATTTGTAGTTCCTAGAAACTTACATAGAACACTCACAATCAGATGCAATACTATAGTACTAAACAACATAGGTGCTTTCACAATCGCGAACAACAAGTTTAATAGGACATAATGACATTTGAAAGTACGATTTATTGTATTTGTCATCCAGTTAAGCTAATGTTTGTATCAGTTAAGCTAATATTAACAAGCTAATTCACTATTTTCAAACTTGGAATATTCTAACTAGAAAGTAAAGGCGGCGCTTTTAATATGATTGAGTCAAATAATATAGATTGTTTGTTCCAACAAAACTTGATAATGTCTGTAAAGTCACGAACATACAAAGAGATATCTATTTTTATCCAAGAGATCTTTAGATTTCTAAAGAGATCTAAAGATTTCTTTAGATTACGTTATTCTAAGAAAAATAATTTAATTGGAAATAATTTAGTCTTATAATGTACGATACGAAGTATTAAAGAAGGGAAAATCATGGAAGAAAAATAAAAACCGAAATAAACATTCATATGGCAAGTTTAAGAAAGACAGCAGTATCATGAGTAAACTCACATAAATATTAATTTATCACAGGACACACATGACACAATTACTATCGAATTCGAACTCTTTAAAGTTCCTAAACGAGTGCTAGAAGAGGCACAATAAAATCACATTATGTTGAAAAGCTGTGTTGTCGTAAATGAAAACAAATTTATATTTTAGTCAAAATAAAATAATAGTAAATAATATGATTTTACTACACTTCAAAATTAAAAACATAATCAATATATTGAAATATGTTTCAAGTTGATCACATTTTTTTTTATCAGAATATAATACCTTTTTTCTAATCTTTCAGATCGATTTTCCAGGTACAGCAAGTTGTATTTCTTTCCATCCTTTCTCTCAAACAACGGTACCTTACTCCATGTTAATATGATCGTTTGTATCTTTTCAATGTTCTGTTGAGCCTTTTGTACTTTGTTACTTAATGATTGTACTAATTCACGCAACTGCTCAATATGTTCCCAAACTCCTAGAAGTAAAAATATGACAAATCATTATAGTTCAATATTTATATCATATAACTAAAAATATCACACCAAAATACAACACAATTTCTAAACAATATTAACTTAAAATTTAGTAATTCTATTGAAAGTTACAAGAACATAGAATACTTAAAAATAACTAATAGTTGTATAAAATTATACAATAATATTATAACTAATTTTAGGGACTAGACTTACTTTAAATTACTGTAAATTGCCTACCAAAGAAATTATTCAGCATACATTGCATATAATTACTTAACAATCAAGGTTATTAAAAGTGAAATTAAAAAATAACCGTAAACATTTTGCAATAAGTAAGAACACATAATTATACCTTCTGACTTCCAGTTCAATTTTTCTTTAGCTTCTGATATTAAATTGTCAATTTCAGTAACCTTTTGTTCTATAAGAGCGAACTCCACAGCATGAGTTTTCGTTCTAATCGTGTTGTACCTAAAATTATAAATTGATAATTTCATTTCTTACTTTTACAGTATTCATAATGTAAGAAAGACAAAAGTACAAATGACATGTTAAGAACATATCTTGCTTTGTCATATTTATAGGGAAAACTTAAATTATTGAAAAGTATATATATATATATATATATATATATATATATATATATATATATATATATATGTATGTATGTATGTATGTATGTATGTATGTATATATGTATATATATATATATATATTAGGTACGCTAAAATACGATATTTTTACACCTTTTCCAGGCAGACAAATTCAAAGCAGGTAAACAAGTTAATGATTAAAAACAGAAGCTAGCTTTAGCTCAAAAGTAAAGCTATTTGAACCATTAGTAAGGAAAATTAATGAAACTAAAAAGCAATAATTTCGTATCAAGTTACGCGTATTAATTTATTTAGAATTCACAATATATTTAATTGAATGAATAAGTAAAATATGCTAATAACAGTTTGTATATGTCATACCTTGAAGGAGACTTATTACATTAAATATTGTGTAATATAATTTTAAGATTTCGGTGTATATTAAAAATGAAACAATAATCTAACTTAATTTTTTTTTAACTTTTCAATTATTTTACTCGTTCTTACTACAATTAACTAAAATACATTTCCCAAATTTTAAATAATCACACATTGTATGCGAAACGCTCACAATCACTTTTCAATCATTTCACACCTCAACTTAATTTCAACACGGAAAATAAAATCCTTTTTGCTCTTGAAATATTAAAAGGAAAATCATAATAATCTAATTTAAATTATTAATGAAAGAATGTAATTTACACACACACACACACACACACACACATATATATATATATATATATATTACATTCTTTCATTTAACTTTCTTACTACGATTTAGCATGCTTTCAGAACATGTGTGCATAGAAAAATGAAACTTCTTATGGAAATTACATGTTAATTCATATTATGAATGATAAATTGTTTTAACATATATATATAATTCAATTTTTGAAGAATACATAGATTTTTATATAATACTTTTCAAGATTTCTATCAATTGATCATTTGATGGTAATTTTGAAAAGCTACAATACACAACACGCAATGAATTTTTGTAAAACAAGAGACTATAATTTAGAAAATAAATGGTTTTGAAGCCTAATATTAATATTCTATAATATTTTGTTATGAGTTTGTTTCCATATAATGTTTAAAGGTTAATGATAAATAGGAAATGTATTTCACATTTTAAAATAAAATGATATATGTTTCAGAGAAGAAATTCATTGGACTCAATATATATATTTTTTCTTTTAAATTAATTGTGTTACGGTTTGCTATAACAAGAAGTTATTACATAGAATAATTATTTATATGACATTAGTTAACGTTAATCAGTAATTATTAAACTATTCAGTTATACAAATTTTAAACTTACCATCCTATCACAAGATTGAGATGGGAGGTGTATTTCCTGAATATCTCGGCACGTTCATATACATCAATGGCTTCTTTCGGAATATTTTCTTTTCCCATAGATTGAAGGTATCGTACTTCTCTTAACATTGCTACCAGCTGAAAGTGAATGGAGTCTTAAGTAGTAAAATCAATTTAACTGGCTAGCATAGTTTCATTTAGAGGAGTGAGTTCTTGAGAAATAAATGTAGAAAAGTATATGTTAATAATATATTCTTATGATTTAATATTTATACTGATATAGTTTTTGAAAAAACATTTTGTGTTATTATTATAGATGATATAATCATAAAAGTATCTAAACTTTCGTGTATTCTAGTAGCTACTTTTTCTCAAAGCGTAGTCGCAGGTTTGATTCCCAGTGCAAGGTGAATTTCGCCTTTGGCAAGCGTCGTGGGATGTTGGAATAAGCTTGAATAAAGAAGTAGTAGCCGGTGCTCACGAAGGCCAGAAATCATAGCGGAAAGAATAGACAATGTGGCTACTCATCACACTGAGCCATCTGGTAGCTAGTTCTCGGCGGGTTGTAGTAGCACACACATAATACGTTCACAGTCATAGTGAGTAAAACATCGTTTTATTTTTAAGCTATTGGAAATTCGTTCTCTTACCTGGGCTAATTCTAATCCAAGTGAAAGGTGTAATTCTTAAATCTCAATGAAAAGCACACACTATGTTTCATAAAAATTGTTAGGATTCTTACGAAATTTATTGTGGGAGGTGATTTTTAAATTCAAATCCAATCAACGAAGAAAGAGACGAGCACCTTGTAGAAAATATATGTCTAATTTAATCAATTTTAAACATTTTTTAAAGAAAGTTGTTTTCGATTTTGTTCAATTAAATTATGTACACGTTAAATTTCCATCTTGGAGTTTAGTTAATCACTTTTTATCACCTAATAATGTCATGTAGAATGGGAAAGTATTATTATTATTATATTATTATTATTACCATCAGTAGTCATGACATTTAGAGACTCCAATGATCACAATTATCAAGTAATGACAATTCAATTATCCATCTATATATATATATATATATATGATACAATAATATTATAGAGTAAGCATAGTATATTCGTTTTAATTTATATTTACTCTTTTCTCAGTAAGAATTTTCTATCAAAAGTAAGTTTTTCTTTGTATCAACGACTCAAGTCTGTACTAATCGAATTATTTTCAAAAATGTACTAAATACAATTAAAAGTTGCATTTCCATATAAGGTACCCAATACTTTAGCAGTAAGTTATTAATAAGTTACAGAACTAAAATTATCTGATTTTATAAACTACTCAATTATGTTCTAAAATTATAATTCACGTTTAAATGAGTTCCAATGCAGCCGTATCCTAAAAGTCATGTCAAATACGCTTAAATAATATCAGTAGATGTAGTACAGGTACTTTTTTCATTGTCATTGTTGATTAATATGTACTTTTTTCTTATTTTCAAAATATTTGTCTTGAAAATATTCAGATTTTTCAGAATAATTTAATAAACTAAATGAAAAATATATATACCAATATACGGGAGGGAAAATGTATACCAAAAGTAAAGAAAAAGACTTTATCATTTTTATTTCTTGTCCCACTGTCCATAATTAATAATGAATCCTCGATTCGAAAGGGTATTACTTCTGGATTTCTTGAGCCACCGTCAAATGATATTCTACATCACAAGTGGCTTCTCCTGTGTCCTCACGACCTTGCCAAAACCAACACACACACAGCGTTTTTTGAAAACCAAACCCACAACCATGCTAGTAAGCAAGCGTACATAGTTATTACACTAAAGCTTATATTTAATTTTACTAATATATTATAGCATGTATCAGGAAATCATAGGGAACCACATCAGATATAAAAGTTGGAGGGAAAGAAGGTAGAATAGATGACTAGTTAAAGTAACAAAAAAACTTACTGAAAAGGTTCATAAAATATTTTGTATGGATGAATGAACGGTATAAAATAGAAACGCGAACATCACGAATGAACTATGAATATGAAGAAACATATAAACTGTGAAAAACGTTCGAACTGTGGATATGAAGAAACACGTAAAAAATAGGTGGGTGAAACGTAATAATGAAGAAGTGTAAACTAAAACTGAGGAGATAAAAAGAATATCGGACGTATTTAGAAAGAGGAAAAGAAATTGATTAAGTACATTCTTTACAGTGAAATTGTATTGCTAGGAATTTTGTGGAAGGTAAAAGGAAAAAAATAAGAGGAAAAAGACTGCAATTCATGAATGATATTAAAGAAGGCAATTTTTACGTTAGAGCAAAGAAATTAGTTGGTACTGCATGGAAAATTATCAATTTGTGGAAAGTAATAAACCTATGATAATGCTTACGAAGATAATGATAACGCATGAAAATTAAGTGATTTACGAACTTTATTAGTCAAGAATGATTTTGATTTTAAATAATAGAAATATGGTTCAATGGAAATAAAACAAAGAAACGTTTTTAAATTCTAAATTAATAATATACCTAAGTATACAAAGATTATGTCATACCAAACAAGACATTTTTCATGGTAACAAAAAAAATACTCATGAATCATCAAATAGCTGATCAACCTTATTTATTAATATATTCATCTGACACAAGAAGTGTCTGAGTGTCACTAAGAGTATGACTTTTTAGTAATCATTTCACCAAACATTTTGTCATATTTTCGGAAAAACAATTTCAAAATTTATCAAAATTAACTCTCCATGTTCGTTTTATATAGAACATAACTAAGAAAAGTAAAGATGAAATTCAAATACAAAATAGCTTTAATTAATCAAAACAAATCGTTCTAGACAGCATGATTACAGGAACTTAATTTTTAGTTTGTACTGATAGTATAAGCTCCTTAACGTGTTCTGTGCTTCCTTCCCCAAAAGAAGAAAAATACTATTCATATTAAGTATTTAATAAAACTATTCTTGCAAAATTCCGTAAAACTTCCATAATATATTTTAAAAAGCTTCTATAGTACACTTTGATATATCGTAAATAGGAGTTAAGCTCTTTTGCATCTTTACGATTTTTTCAGTTGTTTGGAATCACTGTAATCAAAATTATTTATGTGTGTATATATTGGTAGATAAATAATACTGTATTCACTGTTAAAGATAAGCCAATTCCTTTGTCATTTGTGGAGAGATAGAAATTATTACTTTTATTTACCATATCATAAACGGCTTTTCTTATTTATTTAAAACAAGTTCACACAGCTTAAACCCTGCTAAAATTGATCTTGAGACAAGAACCTCAAAATGAATCCAAAAGCAGACTTCAAATGTTTCTCAGAATAAAATATTTTGAATCTTGTTTTAATTTTTTAGGCTACGAAAGAAATGCAGCAATATAAGAGATCAAAGTAACTGTAGTCCCAACAAAATTTATGCAAAAGTGACATATCAAATCAGGTTTAGAAAGGGAATAACTTCTTTGATGGTGAATTAGAAGTCCAAGGACTTAAAAAAGACAGATCAAGTGTGTACAAGGAAAGAATGAGTTCCTCTGGAATATAAGATTCGAAAAGTGATATTGTCCTAGATAAATGAAGTTTCAATACAATTACACATTAAGTACGAAGATAGAAATAAATAAGTTTATTGTTATCTTAATTCATGCATTCATTTTTGGATAGAATATAGAAAATGTACGGCTGAAATTGTTAAGAATTGAATGTAAAATGTGACTAAAAATGATGAATGAAAATGACTCTGAAAATGAATGAGAATGAACGAAAATGACTAATAATGAAAAATGTGACAAAAATGTTAATAAACTTATTTCTACAGTTACACTTTCATGTAGGGAACATTCGCTTTATCCCCTAACTACGATCACTGATTATGAGTAAACTTTTCTTCATAGTACATATTAATAACTTTTGCATAATGTTTCATAACATTTGAACTTTGTTTTGATTAGAATTAAAAATGGATTTAAAGAAGCCACAGGCATTCAATTAAATATTATTGCAGGATTCTAAAATTTTCAAACTTGACGATTTTTTAAATAGTTTACCTTTTCACGTGTCGAATTTTCTCTTTAATTCTAAAACCACTGTGAAGATGGTGAAAAGTTAAGAGGATGAATCCACAAATGATGAAAATTCTGTACTCCTCAATATTTTGATGCATTTAGATTTGAACACAAATATTCAATACGAAAACTTTTACATGTAAGGAGCGTCAACAACATTTTAACGATTAATATTAATATCTACTCTTTAATTTTAAACTACTACTACTGCCTTCAATGCACTAGTGATTACTCTGCTAGTAAATTATCTCTACGGAACTTTAATTAAAGGCAGCTATGTTAGAGTATGAAGGTATTTTTAAAAACGGTTGTTGTTAGTACCTGGTGACTGAAATTAAGAGCCAGTTCTGAAGATTCTTTTCTTATTAACAGTGGTTGCTTTAAGTTGTTTTCACATTGCTCAGGAACAATTTCAGTCCACTTTTGAAACAAATTGTCTTCCAATTTATTCAACAGTGACATTAAATTCTCGTACTTACTCAAAACTTCTTCAGCTTCTGGTGTTTTCACTATTCTGAAAATATTAAGTGAAAAAAATAATAAATGAAATGATTGATTTGACATGTTGTACCAATAATTTTGCCTTAAAAATAAGACGTTAAAGAAATCAATTGAGGAGTTTGATGCAATAAGGACGTAAGTCTGGAACATGCAGTTGGAGAAAAACGATGTTGAAAGTTTTAAGTAGTGTTTTTCTTGCATAAAACAATATAATATGCAGCATTTTATTCCGATATTGAATTGAAATGTTACCAGGAGGCTAAACAAGCATGGCAAAAGCCACAAATGCGTTTGATATAAAAAAGGGCGTAAACTCGCTTACGCCCTTATTACATCAAACTCCTCAATTCTATTCGACACACTTTCTCTTTCTTTAATGATCCTTTCACCACGAAACTTACTGTTCTAGACAAAGTAATGATTTCTAAAAGTCTGACTGGTCAGAGTCCAAAATGACCTGTGACACGTTTAATCTTTCATTAAACGATATTTTGATTTCATTATTATCTTACGTTGCTAGTAAACGAAACAGTATTACTTCTTGATCTGACAATACTATGCAATTGAGTAGATAAACTAAGGAGGGTATACCATTATGCTTTTCATAAATAACTTTGTAAGTTTTTATGTGAAATAACTACTTTCAGTACCATTTTGTTTCTTACAAATAATTTGTAAGTTTACATGTGAAATAACTACTTTTCGTAGAAGCTTACAAGACCACACCTCGCTACCTCTCAGCAAAGCAAAACACAGACTGAATTTACTTAACAGTCTCACTGGAGCAAAATGAGACCTATATGCCTCTGCACTTATTACCACCTGCAAGGTCTCCCTTTGCCCCGTTGTTACGGATGGTTTTACTGTATTTATATCAGCAAGCGTAAAATATGAGGGTCAATCAAAAAGTTAGTTGCATTGCTTGGGATAACAAAACAGGAGCAAACTTTTACAATACTTTTATTTGTACATAAAATTTTCATACAAAAGCTACTTTTCGACGTAATCGCCTCCTTTATTTAAATATTGTCGAGGTATGGGATAAGTTTTTCTATGCTTTCTCAAAGAACCTCCGTCTAACGTCAGATAGCTATTGTTCTCTCACAGCTTTTACCACAACATCTGAGTGATATAACCGCATTTAGATTATTTCATGGCACATATGGAAATCACAAAGTGCAAGATCATTTCATTCACATGAGTAGCAATCTCAGCATTTGTTGAAGTTGATGGTCTTCCCTCGCAGTAAACGACGTTAATATCTGTACGTCCGTTACCAAACATATTGCACTATTTTGTGAAAGATTGACGTGATATTGCATTTTCGTCGTACTGTTCGTGCACCTGCCAATAAATTTCTGTGCAGTTAGATCTTGTTGACTACAAAATAAATAATTACTACACGCTCTTCTAATTTGGACACCATCTCCAGTTGCCGAGTCATGTTCACAACTAATTAGCAAGCAATCTACAACTGTCACATCAAAGCTGCTACGTCATACGCTGCAGATAAATATCTGCTGTGTTTTCATCAAGTTTCAACAAAGTATCCTTGTACTAAGAGTTTTTACGAAGATGTGCAACTAACTTTTTGACTGACCCACGTATTACCAAAAGCTGATAATTATGGAAAGACATGTTAGCCTCCACCTAGCCTTTTGCATAAAATTACCAACTTCAACCTGTGAACTGTACGAGCGCATCATCTTCCCTCGTCTCTACCACCTAGAATCTCTACGACTAAAATATATCACCAGCGCTATGAAAATGGAGATTCTTTCTTCTTTGATACAGTATACATCTCATCTTCACACTCCTTCATCACTCTCCCTGGCTTTCACACTATATTAATATACACTATAAATATAACAAACGTAACCATCTTTCTTACAATTAGAATGCTTTTCATGAGGCCATATTACCTATTGGATACATGCACCCACATTTCATCTCTATCTTCAAAAGAATTATGATCGTGAAAAATTCAGTTCAATGCATTATTAGACGACTTAGAATATCGTATCATGGTTTCTTTCTCCTCATGAGAATCTTGGAGTTGTACAGAATTTTTTGAAAGAGATTATGGAATAGTAAAGTGAAGTGATCGATATAACCCCCTCCCCTTTTCCCTATCACGGCCATTCTTTTCATTTTTGTATACAACACAGGCACTTGCATTGAATCTTAATATAAACCTTTGAAATTAGAATAAAATTGAACATTTAATAAAATTAGGATACGTTCATTAAATTGAATAATGAGGATATGTTTGTAAAAGATTCTGGCATTTCCACATTTTTACTGCAGTACTTTTACAGTTCTAACACAAATTCTTCATGTAATGTAATACGTTATCTTCATATAAATAGTTATAATGATCACTGTGGGAATGCAACACTAAAAAAGAGTAGAATACTGCTATTTCCTGACTGCCCTGTTGCATACCCCATCAATTTCCTATATGGAAGTTTCAAGTTATCCTAACTTTCTCTGGTCTCATTATCATTTTAAAACAGAATAGGTAAATATTAAGAAAATACTTGCGGGTGATCAATTGCTTTAAACTGCTGAGTTGGTGCTGTAATTCTCTTCTTGAGTTGCTGTGCCCATTTTAATGCACCTGAAATTGGAGGCATGTTTTCATCCACTGGCATTTTTCCTGTTCTTTCTTGTATTTTCATTTGCTCTTCATAGATTTCCTGCAGCATAACAAAAGGCGTAAATGAAAAAATAAATTTCATTAACATATTAGTTTCACGTTTTAAACAAGTTATGGTTTAGAATATGTTTTGTGTACCCTAAGAATTACTCTAATCAATATAGGAAGTATTAAAAGGGCAATGGTAGCTCAGTAATAGAGCGCTCAACTCTGGTGCGTGGGGCCTTTGGTTCGATATCAACTCCCGTCAAGTAGGCTTTGTAGTAGAATAATACTATGCATGTGGGTTTTCTCGGGGTTTTCCTGTTTCCTTCTATTTTCATCATTCCACCATTATCATCATCCATCTGATCACCGTCTATTCTAGTCTCAGTGTATAATCGTGGGGTGCTAAAAAAAAAGGAAAGAAAGTATTCAAGGAACTACCTGAGAAAGAAAGATACATAAGAATATTACTTTTCAGTACAACTGAAATTTCTCAAATGACAAAGGATGTTATTGTAATAGGTATGTGTAAGTAGATGCATTAAGAAACAGTGAAATAGAACACAGTATAAAATGCTTATTAAATTTGCTAGTATGCATACAACGATTTACATAACAGAATCATGTACCAGTACACTTTTGACATACAGGATGGTAGATAACTCCACCGAAAAATTTTGGGAGGCGGTTCCCTATACGAGATGAAAGAAAAAAGTTCTAATAAACATGGGCCGAAAAACGTCTCCTTTCAGACTTATGAACTACCGAAAATTCGAAATATCACGTTTCAAAACGCCCTGGCTTAGAAATTATATGGCATATCCCAAGCGGTTTAAGGAATTACACAGGAACTGGTATACACTCTATCTAAATATCCATGTTTCAGACGGTACCAGCGAAACGAACGCACCATTAGTACTTAAAGGAGTATCCCTATACGTTAACTTCCTTTTTACAGTTCCTTTCACCGATAACGGAGAATGATAAAACATGGATATTTAGATAAAACACATACTAGTTCCTGTGTAATTCCTTAAACCGCTTGGGATAGGTCCTATAGTTTCTAAGTTAGGGAGTTTTGAAAAGTGATTTTTCGAATTTTCAATGGACCATAACTCTGAAAGGAGACGTTTTTCGGTCCATGTTTTATTAGAACTTTTTTCTTTCATTTCGTATAAGGAATCGCCTCCCAAAGTTTTTCGGTGGATTTTCCTACCACCCTGTATACATTTGAATAAAGAACCCACAGATTTTTTTTAACAATCTGTAAAAGGAGAAAATTTATAGTTTCGAAGTATTTAGATTAACAACTAAATTTAGGAATACTCAGTATTTCGTACTCTGGTAACTTGTGATACAATAATAACATACACATTATCTTCACTTTAGTATACTAAAGAGTCTTTCTTCGTTTTCCAGTGACGCATGCTTACATAACCACTTTTATTCTTTGTCGTTTAATTGGCCTGGTGATATTTAAGAAGACTGAAATACAGAGACAGATCTAGAAGTGGGGGGGGGGGAAGAGCAGCCAGAACCGAGACTATGATAGGTATATCATGAGTTTACTATAAAGTTTGAAAAATATATAAATAGTAGTTTCAATTATTTTTGTCATTCAAAAAACTGGGGTAGCAGCTCCCGGCCCCGGGCTATATCCGCCACTGCTGAAATACTTTTTCTCATAACAATTTGTCTAGGAAAGCTTTCTTAACAATATATCCAGAATTGCCATTTTTACAACTGATAAGTAGTATTTTCATAACTGTTTGGAATATGTGTTGCATAATTAGAAGTGTGCGTGTATCACTGTTATGAGAAGACATAATCTGTAGGGGCGGCATAAGGGTGGGGCGATCGGTGCCACTGCCCCGGGCCCTACTTTCTGAGAGATCCTGCTCTGTAGATGTATAAGTTATGATCGTTCGCGAAAGGATTCCGATCTCCTTCACTGGCCCTGGGCCCCAGTTCTCCTTACGTTACCACTGATAATCTGACAGTAATTTTTCTTTTTTAAAAAATATGCAATACATCCATTCATATAAATAAATGAAAATGACTTAATAACACTTGAACCACCCGGCCGATCTCGATCAAATTTTCAACATAGATGATGTTCAAGCCTCGAATGGTTTTTATTATTTCACTTTGACGGTGCAACGTACAGGACGGGGAGGGAATATGTATATATATATATATATATATATATATATATATATATATATATATATATTAAAAATGAAAGTGATTATCTTTGTGACTTAATAACTCTTGAACCACCTGGCCGATCTCGATCAAATTTTCAACATAGATGAGGTTCGGGCCTGGGATGGTTTTATCATTTCACTTTGATGGTGCAACTGAGGGGAGGGGGAGGGTTAGATATATAAAGATGATCGAAAATGACCGATATTAGTGTTGAATCCGTAGTTTTCGGGAACGCTGAGATGAGTGGTGACACTTCCGACGCCGTTTAAATCCCAATTCAGCCCGCAACTTGGAGTAGAGAGAAGGAAAGATATATATATTTAATATATATATATATATGATTGAAAATTACCTATTTTAGTGTCGAATCCATTCGGAGTCCCTAAGTTGATTGGTGACAGTTTTGGTTCTCTTTATGTGTCCAAAATAAAACGTATTCTCCCCGCGCGAAGATCGGGTATTCTGATAGTAAGTCTATAAACAACGTACTTTTTAACGCCATAAATGTTCATTTTTGTTGATTTTCTTCGACAATACGCGTCAGAATTTATCTTGAGTGTGTCATCTTGTTACGCTACATGTCATTCTTGGGCAATATTCTAGGTAAATGGAAATTAGAGTTTCTCATAAACTTCGGCCTTTATCTCAATAACCATACTCCGAACTGTCATCTTACTAGTGCCATAATGAAGAATTTCATTAGGGTATATTTTAGCATTAGTCTTACCTTAATAACTTGGCACGACCTCAGCAACAGAAAATGGACATGAGATTTGGAACATGGAATATTACAAGTCTTTATAGGGCAGGCGCGTTAAAATCCGTAACGAGTGAGTTAGAGAAACACAGGATGGACCTAGTAGGAGTTCAGGAAGTTAGATGGGAAGGAAATGGAACTGTGATATCCGGAAATTTTTTACGTTCTTTTACGGGGAAAGAAATAAAAATCACCAATTAGGAACACGCTTTTTCATTCACAAACGAATAATATCAGCAATTAAGCGGATTAAGTTTGTTAATGATAGATTTTTTTATTACTCTTAAGGGTCGGTGGTATGATATCATTGTTTTAAACGCATATGCCCCAACAGATGATAAGGATGACGATATAAAAGACAGTTTTTACGAAGAAGTGGAACGGATATTTGACCAACTCCCGCGATACCATATGAAAATTCTATTAGGGGATTTCAATGCGAAGATAGGACGAGAGGATATTTTCAAGCTGATTATAGGGAACTAAAGTCTGCATTAAGAAAGACAATGGTGTTCCACTCGTGAATTTTGCAGGAAAGAAACAACGAGAAAATCTATGGACATGATATTCATCAGCAAACTCCCATGACCTGGCATCGAACCAGAGATTCCTCACATCAGAGGTGAACACTGTAGCACTGAGCCACAGTAATATGAAAACTCATAAATCTCTTCTTGACTCAACCCTCTTTCTGGTGGCCCCGCTTAGCATAGTCGCTAACGCTCTCGCCTTCGGCGCCAGCGGTCCTGGATTCAATTCACGGTGGGGGCACTCGATAGCAAAAGTGTAAAAAGCTTTTTCAGGCCAGTCATCCTGAACGAGTTTTTTCTGGATTTTCCTCATTCACACCAGGCAAATGCCGGGGTAGTGCCTAACTTATAGGTCCTAGACCACTTCCTTCCTTCCTTCCCTTTCCTCGGATAGGGTGCTCGCCAAGGGACGTCATTCCTCATACATGACGGGCTAAATGGCCATTGATGCCAAGAGCCCAGAAATCTAAATCCTAAATGAACCCTCTTTCTTACGCACATACCTCAAGACCAGTGCCGTACGCACAATTTCAAAGCGAGGGCTTCAACTATTCAACCTCATATCCTTTCAGGACACATGTATATATATATATATATATATATATATATATATATATATATATATATATATATATATCTTACACGGAAAAATGTTTCAACCACATCATTAATTCACAAACAAAAGATAAGGCCAACGAAATAGTTTTGATTAACGCTCACGTCCACAAAACTAGTTGTGAAATTTATTTAGAAACCGTAAAATGCGTGATATAATACCTATTTAATTTAGTAACTTAAACTGTCAAGCTTAAAACGGGAAAAAGGCCGGACCTTCAGAATAGTTGTAAGTTCTCCTTCAATGTAAATGAATCAAAATATTTCTGTTTCTGCTGATCCAAAACCACGACATACTGCTATGAGCTATCAATCCGTAGTAATGATATTTATTAATAAATATCATTACTACGGATTGATAGCTCATTTATACTTACTATAACATAAATAATTACATCGTTAACGTGATCAGCAAACATCACGATTCGCCTGTCTTATTTAAGGAGGACAGTCGAACATTACCGAACAGAGCCGAAGATGAGCGGATTCGACAAATTCTTAGATAACTGGGCCGGAGGCAGAAATAAAGTTAAATGGGAACGTAAAGATTGAGAAAATTATAAGGAGCATGTCAATAGCTTCTAACATACGCGCTGAATTTTAGCAAAACCTGTGTATTTCTAGCTATTTCTTCCGATATCTTGTAGTCTGATTGATTTTTTAGGTTCCACTCTTAAAACTTTAAAATATGTTTTTTGTTATTTTGTTTTATCGTCGCCGCATCTCCCAATGAACGCAGACCTCACTTTTGACCAAACTTAATGCAGTAGTCGATCTTAAAGACCTTAATTAGTATATGAAATATTATGATATGCAACCCTTTAGTTCCCAAGTCATGGGCCATCAAAGTTGGAAAAATGAAATGAAATCTTTGTTTTACGTCCCACGATTAAGCCGGTTAGGCTATAGGAGACGGTGATGATGAGGAATGAATGAAATGGTGGAATGAAGAAAGTGGGAGGAAACGGGAGAACCCCGAGGAAACCCACGCACACGGTGTTTGTCTACTACAAAGTTCACTTGGCGGGGTCAGGATCGAATCCGGGACCCCAAGCACCACCCTAGAGGTAAACCTCTACCACAGAGCCACCGCGGCCCCATCAAAGTTGGAGTTTAGACTATCAAATTTTCGTATGGAAGAAACCTGTTGTGAAATGTTAATTTGAGGGATAAGATAGTCCATGATGACACGGTTGGTTACTATGTTGTAAATGCAGTATGTACTGATAATAATGATACATGGAATGTAAACGTGTTATTAAACGCTAACTTGGATTATGAGAAAGTACATGATGAGGTGGGTGATTAACTATGTTGTAAATGCACTGTGTACTGATAATAAAGATACATGGAATATAAATCTGTTATTAAACGTTAATTTGAGTCATAAGAAAGTAAATAATGAGACGATTTATTAGCCATGTTTTAAATATAATGGACACTTGCAATAAAGAATTTGCTAAAAGAATAAAAAATCAACGAAAATAGAATTTTTTCAGCAATTGGGAAACTATATTAGTTGTCAATGAGGTAAAGATTAAAAATTAGCAAGCAAATAGTTGAATCTAAAAGAAAAGTGTTACTACTACTAATACTATTGAATTTTAGTATTACATAAATTCAAATATATATATATATATATATAAATTAATACGTTATTAACTTGTCTCTTACGGATAAAAAGTAATATATTATTTCTTTGTTCTTTTCAATTCTGTACTTAATTTATCGTGAAATTTATTCAATTTCACTTATTTTACTAAACTAAGGATCGAATATGTATGTTTTAGTGAATTCTTACCTTAGCAACATCAAGCTCTTTGTTCAGCATAACAACTATGATGTTATACTTCGTTGTGAATTCATTCTTGATTAATGGTCTATCAAGCACAGATCCTACAATATTTATCAACTGAAAAAATAAGTAAACAAGTAAAGATTGGGAATTGCACTATTATACAAATATAGAGAATATTTAATAATAAAATTGACATGCTAAGGATAGCGATCCACAGACAGAAAGAAGAATAAAAAAAGTTAATGAGATTAACTTCTCCATGGTTTCCTTTTGTGATTATGGCCTTCTGTAGATTGGATTTTAAAATGTTTAAAAAGTCTAACACTTAAACTAGTGCATGCATTGTGATGCATTTTTCCTTTCTTGTAATATTCATGGGTGTTTAGGTTTAAATTATTCTTCATTTTGCAGTATGTTCTGAGCTCATAAAGAATACTTTATTGTGCACTTTAATCATACTGATTTTGAGTTGAGTTTAACGCTCCTATCAGCAGCAAGGCTATATGAGACGGGACCTATTGATTAACGTGGAATCCGAACCACATGGGGTCCCGCCGGGAATCGAACCCGGATCTTCCACGTCAAAGGTGCGTACGCTATGCTTACTGATTTTGTAGTTATTGTTGTATCTATTTTAAATGAGTATTAAAAAGGGAGCTACTAGAAGAGTGATCTATGGCAGCTAAGCTGCTTTACCGTAATGTTTTTTGTACTTATAATGTAATTTGAGATACATACCTGATTTATATGGCAATTACACTTTCGTGTAAGTACTTCTTGATCACATTTGAAGAGAGTTCAAGTAGAACAATTTCAATACCTCAGGCTAATATTGCATAATATATTGTAAAGATGTTTATCGCTAAATTTTCCTACTGTTGAAACCTTCTAAAATTTGATATAAAGAAAGAAGATATATTCTTTTCTTTGCAAATAGTATCACAGAATTGCAAGAATGGTAGATTTGAATTTGAAGAATACGGAAGTTTGGAAGTAGATACTGGATAGACGAAAGTGTAATTCAATAATTTCATAAGAAAGTGAAGGATAGAAGATAAAGATACGGAATTAAAAAGAGCAAACTTTTAAGCGAAACAAAAGATTTCTATGAATGTTAACATTAAAGAAGAAATTAAAGATATACTAATCTGAAGTACATTCGGAAGAAACAGCCTCATATTAAAAAAAAAAAAAAAAAAAAAGAAAAAAGAGTGTTGATGGGTCTAAAGAGAAATACTTCCAATTAATGCATTCTATTTGTTTTGACATACGTCGCGCTCGTGAACATTGACATAAAACCAAACAATCACAATCTGAAGACTACATAATAAAGCATGAGGAGATGTATATTAGGAATAACATGCAAAGATAGGAAAAGAAGAACATGGATCAGGAAGTCAATAGGAGTGACGATAATAGTAAAAATGGCATTGAAGGGGCAGTGGATTGTACCTCTTAAGAAATGAAATGATGGTAGATTAACAAAATACCCTGGTCCTTGACTTGATACCAAGAGACATAGAGACCGAGTAAACGTCCTCTTATAACTGGTGTGAAAATCAAGAAATATAGCAAAGTAACATGGAAATGAATTGTCTAAGGTACATGGTCCAAGATCCAAGGTAGATCTAGAGAAGTTTTAAATACCTCTACCAGTGGATAGAGAACAGCTGATGATGATGATGATGACGATGATGTGTAACACATAAGCTTTAACTTATCTTTCGGTGACGTGAATACATTATGGAGTTTTGCATTATGTAACTATGTTAATTCGTAGGACTTTTATACTCATCTTGGTCTAAATATTTTTCCTTAAGCTTAAATTTGTCGCAAACGTGTTATGAAACTTCATATTCGAAAATATACATTAAGATAATCACATGAAATAAACTTTACCCTGCGTACAAGTCTCATTTTAAAAAAATCTATATTTGCTATGGACTTCCAATTAATAATAAAATATACATATCAGTGACGAAGACCAGGTTGTTAGCATCACTATTAATTCTTAACATATACAACACAGAACATTATGATTGTGTGTAGAACAATATAGCAACTGCATGAATAACTACACAATTATATCAACAACTTAATATAATTTAAATCAAATTTAACAGTCAACCCATAACAAAATCTGTATTAGCAAGTTTTTAATCGTTAAAAGCTTCATACCTTGAATATGCTTTCTAAGTTATTGCAATCATCGAATGCTTGGCAAACTATAGATGATAATCTACGATCTAAGTCGGTGATTTTCTTCTGAAATGTTGCATAATCTTTCGCAAAGCTATCATCCTCTGGAACTAGAGCATCGTATGTTTTAATAGCAAAAACTCCGAAACATTCATTGAACTCGTTATAAATTTGTACAACTTTGTTCGTTAGTACCCTTCCTTTCATTCCGCCAATTACAACTTTCTCCAGTTTCATGAATTCCACTACAGTGTCAAAAAATGTCTGAAAATTAGAAGAACAAAGTGAGTAGTTTTTGAAAGATGGATATTTTGTCTTTATTGTAAAGAACCTAGATCACCATGTAGAAAATGAAAAATATAATATGCCACATGCTAAATAATATTAATTTAATTAATATATTAAATCTCAGTAACATATTAAATGTAAGTAATATTAAATAAAATACATTAATAAAAATAATCTATTTGTATTTATTATGTATTAATATGTGAGAAATTGATACTGGGGGAACTTGTAACTCTTTGCCTATAGAGTATAATTGAATCAACGAGTGCATAAAGAAAAACATTTCACACTTTACTCTTGGAAAATGGAAAAGAAAGCCGCTTACCGAAAAATACTGTTCATTATACAAAAATACTTGTATGTGATGTTTGTAGCGTTGGTTACGACCTTTCATTTTCCAAATTACGAAAACGTAAAGAAACTGGATATTTAGTTATGCAGAAATTACTATCATGGAATGTTCTCCTTTTTCCACTCACTGATTCAATTCTATATTGTCTCTAAGTGACCATTCAATTGGGAACTGAAATATTGATTATTTTTATTATTTTCAGAAAATAAGATACAATTAAATATAATTATCAGGCAAATAATTTTAACTTTTTTTTTTTTTTAACTTTTCAAGGAAGATACAATTACATACAATTGCCGGAAATTATAACTAATATTTACCTTTCCACTTTCCTTAGACGTTATTTCTAGAAGTAGCCGACATTAATTTAGATCTTGCGGTACATCTCGTTACTCTGAAAAATCTTCCTCATTCGCACAAGAAAAATATAAGCTGATCCTTTTCATTTTTATTTAAGAAAGTTACTTTAAATATGAATACAAATAAATTATACATTACCTTTATGACCTCCAATTCACATTGTGTTTTTATCAATCATGATAATAATAAAAAAAGAGTTGTAAGACACTTAACTTCTATTTGCTTACAAGGAGCTAGTTAGATTTGTTTGTTTTACTGACCTTAACGTGTTCCAGTCGCTCAAGAAATTGGTTAAAACGACCAAAAACTAGATCAGGATGGAAAGACCAGAACACTGGTTGAGTCTCTTTGAAGTAAGATCCCAATTTACTTCGACAGTGATCAAATATTTTCCTTAAAAAGAAGTACGCATTAAAAAAATACAAAATTTAGTCCTTGATAATACCAACAAAAGCTAAAGAAATATGAAATATCAAATATTAATCTGTAAGAAAGGATTTCAAAGAAAATAGTCAAACGGTAATATAAGGTTCAAGAATTTCAGCATTTATGACAATGAAGTCAAAAACCATTTTAAGTCAAATATCTTCTAAGCTGTCGAGAACATACGAGTACACATATTTTTCGTTCGAATTTAATAAATTTCTTCAACAATTTTTTATGGGATTTAATAAAGTTTGAAAAATTTGTAACTGAAATAGAAATAAACAATATATATCTACAAGTTAATTTTGTTACCATTCGATCCCTATGCTAATAATTGTAGCAATTTCGTAAAATTACATTTTGAATATACCGTAATTCTTTGATTTATTTTTGGCCATCGAAAGTAACGGAATATCACGTTGCCTTTTATCCGTTTTGCATCAAAATTTATGTTAAGTCTTACCAAAGTAGTTTAATGCATATAAAAGGGCAAAACAGAACAACGAAGGGGATTTCACGTGATCTGATATACTACAAAGCTAGATTATTTTGAACAATAGTAATGATGTTATTATATGTTCACGTAAATTCTGCTCATAAGAAGAGAATGAAGTAGACTTATTAAATCACCAGAGCTGCTTTTCTCTCAGTTGCACTTTTTTCTTTAGCAGCTCTTATTAAATTTTATTTATTCGTTAAAAAGACATAAATCTGTATTTATTTGTTAGACTAAATTTATCTTAAATTGTAGTGTTAAATGAGAGAAGAGGCCAAGCCATAAATCAATGAAGAAAGCATTATAGTACGATCATTTTGGTAGCTATTGATGTCTTTTTCATGTACAGTATTTAATTAAAATAGGAGCTCAATAATGAAACAATTACCAAACGACTTAGTGATAATCACCAGTTACTGTCAGCGTATTCTTTGTGTTTGTGATTATGTCTATTTATGAAGTGGAAAACAACTTTTTAGTGCTTGTTTTATGTCGAACGTTAAAAGTACGTATCACTTTTTTTTTTTTTTTTTTTTACAAGATCCGTAACAGAAATTAGAATTATTTCACATATAGTTTATAGGATATAGAGAGAATTCTAAACATCTTGATTTCATGTAGCAGCGAGTCTTCTTAGGTTGCATGGAAGAAGTAGTGAATTGGTGCTCCGACGAAATATTACTCAGGAATATATTTAATCGGATGCTTGATGTAGCAAAATATTTTTCTCGTAAGAAATAATCCATTTAAGAAAAAATAAAAAAATAAAATCAGTTTAGTAATTATAATCGTGATTCATTTATTTTATACGAAACTGCCACTAAAAATAAAATCCAAACTTACCAGCAAATATTAAACATAATCTTATATATACTGATGAAAAACTTGAGATGAATACTTATTAAAAAAATGAAAAAAAAAAGTATAACTGGTGCCTCAGGTCACTCTTCACCTGACCAAGGAGTAGTGATGTGAAAAGAACAGAAACGTGTCCACAAGTATTTTGCAATAGTCAACAGATATGATGTCTTCATATTGAATGACAATTCATGTCTATATATCGCTCAAAGGATGATGCAGATTCGCCATGAGTTGCAGTATGAAAATCTTCTTCACCAATCGTATTCTTCTAACGTATCTCCCGCTGACTACCACCTCTTCGAGTATTTCGATCACTTATTGACGAAGAAGAACTTTTTGGATGAGCGGGCGGTACAATGTGCGGTTGAAAACTTCTTTGCATCACAAACTCCAGACTTCTTTCGTAATGAAATACAGTTGTTGGCTAAATGATGGCAAAATTGTGTGTCTATATACGGAGACTACGTTGACTAGCCCTAACCAATGTTTTCTTAACCTTTTGAAAGTGTCACAAGTTAATCGGGCAGTTCAATCAAATCAATCCAATAGTAAGCCAGTACTTGTGTAGAAAGCTATAGTTTATCATTTTAGTAATTGGACAATTTTTCAATTACACCATACAAAATATAGTCACATCGCATGCTAATGAACAACTCCTTAAAAGCATCAACTATCTTGTTTCTCAAAATACTAGAATGCTACAAATTTTGATATCGTTTTTGTTCTCTCTCTCTCTCTCTCTCTCTCTCTTTCTTTCTTTCTTTTTTTGAAATATTAAAAAAGAAAACGGAATATTTCTTAAAAATTACGCTTTAAAGTAAAACTATGTACAACAGTGTACGGTGAAAATAATTTTAAATCCTTGCATGTACTCTTTTCCTTTTAATCAATCAGCAATTGTAAGTTATGTTTACGAGTCAACATACATAACTTACCTAAATAGCTTCAAAGTCTTCAGCGATATTTTAAGTCTTTGCTGTGACTCGTCCACGTCACTTTGAAATATGGAAGAAGGATCAAGAAATTGCTTAGCCTGCAAAACAAAGTGAATAAACTAGTGTTTTGACTTCTCAATGTAAATATGTGAGCTGTTATACAACGTAGGATTATATAAATATTTTTTTTAGAAATACTTTAAGGAAAATAAAGAAAGCGATTAGAATAAACAATTGAAGCTAGATTTAACATAATAATCGATACTAGTGATGAAGATAACACAATATATACACACACTCGAGATAAAGCTTAAGCAGAATTATCAGTACAAACCTGTATTTTTGTCTTAGATTGTGGTTTTGGTTGTTTCTGTTACATTTCAACAACCGCCTTAAAATCAAATCTACATACGTTTATATTCTAAAGTGCTGTTGGAATGCATAATTATATCAACTTTACATTAAATAAGGACTCAAAATTAGTAACTTTCTTGAAACGTAATCTCCAGTCTAATACTATAACATCTACACACCATAGTTTAAGAAGAGACATAGTATTTACAAATGAATAATAATAACATAATTGGCGTAGTGAAGTTAATGACAATAAAGGGTAAAACCCAAGGAAACACACGGATACGAAGTTGTATATCATCTCATACGGGCTGAGACCAAATCTACGACCACGTAAGAGATGAGTGTTTTACTACAGAGCTACAATGATCCCCAATAAGTCCTCTGAGAATAGGTATGAAGCAACAGATAAAAGAAAACCCAATGGAAATAAGTTTTATATATTCATCTTCAACTAAATATATAATCGAAAAATAATAGCTGAACTTGTACACAATAATATAAACAGCACATTATATTATATAAATATTATAAATAACATAGAAAGCAACTAAACTTGAAAGTAGACAATAGAGAGAATACTAAGAAAATTACCGAATAGTCAGTGTTTTTTTTTTTATTTTTTTATTTTTGTATGCATAGTTCCGGATTTAACTCCTAACAAGAATACAGTATACAAAATAATAGTTTAAAACAATAATTGAAGTATAAATCCAAGTTTTCAAGGTGTTGGTACCGAATAGCACATTCAAATTAAACATAACAATTTAAGAAAGCTCGACACTGATAGTCTATTTCATTACTCTCAGAATTCATTTACGTTATTCTAATATTAAAATATGATTTCAAGTGTTGCAAATTGAAGTTCAAAAGGGTGATAAGAAATGGGCAAAAATTGCTTGTTTTCTTATATGCCTAAGACGAGCAATTCGTAATATAGACAAATGTGCTGATACAAATACTTGATGGGTTGGTCTCAGAAAAACGTAAAGAGAGGGAATATGTAAAGCAAATATAAAGAGTGCCGAAAAAGACAATAAAACCCACTTTCATACTATGATTGTTTTGCTATCTCCCGAGGGACACTGATTGTTTTACCTATAATTATTTTTAGTGGACTAACAATGTGTTTTTGGATGTTTTAATATGTTACAATCTAGTACTTAATCTCTATAAAAGCGTTGTATAACAAATCTAAAATTCGACTTAAAAATGGACTTTGATTATTTTCCTGTGTACCCTTCATATTTACTAGGTACAGTATACTACACAAGAAGCAAGCACACTTATTCAAATTGCTCATGTTTTATAGTCACACAGGTCTGCAGGGCTATGGTCATATGTCAATGACAGCACTCACAGCATGAAGAGAAAACTACCACCGTCCAGGCACGTAGCCAAGGGGGGGTCCGGATCGTCCCCCCTTCGAGACCAGAAATGAAAAAAAATAATGAAGGATAAAACGAAATGAAATCGGAAAAAGAAGAATCG
Organism: Thermobia domestica; assembly: GCF_964235325.1. Classification (NCBI taxonomy): domain Eukaryota; kingdom Metazoa; phylum Arthropoda; class Insecta; order Zygentoma; family Lepismatidae; genus Thermobia; species Thermobia domestica. Next base: position 92,921,880 of record NC_137456.1, read on the forward strand.
GCGTTAAAAAATTAAAAAAAAAAAAACTACCGAAAGCTTTTGATTACTGTTTCTTATGAGGAGATTTGTATTACTTGCAATACATGGTGGCAAGGTGAGTGGGATATCCTGAAAGAGTCAGGGAATTTAAAATTTCCGGAAGTTACGCAATTCTGAGAATTTCTGCTACTAGTCAGGGAGATTTCAAGCTTCTGAAAGCATAATGCCGGTTGTGTAACAGCGTGGACATTTTTGATTATAATTTCTCGTCACCGCATCCTTGCAGTATCAAACATGTTATTTTAAAAACAATTTTCTACTACGCCCTTTAACCTGTCATTTGGAACAGACAGTAGTTGAAGGAATAATAAAAACAAAAATTGTTGTGAAAAATAAGTTCTGTTAACATTTAATTCAACAGAGAAAGGAACGTAGATATTGTAGAATATTTTACAACACATTATTGAGTTTGTACACTCATGTCCAAAATTATTGTTGTATGTCTATAAATCTGTTGTTGTAGGAGTATAATTTGATAACGAATTCGCCCGGTATTTCTTATAATGTTAGTATGTGTATAATCGGCAAAGACATGTAAGTGGCAAATTTTGTCAAAAGAGCAGTAAATAAGAACAATAAAACAAAAATAAAACTTTCTTGTCCATTTAGCAACATTTTGTTTTACTCACTCTAATTTTCGTATTTATAATTCTTTTCCTATGAAATTTACCACAAATAGGGTCTATACATTTTCCGATTATACACATGGTATCAATATTAAAAGTACCCTGCAAAATCATTATCAAATTATATTCTTACAAGAAGACAGTTATAGATATGGGACAATCATTTTGGACACAAGTGTACTTTTTATAATAGTGAATATGTACTTTTCATAATAGTTGAGATCGTAATGAAAGGAAAATTGTTATATATGAGGAAGAACATAAATATTGTAAAATAATTTTCAATACGTTTTTTTTATTATTATTTTACTCGAGATTTCTTCGTAGGTTGTTATTAAAATACTTACCAACATATCCTCATTTTATTGTCCTAACAAACCAATATACATTGATAGTAAAGTAGTTTAGATTGATTGGGTCTTCAGTGTTTCATGTCACGCCCCCTTCCCCCCCGTTACGAAATACTGGCTAAACGAACCAGTATATGTTCCAGTAAAATAATTTAGAATGATTGAGCCCCTGGTGTGATAACCACAGTATTTCATGTCACGGACCCCCCCCCCCTTTCACGAAATCCTGGCTACGTGCCTGCAGCGTCCACTCCACGGCACATTTCAGATATCTTACAGCAGACTGTAACCTTTTGTTTGGACCATAGGGACAATCCTAGGAGTTGAGATTGGGATTAACATCGAATCATTCGTCCGATAATATAAACTCTGTAACATGTTTTCAGAATCATATTTTGGTTGACTTTGCTTGAGTTTATATTGCAGCTGCATATCTTTGAACATAGGGGGCATGTATATGGGTTTCAATCTTAGGAGAAATGAATGATATCTTTAGTTTAATGTTTCTTGATTTTGTCCTTCAGGCTAGGAGAGACGCGTAATACTGCAATTTAATGATGACAAAAGAACTAGTGAGAGGAAGCAAAAGTCCAAGAAATCCCATGAACATAATGTTGTTTACCACAATGTTGTATCATCTATGATCGAAATAGGTACACTCTACTATTGCACCACATAAATAAATACATACATAAATAAAACTGGTATCTTACCATCAAGTCTTTGTAATCTGGAAAATTAATTACCAAAGTAGATATGTATATATAATAAATACTATTTTAAAATTTAATGGTTAATGTATAAGCTCTTAGCATAAGTATATAATAATAAAAATTATAATATCCTTATGGAGTAAATTGTCAAATTCATGTAACGGAACACCGAGTTCACGGAATCATCAGTTGATGATAGAGTAACGTTTGTCCTATTGGTCTCCTTAGCATTTTTTTAAATGGAGGCAATACAATCCAGAGTGAATTACACGGATAAAGAACTTTTATAAAACAAAATCACGGTAGTTGTTGAGTTTCATGTATTTCTCAAGTATGCCACAAATGGAGCATGAACGAAAAGGCTTATTGCGGAACTATTGGTATATGAACGAGTTCTTTTATACACCATAATAATTACCATGATGCGTACAAAGGTTCTCATATTTTGGTATTCCTGTACTTCAGGGATTACATAAGACAACCGTTCCTAATTTTCCTTAAGTATGACTGCTTGTGAAAGTTCCACCGTCTCTTTAGAGTACTTAATAATAATTGTCAGAAAGTACATGAATGTGTAGCTAAAGCATGTAGCAAATGAATATGTAGGACCCTAAAGAATATGTAGCTATTGATGAGATTATAATGTTAATCAAAGATAATGCGGTTTTTAAACGGAATATACCGAAGAAACATAAGATATCAATGATACTTTCAGTTATACTTAAAACATTTTGGGAAGCTTCGATAATTGTTACATCTCAACAGACCATCATCTATTCTCTAGTTCTTAAATTGGCCAAGGAACTGAAACTATCTGACTTAAAATATTATTGATAACTTCTACGTATATCTTCCTGCTCTATTCGACGAACTTGAGCAACCGAATATCCACGGTTGCGGTAGGATGAATCGCAGAGGGAAATAAATACTTTAATGAATTTCCAGAAGGAAATGAGTTCTTCCATGGTTTATTTTGAAAGAATTACCACTAAAAAATTCAGACATTGTTACTTTTGAACAAGGTAAACTGTTTGTAATATGTTAGAAAGATAAAAGTGAGACCTTTACGTGACTACCAAAATGTATGTTTTTCCAAGTTTGGAAACTTTCGGGACACTAATGGAAATTTTCTTCAAATTGCAGCTAGTCAGTGACTGAAACAGGCTTATGGGACAATAAACAAGGCAAACTGAATGACTATCTTCTCGAAAGGAATGGAAGATGACTTATCGAAAAATCAAGCTCTTTCTCATCTCCTGGATGCACTAATGTAAATACCTTTGTTCTGATTGGCCACAAAATTCTAAGTAGCTTAAAGATTTTAGGCTGTCACTGATCAAGAAGCTTATAACCTTAAATAAAGACTTCAAATCAGATCTACCCATACCACCAACTTCGATGAAAAGGACAAAATACTCACAGAATCAGCATTTTAGGCGTATCAGTGAAGAAATAATCCCTGTTCCAGTATTTGTTGTTACAAGGATTGAAGTATGTAAGAACATGGTTTCCGCTCAAAATCTAAGGAAACGGAGTGCGCATAGCACCCGGTAATCATTGACGCTATGTTCACGAGGTATTGCAGTAGGTAAGTATAAATTATTTTCTCTCATTTCCTGTTTTTTACGTTTGTCTATCTGTTAATCAGTGGTGCTATTCAGCCGGTTCGCACCGGTTCGCGAGAACCGGTTGTTAAAATATTTCGAGTTCGCAGAACCGTTTGTTATACCCAGTCATAAACACACACACACACACACACACACACACACACACACACACACAGAGTCACACACAATAACACGCAAGACCTAGCCTAGAGTGAAAGAAAGAATCCAAACAAATTTGTGAAAACACCTGGGCAGACAGAAATTTGAATACGAATTCCGGAATTTCGTCCGGAATACTGGGACTTGTGAGTGTAATGAATGTGATACGTATATAATGCTTATTACGTGTGCTACCTATTTGGTTTGTATGATTCCGATATCTTCATCAGTTCCGGAGATATGTGTCTTCGAAGCAATGTGTATGAAATATTGGTCTTTTCATCGATATCTCGAACGATTGCTTGTCATGACCCATACTGTCATTCCTCAAAACATGGCCCATTCCTGGTGGGACAATATATATCACCATGCCGTTCCAAACACTCTTCGTAACGCAGCATTGTCTTCCGTAAACCCTCTGAATAGAAGTTTGTCGCCTGCGATTGGAACCAGTCTTGACATTGTTGTCGTTTTCAAATCCTTGTCCACCAAGCCACCATTTCACTACTACTACTACTACTACTACTACTACTACTACTACTACTACTACTACTACTAATAATAATAATAATAATAATAATATAATGAAAATGTTTTCAATTATCTGATGTATATATTCCTGTACAATAATTGGAGAAAAGTTTTAAAAAAGGTAATTTCGTTCAGAAAGAGTGCGTCCAGGTTTAACCCCAATTTCGTCTCCCCATGAATTTGCCCGAACGTGATTGCAATCGGTAGCTTCCGATGCGTAGAACACGACTGTATAGGAACCAGAGTGGTCAGATGTACCGTTCCTGAGATATCGCGTTCCAAAAGTGAGTGATGCCATGAGATGGCGCCAGCATCGAGGTTGAGATCAATGTGGTACTTTAGTTTATGAAACTCAATCAGAAACATCCTCATCATCGGAAGCATTTTCAACGGACAGAACATAGTTGTAGCCTTAGGAGAAGTACCAAATAATGGTGGCCATGTGTGAACAACATACTATTGTACGTGCTCCAGACTCGGAACAACGATCTTGATCAACGAGTTTAATACGATACAGAGTTATATCTGTGACCACTATAACGTGATAGCTTTACACTTTATACCCTGGAGGCGTTAAGAGGCGATCTCGCAGCTGCGCCTCGACACTGGCGCCATCTCGTGGCATCCCACACTTTGGAACGCGATAACGCAGGAAAGGTGCATCTGACCACTCTGATTCCTTCAGAGTCGTGTTCTATGCATCGACACTATCGCTTGCACTCAAGTTCGAGCAAATTTATGGGAAGATGAAATTGGAGCTAAAGGCTAATGCTTTGTTGACCGCACTCTTCCACAAACATCCGTCTCTTGCTTTTCTGGCACGTATCATCGAAACATTTGCACTGCTCGAAACACTACTCTACTGCCAGTCGAATGAAATGTACTTTAACTATAATTAAAGGTTGAGCCGATACGTGGCCAAAATGTGGCTAAACGAATACGCCGTAAGTATGTGCACGTTGACCTGGATTTAATTCCCTCGTCTCGCTTTGAATACAAGCTTGAGTAGTGATTGAGATTCCTTTATGGGGTAGGTCATACAGCCTCGGTGAAGAAAATACGTGTAAAACTTCAACCAATAAAAAAGCTGAACTAATTGAGCTTTGTTCTTTAAGAGATAGTAAGCAATTTCTTTGACTAAGACAATAATAATAAGGCATTGAAAAAAGTTAAAGTGAAAATGGCGAAAAATGTTTCTCTTTTATTTTTGAAAGTTAACAAAATAATATCAAATAATTATTATAATATACTTAACGTTGTAAATATATAATATACAGGGTGTATTAAAAGTTTGAGACCATAAGGCAATTCCGTTATGAGTAAAAATACAAAAAAAAAAAAAAAAAATGGAAATTGAGGAAAGCTGTTGGAAATATGTGATTTCCAATCTAAAATTTTCCAATCGTACCACCAGTTTGGGCTCCTCCCATTAGCCCTTATCATATCAGCAATAGAACATTGTTGGGAAACGGATTAAAAAATTATTTTAGATTTTTCTACACCACAATGTGCGCATTCTTCGTATCATTTTTGCTTGCCCTTCCTTTCTTTCGAACAGCTTGCTGGACTGAAGACGTTGCTTACCTGTATGAATCCCAAACGGCTGGTGTGATTGGAAAAATCCACCATTTTTAGATTGAAAACTATCTATTTCCTACAATTTTTCCATTTTTTTTTGTATCTTTACAGTCATCCTATGGCTCCGAATTTTGATACACTCTGTATACATTATATAATTAGTACTTCTATTTTACAGAATCTCATAAGAAGATAGTTATCAAATGCTTAATGATAACCTATCAAATATAACTTCATAGAATATCGAGAAGGAAATTTATTATTGACATGATGTTATGAAATCATCATTAATATCAATTAAGAAATAAGTAAATATTTCATAAATTCATTATAATACCAGTCGTTAAATTATTATCTTGGTTCGAAATTTCAGACTTCTTAGGGAACTCACACAGCTTCCTCTTGCCATTATTCTTCTCAGAAGTTGTATCTAGAAATGTTTTCAGATCAACTGAAATATGTGTGCGTGTACAGAAATATGTGTATTTCATCTCAAATTTCTGGAAATTTATTTTGTTTTATAATGATAAATCTTTAGCTTTTAATGTTGTTTATGTTAAAATGTGTTTTTATAAAATTTAATTTGGCATTTTACATGTAAAAGGAAATGGTTTTATGATGCTACAAAAAATTATCTGCAATATTTTCGTGCTAATAAAGAACTGCGTGTTTGTGAAAGCAAGTCTTAGGTATAATTTACCTTCAGCTGTTCAAATAATGTAAACCATGGGTGAAATATCAATTTAAAAGAGTACACTATAGATTGTAGCTATTACTGTACTAATTATATGTTAATATATGATTTCCTTTTTTGTGTATTTGGTATTTTCACGATGCCAATTGTGTTGAGCATATGACTATATGGCCTAATATAATTTACAGTAGTACTTTGGGATAATATTTCACATCAACATTTGGATCTATATTTGATATACAGTGTCTAAATATGAATTTGTGTATTTCCTTCCCAAGACTAAGTTTATATCTAAGCTCTAAGAAAAATTGTAATGATCATATTTTATGACTTAATCAATCCAAAAATGAATTTGGGGAAAATATGAAAGTTTGAACGTGAGTGAGAGACTGAAAATTCTTAAACAAATAATCTTTTCGTAGCCATTCTAGATATGACAGCAAGAAAATAATAACCATGCAGGGAAGACCTTGGACTTTTACCAATAAAATAAAACTGCTAATGTAGCACCATAACAACACATTATCCGTAAAATACATTAACTTTATTTGATTTTAGATAAAGTATTACTTAAATATGTTCAAACCAAAACTTAATATTCAAGTTTATTGCATGTGATTAGAAGTAAAATTACAAAGCCATTATTAAAATTCAAAAGCATATGATATTTAGAGAATTTTTTTTTAGTGTGGGTGAATTTAACAGGCACATTTAAATTAACAAACACGAAAAAATTAGTAGAAAGAAGTGAAAAAGTATTTAGAAATTTTTAAATATCATTGCAAAAGCACACAAAGTAGAGCATTAAGTGTAAAGAAGAATATTGAAACGTAAACAGAGTCACCAATAAGTAATTTTACTACATAAAGCATTCAAGAACATGAAACGTTAAAAGATATAATAAAGAATATTGCGAAATATTCTGAAAATTAATATTCCAGAGAAGAGAGATACGAGAGTCTTTTCAAAAGTTCTATGACATAAAAAATATTGTTTAACCTCCTGAATTTTTAAACTTAGTCTTCCTTAGCACTAATATACTTGGTGCAATGGTATCCTGAATCATAGCGGAAATTAAATTCTTTCACACATGCAAAATGCACTTTGAATGATGATTTAAGCTCTCTGTCTCAAGAAACTCAAAGTCACCACTATATCAAAATCTGGTAAATCAGACGGAAATAACAGCAAATCATACATACCCCAACTCATTTATTTTGGCCATTTCAACTACACTCTATGCGGAAGAGCATTGTCGTAATGAAGGACGAGTTTCTTCTTTGATATACTGGTCGTTTCCTTTGTTTCTGTTGTTGATTCATAAAACTTTACATAGCTTTCATCGGTTACCAAATTACACGAATGATTTTACCGTGTGGGAGATACTTTAGCACCTCTAGAAGGTGCTTTTAGTATATAAAAGAAATTGAAGCCAGTATCTTTCCGGCAGACTTTCACAAACATGGCTTTCTTTAAAGGTGCAAAATCAAAATATTCAATCATTTTAATTGTTAGTGCTTTTTGATCCCCCATGTTTCATCAATAGTTATGAATCGAAGGATAAAACCAATTGGATTTTAATCAAAACAGTCTTATTGTTCGTAGAGATTTGCATTCTGATTTAATTTTCAGTTACGTGTCAGCAGTTTCGACACTTCTTGCAGAGAATTTCTTCATGCACAATTCTTTGTTCAAAATCTGAAATACTAATTAATCTGAAATGCATAGATCTTCTACACTATCAATCAGGCACTTAGCCAAAAGGTGGGTCCGGGGGCTCAGACCCTCCTTCGGATCCAGAAATGAAAAATATTAAGGAAGGATGAAACAAAAAGAAACGAGAAAAAGATGAATCAGCGTCAAAATATAAAGCTACATAAAGCGTTTGGTCACTCTTTCTTATGAGGAGATTTGTGTGGAAGAAACGGGGAAGGGGGGAGGAAAGGGTCAAGTTGAAACTTGATATTATTGTAACGAAACATTCGGAATTCCATCTATCTCCATGCTAATCCTATGGACTACCAATGACGATCGATAAACGGTTCGATAAGATAGACTCTCAGGTAAAATTGAAGAAATGCCCAGAATCACCAATAATATGAGCCATTTTGAATTTCGCGGAATAGGTTGTCTTTACTCCCGAAAGAGATCTCGTTGCTATCCCTGATGGCATTAAACGAAAATAAGAAAAAGAAGAAGGAAGAAGACCGAGTTCGAATGACCTCGGAAGACTATATTTTTTCAATACTTTTTTGTATTCTTTTTCTCAAGATTTCTTCATAGTTTTTTAATTAAAATAATTACTAACATATCCTGTTTACTGTCTTAACAAACCAATATGGGTATGTTGCCAGTAAAGTAGATTAGATTGATTGATCTCCTGGTGTGCAACCACAGTATTTCATGTCACGCTCCCCCCATTACGAAATCCTGGCTAAACGAACGAATATATGTTGCCAGTAAAATAGTTTAGAATGATCGAGCCCCTGGTGTGATAGCCACAGTATTTCGTCACGGACTCCCCCTATTGCGAAATCCTGGCTACGTGCCTGCTATCAATCACCTTTAATCAGTGATTCCGGAATAACATATCGTATAGTTTTTCAATAATGTTTAGTGTAGTGACAAGTTTTGATCACATTCCCTTTACGAGTACATCTTCCTGACTTTCATGACTTTTAAACTTATTTGTTCATTTAATAACTTGACGACAGTTCAGCTGATTTCACCAGATTATTTTTCGTATCATTATGCACTTATTTTCCATTCATATTTTTTTGAACCAAATATTTAATGATCGCTCAGTGTTCAAAATTTGACATTTTAAAACACAAATCCAGAATGATAACGTATAAAAACATAAAATGAGCCATAATGATAATGTTCTCGGTTTGGAAGTAGTGCTATCTTCTATGGGTCTTTTCAAGAACTTATCGAAGCGCCCTCATATTCCATAGTCGTTCATTTGAAAATTATTTTTGTGGATGAAAAAAAAACTCATTTGGCCTTTCTATAGACTATATATATTTTTTCTAACACTTACAAGTGACTTATTTTGCAGGAACAGCTAAACTTATTTTTTTTTGTGAATGCAATAATTTCTCTCAGATAGATGAGTCTGTTATGTATTGGTTCATGTTTGTTTGTTTCAAAGATGAAACATCATGTAAGCATTTCTTACATTATGTGTTTATTTAATTAAAAGTTCTAAGACTGGTTAACCTTATTGTATAGGGAGTTTTAAACATCTCGAATACAACCATTTTGCCTATAAATGTGAAGACTGATATTGTAATATCAGCAGCGGTTTCAGAGTTCTGTAAGAGGATAGTCACATCGATAGTGGTGATGAAATGGGTTTGCTTCTGCCGTAGATCCCCCCAGGTTTGGATCCTTAAGTGATTTATCACTTAGAAAATATTCTTTAAATCTCGACGTAAGGCATAAATACTAAATACCACAATTTCAAGATTTGAAGTGATTTAAGTTATTTAATTTTCCCTTTCCCTTTCTTCCTTTAATAGCACACAGTGATTTGTTCATCTTTCTTAATACATAGGCTTACAGAAGGCCGGGTGGGTTGTTTTCCAGATTTGCGAATCACTTTGCGGCGGCAGTGTCCGTTGTGGGTCATTGTAATTACTCATACGTCAATTGTCTTCCGGACGGCAGCAGGAGACGGATGCATGTCTGAACATCCGCATCGAACGATCTCCTATTGCAGATCCATTGCATATACTGTATCATGATTTATGAACAATGTAGCAACCGAAGTTTCCGGTAGAACCGTCTACAATAGTATGTAAGATAGAAGAGTTCTGATTGCCAGGCTTTTTGTCACACCTTACTATGTTCCACAATGGTGTCGCGAAAAGAGCAAGTCGCGAGATGAATGATGCATCATTGTGTATAATGATAAGAACATGTTCTACTTCTTGGGTTCACACAAATAATACTGATCAAGCGGATATTCAAGACATCATCCAAACCGTTCTGTTCCGGTTTCTCCACATTAAGGATAATATACTCTTTCAACAGGATAATGCAAAGCCATACGCCGTTTGAGCTACCCAATGTACTCTTCAACCCGTGCGTCAACTTTCCTAGTCTGGACGATCACCACAACTGATTTCAATTGAACACATGTGGTGCTCAATTGGATGACTGGATTGAACGAATGACAGTTGGACTAATGTTGTCTTTTGACTCATTCGGTGCATTTTGTATATAAGTTTACGATACTGTATACTAATAATGTACATATACAGCGAATGGAATGTGTATATAAAATTTCATATACTTGTATAGTTTTATACGACTAAAACACAAAAATATTCATTAATTAATATTGGTGACCCTGTTTCAAATATTACAAAATCGCACTTACATATTAATGTCAAATACACAAATAGTAAAAGAAGTTATTTTTGTTTCGTGCATCGAAGAAAGCTGTTAGTTATGGAATAAAAATCATGCAATTAATGAATGTCAAAACTAGTAGGAACAAGACCAATACCCTATTGTCTAGAACACCATCCATCCTACTTCCTCTTATGAAAGCTATGCTCTGCAAAAGAATCAATACATGCTAAACATATTAATTTCTTATGTCATTCATGATTGCATTCTGAAAATAGATTGAGCATTTCTATTATATACATATGTAACCGTCATGATCATTGTGATTTATCAAATTCGAAAGATGCATTCAAATGCAGGCATACAATACTTGTAAATGTTAAGAAATAAATAAAAAGAACGTAAATTATCCCATGTGTGACATCCTATAAGAATGAAAAACAGAAACAAATAATTATAAACATTACAGTAAATCATTTTATATGACCCTTTTTTCAATACATGCTACTAGACAGACGAAAAAAATATTTCATACTTAGCCAGAATTTCAAATAAGCACTACTTATTTCGGTTTCGTTAGTTTTTTAAAGAAATATTTTATTGTGAGTCTTTAATATTAAGTACAAACTTTTACAATTTTTGCGAACAGTTTTTTGCTTTTTAATATATATATATATATATATATATATATATATATATATAATGACAGTTTTGTATGAACGAATCCCATTTATAACAACACGTAATGACAATAATATTCAAGGATAATTAGACATAAACAAAATTAGGCACTGATAATGAAAAGTTACAATGATTAGATATATACAGTTTGCAAATGATGTGGCGTTTATTGGAGAATCTGTAGAGAAAATCAATAAGATGTTAGAAAACTTGAGGAAAGGCTGTAAAGAATATGGGATGAAAATAAATGTTAGAAAGACATGGTGATTGGAACAAAGGAGTCGGTGTCAAATATAGAAGTAGGAGGGGGAGAAAATGGAACAAGTGACCAGTTTTCGATACCTGGGTAGTATTATTAGTAACGATATGAAATGTGAACGTGAAATAAAAGCAAGGATAGCAATAAAAGTAAGGAATGGCGAAAGAAGGCTTTAGGAGGGAGAAAATATTTTGTGGAACCTTGAAAAAAGATTGCAAAAAAGACTCATAAAATGCTTCGTTTGGAGTATTGTATTGTATGGGTCAGAAACATGAACATTACCTAAAAATGAAAAACGACTGGAAGCTTTCAAAATATAGGTGTGGTGAAGAATGCAGCGAATTAGCTGGGTCGAGGGGAAAACGAATGAGAGGGTGTTAGAAATGGTAGGGTAGGAAAGAACAATTTTATATATTATTAAAAAGGAGGAAGAGAAACTGGTTGGGGCATTGGATAAGAAGGAACTGTATTATGGGGGACGTAGTGGAGGGTATAGTGGCAGGAAGGAGACTTCAATTAATGGACGATACCAAAACAGAAAAATCGTACACGAAGACGAAGGGGTTAGCGGAAGATCGTGTAACATGGAAGCTTTTCAGTTGCAGCAAGTGACCTGCCAATAATAACTGAATACCTATGATGATGATGATGGTAATGAAAAAGAATAACACAATAAATTCAAGAATAAATTTTGATGTAAAGCTATAATTCTTTTAGAAATAGTTATTGTGTAAATTATTACGTAACAATTATTACTTAATGCAAGCAAATATTGTATGAATATTATGAAATATTATGCTATATAATTATTATGCAAAAATATAGTGCATAATAATGAGAGAAAAATATCTTAATAGTCAACTTAGAAGACCAAAATCTTTAAATAGACATTCACTAGAAGCACTATATCTTATTGAATATTCCTAGACTTAAAAATCATAAAAGAATATACATATTTCCTCATTCTATCTGTGCAATCCTCAAATATATACGTACTTTAAATGCAAATGATACTACGCAACTTTCAACAGAATTATAAATAACGTTGATTACTCCAACTTCTTTGAAAGACTTGTAAATCTTTGTAGATCCAACTTGTAGATCCTATTCCTTTTTATATACTAACATATATATGTCTTAGGACATATAAAATCTCCAATTTAGTGCTGTCTAATAGCTCACCTTTGCTATCAGCAAATTGCATATCTCCTTCAGTAGAACAATAATTTTTGCAGAGTTACAATAGTAACGTGAATTGGCCCAAACCAAGCAAACTGTGTTCATAAGAGGCATTAACAATGGGTTAACATCAGTAAAATCTGTGCTTTCCAGTGCCTCAAAATGTGTGTTCAAAGGCTTTAGGTACAAGTTTATGTCATAGGCTTCAGTCAAGGCTAGAAAGTAAAACATATAAATCATTTTTATTCTTTGATTTTAAATTTTACAATATTATTAGTGTTTAACAGGAACAAATGTGCAAAGATGATACATACACTAATTGATAAATCTTATTAAGCTGAACAAAATAATATACGTGAGTGTAAAACTTCATGTATAGTTTTCGAAAAAATGAACAAAAACAAAGTTCCTTGTAAAACTTAACAGACTGGATACTTTTCCTTAAAATAATACTTGAACCAATGGTTTCAGTTTATTATTTCATGTTCAAATCTATTTATATGTCTCTTAGTTTGTGAAAATTAAGTTATGTAAGATATATATATATATAATAATCAAATATATATTTAATAATCAAATTTAATTTAATTAATAATAAATTTAAATATAATGTAAATAATTCATTTTGAAAAACTAAGCTAGACTTGAAGAAGAAATAGTAAAATGATAGCATGTTAGTGTCTTCATTTTTGCATAATACATATTTATATATAACATACCTGTGTATTGTCCTTATTTAATAGTACTATATTTTGGCTTTAATTTCTACTGGAAACTTTGTCAACTTCGTTTTCCTTTTGCTGAAAAAACAAGCTTGTTTATCTGCATTATGGGGTTTTGTCCTTTTACATATTTTGAAATTCCTTCTGCCGCTCAAATATTCCAGTAACAATTTGTTAATATAACATTAATACCCATAAAAAGTTAATACGGGAAGGGAACATAGCAATAGCGGAAGACTTTCAAGATATGAAGAACAAAAAACCCAAATATAGGCAAAAAAGTTTAGTTTTGCAACAAAAAGAAAACGGACTTGACAAAGGTTTCAGTAAAAATTAGGAGTCAAAATATAGCCCTATCAAATAAGGACAGTACGTGTAAGTAAGTTATTTTCTTTCTGTTTCTATATTCTAAAATCATATCATAAAAAATCTGGTTTCTTTTAAAGAAAACAGAGAAATAATTCCACATATAAACTAACAGGATAAAAAATAAGTATATGATACATACTCAGTCCTGTTAGATTTGCAAATGAAATATTATACCTAGCACATCGACACTTGATCACGGTTGCGCGAAACAGACTTATTCATGTGCTTTTACTTTTCTCTTAATATTAGTTTATAATTTATCATAACTCGTCATGATTACGTGCCTGAATTTTCCTCTTAGATTCATAATAAAGCACTACGTTAATCTTTATTTGTATTGCAGAATTCAATCGAAGTTATGAAATTACAGCACAAATATTACATCAAAGTAAAAATATTTTCATTAGTTCATGTATTTTCTAGAGTTTCAAGGGACAAAGGGATTTTTAATGTGATGAAGTAGGAACGTATTTAAGTATTTTACGTATTTAATAACATAATTAGTAACATAATTTAATAATAATCAAAGACTTATCTAGTAAGTGTCGATAACTTATACATAACCGTACAGTTTCAGAAGATGATCAACGGACCGTCATTATCAACGGAGTTGAAGAAACTTGCACTGTGATCACATCACTTCTTGTAATATAAATTTGTTTTACGAGACGTTACACGATTGCAGCGGAAATTCCTTCAACGACTGCTGATAATGACAGGCTGTTGGCAGTCTGCCGAAAATATGCAATATCTTGATATTTCGACCTTATTGGGACCCATGAACGCGAGAAAATTTGTTGCTGACCGAACAAAATTAATTTAACGTCTCGAAAAGTTTTGTTGTTCTATAAAAGAAAAAGCGCCCAAAGTAGCTCGAAAAATGCTTGTATATTTAACATTTTAAACCTGATATTACGTCATTCGAGCTTTTAAGAAAACGACTTAGTTCCTACGACTTTATTAGTTTTATTGTGATAGCCTGATCACTTCTACCAAAAATTTCACTCTGAATGTTTCTTTGTTGCTTATTAACATATAATTATGTACAAAATTCTTCATATAAATCACTTTAAGTAATATAAAATCACGGACATATTTGGAATTCTATTTACTTACTGATAGATCAGGAAAGAGAATTCAAGAAAATTTATTTTTAGTGGTTTATAATGAACAAACAGTGTAACAATAATAAGCGACGAAGAAATATTCAGAGTGAAGTTTTAGTGAGGATTGATTAGGATAGCACAATAAAATTAATAATATTCTGAGAATTACCTCAGTTTTGTTAGAAGGTAAAGTGACATAATATCACTGTAAAATTGTTAATATACAAGCGTATTTTCGGGCTACTTATTGGGCTTTTCCTATTACATGACAACAAATCATTCCAAGATATATTAAAATAAATTTTGTCCGGACAGAAGTGAATTTACTTGCGTTCATGACCCACAAGTTGGTCGAAATGTCTAGCATAACGATCGCATAAAAAAGAAAGAAGGTGTTGGGTGCAAAGTAGGTTCCGATTTTTATATTTTCCTATTTCTTTTAAATTTTGTTTAACCAATATCTGTGGATTTTACTACAATGAGTATTCTCAAAACTATGAAATTTTAAATGCCTTAGCTACGTTCACCTCAACATTCTTTTTCAAAATCGTAGCGAAAAACTTGAAGATAACAAAGCACTTATAATATTTCAAAAGTGAGCCAGATAGTATTTGTAAAATGCTACTAGTAAAAGAACTGAGAACTGTTTTCAAGGCGTTTCTTGTAGGACAGAAGTCTGAGTTTGGAGTTTATGACGCCACGTACCCAATTTAAGCCCTAGAAGAAACGGTTTTAAAGCAACAGTTAATTTATTTAATAACATTTTCCAAGTACTATCCAGCTCAATGTAGCAAATGAAATAAGGAGCTCCATACTCAATAAAAATTTCCAAGAACTATGTACTATTTTCGAGGAATACGGTACGTATCTTCAACTTACAAAACTTTGAAGAATGTTATAAAGGTAAAACCATGTACGAAAAGGTGGAAGGACAGAAATGATTTGAAGTGATCCACATTTCACATCGGAAAATACTTTGGCACATGCACCATCATAACAAACTGTGAGGGGGAGACCCTTCCCGGGCGGAGCTCATGTGGTTCGGATTTCACGTTAATCAGTAGGTCCCGTCTCATATAGCCTCGCTACTGAAAGAAACGTTAAACTCAAAATCAACTCAACTCAACAAACTGTGAAGTTAATCGATGTCCACTTTTCATTCCTCTTTCTTTCCAACCAGCGGAAGTATGAATTAATAAGGTCACTCCAAATCGAGTTAATTACACCTTTGTCAGGATTGAGCAAAGGATTTAATTTACGAATAAAAAGATCCTTTAATTTTGCGTTCAGTCATATCTAATGACAGTCCATATAATTGTTGAAGATCGAGAGTCCTGGTAGCACTAACCTTTTCTCAAACTTATATAAGCTGAAAAAGAGGACGCTGTTCCCTGAAAAACTACTTAGTTCTTGGGACTCTTGCGGTTAATATGAAACTTTTTATTTCACTTGCTATATTGATTGTTATCAATGCTCGCAATTTGTGCTTCTATACTATCCAGCTATCTTCTATACTATTCTATATACTATAAACTTTCTAAAGTTTTGATGTTCTTTATTATCTTTTAAGTTATTCCCAAAAATTAAAAACAAATGTTCATAAGTGTAGCGAAGATCTTTAATACTTATCAATTAAGATTAATTAAAGAAAAATTAAGAGTGGTAATAATAAGATAATAAATCAACTGTAAATACACGAGCTTAAGTATTTGCTAATCCTTAATTCTTTTTTAAAAAAGAAGTCTGCCACTATTGACCTTGAACCGAAATTTATTTGTTTTCTTTCGTAGAAGCTATACTTATTATATTTAATTTGTAACACAAAATTATTACCTGCTACAACATTCCTAAACAATGTTCTAAAACTTGGAAAATACGCGCTGTCTGTCTTTTCCAAAATAATTGCCATTTTCTTTACTTTTGTTTCTCTAAGTTGTTCATAAATATTTTCCAGATTTTTCAACCTGGCTTCCCAAAACTTCAACTCTGTAATTAAAAAAAAGGTCTTATTAAGAAGAGAAACTCTCAAGAAAATATTCATTTATACTTTCCTCAAACTGTGTACGAAGTATTATGACCATGGTGCTTTTTAAATGTCACTTTTTCTATAAGCTAAATTACTTACGATATATTGCAAATGAATTACTTATGATATATTGAAATATAGAGAGTTTTTATGTTTTATATTCTATTTATATTTCGGGAACAAATAGCCTCGGAGTTGACACCTTCATTAAATAATCTATCAATCTTTTAATAGTTGTAAACTCTCCCAATTTTGGGTTTAAAAATATTGAGGCACTTTAAGAATTTGAAATTGACGCTATAGCACATTTACGACTGAATCATTCATCAATGATATTTCTAAATTATCGGATTTTTTACTCCAATAATATGGTACTAATGACTTGTAAAAGCGAATTGCAACGTTGCCTTAGATATTTTAATGTGTAATGCTGTGAAATTAGAATATTTCCAAAATCAATTACAAAACTAAACTTTAATAGGTATTATAATTAATTATGATCCGCTTATAATCCCATTAGTACTTTATTGCTGATGGAAAACAAAATCAGATTAAAAGTTACTAACTATATTACTAAAGCTCGAACTATATTTAATATTTCGTAAAGAACAAAACAGCCTTTACTAGATGTAAATTTTATTTCTGACAATCAAAGTTAATTAAAATAAATATTTTTTCATTTTTAACAGGTGCCAGAAAACTATTATTCAGTAATTTTCATAATTTGAAACAAAAAAATATTTGTCAATATATGGTATACAATTCTTTCACAGAACATTTAGAAGTATTGCAAAATAATTTAGTTAAAATACAAAACGATTACTTTTCTTTACTGTTATTTCTACGATGAACAAAATTAATTTATAATTTACCTGAATAGGAAATCGAAATATATGAAATGCAAAAATCAATATTAATCGAAAGTGCTGGTATACTTTGCGGTTGTAAGTTTAAGAAACAATTGCTTTACACACATTTTGATGAAACCATTGTCATATACTGGATTAAAATATAATTCTAGTATTTAATGGATTATCTATTTATCTACACATTAAAAATGGTATACATTTTCATTCTCATGAAGAATAAATTACTTATTCGTTTCATAAACAAATATTTCTACACGTATGAAAGAGTCATAAGCCACTTTTCCTGCAAAGTAAGTGGGTTACAGCTAATCGGAAATCGATGTGACGATATTCTACTGCAAAAGGATATTATGCTGTCTAGTGTTTTATCCGAAAGAACTATTACGTAAAAAAGAATTGCGATTCGAACTACTGTAAGAAATGACTGATCAATTTTTATCTCAGTGTCATTTCAGATAATTTGAAGTATGAACTTTGATTCAAAATATAATGATATATGAAATCCACTTGTAAATGTATTTTTCTATAAATATGTTCTATGGTAAATTTAGGAATTTCAATTATTTTATTGTTTTATAATTCCATGTTTGGTTAAGTTAGGTGACTGAAGACCTATATTTCATTGTAGAATTTAATATCCAAATTCTATTAATGGAGATTCTTACAAATCATACATGAAATTATTAGTAATTGTCCAGGTGGTCAGCATAGGTTATGAAAATGGGGAACTGTAAACTGCTTTAAACTGTTCATGCTGATGATTGAATAATTATCATGAACATTTACTGCAAATTCACTCTGTATGTCTATATTTCGTAATCCTGTCTAAATTATACAATAGCTATTATGTAAAAATAGAATCAGTTTAATTTCGCTATTGGTTTGGTTCTAATAGATTCAAAACAAGTTAGAACTTTCATCCACTATGATAACACAAGCATTATATTCCATGAATTATATTGATTAAATAAATCGCTGTTTGTTACTAAATTAACAAAGATACTAGAAATGTTATTAAATCATTTAAGCAGCCAGTCTATCCTAAAGTGGCTGAATATAATCAGAAAATACTAATCTTTGTCGTACTTTTGAAATTTACGTCTACTCGGTCATAGCTTCTTCCAAATAGTTCCTACATACACGTCAGAGGGAAGTTACATGTTTGTAATCAGGGTAAAGCTGACTTAAACATATGGAATTTAATTAAGAAAATAATTCTATATTTCGTTTAATTTTAAGAAGTTAATTTAGCTGGCATAAATAAAACTACCTCTCTTAAAGCAAGAATAACTAATTAATTTACTAAAATCTTGTAAATTAAACCTAAATATGGTACATTGGCAAAACCTATTAAAATTAATAGTATTTCTACTTTTAACAAGTTACGCAGGTATATGACGTCATTTTCACGTGATTGCAAGTAGAAAATCCTATTATTTCAACTAACACGAAACTAAATAATGAAAAACTTGTTAATAACCGAATAAATCGTGAGGTTAGTAATAGCTGTTAACGAAATATTAAGAATTGAAATTATATGTATGTATATACCATTATGATTGATTGATCCAACTGTTTAACGCCCTTTGTCAGCATCAAGGCTATAGGAGGAAACTAGTTGGTAATTAAACACTTAAGTAAGATAAGATATAAGAGATATACCTTAAAAGTAGATACATTGTACCTCAGTAAATACTTAATATTTTACATTCAAATACACTTGTCATACACAGTGTATATCTTTTAAAAATATAAAATAGACGTACTGAAATTAATCCTATCTGCATATAGTGAACTGTTAGGAAAAGATGTTCCGTGAGAACCTTAAAAACTTATATGGCCAGTATCATATATATACACTTGAGAACTTGAGTTTCAAGTATAATAAAACTTAAGTGTTAAAGGTCGATTATTATCTTCATTTCTCAATATATATATATTTCAAACGTTAAGGTGTTTAGTCAATATAGACATTATATTTGTTCAAATACTACTATGTTAATTATAATACTGTCCACATGATCAAGGACGTAGAACATTGCTCGCAATATAGAAAATCTATAACTGGTTTATGGAAGAACTCAATAGTGCAATGATTAATGCACCAGCACTATTATTTAAAATCCAGGATGAATTCCATAGTTCAGTCGGGATTTTCGATCATTCTCAAATTTAATGACAAAACTAATATTCTAGTTTTCAACTTACCTTTCCTAACCTAACTTACCTTCGAATGGAGTTGGATTTCGACCTCCTGCAAACGCTTGAGATGAGTCTTGTATGAGAACGTCGTTGATTTGAGTAACCCATTTAATTACAACTCCTTCAATTGCACTCTTTAGGTAAAGATCTACTACCTCCCCATTACTGTCGAAATAAAATGAAATTTTAGTTCTTGTAAATTTTTGTAATGTTTAAGAGAGTATAACCATAGTGTGTTATGAATAGGTTATGTAAAGTTTATTTTAATGTTTATAAAGAGTGGTAGATTGGGAAAAGTTCTAAAAACTCAAAACAAGGCCAAGAATTTTGCGCGGACGTCACGAAGCAATTTGTATAACAGTTATATTATTGACGAAAATTGAATACCTTTGCCCTTTCTACGAGTTCGTGCTTTCTACAAATTTTGTTCTAAAAAAAAACTTATCATCATGTTTTATATCTGAAATAATATTCATTTTGCTGAATAAATGGACAAACGGAGCCCCACTTTAAAAAATAAAATCTTCAATCTACACACACACACACACACACACACACACACACACATATATATATATATATATATATATATATATATATATATATATATATATATATATATATATATGTTAAGCTGTAGGTCCTCGTCTCATATAGCCTCGCTGCTGAAAGGGGTGCTAAATTCAAGATCAAATCAAAACTAAATGCGATAATCATATATCCTCGAAAAGTAGAAATATATATATATATATTTAGAAGAAGAAAAGTAGTTAGTCTGTTTAAGCTTTCTCTACAAATAGTTCTATCAGACTATGACTCTCATTAACAAATTATATATAATTTAGCTTAAAATGAACAATACACTGTTGGATTACAAATACATGATACTAGAAAAAAGATAACAATAAGAGAAATAAAATAAAATATTTAAGGATTGAAAATATGAGAAGAGCATGTATTCTTTAAGGAAAAGTATAAAATAATATATCAGTAATAAGATATAGTATATAGTATTTTGATATATATCAAAACAACATAAAATACATGAATAGTAATATAAATAATGCTTGGAGTAGCATTGCTTTTACCTAGAAAATACAAATATATGTAGTAATAACAGTGCAATTATAATGTAATTCGTTCCTTTAAATTTGTACTTTGTAAAGTATGTTGTATTATGTATTTTCATTCTGACAATAAGACTTAAATTATAGGAGCCTGTTTATTGAACGTTGCTTGTTCTAGGAAGCTTTTTGACACTTTTTATTATTTATATAAATTCAATTCATTCTTATATCACTGCTGTTACTGATTGCATCACTTTAATGCTCCTTTTTTATTTCATTTTAAGTGTACATTGTAAGTCTTCATGGAAATTAATGAGATAATTTCAGTTTAATTTTTGTTAACTTACAGAGAATATTACATTCATGGTAGTGATAATGACATTGATACACTGTTTCGGAAATGGGAGTAGATTCTGTGGAAATGAGTTTTTCCAGAAAATGCTATGTTAGCGTTTATAGAAAAAATAATGTTCAAAGGTGAGACATATAAACCAAACGATAGATCTATGAGATAAACAAAATGATATGCGTGAATATAAAAATCTTATATGTAGTTTCGAGAAAAAACTAATTTCTTTCTAAATCTAAAAATTAATATTTATGAGAACCATGCCACATATTGAAATGAAATTTATACTGAAATAAATTTACTGAAATACTTTGATTATTATCTATATTAAGACGTTAGCAGGAAGACAGTACATAATGCTGTTAATGAGATATGGCTTAAAATTGTCACTAAGCCTTAAATTTTAAATCTTGTTCAAAGATAAGATATATCTCAATCATTAGACCATATCAAATTGGACAACATGACATACTTGAGGGTAAATTTCTAGGAGAATCTTTTTGAGAAAATAGAAAGAAACGAACTTTTGTGGCACTAAAAATATCTATCGTTTCTTGCCAATATTAATTGACACTTTTTGTTTGCTGAAAAATGTTATTTATGTACTCTATATGTCAGTGTTAACTACCAGATAGCTATTGATGTTTGTCTTTTCTTAACGACGACATAAATACTTACATATTACTTGTAAACTAGAAATCACACAATAGCGCAGTTCATAAAATGTTGATAATTACAAATCCGAGTGGATATTAAACATGTTATTTGTTATTTTATTGATTTCCACTTCTCTAAAGAGAAAGTAAATGTCATATTTCATTATATTTTGAATATTTAGTTGTACTACTTACTAAAAGTCTTCGTTTTCAGTTCTGGAAAGTTCCAGGTTTCGAGTGAGATCATTCAGTTTATTTTACTCAGTTATATGTTCTCGGTATATATGTTGAACCAAGAGTGTTTACGAATGTGTTTAGAATCAGTATCTTCAAATACTCTCATAACTTCTTCTAATAGGTGTACCACCTTAAGTGCATCGGTGACACTGCTTTTGTTCCATTGAAAATTTGCATCAGTGACATTGCCTTTGTTTCACTGAAAATTTCGATACCTTCCTTGTGAGGAACCATCTTAGGAGTGACGTTGTGTTTGGACATTTGTAATATATTTCTAATGTTATTTATTTTTAATCTTCCATGTATTGGAAGATTAAAAATCAAATTTCTCTCGTCAAATCGTTAGATATGCAAGAAGTAGATTTTATATGGGATTTCAATACTCACTAAGACCATGCACGGAACAGGTAGACAGTTGAGTAAAAGTACATACATATCGACGCTCTGAGTTTTAATGAATTTCTTTGTGAACTAGCTTATGTTTCAAATGTATCTTGAGTTTTGCTCAAAATAATAAACTAAGACCGTACCTAGTTTCACGTTCACTTGTAGGAATAATCTGTATTAAAATAAAGATATTATCTATCTGTTCATTTAGAAGATATTATCTTATTCTTTGCGGGAACTATTTGAATATCTATTCAGAATAGATCAGTGTGCTAGCTTTCATAATAATTGTCTGTACTATTTCAATGAAAGCAAAATAAAGAAAAAATCAATTCACAATAAGTATATGTAAAGTTTCGTCATGTCTACCCTCTTGAAAACAGAAGTGTGTAAAACAAAATCAAAATATAACATATATTTGCAATGTGTGGATTTAGTGTAGTGCAATCTCTAGTAGTTTTACACGTACTTTGATTAGTAGTCACCAAATTCTTTTATAAATAATTTATCATATCATAGATAATCTTTAATATGAAAATGAAAAAAGAAAATCAGAATCCAAACTAATCTTAAAGCAAGGGAAACTTACCTGCATAACACAAGAAAGAAAAAGGATCTTCTAGGAGACTTTCAAATATGATTTAAGGGACTAAGAGTTGTGAAGCATTTATAAATTATTACAGCGTTATCTATTCTATCATAGCCAGAACTATATTTCTAATTAAAAACATAAATAATTATCTAGAAGAATAACAATAATTTAATTCTAATTAACATTAGAAAAGTAAAAAAGAAATCTGTCAATGGTAGCTAGATTCAACTACAATCTCATGTAATTTAAAACTTTGTGCAAATAATTGATTAAATTTTAGTAACGAGACAATTAAGGTAATCCGTGAGCAGTATGTGTGTATTACGAACTATCTAGTGTCAAAAGGAGCTGCTAAAGCATAATTTGATATGATTGAAACTCTTATATAGTCAATATGAATTTATATTCCAACTTTAAAATATCACCTTATAGATATTAAATGAAATGAACAATGTGTCTGGTTAAAAATTGATTTTGAATAAATTAAAGATATAAGTGTATCTTTTTAGTGAAGTAGTAGAAGGATTATTAAAGATGAATGTGTTAATAACAGCAACTAGTCTCCAACTGGTTGGCTTATTAAGTATCTGAAATTTGCTTAACTTTCAAATACTTATTATGAGTGTAAGTGAGCTGAGTGCCTTTTAAAAGTGATTTTACTCAACTCTGACATGAAGTGCACCAAAATTGTGCGTATAAAACTCATTCTCATACATATATATATATATATATATATATATATATATATATATATATATATATATATATATATATATATATATATATATATTTATTTATTTATTTATTTCAAAGATTATTACTAAAGTAAAAATGGTCTTAAATTATAAAAATATCTATTCGCTCAAGTAGTAAAACTTATCTGAAACATCGCTGACACAGCCTATGTTTTTTCCCTTATGTTCCATTCATAAACATGTAGCACTTGTCCCTACTTCAATAAAAAAAAGTAATAGTCGCGACTTAGTTGCAGTTGTATATTCTCTACTACTTAAAAAACTCTATTTCTCATAAACTATAAATACTAAAAACAGATTAAATAACTGGAAGATAATTAGTATTGAATAACCAACAATAAAAGTTAACATTTTGTAAAGGACAGATCTGAAACAATACCCAAAGTGAATTTAAAACAATTAAATTTGTTCAAATTATTTAAAAAATAAAAGTGGAAATAAAATCGTAAACCTCTGAAAAATCTGATAAACTTTCACCTGCCTTTCAACCACCCGTTTTTCTGCTTCGTGCACTCGTTCAACTCCTACAGGCATTGGTAGTATGGTTTCTCCGTTTACTTGTCCCTTTACTTGATAGACAGTACTTTTCAAACTATGCACATGTTTCGTTATATCTTCTGACACGATCGAGGGCCAACCTTTGTGATTGCGAGGGTTTGATAATAGTGGTACAAAAACCTGCAAAAAGAAATGTTTGGAACGTACTTTTATTGACAACGCTACACATATAAAAAGAAAATAATATTGAAAATACATCTTGAAGGAATTTATGATCGATAATGAAATATCTAAGCTAAAGAAGCAAAATTGTGTATTTCAGCTGTCTATCCAGAATTAATCTCGCACCATTACGACTGTTTTTCCCATTATCTAGGCAAAACATCCTCTAGTCTTCGTTTCAGTCATCTATGTACTTTTAGTACAGTAAATAAAGGTCCGAACCCGGAAAAAATTCATACAAGCAAGAAACTTTTCAGAAAGTTTCCTTATGATGTCCTAATCAATATACTAAAAGTCCCCGAAAATTCATGCTGTGCTCTGGCCGCCATCTTGAAAAATGGCGGATTTCCTAATATTTACAAAATACGCTATAACTTCCTTGCTAATTGACGTATTGTCATGAAACATCCACTAAATTAAAGAGAAGTAAATAAGAAATCTGAAAATAATAGTATTATTCGTATGTTTTGTTTTATTAAGTGAAGAATAATTCAATAATTAAGTTTTTGAATCGTACGAAAGCATATTTTGAGAAATAGCTCTAAAAGTGTGCAAAATATTCGGATGCAGTACATAAAATAAAAGGTAGATACAAAATTGTTCTTCCATTTGGCTCAATTTTGGTTACATTATGACAAACCGTAAGGAAGATATGATTCTTTTTCTAAACATAAATGAACATTGCTTTACGGGTTGCATAACTACATACTTAAACTTGACTTCTTAAAATTTGTAATAACGCCCTTATAATTGAAATGTATCAATGAAAGTTTCACTAATCCCATCAGAAATATTGAGGGAAATTTAAATATAATCTTCAATACTTCTTATATTACCTACAATTATAGTTTCGCTATATTAAAAACATGTATAGTAGATCGAAATAGGTATTAAATTTATTTCATAAAAGGACCACCGTGAGGTACAATGCGTTCCTTAAATTACCTTGGAAATTTCACAGCATTGCTTTTGTTATTCTTCATTTGTATTGAATCTACATATTAATATGCGGTTCTATTTTCATGTACTATATCGTCTTAGACAGTTGTGGGAAAATTACTTATTATATTGATTCTTCTCTTTACAGGCTGGAAAGTGAATAAAATATCATTGTTTCAGTAAGAGTTTGTGATATTCTTGTTTTACTGCAAAAACAAAGTGAACGAAGTCTGTGGGATCTGTAGTCATTCAATATGTGTATGTGGATTGAGGTTCATTTAAGTAATAACATTTCTTTTGATTGAAAGTGCGATACAGTGAAAAATACATTTTGTGTTAACCTTAGTTTTATAAAATTGTAGTAAGAAGCTTCAAGATGGTCAAAGAAAACATTTGTATGCGGCTTTGAATTTTGCTGCGCGACATTGTATTCAACTAAAACAAATTTGTATCGTTACTCCATATGAAATCGTCTCAAATAGTAGCAACAGCAGAGTGCACGAGTTAGTTGTTGTCTGTCTTACTAATACTACGAGGGTTTCATCTCCTTATGTCTTTTCTGGGAGCTATAGGATATGTAATGAATGGCAGTGGATTGGAAAGTTTGTGGGAGACCGTATATGCGAAAAATACAGTTGCCTATATGTTATCTGGACATGCTTTCTTTCGAGCTGTACGTGCTCATACTTTAACGACAACAGCGCTCATATCTGTTCTTAATGAGAGTGAAGATCTTAAAGAGAGCGTCTTAGAACTTGCAAAGTTATTCCAAAGACTGCTTGCAAAGGAACTATTACCTGATGAAGCAGTTTTCATAGATTTTTTGAATCAGTTTATTCGAAATTTCGAACTTGTATGTGAGCGAATGAAAGCCGAGAGTCGAACGGTCGCTCTTTAGTTGTCGTATTTGGAACAAGTAACTTTGATATATCAGTTCATTCGCACAGAAAGAACAGGAAACTGGCCTCTTCATGTGGCAACAGTTATCAAAATGATACTATATCCATGCGGCAGGAAACATCTTATGCGCAAAATCAGCACATTTAAACGTACAGGAAATGCCTGAATTGGAATCTCGCCTATCGCCTGAAGATCACCGAAAGTTCACCATGGAAGGATACTTTACAATCGGAAGAAGTAACTGTTATTGGTCAGGAACGTGGAGCGATATGATTATAAAATAATCTTTAATGAAGAACCTTAAATCAACAAGCGGCTTAACACGTGGACGTGGTATTACCGAGAATACTTTAATGAAGTGAATACTGTGTGCACCAACACCTATCGAAGTTGCTCATGCTGTTGAGAGTTTAGCTGGAATTATTCCTTTGTCAACATATCATGTAGAACTTAGAGAGATCCGAAAGAGCAAGGATGCGTCTGATACAGGTATCTTAATACAGTGGCTAACAACACAATCCCTTTAACCAGAAATAAGGGGCCCTTATTTGTCTGTCAAGAGGACTTGCCGGAGGATCTGATCTAACTTGCGATGTGGCAGTCACGAAGGGAAGAATATTAATGGAAGCATTTGAAGGCAAGGATGTATTTATTGCTTCCTTACGGAGAAAAGACAGAGTATTACATCTAGCTGCAGTTAGCTGAAGAGTGAAAATTAAAAATACGATTGTAGTCATTCATCAGCAACAAATCTTGAATCGAATCGTGTGCGCTGTAAAAACTGAAAGTGAGCTCAAACATTGCTTCAAATTTGAATTAGCACCGAAACCTCCATCATTATTCGACGACGTATCAATGCGAAAAACGAAGAAATCATCAATCACTCAACTGTTTAAACCAGAGAAACTAACGCTTGAAACTTTATCATCGATTTGCAAGTTTGTTATAGATGGTGGACATATTTTGCATTCATGTCAATGGTCTAGGTCTTCAACTTATGGAGCCATTGCAAGTATGTATGTGTCACATATCATTTCTCACCTGCACCGTAGTTTTTTACGGTTACCCAGACAATCCTACCACTAAAACACAAGAACAGAAGCGACGAGCAAGTAGAAAGACATCAGCTGATATTCTAGTGCAGGACCACATGATTACTACTACTACTCAAGAGGAGTTTCTTGCAAATGAAAACAAGAAACGATGTTTTATAAATCTTCTCAAAACCAGGTTAGAGGAAAACAAAGTATCAGTTGAAGAAGCCGAAGCTGACGCAGACGTTCTCATTGTATCAGTCGCACTACGAGAAGCTGCTATGGGAAGTGAAGTTGTTGTAGTTGGGATAGTGACTTGTTAGTTTTACTGACTGCTTTATCTACACCTGAAAATAAAATTTGGTTCCTCAAGCCTGGAACAAAACATGCTAACGAAAAGGAAACTGTAGTATTTAACATCTCGAAGTAAAAATCTGCTCTCAAAGACGCTTGCGAGGTTTTATTATTTGCTCATGCAATAAGTGATTGTGATACTACTTCGGCGCTTTTTGGGAAAGGGAAGGTAGAAGTTTTGCGTTTATTGGAACAGAACGAACCCCGTCGAAAAGAAATGGAACTGATAAACTGTAGAGACTCAAGTAAAGAAGAAATATTAAATGCTGAAGAAAAATTCTTTCTTTCATGATATAGAGCTGGCCGATGCAGTCATTAGATGAATACAGGTATTTCTACTACTATCGTATCGTTGGAAAACAGCAGCTACATTCTAAGTTGGAATTAGGGGTATCTATTACCACCAACAGGTACTGCTGCTTAACATTCTTTCAGAGTTTATTTGCAAATACAACAATGGCTGGGAAATACATTAGATCCTACCGAATGGGAATGGAGTTATATTGATGGTTCACTGAATCCGTTACCACAACTCTGGAACCAGTACCAGTTACTCTTATGAAACTTATTTCATGTTAATGCAAGTTGTCTTGCCGAAAAAAATGTCAATGTGCTAGAAAAGGTCACTGTTTAGCAATGTGTAGTAACTGCCAAGAAAAGTCATGTGAAAACTGTAATGATATCAACGAATTGTATGAGGATGTAGGCGAGGTATTTTGATTCAGTGCTGGTGACATGAAGATCTCAGATCTTAATATGTCTTTTCAGTACTACTTATTTTTTATACTCCAATATTTTGCAGAAAATATAATTGAGGAAAGGAACGTAAAGGTATATTCTCTATCCAGAGATATTTTATCCTCTATTCTTAATTTAATTACAGATTTCGATCTATTATACAAGATGTGGTTAATATTAAGAAAATGACATTATTTACATAAGACAAAAAGGACAAAGAAGTGTGAAGTTTAACTGTTAGTTTTTTGGGGTGTAACTCTCAGGGATTAGTTAATTTTTTTTCCTTTTCCTTAAAAAAATCAATTATACGAAAGTTTAACAACTCAAGATTTGTATATGGCTATGCAACCCGCAAAAAAACATCAATTGATTTGAGAAGAACCATCATATATTTCTTACGGTTTGTCATAATGTAGCCAAAATTGCGCTAAACGAAAGAACAATTTTGTACCTATCTTGTGTGTTATGTATTGAATCTGCATATTTTGTACACCTTTAGTGCTATTTTCTAAAATATGTTTTCGTACGTTTCAAAATTTTAATTCTTTAATTATTCTTCACTTACTAAAACAAAACATATGAATAATACTATTATTTTCAGATTTCTTATTTACTTCTCTTTAATTTAGTGGAAGTTTCATGACAATATGTCAATTAGCAAGGAAGTTATAGCGTATTTAGTAAATATTAAGAAAGTCCGCAATTTTCCAAGTTGGCGGCCAGAGCACAGCATGAATTTTCGGGGACTTTTAGTATATTGATTAGGATATCATAAGGAAACTTTCTGAAAAGTTTCTTGCTTGTATGAATTTTTTCCGGGTTCGTCTAAATTTTGACCTTCATTTACTGTACTATTTAGTAAATGTGTTAAAACATAACTTCGTGCAGAACACCCTGTATACTGCTAGAATTTCCAGATTGAACTGAATGCAACCTCGGAGACCAGTAGCATCTGTTTAGTTTGGGACAGGTTTGAATGTTACTACAATTTGCATATTACTACAACCGTTATTTCTAACACTTATATCCACTATTACTAGCCAGTGTCCCTAGTTTGAGGGAAACTTCCCTAATCTAGGGAAATTTCGTAGATAAATTTAGCAAAAAGGAAAACAGGGAATTTTCCGATAAAACGTGAAAACCCAGGGAAATTCTCGCTCTAACTGATTGACCAATATAAATGCTTAAATTTTTCTTTGTTCTTCATAAATAAACCAATACAATAGCAGTAATTTACATGTATGTATCCATGTATGCATGTATTGTCTGTCTTATAAGTAAATGCATGTGTTTCGTGCGATAGTATCTTTTGCCCCTTACAATGAGAATGAAATCGGTACACATTCCTTGCTACCACCTCGCGATTTAATTAAATGTTTTAAAGTTTTCAAAAGCTCAATCCCTAACCAAATCGATAACTGCATGATCTCTCTCTTTGCAGTTCTTACAAGACACTATAGAGATATCGTAACACTTAACAAAAAGAAAACAAAACGTTCTTTCACAGCGTGAAGCTTACGGTTGTAGCCATATATTTATAAAGTAAAGGTCTTGTTTATCTTGTTCCGTAGCTCATTGGATCCGTGCAGAATTTCCATTTCCGCGACCCGAATTCGAATCTTCGTCCTATAACTTTTTTTATTTTTATTTTTCATTGATCAGGTAGAACTCCAGTAAAAAAACATATGGTTACAGTTTAAGGTGCGGTTACAGTATGGTTACAGTATGGTTACAGTATAAGGATTTGATATTCTGCAAGTATTTATGTATTTATTTATTCTCAATTGAACAAGATGAAGTAGAATTTTACAAGCTTAAACTGTTCTAGTTTTGACTATTAATAAAAACTATGAATAAGCTTACAGCTCAAAAATAAATTGAATGCTCTTCAATTGTAGTCCATAATTAGCTATGGTCAAGGAGATGGATTTCAGTTGTTTTTTTGTGGTCAGCACATTGGCTTCCATCATTTTTATTTCTGGAACTAAATATAATTAATTTTATTTTTCGTTTAGATATAAAATACCTTTAGTTCTTGACGAAACAGAGGGCATAGAGCAAAATGTCATTATGGCATTGCATTATAAAGAAATGAAAAATGATACATTTATACTTGAAAATATCGAAGGTAATATGACAAATATTATGAACAATTCTATAATAGAATTAAGCAATGGTTTATAATAAAATAAACTGCAATGAAATGCAGGGTGTTTGAAGTTAGCAAAAATATTTGCCCTTATATGCTGAAATACAAGTTTCTTGAATAGATAGGAAAACTTCACCCTGAAATATACACCATGAATTTGACTCGATAGAATCTGTAATATGTTAAGAACTTTAAACCTTGAAGAACGCAGCACATGTTTGACGTCCCATGGTTATAATACAGGGTTTTCATAAAGTATGGACGGATTTAATTCGCTTATAATTTACATAAAAATGCTCATATTGAAATCAAATAAAGTGCAAACGGTAGCGAAAGGATTAAATTTTTACCTGTAATCTGCACCAGCTCAGTTCATTCACCGCCACACCTCCAACTGGGCGCCATTTACGTCCACACATTGCGTAGGCGGCGCTGGAATCCACTCACAGCGTTCCGCCGTGTTTGATCCGAAATGCCAGCCACAGACGACCTGATTTTGTCCTTTAAGTTCTCCAAACCACTTGGCTTCTTTGCATAAACTTCCGTTTTCACATGACCCCAAAGCCAGAAGTCGCAGGGGGTAAGGTCGGGTGATCTTGGCTGCCAAGCGGTCGGGCCACCGCGGCCAATCCATAGGTTAGGGAATTTCTCGTCAAGGAACTGTCTCACCTTGATTGCATAGTGAGGGGGTGCCCCGTCCTGTTGGAACACGATGTCGTTCTGGATTCCATGTGCCTCCAGTTCCGGAATGAGGTATTTCTGCAACATATCCAGGTACGAATCTCCATTCACGGTCTCCTCTTCAAAAAAGAACGGTCCAATCAGATGATCATAGGACACAGCGCACCAAACGTTCACTCTCATGTGTCTCAAATTCCTTTGGGTTTTCCGTGCCCCAAACGCGACAGTTGTGTCAGTTAACCTTCCCGGAGACATGGAAGGTTGCCTCATCTGAAAACATGATGGCTGAAAGGAGAACGTCGCCATGTTCCAACTGCTTGAGCATGGCGTCAGAGAAGTTGAACCGGATGTCCAAATCTTCATCATGCAGATCCTGGACTATCTTGATTTTGTAACCTTTGGCCTTGGTCGTCTTCTTGGCTATCTTAAACACGGTTGTCTGTGGAATTCCGAGTTCCATGGACCGTCTAGGAATCGACTTCTGTGGGCTGTTGATGATGCTTTCCCTTACCCTGCTCACTGTTGCAGGCGATGTTGGCGGCCTCCTACTTCGAGGACGGTCCAGGACGCTTCCTGTCTCCAAGAACTTAGCATGCCACTTTCGGATTGCACTCTCAGTAGGTGCCGGCTTTTTGAACTCTTTGGTGAACTTTCGACACACCAGAATTGGTGATTTTAGCTCTGCGTACCACAGAACACATTGCGCTTTATCTTTTACAAACGCCATCTTTGATACGGTAAAAAAAAGTAGTTTTCTCAGAGGAGTTTTTCATTTATTTATTTCTTTAAAAGACACACACACCAATACAGCTTACAACTTACTTTAACAGTCAACATTGAAACAACAATGAAAACAACAATGGATGGAATTTGGTAAGAAACTGACCCTTGCCCTCCCTCTCCCTCTCTCAACGTGTTCAGAATTGCTGCTTATCTAATAGTGTTGCCAACTAAAAATTTAATCCTTCCGCTACCGTTTGCACTTTATTTGATTTCATTATGAGCATTTTTATGAAAATTATAAGCGAATTAAATCCGTCCAGACTTTATGAAAACCCTGTATTGTCGTTACAAACTGACTAAACTAGCGATAAATACAGGGAGCAGCTCACTAAATCAGCTCTTGTTTTCCGTTTTTTTTTTTTATATATAAATTGACGTATCTAACGCCGGATTTTTGGTCAAAAGATATTTTTTCCTTTACATATATTTAAGGGGGAACATGTAACGTCAACATTTCATTAGCAAATGTAGCAACTGATCAATTGAATAATACCAAAAATAGCCTACTTTGCTTGCTAGAACCTATTTTTGGTGGAAGTTTCTACATAATTTTTAAAAAATGTTTGAATACTTCGGAGTGTTTTACAGAATACTTGTTATTATACATATATGTTGTTCTGTTTGGTACGAAAAAAGTTTATTATGAAGAAAATGATCTGCAGAGTTCTTTCTAGAATGCCTGTTATTAGTTGTAGTAGTTGGTTTGATTTTAGCGTTCCATCCAGCGGCAAGGATTTATGAGACATGGACTGACAGCTTAACGTGGGATTCGAAATACATGAGCTCCCGCCGAGACTCGGACTCCGTTTTTCTTCTTTTTTTTTAAAGAAAAAGTATCTTACCACAGTCAGTTCTTACCCGTTGGGATTGGAACAGACCCTATTATTATACTAGTAGTGGGAAGCAGTGATGAAACTGGGTAAGAATTTCCTGACCTGGAAGCAGTCACACTCGTGTCCCGGTGTGATCGAAATAGACCTGGGGACGACCAAACGTCGTCATACACACGGAGAATTGATATAACACTACCGGTACCCCTGCTTTCTGCTAGTCTAGTGATTAGCGCGTGGGCTTTTGGTTCTTGTAGTCTCGTGTTCGATTCCCATTAAGGGTCAATTAAAATCTTACTTTAACTAGAATTTACTTTCATTAATCATCCATCTCCTTTAGCCTAAAGGAATTAAACGTTGAGAAAAGTATATATGTTAAAGACTACACGTGAAAAAAGTCTGCTGTAGTGTTTTGTAAGCTATTGGCAAAATAATAGAAAGACAGGAAAAAAGTCTCTTGAAAACTGAAACTGAACAATGTTTTAGCATTCATGATTAATTTGCTACTAGCGTGACATATTAAATTCAATGTAATGTAAATATTACACAAAATTTTGCTACTAGACTGTTGATAACATGAGAAATGATAGGTATATAACACCTCATTTTTATATCAATTAATAACTTAAAAAAATAAATAACAAGACAGTAACAATACTATTAATCTATACCTACAGAGTATATAAATGAAAAATACGTTGTTCATTATAATGAAAAATGGCTGAACCGTTTGAAATGAATTTTATTAACATAGTTAACATCTACCTTGGACTGGGTTGTTGTCCCGCCATTTTTATTAAATTGCTTATCATAACAGAGGAGAGGGGGTTAAACATTTATGCCAAAAATAGAATATCTAACGTTTGTGAGATGGAACTTGATATATATAGAAACCTTGTGCACGTGTCTGGCCGTGTTTAAAACTTTCGGTATTAAGTGAAGAATAGGAGTAATTTGTATCATTTTTGCTCAATAGTTAAGAATGATGACATCAAGGTTGTGTCTTATCATAGCAAAACGGATGAAGCACTTGAAATTATATTTTTAATACACTGTATTTAGGATTTGGTCCAGTCGGGTTTCTATAATTCATTAACGCGTGTATCATAAGAAAGAGAAATGAACATAAACACCTTATTTTCAAATATGTGAGCCCATCTTTCGTTGTCCTTAAAAATCTGCTTTTGAGGAGAAAAGGGGACAAGCTCTAAATACGCAGTCAATATGTAACAGGGACATCGTGATTGTCTGTCCGATCATCACTGGAAATCGAATGAACCGTTTGAAATGAATATTTGAATACATTTAGTACTTTGAAGAAAATGATTAGCTGACGTATACTGGAAACTTCACCAACATATGATGAATTAATATTTTACTCGTACTTAAAAATGACTACTTTATTGGTTAAAGAAAAAAAACATAAAAAAGAGTCAAGCAGGAATCGAACCCAAGACCCTTTGTACGTGAGTCGTAGATCTTTCTAACTCTGCCTCGTGGTGACTTGGTAACTTTACGCTTCGTATCATACATACGTCAAGTTGGAAAAGGATGGCACCGAAGCTTATTTACCAAAATCTACTTTCCCCTTGTTAAACTCTCGTCGGGCTTTTCTCACATTACTTTCATGCAATACATGTTCTAAGCGAGGAAAGGAGTATTAAAAATATAAAGGAAGAGAATTTCTGACGAATCTCTTATCATAGGGAGGTGAAACTCGGCATTTAAACTCCTCCTTACAAATCTGTGAGCACGTGGTGCGTCGTTTTTGGAAATTCCAACTCTAGCAAAGAAAGCAAGGCAACTACTACAATATCTTAATTTCCCGTTTTGTGTTCATAAACTGACCAAAGTGAGTAAGCATTTTAACTATTTAAAATAAATCTAGAAGATATTTAGCAGTTGGATTCACTTGGATCTTCTTCATTTCACTTTGATTGACATGGGGAAGAGATTTGAATATTTCGCAAATAATATTTCCATAAACTTATTCTTTTCGTTCCAAGAATGAACATCTGACCTTGCTCCAGCCTATATTTTTAAACGAATTGTGTATTCTATTTTTTGATTTTTAAAAATATACTTACAGGTCTTTCGAGCCCGTATTAGGAACCTAGACAGCGGCGCAAATCTGTCTTCAACATGGGGGGGGGGGGGGACGGGTAAGACCGTTCACATTTTTTAAAGCGATGTTCAAAATATTTTTGAAGTAGAAAAACAATGCTGTGGAGGATAAAGGGAGCAGAATTGTCTTCAACATTGGGAGGCGGGTAGATTTGAGGCTTATTTTGGGGGACATCAATTTCATCTCACTTTCCTTTGTGGCAATCGGACACAAATTATCACTTTTCTATTCAAAAAACACACTTCAAATCGGATTATTGGGGGGACAGCCCCCCTCAGTTCCAAGATTGGAGGGGACATGCCCCTCTCATTCTCCCAGGATTTGCTCCAGTGAACCTAGAAGCACAATTCTAGGAAGCTAAAAATCAAGTTCAATTATAGGTCACAATAGTACAGCGAGCGATCAATTTTTATACGCAGATTTGACTTTAATCTGTTTTGGGTTATGTGGAAAATACTCCAAGCTTGGCTTGTAGATTAATAGAGACCTTTCACAGTTTACAAACCAATCATCTTTCCTGAAACTGATAGTTCTAAGACTGATCAGTTGGTTCATTGGGAGTGTAACATCCCTTTCAGCACCGAGACTATATGAGACATGGTTCTACAACTTAACTTGGGATCCTAAATTAAATAAACTTCCATCAGGAAACAATCTCTTGATATGGTTGACTCCATAAATGTTACATTCTTTTCATTCTCATGTGAGAATTCCCAAATAGAATATGACCTTCCAGAATACATACTGTCTTTCCTCTTGGCAGGAACACTAGTTTATTAATCATATTCTCATTAAAAAGTGAACATGATTTTGATTCAACACACTGAAACATCTAATAATAAAGACAAATATACTAATATTGTTTCGTTCCTCTTCTCTTTATGTTTTCACACAGACCAGTATTTCATTGATAACATTGTGTTTTAAAAGAAGGTGTGTTCAGTTCACAGTTAAGACAGAGGTAAGACAGCCACTTGAAAGCGACTCAGGTCATATTGCTTTGCTCTTCTGCCTAGTGGTTTGCTCTTTTGCCCTCAGGTTATATTGCACCAACATGCTACTTTCATTTCAATTACTTGTATATTTAGTTTCGGATGTAAGCTTATTTTTAAATTTTATTAATGGAAAGAAATCTAGAACATCGTTACTTTTGATCTACCTAGGTAGAATCATACTTGCAGCCTTATATTATTACCTCAGACAAAAATAAGAAAAAAATCTAACAGAATGACACCATATATAAAACTTTAATACTACAAGTAATGGCTGTTCCTTCGACGAAAAGAAAAAAAGGCACTTGACGAAGATTCGAACATGGATCAGCGGATTGGTAGGATAGAACGTTACCCACTGCACCACACACTCAGGTGCTTGTTTTCTTGCTATACACCTTAAACATTCTGTTTATGATTTTTGTTTCTGTCGTCTTATCGTATAAACCTATAACAGTTTCTCTGCTTTACCTGCTTGTCACATTATTCGTGTTCTCTATTTTTTAAAATTGCATTTGCAAACGTAATATGTTTTGTTGTTTTACCAGGATCCATAGCTTTAAAAGTTTTTAAAGGTCAATTACATTAAGCGATCTGATTTTCCCATATCTTCCATCGCTTCAAGGGGCAAAAGACACTATCCCGCCGAAAACATGCATTTACTTATGAGATAGACAATACGTGATGGTGTGTGTGTGTCTCTACAAAGTAGCATAATTAGTATCCATTGTTGGCTGGATGTATTTGTGTGTATTTTGTGTAACAAAAAAGTGAAGGAAAAAATAAAAAAGAAGCAAAAAGCAAACGAATAAACCAAATGCTGTTGCCACTTCCTTTAATACAGCCAAATCAATCTTATCATATAATTTTGTCATAGGAATTGCCACTCAACAAACTAGGGAAAATTTGATAAGAAACGGGAAATTTTTGTATGTCCAGGAACATTTTCTTGAGGAAACCTACGAATACTGATTGCTACTAACCAAACGTATCTTGTACCGAACTAAATAAAAATAATACAAAACATTGGTGATTATAGATGCCTACCTTATTATTCACATTTTTGGAACGAGTCTTATTTTCCAGAATCGTTTCGTGGAGAAATTGATGGAGCATTTAAGTTCATCTGAACACAGAAATTTGACCACAATACGACAAGTTGATATTCTATCACCTGATCACAAAGCTTTCATTACACTAAACACTTGTTCAATCTGTGCTGCATTAGTGACTGATATAGCAAGAATATAATATTTTATTTTTAATTTTTATCTACTTTCTCGAAACACCGTCTTCCATAATTTTCAAATAAATAAATAAATAAATAAATAAGTAAATAACCTTCCTATCAGGTGTTGACATTATAGAGTGCAAAACAAAGAGCTTATTACACAGTTCA
The DNA here is from genome assembly GCF_964235325.1 of Thermobia domestica. Lineage (NCBI taxonomy): Eukaryota > Metazoa > Arthropoda > Insecta > Zygentoma > Lepismatidae > Thermobia > Thermobia domestica. Next base: position 92,959,636 of record NC_137456.1, read on the forward strand.
TTTCCATCTAAACAGCTATAATTCTAAGTTTCACTTTACAGCTTTCAAACAATTAAATAAAACATTGCTGTATAGCCTGAGAATAACTACACAACAATGCAAAGAAATTAAGCGTAGACTTTTGTTACAATAAAAATATATACTTGTATACTTGCATAAAATATACATATACTAACAACAATTAAGTACAATATATACGTATTATAAGGAATAAATTACATATATAATTAAATATAGGTAATAGGTAATGTGATTTTAGCTTGTTTAGGTTTAGTTCGTTTGCCAATAAACTAGGGTTGCCATATTTGAAAAATGAAAATCCGGAACGCTACTAAATTATGAGAACCTTCGAAATGCTTAAGATGAAGTGTCATATACTAATTTACTTCGTTTCATTAGATAGACTTTTTCTAGTATTATGTAATCACATTTTTAGTCATTTTTGTAGACCATCTCCTCCCTAGTTAAGCAAACGTAAGCAGATGATTTACTCCCTCCCTCCGGTAAGCATTTTTTTTTTTAATTTCTCAGGATCTGTTATGTTTTGTGTTGTATCCTTTTTCGTAGAACACTTAATTCATTGGCAATTCACTCAATTCATTGTTTTGGCGGCATTTGTTATATTCAAAGAACTCCTTTCGTTGAATTTTTACTTTATTTCTGTTAAGAGAATAAATATATACCTAATCCTGTAAAAAAAAAAAACTATAATATTCCCTTCCTCTCTTCTTCGCTGAAATCCGGGACATTTAAGGGTTCCGAGAAATATTTTGTGAGGTAGCTGGTTCGATCCCCGCTCTTGTCAAGTGAACTTTGTGGTGGACAAACACCGTGTGCGTGGGTTTTCTCGGGGTTCTCCCGTTTCCTCCCACTTTCTTCATTCCACCATTTCCTTCATTACTCATCATCACCGTCCCCTTTAGCCTAACCGGCAGAACCGCGGGACGTAAAACTCAAAGATTTTATTTCTTTTTTTGTACTTCCATGTGATGTTCCGGTAGCTGTATCTCCTAAACCCCTGGAGCTTCGCACCTACAACTTCACTAAAATACTGACCACATTTAGTACTACTTTCTCATATGTGTCTCAGTCAGCAACTCGATTCACCCAAACGTAAGGTTTACTTGTAAGACAGTGATGAGTCGATTGGAGTGACATAATTTTTAGGGGGCTAACTTGACTTCATCATACGTTCATAGTTTCTTAGTACAGAAATGCCATTATTACGAAATACGATACGTAGACCCATGTAGAAACAAAAGCATTACAATTGCACTGAACATATTACTGTAGCACAGTTTATTATAGTTTTAACAGCCTTTGAAAATTTTAAAAATTGATAACCAAATGTTAATCAAATAAATACGTATTTCCATCAAGTGAATATAAAGCATACCTACCTGCAGAGAACAAGATTATCTACAGGGTGGGCGGGAACTAAGGGAATTAATTTCCTATTGGAAATTGTTTATAATTTTTTAAATACTTAAACAATCTTCATAAAACAAAAAAGCATTTTGTTCCTTACAATAGTAGAATTTATTACATGATATATCATTTATGTCATTGCTGGTATCAGTAGCGGACTATGGCGCAACGTCTAACTTTGCGTGAGGTGGCTCAGCTGGTATCCCGACACGAAGTATTGTAGTCCGTGGTACAAGTACAGAGATAGTGGCAAAGCATAAAAGAACCTCGTGCCTCGGTAGATGCAAAGACCATAAGGAATAGCCATTCGAAGCTAATGGACACAGGTTTTGTAGCAGAAATTAGGAGACGCGTTCGCCCTTCAATATCGAGGACGGAAGAAAATGTGCAAGTGACTCCACGGAAATGTTAACAAGAAGTCATCAGAATTCACAAAGAGGTTCATCTTGCGAAGTGGTTTAACCTGACACATAATCCAAATTGTCCTGAAGAAATAGTTGAAATTTTGCCCATGAAGACCGCATTACTGCCAAGAATTATCGCCGGAAGAATGTGATAATCGGTTGGAATATTGGGAGATGTGCTTCCTTGGTATGAAGTATGGTCTAATCTTTTTGGTAATATCCTGTGATCAGATGAAGTCGTGTTTTATGTTGGGGAGAGGTGTTGTCAGCCAATCCAATTGTTATTATAGGTCAGAAAAGAATCCGAGGATAGTTTTAAAGAAAAGCCAACATCGTTCAAAGATCACAGTATGGTGCGGCATGACATTAACGAAAGTTATGGGTTGGTCCATACGTCATTCGGGACACAATGAATGCAGAACTTTACCTTGCTATGCTTCAAGATTATGTTCATGGTATTGTATTCACTTAGAACAAGCACAATGACCTTATCTTTATGTAAGATGGTGGCTCTCCTCATTTCGCAAGTACTGTCTGTGTATGGATCGACACCCGTTTTCCAGGACGATGGTTGGGATGCCCTTACCCCCTTAAATGGTCAGCAACGAGTACGCCCTGTGACTTCTTTCTGTAGGGATAGGCGAAAGAGGAAGTTCATCGCACAAAACCGGAAACGCTTGATGAATTGAAGGAGCGAATTCGCCAAGTTCTTGCAAAAGTACTCTGAGTACGCTGCAGAAGTCTGTTCCAAACGTCCCCAACAAAAACTGGTAAATAATATTGGTGGTGAAACTTTAGCAATGTATAACAACTCTACTATTGTAAGGGAAAAAAAGAAAAAGAAAAAAAGAAAGAAAAAAGGTTTTTGTTTTATGAAAGTTGGTTGAGTATTAAAATAAATTTATAAATAATTTTCAATAGGGAGCTAATTCTCACCCGCTCTGTAGAACTTCTGAAAAGAAATAAATATCGAAGCAGCTAGATTAGTACAATAACCGGTAAAACATTTGAATTTCTGAAAACAAGAACTGACTAAAAACATTTATCCTTCACCCAGGGGCGTAAATAAGGGCCCCGCAGACCCCGCATTGCAGGAGGCCCAAACAAAAAGAGGGACCCAAGACTTTAGTTACGTCACTGCCTTCACCGATGTAAGGAATCGTTGTCAAGTTAATAAGGATAGGAACCTGCGCGATAACAACAAAGTTTTTTTTTTTTTAATCTCCATTGACTTCTCTCAAAGAAACAATGCGCCAGAAAATACTAACATTTTAAACTGGTTTCTCTATTCCTCCCACAACCAAAGCATGTAACTTGATTTCTTTCTTTGCTTACAATGAAATAAACAATAAACATTTCTTCACTATTTGGTACTTTCAACATATTTGTCTAAAGAAACAACTGAAAATTTGAGGAAAGGATGATTCTTGGCCACCCTGTAGCTAATAACCAGGTTATTAAAGATGGATTACGAGTATTTTGTATTGCAATAACTTAATCTACCGTTAACGGCGTCTTTTAGTCACTTTTCTAGGCCTATAAACTAAGTTTCGCTAAAATATTGCAACTTTATTATTTTATTGTATGGTGTTGTTTGATGATATTGTTTAGTCTACTCACCTCATCTACTAATGATGCCAATTCGTCAATTATTTTAGGTGCGAGATCACCAAATATCAGAAGACTTCTCATGTTATCCTTAGTAACAACTTCTTTTCTTTTTTTCACGAAATACACAGCTTTATTTTTTATGCTCACCGGAAAGGTTGTTGAAGGAATCAATTGCGCTGCTGTATTCTGCGTTATTACTAAACAGCGAACATCACTGTTATCTAAAAATTCAGCAATTACTGCTTTCGTGTCATCAATGTTAAGTGACTTGGACCATTTCTCGGCCTTCAATCGCATTGTTTTCTGTACGTAGTTACCAATGAAGTCGAACCGTGGATCTGGCGGAGGGGCAGCCTGTTGATCCATTTTCTTCTATAGGTTTTTGCAATATATAATTCAAATATTTCCTGAATTATCTTAGCGATAGTGGATTTTCGCTTACTATGTATATTTACATAATTTCCTTCTTCCTTGTGTTGAACTATAGTTGAATCTGAACTTCTTCAGAAAATTAGCACAATACATGTTTATTTACATCTGGAAGACCTGAAAATAAAGAAAACAATAAACTCTGGTAAATACAATGAAATGAATCCCGTTTCACTTATAATTGAAGTTCAATTCATACCAAACAACATTTTTGTTTTTTTAGCTGTCAACTCGTCAGAGGAGTACACCCTTTCTTGGGAAAGAGAGGTGGGTGAAAACTGGGATAAAAGGAAAAGCCATGTAATAATGTAGGGCTAATGTAGCGATCGTAGAGAAGTCATTAATTTATTAAGAAATTTTTATTAAACATCAATTTTTGGTTTGCATTAATTTCCATACGATATTGCTGAGAAGAAAATAGTCACATAAACGAGCCAAAAGAGCGAAGGTGAGGAAGGTAACATAGGTGAGAGAATAAACGGCACAATAACAAAAACAAGTACATATGAGTAGTGCCTTTTCAAATATCGCCTTATCCATTTTAGTAAATTTTTTAGAAAATGTAAAAGAAAGCTCCTTGTTATTTTATTTTGTTTTAATCTCAGTACACGAAAATCTGACTGTTGCTTCTCTGTAATCCTAGAAATGGTTTCAGAATTTCGTTTTAAAATTTAATGCGTGTATGCTATGAAAATAACCTTTGAAAATTGAAGATAGCAAGTTTTGCACAGGCAATATGGATAAGGTAAGTTATGATGCTGAAATTTAGGTTAGCTTTGGTAAATATAGGTAAAATTAAATAAAATTAAATAAAAATCAATGTAGTATTTATTAAGTTTACGCAACATTGTCTTAATAAAACTGGGGTTTCTTTAATTTTAGTGTAGTTTAGAAAAATACAATGTTCAATACTGTAAGTAGGCTACATTAAAACAATTATCATTAGTTTAGTTTTAGTAGAACTCAACAAAAATACTGTAAGGAGACTACAGTGAACCAGCTACCATTAGTTTGTGGTCCAGAGATTTATAAAGCTGCAAAATCAATATTGGATCATAGATTCAAGACAATCTTGGTTACAATCTGAGATTCAGAAGCGGGATTTTCACAAGAGAGATGTTCCTCCACTGCAGTGATGTCTTTACTGTACAACTCAAAGAACATTTTGTGGAACCTCAGCAGTAGCGGGGCTAGACTCGTAATAGTAGGGGGCAATAGGGGAGGCAAGAAAAATTTTGGGGAGGCGAGGCAGCCACACTTGTTTTGCTTTGAATATTATTATTATCGGTTGTATATTATTATTATTATTATTATTATTATTATTATTATTATTATTATTATTATTATTATTATTATTATTATTATTCACCAGTTGTACATAGAAAAATAGGGGCGAGGAAAAATATTGGGGTGACAGTCGCCCCTCCTCGTCCGCCTGTAGCGCCGCCACTGAACATCAGGACATTAGTTGTGTTGCTCGAGTTTCCTCATAATACGAATTGACAGTCACTAATGTGATGAGAGCAAAAACTTACAGAAGCAATGTTATCGTCTGTTAATAGTCGTTGATCACATACCAGTACCCATAATCCTTGCTCGTTACAAAGAAGCCACCTCATCGGTCGAAATGGATAAGTTTTCCGCCGCGCTGCATGGAAATATAGCAAGTTTTGCACCGGCAACCATACTTCAAATTCGAATTATTGTTATTTATAGCTATTTTTTGACAAGAATGACATGGCATTTGTAGAAAGCATATCCAACATCACTGAATTCAGTTACTAACTCAAAAATGAAAAAAAGTGGATAAGGTGAGTTTTGTAAAGTCACTACTCATATATTTAGGCGTGGGGGATGCATCGTAATCAATATGAAGATATATAATGTCGAAAAATACTGTTATCGAAACGCCCTGAGCTTGGTAATGTATGTCGTGAGTAAATACTTTAGATATTGAAGAATAAGAGGAAAAGATGTACTATGATATAATGAACCGTAGGATAAAGTAGACGAATACGAAATACGAGGTGTAAAGCGTGCCTTTCCATAATCTCTAGGCGTTGATAGAAGAAAGCTGATGCTGCTATCCACGCAGTGTGTTCATGAGTGAGAAAAGGGCGTAAGAACACTTTGTAGATAGTGATAACGGTATATGAATACAATCCCCAAAATCTGCCCACTAATTTCCTAGTGAGGTTGAGTCTGCGTGTACCTTGTAACTGAAGTTTCGGCTCATGTTGTTGCCAGATAAATTTGCTGTCAAGGACTATGCCTAGATAACATGTTTCGAGGAGTGTATGACAATGCCATCGATGGTGAGCTCTAGAAGATTTGTGTTTCGTCGAATACGTGAGCTCCTTTGTGGAGACTGAAAGACAATGACTTGTGTTTTATCAGAATTTCTAGTGAGATTCCAGTGATTGCACCATTGGAAAAATGAATCTATGACAGGCTATAAGGTACAATTAATATGCTGTACAGTAGTTTAAAGAAATGCGATGTCATTAGTGAACTGAAAATCTTTAACATTTGGCGGGAGAAATGGCATATCAGCGATGTAGAGAAGGAAGAGCAGAGGAGAGGATAGGACTGAGCCCTGAGGCACACCAGAATTTAGAAATATTGATATGACAGAGTACCATTGATATTAATATAAGCAAGCTGAGATATGAGGAAAAAGTGTATGAATAGGCAGGCGAAAGCAGATGAGTTTATGTAAGTTAGATCAAATAGTAAGACACACGAGGGGTGATATGAATTGTAATGATTGCTAATAGTAATGATAAGCCGAGGAAGTTGATCTAACAAGCTGATGACAGGCTGAAAAAAAGCTTAGTGAACTTAGTAAACTGGTAGGATGATATGTGTGTCGAGATGGTCATGAATTCGACTTATAAGGATTTTGTTTCGAGAATTTACTAAAGTAAGACATAAGTTGAATTGGATGATTAGGTGAGAGAGATTGAGGGGCTTGGAAAATAACGGCCATTGAGGAGAATAAAAGCTGGTACGAAAAATGAAACTGAATGGAAGTAAGCGAAGTATGGAAGGAGTTTGGTGTGGCTTTCAGGAATCGGTGATTGACAGTATCGAAACCAGGCGTGGTATTGCGTTTATATCGGAGCACATTGGCAATACAGGCAGTGATTGGCGTAGTGAGAGGTTGTGAGGCAATGATATGGTCACAGTGAGAACGTAACTATTGGCGAGTTGGACCTGTAAGACGTTTGGTATCTCGGTAAAGCTCAGTGGCAAAATGATGATAATGAAGAGGAGGAGTAAAGATATCCTGGAAATGGTTGGCAAAGGCATGAGCTTTTTGAACATCGGTTTGTAGTAATTGACCGTACTGGATGATTGAGTAAGTTATACTAGCTTTAGTTCCAGTAAGTTGAAGAAATTTATGTCAGTTCTCGATGGTGCTGCAAACCTATTAAAGTGCTGACCTAGCCTTGTCATTTATATGAAATAAGATACTTTCTAGCCAGTCTGTTCTATCTGAGGTTGTGGCGAAGAACTTCAGGATTTTGACTATGGAAATATTCACGAAACGCTTGCCGTCATGCAATGATAATACTATAATAACATTGAGACGATACTCTAGGTTGATGTGCATTTATACTTTTATTTATTTATTTGGAAACACAATCCCAGATACAGCTGAACAATAGTTTACACTGGAATATGTAACAAATACTTGGAATAATAATAATAATAATAATAATAATAATAATAATAATAATAATAATAATAATAATAATAATAGTAAAGTAATAAGAAGAATAATTGACGTTAGCGGACTAAGATTTATGGACTAAAATCTTAGCGGACTAAAATGACGACATAATGCAGATTTATGTGCAACTTCAGAAAAATCAATAAATCGACGTAGAGGTAGATTAGCTAGAAATACAGCTTTCACAGCTATATCAACGTCTTTAGAGGTATATTGGCTTGCGCAGCGTATGCAATGATATCTGAAAGACTATCAACTGCTTGGAGAAGGCCTGTGCTGGGAACATAACTTAAAGCATGCTCAATGTCGGATTGGTATGATTGCCAATTGGCTCTCTCGTAATTATGATAGTGAATAGGTCTCGAGAAATGTTTGTCAGTGGCGTACAAAGAAGATCTGAAAGAATCAGCGCGTGATCTCTACCAAAGGGATGTAGAATTCGTAAGTTCAATGTGATAACATTAGAAGAACCGATTGTAATATCAGGAGATGTCTGGTTAATTTAGCGTGTTTTCGAAGGGAAATCCAAAATTTCTGCTGTAGTTGATTGATAAATAAGTAATATGTTGTTTTTCGCCCAACGATCTACTATGTAGATTAATGTCGTCCATGGTGAGATAATGGTGGTTGTTGTCAATATATTGAAAAAGTTATGCGATATGCTATGTCTTGGCCTTACATAAATAGTGAAGAAGGTGATAACTTTATTGAGGAAGCAAATCGTTATAACGTTGTATTCTGAGAGCTGCATGGTACGAGAACCACGTGTGTACGAATCGCCAGATGATTGTAGGTAATAATAATAGTGACGTCATGTGTCCAAATGATATGATTTGGACGGTCAAACCGAGCCAATTGATATCCAGAAAGTTTGTCTTGATTTATTGGTGTAAGAAGAGTCTAATTTAGAGCAAAATCGCGGCCTTTTTCATCTTGGAGGAGTTGTTCAATGTGATAATGAGTATGGATGTTTAGAAATAAAATAGTATATGTCATTATGCAATAGAGTCTACACTGTAAAAAATCGTTGTGTAATTTCAATTACATGCCTATGTGTTAACACGATTGTGTTAAAATATAACACAAACAGGTGGTTAGAACAACTCACTTTCCATTGGGAGTTGTGTCTCAAATGCCGGTAGTTGAAATGACACACAACCTGTGTGTTAAATTAACACAAGTGTAGAATCTGCTTTGTTGTTTTTTGCGTGATTGCCAAATATGTTGGTCTAATTACAAACGCTTATGTACTGAAGCTACAGACAAATATAGTAGTAACAAATACTTAAAGAAATCCAGGTATTCGCAAAATTTCAACATGCAAACCACGCTATGAGTTCTCAATTGCTTTACATAATGTTTCTGAAGAAATATGTCAACAAGGAGAAGCAACACCATATTACTGTGTCACTTCTACACTGCACTAGAGCTCACCAATCAACATCGGGGACTGTGTTCAAACATGACGGAAAAAGAAACACGATTAAGAGGCAAACATACTATAAGGATATAAGTAAGAGTTTCCTATCATTCTTGAACAAGATGTTGGTGAAGGTTGTGTTTTGCACTATCAAGAAATACTCCGCAATAAATGTTGGGGAGGACGACAAAAAATTTTATAAAGATTTTCTAAATGAAGTGAGTAGTAGAAAAATGATCGATCTGGGCCAACATTGGCCATACTAGAACAACTCAGGAGCCCCTGAGAAAATGACCACCGTGCACCGTGAGCCCACGGTCTTTTACGACCTCCATTTTAGGGGTGAATTTAATCCCTTTTATGAGCACTTTTAAGGGGGTGTATTTGTTCTCTTTTATGACCACTTTTAAAGGGTGAACTCGTTCCCTTTTACGAGCCCCCCTGGGAATTGACCACCATACAACGTGAGCCCATGGTCTTTTACGACCTCCATTTTAGGGGTGAACTCGTTCTCTTTTACGACCTCCTCCATTTTAAGGGGGTGTACTCGTTCCCTTCTATGAGCATATTTTTCAACCCTTATTTTAACATAGCAGATAACACATAGAAGAGCAGATAACACATAAGACTACGTAACACACAGAAAATCAGATAACAGATAAGAATATGAAACATAGAAGGGGTGTATTCGTTCCCTTTTATGAGCACTTTTCCACCCCTTATTTTAACATAGCAGAAATTACGAACACATAGAAGAGCAGATAACACATAACATAGCAAGGGTGAACTCGTTCCCTTTTATGAGCATATTTTCCAACCCTTCTTTTAACATAGCAGAAATTACACTGAGACTACGAACACATAGAAGAGCATAAGACTACGTGACACATAACAACCTCCATTTAGGGGTGGACTCGTTCTCTTCTATGAGCATATTTTCCAACCCCTATGTACACATAGTAGAGGTGTTTTCGTTTTCAATCCATTAGCATAAGACTATGTAACATAACAGTTACTAACATACAGCAGAGCAGATAACAAACACAACCACCTCCATTTTAGGGGTGTATTCATTCCCTTTTATGAGCATATTTTTCAACCTCTTATTATAACATAGCACAGATTACATAGCAGAGCTAATACAAGAGTATGGCTTATTTTTCAACCCTTATTTTACCATCACAGAGACTAGGAAACATAGCGGACATAGCACAGAGGGTGTATTCATTTTCTCCACCCCTAATTGAACATAGCAGAAATTACACTGAGACTACGAACACACAGCAGACCAGAGAATACATCAAATTCATTCCCTTTTATGAGTACATTTTAAGGGTGTACTCGTTCTCTTTTATAATTACTTTTTCAACCCCTATTTTAAGACAATGAATACCTATGTAACATAGCGATTCGATACGCTCTTTGAACCGTTTTGGATGAAACTCAGCATATGGGGGTTTTCGACCATGCTGATTACAAATATCATACTTATTTTTACCTGGGTCCTATAGTTTATGTGGCATACGCCCTTTCTATGACAATTTTAACCGATTTGGGTGAAACTCGGCATATGGGGGTTTTCGAGCATGCTGAGTACGAATATCATACTTATTTTTACCTGGGTCCTATAGTTTATGTGGCATACGCCCTTTCTATGACACTTAAAACCTAATAACTCAAAAACGAAGCAACGTATTGAGATGGTATTTCCACATTTAGTAATCGACCACCAACTACTACAAGTTCCAAAATAGTGGCCATCGAGGTCAAAGGTCAACATACTTAAAACCTAATAACACGAAAACTGAGCCACATATTGAGGTGCTGTTTCCAAATCTAGTAACTGGTCATCAACTACTACAAGTTCCAAAATAATGACCATCGAGGTCAAAGGTCAACATACTTAAAACCTAATTACTCGACAACTGAGACACATATTGAAGTGCTGTTTCCAAATCTAGTAACTGGTCATCAACTACTACAAGTTCCAAAATAATGATCATCGAAGTCAAAGGTCAACATACTTAAAACCTAATTACTCGACAACTGAGCCATATATTGAGGTGCTGTTTCCAAGTCTAGTAACTGGTCATCAGGTACCACATGTCCCAAAATAATGTCCACCGAGCTCAAAGGTCAAAATACTTAAAACCTAATAACTCGAAAATGGATCCACATATTGAGGTGCTGTTTCCAAATCTAGTAACTGGTCATCAACTACTACAATTTCCAAAATAATGATCATCGAGGTCAAAGGTCAACATACTTAAAACCTAATAACACGAAAACTGAGCCACATATTGAGATGCTCGGTCACCAACTACTACAAGTTCCAAAATACTGATCATCAAGGTCAAAGGTCAACATACTTAAAAACCAATGACTCGAAAACTGAGCAAAATATTGAGCTGCTGTTTCCACATTTAGTAATCGGTCGCCAAAGACCACATGTCTCAAAAGTGTCAACCATCGAGGTCAAACTCGAAAACGGAGCCAAATATTGAGGTAGTGTTTCCACATTTAGTAATAGTTCATCAATCACTGCAAGTTCCAAAATAATGACCATCGAGAGCTTGTAAACGGAGCAACGGATAAATTTTGTACAAAGCAGAAAAAGTGAAGGAGGAATAAATTTGAGTGGCCTATTGAATTTTGTACCAACGAGAAATGTCATTTTTTCTAGACCATGTTCTAATATTTAAACAAACGAAGGGGTGAATTTGAGTGACCTATTCAATTTTGCATCAACGAGAAATAATTGCGTATTTTAAACAAACAATCGGATAAATTTAACCGGCTCAGAAGTTCAATACTATTTTGTACTCTTGAGTGAGCTTTCCAATTTTGTAGCAAGAAGGACCGTTTTTTAAAAAACTAACTCAGAATTTCATTTCATTTTTGTAATACTCAAATTTGGATGAAGTGTTTAGTTTTGTACGAACCAGAAAAACTTGATTGGATTATTTCCTTAGGTTACAACTGGAAAAAGTGAAGGACCATTATTCAAATAAACGAAGGAATAGAGTATTTAGTTTTTGTACCAACTAGAAAAAAAGAAGTGAAGTATGAATAAAATTTAGGTGGACTATTTTCTTTTGTATCAATCAGAAAAAAAACGAAGAAGAGCCATTTTAACAAGTTCATAATTTCTGTGACGAAAGAATAATTTCGATGTTCTACTTTTTATACCAACGAGAAAAAATGAACTAGCTGAATATACGAAAGAATAAATTTAAGTGACCTATTCAATTTTGTACCCATGAGAAATGGCTCAGCAAAAGGCGAAGAAGGACTATTTTAAACAATGGAGTATTTAGTTTTGCACCATTTTGGAGTATTCAAATAAACAAAGGAATTATAATTTGTGTCAACTCTAAAATCAATTAAACGAAGTAATGCATTTGAAAAACCGAAGTTGAGTATTTTATACCATTTTGTATTATTTCAACAAACAAAGGAATAAGCAAAAAAGGATCATTTTATATCATATTAAACTAGTCTATTTAATTTTGTAGCAACCAAAGGATTTTCACGAAAGAACAAAATTGTACTAACCAGAAAAACCGAAGAAGACCCATTTTAACTAACTGAGAATTTCTGTACCTTTTTGTACTATTTAAACAAACGATGGGATAAATTTGAGTGACCTGTTTTTTGTACTAACCAGAAAAATCGAAGAAGGTACCTTTGTACTAGCCCAATGAACGAAAGAGCAAATTTGGGTGTTCTATTTCTTTTTTTACCAACGAGAACTAGCGCAGAATTTATGTAAGAATAATTTCGATGTTCTACTTTTTATACCAACGAGAAAAAATGTACTAGCTGAATATACGAAAGAATAAATTTAAGTGATCTATTCCATTTTGTACCAAGGAGAAATGCCATTTTTATCTAGCTTAGAATTTCTAGTGCATGTTGTATTATTTAAACAAAACGAAGGGCTAAATTTGAGAAAGCGAACATGAACCATTTTACTCAAATTTGACCATTATGTAACTTTTGAAATACTGAAATGTTCTATTTTTGTATCAATCAGAAAAACCCGAAGAAGGATCATTTTAACAAGTTCATAATTTCTGTGACGAAAAAATAATTTCGATGTTCTACTTTTTATACCAACGAGAAAAAATGAACTAGCTGAATATTTAAATATAGGAAAGAATAAATTTAAGTGACATATTCAATTTTGTACCAATGAGAAATGGCACAGCAAAAGGCGAAGAAGGACTATTTTAAACAATGGAGTATTTAGTTTTGCACCATTTTGGAGTATTCAAATAAACAAAGGAATTATAATTTGTGTCAACTCTAAAATCAATTAAACGAAGTTATGCATTTGAGTGAGCTATTTAATTTGAAAAACCGAAGTTGAGTATTTTATAGCATTTTGTATTATTTCAACAAACAAAGGAATAAGCAAAAAAAAGGATCATTTTATATCATTTTAAACTAGTCTAATAAACGAAGGCATAAATATGAGTGAGCTATTTAATTTTGTAGCTGAGTATTTTAACGAAAGAACAAAATTGTACTAACCAGAAAAAACCGAAGAAGACCCATTTTAACTAACTGGAATTTCTGTACCTTTTGTACTATTTAAACAAACGATGGGATAAATTTGAGTGACCTGTTTTTTGTACTAACCAGAAAAATCGAAGAAGGTACCTTTGTACTAGCCCAATGAACGAAAGAGCAAATTTGGGTGTTCTATTTCTTTTTTTACCAACGAGAACCATTTTTAACTGACTTAGAATTTTATACCTTTTTGAAAAATTTGTATCAAATCGAAAAAAGCAAGGAAATACCATTTTAAATAGCTCAGCATGTTACAGCTTTTTGTGTTTTTGGTCTACCCAATTTAAACAAACAAAGGAATAAATTTGTGTGACCTATTCACTTTTATAGCAAGCAGAAAAAGGAAAGAATAAATTTGAGTGGCTTAAGCAAAGAAGGTCAATGGTAACTAATCTTTTTGTGCTATTAAATTTGAGTGACCTATTGAAGAATGAATAAATTTTGTTTGCAATTAAAAAAAGCGGAGAAGGTCTACTTTCTGTACCAACCATAGAAAAACAAATTTGTTTGAGCTATTCACTTTTATAGCAAGCAGAAAAAGGACGAAAAAAAAAGGGAAGAAGGTTCATTATAACAAGCTAGGTATTTTTATACCATTTTGTATTACGGGTGGTCTATTTCATTTGTGTAACAATCAGAAGAAAAGCTCAGAATGTTATACCTTTGTGATGCTACATTTTTATTATTTTTGTGTCATCCAGAGAACAATTTAAATTGCCTCTCCCGCACTAAGAAAGGCTCATAAAATATTGAACGTGAGATTTAACAAACCAGAGTTGAGTCGTAATTGTGTAGAACAGACTACATAGCAATTTGCGTAACAGCATACTTGACCATTTTGAATCACAGCAGAAGAAGAGATTATATCAAAGTAAGAGAAGTTTTCAAAGTTCCATGTTGCTGCAGATATTTAACATTTGTACTGCTAGTATAGTTAGGGTCCTAAGGTACTGCGTATTGCTCAACGATTCAATTATTTTTTAAAACTTTTTTCCTCGTCTAAGGTAAAGTATATGAAACTTCAAATATATATTTTTGCATTTATGTATTTTATTATAATGGAATATAAGTTTATGAACTATATTTGGAAAATAATAGAACATACATCATGATGTTATATTGCCTTGAAAACATGTTATTAAACACGGAGAATGCATAGAATGCTTTTATTGTAGGTATATAAAATTATTTATTTGATTTGTTTTTGCTGAAGAGCAGAAAAATGACTAGCATGGAGATTGTTTATGTTTCACCTAGAGAAAAAGAAATGCAGCGTGAAAACGAGAAACCTATACTGTTAATCCAGCCGTCTGACCCCGATTTGCCAGATGAATTACGTGATAAAGTGAGAATCATATATCCAACACAAGAAATAGAAGAAGTGTATTATTTTAGACGCTATAATAGATATAATGATGAAATACTCCCGGAAAGTGATGATGACAGTGTTTTAAATATTACCTGTTTTGAACTGGAAGCTAATGAGTGTGACTGTACTAGTGAAACTATTAGTGATACATGTGTTATACAATTATTTAATGAGTATACACCAAATTCAGTATTATTATGTGAAGCATGTTCTAAACATAATGAGAATGAAAAAGATCACAACTGTTTGCTGCAGTATGGTTACGAATTATTGCAAAAGGTGTGGACGATCTTAATTAAACGTGAAATGAGAGAAAAAATCTATAAACTTTATATAGAGAAGCATTTTAAAAGTTGTAATATTAAGAACACTTATACTTTGGAGAAAAAATTTAATCTGGTATATGAATACATTACAGAGTGTGATTATTATATCAACAAAATAGTAGAAATGTTTTTAGAGAAAGATAAACAATTATTTAATTCTGTAAATGAACACTGAGCCCACTTTAGCATATGCATTTGATTGTGTAAAAATAGAAGAACTTGAACTGTTAACTGGATCAATTTGTAGTATTGTAATATTACAAACATTGGACTCTGGCAACTGATTTGTCAGGGAGAGGCAATTTAAATTGTTCTCTGGATGACACAAAAATAATACAAAATGTAGCATCACAAAGGTATAACATTCTGAGCTTTTCTTCTGATTGTTACACAAATGAAATAGACCACCCGTAATACAAAATGGTATAAAAATACCTAGCTTGTTATAATGAACCTTCTTCCCTTTTTTTCGTGCTTTTTCTGCTTGCTATAAAAGTGAATAGCTCAAACAAATTTGTTTTTCTATGGTTGGTACAGAAAGTAGACCTTCTCCGCTTTTTTTAATTGCAAACAAAATTTATTCATTCTTCAATAGGTCACTCAAATTTAATAGCACAAAAAGATTAGTTACCATTGACCTTCTTTGCTTAAGCCACTCAAATTTATTCTTTCCTTTTTCTGCTTGCTATAAAAGTGAATAGGTCACACAAATTTATTCCTTTGTTTGTTTAAATTGGGTAGACCAAAAACACAAAAAGCTGTAACATGCTGAGCTATTTAAAATGGTATTTCCTTGCTTTTTTCGATTTGATACAAATTTTTCAAAAAGGTATAAAATTCTAAGTCAGTTAAAAATGGTTCTCGTTGGTAAAAAAAGAAATAGAACACCCAAATTTGCTCTTTCGTTCATTGGGCTAGTACAAAGGTACCTTCTTCGATTTTTCTGGTTAGTACAAAAAACAGGTCACTCAAATTTATCCCATCGTTTGTTTAAATAGTACAAAAGGTACAGAAATTCCAGTTAGTTAAAATGGGTCTTCTTCGGTTTTTTCTGGTTAGTACAATTTTGTTCTTTCGTGAAAATCCTTTGGTTGCTACAAAATTAAATAGACTAGTTTAATATGATATAAAATGATCCTTTTTTGCTTATTCCTTTGTTTGTTGAAATAATACAAAATGGTATAAAATACTCAACTTCGGTTTTTCAAATGCATTACTTCGTTTAATTGATTTTAGAGTTGACACAAATTATAATTCCTTTGTTTATTTGAATACTCCAAAATGGTGCAAAACTAAATACTCCATTGTTTAAAATAGTCCTTCTTCGCCTTTTGCTGAGCCATTTCTCATGGGTACAAAATTGAATAGGTCACTTAAATTTATTCTTTCGTATATTCAGCTAGTTCATTTTTTCTCGTTGGTATAAAAAGTAGAACATCGAAATTATTCTTTCGTCACAGAAATTATGAACTTGTTAAAATGGCTCTTCTTCGTTTTTTTTTCTGATTGATACAAAAGAAAATAGTCCACCTAAATTTTATTCATACTTCACTTCTTTTTTTCTAGTTGGTACAAAAACTAAATACTCTATTCCTTCGTTTATTTGAATAATGGTCCTTCACTTTTTCCAGTTGTAACCTAAGGAAATAATCCAATCAAGTTTTTCTGGTTCGTACAAAACTAAACACTTCATCCAAATTTGAGTATTACAAAAATGAAATGAAATTCTGAGTTAGTTTTTTAAAAAACGGTCCTTCTTGCTACAAAATTGGAAAGCTCACTCAAGAGTACAAAATAGTATTGAACTTCTGAGCCGGTTAAATTTATCCGATTGTTTGTTTAAAATACGCAATTATTTCTCGTTGATGCAAAATTGAATAGGTCACTCAAATTCACCCCTTCGTTTGTTTAAATATTAGAACATGGTCTAGAAAAAATGACATTTCTCGTTGGTACAAAATTCAATAGGCCACTCAAATTTATTCCTCCTTCACTTTTTCTGCTTTGTACAAAATTTATCCGTTGCTCCGTTTACAAGCTCTCGATGGTCATTATTTTGGAACTTGCAGTGATTGATGAACTATTACTAAATGTGGAAACACTACCTCAATATTTGGCTCCGTTTTCGAGTTTGACCTCGATGGTTGACACTTTTGAGACATGTGGTCTTTGGTGACCGATTACTAAATGTGGAAACAGCAGCTCAATATTTTGCTCAGTTTTCGAGTCATTAGTTTTTAAGTATGTTGACCTTTGACCTTGATGATCAGTATTTTAGAACTTGTAGTAGTTGGTGACCGAGCATCTCAATATGTGGCTCAGTTTTCGTGTTATTAGGTTTTAAGTATGTTGACCTTTGACCTCGATGATCATTATTTTGGAAATTGTAGTAGTTGATGACCAGTTACTAGATTTGGAAACAGCACCTCAATATGTGGATCCATTTTCGAGTTATTAGGTTTTAAGTATTTTGACCTTTGAGCTCGGTGGACATTATTTTGGGACATGTGGTACCTGATGACCAGTTACTAGACTTGGAAACAGCACCTCAATATATGGCTCAGTTGTCGAGTAATTAGGTTTTAAGTATGTTGACCTTTGACTTCGATGATCATTATTTTGGAACTTGTAGTAGTTGATGACCAGTTACTAGATTTGGAAACAGCACTTCAATATGTGTCTCAGTTGTCGAGTAATTAGGTTTTAAGTATGTTGACCTTTGACCTCGATGGTCATTATTTTGGAACTTGTAGTAGTTGATGACCAGTTACTAGATTTGGAAACAGCACCTCAATATGTGGCTCAGTTTTCGTGTTATTAGGTTTTAAGTATGTTGACCTTTGACCTCGATGGCCACTATTTTGGAACTTGTAGTAGTTGGTGGTCGATTACTAAATGTGGAAATACCATCTCAATACGTTGCTTCGTTTTTGAGTTATTAGGTTTTAAGTGTCATAGAAAGGGCGTATGCCACATAAACTATAGGACCCAGGTAAAAATAAGTATGATATTCGTACTCAGCATGCTCGAAAACCCCCATATGCCGAGTTTCACCCAAATCGGTTAAAATTGTCATAGAAAGGGCGTATGCCACATAAACTATAGGACCCAGGTAAAAATAAGTATGATATTTGTAATCAGCATGGTCGAAAACCCCCATATGCTGAGTTTCATCCAAAACGGTTCAAAGAGCGTATCGAATCGCTATGTTACATAGGTATTCATTGTCTTAAAATAAGGGTTGAAAAAGTAATTATAAAAGAGAACGAGTACACCCTTAAAATGTACTCATAAAAGGGAATGAATTTGATGTATTCTCTGGTCTGCTGTGTGTTCGTAGTCTCAGTGTAATTTCTGCTATGTTCAATTAGGGGTGGAGAAAATGAATACACCCTCTGTGCTATGTCCGCTATGTTTCCTAGTCTCTGTGATGGTAAAATAAGGGTTGAAAAATAAGCCATACTCTTGTATTAGCTCTGCTATGTAATCTGTGCTATTTTATAATAAGGGGTTGAAAAATATGCTCATAAAAGGGAATGAATACACCCCTAAAATGGAGGTGGTTGTGTTTGTTATCTGCTCTGCTGTATGTTAGTAACTGTTATGTTACATAGTCTTATGCTAATGGATTGAAAACGAAAACACCTCTACTATGTGTACATAGGGGTTGGAAAATATGCTCATAGAAGAGAACGAGTCCACCCCTAAATGGAGGTTGTTATGTGTTACGTAGTCTTATGCTCTTCTATGTGTTCGTAGTCTCAGTGTAATTTCTGCTATGTTAAAAGAAGGGTTGGAAAATATGCTCATAAAAGGGAACGAGTTCACCCTTGCTATGTTATGTGTTATCTGCTCTTCTATGTGTTCGTAATTTCTGCTATGTTAAAATAAGGGGTGGAAAAGTGCTCATAAAAGGGAACGAATACACCCCTTCTATGTTTCATATTCTTATCTGTTATCTGATTTTCTGTGTGTTACGTAGTCTTATGTGTTATCTGCTCTTCTATGTGTTATCTGCTATGTTAAAATAAGGGTTGAAAAATATGCTCATAAAAGAGAACGAGTACACCCCCTTAAAATGGAGGAGGTCGTAAAAGAGAACGAGTTCACCCCTAAAATGGAGGTCGTAAAAGACCATGGGCTCACGTTGTATGGTGGTCAATTCCCAGGGGGGCTCGTAAAAGGGAACGAGTTCACCCTTTAAAAGTGGTCATAAAAGAGAACAAATACACCCCCTTAAAAGTGCTCATAAAAGGGATTAAATTCACCCCTAAAATGGAGGTCGTAAAAGACCGTGGGCTCACGGTGCACGGTGGTCATTTTCTCAGGGGCTCCTGAGTTGTTCTAGTATGGCCAATGTTGGCCCAGATCGATCATTTTTCTACTACTGAAGTGTTCTGTACTTTACTATTCTTATTTTAAAATTAGAATCTTCAGTAATCGTAAGCATGCTCACCACATGGTTTTGCAACATTAAACACAGAAAAATGGTTACATCAACACCACACACGGAGTTATTTCAACACCGAAATAGGTGTCATAGTAACACAGAAGTGGGGTCGAACTAACACCAAAAACGGTGTTAATCTGGTGGTCTGACCTTGTATTTTAGCACAGAGAGTGTTGAATTAACACCAAAACGGTGTTACTTATACGTCTTTGACCTCAAATTATGACACAGATTGTGTTGAAATAATAAGAAAATGATGTTGAAGTAACACAGGGACTGTGTTATGTTGATACTTGACATTGTGTAATATTAACACAAAATAATTAACACACTACACACTGTGTTACTTTTTCTGTTGGTGCAACACCGTCACGAGTAACACTCAACACTTTTCCTCACAATACCGACCCTGACATGGTGTCGAATGAACACCAAAAATACTAACACAGATCCGAATTTAACACCGCTCAACACTGGTTGTGTGTTAGAAACGTAACACACCCCTTGTGTTAAACGCCAACATCTCGGGACCTGTGTTGAATTAACACCGCATAGTGGTAGTCATGCTGGAACCACTGCCCTGTGTTAAAATTGAGTTGAATTAACACTACCATTTTTTTACTGTATATCCATATTAAACAGAAGTTTCAAGAGATAAGATGTGAAAATGGAATGTATTGCCAGAGTACGTGGTATGAAGTTGAAGGTTGAGGAGAAGTTTTACTGTAGCTGTATCTTGAGGTAGAATGTATGCGCTCAAGGAAAGATGAATATTTTGAAGAACTGAAGTGAAGCAAATAAGATCATCAAGGTGAAATGATAACCAAAACAAGGATTAGGATTAAAAGTAGGAATTAGATTTCTAAGCTTTTGGCATCTAAAGTCATATTAGCCCCTCGCATATGAAGGATGAAGTCCCTCGGCGATCATACTACCCGAGGAATTGCACCATAAGGCATCATCCCAGGTTAGTCTCATTTCTTCATTTTACCCCACAAAAATATTTTCTTCATTTTTACTACATTATATAAAACATTATGTTTGGAAGAATAAGTCTTAGCCTCATTTCTATACTTTATCCCACCAAATGGTACTTTTTTTTTCTTGTTGCTGTGTTTTATAAGAGCATTTCTTAAAAAAATAAGAACACCCATTCCTTGTAAGTGTTAGTCCTATTTCTTCATTTTACCACCACAAAATAATTTTAGTGCATTCTTTTTCCTGTATTTTATAAAAGCATTGTTGTTTTAAAGAAAATAAGAACACCCAATGCTTTTTGACTTCTTGTCATTTTCTTCATTTTACCACCACAAAATAATTTTAGTGCATTCTTTTCCCTGTATTTTATAAAAGCATTGTTGTTTTAAAGAAAATAAGAACACCCAATACTTTTAGACTTCTTGCCATTTCTTCATTTTACCACTATAAAATAATTTTAGTGCATTCTTTTTCCTGTATTTTATAAAAACATTGTTTAAAAAAAAATAAGAACACCCAATGCTTTTAGACTTCTTGCCATTTCTTCATTTTACCACCACAAAATAATTTTAGTGCATTTTTCCCCCTGTATTTTATAAAAGCATTGTTGTTTTAAAGAAAATAAGAACATCCAATGCTTTTAGACTTCTTGCCATTTCTTCATTTAACCACCATAAAATAATTTTAGTGCGTTCTTTTTACTGTATTTTATTAAAGCATTGTTTTTCTAAAAATAAGGGTGTCTAATGCTTTTAGTCTTAGTCCCATTTCTTCATTTCACCTCTAAAATATAATTTTGGCGCATTTTGCAAAAACATTGTTTGTTAAAATCCTTCCTTAACGGTTATTATTTTTTGCAAACCAGCAACCCAATTAAATTATTATTACCTTAGTGCTATATTAATTATAGATAGTAGTTGTACATTTGATCTAGATTTATGGCTTCCCGCAGACAAGATATTACCCCAGTTCTTGCGGTTAAAATCTGCAATGCGGGAGATGACTGTAGAACGGAAACGTCAGCCATTGTTTGTGTAGTTATACGAATAACTTAACTGAAAGATGTCATAGGAAGTATCAAAGATACTCAAGCTGTGGTTAGGGCCATAATGTTATTAACATAACAAAAAGTGAGTAATATACGAATCGCTAGATGTTATTGAGCAAAACAAAATAAAAATGTATAGACATAAATTCTCATGCGTAATGTTTGAGAAAATTGAGAAAAAATGTTTTTTATGTGAAACAAAAACTGCTTAAGTAAGTATCAAATTCATTTACATAGATGGTTTTCAATAGACGATAGATCATAATGCCGTGTACAGCAATTTGATATGTCAACCCACTTTGGAGATATGAAAAACATGGCTATTAGATTTGCTATACTGCTTAACATGAAGTAATTATAGGAAATTGTTCTTGTTTTTGAACCGCATTTGTGTTATATATATATATATATATATATATATATATATATATATATATATATATATATATATATATATATATATATATATTTAAAAAAAACCTCAACTATTAGCCATGTCGACTATTGCACTATACATTGATAAAAAGTATGAAATTGTATTAAATAAAATTGATATACAATATAATTGTCATGGTCACAACCGAAGTTGTAAACCAAACTGTCTAAAAATCATCCGTGTTAAACTATTTGTTATAAAGCTAAAATTATTGTAAATATGAATCTCTAATGTATCATCAGAGATTTTCACACTCATTAAAATTTGTATCACACTGAAAAAGAACTACAAAATAACATTTGTATGAAAATAAAATTGTATTAAACTGGAGTTCGAGATGGTTCTTCCTGTACCGACGTCATCGTGCCCCGAACTCCCAGGAAATTGTTTTAATAATGCTTTCGCCTGTTTCTATAACATTACAACAATATAATTTGGTAGTTAATTCCACAAATTTATTTATTTAATTTGGTCTAATTTGGTACAATATCAGATTGTAATATACATGGACAACATTAAGAAATAAACGTAACAATCTTCCCATTGTTACTTCAACGCAACGTTTCAACAATAAGGTAATAGAATAACTACCGCAACAACAAAGGAATCTATATGAATTCAAAAACATTCCAGTGAACATAGGACTAAATACTGCATGTATATATATCGCGTGAATAGCAACTAAGGAACTAGACACGAATAATTTTACACATAGAACTTATTTTGTATTAAGTCTGCTGGTAAAACTACAAAAGTTAATTTTTTTGAACAGTGTAAAATTTATATTTTACAGAATATTAAAATTTAATTATTTACTAATATACTTTATTGTGAAAAGCTTTGTAACAGCATTTTCAAACTTTCGCCGAGATTACAGAAAAAAGATCTTCTCCAGTTCCTTACCTTATTGTTGTTATTAGAACATAATATTAGCAGTATTGCTTACTTAAAATCAAAGTTCATCATATCTTCGGAACGGGTTGATAGGTCAAATTTCTGTAAACGCATTATGATCTTTGGGGTTGGAAACATTTGTGTGATTGGATGTGATACTTATCTGATCATTTCAAGAAAACTTTTTGAAGGAAGTAGAACTTTTAAACCTTTGTAAATTTGTTTCTACTTCTTAGAAATACATAATGTTATGATCATAGCATTTGACATAAGGTACTTTCGATGTGCAGTGACACGTCCATCTCACTTGCCGTACTACTGTTGTAGAAACCTCAAATTATGTATGGTTGCAGATGTTTGTGATATTGTAGCGTCCTTAGTTTGTAACAAAGAATGATAATTGTAGTATCGTAAGTTTTTTGTTACACACTGAGAAAAAAAATTGTAGGTGGCATACTTAAAAAGATAGGTTACATGCGTAATTCCTGTAGTTTTTGGACTTAACGTACACCAGACGTATAACTGAAAACGCATGTTTTATAATACTTTCTGTATAAGTGTTCCATCTATACGTACTTTCTGTATGAAACAATGTAGGCGGTCAGGATCTCACATACAAATGGACGTATATAGCATATAGCTGACGAAGGTAACATAAGTATATACATGTGATATACGGAAAACTGTTAGATGTCATACATCCTGCAACGGCATGATGTAACATCAAACGGCAGTGCCTATGTATCATACGGATAACGTATGCTCCGTATTGATTTCTATAGTAAGCAAGAGGATACCGTATATTTGTACAATATACCGCTGTCCGGAGAACGGATTTTTCTCAGTGCACATGTGAAACGTTGTTATTCGGCTGGTATTGCGGAATATGTCAAACAATATTCTCCTATTAGTATGTGTATGTTACAAAACTTATGCATGATACTAATACGCAACATAATAATGCAAAATAATGCATGCATTATAGTAATAACGTAAAATGTGAAACTCTACTTATGTCGATGGAATATCGAAATCTTTCTAAACAGAAGTTGTATATATCGATCTAGTAAGGCTAGTTTTAGACGGAAGCATTTATCGCAGCATTTCTCGTAGCAAAAATCGTATCATCGATATCCTACCGTGTAAAGTAGCAAATGCTGTAGCATTTCGCATGCCATGGCATATCCTATGGCATTTCTTGTCGATAGAACCTGCTCTATTTCATAGAATTTTCTCCAGCATTTCTGGTCTGATTCCAGCGCTGTGGTGTGTTAAAAGGAAGAGAAAGATTTTGTGCCAAATATCCATGCTCTTTGTTTTGTGTGGTAATTGAATTGTAGTAAAGAAAAATGAGTTGGAGTAGGAATGCTATTATTATGCTGATTGAAAAATATGAGGAGCATCCTTGTTTGTACAAAGTTAAAAGTCCTTAGTATCATAATAAGCATATGCGACAAAGGACTTTAGAAGAAATAGCAACTGAAATCTCTGTTTTTAGTTTCGGAGCCATAATTGCGCTCTTCTCCAGTGATTTGTTTGCTACGTCACGACAATATGCTTATCAAAATGCTACCGTGTAAACGCACCATATACAGTACTTTTGATGCCATAAAATATTATACGAGATTTTTGGCGGCACATCTGCTACGAGAAATGCTTTCGTCTAAAACTAGCCTAAGAATGGACTAGAACCACACTAGAAATGGAACGTTACAAACGCAAAGGCAAAGGCACAAACCAACCCAGCTACCCGACCGTACAGTATTGTCAACCATCGTTATATCCGACAGGTCTTCAAGACTTGGGCAATTTTTTCCCGCACCGAGTCATCCTGGTGGCCACTGTTTTTAAATAGGTCAAACTCGAAACGAAAATAGGTTTTAAAATTCTTTTGATACAAATTTTATTATTCCAAGTCATGGATTATACTTCGAAAAAATACTTACATGCCAAGCTATGAAAGTCTTTAACATTAAAAGGACGGGATGGACAATTTTTATTCAACACTAATTTTCCCATGGAATCACAATGACATTTTTTATGTACCCTTCTAGTTTTGTGACTTTATACATTGTAGTATAAATAACTTCTGCTAATTTTGAAATTCATTTTTGTTTGATAATGAAATAAAAAAAATTAAGGAACACTTTACAAAGAGTGTTATGAGTCATTTTGACTCATGATTAAACAAAAATTTAATCACTGTTTTTAAATTTTCAAAACAGTAATCATAGATTATATACGGCAATTTGTATTATAAACAACAACGAGAACAATTAATAATACAATAATAGTATATAATATGTAATAATGACTAGAGGTGGCCACGAGAATGTACGAGACAGAAGCTCCGTGACGGGACACGATATGAGACAGAGATATTCCAATATAAACACTTTCCGAGACGAGGTTTGACTTCCATAATATATTTTCGAGATTAGAGAACCTGAATCCTTATCTTGGAAGCAATAGTAATTATGACAATATAGTGTATATAAATACAGCAATTAATTTTAAACCTTGGTCATTTCCTAGCTGAGCTCGACACTTTTTCACAATTTTTTTTTTTTGTCAAAAATAGCTATTATATCATGCATAACAGTATAGAGTACTGCAAACAGATCTTTTGAGTAACCTGAAGGAAGTCATTTGTGTAGTTTTTCTTTGCAAAACCAGATTATATAAAATATTTTGTATGAACTAAAAATATACTAAAGTCAGTGTCTATTATGTTGTAGTATTTTATGAAAATATTGGAAAAAGTTCGTCTTTGATAGTATGTCATAAAACAGTTCCACAATTTTGTGCATTGAAATATTAGCTGAAATTCAGAACATAATAAGTGACGATTCTGATAACTGAAGATATATTCATATCTGACCAAGAATCAGAAAAGAAAAGAAAAGATAAAGATATTTGGTTCTTGAGAAGAAAGGGGTAATACCTCAGAGGATTTCGACCAGTTTTCTTCAGGTGAACTAGAAGTCGATTCTGCCCTCTCAGGACCGCAGAATGTACCCATATCTGAAAATGCAGCACATGAAGCCAAATTCAAACACATAGATGGTTTTGCGTATTGTACCCGAGTCAACGCGCTGTGCATATCTATTGTTTGAATTTAGATTGATTATAAATGATGAATTGACAGTCCTAAAATTCCATACATAAAATGAGGTACAGAGAGAAATTGGCCAGTCTAATCACGATGTTCCTGATTATAAATGATGAATTGACAGTCCTAAAATTCCATACATAAAATGAGGTACAGAGAGAAATTGGCCAGTCTAATCACGATGTTCCAAACTTCTTCGCATTGCTACGTATTCGATGCTATAAGTGTACGTAATATGTCATTAGAAAAAGTTGTTAGTCAGCTAAATGAGGAATTTTAGCTTTTGAAAAATGATCAGAGACAAAATACTAGAAAATCTGAAAAATAAGATCGGAGAGAAGAATTAGATCATGCAATGACAAATTTGCTCTCTTGTCTTCAACATGGAATTTTTCTCAGAATTTCCTGAGTTCTTACAATCTTGAGAAAAGTGTAAAAAGTTATGAATTAGTGTATCCAACAGAGTGCAGCAGATATTGACAGATGCCAAGAACAAATATTGTCTAAATGGCTTACCTTACCTAGGATAGTACAATGATAATAGACCTGAAAATCAGTCTCTTCCTGATTACTCTTACGACTTAAGAAAACATATAATAAATGGAGATGTATGTAGGGATGTAAGTACTCTATTTGAACAGAAACCAGACTACGACTAGTTTGCGTGTTTCCAGGCATAAATTCTTGTATATTTTGTACAGGAGAGTTACAAGTAAGCACATAATCAGAATAAGGTTTATCTTGGACCTAGAATATCAAATTATGAACAAAAGATAAGATAATAAACCTTTAGAAAACTCCGCTAAAAATAAAAGTGAGGTTTAATTGAAAACGAAAACACTGCCAGATTATAGTAAATTGTAGCAACGCTACTATTTTCGTAATTCATATAAAAAATGAAATGAAATTTTTGAGTTTTACATCCCACGGTTATGCCGGTTAGGCTAAAGGAGACGGTGATAATGAGAGATGAATGAAATGAAGAAAGTGGGAGGAAACGGGAGAGCCCCCTAGGAAACCCACGCACACGGTGTTTGTCCACCACAAAGTTCACTTGGCGGGAACAGGGTTTGAACCCGAGACCCCTAGCACCAGAGGTGAACGCTCTACCAGTGAGCCACCGCGGCCCCGTAATTCATATAAAATTACTGTGAGAACTGTTAAATGTAATTTCTTGTATGCAAAAAACAAATTGCTCTGTTTCAATATTATGAGGAAATAATAGTAAAATGCTAACAACATAGACATAAGCATATACATTTTGTTTCTATTCAGAGAAATTATCTACGTTACAAAAGAAATGTTTAATTTTGAAAGAAAAATATGTACAAAAGCCACAGGAAAGTGTAGATTTATTTATTTTCTTTTTCGTAGAAGAAAATTGATGTATGGTTAAATATTATGAGCATATCTGAGGCTGAGAGGTAAACTATGCCAAGTAACTTTTTAGCCGAAAGTGAGTTATTATATTTTTCTTTACTTACATTAGTACGAGGGACACTAGGAACATTTTGAGATGTGGATAACTGGAACTCAAAAAGTGAACAATCTTTCCGTCAATAAGGAATCGACACAATTCAACAAAATATTGTCTTGCAAACACTTTTTTGCTTCTCCTGTGAAATTAATATTTTATGACTTATACTACCTTACTTCTCAGTTCCAGATATAATGACAAATGACGAAGTAAATATATCAGTAAATGAGTGAATTGCTATGCTAATTTAAAAATAAAATCAATTTATGTTCAGAAGTGTGATACCGGTAGTCTCTATTCTCCTTTTTATTTCTTCTTCTTCTTCTTCTTCTTCTTCTTCTTATTATTATTATTATTATTATTATTATTATTATTATTATTATTATTATTATTATTATTATTATTATTAGTAGTAGTAGTAGTAGTAGTAGTAGTAGTAGTAATAATAATAATAATAATAATAATAATAATAATAATAATAACAATAATACTACGTACAGTGGCGTATTTAGTGGGTTTCCGGGCGTAAGCCCCCCGCCCCCCGAAATTTTATTTATTATATTGAAGTAAATGACGTATCTTGCAGAATTTTTACATTTCCAGGACTAAAATTAGCAAAGCCCCCCGAAACAAAATCGTAAATACGCCACTGAGTACGTAGTAGTAATAGTATTAGTAGTAGTAATAGTATAATATTTCTAACCAACTTACTCTTTAAACAGAAATAATCACGATGAAAAGACTGCAAATGAACCAAACAAAAGCATGAGTTGAAATAACTCACTGCTGAGATTCCAGATATTCACTGAATGTCGTCTACCTAGTGCTAAAGGATCATCAAGATTGAATTTAGTTGTGAGTGATTGATATTCAGCCCTGAATTTAAATCCGACTTTATTTAAATAAGAATTTTAGGATGGGTTCATCGTCTTCTGCGGCTAATTCATTTACAACCATGGAGGAAATTCCTGTTCAAACATGTCAGATGCTGTCATTTATGTGATTATTTTCTTATGTGCCAAATATAGTATACTACAAATAGACGTGCCATTTTCAGCCAAGTGTTAGATTCAATTCGATTGCACGCAATTCATTATATGATAATTCCACTTGAGATTGGATGCATAATACTAAATTGCCACTACTACATCTTTACTATACTTGAGTAGTAAATTTTTCTTAATTGTATATTAGAGTGATTTGAGTAAAAAAAAAAATCTTTAAAGTCCGATATTGTAGTAGATTTTAAGATAGGGCTAATTATATATTTTTTAAATGAAATTTGCATTCAATTCAGGTGGATTCATAATGACTCAAGTGAAATCAATTGAAGGTAATGGTTCAAAATAGCTGCAGTCAGTGTTGCCACAATCCTCGCTCTAGAGTGGGCTGAAAAATAGTACCAAATTGAAAGAAAAAGGGCTGAATTCATTATTATATATCAGTGTAATACCAGGTTGTCCCAAAAGTTCGTACACACATGCAAAAACTTGAAATTTTATGCAATTGTTAAGTGTTTTGTGTGTTAATATCGTGATAGTGATGCTCTTCACTTGTGTATTCCAGTTGACAATTGATAAAATGGAGATGCAAGTACCATTTTGAAAATGTGACAAGTATTTGTTAAATGGTGCTGAATTGGGTACAATTGTACCAACTTTTTCACAAAAGGGGCTGAAAATGACAGCGTGGTACCAACGGGCCGATGAATGACAAAAAGGGCTGAATTTGGTACAATTGTACCAAGTGTGGCAACAGTGGCTGCAGTATATTATTATATTATATATTTTTCCAGAGAATAAAATAATTCGCTAATGGCTGCAACTCACATACTTAACCCTTATCCGGGCAACCGGGACCTCCCAGGCCCAGTAGCTTCATTTTTCTAAAATTTCTCAATAACCATACATATTTCGAAGACATAAAATACTGAATTCTTCTATCTTTCGTCGAAGTTAAAATCATGAACATATCGAATTGGTAAAGCTAATGTTTTCTTTTTTTTAAAAAAATTTGAAAATCTTTTCCTGACGTAACCGGGCAACCGGGGCCTAGGAGGCCCCGTATAACTTTAGTGAAATTCCTGTCAAATACTAGATCAAATTGTCACATAATTATATATTGAACACGTGACTATTGTAACCTTTAGTCGGAACAGTATGCGGCAACAGACATTGAATTTTGAGTGTTCTGCACTTAAAATATATACTGGGCCTGACAGGCCCCGGTTGCCCGTTTACGTTACAAAAATGTCTGGACCGGATTTGCTATTCTGCTTGGCTTACAAAAGCGTGACACGAAGTTTCGCTACTTGACAAAAATATATACCGGTACATTCTAGACTACATTCTAGACTAGTCTAAACAGTAAGTGACAATAGGCATTGATTTTGTGTATACTGCACTTAAAATATATACTGGGCCTCACAGGCCCCGGTTGCCCGTTTACGTTACAAAAATGTCTTGCCCCGATAAGGGTTAAACAGGACTTTTCTCCATAGCTGCAAATGACCTTTAAAATGCTGTGGGAATATCTATACTGACTAACATTTCAGTATTATTATTTTATATTATTATTATTATTATTATTATTATTATTATTATTATTATTATTATTATTATTATTATTATTATTATTATTTATAGTAAGTAGGTACACAGTACAGTAACAGAATATGGTAGCAGCTTGCTTCAAATTACCTGTTCATAAAAAAGAAAATCGTTGACTGGTGATTTTGAACTTTCAGTTCCAGCACTAATCAGTATCAATGTAACTGGAGTATAGTAAACATAGTATTAAGTTTGAAAGTTTGAAATCAAATTGACTTCTCAAATCACACTTAGTTACAAGTAATATTCGCGTCACCGTTAGGAGCATATACTCGTGTACGTTACTGTTAGAAGCATATACGTTACTGTTAGGAGCAAATACGTTACTGTTAGGAGTATATACGTTACTGTTAGGAGTATATACGTTACTGTTAGGAGGATATACGTTACTGTTAGGATTATATACGTTACTGTTAGGATTATATGCGTTATTGTTAGGAGCATATACGTTACTGTTAGGAGCCTATACGTTACTGTTAGGAGTATATACGTTACTGTTAGGAGCACGTATGTTACTGTTAGGAGGACGTATGTTACTGTTAGGAGCATGTACGTCTTTTCGGGTCCAGAATAATACCCACTGAGAAAAGGACTTGGTCAGGAATACCAAATTTGTTTGGTCAGAACATTTGGTCACTTTATTTGGTTAGTTTAATCAACATTTGGTCATTTATACCAAACTGGTTTGGTCATGAGCACTATTTTTTGGTTAGAACATTTGGTTGATTAATTTTGTTATGCGAACCAAATTTTAAGTGATTTGGTAAAGATTTGGTTTCCCTGACCAAAATGTTTAGTTACAAGGTCACGTGTATCCATTTAATTTCTGGGTAAACATGGCGAGTATGAAAGTATGGACCGCGGTTTGAGCGTATGAGTGAAAGTATATAGTGTCTCTACCGAAAAAAAATAAATAAGACGTTTAACTAACCATCACAAGTATACACCGCTTGGAATTCAAACGACGTGTGTGAAACAGACTTTTATCTACACTATCCAACTTTTAACACCAAAATCTCAATGATGTGAAGTGATAAGTAATTGTCACCTGACAGCAACACAATGGAACTCGTGACCAATACATTAAGAACCTGGAACTTACTGCTGCTAGTCAACGTGTTTCGATGTAAGCTTACTTTTTCATTCGTATTACTTTACTATTAGTTAACGCATATTGGCTACTTTATTGAGTGTAAATTTGGCATAACAAATGCGCCTTGGGTAAACTTTACAATACACGCTCCAGCTGCGCATCGATATGTACGACCATTTTAAAAGGGTGTAGTAGAGTAGGGTAGGACATAGTAGAGTAAGATAAGGATAAGTAGGGTAGAGGTAGGAACGGGTTAGCTCAAGTTTAAGGAAGTTTTGACCTATTTTCATAGAATTAATAGAGTGAAATTTCTATTTTTAATTTCAGTTTAGTACCTGTACCAACAGTATTTGGTAGTTGCTACCAAATGTTTTGGTCAAATTCACTAAATGCACGTTTAGTATTTACATCCAAAGTACTTCGTTCCAAGCACCAAACCTGGATAATTTTAACCAAATTTTTGGTGTTTCCAACCAAATCCTACTTATTTGGTCATTATTTGGTCAAAATTACCAAATGCATATTTGGTAATGATAAACAAATACTAGGTTCCTGCAACCAAACAAATCGTAACCAAATGATTTCGTGCTGGTGACCAAACTTTTGGTTGGCGCTATATTGACCAAACGATTTGGTAACCAGCAACTATTTTTTGGTCAATTTGACCAAATCTTTTTTTCAGTGCCTGTTTAATACTACGTATACGTAGTGGCTTGTAGTTGCTTGGACCCCTAAAAGCTTGGACCCCTCCCAACAAAAATTTCTGGATGCGCGCTTGGAACAGATCAATTTTAAGGTTTACAACAGGGGCGGATCCAGGGGGCAATCGCCCCCCCCCCAGAAGAGGAAACTTTCTTATTTTATATCTTTCTTTTTCTTCTTTTATTCTGAAAAAATAAAATCCATCCCAGAGTTTGGAGTCCTTAAAAGTAGCTCTAAGTAGCAGCATTACAACCCAATGCCCCCCCAAAAGTCCGTCCTGGATCCGCCCCTGGTTTACAAAAAATAATTTTTTCTCAATTTTCTCCAAAATGATGCATGAGAGTCACTCATCATTTTGTTCAGCTCAATTAACTTTATCGATTGATATATCAATTGATATATTATCTTTGAACATTGTTTTTTCGTTAGGCCTACCGTACAATTGTTGCAAAGATGCATGTTTTCGATGAACATTTTAGAATGAAAAGAACAAGTTAAATTAACATATTGCTCAAAAACAATTATTCTTCACTTACCTTATGAATTCGGCCAAAAGAGGAATTTTGTTGTGACTTGATTGCTGAAAGATCATAAAATATAGACAAATCTAAACAC
Source organism: Thermobia domestica (assembly GCF_964235325.1). Classification (NCBI taxonomy): domain Eukaryota; kingdom Metazoa; phylum Arthropoda; class Insecta; order Zygentoma; family Lepismatidae; genus Thermobia; species Thermobia domestica. The sequence goes on from NC_137456.1 coordinate 92,992,348, forward strand.
ATTTTCATGAAATATAATGGGTGTTTATAAAAATAACTTCCTCTACATTTCAACAATTCTTCAAAGAAAATAAATTAAAAACAAAACAAGATCATAACTTAAACACTTGAGCACTAGAGGAACTTGAAAATTGTTTCCATTGTGTTGCGAGCGTGAAGTTGTTTGATCTATGATGGTTGCTATGACAACGTAGTAGTTTATACGCAAGAGCACAGCGCGCGACAGAGTTGGTTACTATTTCCTGTTGTCCTGTTGTCTTCCTGTGCTAAATACAGTAACAAGTTAATGCGATGCTCCATGTACTGTAATAGCCACTGGGGTAGTGAATCCTATTCTCGACTGATTAGTTTTTTAATAACGGAAGTATCTGGCGTCACCTAGGAATATGGAAGTGGCTCAAATCATGGGCGGATCCAGGGGGTGCGATCGGGGCGATCGCCCCCCCAGAAGAGAAAAAAATCTTATTTTATATATAAATAAAACCCATCCCAGTGTTTGGAGCTCTTAAAAGTTGCCGTAAGTAGCAATATTACAACCCGCCATCCCCTCCAGAAGTCCGTCGTGGATCCGCCCCTGGAAGTGGCGCAAGTGAAATCCAAATAGGCTACAGTCTCTCTATGCAGTTACCTAGAAGAACCAGTATGCCAAGCCAATGATGTGGCTTCAGCTTATATACGCGTAGCCAGTGGCGTATTTACGATTTTGTTTCGGGGGCTGGGTTTTGCTAACTTTAGTCCTGAAAATGTGAAAATTCTGCAAGATATTTCATTTACTTAAATATAGTAAACATAATTTCGGGGGGAGTGGCTTAAGTCCGGAAGCTCCCCCTAAATACATCACTGAGCGTAGCTTATAATTCTTAATGGCCTAAGGTCTATTTCCTATCGTTACCGACAAGTATGCCAACACAACAATAATTATTTCCGTTTATATATAACTAGCAGAATGCCTGTTCTTCACATAGGAAGAATGAGGATTACTCAAAATTTTTGAAAGCTATATACGAGTATAACTATATTTCTCTGCTTTAAAATTCTTGCCAATCCAAGTTTGACTTCTCCGAAATTATGCTCAAAAGTGCTTCTAAATAACTCTTCACCACCTCAACACCGAATCATATCGCTTTCTTGTATCCGAAAATAACGGAGCCACTCAAATCCACAAAAATCGTTAGGCAAATTTTTAGTCAATTTCCGTCATCCCAAAATATATTTTAAAGGCGCCTATTTTGTCAAAGCAATATTATAAAATGGCTTTTTTATACCAGAAATCGGAAGATTTTCTCCGTTTCGTGGAAATTGTTACTCAAAATCTAAATTCCTCGAGCTGAAATTTTAAAAACTTAACCTTAAGTCTTTTCCCAGTATCGATAATATTAGCAAAGTTGTCTTATTGTATGAGATATCCATATTGTGTGCAAATTTCATGGCTGTAGGCCTATGCTGAAATTTCAAAAGAAATTCGTAATAATAATACAAAACTTTTCAATAAACCAATGTACGCCTTGGGTAGAATATTAAAAGCACTATCTTAGAAAATTTCTTTTCCTAGAGCAAGAATAGAGTTTCCCCCTTTCTCGCTGTCTTAGATCCCGAATTTCAGAAATTCCTACTTTACTTATAATTTTGAATCGGAGGAAAACATTTCCAGTAAATTTCAAATACCTACGCCCAACTGTTTGGTAGATTTGATGAATAGCGAAATAGGGTCCAAGCCTGCTTGATCCGCTTAGGTTCACGTCTCGAAAAACTGCATTCTATCCTCAACCTAGGATCCAAGGAGCAAATATGTACAAAATTTCAAGCTCTACAACCAAGAGTTTAAAAGATTTGGTAGAAGTGGAAGAAAAGGCTGAAGGGTTCCTTTCCTTCCCTGAATAGGTGTGCCCTTTCATAATGCTCTGTAGCACCCTCGGCCTAAGGTTCGAGGAGGAATTTGAACAAAATTTCAAGTTCTTCTTCCCAAGAGTTCCGAAAATCTGGCAAGAGTTGAAGAAAAAGCGCTACGTTTTAACATGAAAATTTTCTTTATTACTTCAGCTTAGGGTACATGGAAAATATTTATATTCAAATTTTTAGGTTCTACGTAGGGGCGGATCCAGGGGGGCAACCGCCTCCCAAAAGGGGAAACTTTCTTATTTTATATATAAATAAAAAAAACTAATCCCAGAGTTTGGAGCTCTTAAAAGTAGCTTTAAGTAGCAGCATTACAACCCACCGCCCCCCAGAAGTCCGTCCTGGATCCGCCCCTGGTTCTACGCCTAATAATTTGAGATCTGAATAACGGCAAAAAAAAAGATTCTCTCTCTCCTCCATACGACCGCATTTAGAAAAGAAAAAGTTTTATTTACAGCCTAGAGTGTAAGGTGACATAACATTCATTCAAAATTACACGATTCTATACCTAATAATTTCGGAGATTTGGCGAACAAAAAATCAAGTATTCTATTCTCCTTAGTGGCCACAGTTCGCAAAATACTGTCTTTCTACCTTCTGGAGTCTAAGGAGAACGTGTATACGAAATTTTCCATATACTACCAGAGCCGCAGTTAGAGATTACAGAGCCCTGGGTGAAGTAGAATTCGATGCCCCTACATTCACTTTACCAAGCTTTTCTTTTTTTCTTTTCTTTATAAGAGAAGCAGTTGTTCTGCAATTTTTATCAAGCTTCTTGAACAGATCATTGCAACAACCAAAAGCGACCCATTATGTATCCTTTTGCAAATAAGAGCTGTTTTCAAGAGGCTTATTTTGGACTTTCTGTTAAACTTGACAAAACTACCTTTGGTTGGAGAATAGTTATGGAAATTTGCAACTATTACAATGTTTCATACTAGCGATAAGAAATTAAATTTCAATACATTAAAAACCAAGGATGTTATAAATAGAGTATCTGCCCATATGTATCTTCATCCTATTAAATCGATGAAGCCAAAAAACAACCGAGCATCGGTACGTCTGATTGGCTACTCCGTTTCTGCCATCGTCTGATTGGCTACTTTCGTTTCCGCCATGATTGTTGGCTCAAAACATTGCGATCCTATTGGACGGAGTGGGCAGAGTAGAGGTGGCGAAACTGTGACGTATGGTTTCAAGATTTTGTTGTAAGGGCAGATCCTCTATTTTATAAGATCCTTGTTAAAAACTGTTTAAAAAAAAAATCAAAATAGGTGACAGCATTAATTTTCCGTAATAATTGTAAACTTTTGTTAATAATTTTATTTTGTATGCGACCACACAAATTGCTTTTTAATTTCGGTTTTTTTATGGTAAAAAATATTTTGCGAAATGTAACGGAAATTCAGAAAAGAACCTTCTTTGCGAGTTTCTCAATATTGATCAATGGACGTTAAGAATATGTTTAATGTTTGTATTTAAAATCCAAAGTATAGTTTGGCTATTGCATATATTTGAAATCATAGTAATTACTTAATTTCTTAATGAATGTTGGTTCTGATGAAAGTCCTGAATTTAGTTACTTATTACTAATTAACATTAAAATACACTAACACACATACACACACATAAATATACGTATAATGTTTGTATATGTTTTGCATGTATATAGATACATAAAAATATTACACAACTAGATACGTATGCACAAAAATGTATCCTGGCGATACAAGTAGTTTGTGGGAAAATAATCCCAATGAATTCCTTCAAGTTGGGAGCATTTCATATGTCAATGGAATAAAAATAATAACTGGTAATGATCAGTCTTTGAAAAAGACGAAATTCGTTGTTTTAGATTCTGACTCCTCAAGCCGCAATTCTACAACTGCTTCAACTTCGAAAATATTATTCTCCTTATTTACCTTCACTTTTAATATTCCCGCACAAACAGCAGCTTGCGTGTGTCTTCACTCCTTTCATTTTCATACCTTCATTCTCACCGTCGTGATTAATCCGATTGGTTAGTAAAGCGTGATTAACTAAGCAAACTCAACATCATCAAAACGCCGAAAACGTATTTCATACTTTGACTGCTTCTGATTTTAAAGACGCTGGTGCGTACACTATAAGTGATTACTCGGCACCTTGTTTATCACATTATCATTAACAAATCACACATAATAACTTCCTTTAAGTAATAAGTAAAAACTTGTTGTAATTCTTATTGAAACCTCTGGGTTGCGAGCGAAGCGAGCAAGAAAACTTTACCAAATATATTTCTTTCCAAACCGACAATAATATTGATTTTGTGGGGCGCCAATATATTTTCGGGGCGACGTATCGTTACTCATTTCCAACACTTTTTTCCCTTTCTTCTCGCTCGTTTCGCTCCCTCTTACTATCAGAGGCCCGTGGCTACGGCTCTGGATGCTACATCTAGTTGAGTTGATTTTAGTTTAGCGTTCCTTTTAGCAGCGAGGCTATATGAGACGTGGACTACTGATTAACGTGGAATCCGAACCACATGAGCTCCCGCCGGGAATCGAACCCGGGTCTCCCACGCCAAAGGCGCGTACGCTAACCGCTTAGCCACGAGGGAGCTCATGCTACATCTAATAGCAAGGGTGCCCATCAGGGGGGGCAAGGTGAGGCACTTGCCCCTAAGAGGAAATTGTACTTGGGAATATCGAAAATCCAATAGAAAATTTACATTAGTTACAGCAAAATTTGAAACTATATTTGAAACGTCATTTATACTTGCCCTCCCTTGGAAACCACAACATGGGCGCCCTTGTCTAATAGTAGTCTTCAACAACAAAACGTTTGATCATTTACCCTGGAGTTCGTCGTCGTTTGGAGTAACATGATTCCATTACGTTACGTCAAAAATAAACAAGCAGTTTCCTTTTTAGTTTTTGTTAATTAAGCTTACTGCAATTCTATTAATTCTATTGTTATTGAAATTAATAATAATTTGATTAATTGTAAATTACAGTAATAAACCTTAGTCCAGCAGGTATCTCCCGGATACAACAAATTTCTCTAATTCCTTCAAATTCCTCAATTGATTTTAATTTTGTGATCCCGAATAGTCTGTTCCTTGCTTGTGTGATGTGTTTTGACAAGAGCTTGTGAACATGTTACTTCTTTCCAATCATCGCTGGTCTACTTTGTATGATATCGGCACCATTTTCATCGCGATAATTCATTGTTGGCAATGATCTGCGGTTTTGAAATTGCAATCCTGTTGCCGATGTTCAGATATCGGCCTTAGCTATTATAGGTTCTGACCGAGTTCCGCAGTCACTTTTGCCGCCTTTGTTCCAGGTCCTTCGTTACAATCCTTGAACAAATGCTATCACCGAGACTCAATGCTCTTAGTTTGAGAGAAATTTCTCTAATCTAGGGAAATTTAGAAAAAATTGAAAAGGGAATTTTTCGATAAAACGTGAAAATCCAGGGAAATTGTTGCACTGACTCAGACACCAATATAAATGCTTAAATGTTTCTGTGTTCTTCAGAAATAAACCAATAAAATAGCAATAGTTTGTGTATGCGTGTGTTCAAAGTAGCACGATTTGAACAAATTGGCTGGGTATATTTTTGTGTATATTTTGCACAAAAAGAAAGAAAAGAAAAAGAAAAAGATGAAGGGAAAAGGAAATAAAGCAAAGGAATAAAACAAATGTCGTTGATACTTACTTTAAAAAAAGCTAAATTAATCTTATCACGTAAGTTCTCTCATAGAAATTTGACAAACTAGGGAAAATTTGACAAGAAAAGGGAAAATTCTATGTCAGTCGAGGGAAATTTTCTTAAGGAAACCTACGAGCTCTGCCGAGACTTCTCTTTTGTTTACTATTACTCTTCACCAGTGTTGTATTGCTATTAGTTATGTAGGCCAACATTACCTTGGGCAGGAGCGTCATTTCAGATTTTGCTTGGGGGGGCAAGACGCCTTGATATAAGTAAAATTTCGCGTTTTTCACTCGTTTACTACTATTTTATTGATAAAATCTATATAAATCTCAAACTCAGGGGGAAAATTGCCCCCCTAAATAACGCCCCTGACCTGGGGTCGTTTCGTGCAACACATCTAATTCATTAACTACTTTAAATACACTTGAGCCAATTAATTGTGTGGCCTTTGAAACTTACAGAGGTCAATCACTTTCCAACATTAACGTCTTCCCGCTTTAACACACCTCGGTCCTACTCTGGCTGACGTACTACAGACGATAACTCTAAAATATCACTAATAATAGCCAAGAGTTCCACAAACTTCATCAGTGTTAGCACCTACAACTTCTTAGGTATAGCAAGCTACAGGAATGTCCATTATTTTGATAGCAATCTGTAGATATTTCGAATATACAGGTTTCTTCTCTAACATTGTATACACAAACTTTTAACTATAAATAAACAATGAAATTTCAACCAGCCATATAGAATGTTTTGATTGTAGAATAGCATCTCTTACTAGCATCGAGATTATCTCATAAGATGTGGAGTGAAAAACAAGCTACACGTATGACCTACTTCCATAGAGAATGGAAATCATCTTTCGCCCTAAGGCGAGAACACCAACTGTTCAGCTACCAGAGAGACCTAATGCATACCTTGTTCCATAATGTATATCTTTTTTCACTATTGAGTATTTTTAGCACTCATACTTGATCTATACGATTGCCTTCTTTCTTTCTCTCTCATGTACCTAAAAAATCTGTAATTCTGATTGACGCCATGTGTTCCACTAAATAGTTCCCGTAGATACGTTCCTGGTGGGAGGTCATGTGATTTGTATTCAGCGTTGATATGTGAGTCCGCATCTCATATAGTCTCAGTGCTGAAAGGGAACCCTAAACACTAATCCAACCAATCAACTACTCATACGAAAAGCAGCTAAAATTGCACTATAATTATGGTTTGGAAATTGCTTCGTTCAGAAGCTAGGCGCACAAGGAATTATCGAACCGGTTTGCGAAAAGTTCAAACTTCAAGATGGTAGGTAAATGTACTAAGAATGGTTACACACTTTTGGTAAACAACCATATTCGTTAACTCAATAATACCAACATTTCAGTCCTACGAAGAATAAATATTATGCTAGGAATTTGTAATAAAAGTTAAATTGTACCGAAATCAATCAACTCTGACATGTTCCACACAAAATTGTCTAGCTGTCAAATATAAGCTCTGTTAAGCAATTTTTTAGAAAAGAATGGAAAAAATAGGGCTATATTTCTCATTTTTAAATCATTGTAGGTTAGACTACTATTACACCCAGTTTCATAATTTTAAATTCTAAACTTTTCTCTTTAAAGCGTTTATACAAAAAAAAAAAAAAAAAAAAAAGGTTTCTCGAAATTAATATTGACAAAACTTCTTATGTCTTTTATACTTAAATAAATCCTGTGTAGCAAAGGCGTGCGCGCTATCCACTAGACCAGAAAGGGCTCTTATATTTACGTTATATCTTTATTGTATATATATATATATATATATATATATATATATATATATATATATATATATATATATATATATATATATATATATATATATATATATATATTATACACGTATATAGATGAAAGATACATAGATGATTTATGTGTGAGTTATGTTTGAAAAATCAAATTGCTTTCCTTAAGGTTTCGTTATTCCAATTTCAATCTGTAGGAAATGTTTCACAGTTTCAACAGAAAAGCACTACAACCTATTTGTGCTAAAAGTGACCTATCTTACTAATTGGTGATTACTGTTTTTATTTCGCTATGATAAATCTGGATTCAATTTCATGTTACAGCATATGCAATTAATGCTTTACTTTAAACTCTAAGTTAAAAATGAATTACTTCAAATTACATACTAGGGAACAAAATTAGATATCTGTGAAAAATATTGTTTCTTCTTTCTTTTCTTAACGTTTACCTACCACTTTAGGCTGTAGACCAGTGCAAATAGCAACTCGCCCGGGGCGAGTGGTTCATCCATGTGGGCGAGTATTTAATATCATACCGAAGATAAGTAAAATGATTTCTATTTTGGGATGTAGGCTAGTAGCTTTTTTCTTGGGCTAGTAAAATTTTGTTGCTTATTTGCATCCCTGCTCTAGACTATATCAGAAGCTGAGCTAAGGGTTGATGCGTAATCTAATTACATGTGCAGGCGTAGTAGTTCTCTATACGAAGGGCAGGAACACAAACAATTTATGGACGTGAGAGTTCCCTCGTTCTTTTCTAAACAACACAGAATATTCTATTTTGGTGTACAGTATTGGTGATTTTTTTTGTTGCATATTCACTTTGGATGCATGTGATGTTAGTTTCAATTTCATGTTTCTATTCGTATGCTTTATAACATAAATACAGATATATCTTGAAAATAGAACTCGTATATGGCGAACGTGGGTAAATGATTATAACTTTTAACTTATACACGGAAGGCCATGGGTTCGGATTTGCAGGACAGTAACAATGACAGGAATTCTCTCATTTTCACCAGACAAATGTTGGAATGGTACATTTAACATGCTTACTTTTCTTCCTTGTTATTAGAGTAAAAATACAAGACGCTCAGCAGCACAGCGGTCATTTCTGTGTCCCTTAGACTTCTATCCTCCCTAGTATTGTGACTGCTGTGTACGATTTCGCGGTTTGGTTCAGAGTGAAAGAGCATCGAATATACTATAGTAGTTCAGATTCCAATTTAAACTTTAGCTCTCGTCTTATATGATATCTCTGCTTGTTATGCGCCAGCGCTCGACTCAGTGCGCTAATGCTCGCTTAGCAAGTTTGCGCAAAACAGATTAATCTAATTTGTTCACAATTTCATAATTTCCTTTGTTCTTATGTCTTCTATTATTAACGGTTAATATTCGACTACTTTGCATTTCTATTAGGACATTAATAAATCAATGTGTATTGGACTGAAAGTGTCATAAAATCCGCACATGCGTAAAAAAGGAGAGCTTATAAAAATGCTCAAAATGTTTTGTAATCAACTTCGTTGATAGAAGATATGTAAGGGGAAAATATGGCCATGTCCGTGACAGCTAAATGGAATCGTGACGTATACTGTTTTAGTTCATAATTTTGACAGCGGGAGAGATTGTCGCTAGTGTCGCTCCGTATCGCAAGCTAAGTGATCTTTGATATGGCGTAGATGTGAATAGAAGTATAGAAGTATTGGTTTTGTATGCCTGTTTTTTGAATCCATTTATCAGTATTTTATAGTTCTTTATTATTGTATTTGGACAAATTCTTAATTAAATTCCATTCTCTGTGTGGAAATCGTCAAGAACAGTGACACAAGTATAAATAATAAGCAAAAAATAACACCTTTCAATTAACAAATGACAATCGTCTTAATATTGGCAGAACTTATTAACTTACTATTTATTATAAATTTCAGTTTCTTATTCATTCTATATTCGTTAATATTTCAGCCAATACGACTATTTATTTATGCCAACATCTAGCTCAATTTATAAAAATAATGTAATAATATCATAAGTCAATTTGAAGATTTATTCAATTTTCAGCATCAAGATGGCGACCACAAGAGTCTTCGAACTCACTACTTTTCAACTTTTAATAATAATAATAATAATAATAATAATAATAATAATAATAATAATAATAATAATAATAATAATAATAATAATAATAATAATAATAATAATAATCTCTTTCCATATTAAGAGTTTCTTCTTCTTGAGAGGTTTACTTCAATTTTATTTCGTGCTATGATTAATGTGTATTGTGAAAAATTCATACTATTTCAACTTTCACATTTGGACCGGCAAAGTCAGACATGTGCTATATTTGTTGCAGCATCACTGTGATGGATTTTCAATCTAATTCAATATGTTAATTGATAACGAACTTACTTTTGTAGAGGACTTGTTATACTCGTAAATGCTGCCTTATAACCCTCCTAAAGTGAAAGAGTTAGTAAAGTCAACAAAAATTGCAAATAAATCCATAAATAGCTGTTTGCACGAAGAAAAAGTACAATCACAGAATTTTCTACAAATTTAAATACTTGCTTCACTGGTAAGAATTGTAATGTTGCGTAAATCAGGGAAATAAGAACTGATTGATTTTGTTTACTGAATTAGTTCTGTTCTGCCTATTTTGCATTGTGTCTTAGAATTTAATTAGGTTTAATAATAGCGGAATGCATAATTTGTAATAAGTTTGGGCTAGGGAGTTACCCTATGTCATAAAAACACCAACAATCTAAAATTTAGCACGTAATATATCTACTTATTTACAACATTTGGAAATCGAAATTAAACTTACCTTCTTGCTGAAGCTCGTCTCGTCGGATATTCATTAAAGGATTGATTCATTTAAAGATACAAATACTCTTACGTTTTGTTACTTCGATTTGTTCAGAAGTATTCATTTAAAATTGGAATTACTTAGTCATCATGTATTTAGACCGTAAACCCTCTTCATGGTGTGCTCTGTCATATTTGAAGTCAGGAGTATGACGGCGTGATTTACAAACGCATTTTGAGAAATCCTCTGCATCAGTACCAAACAAACCTTTTAAAAATTTTGACAGCTTTGCGTTGTCTGCTAATCCAAAGGCCAAGCTAAACCCAGCCTCTGGAGTAGAAAAGTCCAATTTCTGGAGGATTGTGAGTAATTCAAAATGAAATGAAATCTTTCAGTTTTACATCTCACGTTTATGCCGCCAAGGCTAAAGGAGACGGTGATGATGGGAAATTAATGCAATCGTGGAATGAATAAAGTGGTGGGAAAGTGAGAACCCTGAGAAAACCCACTTGGCGCGAGTTGGGATCGAACCAGGGACCCTACGTACAAGAGGTGAAAGCTCTATCACCTTTGTTTTTTTAAAAAAAACTTCGAGACTTATTTTCTTCTTCAACCACTTTTCAGGACTATAGACACAATAGGAACAAAAACACAGAAGTATCGAAGGCAGTTAAAATTCCACCGTTGCTCTTCAAAGGGACTCGAACCCCCAATGAGTTTCACCTCATGATCATCAACCTAACGAATCAGATGGCTCAGCTACACTCACCGGCAACCAATGAGCCACCGTGCCCCCGCCTGTGAGTAATTTATTCCATTGCGTGTTTTACACTTCTTTGCCTGCTATGTCAGAAGCTGTTATTTGTCTTGTGTTACGTTACCAGGATGATTGGAGTTCCGAAGGATAAAATCTAGATGACGTCAACAAGGTACGTAATATGAAACAGGTGACAGCTGATGAGGGTAGTGACTAAACGAACTAATCCTTCTAGGATCTTTTAGTTTGTGGTGGATAACGTCGTGCCAAGAGTTTTACCATTCCTTTCCACTTAGTCATTGTATTATATTATTCACTGAATTATATCATATTATTCATTGTATTATATTATATTATTCATTGTATTGTGTGCCTCTCTCAGTCATAAAGGCACCAGTGTTTCTTCCAGACATGTTTTAAGGGGAGAACTGCCCCCCGGAGCTCTGAGAGTGTCTCCCCAGAGGAGACCAAAATAATACGTCTATAATACGCGTATAATAAATTGAGTAGTACCAGCAGTGCCCCCCGGAATATGAAGTGTGTACCACCGGAACATAGTTTCTGAAAGAAACACTGAAAGGCACATACACGAGACGTTAAGCTAAAGGTTCAATCTTATTGTATCATATTAAAATATCCATGTTCTTTTTGAAACACTACTAATAAGCAAACAAAACAAGCATATATTACACTTCAATAATAGGGGTACTAACATGAAAACAAAACATTTTAAATTTATTTAGTACCCAAAATACGTTTCAAGACATATCATTTAAAGAAACAGCTCTTCCAAGAGAAGAGGCAGATTTACTCGTTGAAAAGAGTTTACTTCTTTTGGAAATGACACAGTAGAGCATTCAAATTCGAATCAAGCATGTCAAGTGCGTTTACAAGCACAATGCACAATTTCCTCTTCTTCTTCCTGAGAAGGAAACATGCTTCTTTTGTCCTTGGGATGAAAGGAGTCTATTTATCTGTCATTTTGCCTTCTCCTTCAATGTTTACACTGGATGCTTCATTCTCGTAAGTTGTCTCAGCGCCCGATAATATTGCTCCTGACCCGGAAGACACAGCAGTATCTTTTCTGTACGGCCTTCCCTTTTTTTTTTATATATTGTCGTTCTTCTTTTTAGCACTTGAAGAGAGAAAAAATGCAGACCTACTAACCTCAATTCCAGTAAGTATAGAGTATAGAGATACAGAGAGAAGGAAAAGTTAAAGATAAAGGTACTTTCTGGCTAAGAGTATTGCCACCGAATTTTAAGCAACGGTTTATTCTGACCATTTAAACCTTTTCTCAAATTGCCAATCTCGCCGATTTATTCAACGCTGGTTCCCTGCCACTGCACATGTGATAAAAAAGCGAAAAATTATAAGTGAAATTGGAAACTAGGGAAAGATAAAGACTGAAAAAATGAAATGAAATCTTTAAGTTTTACGTCCCACGCTTATGCCGGTTAGGCTAAAGGAGACGGTGATGGTGAGAGATGAATGAGATGCTGGAATGAAGAAAGTAGGAGGAAACGGGAGAACTCCGAGAAAACACACGAGCACGGTGTTTATCCACCACAAAGTCCACACGGCGCGAGCTGGGATCGAACCAGAGACTCCAAGCACCGGCCACCGCCCCCCCCCCCAAGATAAAGTCTGGATGGAGGTGATGAAACGAAAGTGATAGATCTATTAAAGGTGCTTCTCAGTTTCAATAGTTGTTTACACAAGTAGAGCGACACAGTGTCCACCACGCGAAGTAGTTAGGTTTGGTTTTTGTTAAACCAAACTTCTTGATAAGTCAAATTTTTAGCAAGGAAAGGCCTAAATATATTTTTTTCTTTTTTAGCTCAAGTAAATGAAGTGTACATTAAGAATAATTAATATTTGCAAATATAAAAATATTTAAATCTTTAGATTTGTCAAATAGAAAGTTATTTAGTTTGATTTAATATTGCATTCCATGGATAGATTACTACAAAGGGCGTTCAATATGTTTTGCACAGATAATTATAATGTTTTTATTAGTTGCAATATGATGCTGAAATCTTAGGTGAATATACTTTAATCCTTTGGCTTCAAAATGGTGATAATTGTTGTTTCCTTTTGTTCCCAGGTAAACCACAATGGACACTGAAGTAGATATCAGGACCTGACAACGTTTGTAATGGAATTTTTGTTCAAAACCGGTGATGAATTAGCCACACCACTTCATAGGAAGTTGCTTTCGGTTTATGGGGATCATACATTGGACAGTGCTAGTATTCAACGTTGGTTGTGATGGTTTAAAGCCTAGACTTACAAGATCAGACCAGGAAATTATGACCTCCTTTTCCTGAAATCAGTGCGGTGTCATTTTTATAGTTTTCTTCCAACATAGTTCCACAATCAATAAGGAGCTTTAATTATTATTTATCACTGGATAAGTTAAGATATGCTCTCTAGACGAATAGACTGTGGCTGCAAGGCAAGATCATCAAACTCCAACATGACAATGTCAAACTACACATAGCCATGATGACGCAGCAGAAAATCATGAAGATGGGATGGAAAGTCATACCTCAGCCTCCATATAGACTGGATATGGCTCCTTCGGTGATTATGGTGATTCATATTTAATCTTAATCCGTAGGTTTATGTTTCGTATAGCCTCGATGCTGTAAGAGACGCTAAATTCCAGTTCGACCAACTAATCTAATATTCTTAATCAAAGGTTAGCAAAGTTCTTCGGAAAGCAAAGACAAGTAGTTTATATTTCTAAACGACTGCATACTAACATCTTTTCCATCCTTGGCTGATTAAAAGTATCATTTGCTTAGTTCTTATGACTCTCTTTGCAAAACTTATTAAAGCTTTTATACTAGGTATTATAAGTTGTATAATTTCAATCAAAAGTTATTTTTTAAATGTTATAGTATTTTGTTGGCCGTATATTAATAGTATTCAATCAAGAACACCTCTAATACTCTTCAAAACCACTGAGAAAACAAATTCTGTGCATCAGGGTGAGTCAATACGCCAACCAGACATCATAACCAAAACACAAATGAGAAATCGGTTGATAGGCCTTAGCTGTTACGGATTGCTGTACCACAGAGTTTAGTTCAGTTTGTAGATATGACTAAATTTAAAATTGTAGACTGTTCATTTACGTTACATTATCTCTTTACGGACGGTTATCAGTCTTTCTTTAGAGACACGTGAAATTGGATGCCCTAAAATGCGTCCGAGCTTATAATTGGGCATTGAGTGATGTACTTGATAAATTAAATGCAAATGAGGCTTATACATTACATTTATTCTCTCCATGCAAACGGTTTTACCTACACTGAGAAAAAAATGTAGGTGGCGTACTTAAACAGATGTTACATGCGTAATTCCTGTAGTTTTAGACTTAACGTACAACAGACGTATAACTGAAAACGCATATTTTATAATACTTTCTGTATAAGTGTTTCATCTATACGTACTTTCTGTATGAAACAATGTAGGCGGTCAGGATCTCACACACAAATGGACGTATATAACATATAGCTGACGAAGGTAATATAAGTATATGCATGTGATATACGGAAAACTGTTAGATGTCAGACATCCTGCAACGGCATGATGTAACACCTAAGGGCAGTACCTATGTAGCATACGGATAACGTATGCTCCGTACTAATTTCAATAGTAAGCAAGAAGATTCCGTATATTTGTACAATATACCGCTGTCCGGAAAACGTATTTTTCTCTGTTTAGGTACATACACATCCGACATCAACGAAACAGTCGGCTGTATGTTTATATGACACGATCTTCTCTAAAGATTAATTGTCTTTTAGGTTTTCAAACATTTTATAACTCAAAATATTATTGAACATTTTATAACAGTTTTCCAATTATTTGTAACATTTTAAATCAAAATTATACCATTAAAATCTTACTTTTATTTTATTTATTTAATTTTGAAGCTTAAGATCAGTACCATTCGTGTGCCAGGTGCATGAGATCTGTTAAAATGACTTCTGTGTTGACAGTGACAGTTTTGAGTGATAGTGATTTCCGAGGTTTTATAAAAATAAAGTGTGTAACAATTTACATACAGATAAATAAATGAAAGTGATTTTGTTTGTGATCATCATAGCGGGAAAATAACTGAACAATTTGGTATCAAGTTTGGAATATGGTTAGCACCTACCTTGAACTTGATTTTTATATGTCATGTTGATTAAATAATTACTTTAAAGAGAGAAGGGAGTAAATGTTTCACAAAGAATTACAGCTGCAGAGTTTGAAAACTGAATTTTTGAACGTAGAACTTGACTCGCGCTGAGATTTTATAATATCATTTACATTCAAATATGCATCTCAGAGTAGTGGGGAAGAATGTTCAAATATATATTTTGACACCCGGTCGTAAAAATGTAAAAGTTTTTTTTTTTCAGGCCAGCTGTCCTGAGTGAGGTTTTCTTGGGTTTTTCTCATTCACACCAGGCAAATGCCGTGATAGCACCTAACATATAGGTCCCAGGCCGCTCCCTTCCTTCCTCAATCCTTTCTTCCTTCCCTTTCCTTGGATAGTGTGATCGCCGAGTTACGTCATCCCCCATACGTGACGGGCTAACATGAACATAGATGCCAAAAGGCCAGAAATCTAATTCCTAAATTCCTAAATCAAATATATTTTTTTCAAATTTTTTCAACAAATTCGAAGAATAGGCATGTTAGGTAGTCAATAAACACGTTTTGAGTTTGTAGGCCTACTTATATTGAATTGTGGAACGCTGTTAAGAGTCTTCATCCCGGCGAAATTAAAATACCGCTAATTTTACAGTAATTATGTGATATCTTCAAATAGATAAAAGATAATTGAAATATGGAACAAGAGCGCCCTAGACAATGTTATTAAGGTAAGGTACCGTTATCACAAGTCTCCTAGTGGCTTTCCGTTATCAGCTGTTTAGAAACGCGAAAATAAATGCCGATTTTCAAAATGGCTCGAAATCGAAAGCAGATAAGTGAGTTGTGATAATGGTTTCTCATGTAAAATAATATTGTCTAGGATGCTCTTGTTCCATATTTCAATTATCTTTTATCTATTTGAAGATATCACATAATTACTGTAAAATTAGCGGTATTTTAATTTCGCCGGGATGAAGATTCTTTTAACATATACCGAAATACTGAATAGAATTTCATAAAATATTGTTACTGTGATATTGTAGATAAATGAGCATGTCTATTTAAGGAAAATCGGGTAGGTAGACCAAAAACCGAGAAGGAAACAGAAAATATATGTATTTTAAAATCCCGCAAAAATTTCATTTAAACAAAAATAAATATATAAAACAAACGAATCAAAAAAAAGCAAGAATTTAAATTGTAGAATCTGTTTGATGCCACTGTCATGCAGCTCTCTAAAGAAAACCTTGATATTTTACTGCAATCCATGATGATGTTGAGCCCAAGAGGATCATTTTGATCATAACAACTTCAAGGCTCATTTAGTAAGATAATTCTCGCAAGTACGGTTTTGAAACAGACAACATCAACAAAGGTGAACAGCACCTGAGAGAGATACCATATTCTCTTTTATATTCCTCCAGTTTTAGCAGTCTTGGTGCTACAGTATAGGCTTACATTTTTTCTGTCCTCTTTCTTGAAATTATTTCAAAAGATATTTTAATTAAATTGACATCTACATTGCTATTAGTGGTTTCTTCTATGCGTGTCTTGTGCATTACTGTACATGACATAGAAAATAATATGTTGTGTCATGATGACACAGTTCATGTTACGTTGCATGCCATCGCGTAACCTTATTTCAGCAGTTTTTTTTCTCTCCCTCTCGATGGGGTGTATTACCAAAAGACTGCAACTTAAATGGGTCGCCTGTGTTCTAATTTCCATTTTGCACTTAGGGAATTATAAATGAATAGTGTGCACGATAGAAAGAGACACCTACATACACACACACACACACACACACACACATATATATATATATATATATATATATATATATATATATATATATATATATATATATATATATATATATATATATATAATAATATCTTAATATTGAAAATTTATATATTTTACACTTTTATTTGCATTTGAAGGGAATAAAATGTCCGAAGACACTAATTGATAGATCGCAACAAGGTGAACAAAATGATGTAAGTGGTTGTAAATCCTCATGCTTAATTTTGTAGAAAATCGACAAACATGAAGTTTTTTGTAACCTAAAAATCGCTACTGTGTATTAAGATAAAATGCATACTGAAGTATCCATATATGATACTACTAGGACGATAGTACACAGTATAGTTAATGAAGTATATGATCAAAAGAGTATTCAGTCCTTAACTTTTGTGTAAAAACATGCTTTGAAGTGATGATAATAATAATAATAGATTCATTTCGTAGAAGATTGAATCAAATGAATTGTACTTAGTTATTACCACGCCCACTAGTGGCACTGTTCTTGTTAACACAAGTGAACTGCAAGGACAGTTAGTATTACATATTTATGACGAGAGAATTTCTTGACAATTTCATGTTTAAATTTAAGGACAACGTTTAGCAGAATTGGTCCAGTTATTTTTTCTAAAAAAATGTTACAATTTCGGTAGTTTCTGTTCACATTAGATTAGTTTAGGTTAGTTCAGGTTAGGTTATGTTAGTTTTCGATAGGTTAGGCTACTTTATGTTAGATTATATTAGTGTAGAAATTCAGCATAATTTTCGAAAAAAAGTATGGAATTTCGCTTATTTCTGTTAATATTGGGTTAGTTCAGGTTCGTTTAGTTTAGTTTAGGTAAGATTTGGTTAGGTTGTGATAGGTCTAAGTACTTGCACCTTTCATTTCTCCCGTAAATTTTGTGTTTTTACGTACTTCTGAACCCCTTCTGCTAAACATTTACCAAATTTAAGAATGAGACTGTATATACAAATACACAAATTACACAATTCTACTTTCAGAAAATTTTGTCGGGGTGGCAGGACACAACCTCATAATAAGTGATGATTCTGTAAAATACACAACGTATACAAAGCTAGTCAACCCTCTTTGCTATTAAATATCTTTTAATTACAACGCTTACCTGCTAATAATTGTTTTCAGAGATAAAAGTATCGATTCTGACGTATGGGACACCCTATAGTACAGGCTGAAGGTAGTTCAACTCCATATTAATCTGAGGGAGATATTTCCATTATCTTGATAACTATCTGTAGCAAGCCAGGGTAAAAGGCTCTGATCTGAGCTTAGGGTGTACGGATGCTCATCTTGCTGAAAGACTTAGTTTTGCGAAGTATTCGGATAATATTGAGGACAATTTATCCCCTTCTCGATCAGTTTCAACTTTAAGCAAAATAGGGTTATGTTGAAAGCACCCAAAGAAAGCATATACCAAGATTAATAGGAATCAAACTTTACGAATGTGATCGTGAAACAGATAGATATAAATTGAAATATATGTATTGAGTTGAATGGTTGAACACTTGCACTTGAATCAGTTATTCTACTGTATATACACTTCATGTTGTATTTCTATGTAAATCTCTCCAGAAGGGAGTAGAATTAATGGTAAAAGCTGAACGAGAGATATTCGACCTAAGAATACAAAACACTAATGCACGTTCTTCGTACGGAAAAAATAGGTTTATGGGAAATATTCGAAAGGTATACTGTACATAAATTCTGTCCCTCTTTTCTATTAGGATAAATGTATTTCAATGGGCATGAAATGGTGGGAACCTGACTCGACTCAGTGCTAATGTGTTCCTCATTTCCCTCATTGTCTAACCGCTCTTGAATGATTTCCTCTTTCTCTGCTGTTCTGTCGTTGCACATAACAGGCTTGGTTTTCCTTCTTATGTTTGTTCGTTTCATTTCTGAGATTGTGTAGTTTATGTTGAAAGCCAGTTGTTGGGTAGTTTGTGTTTAGAAATAATGCAAAATAGTTTATAATGTGTAATAATTAAAACCGAGTAACATTTAAATGTTGTGACGTGAAATATTATATTTTTGGCATAAAATTTGAACTCCCAATATCCTTCCTTACTATACGCATTTTAATGAAAGTGACATGACGAAAACCGAGATATTAACTATGTTTCAATTGTTATTGTTAACTAATTTTATTTCAATTGTTTCAGCGATTTGACCGTGATAAGATTACAAACAAAATTACATTCATTTTTATTAACCTCTTAACTGACAAGTAACACTTCCCAAGTATAACACTCCGATTTTGATAAAATTTGGCAGGTAGATACTACACACGAAATAAAGAACACGTGTTTTTTATTGTCTGCGGAAAAACTGTTTTAGGTGGCAAAAGCCCCCATCCAAAATTTTGAAAGTTAACTCCAGGAAGGCATAAACAAGTGAATCGAAGTCAACGAAATTGTACACACATATTGTAGACGCAAAATGAGTGAATACGTGTTTCGTATTTTCCTGAAAAAAAAAAAAAAAAAACTGTTAGATGGGGTACGCTCCTCAGAACTTTGATCACGAAATATCAAAAGTGCTAATAACAGTATGTCAGATGTGTGTAAAGGACATGAAGAATTGCAACGAAACTTCGTGTAGGGACAATACGCAAAAAATAAACGAATACGGGTTTTTATTTTCTGCAGAAAAAGGTTTTAGGGGGCAAAAGCCTCCAAAATTTTGGAATTTGGCGCTCGAAAAGGCAAAAACAAGTGAACCTAAGTGAACGAAATTGTGCATAGATAATGTAGACGCAAAATGAATAAATACGTGTATCGTATTTTCCTTTAAAAAAAAAAAGTTAGGTGGGGCACGTACCCCTCCAAACCTTTGATCATGAAATATCAAAAATGCTAATAACAGTATGTGAGGAGTGTTAAAGGACATGAAGAATTGCAATGAAACTTTGTGTAGGGACCACACGCAAAAAATAAATGAATACGGGTTCATTATTTTCTGCGGAAAAACGGTTTTAGAGTGCAAAAGCCCACATCCAAAATTTTGAAAGTTGAGCCCTGAAAGGCCAGAAGAAGTGAACCGAAGTGAATGAAATTGTGCACAGATATTGTATACATAAAATGAGGGAATACGGGTTTCGTATTTTCCTTAAAAAAAAAAAAAACGTTTTTCCGCAAAAAATAAAAAACACGTATCCGTTTATTTTATGTGTAGTATCTACCTGCCAAATTTTATCAAAATCGGAGTGTTACACTTGGGAAGTGTTACTTGTGAGTGAACCGCTTTTAAGCGTTTTGTAGAATATTATGTTTTTTGCACGAAATGGTTTAAAATGTTTTAAAGATAACTTCTCTTCTTTCTCGTTGTTTGTTTTGTTCGTAAGCGTAGTGTTTTGAATAAGTTTCTTGCTATATATTAAGCATCGCTGCGCTGCTCAAACCATAAAGATATCATTCCGGTAATAGTAAGGGGCAACTTCAGTTCGGGCGATCATTTCGTGACAGTGATGGCCAATTACTAATACAGTAAATTGTATGTGATAGTGAAAAGTCACCATTTTCTAATAAGAAACAGGTTGCTATGACAATAGTTTTTATACTGAAAATATTGCACCAAGAGGCAGTGTTTGATCATTTTTTTTTTTTGCACGATCATTTACTATAATTGGTAGCAATTGAAACAGTACGAAAGGATTTCTAAAACATACCACATGACATTGACATATCACGTTACTTGATAATAACCCGTTCAAGGTATATAAGGCCACATAAGTGAAAGGTTTCGACATGAGTTGAGTTGATTTTGAGTTTAACGTCCCGTTCAGCAGCGAGGCTATATGAGACGTGGACCTACTGATTAACGTGGAATCCGAACCACATGAGCTCCCGCCGGGAATCGAACCCGGGTCTCCCACGCCAAAGGCGCGTACGCTAACCGCTTAGCCATGGAGGAGCTCAAGGTTTCGACATGATTCATTAGTCACCGTATGGTCAGATTTAGCACTGCAACCTTGGCAACAACGGTCATGTGGACTGAAGCATTGCCATGAACTATGCATAGAGGTCTGCGCAGATATCCACGGTTATCCGCATCAAAATGGGTATCTGCGGATATATATTTCTTTTCTGCGCGGATAGCGGATAAAGTTGCGGATATAGTTTCCTACTTCTTTTCCCTACCTAAAAAAAGCTATGAAATTTGTAATGATGGTGGAAAGAGCAGTAAGAAACGTTTGTATTGAATTAAAAGTTTTTAAACAGGTTCAAAAATAATTAAAATCAAATTAAGTGTGTTTGAAGCTTCTGACTCAGTGACAGCAAAAGGACAAGAAATAACACGACAGAGTTGTCCTTTTATTGCTCTTTTCAATAGCTATTTAAAATGTGTTTTAAAATATTTTCGAAATCATAACTATTATAGAACATGTAAGTTGTAAATATTTGCTACCTCATTATCTGCAGATGCGGATGCGGGTACGGATAGGAATGATGCGGATGCGGTACGAATGAGGATGCGATCCGCACAGACCTCAGCGACTTATTCAAATGACTGCCTCCAACGAACTGAAGCAACCAGACAGTTGAAACTAATATTTTAATTCCCTATAGATGGCACTATATGCCATGAACGGTGCAATACCAGTGGTGCGATATTTCAGACTTAGGCCGGGAAATTTTGGAGATACCCTCGTAGATATGCTGAACAGACCTAACGACAATAATGATTGTAAAAAAAAAAAAAAAAAAAAAAATTGTTTCGATCTTGTGCGTTTTGTAAATGTATACTATAGTGCTATTGCATTTCTGAAATATATGTATATTATAAAATTGAAAGTGACTGTGTTTGTGACTCTTAATCTCTCGAACTACACGGCCGATTTCGATCAAACTTTCAACATAGATGAGGGTCGGGTCTGGGATAGTTTCTTCATTTTACTTTGACTTAGGAGAGAAAGAGGGGTGCAACTTAGGGGAGGGAGAAAGGGGAAATGTATATAAAAATGAAAATGAAAGTAACTGTCTCATGATTGTAAGACTGACGTCATTACTCCTTAACCACCCAACCGATGTCAATGCAATTTTCAATATAGATGAGGTCCGGACCTGGTATGGTTTTCATCATATCACTTTGACAGTGCAACGTAGAGGAGGAGAAAATATTTAAAATGATCGAAAATGACCGATATTAGTGTCGAATCTATAGTTTTCGGGATTGCTGAGAAGAACAGTAACACTTTCAATGCTGTTTAAATCCAAATTCCGCCCCGCAACTTGGGGCAGAAGGAGAAGGGGATCGAACATGACAAATATCAAGGTCGAATCCATAGTTTTCGGGGTCTCTGAGATGAATAGTGACACTTCCGATGTTGTTTAAATCCAAATTCAGCCATACAGCATGGGAGTGGGGGAGGGGAAGAAATATAAAAATAATCGAAAATGACCGATATCAGAGAGCCCTTTAATAGCAGTAAAAGGTGACTGACTAACGGAACATATTACTAAAATAATTATAATAATATATCGTTCTCCATTCAAGTTTAAAAAAAAATCTCCAACAGGTAGTCGAACTTCATTGACAATTTACTCGGTTATATAGATTACAATTTTCTTCAAGACAGAATGCAACCATATCTTATAGCAAGGTCAGGTCGTGTGCTGAATTTCAAATCCGCAGATGACTATCCTTTGATACAATTTTAACCCAAACAAGAAGAGCTCTCCCCAATTAGCAATTAGCTACAATAATTTAATTAAATGAAAACATAATTATTCCACACACACACTCACAAGCATTCTCCCTTTGTGAATCCTCGCTCAGAAGAAATAATGTGTTTATTCTAAATGTCAAAATAACTGTACCACTGTTCTTTGATAATGGGGAAACAATTCTAGAATACACACCCAAAGGGAGGAATTTGTTAACAGCGGGACAGAAATGCACATATCCTCAAAGCATCCTTCCTCTTTCTTTGGCTGTGTCTGTGTAATATTTATGCAGCACTGAAATGTGCTACTGACCCATATATGTTTCCGTTTCGATGTGGGTCGCTCTGTAAATCCTTTTAACTTTACATATACAGATATATACACACACAGATAGAGTATATAGCCACATAGTTTTCGCTTTGACTGGGTGAAGGTCTCAAAAGCGCTGAACCCAGTTTATCCTTGTTTCAATAAATTTTTAGTGCTCCTTAAATTACTTCACTGCTATGCGAAAGCGCTAGTTTAAATGCATCATCTCTCAGTCTTTTATATTTAAAATATAATGTTCTAAAAATATATATAATATAGTTGCAAATGGGCATAATAAGCAATTTGGCTATAAAATTCGAAAGGGATATGAAGGGAATTTCATAGAGTTACTATTTTGTTTAGGTTTCTCTTACAGAATTGAGGGATGACCGTTACTTACATATTATTCAGAAATAATGTAGAAGGTTACAAACGCTCGATTACCAAGTAGAATTTCATAGAGAGACAATATTCGAGTTACCTTAAAAGATAATGAATTTTAGATACATTTTGGTAGTATTAACACTATTATATCACTAAATTTTAACTAGGTTTAAATGTCACACTTGATTCTGGTTTCAAATAGAGATGGACAACATTTTCCGGAATTCGGATTTCCCAAAATTTATTTTCGGGAATCTGAAATTTCACTTTCCGGATTTCGGAAAAATTCTGGAAGTTTTCCCGAAATCCGGAATTTTTCGAATTCCAGAATTTTTTTTATTTTACTTTCCGAAATCCGGAAAGTAAAAATTCCGGAATTGGCCATACCTAGTTTCAAACTTTTATTGCAATATATTTTAGTATTTGAATTGACATTTGTTCACAAACTAATTCTGAGGGCACAGTGTCTCAGTGAAGCTCTCCCCGCTGGTCTAGTGGCTCACGCGTTTGCCTTTGGTGTTCGTGGTTCCGGTTTCGATTCCCGCTGGGAGAGCCTTTAGAATATTAACTATTCTCGATATTTATGTGTTCGTGTCCCTGATCTTCAAAATAGAGAGAGTTAATGGAAAATAGTAAAACTGAAGTAAAAATAGCAGTCATTAGGAAAATTAAGTTACTGAGGAACGTTCGGTAAATTAGTAAACTTTTTAAAAATAGTGGTACAGTGCTTACCTCTGGTGCGTGGTGTTCCTGGTTCGACCCCCGACCAAGTAAGTTTGTGGCGGGCAACATCATGCCCGTGGGTTTTCTCGGGGTGCTCCCGTTTCCTCCCACATTCTCATTTCCCTAATTCTTCCATCATCATTCATTTTCCTTAATCATCCGTCTCCCTTGGGGTCTAAACGACATAATCATGAGATGTTAAACTGAAAAATTTCATTTCACAAATTAATTCTGTACACATATTAGCATTCTTTAAATTTTACAAAATTATTGTTGTTTAACGAAGAATAAATTGTTCAAAAGTGAGAAAAATAATTTGTCAAATAGTGTCATTAAGGTGAACAGAATAATATGAATGAGTGGAAATCTACGTAGTGTTTCGTGAAAATAGAAACAAACGAATTTCAGTTTTGCAAACCTAAAAATTGATTCTGTGCGATAATCAAGTCGTCTTTTAAAATGAAACAGATAATGAAATATACCCCTTATCAAGGTTTTTATAATGACCCTATCAGAGCAATAGTATACACTTCGGTTAATGAGATATAGCCCAAAATTATTATTTAGTCTTAAATTTTAATTTTTTAGAAGTATAATATTGCCCATCATATCGAACTCAAAAAAATGACCTGTTTGAGAGTAAATTCTCATGTGTAGGTTTCGAGAAAATAGAAGAAAACAAATTTTTAGTGTGATTTGTTTGCAAATAATAATGAACGTGCTTTTAATCTCCTGAAACAGATAGTTTATTCATTTATGGTATTGTATGCAAGTGAAAACATACATTATTAAGTAGCATATATATATATATATATATATATATATATATATATATATATATATATATATATCCAGCCGCGGATCCAAGACTATAGCCCCCTCCTTGACGCTCAGGTATACACTAAATAAAATGTAAAATGTGCTTCAATCCTGTTTTACACTGGATAAGACTGCAAACTATGGTTTAGCCCCTCCCTTGATCATATTCTGGATCCTTCACTGTATATATATATATTCTTGTTTTTCTTCTAACGGTAGCACATAGTCTTCTAATAGTGACACACATACCCCTAACAGTTACAAACATTCCTTTAACAGCGACAGATAACTATCTTCTAATGGTGACATATATTCTTCTAACAGTGACACAACCTCTAATAGAGACGAACATTCTACCAACAGTGACACAGATAGCTGTCTTTTAACGGTGGCACATATTCTTCTAACAGTGACACACATACCCCAAATAGTGACGAACATTCTCCTAACAGTGACACAGATAGCTGTATTTTAACTGTGGCACATATTCTTCTAACAGTGACACAGATAGCTGTCTTCTAATGCTGACACACATTCTTCTAACAGTGACACACATACTCCGAACAGTTACAAACATTCCTTTAACAGTGACAGATAACTATCTTCTAATGGTGACATATATTCTTCTAACAGTGACAAAAATAGTCCTAACAGTGACGAACATTCTCCTAACAGTGATACAGATAGCTGTCCTCTAACTGTGGCACATATTCTTTTAACATAGACACACTTACCCCTAACAGTGACACAGAGAGCTACTCCTAAGAGCGATATACAACTGTTAAAGTATTCTCCTTGTTAAGTGATTATTTCCAGATTTCAGAACGCACTGAATAAGTCGACTGTGATGACGTTCACCAAATAATTCACGGAGTTTGCGAAGTCTCTGTCCAAATTCACCACATTTGTAATATGTATTCACTATGCCAACACACTGTTCCGTCGAGAAGCGCTCCATTCCTACCCGTACAGAAAACAGATGACGATCACGCGCTATTCGACACCCAGTGAATATTAACTACAAGGGCAACAGATGAAAATCGTGTAACGTTCAGTGCTGCCAACTTTCTAGAACCGAAATGGCAGACATTTCGAAAGTTCCCTTCTTTATGGGACACTCTTTTAATAAGAATTTGTTACAACGTTTGGCAGAAACCTGTGAGCGTTTGATATTTTTAAACTGTTTCTCCTAAACTCTTACTTTTATTGTTCTGATACATGTCGACAGACAGACGAACTGACGGCCAGACTTACCCTATGACTTCTCATACATTCTTGAAAACAAGTCAAGATACAAACAATCAATTCTAATTGTTCAATTTCATTCATTAAAGAAACAACACACCTTCTTGTAATTATCAATATTTGCTTGAACTTTCGCTCTATTTATATTAGATCACTAACAGTAACGAGTACTTAAAAACATCTGGAAATCATTGAAGTTCTTATTTATGACAGCCTATCATTTACAGTAAGAGCCGTCTGCAATATTTATTTATTAATAATGTTTTAACTATAGTCGAAAGACAATTCTTGTTAATACGCTTGGAACTTGACATTTACTTTCCATATATACACTTATTAAGCTAAAGGAAACAGGTGGAAAATGTTACTGATTAACATAATTTAAAATATTTAGGTAATTTCTTCATTTAACTAAGTTGAAAATAAATACTGTCTATTTTGTAGTATAGTAAACAAAAATATTTTGAGGAGAATTTCCAAGTTCTATTAAGCGTACAACGATATTGTATATCTATTTTGTAATTTCTTCTATTTTTATATCTTAATTTTGGGCAACGGTGCATAAAAGTACACAATCTGTCGTGTAGAAGAAGAAAAAAAGAATATATATGTTGTTGATTCTAAATAGAAAGAAATAAGATTTAATCTCAATAGTTAAAGTATATGTTGGTTTTTGTAGGTGTAATCTGCATTTATAATTATCATAACAGCAGATAGTTACTTGTTTTTTTTTTTTTTTTAAAAAACGTTGCTATGACAACCGAAAACGAAAAGTATAATTAATAAAGTTTTGGAGAATAAAGCTAATAGTGATATAATTTGTTGTGCATGATTTAATATAATTGGATCATTTTTGACATTTTTTTAAAATTTACACGGACTGTGAGCTGGAATGTTACGTAAAATATATGTATAATATAAATTAATCATTACATTTTAAATGGTGGTTCCCAATACACGTTACATTTTAAATGGTGTTATCTCGCCCAGGACGTTACAAGCGGGTATTAAATATAAATATATTATATTATTCACTTAGAAGATTTCATAATTATTTTTGAAGAAATAAAGGGAAATAAAGAATAAGATTACATGAAGAAATAAAAAGCTCGTTGCCTTTTTAAAATTACCTTCTCAGTTATTCCGAAATTTTAACATTTACCTTCCAACGCATAGAAGAAAATAACACTAAGCTAATGTTCAGAATTTTGAGGACATTTCCAAAATTAATTTTGACACTTCTAATTTCATTCAATTAGTAAATCGCTTGTAGAGACACTACTTTCAGTTTGATCCTATGCCTTACTCCGTGATTTGGCCTTCGGATTTTACACTCAAATCATTATTCACTGTTCCCCTTTCCACATTGTCTGTTTTTGTATCCTTCGATATGCACCATTTTAAAGAAACAAGGGCAATCGTTCTCACAGATTTTAAAATGCAGTTAGAAGAACTGGATCGTGAAATGCACAATACTATGAAATTCAATTAAGCTCTTACTGTATGTAGGTTAATGGAATATTGGTTGGAAAGGATGAGTTTCAAAGGATGTAACTCTTCTATATCTTCTCATGTTCAAAATAAGAGCAAGGTTTATTTACATTGTTTTTCTTCTTCAATACTGAAAATTAAAGACATATAACATTGTTTTTGTTAAATTCTCCTCTGATTTAAGAGAATAAAGCACTTTCCGTATATATTTATTTATATCGTATTCGTATTAAATCGTATATCAGGGAGCAACATTTCAAAGTCAGACGTACTCGCCAATCCAAAAATGAGATCGCCAGTATCTCTCACGTACAAATTATGAGAGCCCTTCCCCCCACACAGGGCCTTTGGTTTGACAAAGAAAGAGATTACATCAGGGCATAAAATTTCAAAACCAGACAATTAGATTCAGGATAATCAATTTTGAATTGGATAATTCATATACATGTTTAAAATATCTTACCTTAAAGCAAACCATTTAGATTACGGGTGGGAATATAGGGTCGAATTACAACGTTGTGAAGACTTCGCGTTCTGTGTTTTCCGTCATTCAGTGACAATTATTTTCGTGCGAAACAGAAACTGTGCAACCCTGTGAGTTTAGGCAGAAACTATTCCTACTAAACACTGGTCGCCAGCTCTAAATTTCTAGTCACCAATGGCGACCTGGCGACCAGAAATTTTGTGCCCTGTCGAATATGATACCATAAATAATAATAATAGAAGGGAAATTGGCAAAATAATACAGGAAAGTTCATATAAAATGAAATTTTAACAAATGGAAAGATTAATACATGAAAAATTTGTAATAAAGAAGTTGCTAAAAAATATTAGTTGTAAGGAGAAAAATATTTTTAAGGAACTTGGTTTACCAAGAATTTTTAAAAAATACTTTAAAAAAAAAAAAAATAGGTTCGTGTGCTTTTCCGGGAGATCAAATCTCAAGATCGTCTTTATGAATGACCATTAATTTTGGGCAGAATGTAAACGGCCAAAATTAGATATCGAGTTCATTGATAGAGATGGTCCATTTAGTTGGTCCCAAGATATGGACAATTAAAAATCGGTTCCCGTGTATTCCTATGGAAATAATTATGGGTATCATATTTCTTTGATAGACAACCCGCAGTGCTGTTGAGATTAGTGGGTTAGTGTAATATTCAGAATACAAAGTACTAATGTGTCCATGGAATACAACGCTAAAATGAACCTCTGGTGCGAGGGGTACATGGTTCGATCCCCGCTCTTGTCAAGTGAACTTTGTGGCGGACAAACACCATGTATGGGTTTTCTCGGGGTTTTCCCGTTTCTTCCCACTTTCTTCCTTCATCATTTCATTCATTTCTTATCATCACCATCTCCTTTAGCCTAGGATGCATAACCTTGGGACGTAAAACTTAAAGATTTCATTTTTTTCATTTACAACACTTATAATGTAACTAAATTACTTTCTACGCGACAATTCTAAAGACTTAAGTATCTTCTATTTTCAAACATTAATTCATATTAAAGTATACTTTATTTAATTTGAAATAAGTCTAGACTTAGTAAATTGAGTTTGTTAAGGTATTTTGGTTCCCGAAAATCAAATCAAACTCCTTGACGTAGATGATGACATTGGCACTTCTTAAAATGATACTTTTACGCAGAAATTATTATAGTATTAGACACTAAGATATCTACGATATGCATTGCCCCATCCGTTCTATGTGCTTTATTACTGTTGTAGAGGCTACCAGAGTTTGGATGTTTGTGATATTGTAACATTCTTAATTTGGAATACTGAATACCAAATGTTATAAGTTTTCGTTTAATATGTAGATTTTAAATTATAACCTGCGTATTGTCACTACCTTTATGTTGGATTAGCAACATTGTTAACCTGGTGTCATCACAAAATATCTCAGACAACATCCTCTTACTGATATTTGCTTGGTATAAGATTTCAGTTTTTTTACCTATTAGTTTAAAAGCTACAAGAGCATATCAAGATAAATTGGTCCACCCTGTATGTATTCCAGTAAGAAAGGAGAGAGCGCTACTTGCTACTATGTGTTCAAATTTCACCCGTAAGCCAGCTGCTCCTGAGTCAAACCCCAGAGAAAGCACTGTGATTATTATAGGTAGCACTAATTTTGCTAGAACAGCGGGTTATGTCTGTTTATGCACTTTACGCAAAAACCAGCAACTTACACTAGTTGACATTTTATAAATGTTATTTGAAAAAAATCATTGGGAAAATGTCGAAACTCCCCATAC
Organism: Thermobia domestica; assembly: GCF_964235325.1. NCBI lineage: Eukaryota > Metazoa > Arthropoda > Insecta > Zygentoma > Lepismatidae > Thermobia > Thermobia domestica. The sequence continues at coordinate 93,022,167 of NC_137456.1, forward strand.
AGAGGGTTTTAAGCTAAAAGTTATTAAATATGCTAAAGAGTAAGGTAATGGAAATGCCAAGAGTGACTTTGAATTCCTTGCCAAATAGAAAAAATCATCAGATCTAAGAAAAAGAAAAGAAATTAATACAAGAAATCGTAAACTTGGACTCCAACATTTAGTGCATGTTATACGTGGGAATATTCGATAATTTATTGTAAAGCTAAAAGTAAACGAGTTACGGAGCACGAATAGTGCTCTGTATTGTGATTTGACGTCGATATTAGTACGAGTGTATAAAAATATAGTTATTTAAAAAGTTATAGTTGTTAAAATATTTTTAATCTTACTCTAAATTGCTTGTAATGAAACTGAGAAAGGCTTATATAGTCCCTCTGGCGATTTTAAACTAAGGAAGTGCGGTCAGCAAATCGTCAGTCCCATAACTCCATACCTTTTTTAAAAACGCTGAATAGGCGCTGCAATGGCAAAACCATTTGAACAGTCCCAACGATCACTCCTCCAAGAACCAACTACCTAGGTAGTACCAGCTACGGTTGAATACAGACAGTCAATCTACTAGAGCTCCTTCTGATCAGCTTACGCTCGGTGCAGTGTGCTGTTAACTTATATCAGCTCGCTTCAATTAATCAGCCTGCGAGGCTCGTTAATTTAATGTTCACTTTGCTTGTTCTAGAAAGTTAAAGACGATATTTGTACTCCTCACAATAATGTCGAAGGATTAGAGCTTTGCATATAATGCTTCAGTATCTCTAAAGTTAGAAATTCCTCAGCTAGGCTCACTTCCGGTGAACTGTCAACGAGACTTCGTTTAAAGAGACCAAACTATCGCCTGAACCGAGGGAACCATTGATTTCTTTTATTTCTGAACCAGTGAAAGAAGAGGAATAGATTTTGATTAACTTTATTAGTTACTTTGTTGAAAAAACAGCCAAGATATATCTCAAATTGTAAAGATACAGTAACAAAATGAACACACTTATTGTTGCATTATCTTCTTGCAATGAAAATATCAAGTTCAAATCGTGCAGCTGTCCATATAATTTTACTCTGTGTAACCGCATACCATCCGGATAAATTCGAGTAGTAATGAAATATACACCCATGTAACTTGCCTTCGAAATTTACTTTCCACTGGTCATTCCAGCTCTTTCTAGTATAAATATTTCTCATTAGTATAAGTTGAAGCTTAATAAAATATGTTGTATTTATTATTATTATTATTATTATTATTATTATTATTATTATTATTATTATTATTATTATTATTATTATATTTTTAATATTTAATAGAGATCCTTCCTGGCTAAGCGGTTAGCGTACGTGCCTTTGGCATGGGAGGCCCGGGTTCGATTCCCGGCGGGGAATAATGTGGTTCAGATTCCACGTAAATTAGTAGGTCCCGTTTCATATAGCCTCGCTGCTGAAAGGGACGTTAAACTCAAATTCAACTCAACGAATATTTTATGCCTATGTAATTTTCACACATGGAGATAATAAAACAATATTTTCTATACCATATTAAGGAATCGTGTTTTATTCTATATAAATAATGTCTGTTGTAGATCAAATTGTACAATATTATTAGTGCTTAACGAATAAAATATCCACAGGTGAGACAAACCAATCAATATATCTGATTATGCTGAACAAAATTATATGCAAAACTGTAAAAGCTTATTTGTGGTTTTGGATAAAAATAGAGAAAAACAAGAATTAATTAATAAACCTGAGAATTAATGTTAGAACCAAGTTATCTATTGAGTTGAAGCTGATCGTTAAATATGTCCTTATTGAGATCTTCATCATTACACTAGCAAAAGGACAGAAATAACATCATTAATCATATATATTCTAAAATCTTTACTCTTAAATGTTAATTTCTATTTAACTAAAAGATTCTCTAAACATAAGACATATATCAGTCGATGAACCACATCGAGTTGAATTACTTGCTTGAGGGTAAATTCTCATGTGCAGTTTTTGGAAAAAACATGTGGCACTAAAAAATATGTTGTTCGTTCCCAATCATAATGATTTTTTTTATTTTGGTGCAAGAAACTTTTATTTAATTATGAACTGTATATGTAGTAAATTTCCTAACGGTGACACACATATTCTTTACAGGGGATAAAAAATTCATCGTATTTTCGCCATCTTCAAAATATCATAATATAAATACAAATGAGTTATCATAAGTCTTGTTCTTGGTTTATTGGTTATCTGTAGATCTCTTGTTCTTGGTTAATAGGTCTACTGTGGAATAAAATGGTAAGGAACTTTATAAGTTGTTATTTTCATACAACTATGAAGTCTTTTTAAAACACTGGAAATCGTATTGGCCACTATTGATTTCAATAGGCGGTGTGCGTCAAGAGCCATATGCCACATGACCCATTCCCTGTATATGATTCTTGCGCTAGTTCAGATGCCCCTCATGATTTACATTATGCCTATTCAGTAGAGCTCTACATGCATTCCTCATATCCAACATTTGATCTCAATCCCTCTATTCGTTTCGAAATTAACATGACATTTCTAGTCATATTCTACGTTCTATCTTCTCACTTTGTCCTCAATTATCTCCCACCCCGTGTACACGGTACGGTCTGTCACTAAACACCCTCTTTTTCTCTGTTTCTTTTGGTATTGAATCCACTGCTAGCAATCATTTTCAGCAATTGAATTCACCAAATGGGAATGTTCCCTTGTAAGATAACTGCTCGTTGCGAGTGAACATTGCCCTAGAGGCTCTATTTTATACGCCTTGTCAATATACTATCCCGCAATACCGTCATGTGAAACGGGTTGCAGATGAGTGAACTCACTAACTTTAAAAAGATGTTTGAACGAAACGGCTATTGATTCCACTCCCTTCCTTATTCAATACTGACAACTCTGAGAATTTGTATACAATATTTCCAACGCAATGAATTCGTCATCAATAGTTTATGATTATTATGATAGGTGTTATAATTACTATTATAGTTTATCTTTACTATGAGTACTATGATAGGTAAATTAGTTATGTAGTGTTCCCTGAAGGAAATTTTACAGGAGAGAGAAAGAGCAAAAAATTGTCAACGTATCTTATTCTGACAAACTTTAACTGCTAATAATACATAATTTTATGCATTATTATGTGTTATAATTTTGTCCTCCAAGCAAGAGAAGCGGAACCTTTTGAAAATAGGGAGCTTTTGTAAGTGGATACAAGTATTCACTTTTAGTGAACATTAGTCTTTTAGGTTACTGCGATTAACATATGGGTCTGACATGCATAACTATCAAAGGATCACTATCATAAATACCTTCTACACTACACGTGATAAAATGTTGCTTACGTATATTTTTTTCCATCTTTTTTACTCATGAAACAAGCAAGGTGAACCATCCAAACTTGCAGAGCTATATACTTCTGTTATAGAGAATAATTATCAATTTTATCTTTTGATAATTACCAAACTTAAGGATATGCCACATATACTCACGTCTTATGAAAGAGAACTGACCCATGTATTTAATCATACGATTATATTCTGCAATAAAACTGTATCTTACGTTAGAAGATAAAAGAAAGCATAATCAAACAACGAGGTGACTACATGGCAACATATAACTTATATTTATTCTTTTGACAATATTTTATCCATAGAAAGAGATAAACAGGACCACCTAAACTTAAAGAGGTATACTATGGTCCTAAAGAACAATTAATTTTCATTTTTTGACATTCCTCAAATTTAAGGGATGAATCAATAACCCTATTCCAAAACATAAGGAGGAGTACACCAATATATCCATCTATTATGAAAGAGAATAAATTCCTGTACTCATGTACATCACTACAAATGCAATTAAGATTCATCAAAGGGGATAAATTGGGCCAATAACCCTACTACATGGTAATATGTTTGGATTAGGTATAAAAAAGACCAACCAAATTTACCAGTATATTGTGTATTCGAGTCACAGAGAATAATTATCAATATTTATTTTTGACAATTCCCAAATTTAAGGGATGGCCCAATGTAACTTTCCCAAAATTTAAGAGATGTGGCTCAATGTACCTGTGTCTTATGAAAGAAAATTAAGTCTATGCTTGGCCATATAACACATAACATACATATATGCTTGGCCATATAAGAGAATAAAATAGTCAAAATTCTCCAAAATTTGAATTTTTGGCAATTTTTTTACCTATAGAATGGAAAGAGATGGACCAACCAAGCTTAGAGAAGTACATACTGTGGTCCCACACTAACCATACAAACTTTTTTAAAAAATGAAATGAAATCTTTAGTTTTACGTCCCACGGTTATGCTGGTTAGGCTAAAGGAGACGGTGATGATGAGAAATGAATGAAACGGTAGAATGAAGAAAGTGGGAGGAAACGGAAGAACCCCGAGGAAAACCACGCACACGGTGTTTGTCCACCACAAAGTCCACTTAGCGCGAGCTATGATCGAACCAGAGACCCCAAGCACTAGAGGTGAACGCTCTACCACTGAGTCACCGGGGCACCCACAAACTTTTAAGTTTGGTAATTTTAAAATTTTAAGAATTGGCCATATCCATCTTTTCCCAAATTTGAGGGAGTGGGACAACGTACCCGTTTCCAAATTTAGAGAGGTTGGTCCTTGGGGGCAAAGACGGGCCAGTATTTATTAAGAATACTATTGCGATATAATTGACTAGTATGTACTCCATTATGCAAGATCAATCCTTGCAGTATGGTTTTTCCCCACCAAGCAAGCTCACCTACAAAAGAGCTGGATTATAGGAATTAATGAGAACCAATTAATATATTTTTTTAAAAAATTTAGTTTTAAATGATAATACGTACCGGTATGTATTAATTGATTGGTTGACATGCCACATGATATGTATTATACAGTGAATAAATTAGCTTTACAAAAATTCTATAATATGTCGTAATTCATTCATATAGACCAGTGGTTCTCAAACTTTCCAATAACGTGGACCCCTTGTTCATTTGGAAAGTCATCTGTGGACCCCCTTGCAATGCTATCTGAAATTTCACATGGTATTAAAAATATACTAATTGGAACTACCACTGACATCAAATAGATCAAGAAAAATAATGCAATAAGTAATGTATTTTAAATATACATGATTGTTTCCTAGTGAACGAAATTTCAATTTTAACTTTCAAGACTGAAAATCAATGTTTTTTTTTCGAAAGAAATTCGACTTGATAAACAATGTTCTCAAATGTGTGGTCACTAATGTGAGGAATGAAATTCATTGTGTTTTTCCATAATTGTATTGAATAAGTTTTATCACCATCAATCTTAGGTCGGATTCCACACTAAGACGACTTCGTTTTAACGTTTTAATACTGTAAAGAGCAGCAAAGGTCTTCTCACATAAGAAAGCGGTAGAGAAAGGCATCAAATGTTGCAATGCCTTTTTAGACCATTCTTCATATTCACAGCAATAGGAACCAGTAGCTACAAAGATCATTTTCTTTGAACATATTCGGGGAGGGGTTTCTCATCGTTTTTCAGAAATCCCAGAATTGGGGGAGGCTTGATGTTTATATGCATAGTAATGACATACTTCATTTTTAAATTAAAAAATCTTGAATTGATGGTAATAGTGGGGGCTTTCCTCCACTTGAAGATGAAATCCATGAAATTCCGAGGGTTACGCAGTTAACGTACAATTGCTTAAAAAAAATGCTCTAACAAAGAAGGAATTTCTCTCACTCGAAGTAGCCCTATATAACGGTTGATCGGCTTCAGGACAGAAATTTAGTAAAGTAGGAAAACATTTAAATTTACAAACGTAGATATAATTTCTAACTGCTTTCTTTTTAGTAACTGAAAAAAGTTCTAACAACTGTGATAAAAATAGATCCATTTTATTAGAACACATTTCAAATTTTAGGCGTCGCGTACCTCCGGGGTCCGCGGACCTCACTTTGAGAATCACTGATCTAGACAAATACATTTCAAATATCTTTAGTTACGGTGAAAAATATCGGGGTAATACCAACATCTAGGCATACTATAAAACAATTGATGAATTTATTTACCATTTTTGTCTATAATATGCAGGGGTAACAGATCATTTTTTTAAAAAATAATTACCAATAAGTTTTTCTAATGTTTTACGCCAGTTCTAAAGTCGAGAATGCTTGTTCCAATGTTGCATCAATTCATAGAACATACAACTTGCGTGACAAGATATGTCAAACTTCAGCTAGAGTGACCAACGCACAGTGGAGTCAATGCACTGAATTGTTGGCGAGGCTATATGAAACGGGACCTACTGATTAACGTGGAATCCGAACCACCTGACCTCCGGCCTGGAATTGAACCCGGGTCCCCCACGCCAAAGACGAGTACGCTAACCGCTTAGCACGAAGGAGTACGATATAAATATATTACCAGATATATTAAACGTATTACAATTTACACGCATCGGTAACCTGTTCAGGTTGTTTCATACGTTGCACCGTGCAATACGTTGGCTCAATTCAGAACTTTGTTTGGAACACTCTGAACAGGAACGAGCTGAGACTCATTACAGTTAATTCCAATGTCACTTCTGTGCACGCATTACAAAAAACAAAATACTGAATTGATCAACACCATTTTTAATATGGTGCTACCTTATCGTCTATAGATTGTTTAGCCAACATTAGCGTTTCAAAATGTCACCACCATTAATCAAATATGATTAACTAGAGTTTAGTTCTGTTGGTGAATGCCAGAGAAGTATGATTAGAGGTTGGGAACGAGATGGGACCTGGGGGCAAAATTCCCAGAATCGACTTATATTCAAGTTTGTCAGTGCGTGCATGGGGATCACACGTCTAATAACTTAACACTTGCTCTCTTATTCATCCCAGCTCAATTCAAAAGCAGCACTACATCCAGAATGCGTTTTTCCTAAAACATTTTCATGCGTTATATTTCCCAAAAGTGCAAAAATGTGCAGGTTTTCTCTTTGTATATAGTAAGAACAGTGTTTCCGCTACGACATATTAAAAAAATCAGACATAATATGCCATATTTTCTTGTAAAATGCCATTCTATCGTTTGACCATAGTTTATAGCAGGGATGCAAATAAGCAACAAAATTTTACTAGACCAAGAAACAAGCTCCTATTGCACATCCAACCTCCCAATCGTGATTTTTATATTCTTTATTGTTTAGAAACTCGCCCGCACTTATGAACTACTTGCCCCGGGCGAATGGTTATTTGCATCCCTGGTTTATAGGCTTTCAGTAACACAGCATTTTCCAAATATGATATTAAGTAGTACTACTACACATCACAGCAACGTTCTAAATATACAAAACGATACATATATGTGGGTCGTGTCACCATGTTTACCAGCCACTGAATATCTATACGTAATGTACTGATTCAAAGTAAACTTTCTATCTTCTGTCACTAAGCAGCGCCTCTCCGGCTTCGGCGCATAACCAAGTTTACGCGACCTCATTGTAACCCTCCTATCACTTCATTTCCTGCACACTATCTTATGTGTACACTATTAAGGTTTCATTATATAAATTATATCGAGTCAATCTTTTACTTCATTTTTCGAGTTTTTACTAAGAATAACATAGTTTGGCCCCGCTGTGCGACGTCATGAAAAAGAATCGCGGCTATGTAATAAGTATATTACCTGAAACCTTTAAAAGGCTGATAAACTGAAGGTCAACGACAATAAATAAATAAATAACAAATTACAATTATAAATATTTTTTATCCTTGTATCAATTGCAATTACTACGTTATTTACAAAATATTAGCACATTGTCTTTCAGTATAAATTATTGATGAGAATTTTGTATTATATTTGTGGGGAATCTTATGTAAATGTTTCTCTTGGTATACGGCATTTCCTGCAATATATTTCGTTTTAGCTATGTCAAAAAATAGAATGAAAATAAATGCAGTCCACGAAATCTAAACTGACCTTGGATTCACCTTGAAACAAGAGGATGCTCCACGTGGCGAACTCTGAATCCTTTAGCCACGTGGATTCCTTTCTTCCCTCTCACTTTGTCTCTCCCTCACTCGCCCTATTTGTGTTTTTTTTTACCCTTCGTGATGACGTCATAGTTAGCTAAGGGTTTAGTTAGGAATTATTTTTATGACGTCATACCCTTCTGCGCAGGACACGATAGAATGTGTTTTACCCTCTTTTGCCTCTTGACCAGCGTAACTAATTTGTATCCTAGCACGTTTCACAGGAAATTGCATGTTCTGTGATAGTAGCTTTTCAACTTCTCTTACAGATAAGGAAACGTTTCAGGAGCCTGGTAATTTCTTTTGCATGACCACTACATGTATTTAATAAAATAAAGTATACTACTATGGTACATTTTGCGTTGTATAAGTAAGGTTGCGTTCATGTAAAATGTTACATAAGAGTGTTATTAGCTTATTTTTAAATTTTATTTTTTTTTCAACTTGAAATATTTTATTTTATCTTTCAAGTGGAAGGAAAAATAAACGATGTAATTTCTTCATTTTTAAACAAGGTATATTACATTTCATTTTCTTACTTTCTAAATCACGAAAAACCTCAAAATAGTATTGTTATATGTAACTTATATAGTTTTCATACTGTTGTAGTTCCTATCAGAATAAAATTGCTGCCTTTATATATTATTATTATTATTATTATTATTATTATTATTATTATTATTAATAATAATAATAATAATAATAATAATAATAATAATAATATCGCAGTTTCTTAGGAAGTTACACTGAAGCAATTTATAAATTCGACTTACATGAAATTGAAATTATGTAAAGGTTAATGGAATGCACTTCTTTCGTAAGTCCTGGAGTTCCATTTCATTTCATTTACTTACAACATGTAACCAATACGTGGTGTTTACATGGTTCAATACACATGTACACTCATGTCCAAAATGATTGTCGCATATCTACAATTGTCTTTTTGTAAGAATATAATTTGATAATGATTTTGCAGGATACTTTTAATACTGATACTATATGTATAATCGGGAAATGTATATTTGTGGTAAATTTCATAGGAAAAGAATTATAAATAGGAAAATTAGAATCAGTAAAACAAAATGTTGCTAAACGGACAAGAAAGTTTTATTTTCGTTTTATTGTTCTTATTTACTGCTCGTTTGACATGAAATTTGCTACATACAGACATGTGTATGTACATACATGCTACATACATGTGTATTTTGCCGATTATACACATACTAATATTATAAGAAATTCCGGCGAATTCGTTATCAAATTATATTCCTACAACAACATACTTATAGACACGCGACAATAATTTTGGACATGAGTGTACATAGTATTTTTGTAAAATTTATAAAAATAATGATATAAAGAAGTGAAAATATTTTATTGTTATATAGATATTTCTAGGTATATGTCTATATTATATACGTTTTTAAGCTTTTATTTAAATTTATTTTTCTCCGTTTTTATATGATTGGACAAAGCATTAAATATTTTATTTGTCATATGTCTGGGGCTTTGTTGTATATACCAGTGATAATCTAGCAAAGTAAGACTTTTTGGTTTGATCTGTAGTCTTATAATGATGCTTTTTCGCATCATCTTCATTTTGTGTTGGACTGAAAACGAATGCTTCATATATGCAAATAGACGGAACTGTTAATATAATTCACTTTTTAAAGTATGATTTGCAGCTTGTTGTGTAACGTCAGTTTGCAATGGTACGGATGGCTTCTTTTTGTTTAATAAATTTAGATTTACTTTCAGCTGTGTTATGCCAAAATAGAATACCATACTTTATGATAGGGTATATGGATCCATAGTAGATTTGTATTAAGGCTTTCAAAGTTAATGTGTTTCTTAGCAATCTTAGAGCTTATAGCCTCGACTTCAGTTTATGTGTAGTTACTATAGGATCTACATACTTTCAGTGTTATTTTGTGTTCTATAATTTCGGAATGAGATTACCAATTTCAGTTTTCTTTGGCGTAGAGGAAACGAAATTTCTCAATATACTGTATATTTCGATTGTTCATTTCTTGTAGGAGCTATTCGTGTATATATAATTAATTTTACTGGGAAAACAGTACGTTTAAACAAGATTACAAAATTGATTAAGATGGAGATAATTAGATAAACTTATACATGCTTACCTTGCATATTCTGGATGTGTGATTGGAGAGAAAGTTCTGCTTTTATCTTCACCAGGTATGTAGCTAATCCCGCCTGCATGAGCTTGTGCAGTAATCATTTATGCCACACCCTGTCAAATTCTCTTTCTATGTCGAGAAATAAGCCTAGTGTGTACCTGCCAGCATTGTATTAGTGTTTCTTAATGGTTATACACAAGAAATATTTAGAAATCTTCCACGACAAATACAAACGAGTTGATAGGAATAGATACATAGAAAGCATACAAGGATAATGCAAGCGGACGAACTGGATCTCAGATCAAAAGCAAACTAAAACGCTTTGTTATGCACATAGTAACAGCATTGAAATTGCAAGTATACACTGTAACCCTGTGCAGATATTATCCGAAAGGTGCAGTGACCTCTATTGGAAGCAGGATATAATCTATGAAAAAATATATATTTTCTATCCAGATGGATCTGAGAGGCCCAGACCATTCATTGTAAGGGTAATACAATGTACATGGATTTATGTTTAGTATTTTATCAATATTCTTTTTATTATATTAAGTTTTTATTCTAATTTTATCCCATTACAGAAAATTGTAAGAACCGTAGATCCAAATCTAATGCGCTTTCACCATGTATATAAAACAGGAACAAGGAATCAAATAATGATGGACGCCACTCAAGTAAATACTGAAATTTCTTCTAACCTTCTAAAACTACGTACTCTCGTCTTTTTCAATCAGTAGTATGCTACAAGAACTTATAAATACTAACTTGTAAAGTCAAATTTGTGAAATTGATTCTTTTCTCGTTTGCTTGAAATCTGTAATACAACAAGTAAATATCGTTTCACATGTGGAATTACGGTAGATTTATAAACTATAGGGATTCAATGTTCTGAATAGAGCTTTCAGTAAACTGATGAAGAGGAAGATGAAACCTGCTCTTGAGGCGTTGAATTACGAGATGCAGACCAAAAGTACTTGCCGTTTACATAAGGTGAGACCCTTCCGCGACATTTTAACGTAATCTCCTCACACATTATCGCAGTCTGTGTATCCACCGCCAATCAAAAGCTTTTGCAAAATTATTTTGTTGGGAATGTTTTAGACACAGGAAAATGTCACTTTGGAGGGAACTTCTGGACTGAAAACGTCTACTTCGCAATGAATCTTTCTGTTTTGAAAATAGACAGAGGTCAGGGAGAGATAGTTCTTGGGAGCAGAATGAGTTGAGAAATCACTTCAATGTATATATCCTGTAAAGAAAAAAAAAGCTTTCTTATTATTCGGAAAACTCTCTTTCTTTCACCCAGCTATCGAGGAACGTAATGTGAAGCGCCCTTGACAATTTCAAATGGTTTGTCTAAATTCTTCGCACGATGCTATGAGAAAATCCTGTAAGGTTACAGCTATCCTCAATGGGTAATCTTCTGTTCTTCATGTCCAAAGGCTCAATTTGATTTCTGATTTGATTGCATACATCGGGCTTCTGGATTTTGCTAGAAATTCAGTTGACCCTTGTAACTCCCCAGAGTCATGCACCCGCTTCAGCACTCCACAATCAGCAACAGTAGTGTTTCCATAAATACACAATATTATAATTATGTATAGTATAGTATGAGAGTCTAACAAGTAACAGCATCACGTGTACAGTACGTGAAGAAGTTTGGTTTGTACGGCGTGATATTTTATCAATTAATATTGAAACCGGAAGTTATAGTTGATTTATACCACTTCCGGTTTTAGTAGAAAGGTTAGAGTGAAAACGGATTCCATTCTTGAGGAGCTTACTCAATTGCAGAAAGCCAATTCTTGCTGTATATTTCAGTTTTGCTTTATCTAGTAATCACCGTTAAACACAGAAATGGTTTTGTTTCCATCACTTCTGGGTAAATAAATCATTTCCAACAAACAAAGTTGATTCCGAACTTTTGACTCTGCATCCTGTTCAAAATGGAAATGATCCATAAAGTAATTCTTCATTTTTTTGTCTCCCAGAAAGGGTGGACATCGAACAGATACAGTGAATGCATATACAGGGTGTTGGGAGCAAGAATATTATTAATAACAAGTGAATATTAAAAAATAATATCTTCACTAATATGGCACTTATCGTAGTCGGGCCAAGATATCACTGAGAAAATGGTACGTGAACTACCCAAATATCCATATTTAAGAATGCTCCAGTACTTGCACACCAATTTTCAGGGTGGTAGGTGGAGAGAGTGATCAAGTACTCCCAAACAACCGTTCTAAAAAATGATTGTGCAAGAAACTGAGGTTCTGAAAGAAGACTACTAGTTCCTCAGTGATGTCTTGAGCCGACTACTATTGGTCCTGTAATAGTAGAACTATGGACTTTTAAAGTTCATTTTTTCACGTTTTCGGCATCCTATAGCCACGAAACTATTCACTTCCGACCACAGGTGCATATGAACGTTTTACTTATTTTGATATGAGAAATATATTCCCAAAATATTGTAAGAAACTTTTGTAACACCCTGTATAAAGCAGTTTTCATGAACTAAACTCCTTAAAAATTGATAATTGAACTATATATAATATTGCCTCTCTTTAATAAATGAATTTGCATTTTGCTTTAAAATTCTCTCTCTGTGGAACTTGCTGGATGTTAATTTACTTCCTAGGAATAGTTTGTGTTATACACTATTTGTGATAAGTGACCGTATGTTCCTGTGTAATTAATAATCCGCGTTGTCAAAATACATATGAATATAGTGTTGCAGAAACGGAAGTAACCGTGAAATGACATGTTGAGTGAAGTGAATAACTGTTCAGTAGTATATAATAGATTACATCCGTTTTGAAGTTTACGTCACAAATGAACTCATCATCACAAGTTGATAATGTCGCTCTCACACTGAATAACACGTAATTAATTTTCCGTAGACGTTAAATGATGTGTCAAAAACAAGGAAAGAAAAAAAGCTTTTTATAAAAAAAAGTAAAGAATACAAGGTTATTAGCTGGCGGTGACAGTCAGTGAAAGTTACTCACTGTGTCCCATTTTCGCTGGAAGTGAAAAAACTGGGTCAGTGGGTTCACAATGGAAATGGCTTGCGTTTGAAATTTATGGGATGACACCATCTCTTGCAAATGTGATAAGTGTGCGTATGTTCCTCTGGTAAAAAGTGTTAGGAATTTGAAGTAGGGAATTCCGTTCTTTCTCTTTTGAGTCCTTTTTATGTAAATGTTGAGATTTCTGCGCATTGTTTTGATAATATATTGTTGGAATCTGAATATCGAGATCGAACAATTGAAGTATTATCAGGGTTGCCAAGAAACAAAAGGCAAATAGTCACGATTGTGAAGTCACTAAAAACAATCCGAGATTGCAAAGAAATAATTACGTATATTACTGAAGCAATGGCAGATCCAAAGGGTTCTGGGAGGGCCTGGTCCTTTTTCTCGAAAAATCGTCTTCCCTTATGTGACTCGCTGTAGTTTGTGGAAGCACTGACGGTCAGCAGTCGCATCTATTAGTAACCCTAGATATTGATTCACTACTCTTCTTATTTTCTTAATAACATTGCCATTGTCCTTAATTAATACAACTATCTACTCTATTAATAAAACTATATACATTTAGTCATTTACTCGTGTATTATTACAATTTATGGTTAGTTTTTCGTATGTAAAGTTACGACTCATCAACATATTATTATTATTATTATTATTGAGCTGAGCGAAGCGAAGCTCTTATACTCGGGTTAGCCGTTTGGTTGTCCGCGAACTCCTCCTAGACCGTTTGGCCGATCTCAACCAAACTTAGCACGCTGATAGAGTATGTCGTGCTGAGTGACAACATAGGTCGAAATCAAAAATTCGATGTACCATCGAGGAATAATCACCGAAAAACGCTTCCTCCTAGACCGTTTGGCCGATCTCAACCAAACTTAGCACGCTGATAGAGTATGTCGTGCTGAGTGACAACATAGGTCGAAATCAAAAATTCGATGTACCATCGAGGAATAATCACCGAAAACGCTTCCTCCTAGACCGTTTGGCCGATCTCAACCAAACTTAGCACGCTGATAGAGTATGTCGTGCTGAGTGACAACATAGGTCGAAATCAAAAATCCGATGTACCATCGAGGAATAATGACCGAAAAACGCTTCCTCCTAGACCGTTTGGCCGATCTCAACCAAACTTAGCACGCTGATAGAGTATGTCGTGCTGAGTGACAACATAGGTCGAAATCAAAAATCCGATGTACCATCGAGGAATAATCACCGAAAAACGCTTGCATAGACTTAACATGGGGAAAAAGTTTTCACGCGATTTTTTTGTCAACAATTAAAAATGGCATTTATTATTGCATAATGGCCAGGAATGATTACGTAGTTTAAGCTCGCTCAGCTCATTTCATTGCAATCGGGTACATCCATTGCATTCCTAGTTATTATTATTATTATTATTATTATTATTATTATTATTATTATTATTATTATTATTATTATTATTATTATTATTATTATTAAAAATACTATAGTACGGAAAGTATAACGTCGTTGGATTCTGACGAAAAGTTGTAGTGAGGTTTATGGGGAGTGGCCAGCTTAATTACACGTGGCTTGTTGAGCGCAGTAAACGGTTGGTGGTGATTGGCTACACTCTTACTATACCCCCAGTAACGAGCAGGTCCAAGCACGGGAAGCCAACAATGTTATACCTTCTGGGCAATAGTTGAATGCCCGTTCTTCGCACGAGTAGAATACGTTTAATTTTAAACATAAAGGGCACCAGGGATCCCAAAAACTATGATCATTCTTTTTAATTATATTGTGGTAATGATTTTCCTACATGGTTTATGATTGATTTTGTTGATCTCGAGTTTTAAACACACCTTCTTCCGAATCGTTTTCTAATGGAGTACGATAATCCACTTCCCTACGAAATGAACAATGATTACCTATTTTGCATTGTCGATTTTCCTTGGCTCACCTATGAGTCATTTACTACAAGTATGAGTAATTTCAACACACCGAAACATTTCAGGGGCTTTGAAGCAGAACGTGTTTCGCTTTGCAAATTGAAACCTTTAATTGAACAAAACACATTATGAACTCAAATGAAATACAAGCGACACAATTAAGATTAATTCATGAAATGTATAACAATGTTAAAATTACTAAATAATTAAGCTTGCCGTACGTCCCGTAAAATACTAGACAGTAACGATTTTGAACCCAAGTGTCCCCGTCAATTTAGTCGGGACAGGCAAATGTCCCGTATTTTAGTCCCGTCCCATTTGTGCTCTCAATATCAGCTTATCGATATCAGCAAGATGTAAACTTAAGTGTTTAAGAAACGAAAACTATATTTTGTACAATATGAGTAAAATTTCATGCAGACCTACTAATTTTCTTTGTGTGAAAACCCCGTTATTATTATTATTATTATTATTATTATTATTATTATTATTATTATTATTATTATTATTATTATTATTATTATTATTATTATTATTGTAAGAACAACATTTAATTTTCTTGAGTCATTCTAGAACACGCACTATTGTGTCTATGCAGGACATTGTAAGTTCATGATTTTTTTTCGTCTGCTAGATTCTTAAATAGCATCTTATTTGGGTTACATTTCCAAATTAAAAAAAAAAATCATGTAAATGCAATATTCAATAGTTCTCCAGAGGCATGAAATTTCCTGAGAATAGATTGCACTACAGATTATTCATTACTTCTTTGTG
The DNA here is from genome assembly GCF_964235325.1 of Thermobia domestica. NCBI lineage: Eukaryota > Metazoa > Arthropoda > Insecta > Zygentoma > Lepismatidae > Thermobia > Thermobia domestica. Next base: position 93,038,044 of record NC_137456.1, read on the forward strand.
TCCATTTCAAATAAAGCAGTTAAAATGTTTCCAAAATGTGTATTGTGTTGTAATTTTTTTTGGGGGGGGGGGAGAATCGAAGTGTCCCGTATTCTCATGAGAAAAATATGGTAGGCTTATAATGAAATTTCTAACAAAATGTGTGGTAGACTTCAACTTAATAAATGAAATCAGTAAGTCCAATACAAATTTACTGGACATGGTAACACTGCTCTTATGATTTTCTTATACTGTAGAAGAAAAAAAAACAGTTACTACATCTGTTTTTACAATTCTAAGTACCTAAAACATGAGATTATAGGTCCAGAAAAAGTCTCATTTAAATAACATGGGGAAAATCTATATCCCCTCTTTAGACCCCCTAAAAATTAAAAATATTCACTTTTGGCAATTTTTCTGTGGGTTTGTCTCAAAAAGCTATAATCATGTGAAATTTAATCATTGTAGCCCTGCAGGAAGTGCTCAATAATTTGAGGGCGTAAAAGGTGTCCTATATAAATAACATTGGAAATATTTTTCATTTTTCAGTTCTCTATAAAACCACTCTAAAGTTGGAATTTTTTACTTTTGGCAATTTTTCTGTCGGTTAGTCCTGGAAGGCTACAATCATGCCAAATTTCATCATTCTAATCTTGCCTGAAGTGCCTAAACATTTTGGGGTATAGAAGACGTCCCATATAAATAACATTGGAAAGGTTTTTCACTTCCCCATAAAACCACTTTACGTTTAGAAATTTTCATTTCTGATGATTCACTTAGGTAAAGCTAACGAAAGCGTACAAGCATACCGAATTTGAAGTTTTTATTCCAATTCTAAGTACCTAAAACATGAGATTATAGGTCCAGAAAAAGTCTCATTTAAATAACATGGGGAAATTCTTCATCCCCTCTTTAGACCCCCTAAAAATTAAAAATATTCCCTTTTGGCAATTTTCCTGTGGGTTTGTTTCGAAAAGCTATAATCATGTGAAATTTAATCATTGTAGCCCTGCAGGAAGTGCTCAATAATTTGAGGATGTAAAAGGTGTCCCATATAAATAACATGGGAAAGATTTTTCAGTTCCCTATAAAACCACTCTAAAATTGGAATTTTTTACTTTTGGCAATTTTTCTGTCGGTTAGTTCTGGAAGGATACAATCATGCCAAATTTCATCATTCTAATCTTGCCGGAAGTGAATAAACATTTTGGGGTATAGAAGACGTCCCATATAAATAACATTGGAAAGATTTTTCAGTTCCCCATAAAACCAGTTTACGGTTAGAAATTTTCATTTCTGATGATTCACTTAGGTAAAGCTAACGAAAGCGTACAAGCATACCGAATTTGAAGTTTTTATTCCAATTCTAAGTACCTAAAACATGAGATTATAGGTCCAGAAAAAGTCTCATTTAAATAACATGGGGAAATTCTTCATCCCCTCTTTAGACCCTCTAAAAATTAAAAATATTCCCTTTTGGCAATTTTCCTGTGGGTTTGTCCCGAAAATCTATAATCATGTCAAATTTAATCATTGTAGCCCTGCAGGAAGTGCTCAATAATTTGAGGGTGTAAAAGGTGTCCCATATAAATAACATGGGAAAGATTTATCAGTTCCCTATAAAACCACTCTAAGGTCGGAATTTTTTACTTGTACTGATTTACTTAGGTAGTGCTTACGAAAATGTGTAAGCATATCGAATTTCAAGTTTCTATTCCAATTCTAAGTACCTAAAACATGAGATTATAAGTCCAAAAAAAGGTCCATTTAAATAACATGGGGAAATTTATCATCCCCTCTTTAGACCCCCTAAAAATTAAAAATATTCACTTTTGACAATTTTCCTGTGGGTTAGTTCCGGAAAGCTACAATCATGCCAAATTTAATCATTGTAGCCCTACAGGAAGTGCTCAATAATTTATGTCAGCTCATGTAGTTTTATATATAGTTAGGATTTCTAACAAAATGTGTGGTAGACTTCAACTTAATAAATGAAATCAGTAAGTCCAATACAAATTTACTGGACATGGTAACACTGCTCTTATGATTTTCTTATACTGTAGAAGAAAAAAAAAAACAGTTACTACATGTATATTTCCCAAAGGTAAAATATATACTATATACTATACGTTACAAAACCGCGTTATGTGAGTAATGTATTACTACGTGACTTGTATAAACAGTTTTTTTAAAAGTTAACACTTCTATAGAATTCTTTTCTTTAGTGAGATGCCTAGAAACTGACAAATTCACCTTCTGCTTACATTAAAAAAAAAAAAAAAAAAAAAAAAAAAAAAAAAAAAAAAAAAAAAAAAAAACAGAAAAGCAAACCAAAACCTCATAGCAGATCAATGCAGGTGAAGGTAACATTCATGATCCATTTCCATGTTGTAAACCTAATTATCATGTAGTCTTTATTATTTTTTTAAGGGTCAAACTAAAAATTAACGATTACGCATTTAATTCACATATGTACGTCAATTCTTAACAATACACTTGCATGTGTAAGACAGATATTTTTGTTTTGAACCTAATTGCACGGATGATTGTGGTAAACGAAAGAACTAAATCACAAGAATATGAATAACTGATATATATATATATATATATATATATATATATATATATATATATATATATATATATATATATACGAGGCGTGTTTTTTAAGTAAGGTCCGTTTTGTTGTAGACACTAGTAGTTCGCGCGCATACCGCAACGAGCGTGTGTGTCGTGTACCGGCATGCCTCGGGAACAACTGTGCTCAGTTTCCGCTCTGTAGCTGACCTGTACGGTTGTGTTCCGTGCTTTCACAATGTTTAAGACTATCAAATCGCCCGCTGCGTGTGAGGTTCGCTCAGTGATACGTTTTTTGTCAGCAAGAAACCTGTCTGCTGCAGAAATTCATCAGTGGTAGAGCGTTCACCTCTGGTGCTTGGGGTCCCGGGTTCGATCCCCGCCCCCGCCAAGTGAACCTTGTGGTGGACAAACACCGTGCTCGTGGGTTTTCTCGGGGTTCTCCCGTTTCCTCCCACTTTCTTCATTCTACCATTTCACTCATCTCTCATTATCACCGTCTCCTTTAGCCTAACCGTGGGACGTAAAACTTACAGATTTCATTTCATTTTTTCTCTTCCTACAGAAATATTAAGATGCCACTATTGTCGTTTCGAACTTTTTATGTTGACTCGCAACACTGACTGAGAAGAATCCTGTATATAATCACGTGACGCGTAGCGCGTAGCTACGGATGACTGTGTAAGCACACACGCGTAGTGCGGAGGGCGGAAAACGGGACGCGGAGCGCGGAGCTCCGCTTGACTGTGTAACGGGCCTTAGGTTGCATTTCAATCAAAATGTAATGTTCTAAGGCCAGGTCGACGCAAATACCTTCTATTTTCAAAAATTTAATTTTAAACAGTACAACCGTTTCCTTAATTTTTCATTATAGAAATTGTCACTCTTTTCGTCTTTAGAAACGGAATTTTTGGACATGTATCAACTTATTTTTAATAAGGAGTATATATACACCAAGTTTCATCTGCCTAACGTGACAAGTTCGAGAGATACTATAGTTTTGACCGTAAATTTCGAACCGTTTCTTTCTGTAGGATATGTATCTTAGTGAAAGTTACATGACAAAGACCCGGCATGAACCAAGTACTACGTTCAAAAATTCCATTTCAAACGGAGACGCGGAGTCGATTTGTACAGCGGATAAGCATACATACAAATATTTTTCTTCCAAGCGGCATTAAGAAAAATAGATCAGTGAAACATTTAAAACAGGGATGCAAATAAGCAACAAAATTTTACAAGCCCAAGAAAAAAACTACTAGCCCACATCCCACAATAGAAATCATTTTACTTGCCTTCGGTATAACGTTAAATACTCGCCCAAACCGATGAACCACTCGCCCTGGGCGAGTGGGCGAGTGGTTATTTATTTATGAGTTTGTTTTTCTAATATAATCGGATGTGTCCAGATCCACAACCAATGTGTCCAGTTCCAGTGATTGGGGAAGAATGTCGAGATTAAATTACAAATCCCACACAATTAGCAAAACACAGTATCTTTTGATCATTGTCGCCTTCCTCCTTCTCATGTCTTTGGTGGCCTGTACTACTTTATTTTTTAATATACTGAGTTTCTTGCCTATTTTATCTCCTCCTCTTCTGCTTCGACCACGATATCTCTAGGACGGTTATGGTCATTTTGATTCTTTATGTATTTCTTCCAAATCCTATGGATTCTTTGATGGCCAGTGACTACGTGACTGTTTAATTTTGAATCCAAACTTGTTTATAATTTTGTTCGGTCTTTCTTCCAATTTCGGTGCTTTCTGATACATTAGATCATATCTATCATATAGTTAAAGTTCCATTATTTCTTTACGCATCTGTTCATTATACTTCTCTTTGGCTCTGTCAGTTTCTCTTCTCAATTCATTCTTTCTGTAATTCTTTAATATCTGTGTCTTCTGCTCTTCTGTGTTTCTCCATTTTTTAAAGTATATCCTCAGTTACTCACAGCTTTCTCTGTACCCTTTCCATCTGGCTTTATAGAGGAGTTAACTTTCAAAACGGTAACAATATTTCATTACTTCAGTCAGGCGGTAACAGAATTGTAGGTAATCTTTATGTATGATAAAATAAATACAAAGTAACTTCGCGTTAGGCTTGAAAAAAAAACAACGTAAAATTGCATATATACTATAGAATTTTAAATTATACAGTTAGTGTTCCTAAACCTGAAAAGGATATCAAGTTACAATCAGTTAGTTATACCTGTAACTTTGTTGCCATGGCAGCACGTAAAGTGTAAATGAGTTTAAATGACGTGTTAAATGTAGGAGTTTACTGCAAATGATGGTAGGAAGTTGCATTATTGAGTAAAAGAGGTTGAGCACTTTAACGGTTACCGTATTAATTTGTTAATCGCAGTCGTCCACTATGTCTCAGTGTTCGAGTATTTACCTCTTGTGTGTGCGTGAGTTTTCTCGGGATTCTAACATTTCATGCTACTTTCTTCATTCCATCATTATCATCAATCTTATTATCACTGTCTCTCTTAACCTCGTAAGTAGTCATGAGACGTTAAACGAAAAAAAATCCCAATGTTAGCTGCATGTCGTATACAGTGCAGTTTTATGCATTTTTTGTATGAAAAATGTATTAGCTACGTAATTTATTATTAAAACACAATGTTAAGGGTACATTTTTTCTCAGGGAATTGTGGGGCTGATTTTATTTAAAAGGACTATGAACGTTGATGCTTGTGAGGACATTTTGATGCTTTGTATGGAGGAACTTGACAACTTTCATCATATGCATCACTAGTTTCAACAAGACGGTGCCATGTCATCACATCCAATGAGTCTATGACACACATAAGATTGTAAACTATCTCTAAAATCACCAGTCTTAGGGTATGTGAATTACTTTTTGATGGGTTTTCATGACTGAAGAATTCACAATAACAAAGTACGGATTGTACAAGATATCTTACCACATATTACCAAGTTCACACAGTGTGTAAGAAAGGATTGTAGTATATTTCAATATGAAACTATAATATTTGCTTCAATTGTAAATTACTTGTTTAACCTCTTATCTTGTTATAGAGCATATAACCATTGTATCAACTGGTTAATGAACACATTTCATTAATGCAAAACATGTTCCAGTTGTCTGTCACAAATTTGCAAATGCTCCATCATGATTTAAAACAATTTTAACATAAGTGGATTCAGAGTATGCATTGTAATGGTCATCTCCTCCTGAAGATGATCCAGAGCAGTCATATCGTGATTATCTCCTTCTGGAAATGATCAGAGCAGTAACTAAACAATTATCTTCACCTATAGATGCTAAGAGTAATAATTACAATGATTATCTCTTCCTGGAGATGGTCCACAGCAATCATTATAGTGGTTATCTTTTTTTTTTTAGAGATAATCCAGAACAGCAATTTTAGATTACATCCTCATAGAGATGATCCATTATCTTCTCCTGGAAGGGAACAGAGAAATGAAAATATAAAAAGAACTTAGAAGAAAAATAACTCAGTTCGAAAACGCAATAAAAACCAGAAAATGAAAACTTTTCTGAAATGAATGAACCAACTTCAAAAAAAGCACTAAAAGGTAAATAAATAATAAAAGCACTAAAAAGCAGAAGCAATAATATTAAAGTGCTTAAAAGCATAAAATATCTCACTGCTATCTAAATATTAAAATGCAAGGTTTATATGTTTATGGTCAAAAAAAGTTTATATGTTTGTGCACTTTTACATGTTTGTGGCCAATTCTTTTGATAATGATATCTCGGACAGTACAAGCTCTTGAAAGATGCCTTTTTCACTGATCGATTGCAAATTTTGTGTAGCAGTTCACTTTTAATTGAATATTTTTTTAAAAAAGTGGCCGTTATTTCTTTATTATATTTTTAGGGGTACACTGGAAAGCGAATATTGGATCATGTTAAACCTGCATTATCTGTCAGTCAACATGGATTTCTGAAGGGCAGATCTACTGTATCAAATCTAGCACTAATAGCAGACTACATTTCGAAGGAACTTGACAAGCAAGGACAAGTAGATGCCATATATACTGATTTTTCTAAAACATTTGACGTCATTGACCATGACATTCTCTTAGACAAACTGGCATCCTTTAACTTCTCGAAATCAACTCTGCAATATTTTGCTTCCTACCTTCAAAATCGTAAACAAACTGTGTTGTATCGTAATCATAAATCTCAAATCTTTCATGCAACATCTGGAGTCCCTCAAGGCTCGAATCTGGGACCTCTACTTTTCATTTTGGCGGTAAATGATCTTCCTGAGTGCTTTCAATTTTATAAAAATCTACTCTTTGCTGATGACCTTAAAATATTCAACAGAATTGAAACAATTCAGGACTGTTTAGAACTTCAGAGTGACTTACAAAATCTTGAAATTTGGTGTAAAAACAATAAATTTAAGTTAAAGGTTCGTAAATGCAGTTATTTAACATTCACTAGAAAAGAAAAATATATTCAATATAATTATTCAATATTAGGGGAAAAACTAAAAAAGCTTGATTTTATAAGGGATTTGGGAGTTATTTTTGACTCAAAATTAACCTTTATTCAACATATTGAAACTATTTGCAAAGAAGCCTACAAAAATCTTGGATATATTTATCGAGTCAGTAAAGATTTTCAAAATGATCAAACTTTAATTGTGCTGTATTATGCATACGTCAGGTCAAAATTAGAATATTGTAGTAATATATGGAACCCTAATATACAGAAATACTCATCCTTGATTGAGCGTACTCAAAATAAGTTTTTAATTCTTCTTACCCTTAAGAAAACAAAATTCTATCCAAAATTTGAAAGCTACATTAACCTTGTTGAAAATTTTAATTTTGAAACATTAGAACTCAGGAGAAGAAATATTGATTTATTGTTTTTACACAAACTCTTTCATGCCAAAATAGACTGTCCTGATCTTAACGAAAAATATGTATCCAAGTACCATCCATTAAATTGCGCACTGCTTCGAAAAATACATTTTTTTTTGTATGACAGCGAAAACAACGTTTTAAGCAGATCTCCTATATGGAGAGTTAGTGCAACCTACAACAGGTTAGTTAAAGAAAATTTCAACCTGGATGTACTGGCAATGGATGTAAGTAGTTTTAAGAAGTCTATTAATTTTGTAAGACAAATGTGTTTATTACCAATAGCTTTATTAACCTATATAATCTGTATAACGATATACTATGTAACACTGTAATTAGGCCTGTGCCTGTTGTGTTATATGTCAATAAATCTAAATCTAAATCTAAATCTAAATATCTATATATTAAAACATATACAGAGAAGTCAATTGGGTTGAGGGCGGGCCACTATATGCTTATTCGACAGGACTATTTATTCTATTCCAACAACATTCCATCCGAAAACAATATTGCAATGGTTCCAAGATTGTCCCTAATGTATGTAAGCTTTAGAATCAAAATGCTGGAAAAGATACACTCTCATTTGAATATGTTATAAATTCACACATGGGGCATAGTAAGTCAAAATATTTGCTGGGAGATAAATATACACATACGTTGATCAGCGGTCTTAAATAACACATATAAAGAAGTAAGTTTCTATGGTAGATTTCCAAATTATAGGAAACAGGAGTTCCTATAGACCAACCACTTCCTGTTTAATAAGATGAATAGAGCAGAGATAAAACTTATTTTAGGGGCGCTGAATATCAATCACAATATCACTTATATGTATCTTTTACTGATTTTGCTCTGATACCTGTGGATAGAAGAACGTACGGACGGACGGACAGAATCGTATTTCTCATGTTTATGCAAATCATAATTTTAAAGTCTAAGCGTGTACAGTGAACTATTTCTGACAGTCAGAAGTTGTAGCATTTACCAATGACTGTCCATTACACTGCATTAACCTAGATTAAAAGCACGAGAGAAATGAACCGGCAGAAAAGTAAAGTAATTAATCAAAATTGAATCAGAGTGAAGGTTCTGGCGTCATTGAGAATTACACGTTTTCTGGCTTGAAGCATCCATCCATGTTCTATCAACCCCCTTTCTAGTTCTCCAGGGGATCTCGATAACATCAAAATGACAAAAAGCACGAAATCTCGTGGCAGGAAGATCATTATTCCAGCATCTATACAATAACGTTAACCACGCAAAGTCAGAAACCACCGTTACGTATGACGGGGTCAATAGCCTAGCCCAGAGGAATTTTCGCTACATGTTCTTGCTCTAAGCAAAACTGACAATGTTAAAAAGTATAGCAGAATATGGAGCATGACTAACGATCATGCTGCCCTATTTCTTCTTGAAAAATATTCTAAGCTCTGGTAATTATATAGGCCATACACTTCAGAAATATAACACTTTCTCGCTTGTCAGTGGCGAAATGTGTTTCTCAACATTAATTTCAATATGTATCCGTCTTGCACTTAACTATGCAAGTGTCTATTGTAGGTATCCTGATTAAATGAAGAGTTATTATCTTGGATATAAATAGGGTATATTAACTGTTTCCTTTTCTTATTTTTGTAGCAAGCTAACGTGAGGTAAATACGCACTTTAATCTTTCAAAGTTCATTTTCATGGGCTGTCTTCTTTGTATAAACATTACGAGTTATTTATAAATTTGTCTCTTTTTTCTTTACTACACTGTTAACAATCTTTACTAAGTATTGACCAATTTACATGCTCATATAGTAACAGACTTGAAATTTTATGAAACATTTATTAACATTATAGTCTTGAATAGTGCATCTGTCATATATGATGAGGCAAGAGTTTTCACAATCTAGCTCTTAAGATTATTGTTAGATCCTTATGAAATTTACGTGGGACTACGATGAAAGAATATTCTTCCAAACAAAGAAATAATACTTCATCTATGTCGATGTTATGCGTGATGATACACAAAAATATGGTACGTACACTTTCAGCCATTGTGGAGTCTCAAGGTCTACCTCCAAAGACTATCATTACATTATGCCGATATTTATATGGGACTACTGCTAAAGTATGCTCTTTCAAACAAAACAAGAATTATCGACATCAAAACCCGGCGTTCCTGAACAAGCAAATATAATATTAAGATATTAACAGATGTCTTAAATTTCATTTAGCAGGATGTTGCAAGATTAAATGAAGCATTCCGAAAAAAAAAATGGTGGTATGAGAGGAATCTACGATGTGTGAGAGGGAACGAAGGAATCTTGAGTAAACTCGTAGATATGATGTCGCCCCCCTCAAGCTTTCATAGATGGATTAGTTCTACTATTCGGCTCTAAACTTTAAGTAATAGGGTTGATAGCTACTTAATTACCCATATAAAATTTAAGGATTTAAAGGTTCAACACAGCAGAGGAAAACATGATAGTTTTCTATATGTTAATTCAATCTGGTCAGAGTTGTAGTTGTGCATCTCTTTCTCTGGTCTTGTCTTCTATCCTTCTCCTAACTACTTTTGGACTTCATAGATAGCAGGAGCGCACCCATGACGGTGTTCACCAGGTCCGGACTACCCAAAACTTTCTAGTTCAACATACATTTGTATACTTTCTTAATAAAACTACACACGTGTAACAGGAAAATGATTAATGTAGCATGAATATTTAATTTTACATTTTATTTGTACCCTTCTCTTATAAAAACAACCTAATTATATATTTTTTTCTTGAAAATATAGATGGAAGTATTTTACAATTACTTATCGGGTACAGAATAATACCCGTTCAATACTACATACACGAAATGGCTTCTCGTATTGGCCCTAACACCCAAAGCTTGCATTGCCTCCAACAATAATTTCTGGGTGCGCCCCTGATAGGCAGTATTGCTTTTAAATAGAAAGAAAAGTCCGCTTCAGTATTTATCTAATATAGTTCTCTGGAATGTTGATTAGAATTGAGCTTTTCATATATAAGTTTATTCTTAGGAAATAAAATAAGTACTTGCATCATCATTAATTCTAGCATAGAACGAACATAATAGGCTATTTTTAATGAGACAATGTGAAATTTCCCCCTGATAAATAAATAATGTTTAAGTTAAAGTCTGAAAATTTTGTGAGGGATTCAGTTGATTTTTTTAAAGACAAAAACTCATTAAGTTTTAAGGTCTTTTAGATGTGACATCTTCAAATACTCCTTTTGTTTTAAACGCGTACCTTTAAACTAACTAGATTTGGTCATTAATTAACTAATCACATTTTGAAAGAGGAAGACACGATCTAAAAGACGCCCACATGTTAGTCAGGCTCTTGACCTTTTGCGTTTGAAGTAAGATTCACGCAAAAGGACTACGGCTAAACATATTTTGACCTAATTATACGAAGCGTAGGAATTCCTACTTACACAAGCCGCATGAACTGGCTACGTGTCGTGCGAAGTTAAGTAGACTGATGAGAAGTTGCATTTCAGGCACGTTACATTAGTAGGAGTGCCACCCTTTTCTATGAATTATGTTCATCCACTCACAAATCCTCACGAAATATCTCACACATCATTATGAATGTACAGCCGAATCAGTAATACAATAAGCTGAAAAGCATTTTTTTTGGTAAATAATTGAAAAATACTTCCTTTTTATTCATAACCTATATGAAAATAACATATACCCAGGTAGAACACACCTGACATTGCTTGAAACCGAAGCTATCTTGAAGGGTGAAGTTTCCATATCCTTATATACCAGTTATTACATTATGTTACTGATCACTATGATTCCTTAATACCTGGGATATACAAAATAGTTCGTATGAAGCACATCGTATAGCTGATTAGACAGATAGTAAATTGTGTTTTAGACACGTTACATTAGCTCGAAAGCCCACCTTGCATGACCCATAAGGGGCTCTTCCACGAATTCTTATGAAGTTTTCTAATATACGAAACACCAGTACCTCAAAATGATTCCCCATCTAGGACCGTAATAAATACTACTTTGGAACTATAAAGGTAACCAAGAAAGTTCTGTCACTTTAAGTGGAGACCTGTGTTCAACTTTGGAACTATAAAGGTAACCAAGAAAGTTCTGTCGCTTTAAGTGGAGACCTGTGTTCAATTGGCCTTCACACCATGAGTTGAATGTGAATAGATATAAGGCGAAGGTCAGTTGTTGGTGTGGGAATATCCAACATACTAACTGGTTGTGGCACTTCAGTTACACCATGATATTATGTAAGGACAGAGTAAACATGGAATCTCCACAGAGTGTCATAAAGGGCGTGTGTACTGTACGAGTTCAAACTGCGGTCAAACGCCGCTGCAGCGGGACGGAAGATATGCCAGCCCTTTGGTGAGGGTATCGTGACTACGCAGACAGTGCAGCGGTGGTTTAACAAGTTTAAGGACGGTGAGTTTATGAAGATCAACTTATGTACAAAATTAAGATCTTCAGGCAGCAATTGAGGCAAAGAGTGACCAGACATATGAGGAACTGGGACTACAATTCAATGTGAGTGGAGAAACCATTCGGCAGCACCTCCATCAACTTGGAAAGCATTACAAGTTGGGTCAGTGAATGCCACTTGATTTGACTCCGAGCGAGAAGGCAACGAGAGCAGACACCTATGTTTCTTTGCTGTCTCGTCTGAGGAACGAGCCATATCTGGACAATGTTGACATGTGATGGGAAGTGGATCTTATACGAAGCTCCACGGCGCCGTCATCATTACCTACCATCCCATGAGCCGGTTCCAAATCAGCCGAAACCAGTACTGCACCAGAATAAGGTCCTCCTGTGTGTTTGGTGGACTGCTCGTGGCATCGTGCATCGGAAACTGCTTCCAGCTGGTCAGAGCATCAATGGAATTGTGTATTGTCATCATTTGAGCCGTGTTAAAGAAGAACTCAAAACTCTGGAGCCAACACTTCTGAATCACAAAGGGGGTCCTCTTGTTACAGGACAACGCTAAGCCCCACGTGGCTAGGATGACCCAGGGTACCATTCTACGCCTTGGATGTTAAACACTATTGCATCCTCCATACTCCGTGGACATTGCACCGTCCGATTATCATTTGTTCCATTCCTTGGACAATCACCTTAGAGGATGTCGGTTCAAAGCCCTAGTAGAGGTTCAAAATGCACTTGATATCTTCTTCGCTTCACGGCCCACCAAGTTCTACCGCGACTGAATCCATGGCCTTCCAGAATGTTGGCAGAAGGTCGTCGATTCTGATGGGGCTATTTTTGATCTTTCAGGTACGTCTTAGGTGACATATGTTCGAAGGTGGTGAGTGAAAAAGCGACAGAACTTTCTTGGTTACCTTTATATTATGTAAACTTACGTCCAAATACCTTTAAATAATTAAATTCTGAAGTTGCTTTCCATCTTTCATTATAGGTTTTACAGTGTAAAGTGTGCAGCATTATCTATACTTGGAACTGCATTTTTTTAAATAACTTATTAATGTTGCATGTAAAAATCTATTAGAGGTTGTAAGATTTAACTTGATTTATTTGTCAGGCTAAAACCAAAATTGTCTAACAATGTTTCAATGTTCTGTTTTAAGTTACGAATTGATTTAATTGAGGAGTTTACTGAAAGAGGGAACTATGCCACAAATCTTAAAAAAAAAAAAAATGTTTACCATATATACTCTATAACGACTTATCAATAAGATAGTCGTAAACCTGGTTCGTTTGCTGAGATAAAAATCCGAAGTGGTAGTAATTCTTTGGCATAAAAATATTAGCTTCGATATTTTAATACCATTAATCTCACCTTTTTAATAAAAATGACAATGTCTATAAACAGTGTTAAACTGGTTTATTATTTGATATAACTTAAATATCCTTTTCTTAAAACTGTTAAGTACACAAATTCACTGACTAGGTAACCATAAAACATGTTCATATCAACAACTATCCCATAATAATCTCATACATATATTAAAAACATTCTTCTTACGTTAATATGAAATTAACGTTCTACTAAGTATAGTGCATATGTATGAGTACTTTCTGCCCAAGGTACAGGTAAATATTACACAAGCCAAAGTATTTTGTTATATAAAAATGTCGCTCGACAAAGGGACTGAATATAAAAGTCATGAGTAGGCTTGGCTTTTATCTTCAAGAACCACTGGTCCGTTTACATTAATGTTCTTACATAGCTTGTGTCCAACATATTTTAATCGCACCTTGTATATCTATTCATTACATTTCACATATACATTAAACAAATCTTACACTTCATCAATACCTATTTTTAACAATAAAGTTTTAACACAAATTAATATAATGAAAACAATTTTTGTGCTTGATTAATCATGAATTAAATTATAATCCTTCACGTTAATAAGAAAGAATTCAAGTCATTGTAAACTTATCGTTGATGAATAAAAATCGAAGAAAACATAATTGAACAAAGATCAAAAATCAAACACAATCTACGTTTGAATAAGCACATGTAAGTAAATAAATCTATTTTTTTTACAGAAACAAAAGACACCCTTTTGTTATTATATAAATACATTTTTATTATTATTATTATTATTTTTCATTCCTATTTATTTGAGCAAGAATGTCAGGTGCTACTAATTCTTTCACTAGATGCATCCATTTTTCCTTTGTATACGGAGTAGGTTTCCAAACCTTTAACTCATCTATATTGCGAAGTCCAATTGACATCCCCGTTTTAGCGTTCAACAATTCGAAAACTTTAGGATTTATTTCCTTAAAACATAAATAAGGACCTGAGAAAATGTCACAAAATTTGTAAATCTTCTTTAGCAACATATTACTTTGCGGATGTTGTTTAACAAAAACTAAGTCATTGACCTTGATCCGATATTTTCCTTCCTGCAAAGACTCTACTTGCGAATTACGTTTCAAAAACTTGTTATGTCTTCGGATCTTTACCATATTCACTAGATTGGATGAATCTATAATTGTCGAATCTTCCAATTTGACATCAAAATGTTGTTCCACAGGGAAAATCAAATCAGAGCCATTATGAACATTAGCAGGAGACACACCTAAAGTGTCTGATATAGAATGGTTCAAAAGGTACGTAATTTGGTTGACATGCTTAATCCATTCAGTATGTTTATCCTTACAAAAGTGCCGAAACAACATACCAAAATTGCGATGTACATTTTCTACCACGGAGCTACTTGGATGGTACGGAGTCACAAAATGAATTTTAATGTTGGCCTTGTTCATGGCTTTGAGAAACCAATTAAAGAGTCCTAATATTTGTCGTGTCTGTTTCACATTTACTGGCGCAGGTAGATCTTCTATGGCTTGAACTTTAGATTGACTGAATTGTAAACCAGAGGCATCAATTTGATACCCAAGAAATTCTATAGAATTCTGCAGAAATTTGGATTTCTGTAGATTGATAGTAAGGCCTGAACTTTCCAATCTGTCTAAAACTATATCTAAGTACTTCAGGTATTCATGTGGATTTTTCCCCATGATTAAGATGTCATCAGCATACGTTATCACGTTGCTACGTAAGTCTTGACCTAGAACTTTGTTCAAGCAGGATGCTAATGCTGCACTACCATTGATAAGCCCAAAGACTACACGATTGTATCCGTACAAGTGACCTTCAAAACTAAATGCTGTGTATGGTTTTGAATCTTCATGTAACTCGACCTGATTATACGCCATCACTAGATCTAGATTTCCGAATACAGTGTTCCCTTGTAAAGAAGCTAGTATTTCTTCTACTGGAGGATACCTCACTTGTTCCAGATCAATGTGACTGTTAGTGCGTCTCAAATCTAATACCACACGTAGAGAACCATTTTTCTTGGGAACAACATGTAATGGATTAAGGTGGACGCTTCTTGAAGGTCTAATGATCCCATCTCTTAACATATTTGCAATTTGCTGCCGTACATTCTCCCTGTACCTATATGGAATTATATAGGGCTTGGTTACTAGGGGTTTGTCTGTTTTAACTTTAAAAGAATAAACAAAATCCTTGCAACGTCCAGGACGTTCTGAAAAGACATTTCTATGTTTATATAAGATGTTCTTAAAGTCGGCTATTACTGTATTATCAGCAAAATCAAGGCTGCTTTCGAGTGATTTAACATGTTCAGAAAATAATACGTCATCCTTTACATTCATCAAATTTTGTGTCTTTTCCAATCGTTGATCATTTAATTTATCACTTTTTGCACTAATAGAAACATTATTCACTACAGAAGACATATCATTATATTGGCAAGCAAGATTATCTAATTTAGGAAGCAGTTTCTGAACGATTTCCTGCGGTATACCCGGTATCGTCAACGTTTGGTTTTTAAAATCAAGCATGACACGTAATTGGGATAATAAATCTAAGCCCATAATTAATTTCTCGTTAAGATCCTTTATTACCAGAATAGGGATTGATATTTCAAAATCTTGAATAGATATTGTCACACGAGTAATTCCTGCTACTCTCTTTTTATGTTTACCGGTAAAATCAACTATAATAAGATTCTCAGCCTTTTGTAACTTAGGATTCGAATAATTACTAGTAATTGCTTTCCACAATGAATACGATAATAGAGAGGCATTTGCTCCTGTATCAAGTAGAGCTTCGGTACTTAACCCATTGACTTTAATAGGTATTTTAGCTGTACTATATGACTTTAAAAATACAAAATTTTCTTCAATATTAAAACCATCATTGACAGTATCATCTTCAAACCAACAACGATTTACAACCGGTATAAATTGGTACTGACACCTATTAATTGCTATTTCAGAATAATTATTTACAGTGACGTCATGTGAAAAATCATTTTCATAATTAGCATGAACATGTAAATTGGAAGATAAATGTTCGTAAGAATTATCGTTTAAATTTTTAGATAAATGTTCATGAGAATCTACAGCTGACATGGATTTAACCCCTACCACATCAGCCGCGATTAGTTTAAATTCATACTCGTGTATGGTTCCAATAAGGTACACTGTACAGCACAATCGTGATTATGTCCCGTATTATTGTTCTGTACAGAAATTACTTCAATGCCTGGATCTTGATGCGAAGTGCCATCTCTTGTCCTTCCATTACGTCTATCCGCGTAGTTCGCTGTATTTCTGGAATTTCGCCATACATTACGTCGATTTTTAAATCTATTTTGACTATATGGTCTAACATATGAATTGCTACGATTAATTAGGTTAGGCGGATTCTCTACATAACCTTGTCTATTTTGCGCATTTTGATTGCTAGAGTATACTCGGCTTAGGTTAGGTTCTGTATTATTCACACTCCGAATATTTAAATTCCGAACAGGCACCAAATGATCTGAATTATTCTTATTTTTACCTATTCCTGATTGTGGATTCATGGCATGGTATTGAGTTTCGTAGCATTGGACAAGCATCAATAAATGGCTGAAACTCATACACTGTGTGGAAAATAAGATCTGTTGCAATTTAAATGGAAGCAAATTTCGAATCGATGCTATTATTCTCGATTCCGATTGCAAAGGATTAACGACCTTTAATTCGTTGTAGACATTTACAACAAATTCTACAACAGATTTGTGCAATCGAGGATTGAAGTGTTGATTTCTAAGGGTGGCATCTCTATTTGCCAGCAAAAAGTCATTTTCATAATTTGCGATTAAGGCCGCTTTGAATTCCTCATATGTACTAATGTGATCACGTATTGCCTTAAACCATAAGGAACAAGGTGGGAGTAATACATGGGGTATTAATTTCATATATTGTGATCGATCGATATACATTATATTGCATTCGTCTTGGAATTTCTCTAAGAAAGAAGTAGCATTCTCATTACACTTACCACTGAATTTGCTCATAGCTCGAATTTCACTCATTTTGACACTTAATTTGACCTTCTTTTTCTCATTCCTTGTTCTTGTTGAGTGATAGTTCCTATCCGTGGCATGCTGTGTCGTCACACCATCTATGTTTCGCTCATCAGTACTCTTCGGACAACTTTCTTCTAATATAATATCTTCATCAGACCCCGGCGAAGGCGAGTTCATCTCTGGTGAGTGGGGAAATTCAAAGCGATCACTACCCAAGTTATTACGGTAAATGTTGTCTTTCGCCTGTAACGTTCTAATCTCTTCTTGAATAGTAGCTAACAACTGTGTATTTACACGTATGTTATTAGAGTTGTTGCTGACCTGGATCTTTTGCTGTTTAATGGAAGATTCTATTACTTCTAAATCTTTTTTTACAGCACAGATTTCTTGATTTTGGTGATTGTGCTTTTCTTGACAATCATCGGATATCCTTTTTAACTTTTCCTCGAACTGTGAGGATATGTCGTTCACCACCTGGACAATTGTCTGTTTTGTTTCATCTGATTTCTGTTCTATCCGTCTACTTAATTCATCATTTTGCTTGTTAGCTTGGTCGAACTTCTGTTCCATTTCGTCAAACTTCAGTTCTATCTTCTGTTCCATGGTCTTGTTAGATTCGTTGAATTTCTGTTCCATGGTCTGCTTTAATTCTTCATTTTGCTTCTTTATCTCGGTAGACATCTGCATTAATTGTCGCTGTACAGCTAACAAGAGTCGATCCTCTGATGACAAACCGGGCGTTACACTAGTTTCACCTTGGTCACTAGTATTTGATTCTTGCTGCATTGTTTCGTTGTCCATTTTTCTTATGATTACTTTACCACTTCGCAATATGGTTAAGTTCGTATTCATTAACTGTAATATAAAAGTAAATTCAACCTTACTCTTCTTCTTCGGGAACTGAATTTACAAAGTCCCGGGTGAGGTAAACCAAATTTTTATAACGACTTATCAATAAGATAGTCGTAAACCTGGTTCGTTTGCTGAGATAAAAATCCGAAGTGGTAGTAATTCTTTGGCATAAAAATATTAGCTTCGATATTTTAATACCATTAATCTCACCTTTTTAATAAAAATGACAATGTCTATAAACAGTGTTAAACTGGTTTATTATTTGATATAACTTAAATATCCTTTTCTTAAAACTGTTAAGTACACAAATTCACTGACTAGGTAACCATAAAACATGTTCATATCAACAACTATCCCATAATAATCTCATACATATATTAAAAACATTCTTCTTACGTTAATATGAAATTAACGTTCTACTAAGTATAGTGCATATGTATGAGTACTTTCTGCCCAAGGTACAGGTAAATATTACACAAGCCAAAGTATTTTGTTATAACTCTTCTACTGATATATGTCATCTATCATGTGATCTACAATCAAGTGACAAAGTTCCCGCGTTTCTGCAGCAGATATCCTGAGTTCATAAATACATCGTCAGCAGCATTTTGAGTGAGAGAAGGAGCTTTACCACTTACTGATGTTATAGTATGGCAGTAGAGAAGGTACCAACAATGGAACAGTAAAATAGTACAGAGTGATGTTGGAATATCCAGTGCTAGCTTTCACGAAAATAACACAATGTGAAATTTGATACAACACTACTAGGCTAAGTCTTCTTCAAATACACCTATTTTGACATGGAACTCTGCAAGAAGATGCCACTTTGTCGCTCCAAAACCAGAAGAGATCTCGTGGTTGACTATCCTTATGTGTCTACACTTCTTGAAGAAATACCACTACCCTTATTCACATGGACGACGCATATCAGCTCCGAAGTTAATAAATCTCTTGCCAATAATGTTTTATAGTCGTCCAGTTTTTCATAATGTTTACCAAAAACTAACATCCACAGAAACAATGGTCAGGGAAGAGACTCCAGAAGACATGCTGTCTTTCTGTAGTTTATATGTAAACCTGTGAAAATGATCTACACTCACTCGAAAGTATTCAAGTCATGTTAAAACTCTTTGATGTACTATAATGATTTTTCCACATGAGTATACTACAAACGTTGTACTATGCATTTCATAATAAATGCTATTTACATTGAAATTCATATTTTTCCTTTTACATAATTTACCTAACAATAATTTAAGAAATAAAAAGTTGATCCTTTATTATACAAATTATGAAGTAACACATTGCTTGAGAAAACTCAATTTATTTGCATTTCTTGTCGAAGTGGCACAGATCCCTCTCTGTCTAGACTCCTCAATTGTGACAACCGTCAGCAACCATTTCTAATTTGTTGACCAGAGGGGAATTTAGAAGGTAAAAACTGAGGGGGAGGGGCAACCAGAACCCATACTATGATAGGTATATCATACGTTTACTATAAACTTTCAAAAGTATATAGATAATAGCTTCAATTATTGTCACTGAAAAAATTGGGAGGGGTCTAGGCCCCCGGCCACGAGCTAGATGCTCCACGGATGCTGACCACTTTAAAGAACACAAAAATAAAAAGAACAAAGCACTGACACTTTCCATTAAACAATAATAGAGTGATTTGATTGATGGACTGACAACTGACATCATAATCGAAATTATAACGCTCATATGTCAATTGGAATAACATATAGACCAACTTTTGTAGTAAACCAACAAAATCTTTTTGTGGGAGTTGAATAAAATTAAATATTACAAACTGCTTTAATTTATCACTACTTTAGAAGAGGCATTGCAATTTAAAAGGATTTTCTATGCTATGAAGTTTAAATATTTTATACAAAATGGTAACAAAAAAGTTTTCAATGTTTCTCTTCCAAGTTTTAATAAAGGAGCCTGATGTATAATCTAGAGCAAGATCGTTTGTGTTAACAATTTTATGAAGAAAGAGGAATAATTCATCTTACTAACCAATACAAAGAATGGATTCCTATTGTCACGCTGACTTCCTGACTGACGTTGTAAAGTAAACATAACGAAACATTTGTCTTTACATGGTCTCAAGTTTTCCTTAGGGGGTAATTCATCCCTTCTTAACAAAAACAGAAGGGAAAGGAACAATGACGAAAAAAAAGGAAGAGTACGTCTACATTGTACCAATGTAATATAAGATTAATGTTCCCTCAGGGCACTTCAAACTGTAGTGAACATGAAGCGACACTGACCTTATCAAGTTCAAGGTCGGTCGGTCACACGAAAAGACACACACAAAAAAAGAGTGAAAATTTATATACAGCCATTTTCCACCCATGTCAAGTGATATTTCGTTTATGTGTTTTTTCTCCATTTTGTCGTTTACTGCTTATATTTTTCATTTCCTATTATTTCTCTCTCTCTTTACCATATTTCTACACTTATTTGCACAATTTGTCTTTACTTAGACCCGAGAGCTAACTTTTTTTAAAATTACAAATAAAGTCAACACCCCATTACTTTTTGTTTTAAGGAAATAAGTAGCATTTATATCACTTTATTTGACATTTTTAAATAATACAGTGCTTTGTACTCATTTATGTTAATTTGTTCTTTTCCATGAGAGACATGGAAATTTAGTTAGAGGCTCTTTTGAACCATAATGCTAGCATTTTAATTAATTAGTATTTCTTCTGCAAGGAATTAAGCATTAATAAGTAAGTAATTGGAAAATAATGATAGTAAAAATTGAGCTTCCATAACGTTAATTGTATGGAAAATAAAAAAAAGCAACGTGTTCTTTGTCTTACAATATAACAGTAGAAGTTATAAAGCACATTGTAAATACAAAAAAAGTGAATAAGCTTTTGTTAAAAGGTATGTTATTAGCGAACGACAAAATAGTGCACGCTTCTGGTAACAAGACGTAAAGGCATACGTTGCTTAACAAGGTTAGTTAATTGATTGTAGAATCGCATTGTTAGAGGTATATTTACGATGGGTTTAAAGTTTGTTCACAAAATTTTAGTGTAATAAGCAAATTAAAAAAAAAAAACTAACTATACTAACTAACTAACTCTATGGCCTATGGAACCCGGAGATTCAATGCCACGTTGACAAAAGCTCTCCATTGGCTTCTAACTTTAACCAACTGCGTCCAGTTTCTAATTTATATTCCTATTTCTAAGAGATCCATCTTAATATTATCCTCCCATCTGCACCTAGGTCCTCCTAATGGTCGTTTTCTGATTGGACTACCAGTTCCTACATTTTTCCATTCTGGCTACGTGACCTCCCAGCTGAGCCTCCTAGATTCGATGACCCTAACTATGTTTGGTAAACGATATAAGTTATGTAGTTCGTCGCTATGAAGTTTCCGCCATTCACCATTCCCGTTTCTCTTGGGTCCGAGTATTCGTCTCAGTATCTTGCTCTCAAACACTTTCAATCCACGTTATTCCCTCAGAGTAAGCGACCATGTTTCGCGACCATACAGAACAGGTTTGGTTATCATTTACACATATATATAACCCAATAATACGGAAAATCTTTTTTAAACACTACATGTTTTCTAAACTGTACAAGGAAAATGAAATCTTTTACTTTCACATCCCACGATTATCCTTGTACGGTAAAGAAGATGAATTATTAATGAAAGTGAATGATTGTGAAAGGATTTGATGGAATCAAAATGTAGGAGGAAAGGGAGAGAACCTCGAGAGAACCCTATGGACGCGATGTTGTCTACCGAACTTGGGCTCCTGGAACCTACAACTGAACTACCGCGTCTCCACTCTTCAATTGTAGTTAATATTGTTTATAACAGGTTTTCTCGATCTATTTCTGATCACGGATTGCCCCTTCTCTCTCTCTCTTTTTTTTTTTTTTATCACATCCTGATGCCAGCGATTCCTACAAGTAATTCCCAGTTTGTAATAAATGTTTTGATTATCGCTTTGTGTTGTACGATGTGTTTGTAAACCTTATATAGGGATAGGGATAACAGTTTACAGTAAGTACATAAATCAAAATAAGAAATATGAAAATAATCTTTAAAAATATTTTTGTGCTATTAGAATCTAATTACATTTGTAGCGCTTAGAGGATAAATGTGTTATGTAACAAATTGAATATGTCGGGAAAATTGACCTTCACAACTTTGTACGTTAACATACCATCTTCATCATTTCTAAATCTGTGCAGTTAGGCGAGAGTTACTAACACACCAAGTGTGAGAGTTGAGTAAATGATGTGTTAGTGACTAACATATAATACGTGCATGATCCGCCAGAATGCAACGTTTCAGAAAATGTAACATAACACCTTTATCCTCTGAGAGCTTCATTTATCTTTAACAACTTCGTTCGCGATTCTTCTGAGTTGTTCTTATCACCCAACAATGTAACGATTCCCAGGTTGAAAGACTTCAGTCTGTACGAATTCAATACTCGACTCAACGTGCCATCTATAAGTTTTCATACATAGTATTATCTACTGCTTTTATCTCTCTCTCTCTCTCTCTCTCTCTCTCTTTTCTCTCTCTTTATTTAATTGAATTGGCAAACCTATTACGAAGCCGTGAATACCGTATTAGTAATAATATAAACCACGTTATGTAAGGTATTCTACTATTATTATTAATTTTCTGTGAACTAGCTAGGATACCGTTTTCATACTATGCCATCCTTAGAAAGTAATTTGGCGCAATATAAAAAATAGATCTTCCATAAAATCTATGCCTTTCGTTTTGTGGAGATGTTGGCTCAATGGAACCAATGAATTTTTGAATCAAATTCGTCGTAGTTCTTCATCTCTTTTCTCTCATTGTCAAAAAAAAAAAAAAAAAATCATGTTTCATAGATACATCCTGTAGATTCTTCCCTAGTATGGTCCCTATTTCTTACAAGTTGTGTGCTATGTTTGTCACATCTTACCGCGG
The DNA here is from genome assembly GCF_964235325.1 of Thermobia domestica. NCBI lineage: Eukaryota > Metazoa > Arthropoda > Insecta > Zygentoma > Lepismatidae > Thermobia > Thermobia domestica. The sequence continues at coordinate 93,061,176 of NC_137456.1, forward strand.
GCTGTATTAATAAGATGGGTTCCGTTTCCAGATTTTTCTTGATTTCAATCACGAAACACCAAATAGTCAATTGCATTCTGGATATCATTTTATATCTCTAAATATTCTAATCTATGTACTCCTGACAGTTATGTGAAAATTTTGAAAAAAAAAAAAACACACGTTGGAAGAATTTACTTCAGCCAAAGAAATGATTTACTTTGTCAAATATCTAATTGCACTATTTCATAAATGAATTTGTAACAATTATTATCTTTTCATATTTACTCACTATGTAATATCAGCTTTTATTCATTCATTATTAACAATACGCTTATTTTCATTTTCTTTTCTATTGTTATTTAGGTACGTCTTCTGTACTTTTACTGCCACGTAATCCACTGTTTATTTAGTGTCCTATGTAATGTTGTTTATGTTTATTTTTATGTTTATTTTAATTTCTGTAAAGAATTGATTTATCTGTACATGTGGCAAAGTTGAGAACAATCAAACTAATTTTCTTGTTTATAAGTGACGTCAACCTCATGGCAAGGTTGCCAGATATACTGGTTTTACTTGAGATATCTTTCATATGAAGTTTCTCAAAGAAAATCAAAAGGATATCCTGACCACATCAAATTTAATTGAATCAATTTTGTACATACCTTTCTAATGCTATTTGTAGACGATCAAAGAAAGCTTGAACAAGACCATTCAATACCTCAAATTTACACGTTCAAAGGAATATTGTTCAAGACATTTGAACAAGTCTCGAATGAGTTTGAAACAACTTTTACACCATCATTGGCCGTGGTGGCTCAGTGATAGAGCGTTCACCTCTGGTGCATGGGGTCCTGGGTTCGATCCCAGCTCCCGCCAAGTGAACTTTGTGCTGGAGAATACCGTGTGCGTTGGTTTCCTTGGAGTTCTCCCGTTTCCTCCCACTTTCTTCATTCCACCATTTCATTCATATATAATCATAAACGTCTTCTTTAGCCTAATCAGCATAATCGTGGCACGTAAAACTCAAAGATTTCATTTCATTTTCAAGACAAAAGAGGTAAATTCCCAATGATGTTATAATTTAACAGCACATCTGCTAGCTCTTGAATACTTTTTACTTTCGAAGGACCACAGAAGAAGAAGGAATTCAGATGATCGTGAGAGCAATTTAATTCAAGATTTCAGAGCATTTACACGTTTTATGGTCTCTACGTGGCAGGAAAATGATTCCTATCTCTGTACGTTCGTCAGTTTGATTGTCCTCTTCGATTAGTTTGACTCACCTGGATACTATGGCATTCAGTGTATCTGGACAAAAGTTTAAACTTAACTTTTCCAGAAGATTCTCCAGGGAAGGGGTTGAAATTTCTTCCTACACTAAAACGTACTGGTAATTTATTGCAGGATGAAAATTAAAAGTTAATAACAAGGGCAAAAGTAAGGGAAGACATGGGAGACGCCGTCCTACCACCTCCAAAAAATATGTACGACGTGCCCCCAGTTTCTAAAAGATTACAATGGTCAAAGATAGGCAGGGGAACGGCGTGACGTCATGCCGCTATCTACCGTCTCCCTACCTTTTCAGATCCCCTTCTCCCCTGGTTCATAATGATAAGCGTCACTTCCAGCGAAATTGGGCTATTAGGTATAATAGGTTATGATCAAACCACAGAAGAGTATGTAGACAGTTTAATTTCGGAAATGTATCCGCAGATAGCAGTAAAAGGTTGTTTGATATATAGCATTGCATTGAATTGCATAGAATAGTCAACCCTCTTTTCTAGTTTAGTCGAAAGTTAGAAAACGTAGTGTTATGTTCACTCGAGCCGTTCATATATATAAAAATGAGTAGGGGAGAGTGGAGTAAAACCGGTACCCTAAGGCGTGAAGGCTTCCAGAAATCACATTTTTACCACAAGGGAACGAACGTTTGCTAAAGTATGCACTACATCTCTCTTAATGCAGCTACAATTTTAAAAAAAACATGATTTGTTTTTGTAATTGTAGGTACTGCTTTGTAAAACAAGACATTTTGTCCGATTTTGCCCCACTAGTGGGGTAAAACCGGGTAGACATGTTATTGTTATGGTAAAATAAAAATGTTAAAAGTTTCCACAAAATTCAACTTCTTTTTTATTGACCTAAGGTAAATATTGTTGTAAAATACAGGAATAAGTCTAAAAGGACACAACTTGATGAGTTGCTAATAAATTTAATTGTCTTTGTCTTTACTTTTTGTACTAATAGAATGCCTATTGATAAAAGTCGCAAGTAAAATAGTAATTTTCCTCTTCGGCCCCAGAGCAGCTTTCATGGGCCCAAAAAACGAAATTGGATACTTTGGATCCATCCCTCATCACCCTTGGAGTCCGAGTAAAGCTCATTGCGGAGTAAATGCAGGCACGATTGTCACTCTCTTCACTGGAATCATCCCACATTTGCTCCTTCGGTTTCTCTTGTTTTGGACCCTTATTTTCTGTCTGTTGTTCTTTTCTGGCATCTTTAGAAAATTGCCTTTTCTTTGATTCGTTTATCATTCCTTCAGGTTCTTTTGTCTTCTGTCCATCTTTGTTCTTCTTTTCTTCATTTTTCTTTTTCTTCTAATGCTGTCCGAAGTTGAAGCTTGTGTGGGGAACCCGTCAAAATGACAGTTTTTCCTTTTCTCTCGTCCTCCTTCGGCTGCGTCTTTCTCTCACAGTGTTTGGGGTATGCATCAATTTGGAGGGCGAAACATTGAATGATGCTTCAGGAACACGTTTAGGGTTAGGCGTCAAGGACTTAGAACAATAGGGTAAGTTGAATGGTTCAGGTTCAGAAGGTGTTAGATTCGATGGTGTTGACGCATTAGGAACACTTGATGCAGGACCTTTAGGGACTCTTACTGCTAAAGCTTCCTTGTTTATAGAGTCTTGACGCTGGCTTTGAGGATTCCTTGGAAATTTTCTTCCGTTCTTGGTTCAGGCGTGGGTCTATTTGTGATCAATGATGGCGGGAACAGGTGTTCTAGAAATACGTCTCTGTTTAGTGGATATATGCCTGTCTGTCTGAATCCATTGGTTGCTGTTTGCCTTTTGGTAGTTTCAAAAAGGCACTACCAAAGAGTTTACCAACTTGATGAATTGTCACTGGCCTCTGGTACTACCCGGTTTCACCGCGCATGTACAGCTTTCATCACACATGGGGTTATCTGACTATACAAAACGCTAGAGACAAATACTTGGAATGATAATGAAGGTAATTAAATGTTGTACAAAGACAGCTACATACCTTCAGTCTTAAAGAAACAGGAACGCAGTATAACCTATCTAGTTTTCTTCAAAAATCGTAAGCAAAACCCACTCAAACTGAATTTTCTTCACAGCAACAAAAGCAGCGAGTCTATTGAGTTCTGTTAATGGCAGCTGCTCATTCATCAAGGTGGAATGTAGTTCGTCCATTCGAACGGATCGCAGCGCATATAGAAGCTAGAAGGGGTTACCCAGTTTGCACCCGATTTCCCGGTTTTACCCCACTCTCCCCTCTATGCGCGTGTGTGTACGTTAAAGCGTAACTCTAGAACACCTCGAGCAATTTCAACTATACTTGGTACACATTAGATTTACAATCTAAAAAATATTGTGAGGTAAGACGTTTCTAATACTTCTAGGAATGGGAGAGGGAAACGTGTAAAAATAATCAAAAATGATCGATATTAGTGTCGAAATCATAGTTTTCGGCATCGCTGAGATGGACGGTGATACCCCTGATGCCGTTTAAGTGAAGTTCAGCCCCATAGACATGGAGGTGAGAAGGAATAAAACATAAGATATCCAAAGTGATCGAAATTATTGTCGAATCCGAGATTGCTAAGCTGACTGGTGACAACCCGATTACATTTGAGCCCAAGTTTAGTAGAATAGTATGAATACAATTATGTAGAAATTTTCTGGGAATTTTTAGAAACGAACACAACTTTCTAGAAGATTGTCGAAAAGAATTTCAATTTGGTGTCATTTTAAAGACGGGAAGGGGACAATTTTATCTATTTTTTCGCCACTTTGAAATCGTCGGGGAACGAGTACTCAACTAAAGCTACATTATTTTTTATCAAGTCAAGAGTCTGGAGTGTACGATGTGATACCTTCTCAATTAATATTGAAACTGAAAGTTATAATAGATTTCTACCACTTCTGCTTTTAGTAAAGAGATTAGAGTGTTGATGAAATATATTCTTGGGATCTTTAATTGGTCACAGAAAAACACTTCTCGCTATTTATTATTATTTTTTCACTCTATAGTGATACACTTGAAAACTGAAAGTGTTTTCCATAAGTAGAAGCTTTGCTTTGTATATACTTAAACACAAACAAATAGTGTGTTTAAGCAAATAGTTTGTTTGTGCGAAAGTGTTTGATTCCTGCCTCACTGGATTTGAGTAGAGGGTTAAGGGAGAAGATGGTATCTACTCTAAAATGTTAAATCGATTCCGCAAAAAAACGATTCTCACTTTCTCTGACCGTTTTGGATCTTTAGATCAATACTAGCAGAATATACGTTCTTCTCACGGAGAGAATATGTTCCATTTTGGACATAAAGGGCACCAAAACTGTCATCAATCAACTTGGAAACCACGAAAACTATAGATTCGACACTAATATCGGTCATTTTCTATAATTTATATATATATATATATATATATATATATATATATATATATATATATATATATATATATATATATACCTCCCACCTCCACCTCCCCGAAGTTGCACCTTCAAAGTGAAATGATAAAAAACATCTTAGGCTCGAACCTTATCTATGTTGAAAATTTGATCGAGGTCGGTCGAGTGGGTGGTTCAAGAGTTACTAAGTCACATAGTTACATAGCTATATAGTGAAACCGGAACTTGTAGTAAATTTCTATCACTTCCAGAGTTTTAGTACAGAGATAAGGATGGAGGTGAAATATATTCTCTTGAAATGCTTAATCGATTGCAGAAAACCGCTTTCCGGTATCTATTACCGTTTTTCCTATATAGTAATCAACGTTAAAACAAATTGATTTTATCAGTTCCGCTTTGAAAATAATCTCCATCAACAACGATCTCGATTCCAAGCTTCTGACCTTCCTAACCTCCCGGACAAAATTGAAGGTAATTCATAAAGTAGTTAAGATTATTGTATCCCGGACGGATGTAGAGACAAACACCTTTTAAAAATCAATGAAAGACGAATTTTTGCCGCAGTAGACAGAGTTAGTAAGTTGGTAGGCCTATTTTCTTTTTCGTCTTCGAAATTTTCACGTGAAAATGTATAAGGAAGATGAACGTGAACATAATAACAAAAAGGGGTATTCGATGTCACGTTACATTTTCTATGGATGATCAGAGAGACAGAAAAATAGGTTACTGAAGAAGATTAGGTTAACCTATTTCCCTCACAAACAAAAATGTTCCTAATTCCTTTTTTTTTATCATATGTGAGTAAAACATGCCAACTAAAGTGTATTCTCCACACACTTGTACGTGCTACTAAAAAACAAAATGGAATATGTATAATAGTATTTAGTTCATTAAATGTTGGTCTAGAACAAACATCTAGCATTCGACTAACCTAGCTTCTGCAAAGAAATAATGTTTCGTTGTATTCAAACTTAATGGTTCCTTGCGGGTATAGAATTTTTTTTTTTAAACTTAAACTGTTGTGACCCAAATTCTGAGAACGACTCCTTTTCGATGTCTTCTATATAATCTTTGTACCTGCAGCGACATTTTATGCAACGCCCAATTTCTGTCTTCCGCTTGCGGTAAAAACTTATAAAAACGTGATAAAAAATAGGAACTTTTTTTAATAAAAAAGAACCACACAATGACCATTTTCTTCGTCTTTACATAAGAAAAGAATATACATTTTGTTGGAAGGCTATTTTGTATCGATTTTCGTGACTTCCATACAATATCAGTATTCTCTAGGTGAAAGTTAACGGTGAAACTTTTCAGTTCAAGGTGAATCTGCGTAGTACAAAATATAACACGTGTTTGCACTAAGAGTTTTATTCCTCCAAACTCTGCTATGCATAAGCACCTGCAATCTTATAGAACAGCTATATTAGTCATTTGTCTGTATGTATGTATGTGGATAGTATCATATCACAGAGGAAGAACTACCACTCATGACAATGGTAAATATGTTCACACTTGGATACATTTCTAATTCCGCTTTCTATACTAATTTGAGGATGCTGAATCCAAAGGAATGGATATATTTTAAAATATATCTATTCTTGGTTCCATGAGAGAAATGACCTCAAAGATGGGAAGTAAATAAATATTTTTAAAAAAATCCAAATTTGAGGTCATTACATGCTTTTCTTTAACTTACAGTGCTTGAGGTTTGAACTCAAATCTTGTAATGTTGATTTAACCCTTTCCGGCCCAGTGGTTTCAGTGTGAAACCATATTTTTGACTTTTTTCTCCATAGAGCCCACTGATTTTAGAATGAAACCACCTTTTTAGTATGAACTTTGCGACCCATTTAGGGACAGGATTTTAAATTATTTCCAGTATTTTCGTTGGCGCTGAAACTGTATTGCCAATTGACGTTCAGAGTTTGTTGTTGGTGGCAACTTTGTTCTGCCATCGGAGAAATTCAACTTTTTTTTTTTTTTTTTTTTTTTTTTAAGGAGAAAAGGTAATATATGAATATTTGATTCTATATTATTAATACTGTAAGGGTTTCTGTCGAATTACCTATCCCAAATGTGTTATATTCTTTTGAAAACATATGTGGATTCAGATTGATTCATGTGGTTTCAATGACATGTTGCAGCACACATTGTTTCCTGTAGGTTTCACCACAGGCGGCGCCAGGATTTTGGTATTGTGGGTGCAGGCTGGGAAGCAATAAAACAGTAAAAATATTATCATGGTACGTAATAAAAACTTTTATGTATATATTTTAAAAAAAACTTCATACATGGATACACGTATATGTGAGTTATTGATTTATCAAAGAAATTCTTCTGTTGAATGGAACCACGGGTTCATTTTCTTCGATGACATCTTTAATATCTATGCTCACTGAAATCGACTTTCCAAATCGTAAAATATATTTACTTTTGATGTCGAAAAGTAATTTTGGTTCTTTGTACTTCAAAAAATAATTGTGACTCACCCTCACCTTTTATTGACATAACTCTGCCCCTATTCTTTCCCGTCTTCTAACTGAAAAACATCCAAGCTCTATACAGGTTTTTCCACTACTTTTTTTTCCCACTAAAATAAAATAACTTTAAAAAAAGAATCTGTAGTAGCGTTTGAGAAGCATCTATCGTCATCGTCAGAAGTTTTTTCCTGGACTTTGCTTTATTCCTCTGTCAATTGCTCCTTCCTATTAAACGATGATTTACCAGCAGTTTCGCTTAAAGCTGAAGAAATGGTTTCAATCCACCTAAGCAAAGTTCCCTGTTGTTTTGATTTAAACATTTTAAGGACAAATTAGATGCCGACATGCATACATACAATAAAAACTCAACTAGCTATTACATGGCACTACTCGCCGAAGACGTTCTGCCAACACATCCTAACATTGTTGCCAGGACGCTCTGCACTATTGAGAATTAAGATCTCAAAAATAATCCCTAAGCTTTACTTTTACAAAAGTAGACAAATATTGTATGATAGCAAGTAACTTAAGAAGTCATTCAAATATATCCAAACTTCTTCTTCTTCTTCTTCTTCTTTATCTTTCCCTTGTACCCTTTAGGGTGTTGGGTCCTCGGTCCATCGTTTGTATTTTACTCTGTTATATCCAAACATAAGAAACAATAAATATAGAAAATAGAAAGGATGTTTGTTGGAAATCTGAAAATCGAAGTTAATGTAGGTGCAGCTGCACCCACTGCACTCACTGTGGAACTGCCTATGGGTTTTTTACCATTTTTATTAAACTTTATAAATTTTCTTGGAACATTTATTTGTATGTTTATTTTCTTGGAATACATCTTGTAGAAATTAATATTCCCCAGCGACGGAAACTGTATATAGCGTAAGGAAATTTGATATCATTTCTGACAGAGGGGAGGGGCGTGGAGGAAGGGAAAATTTTGTGGCATCTCCTTGATATCACTGTTGTAATGCATTTCTGATTCATAAAGAACAGGGTGAGAAGCCATTCTCTTTGAAGCAGTTCCGACTTGCTATATTTCTGGGATCTTTGGAACACCAAAATTACCAGACTCTCGAAAAGGAGATCGAAAGCAATGTCTCAGTAAACATAAAGCAATGTATTCCACTTGAAACAAGATTAACAAAAGCTTCACATATAAGAGTAAGAGAAACATATCGCAGATGTGCACTCTGTAGCACTGCCCAGGAGCCTCATCGAACGCGAACAACGTGCAATACCTGCAATATTCAATACTGCAATATTGAAAAGTTGACAATAGCTGAATTCTAGTCAGCTATTATCAACCTTTCTTGTTGGTGCTTGATGTTTATTATTATTATTATTATTATTATTATTATTATTATTATTATTATTATTATTATTATTATTATTATTATTATTATTAGACCAATTATCATCTTATGTTATCATCTCCTAGATTTGTTGCAGTGTAAATTGGCGTTCAGCCGTATCTGGAATTATGTTTGTAAATAAATAAATAAACAAATAAATACATATTGGACTCTGTATAACAAAAGCCTACATAAGAACTGCTTTTATCAGCACTGCCCTAAGAAAATGAAATCGTAGATATGGCCTGGTGATTGCAAGATAAATCACAACATTTGGCAACCCTGTAAATATTGCCCCAATATATACATTATTGTGATATTACCAAGGATGTTATAAGTAGAGGATCTGCCCATATGTATCTTCATCCTATTAAATCGGTGAAGCCAAAAAGCAATCGAGCATCGGCACGTCTGATTGGTTACTCTCGTTTCTACCATCGTCTGATTGGCTACTGTCGTTTCCGCCATGATTGTTGGCTCAAAACATTGCAATCCTATTGGGCGGAGTGGGCAGATTAGGGGTGGCGAAACTGTGACGTATGGCTTTAAGAGTTTGTTTTAAGAGCAGATCCTCTATTTTATAAGATCCTTGTATATTACTGCTTTTCTATCGGTATCATAAATTATTTAGCAATATGTTTACTTCAGTATAGTAAAAATGTAAGAGCAATTATTGCCCAGTGGTTTCAGGATGAAACCACGACATATTGGAACACTGCAATTATTGCTGCAACATTTTATTGTAATATTCTTTCTTTTAGTATCAGAATTAACACATGTTTCATAAAGGTTTTCTTTCTCTTCATAATTTTATTCCTTGCGAAGCAAACGGCTAACTCATTCCCTGACTTCATAGAACGATGAAATTGTACAGCGACATAAGTCGGGTAAGAATACAGTATTCTATTCTGGAACGTGCAAATGGTAATAATAATAATAATAATAATAATAATAATAATAATAATAATAATAATAATAATAATAGAATTATTGTTGTTTTTATTCTTGTAGACAGTGTGTGCAGTCCGTATTAGGAAAAGTGTCTCAACTGCATTCAGTTGTAGACCTAGCCCGGGGCCGGGGGTGCCTAGGCCCCCCAGTTTTTTGAGAGACAAAAATAATTGAAGCTATTATTTATATATTCTTGAAAGTTTATACTAAACTCATGATATATCTATCATAGTCTGGGTTCTGGCAGCCCCCCTCCCCCAGTTTTTTCCTTCTAGATCCGCCACTGACTGCATTACACATAGAGTAACAGAACTCAACACCTTTATCCCCAATTCCGCCATTTTTTCTGTTTCGAAGATCGCTGTAGGTAACAATTTTCGAGAGCGATACCGTCCTTCTTGCGTTACTGTCGGTTCAACAAACCACCTCGTTCATGGTGTATTCTGTCGTATACATTGTTCCCCGACGCTGCAGTGGAGAATCCCCATTTGAACGTTCCAATCAATCATTCAGTACGTAACGCTAGACATAACGAGATCATTATTCATTTTCATGTTCCCTACTGCATCTCATTTGGTGAATTCCCTTCTCATTTTGGGTCGTCCCCTTGTACAGTTCGCTCTGCTCCTTTCTGTTTGCGCCATCATTTTGGCGGGGTATGACTTTCTTTACATTCTTTTGACTCGATGTCAATATCTCTATTTGTTCGGCAGATATTGCACTTAGAGAAGAAAGAGGCCGGCGAAATTTCGCACGGCTAATGTTTGAAAATACCGCCGCGTTGGACCTATGTTTATTTGATTTTTTTCTTTTTTTAGCTCTAGAATCACCTCCTGAAGTTTTTCGGTGCTCCTATCCACTCTCTCTCTCTCTCTCTCTCTCTCTCTCTCTCTCTCTCTCTATATATATATATATATATATATATATATATATATATATATATATATATATATATATATATATATATATACAGTACCGGTCAAAAGTTTAAGCTCACTTGTGTGGAATTCGAATTCGCAATGTTTAAGCAAATAATTCTGACTGCAGAGTAGAATACACGAAAGATTAATAGCAACAAATGTTGTATAATATTCCCTCGAGGTAAAACTATTTCCTAGTGCTTCATTGCCTTTTTATTTTGCTACTGATGACTTAACGAACGAAAGTATCAGACAATGCTAATTTGCAGGCAGATGTAGCGTAATAACAAACTTGCATTACTTTGAACTGAAACGTAAATTGTATGTAAAATTTACTGGTTCTGGTGTTTGAAAGGTTCATTTTGTGTAATGTTTATGTACGTAACATATTTGCAGAATTGATAAAAAAAATCTGTTAGTTTGCAGGAAGTGTTGTTAAGAATAAGTATCAAGAAATATTAACATTTTTTTGTTTTATAATAGAAATGAGCCGCAAATCAGAGCTAAGTGTGGAAACACATGCTGTTATTGATGCACTACATAAGGAAGGCTATTCGACTCGACAAATCGCGTCTTGAACTACGGTATCTCAGACAGTTGTTGTAACAAATTTAAAACGACAGAGAGACACTGGGCAAAGTAAAAGCCGCCAGCGATTTGGGGGACCTAGAGTAACGTCCAAAAGTAAGGACCAGTTCATCTATGTTCAAAGTAAACGCCAGAGAACTCGCATAGTTCCAGAAATTTGCGAGGAACTAAATGCTATTAGGAAGGAGCAATGTGTCTCTAAGTACTGTACAACACCGATTTCGTGAATCTGGGTTAAAAGGCCGAATAGCTGTTGACAAAAAACTATTAAGAAAACAAAACAAAGGGAAACAATTCCAATGGGCGAAAAAACACAAAAACTGGTCTCTGAAACAATGGTCCAAAGTGTTGTTCAGTGATGAATCAAACTTTGAATTGTGGGGGAATAAACGTAGGCAATATGTTCGTCGTTTGATTGGTGAACGCATGGCACCGCAATGCGTTATACCCACTGTGAAGCATGGGGAAGGCTCCGTTATAGTTTGGGGTTGTTTTGCCGGCGATACAGTTGGATATCTCGTACGAACTGAAGGAGTGATGGATTAAAAACGTTATCCCAGCAATTTGGAACGTCATGCAATTCCATGTGGGCAGCGGATCGTGGGTCCTGGATTTGTTTCCAGCGCGATAATGATCCAAAACATGCATCGAAATTGTATAGAAACTACATTGCTGCAAAAGAAAGGTAAACCTATTGCAATACGTAGACTGCCCTTAAGACTATCGAAAAGCTACGGGATGAATTGGACCGAAATATTCGAAAAGTGCAGTGTACTAATAAGGATCAACTGTGGGAAGCTTTACGAACTTGCTGAACTAACATTGCAACCAGAACTTTAAAGAACTTAATATCAAGAATGCCAAGAATATGTGCTGCTGTGATCCAGGCAAAAGGAAGATGTTTCGAAGAATCAAAAATTGGCAATAAAAACGCATAACTTGTACATGTTACACTGTTACGGTGAAAGAGTAGTTTTCTTTTACAATATAAAGTTGTTTCAATGCTATTCGCAAAGTAACACTTGTATTATTTATTCATTTCTACCAAATCCAAGAGTGAGTTTAAACTTTTGACCGGTACTGGATATATATATATATATATATATATATATATATATATATATATATATATATATATATATATATATACGTGTGTGTGTGTATGTATATGTATATATATGCACTGAAATTTGCCTTTTATAATAAGAATAATGCACAATTATGTATTAATATTTATTTTAAATATTTTATGTTTTAATTTTTTTAAAGTAAAAATACTACAATTTAGTAAACAGTTTCCAATTTAAACTTACCTTAATAAAACTCACTTGAATTTGTCATTTTTTCTCTAACCTTCAAAACACTGGTAGTGAAATTTAATCACGGAATATTGTTAAGTAGAGCAGATACAATATGCTATTGAATCTATATCGAGAATTCGTTCAAACAAATAAATATTCAGTTGGAGAACCTCCTATTTCTTCTGACGAGACGCTTCCTGGAGTGCAGAATTGGGGGGAACTGACAACAGAATGCCATAAATATTCTGTGTTGGCACTGACCCATTTTCTTTCAAATCTGCAGAATTGGAACTTATCACCAAACAGAATATGTATGTATCACTCTGGTGTAAGCTACAGGCGATAAGGAAAGACAATGTTCAGTTTATATTAAATCTAACTGGGGAATGAATGGGATAAAAGTGAAAGCCTGTCGTCTGATTCACTATTGTTTCGCATACAAAATCACATCAAGATAAAGAGAGAGAGAGAGAGGCAAATATATTTCTTTTATAAAACAAAGAGAAATATGTAATAGTGACAAGGAATACAGAGAGGGTTGTTCGAAAAGAGATACAAAAATGTTAGACTCCATGGCATTCTCGAACTATACGGATGAAGTGGCACTTCAAGTAATTTCAAATTCCTGTAATAAGAACTGTTATTTTCATTTAGACATATTTCTTTATCTCCTTCCGTCTGAACACGCTCTTGGCTATATGTTTCCAACTCGTGAATGTTGGGTATATACCAAGTGGTTCAAGATTGTATTTATTATTTTCGGAAGTGTCGATTATTATAGAAGGAAACTATCATAAACTTGGGAAGAGCCTTGGATTAGGTGGAGGTAAATAACCATAATCAAGCTATTTAAATAATAAAATATAATAAAATAAAAATACCTATTAGCTTTCCAGTGGCAATATAATTAACATATACATTTTCGGCGTGGCTGATTCCAATTCGATTTCCGGTGGGAGCTGATGCTATTTTGATCCCGTGTTACGCTGTAGGTCCACGTCTCGTATAGCCTCCGAGTGAAAGAGATACTACATTCCAAAATGAAATGAAATATTTTAGTATTACGTCCCAAGATTATGCCGGCTAAGCTAAAAGACACGGTGATGATGAGAAGTGAATGAAATGGTAGAATGAAGAAAGTGGGAGGAAACGAGAGAACCCCGAAAAACCCAAGTATACGATGTTTGTCCACTACAAAGTTCACTTGGGATCGAACCAGGGACCCAGAGCAAAGAGGTGAACGCTTTTCCACTGAGCCACCACGGTCCCGATACACTACAAGTCAGTCAACTAATCAAGAGTACGGGCCATCGCAAAAGCTTCCCATTTCTCATTTCCTAAATCTTGTGATTCTGTTGTAATTTTTAAACTACTTATGAAATATGAACAAAACCCTATGAGTTATTTTTGAAAAAATCTGTAAAAAAACTCACTCACAATATTAACAATCCTCTCTAGATTCTTCTCAGCAAAAATTACTTATTCCACATTATACCAAGTGGTGGGGTTGTTACTGATATATCGATTTATATTGTAAGTTTCCACGTGCCTGTTTTTACAAACACATAATATATATATATATATATATATATATATATATATATATATATATATATATATATATATGTGTGTGTGTGTGTGTGTGTGTTATTTTATTATATAAATTGTATATTTTCCCAATGAAGACTTATTTTGAAGAAAATGCATAGAATAGGCAACATATTAAGCACTAAACCAAATAATTAGGCAGTAAGGGGCGAAATAGGCAAAATAAAATTGGCTTATATCGAAACCATAACCCTCCATATAAACCTTTTAATCATATCTTTAATATTAAAGAATAGGCATTTTGCCTAACATCTTAATTTGTGTGTGTTTTTTTTTTTTTTTGGTACGTTGAACGGATAGTCTCTAGCCAAGTATTTATAAAGCAGAACTATGAATACATGTGTTGAGCATATGAAACCTGGATTCGACTCCCAGTGGAATCAACATTGGAAGGAAACTTTATTATTATTTTTTGAAATCATGATCATGTAGTGTGACGTAGTGTGAAGTGTGACGTCGAGCGTAGTGTGAAGTTACGGGAGGTATTTTCTTGGGTGCTGATTCGGAGCAATATGATGATGAGGGGCGGAACCCGGAAAAAGGTGCGAGAAACAAAACTGGACTGTAGGATCTTCCCTGGACGGAAAGGACAGGATTACTTCGTGGAGGACAGAACTACGGGAGTAGCTCGACTAGACACCATCGATCTGAACATGGAATTGAGTCATAATCTTAAAGTAATGTACCATTGTGACACGACATTTTTACATCAAACAGCATAAGCTCACCCCTAATAGTATCTCTAAGCTCTACCAAACTGTTTGTTTAAGTTTGCTGTGCCATTCAAAATTCAAATGTTTAAGTTTTATTTCTAATTGGGATCCTAATGATTAAAACTCGCAGATTTTTTGGTTTTATCAATATTCACATAATTGCTTTAGTTAAAATTATGAGGAGAAACTATCATGTCATGTAGATACTTGTAATGCGCCGCTCTTTATATAGCTGCAACACAGCGCATTACATAACATTTTAGAAGTGTGGCGATACGACATTTGGTCTGCATCTTATGGTCTTAAAATTAAAACGATAAGTTTTACGAATCGAAATTGTAAAATAGACAAACTTGATTTTAAAAAGTGTTTAGAAAAAAGATGGGAGACATGGCGCCAGATGTTGAAACCGTGTTTTGCTAATGTGAGCTATTAATAAATATAGTTATATACGTGATTTAAATGATTTAAAAAGTTAAACAATGATGTGCTAGTGTTTTTGTGAACTATATGTGTAGAATTTAAGGGGCAAATAATCAACAAAAAGTTTTAAAAATAGGTGACAGGACACCTTGTTAATTAAAACAAAACAATATCAGATTTGATTTTATATAAATCTCGTGTGATATAGCAACTCTATTAGTGATAAGTTATATTTTAAGATTTATTCTTGCTTAAATAGTCATCTTTTATAAGGTAAGATTAGTATTTTCTTTTAGTTCGGTTTAGTTATAAAATGTCGGTGAACAATGAAGTTAATAATCTTAAGATCACGACGGATGACATGATTGTATCTAGTAATTATAATGTAAATGAATCAAATAGTGACGCAATGGAAGTAACAGAACTTTCAAAAGCAAATCCAAGTAAATCTACTTCTGATACACAAGGGAAAAATAAAAATATATATAAATAACAAAGTAGGAGACAAGGGATTAGAAGGGCATTCGTCTACGGCACACATTAATAATGAACCGTCAGTAGCTAACAAATATAATGACATACACAAACCCCCATACATCGTTTTTCTAAAAGTCAAAGAAACAGGACCCACTTACACGATGGCGATTAGTCGCATATTATACCTTGCCGATATCCCGGGCATTAGTAAATTCAAAAAAATAGGTCGATATCTCATGAAAATCCAATTCATAACTGCACACAATGCAAATGCTTTTCTTGAAAATGACGTACTAAATTCTAACAAATGGCAAGCGTATATCCCAAACCATGCCGTCTCTAGCGTATGTGTAGTAAAGGGGGTCCAAGATGACATCCCATTGCAGGGCTTGACCAGAGACATAGAATCGGAAAAATAAATCATATCAGTAAGACGAATTCACCGCACATTACCTGATGGTACCAAAAAACCTACCCAAACGTTAGTAATTACCTTTGGTTCACAAACCTTACCACTTGATATTGCCTTATATTATCAAAAATTACCGGTCGAGTCTTACATCCCGGCAATCAGACAATGCACACAATGCTGGCGGTATGGACATTTAACCTTCCAGTGTAAGGATAAACATATTAAATGTAGAAAATGTGGTGAAGCACATAATAGGGAGCATTGCTCAAACTTACCTAGATGTCTACATTGTCTACAATCACATGAGGCTAATGCAGAAAATTGTGCGGGACGGTTGAGACAAAAACAAATCATGAACTTTGTGGCAACAAAAAACATATCATATAACGAAGCTTCTCAACAACTCCCAAAATCAACGTCTCGACCAATACAATATAGTACCGCTGTGTCATCCAAAATGAGTTCATCTTTTGTTGGTACCCCTCTTCTAATTAACAATACCCAATCTATTCACCTAGATGGCCCACCACGAAAAAAAAGAAAAGAAGCCTACCTTAACATAAACTCAAAACGACCTCAAATACAAACGACTAAAAAACCATACAGTAACTTATTCAAAAGCAACACGGAATTGGTTAGAAATCCCTCCTATTTCACTAACATCAATAGTAACAGGATAAACAAGCCAACAAACTCCTTCTCAAACACACAACAAGATAAAACGCATGCACCATTACAATTGGAAAACACTCGATTATTTGACACTCAGCCTGATGCTTACAATCAAACAACAAAATCTAATACTTTATATAAATCTCAACAATTTTCTATGAAAAAAAATAGCAGCAATACAACAAATACTCCAACTTTCACTTGGTATTGATTCCCCAAATGACATAGTTAATTCGATCATGAAACAAATTTCCCAAATTTTTGATTAACCGCTATGGATATAACATATTCTAATGTATTCACGGTTTTTCAATGGAATATGCAAAGTTTTCGGGGAAAATGGTATGCTTTAAAATTTCTTCTATATCTTTTCCAACCTCACATTATATTACTTCAAGAAACTTGGTCCAAACCAGAATATCCTATAAACATACCTGATTATAATATTATTAAACAAGTAAGAACTGATGGATATGGGGGGATAGCTGTGGGATACATAA
Source organism: Thermobia domestica (assembly GCF_964235325.1). Taxonomy (NCBI): domain Eukaryota; kingdom Metazoa; phylum Arthropoda; class Insecta; order Zygentoma; family Lepismatidae; genus Thermobia; species Thermobia domestica. The sequence continues at coordinate 93,078,222 of NC_137456.1, forward strand.
AGGTCTCTCATACAAAAATATTCCTATTTCTCTCCCCCATATACATATGCAACCCAAATTTTAGCTATCGAACTCCCCAATTATAAAATAGTAAATACATACAGTCCTCCCGATTAAATATTAAACACACAAAACTGGCAAACTTTATTTAGTTCTAATACTAATTTTGACTTAATTGGAGCAGATTCAAATTCTAAATTTAAATTGTGGGGTAATACTCGAACTAATACTGCGGGATCAGATCTAAATTCAGCACTAAAAAACTCAAATTATTTAATTCTAAATGATGGAACTCCGACTAGACTCACAAAGGAAAACCCTTCAGCACCGGATGTAACTATTATTAAAAAAGACAAATATTTACATTCTGATTGGATAGTATTTTATGACACCTTTGGAAGTGATCACTATCCCATTATTACCACAATCACAAATAACAAAAAAATTATTATTACCAGTCACCAACAATAGAAGAACTTTTTGTACAATTTACTCACCTCCCCTTTCAACCAAAATAAATTGGCAACAATATACAAATGAAACTGATAATGTCATCCCAAAGGGAAAAATACAAACATAGAACCTTTGATATCACAGATTTTGCATGCTTCGGATGTTTCACAACTAAACAACCAAAAACCACAAACCAAGTCCAAGAAAAAGTACGTATACAAATCCCCACTCCCGGCCTGATGGAATCTAACCTGCCAAAAATGGGTTAATAAACGCACAAATGCTTTACGTGCATTTAGAAGATCTAATTCAAGAACAGATTTTCTGTATTATAGAAAGATAAATGCTGAGACAAAAAAATTTTAAATACAGAAAAACGTCAATATTGGAAAGAATTTTGTAATAGCCTAAATTTTCGTGCTTCCTCTTCTCATGTTTGGCATCTTTTTCCGAAATAGAAAACCTCTTGATTCCATATCCTCATACGGTACCTTGAAGAATGTAGATAAATGGGGACCTCTATTTCATACAAAATTAACTCCTCCATATACTAATAATTCCCGAAATGTCATAATCCAATATATAATTGGAAAGGAACCAACTAAACTCGAGGATCCTTTTACATTAGGTGAATTAAATCAAGTATTAGGAACTTTGAAGAAAAAATCTACACCAGGTTTAGACAAAATACGGTACACACACTTAATATACTTACCTCATAAAGGAAAAAGTCGTCTGTGTGAAATTTTTGATTATATTTGGAACACGTCTAATATACCTAATATTTGGAAAAAATATGCCATTGTCCCTATAAAAAAAAACCTCAAAAGCCTATAGGCTCTGCAGATAGTTATCGTCTCATCGCATTAGCGTCATGCGTTCAAAAAGTATTTGAACAGCTACTTTTAAACAGATTAACTTGGTTCATTGAACACAATCAACTATTTCCTAAAACCATATGTGGTTTTAGAAAAAACTTATCAACATTAGATGCACTTGGAAATTTAATAATAGATATTTGGTCTGCCTTTCAAACGCGTCAATATCTAATATTATTATCAATAGATTTTTCGGCTGCATATGATACTATTATACTTGAAAATTTAGTTTTTTACATGAATACATTCAACATCCCCCAAAAATTTATTCGTATAGTCCATAATCTCCTCATAAACAGAAGGATTTACATAAAAATTGGAAACTATATTAGCACACCCAGAGAAACTTCACGGGGGATACCTAAGGGCAGTAAATTAAGCCCTACGCTATTTAATATATACATTCTAGATTTAATTAATACTCTAAGTCAAGAAACTCATCTCCAATTCAATATCTTTGCAGATGACCTGATTATTTTCGTCAAAACACATGACATCCAATCAGGTCTCCAATACCTGCAAGAGGGACTTAAAATTTTAACTAACTGGAGTGATCAAAATAGTCTTTCGATAAATTGGCAGAAATCCAGTCTCATTAATTTTACACGAAAAAAACATAATCCTCCCATTCATCTACAATTTAATGATACTATTATTAAACAAACACATCATATCAAATATTTAGGTTTACATTTACATGAAAAGCTAAAATGGCAACTACCTATAGAACATCTTAACAATGAGACTTCAAAATTCTTTAAACTATTTATTGGCCTAAATTCCAAAAAATGGGATGTCCACCCATCAATTTTGTACACAATATATAAGCAATGTTCAGAAACGAAATTAACGTATAGTTCGATTTTTTTATCCCCCATACCACAAGATAATATTAACTCGTTAACTGACATTCAGTACAAAGGTCTAAAATTAATTTTCTGACAACCGAGTTTCTGTCCAAAAAATGCATTACTAGAAGAAACCAAAACCATCCCAATAGATTTACAAATAAGGCAATAAGCCTATAAGTTTATTCTTTCACGACTTGCAGTAACAGGATTAACGCTCATAGAAAAGCTACAACAAATGGTTAATGACAATGAATCAAAAAACTTACCATATTATAAAAGGCTCCCGTGGATATATGAGGCCTATTTGGATTTAAGACATCTACAAAATCAAATATCAAAAGTACCGTTATTACCCTGCTTCTGTGTTTCATACAACACTGTCTCATGAAGAATAGTACCTATTATCCCATGGTATCCTACCAAATTATCGCATGATCTTTCCTCCAAGATAGTACCAGCAATTTGGCAAGCATACATTGACAGACTTCCAGCAAATACTATGATAATCTGTACTGACGGTTCAAAAACTCAGAACATGGTGGATGCAGCTATTTACATACCTCAAGAACAAAAAAACTATAAAATATAAACTTCCGGCATACACCTCTATTTAGGAAGCAGAAATATTTGCTATCAGGCAAGCCTTACTTTATGTAAAAGCAAACCGATTTAATAAACCTTGTATTTGCTCTGATGCTCTTAGTGTTTTGCACAGCTTATCCTCCATACATTGGAATAAACAATCAACTTGGCTTCAATTACAAATTAAAAGTATCATACTCTCCCTCAACTCTGATGAAGTAGAAATTCAATTTATATACACGAAAGCCCATAATAACATAATTTTTAATGAACTAACTAACACAACATCCAAACTGGCAGCTCGAGACGTCTTATTTGCAAACATAAAACTCCCATACCACAATTTTATGCCTATTATCAAAGAAAAATTTAAAATGTACCTAGATAATATAGACAAAAAATCAGGATGGGCCCCGGTATATATTATTGGAACATCACAGATACACAAATTACTAAACCGTGGGATCAAATTAAACACTGGAAACGCTCAGAAATAATAAATCTTTTTAAGCTTCGACTACATACGGAACTAACCCCAGCTCAATTATATAAAATCAACAAAAAAGACACTCCTGGATGTTGGTGTGGGAATGAAAAGGCAGATATAGATCATATTATCTTTAACTGCTCTTCCACCAATAAACATAGAAACATTCTAATTGATGTAATCACGAAATATCAAGGAATTGGCCCACATAAGATTCAAAATCTTTCGCCATTAAATAATGCAAAAATCAATAAAGCTATAATATCTTTCTTACAAATTAATAATATCAATATATAAAAAGAAATGATTGAAAAGATTGGAAGCTACAATAATGACATGTAAACTTAACCTTTATGCACATTATACTTGCTGTAAATTTCAATCCGGTGAAAAAAATAATCATTTTGAAATATATACATATATAGACCTATATAAAATATAATATTTCAACCACAAATCTATGGTAACAATCCTATAATTAGTTATAACAATATAATGTAATTATTTCACCGGATACTTAACAAGTGTGGAAATTTTGATCAACTTAGTGTAAGAACTTATCTAGTGTTGTTGGCGAGACGGATTTTAACATCTGCGCCAGTATAAAACACCTCTTTGGAGGTGAACTTAAAGACTCAAGAAAAAGTGTTTACTGATAGTCAGATATGGTGAGTTATTTTCAAAAACTCTGTTAATAAGTGTCATATAAATATGAAGATGCATATGTAAAGAATAAAGGTCTCGGATCAAACGTCTCATGCTAAATAACCAACTGTATCCAAATTACTAATTGGTTGACAACTCGAACAGTTAGTTAATGAATTAAGTTCCGATTGTGATTCCAAATTCTGTTTCGATGAGATACTTGTAAATATGAATCAAATAGTTAAGATTATATCAGCTGTAGCAAAACGTTTGTCTACTCGATATGCAAAGGTTTAGAAATACAGGTGTGCAATAATCATTTAATGACGGATTATGGCTATATTGATCATTTAATTTAGCTCTTGAAACAGTCTTCGACGGAATTTAACATGAATATTATAATGAAGTAAGAAGCATTTGAGGATAATTAATATATTCTATGATTAGTTAGTTGTGATGAATACATGAAGATGATAATGTGTAAGAAATATGTTCGAAGCGTAATATGTAATTTGCTAAAAGTTTGCTGAAAAGTTTTAGAATGATTTTGATTACTGTCATATAAATATTTACACGTTTCTTCATGTATTAGTACTGCATAATCGACGTGATACAACATGTAATCTAATTACTTTCAAGCGCAGTTTGACAAGCTACTTGCCATTTATTTGACAATAGTTAGTATTTAAATGCATATAATATCCTGTTCAATAAACCACAAGAATTTGGAATATTTCAATATCAAGTTGTTGTTGTTATTAATATTTCTGTATATATGTTATGAAGATAGAGTTACGTGTTTTACTGAGGGAATGTCTACATCTGTTCACCGAGCCTCCTGTATGAAGACCGACCTCTTTAACATTAATCTGTAACGTAGCATTATCAAAAAGTAACCCAGCCACAAAATTGACGTAAATGGCTACATGATAAAATAACAAATCTGACGTAGTAGAACTAGAAGGGTACAGTTCACCTAGAAAATGGTTACTTTGAAAGTAGATACACTTACCAGAAAGTAGGTGCACTTCAGTCTTCAGTCTTCGAATATTTTTAATTGTATGGTGTACCGTCACGACATTTATTCCGTGATGAAACAAGTAGTTTTGAGGTCACGAATCACAGCTGGAAACGTCAAAATTCAGTCACGTTTCATAATGGAAATGCTGGGTACCGATCCCAGTACCTCTCGCATGCCAAGCAAACGGATTGCCATCCAAAAACAACCTTTTTGCTATGTACGGGTATGAAATGTATGAATGTGTTGCTTTTATTTTGAATTTTTTGTGGCTACAACATTTTATTCTCTCCTTTCGTCCTGCAAAAGTAAAAAGTGTGTAGAATCCATATGATATTCAACAGAAGTTTTGAAAGACGTCAAAGTATTAGAGGAAGCATTATTAAAATAATACTAGAATACCAATATATATATGTTTGAATTTTAATAACATTATAGAGAAAAATACTTGCACGTTTGTAAGCGAACGCAAGAAAGAGCCGAGCTAGAACTATTGAACAGGAGATAACATCGAGCATCCTTACTTACGTTATGTTGCCAAATCTCTCATGGACATCAATCAAGGTTGCAGACTTTATATAAAAAAGCCAAAATATTTGTTTGATCCTTCCTCATTTATGTACAGAAATAAATGTCCACAATTGCTCTTTTTTAAATATTTTTCTTCTTATTAATTGGAAAAGCATGTGATTTTGTAATTACACTAGAGAGAATTCCTGCGTTAAAGATATACCTTCTACGAAGGAAGTTTGCTGAACATGACTATACAATCATCGTATTTTTTAATAAATCATGAAAAGAACTTCGTTACATAGAAGATCTCAAACGTAATATACTGCATGCAAGCGGACCCAATTTTCAATATCGCTGAAAATGATGGGTGGTTTGGTACGGATCAGCCATTTGTATACACCTGAACAAGAACTTGTGTCAAAGTCCATCGTTTTCCCCATTTTAAATAGTTTATTAAGTGTGCAATTTGGATCCAGGTGGATCAAATAATGACACAATTAAATGTATTTTTCTTTTTTAAAAAAAACTATTGAGCACGATTTTCGTAAATGTGTTGGTTTCTGAAAATCGACCATGGGAAACTACTTACATTGTAGCATCTAGTTACAAATGGTGCCATTTGTTGTAACAAAAGGAAAGAGTTACACAAACATAGTGTGGTCAAGAACTTGTTGCAGCAGACAAGAGGTCTGTACGGTCTCGGACCAAACCCGCGAGCCGAACTCGGGCCAACAAAACATATATCACTTCGGGCTCGGGTCGGACTCAGGCCGTAAATTTTTAAATATACAACCCTATTTCTCGGGTCTTTTCGGGCCTAACTTTGTGCATATACTGTTCAAGAATATTTATTGCACCGTCTTTTCTGTAGAACTTTTAAAGCACAACTGCAAAATTCAACCTTTAACTGCTGTAAATTAAAATAAATACAATTTTGCGTTAATAAGTTTCTGTAAATCGGGCTTATTTCGGGCTCATTTGCTTATCACACAAGCTTGGGCCGGGCTTGGGCCTAAAGGCTAAAACATATTTCGGACTGGGATCGGACCTCACATTATACTTATAGTCCTGACTAAAAATTCAGGTCTGTGCAAACCTCTACAGCAGACAGACTATTTAGAAGAGCATACGATGGAGGAAATCTGTATATGAAAAAAAAAAAAAAAAGTCAACAACAATTAATCAACTGCCATACATTTGGCCGAGCCTCCAATATGAATTTCAGAAAATTCCTGAAATGATGGACCTGAGTTGTAACATTTTCTACATCTTGAAATTGGGAAATTTTAAATGGAATGTCCCATGCAGAGTCAAACACATTAGAATCTTTAACACGATAAGTAATTATTTAAAATTTCCAAAATAGACTTTATAAAAGCAAACCTGTTTCTGGATGAAGACATGGCGATGCTGTTCCGAAATATCTTCGTTTATCTCTGTTTATGTAAGTTGTGATGTGCGTTATCTTTCGCCGAGTTATATTGAAGAGTAACTATGATTTTATATGGGAATTGTTTATAAAATAGAATTTTTTCCGAAATCCGAACTTATCCCAAAATATCCGAATTTTATCCAAAATCCAGATTTCTTCGTTTTTACTATTCTGACTCCAGATATTTTTTTTTAAAAAAAATCCGGATTTTGCCATCCTTAGTCCTGACACTTGGTTGTAAGTTTGACTATCTGTAGCGTTGTGTTTGACGTTAAAGTTAAAAAGAGCTCAATGAAACAAAAACACTGCATATTTTTATGCATGATTCGGAGGGCAATACTATATATATATATATATATATATATATATATATATATATATATATATATATATATAGGGTTAAGTGAATAATTTCAGAACTGCAAATAAATTATATATATATGATATTTATTTTCAATAGATACTATTACACTATTTAGAACGGTATTTAGATAACTTTCAGTTGGCTTGAGTTTAAAAGAATCCAAGCAAACGAATGGAAAGAATTACTACATCTGCTCCATCTTAAAACAGAAAATGTTTACATAGCTTGTAGACATTATAGACTCTAAGGTAATAAAAAAAGCGAAAGGATATATAGTGCGCAATACATTCCTTAGAGTGAGAAGAGAGTACAAAGTGTTTGTTTATATCCATACAATGAAGCTTTCGTTGTAAATTTTCCTTTCTTTTCTCTCTCTCTCTCTTTGTGTGTGTGTGTTGTACCGTTTGTTCAGTGCTGTTGTAAAGGTTCCAATCTAGATAGCTTTCATGGGGCAGTAAATATTTAAAGGAAAAGAAACGAGGTCAAGAGAAAAATATTTCTCTCTTTTTGTTCATTTTCTATCTCTTTTCTCTAATTTACTTCCAGAAATGAAGAACTTTTTCTTTTTTAGAAAATAAAAAGGAAATACAAAATTCATATTACATCATCTCTCTCTGTTTCTATTAAAAAAGTTTCAAAGTAAACTTAATGTATGATTAAAACAATATTCTAGTTTCTAAATCGTAATAATTTTTAATATCAAACAATGAAAGGAAATTTAAATGGTTTGCCCTAAACAAATTGATTTTCTTTTCTCAATTTAAGTTTTAATACAATCTCAAGAGAAATAAGCACAATAACTCCTTCTAGACCACTGGACCTCAAGCGCAATAACAAAACAATACTTTAAGCAAATTAATATTTAACTATAAAACTTGAGTTTTTAGGTTTTGCACAGTTCATTTTTTTTTTCAGCATTTGAGTTAAATATTTGTATAACTAATTCAACAAATCAACACACGTGTTTGGGATACAAATTCGTAAAAAATACAGCATAGTATTGCAGAAAGTGTTAATACTATCAGAAATGAGTAAAGATATTTTTTTTTATCAATTGCATTCTAATACAAAGAAATCTAAAATGTTACTTTCTAATTCGATATAGCTATCTCTTTGTTAAGTGCGTTGAGTTTCAGCGCCACCTTTGTTACTTAGATCTATCTATAAGTATATTAAATGTAACAATGTTTAACATTTAACTCCTTCTAGACCACTGGATCACTATTTTGTTGATTTTTGACATATGACTGGACCATGGATTAACGTAGGTTTTTATTACATTAGTTTTACCGAAAACCATGTATTCAGGCGAGTAGAGGTAGTTGAAAAAAATTATGCCAAAAAATACAGTTTCTCACATGCCAGTCAAATTTTTTAAAAAAAGTAAAACTCGGTGGGTAAAGTCCTCATTCAAATTAAGGTGGGCAAATATCCCAGAGTTTCTGAAAATATCTGTTCTAGCAGGGAGCATTTTCCATATAAATAAAAATTAATATAACAATGCTTGGTAGCTACCTCCCCTAAACTGTACTACCGAATTTGATGATTTTTGGTACTGAGTGGACCTGACCTAGCTTAGCTTTTTAGCACATTTTTGGCGAGACGAGGAGAAAGGCTGAGGGTTGAGATATAAAAGTGTGTTCGATGCCTAACTACAGAGTGTCCAAGATAAAATAAGTTTCCTGTGATAGGACTGAACGGCAAATTTGCAGCTTTCTGAGTGCTGAGCTTTTAATTTCTTAACGTTAGTGTGGCGCTTGAGCGGGGTCATGTGATGTAGAAGTCTGCACGGGCTCATGCAGAGCCTGCGGGCTTAAGCCTGACTCGACCCGCGGGCCAGACTCAGTCCTACAAAGCATATATCACTTCGATCTCGGGCCGTAAATCTTTAAATATACAACCATATTTCTTGGGCGTTTTCGGGCTCAACTTTGTAAATATAGTATACGACGATATTTATTAGACCGTTTTTTCTGGAAAACTTTTAAACACAACTTCAAAATTAATCCTCTAATTGCTGTAAATAAAAATACAATTTTGCGTTAATTATCAAGTTTCTGTAATTCGGGCTTATTTCGGGCTCATTTGATTATTGCATGAGCTCGGACCGGGCTCGGGCCTAAATGATAAAACATATTTCGGACTCGGTTCGGGCCTCACAATATAAATAAGCGGGCCGGGCCGGGTCAGGACTAAAACTTCCGGCTCGTGCAGACCTCTAAGGTGATGTCACGTGACTTCGAGCGGCTGTTAATGATCCTAATAATAATAATAATAATTTACTATTCTGTAATCTGTGTTTACAATAAACGACTTATAAGACATGTGGCCTCTTTTATCTTGGCCACCCTATACTTCTAGACTGTTGCAGTGAATTGAATAAATTTTGTTACATGAGTGGTCCCGGGCATGACTTAGGTTTTTAGCACTTTTTCAGCAAGGGAAGGACAAATTGTGAGGGTTGAGATATAAAAATACGTTTAAAGGCCAACTTCTCCTAGACCGTTGCACTGAATTTGAAGATTCTGATATTTACTCAGGTTTTCAGCACATTTTAGGCATTGACGAGAAGAGACGAAGTAGTGACATGTAAAAATTATGGTGAAATCACAAATATTAGTGTCTAATCTATAGTTTTCGGGGTCACTATGATGAATATTGACATTCTGGGTGTAGTTTAAGTCAAAATTCATTCCTCATGGGTATCCTAAGGGGGGAAGAGTTCAGATATTTTCTTTAAACTTGTTCTCCCTGTGAGAATAATTGACATTGCAGCTAGTTAGATTATACGGGGAAAAATTCTTCTCTTTTCTCGGAAATGATATGTAATTTTAACTATTTCTTTTACAAGTTATTTAAATGTCCTTACTTGTCAAAATGAGTTTAAATTAGATATAAATTTAATTTTATTTAATTGAAGTTTAACTTATTAACATTATATAAAAGAGATTTAAATTTTCACGTAGTAAAGTACGTACATTTAAATAGATTTTTTAAAAGAAAGAAACCAAAAGCATTCAACCATTAAAATTCTAGTTCATTAGTGATGTCACCTGACACGCTATAAAATCCTATTTCAAGAGGCAAAAATTCCCATTTTGCAACTACTACTACTACTAATAACAATAATAATAAAATTTAAAAAATAAAGTATTACATGTCTTACTTTTTCTATTTCTGGGTGAATTATCAATAAATTTCGATCTTCTACGTATATACAGGGTGATTTAAAAAAACTCACGGACTTCGTTTGGGTCTAGAACTTTTAACTGAAGTCCGATTTTGGTGCGGTTTGTGGCAAATGATTAAGGAAGGATGGGAGATTGATGGAACTACATTCTTAGTTTAAATTCATGTGGGGTAATATCGGCCACGTCTCAAGAAAAACAGCAAATATTATCCAGTATACCTTACAATTGGAATGAAGTGCGGTGCGGGATGGAGATTTGAGTTTTCTTCGTTAGATGGCAACCTCACCAAGGTCAATAAGAAACAGGAAACTGAGCCGTTGTATTAGCAATGTGCTGTACAGTTGTGTGCTACTGGTATGATCAGGACACAATGAGAATATTGTAATCTTTGGAGCAACATGAGTTTATCGTTAAAAGTTTTTGGAGAGCGGAATCTCTTGCTGATATGTGAAGGGGATTTAGAAAGAAATTTGCCTCACGTTCTGCCAAAGACAAAAACATAATATGGTCGCTAGTGAATAAACTGGAAGAAACAGCATCGCTTCTGAGTGAGACAGGGAAGCATCGGACCCTGCAGTCGGGTGTTGTGGAAGATATCAATTATCTACTTCTTAGGTCGCCCACGAAATCACTCCGTCGCAAATATATATATATATATAGCTATTCAACATGTGATTTAGGGGTGTTAACACTAACTCTTAATTTTAACCTCACTAACACTTAATTTGTATCCTGCAATTTCGCTTAAGAATCCAAAACCTCATCCCAATTGTCAGGTACACTGGCGAATATTTGCTGTTTTTCTTGAGGCGTGGTCAATATTACCCCGAATGAATTTAAACCAGTAAACATAGTACCATAAATCTCCCATCCTTCCTTGATCATTTGCCATAAACCCCATGAAAATTGGACATCAGTTAGAAATTTTAGACCGAAATGAAACCCGTGAATTTAAAAAAATCATCCTGTATAATCGTTCGAGAAATAATTATTTTGCTTAATCGAGAACATATATCCGTATATTGTTATTGTCAGAAATGCAGTGACTCCATGGCACTCTTGTATGATCACCGTATACCAAGCCAAATTAAACTAGAAAGGCTTTGTTCTTCATACATATAATGTGGAACGTTTGGAAATAATTATTTTTCGTTTGATGTTTTACTTAATTTCTTTCTTTCGTTCATTGTTTTATATTCTTTATTCTTCAATTACCGGAGCAGAAATTTATTTTCTTGGTACTTGATTTTAAAAAAAAAGTCATTCCTCGTTAAAATGGACTTTGCCGATAACAAAGAAAAAAAAACTTCAGGCTAAAAGTTGACAACACTGACATGCTTATTGATGATTCATTATGTCTGCTTCTTGCTCGTAGAGAATTTTGTTGGCAAGGATGATACATATAGCGAAAAATTCCATATATGTTGTCAATTTCTACGAAAATTCCCTTTATCTCATTCCGAATAATTAATGTATAAAAAGCTCCACGAAATAGGATTTCCCCACGGGTTGGCATCACTGAGTTCATTTCAAAAGAACAAAAGAATAATTGCCCAAATAGTTATTGGTTAAGAAATGAAAAAGAAGCAACAAGACTAGATACTATTAATGACGTGTAATTCGTAATTTACGTGTTCAGTGCAGAAGAGAATCAAGTCCACTTTTGGTCATTTTGGACATATTTGATCTTTAAGATATCTATCTGAAGCCAGTTGCGTCATTGCACATTTTGCTTTGTTCGGGTTGGGAGGAGGGAGTGGAGGAAGACTTGCCGAAATAAGTAGATGTTCATATGTTTATTAGTATATTATCATAATATTCATTAAAATATGTACATATTTGTAATTACGAACAGCTTATTTCAGTCTGTGCCTGCGCTCTCCTTGCTCGGTCATCATAACTCCATGGAGTACATCTCTCCTTAGGTTGGGAACCACTGTTGTATATAAACCAGAAGTGGTAAAAATCTTTCGTTTCCCGTTCTAACGTCGTTCACCAGGCACATACTTCATCGGGTCCGAACCACCCCTAGAAAGAACTTAGTAACTTTTTTTTCAAAATAATATACTTAAGTTTTGTTTGCACTAGATGAAGCTATGAACACACTCAGTCCGGACTATTTTCAATCTTTCGACTTTGAACCTCTCAATAATAATAATAATAATAAAATATTCTCAATTGCATACCTGTCGATCACCATGAAAAATGGGAATAGAAAGTAAAAGTGGGTTTTAAATTATTGATTCAGAATGCCAAACATAGCTTCCATTTGCATCTTTTTTTTTTTTTTTTTAACTGAAACCAGAAATGTTAGTTATCTATTATCAATTGCAGTTTCAATATTGATCTACATACCGTAGTTAAAAATAAATAAATAAATAAATAAAAATCTTTCAGTTTAACGTCCAACGATTATGCTGTTTAGGCCAAAGGAGACAAATGTCTAGGACAAGTGAATGATGATGGAAGAATCGGTGAAATAAGAACGTGGAAGGAAACGGGAGAACCCCGAGAAAACATATAGACACGATGTTGTCCATCTCGAACTTACTTGGCGAAGGATCGAACCAAGGACTCCATGCACCAGAGGTAAGCACTCTACCACTGTGCCACTGTACCCCTACGATCTTTATCGATTAAAATCTGTAATAAATGACAAGAAATATTTCTTATAATATAGATTTAATGCTGCAACCAAAGATTTCACTTCCACTCTAATCCCCTATGCTAAAACCAGAAGCAGTAGAAATCTATATTCCTACCGAAATCGTCCACAATTTTCCATGCTGAAAGTATCATCCCATCACTGAGTACTGTATCTCCCCTAGTACAGAGACTGGAATAAGTGGTATACAATGTAGCTTGCATTTCAGTTTTCCTTAGTTTAAAATAGTGAAACTTCGATTATAATTCATTATTTTTATCCGAGAAACTGCAGAGTACAAAGCTATATTATCCCACAATATTCTACTCAGGGAAGCAGAAAATACCGTATATAAAGAAAATAACGAATTGCTTCTTTGTTTCAACACGTTACACCACAAATTGTATATAAATTTGCTTTTTTAGCTACTTCTTAAGACTTTAGTGACGATTTTTATGGTGCTATATTCATGATTAAAATTGCTATACAAAGGAGCTCGTGAGAAGAATATGCGGAAGGCATGGCGCCACCCAAGTCCATTTACTTATGGAACGCTTTTTGTACAGCGTTTCTCTACCAGCTTTTGGCAGGCACTCGAACAAAAGAAGAACGAAAAGAACTAGTTGTCATAATTTAGTCATTTATCATTGGCTGGCTTTCTTGAAAAATGGAAGAGCGTTGTTAAGAAAGTAAAGCAAGGAAATCGAAACAAAATTGTAAGAAATTCATTCTCTTTTGTGTGTGTGTGTGTGTGTTTCTGTGAAGGTTTGTCGACAATACTAAAGGAAAATGAAAGAAGAAAAATAAAAAAAAAAAAATATCGTATATTGATCAGTTTCCAATGAATAATAATAAAGAAATTCCAAGTTCACTTTTCTTTTGCTTTATTTTTACTTTTCTTCAAATATATATTGGAAAATATACTATTTTCACATTTAATTTTCATCTTTCGTTATCAATATTTTGCGTAGTGACAGTACTGAGAGAAGCTAGTAGAATACAGATATTTAAAAAAGTAATTTGATTCAAGTTTTGGTTACGAGAACACTGTGGCTTAATGATAAGGTTCTCACTTCTGTTGCCTATTATTCCTACTTTAATAGCACAGTATTTGAACTTGTAGTAAACAATATCTTATTCGCAGGTTTTATCCATTTTATTCCCAGTACCTTAATTGAACCAATGGGCCGGTCAAGTATGATGTAGTTCCTTCAGCACTTTATTAATTGTTTCTTATGGATTCCAAAGAAATGTGCTAAATAGAAGGATCATGCATGACGTACACATTTGTTCTGCATATGACATCCTGCATAGCAGGCTCAACTTTCACAGTCTATGTGAGATTGGTTCCGAAAAAAAAAAACTGCGGAGAGCACAACCGAAACCGTGTGAGAATATGTCAGCACCTACTGGACTGTTATGCTAACGAGATGAACCGTTTCTCAGGCGAATCATTATTGGGGATAAAGCGTGAATTCATCACTTTGAACCAGAGAGTAAACGTCAGAGCATAGAATGGGAACATCCCCAAACTTCCGTCAAGAAGAAATCCAAGAGTCAACCTTCTGTAGGGAAAGTGATGCTCACAATGTTTTGGAATTCCAATAACCAATTGTGGAACATTACCTGGGGTCAAAAATAAATAGTAAAAGGTACAGTGGGTAAGCAAGTTGAAACCTACAATTCGTAATAAACGCAAAGGTCGATTGTCGGAAGGCGTTCTTGTGCTGACAATACATGACCACATACCGCCATCCACACCGCTCAAACTCTTCAGACGCTGCGTTTGGAGGTGCTGGAGCATCCTGCATACAGACCTAACCTCGCCTCTTCGGAGTACCATCTGTTTGGTCCATTTAATGATGCTTTCAGAGGTCGTCGATTCAGCTCCGATCAACAAGCGGTACATTCGTGGCTTGCTGAGCAACCAATAACTTTTTTTTTTTTGCAGGAGGTATTGGAAAGCTTATGCAACAGTGGACCAGGTATATTGGAAAGCAGGGTGACTATGTTGAAAAATGATATGAATAAAAAAGTACTCTTGTAGTGATAAATAATAAAAATTGATTGCAGATATTACTTATTGACGTATCCTCGTACTTGCACCATCATTTGCTTCCGGTGGGTTCCACAGAAATGTGCTAAGCTGAATCGTCAAGCATTACGTACTTCTGCCAGTACTTCTATCAACATTTGTTTTACTTGTGGGTTTCAAAGAAATGTGCTAACTTGAACGGTTACCCATGACGCACTTCCCTTTGTGCTTAACGCTTCATTTGATTCTGGGGAGTTCCAAAGAAATGTGCTACCTATAGAGCTTACAATGTTATCGAAACATTACATTAAAGGAAGAAATTGTAATTTTTGGTTAAATATCCGAAACAAGCGACTTTAGATTAAGGGGAGTTCCAAAGAAATGTGCTACCTATAGAGCTTACAATGTTATCGAAACATTACATTAAAGGACGAAATTGTAATTTTTGGTTAAATATCCGAAACAAGCGACTTTAGACTAAATGTTAAATAAGTAAGGACATACATAAAAATAAACTATGATAGATAGTAAAAAGTATCACGCACTAGAAGTTTCAGTTTCAATTCCGGTAGATGTCAGCCATTGAAGGACTGTTATTATCATCTAACGGCGAAATGTATAACTTCTACTATCTTTGTTTCAGTAATACAAAATGAGATATGGGCAACAATTGTCAATTACATCATTATCTATGAAGATCTTAACAGACTGACTCAATTAACGAACTCGCTGGGCTAATCGCTCTAGCTGTATAATGCAAAAACAATTTTAAAAATTGCTTTCGCTCAATAGCTATCACGTGCGATAACGGACGTTATTAACATTACAATATTGGAAGTTCCGCTTGTGTGATCCTCATAAATGTGAATCATATTCCGGTCTATGTTTTTTTTCTTTATCTAGTACCCATACTATTTGGACCCAAAATGTCAACCTTTGCAACATTGCACTTTCGTTGTCTCGGAAAAGGACAAAATTCCTTGACTCACCCATTTTTTCATTATCGGTTTACACAATTTGGCCATACCGTTAAGACATTAGACTAAATTTTCAACGAACTTAAAGTTCGTTACTGAATTCTCTATATCTGTCTATCTGTCTGTTACTTGCGATCTTTTCAATTTTGAACTCTGCATTCGATAGAACACCTAAAACTATCTGAGGAAGTGATTGAATTTTTCGGGTCACTCTTACTGTTTCCTAGATATTGGCCCAAAAATGGCCGATTTTCTGAGATGTAAGGAGCCATATCTCCGAAACCATAAGTTATAGAGAGATCATATTGGTATTGATCAATACTTAAGAGGATGGTAAATAATTTTGTACCAAATAGTGACCGGTGGCCACTGTCCCAGTGAAAAGTTGGCCATTGGCCACTAATTAATATTGGTACCAAAATGTTTACCATCCTCTTAGTTATTGATTAACACCAATATCATCTCTCTATGACTTACCATTTCCGTAATATTGGCCAAAAAATAGTTCCTATTTCGGGAGATTTAAGGAACCACATCTCGGGAACTGTAAGTCACAGAGAGATCATATTGGTGGTGATCAATATCTAAGAGGATGATGAATATTTTGGTACCAAATAGTAATCGATAGCCGCTGGATCAACTGGCTATTGGCCAACTGGCCACCGTTCCCCAGATATTGGCCAAAAAAGTTCGAATTTAAGGAGATTTAAGGAGCCATATCTCGGGAGCTGTAAGTTATAGAGAGATGATATTTTGCCAAGGTGCGGATAAAAGATTTACATCTAGGAACAATGACAGTTATCCTTCCCGCTTCATCTCTCCATTCTTTTTAAGTTCGTTCTGGCAATGCTCTTGAAGCATTCTTAACTGGTTCATTTTTTTTACTCAAGCTCTGGATGGAAATAAGCAGGGTGCGAATTGGCGGGGGGGATGCCAGGGATTTCCCCCCCTGACAAAAATCTTTCCTACCCTGGAGAAGAAAAATTTTATCCCTGGCAAGGATAACTTTTTCCCCCTCTGGAGTATTTTTAAATGGACATAAAGATAAGATAGAAAAATGGAACAATTCTTACTTTGCGTAGCTAACCTAAATATTACTTGAGTGAAAATTTATGAAAGATCTCACATCTCAACTGTTTTGTACTTGTTAATATATATATATATATATATATATATATATATATATATATATATATATATGTGTGTGTGTGTGTGTGTACGTGTGTGTGAGGACTGGGTGCGCATATGGGTGAAATTCATCCCCCCCTGGGAAAATTTTTCAATTTGCACACTGGAAATAAGAAATAATACATTTAAACGTACCTAATTTTGAAACGTGTCATTAGGAACAAGAATACGTTGATTAACCCTGCTTTATCATGGATTATCGTGGTTCATAATTTAATGCCAAAATTATTGTTATTACGCTCCGAATTCTAACTACCGCGATGACGGCGAGACACAGCTCACTACATAGACAACCAGGATTACATTTAGTTCGAGTCTTTATCTATACGTAGAGCACTTACAGCGCTCGCTTTTATCCAACAAGTACAGTACAAGTAAAATTGAAAGGTCATCAGGAAATTGAAAATTCTATCCGTTGACGAAGAAAACAGAGGAAACAATTCATAGACAATTATACACCATGTTTTGTAGAATCAAGAATAATCGTATGCAATGTCTTGTTTAAACAATCTTGGTCACCCAACTTGCTTGAGGACTGATAATTAACTGTATGTAGCAAACTTTAATGCTTTGTCTCTAATAAAGATCTCAATGGAGCAATGAAAATAAGAATTTTAGGAATGATCAAAGAAATGCATCAAAAGATTTCAATCTTGATCCATAATTAATTTTTGGATCAGGAGCCACATTTTTGAACAGCCTCAAAATCGATTTTTTTTAACGGAATAAGCATATTATATTGAGTTAAGTGATAGTTTGGGTTTGGCTACACTATATGTGATTCTCCAGATATAAGACCTACAAGAAAATTTTTGACTGAAATATATTGGATCTTTTGATTAAAAAATAAATGCTTGATTTAATTCCAAAGTTTGGTTATTATAAGGATTTTCGAGGAAAAATAGGTGCAAGGCTCTTTTTTCAACAAAACAATTGTTTATTCGGAACACAAATTAAAATTTTAAATTGACATACTTCTAAATGTATGTATTAAAACGACCGAACTCAGGAAGAGGTCGTAGGTTATTTAAAATATTTTTGGTTATCATAAGGAGAGAAGGAAAAAGTTCAAAGAAGTGAATTAAGATTTATGTCCAAAATAATCTTTCGTTAGGTACTTATGTTAGGAACATGAAATTTGGTATGCAAACTCATTTTTTAAAGAAAATCAAGTTGATATAAAAGAAAATACAGTGCAAAAAACACCGCTATCACTCATAGGGAGTGGGAAGGAAGGAGTGACACATAAAAATAATCGGAGAAACGACCAATATTAATGTCAAATCCATAGTGTTGGGATTTCTAAGATGAATAGTGACACTTCCGATGCCATCTTAGTCCAAGTCCAGCCCCAATCGGCATGTAGGATGAGAACGCGTGAAACAAAATGTCGAAAATGACAAAGGTGAATCTAGCCTGGGGCCAACCCTTAGTTTTTTGAGTGACAAAAATAATTTAAGCTATTGTTTATATATTTTTGAAAGTTTAAACTAAACTCATGATATACCTATCACAGTGTGGGTTCTGGCTTCCTCCCAGTTTTCACCTTCTAGATCCGCCACTGCAAAATAACCTAGATTAGTGTCGAATTCATAGTTATGGGGAACGTTAAGCTGATCGGTAGCAATCTCATGACATTTAAGCTCAAGATTAGTCAAGACCCTACCTTTGTCAACATAGGCGGCGCCACAATGGGTGCAGTGGGTGCAGCCGCACCCACATTAACTTCAATTTTCAGATTTCCTACAATAATCCTTTCTATTTTGTATATTAATTGTTTCCTATTTTTGGATATATTAGATTGACTTCTTAAGTCTCTCATAAGTTACTTGCTATCATAAAGTGTTTTTCTAGTTTTTTTTAGTAAAACTTAGGGATTATTTTTGAGCTCTTAAGGCTCCATAGTTCAGAGCGTTCTGGCAACAATGTTAGGATGTGTTCTATCCTAGCCTGCACCCACATTACCAAAATCCTGTCGCCGCCTATGTTTGTCAGGACGTTCGAGAATTGACATGGGCCAACATCGAAGGCGTTGCTCCACGTTATTTATTCTACTCAATTCTTTATTTTTCTGACATGTGAGAGGGAGTGTGTAACCGTTATTATTACTATCCGAAGGCGAATACACAATACAAACTCGGTAAGTTTGCAGTTATTTCCATATATATATATATATATATACACACAGGGCCGGATTTAGTGGGGTGCAAAGGCGCACTTGCACCCCCCTTCGTTGTAAATACACACTACCTAAAGTGAGAAGCTAGCAGTGAGTTTTGCAAAATCAATAGTTTAAGTCAATTTTTCAAAGGTTGAAGGAAAAGAATTCATCGAGAGCAGATACTTAGCATTTCCAAAGGAATTCCTCATTTACATCACAAATGCCTAAAGACATTTATGAAACTCAAATTTAATTCAAATGTATTGGTAGTTATTAGTGCACCCCCTCAGTGAATCCTGGATGCGGTCCTGTGTGTATATATATTTATATAGGGCGCAACATTTCTGGTCACCAGGTCGCCATTGGCGACTAGAAATTTAGAGCTGGCGACCAGTGTTCAGTAGGAATGTTTTTTTGCCTAAACCAACATGGCTGCGCATTTTCTGTTTCGCACAAAAATAACTGTTACTGAGTGAGAGACAACACGGAATGCAAAGTGAAGTCTTCACAAAGATGTTTTTCGCCCCTCCTTTCCCAACCTCAATCGAAATGGTTTGCCTCCTGGCGTGTCAACGCGAGAGATGTAATCTCTTCCTTTGCCAAACCGAAGGCCGTGGGGGAGGGGACCTCTCATAATTTGTACGTGAGAGACACTGGTGACCATCATTTTTGGATTGGCGAGTGCGTCTGACTTTGAAATTTTTCGCCCCGTATATATATATATATATATATATATATATATATATATATATGGGGCCGGATCGAGGATTCACTGAAGGGGGTGCACCAATAACTACCAATACATTTGAATTAAATTTGAGCTTTTTTAAATGTCTTTAGGCATTTGCGATGTAAATAAGGAATTCCTTTGGAAATGCTAAGTATCTGCTCTCGATGAATTCTTTTCCTTCAACCTTCAGAAAATTGACTTAAACTATTGATTTTGCAAAACTCACTGCTAGCTTCTCACTTTAGGTAGTGTATATTCACAACGAAGGGGGCTGCACGTGCACCTTTGCATTTCCCTAAATCCGGCCATGTAGAATATATATATATATATATATATATATATATATATATATATATATATATATATATATATATATATATATATATATATATATATATATATATATATTCTATTTCTATTGTACTTATGATGAATTTCTGTAGACAGAATTCACTAGTAATTGGGAACACTTGGTTCAATCAGCACAAGAGAAGAAGATATACATGGAAATCACCAATAGACGGCGGAAGATATCAGATAGACTATGTTATGATTCAGGACAGGTATCGGAATAGCTTAAAGAACGCGAAGACCCTTCCCGGGGCTGATATTTTCTCTGATCATAATCTTGTGCTGGCCGAAGTAGATATTCAACTGAAAAATGTAGGCAGAAGAAAAGTAGGTAACAAAGTGTTGAATACTGAAAAGTTGAAAAACGAGGAAATAAGAAATCTTTTCGCTGAAAAATTCGAAGAAAAATGTTCAAACGAGGAAAGGATAGGCGCAGGTAGTAACGCACGGTGGGAACATATTAAACGTTGCTTACAGTAGGCTGCAGAAGAAGCAGTAGGTTACCGCGAACACAAAACTGCTAAGAAACAGAGCAGATGTTGCAGAAAATGAGGGAGAGGAAGATGTGGAAACAGGTTGATACAGAAGAGGGCACAAAGATGTACAGAAAGTTAAACAATGAATTACGAAGAGAAACAGACAAAGCGAGGGAAGAGTTTTACAAAAGAAAATGCGAGGACATAGAAGAATTAGAAAGAGTTGGGAAATATGAGGAAATGTACAAGGAGGTGAAATCTATGGAATTTCGGAGGAAACAAGGGAGTATCATGATGACAGTAGAAAATAAGAATGGGAAGGTAGTCAGCGAGAGAAATGAGGTCATAAGAATGTGGAAAGAATACGTTGAAGACTTATATGAGAGTAGGGATAGACCGTGTAGCCTAAATGTTGAAGTAGAAAATCAAGTAGGCGAGGATGATAAAGGATTTAGTATTCTTCGGGATGAGTTTGAAAAGGCTAAATCCGAGATTAGGAATGGAAAGGCAACAGGAATAGATAACATACCAATTGAATTCATTAAAAATATAGGAGACAAGGGAAAGAAAGAATTGTGGCGACTATGCAATGAAATATATGAAACAGGAGAATGGCCAAGAGACTTTCTGAAAACGATCATGATACCGATGGCTAAGAAATCGAACCCAAAGAGATGTGAGGATTATAGAACTATTAGTCTTATATCTCATGCAGCTAAAATTCTGCTCCGAATACTGAACAGAAGGTTATATGGAAGAACAAATAAAGATGTTGAGGAGGAGCAGTTCGGGTTCAGAAGAGGCAAGGGCTCAAGAGATGCTATTGGATTATTAAGGGTGATCGGTGAAAGATTTATAGAAAAAGGGAAAGAGGTGTATGTTGTATTTATTGATCTAGAAAAGGCTTTTGACCGCGTGAATTGGGAATTGTTGTTGGGAGTTCTAACAAAGATAGGGTTGGAATGGAAAGATAGAAGACTCATAAGAAACTTATACATGAACCAGCAAGTAAGTGTTAGGATAGGGGAAGAACTGACGGAAGAGAGTGCAATTGGAAGGGGAGTTCGACAAGGATGCTACCTCTCGCCAACACTATTTAATGTCTATCTAGAAGAGATAGTGAAAAAGAGCCTACATGATGATGATGGCATTTCGGTAGGAGGTAGAATGATTAAATACATAAGACTTGCAGACGATATGGCCCTTGTTGCAGAATCTGAAAAGAAAATCAATAAAATGTTAGAAAAAATGAGAAGGGGCTTTGAAGAATATGGGATGAAAATAAATGTTAGAAAGACAAAAACCATGGTGATTGGAACAAAGGGGTCTGTGTCAAATATAAAAGTAGGAGGGGAGAAAATAGAACAAGTGAATAGTTTTCGATACCTGGGTAGTGTTCTTAGTAATGACATGAAATGCGAACGTGAAATAAAAGCAAGGATAGGAATGGCGAAAGAAGCCTTTAAAAGAAAGAAAAGTCTGTTTTGTGGGACCTTGAACAAAGAGTTGAGAAAAAGACTCATAAAATGCTTCGTGTGGAGTGTTGTGCTGTATGGGGCGGAAACGTGGACATTGCGTAAGGGTAACGAAAATCGACTGGAAGCCTTCGAAATGTGGGTATGGAGAAGAATGGAAAGAGTTAGTTGGGTCGAGCGGAAAACGAATGAGAGAGTGTTAGAAATGGTGGGTGAGAAAAGAACACTTTTAGATATTATTAGGAAGAGGAAGAGAAACTGGTTGGGACATTGCCTAAGAAGAGATTGTATCATGAGGGACGTCTTAGAGGGTATGGTGGCGGGAAAGAGAGGGAGGGGGCGAAGGAGACTACAATTAATGGATGATATTAAAACAGAAAGATCATACGCTAAAACAAAAAGTTTAGCGGAGGACCGTGGAGCATGGAAGCTTCTCAGCTG
The DNA here is from genome assembly GCF_964235325.1 of Thermobia domestica. NCBI lineage: Eukaryota > Metazoa > Arthropoda > Insecta > Zygentoma > Lepismatidae > Thermobia > Thermobia domestica. The sequence continues at coordinate 93,101,114 of NC_137456.1, forward strand.
CGGCAAGTGACCTGCCAATAAAGGCAGAATACCTATGATGATGATGATGATGTATATCAACATTAATAGAGCACACTAAACTAACTAAAATAACATGTTTGTGGGTGCTCAAAAGTTGTATGATAATAATTGACAGTTTTTATTTTGCTGAAAGAAATTGAAGAACTCAATTCCAAAAGCCTAAGTCAAAAAAATCAGTTTTTCAGGAGAAAAGTAATCTACATAAAAGAAAATTGTAATTGCCTACTTTTCGTAAGATAACGGTGAAATTATCATCTATAGCAAGAGTTATATAAGCGTTTTTTAGGTATGAGTCAGAAAATAATTTCAGAGAATACTGTTGACTAAGGACATTTTGGAAAACAACACTGTTTTCTTTTGTCTACAACTAATATGATTTATGGAATTTTGGCATGAAATCCAGTTTAATATGCGGAGATGCTGAGATCTCAAAATTGACAAAAAAAATTGACTTAGGCTCTTTTGGAATCCACCCCTTCAATTGTAATTAATTCATATGACGTACATGTAGCAAAATACATCGTTAGTTAGCAGATTTTATTTATTATTGTTTATCTTTTCCTAGCTATGACACACCTACTTCTTTTACGCATATACAACTTATAAGTAAATCACCTCAAAATACAACACAATTATTTTAAAACTTTTACACATTGAAATACATTGTCCTAAATGATCTTTAACATGTGAACAATGTGCATACAAGTTTAAACATATGTCTATTTATATGAATTTTGTATAATTAACAAAAACTGCTGTTATGACACTAGTGAGGCCAGAACATGAAGCAGATACCATGTTAAGAGAAACACGAATCGTAAATTTCCGTGGGAGCAAATGAAAAGTCATCATGAAGCCTACTCTCAACAGTGGATATCCAGTGTTGTACTACATACATGAAATGGTAACTACCTCCGGGAGCTCTAAATGTCATTACCAAATGATATATGGAAGTGTAGGAAGGTACGTGTTGAAACTGCAAAACTGAATTAGTATCAGAAACGAGGGAATTAAACAAACTGCATATTAATCAATAAACTTATATGTAGTTTTTTTTTCTAAAATTTTATTTATTTTGTTACTAGGGTATCGAACGTTTATGTCCACCATACCATTCATAATACTAATAAAGCATTTTTTTAATAAAATAAACTTTCAACATTTTCCTATACGTGGTTTATGTATTTCACAATTTTGAAATGAAGGTAAAATATCATAGCCAGGATTTCGAAATTGTGAAGGTATTTTCTTTCGCTTTTGTAGTTTCAAATTTAATTTCTTATTTTAACGAAGTTTTTGACTGTTATAATTAAGAGTTTCGTTGTTTCTTTTTGCTGGAATTAAGGGCCATGTCAATTAAATTTTAAATATTGATGCGCTCGGTTCTGAATCTGCATATTTTTTTACGTTGAAATACTTTATACACTGTGATTTGCAATAAAGTTAAAAATTTTGTTACTGAATTCTTTATCTCTATGTGTGTCTGTTTTTGCGAATATTTCAATTTTGAGCCCTCCATTCGACAGACCATCAAAAACTATGTAAGAGAAGTGATGTAATTCTTCGCGTCAGTCTTACCTTTCCTGAGATATTGGCCAAAAGAGCTCGGATTTCGAGAGATTTAAACCGTATCTCGGGAACCGTAAATCATAGAGTTAATATTTTTGCGAATTTTTCAATTTTGAGCCCTCCATTTTGAGCACTATAATGATTAATTTCATATCCTTTAAACAGCCGTTTTACATGTTGATTATAAAATTCACCATCTAAATCTGTTTGTATGTTAAACACAGGCAACTTACATTTATGTTTTAAAGTTTTTGTTATTGCTTTTACAATTTGAGGACATTTCTTTGTTCTTAACGAAACGCAATATGCATAACCGTGAAAATATCAATACAACATAATGTATAGTTGTGTTTATTATTATACTTAGTAATATTTTGTATATCTGCTAAGTCCATTTGCAATGTTTGTTGTCTTCGTAAAACAACATGTTGTAGAATGTTTTACCAGAACTCTTGAACAAAACAAGTGAAAAAAAATTATTACTCAGGGAAATTATAAAAGAATAGATTATATTACAAGAATTGTTTAATGAGTATAAATAATAGAGTACATAGAACAATTCGTCTCATGGGAACCAGAGGAACGTAACTCCATTTTCGTAGGTTTACATGCGAGAGGACAAAAATATTATTTTCTTAGAAAGATGTGTTTTTAATAAGATGGTAATCGAGCTACATTACAAGAGACGATTGACATGGAGAACAGATAACGTTACGTTCCATTTATAAGAAATGGGGCTTTCAAAATTGTGTCCAAACATGAAGAAAACGAAAACAACATTTTTGGAGTTACGTTCCTTTGGTTCTGATGCGACGAATTGGTATAAAGCCTGTAGAAGTTAATAAGAAAAATTAATTCTTTTTAAGTTCGTTCTAGCAATACTCTTGGAGCATTCTCAACTGATTTCTTGTGGTTTGTTGTATAAAATACATTTTCTAATTTTTTTCCTACTCTCTTATCTTTAAAATTCTAGTCTAAAATTTCTAATTCCATGTGATTATTGTGGATCGTTCGTGTATGATTCTGTCTATCTTTGTTTTGTTTCCTATTTATTAATACTATATTCTTCCCGTAATTTTATGAATCTGTATGTTCACTATTTGGTTTGTTGAATTTGAGTTTATTATCCCTTTTCAGAACCGAGACTATGAGAGAAGTGGACCTACAATTTAAGAGTGGCATTAAACGGATTGTAATGTGTTCAAATTTTAAAACTCTCTCACCGGGAGTCAAACCTAGGCCCCCATGCTTCAAAGTCGCTAGCGCCGTTACGCTAGCGAGAAGGAAGGTTCCATATTTCTTTTGTAATAATAACTTCATCTTCAATTCCTTTACCCTGTTGTTAACATACATGTATTTTAAATACAATGTATACATAAGAGAAAATAGGGATTCCAATTTGTCATAATTTTCTTAGTCGATGTGAGGCTATATGAGGCGTGGACCTACTGATTAGCGTCGATTCCGAATCATGAGCTCCGGCCGGGAATCGAACCCGGTCTTCCACGCCAAAGGGGCGTATGCTAACCGTTTAGCCACGAGGGAGCCCTTGCTAATATTAATCTATAGTAACAGCTCAACTTGCGTTCCATTGAACACTCCTTTATTTCATGTATGATTCGTTATTGTAAATCAATGTTCAGTGATTTGACACAGCGTTAAAACTTGATATTATTTTATATTCACCATGTATTATATTCTATATTTCGGATATTCAATACTGCTCAATTTTATCTTTATTCACTAAGGACTTGTTTTGATTACTTTCTGCTCTTTTCCGATGCTATTTAGGTATGTTATTTTCTGGCGGTATCACAATAAATTATCCTAATCTTTATATTTACATTAAAAAGACGACAATGAAAGAAGTCAAGTATTTACTTCTCTAACAAGTCTTTTTAAATTTAAAAAAGTGTGAATTACAACAACATATTAAAAACTGCAGAATGTCATCGATATGAGTATCTCGTTGTTTTTTATCGATTTTATAGTTTTAACTAGCTCTTCTATCTTTATGTTCCTAAGCAAAAAAGGTAGTTGCGAAGCTGGGGGTGCTTCGATCGCCATGAAAGGCAAACTGAAGCTCCAAAAACTTAAATATTGTAAGAAGCTGATTAGTAATAATTATTCGATAATATCCACCTGGAATCAAGCTCAGGATTAGACTAACCACGCATGGTTGCTATATCTGTGCCCCGCAGAGTAGCAAACATTCTTCAAAACTTCTTACACAGAGAGAAAAAATACACGTGGCATACGTGGAAACGTAAGTTACATATGCAAGTGTTGTAGCTTTTGCACTTAAAGTACGACTATATATAACATGCTGCAACAAACGTATAACTGAAAAAGTATGTTTTATAATACTGTCCGTATAAGTATTTCATCTATACGTACTTTCCGTATTGTCGGTAATGATTTCATATACAGATCGACATGTATAACATATAGTTGACGTATGTAACATACGTATCGTGTGTAATATACGGAAGACTGTTAAATGATATACATCCTGCGGCTGAGTGATGTAACATCTAAGCTGGAAAATGTCATTACGTACTGTACGTATGTAGCATATGCTCCGTACAAATTTTCGTACTAAACATTTGGATTCCGTATATTTGTACAATATACTGCTGTCCGGATATCGGATTTTTCTCAATGTAGATTCTAGATTCTTCCAACATTGTTGCATTCCTACATTGAAGTTCTTTATCTTGATTGAAGAAACTTCCTAATTCCTTTAGAATACTGGATCGACACCCAAAAGTTCTATAACAAAACCAGAAACCGAATTGTCTCTATTTATAGGTTCAGAGACAATAGATCACGAAATAAATGAATTCTGGTAAAGACAGTAATCAGGATTACTGGAAGTACTTAAATATTTTGAATATGGATAGACACCATTAGTCACCGGTTACCGTTAAGATGTTAATAAAGTGACTCGATTAACGAGCTTGGCGAAGATAATCAGTTCAAGAAAAACAGAGTTAAAAAATCGATTACATGTATGAAATATGGGTTAGAGATAAGCACTGTTAAATGAGTTGAGTTAATTTGGATGTTAACGTTCCTTTCAGCAGCGAGACTATATGAGACGTGGATCTACTTATTAACGTGGAATCCGAACCACATGAGCTACCGCCGGGAATCGAAGCCGGGTCTCCCACGCCAAAGGTTCGTACGCTAACCACTTAGCCACGAAGGAGTTCAAGCACTGCTAAAAGTTACGTTAAGGTAATAACGTATTGATTCCATTAACGAAATCGTTCAAGATAATTGCTCCGCTGCATAAAAACAATTCAAAAATTGGTTTCCATTAATGGGATATAAGCAATAGATATTTATGGTTATAAATGTTAACTAATATTGACTCCACTAACAAAAAACAAAATTCAATCATTCACTTAAATGCATAGGATATGGGTTATAGGTAGCCATCGTTAAAATTGCAGTTATCCGTTAATATCTTAACGAATTGATTCCATTAACGAAATCGTTCGAGGTAATTGCTTTATGTATCTGTTGCAAGAACCAACTTAAAAATTTGCTTACATGTACAGGATATGGGTTATAGAAGACGCAATTTAAGTCATCGTTATCCGTTTACACCTTAACTCATTGACTCCAATAACAAACTCGGACTACATAATCTCCCAATTGTCTACTACAAAAAATAGAATTCATGTTTGTATGCATGGGATATGGGGTATAGATACCCACCATTAAAGTCACCGTTTTCCGCTAATCCGTTAATAGATTGACTTTATTAACGAACTCAGTCGAGGTAATTGCTCTAGGTATCTTGCAAAAGACAGAACTTAAAACTTCAGTTACGTACATAGGATATGGGTTATAGATAATCACTATAAAGTCCTTCATACGTTAACGGGATTGTCTCCATATACGAACTTGGTCGAGATAATTGCTCTTTAGCTATCTGTTTCTCCTCTCATCCTAATTAATTAAATTAGTGACTCTTTAACGGACCTATGAGTTTCTGAGGATGATTGTCACATATTCTCGTAAACTTGACGCCGAACCATGGCATTAATCTTAAGACCCCAACGAGATTTCACCGCAGGACCACTCTCATACTAAAAGAGCCCAAGAACTTTAGTAACCTACAGCCCTTCTTCTCTGTTTCAACGTTATTTCTTCATTTATGTCAGCGTTAGAGTCACAAGAAGTAAAACTTGCTAATAAATGGAGTCATTGAAACATGATCTGTCTTATTGCTTTTATTGAGGTGTGACCGCGTGATCATGAGCCCTTAATGAATAAACGTCAGCTTTAGAGCTGCAAATTTTAATTGATAGTCAAGGTCACTGAACTCAAATCTGAAATCAGTTTCTCTCTTGTCTTTTAATTAGTTGCTAGAATGATTTTTTTTTTAAATGGAGAAAGCTAACAAAACGGAAAAGATATTCTAGTTTCAGTATGAAGAAATTAAAAGTTGGATTTTCTTAGAATTCGTTTAAAATTGCTGCACAAAAGATTGGCGTGATTTAATAATTTGTCTCCAAACTGTTGTAGTATTCTCTTTTCAACTCGAAACATTTTCTCTCGACCAGTTTTCTTTGTACAGATACTATGTTCCCGGTTTGCTTACGTTTCATGCGAGGGTTTATCATCTTATTTCTTAGCCCATTAAGTTCTCTAGTATTAAATGGGTGATTCTTTTTTCATTGTTGCCTCGAAATTTGATTCTTGACACATTTCCTTGCTCATATATAGCAGTTATTGGTTATTTTTACTCCTGTATTATCACGTATACCACTATGGGAAAACTACGGCTTACCGGGCCTCATGCAGCTACCTGAAAGATTTTTTTCCTTCCCAAGACATGATTGTAATCAAAAGAAGAGTAGGATTTACTTCGAAAAAAAAGTTGTATAGTAACAGACTGACACATGACAATTTACCGTATTGTTCCGAATATAAGTCGACCCCGAATATAAGTCGACTTTCGTTTTTAGGACCTCTGAGAAAATACAGAACGTTTTACAAATTTTATTAAACCTTAATATACTCTATTATGTATGTATGCGTACTATGGGTAGCGTTAGTAGTGTGTTTAGCGTAATTCAATCATATCACTGTCATTTTTTTGCCCTTCTTAAAGACTTCTTTTCATGTTTTACTCTCTTTCAGTTGATGCCCCACTATAGTCTTCATCTTCATTTTCGCTTGACGTCTCACTGTCTACCTCTCCACTGTCGCTTGACTTCTCAATATCTTTTTCATCCTCACTTGAAATGATATGACTTTGCTCATCATTTGCATCGTCCCACAACACATCATCTTCCGACCTGTCCAGGCTGTTAGACACACAACACTTCTTGAATCCCTTGATGATGCTTTCGCTGGATACACTTTTCCATGAAATTCTGATCCACTCTAGAAGAAGTGATACTGTCGGTTTCTTTATTTTTCCTGTCGGGGTTAGGGGATGTTTTCCCTCAAGAATTCTATTCGTGTATAAGGATCGCATTTTGTCTTTACACGGCTTCTTTACAAGAACATCAAGGACTTGAAGTTGTGATGTCATTCCTCCTGGAATAATGACCAAATCAGTGTTCACATTCTTAAGCTTCCTCTTGACACCATCAGTGACATGCCCACGGAAAGCATCGAGCACCAGCATCCCTTTCTGTTTTAGCAAAGCTCCTGGACGTCGATTCCAAACGACCTCCAGCCAATCCTTCATCAGTTCCTCCGTCATCCATCCCTTGTCCTGAGCACGCACAACAACACCGTCCGGCAACTTTACCTTCGGCAAATTCTTACCCTTTAAGATAACGAAAGTTGGGAGTTTCCTTCCGACAGTTAAAGCACAAAGTATCATTGTAATACGCATTCTTTCACTTTAAGTTGTTCTAACCGGAAAATACTTTGGTGCTTTAGCATTAACAGTAACCTTAGTCGGCATATCGAAGTAAACTGCAGTTTCATCTGCATTTCCAATCTGTTACAAAGGGTAATTGTGAGTTTTTCTTAAGTTTATCACATAACGTTGATACTTAAGTAACTTTTCATCAAAATCACTGGGAGGACGTTGCGTCAACGTTGTCCGTCTTCGCAGAGAGAGACCGTTTTTTCTCACCATCCTAAACTGGCCTTGAAATTTTGGATGTTGGCTGCAAGTGCAAGTTCCAAAGCTTTGAGGTGAATAAGTTCACGTATAACAGGAAGACCCTGATCACGCCTTTCTATAATAAACGCCACAATCTGATCTTCCAGGTTCTTAAATTTGCCGGACTTTGGGCCTCGAAAAGCCTTCCTTCTAGCACAAGAGTTCTTTAGTTGCTGTGCAATTTTTTTCCAGTCCCTTACATTTTTCTCAGACATCCCAAAACGTCTGGACGTTTCACAATTTTTGTGTCGTTCTGTATATTTCATCACCATGAGCTTGAAATTTGCATCTTAAGATCTTCGTTTTTGTTGGCTCAATTGCTTTTGCTGTGTACCACTTATTTCGACTTTATCAAGTTTTTTGATATCCATTTTTAATGTACTTAGTAATCTACAGGACACTTTTTGGATAAAGCACACATTCACGGTCTATAAGCCAGATTACAGAAAAGACACCAGCAAGAATGATGGCAAAACACTTCGTCTTTCTATAAAAAAAAACATATTCACGACAAAAATCAATTGATAATGACTTTTAAAATAATAAAGGAGAAAAACAGAACTCAGATGCTTATAGCTCTGCTAAGGGAAGGTTCCTACAACGTGAAATAATTTTGAGATCTGTAAGAGCCATCTATAAACATATGCAGAAAATGCAAATTTTGCTATTTTCGCATTGTCCTGAATATAAGCCGATCTGAACATACCACAAGTCGACACCGAATATAAGTCGACTTCACTTATAGGTCGACCTTAATTTTTAAGCAGGATTTTTTAGGAAAAAAGGTCGACTTATGTTTGGAACAATAAGATAACTTTATTTTTTAGAACCAGTGCATTCCAGTTTGAGTCAGATTATTACAAAATTCAATCATTAATACGGGTATGTACGAGTACTACAAGAATTTTGTAAAAATGTATCATTATTGATTTTAGTAAACAATACTAGCCCTCATGGCGTACACATGGGCCCCCGTCGGGAATCGAATCCGGCCTCCCAAGCCAAAGGTGCGTACGCTAACCACTTAGCCATGAAGCAGCTCTTTCTTCATTTTTTGTATAACATGATTTTCGAAATTATCAACATTATATATATACAGCCACAGGCGTGCCTAGGTAATAGGTACATGATACATGCAACACATATTTAGTACATTCAATCAAACATATCCAATAATGACGTAGGACATATCTGATAATAAGTAACTTACGGTATATATGCAATACATAAGCTGCACATGCAGTTAAAATCATAAAATTTTGACAAACAATAAATTTACATTTTACACAGGGATAAAATATGAAATATCATAAATTAAATAAGTGAGTTCCATTTCACAGTGAGAAACTACCGTAGACATTCAAACTATCCAAATTTAACTCTCAAACTTGAAGTAGTATATCTACAACTATTGGTTGCAATAGAGTAATAAGACCACAGGTAGAACCCCTTCCTCAGACACTGAATCCAAGTCGGAAAGTCATTAGACATTTTTCCAGTCCCTTATTGTATTTGTTCTATGGCGACAAATGTTGAAACCGGATATCGTTAATTTGAATCACTTCTTGTTTGAATAGAGGCCTAAGAGAGGAGATAGAACCAGGGGTGGATTCAGGACGGACTTCTGGGGAGAGCGGTGGGTTGTAATACTGCTACTTAGAGATACTCTTAAGAGCTCCAAACTCTGGGATGGGTTTTATTTATATATAAAATACGAAAGTTTCCTCTTCTGGATTCACCCCTGGATAGAACCTGTTCTTGGGAAAGCTCTGTCTTAATTGATTACAAAAAACACTTCTGGATACCTGTGACTGTGTTTGCTCTATGACAATCAGTGTTAAAACCGGAAGAATTAATAAATTTTAACCACCTCTGCTTTTGATAGTGTGTTGAGAGTTGTGATAATATGTTCCCTTCACATCTAAGTCGATTACAGAGAACCGCTTGTCGTTATCTAATACCATTATGGTTTATGGCGATAAGTGTTGGAATCGGAAATAGTTGATTTAAGTCACTTCTGCTTTGCATAGAGGGCTAATGAACGGGATAGAACCAATTCTTGGGAAGCTGAATCGATTAAAAGGAAATGCATCTCGATATCTCTGACCGTTTTTGCTTTCAGGAAACCAGTACTGAAACCAGAAGTAACACTAATTTGAACCACTTCCAATTTTGGTTGAGTGTTGTGGATAGTAATGGCAAGTTGCCTTGAGTCAGTGAATCATTTTTAAGAAAAGCTTGTCGTTCTGTGGCGATAAACGTTGAAATTGGGGATGATTAATTTGAACGACTTCTGATTTGAATAGAGGAGATCAAATTTTTTTTCAGTGCGCTGAATCGGTTAGAAAAAGCAGCTTTCCTTACCGTTTATTTTTACTCTATTTAAATCAGTGTTGAAACCGTAAATAGTAGTAAATTTGAATCACGTGAGGCTTTGGTAGAGTGTTCCCGGTTCTGATGGTACGTTTTCTTGAGATTCTGAATCGTTTATAGAAAACCGCTTCACTAACTATTGTCGCCCTTGTTAAATAGGGATAAAAGTTGAAACCGGAAATGGTTAATTTGAACTACTTCCGCTTTGCATAAAGAGTTAATGAAGGGAATGAAACCTATTCGTAGGAAGCTGAATATATTACAAAGAACAGTATCTCGATACCTCCTACCGTTTTTGTTCTCAGGAAATCAATATTGAAACCGAAAGTAATAATTAATTTGAACCACTTCCGGTTTTAGTATAATGTTGCGGATAGTCCTGGTATATTACCTTAACCGCTGAATCATTTACAAAAAAAGTGCTCCTCGCTGTTACCAGTTTTATTCTATTGCGATAAAGTTGAAACCGGAAGTGGTTAATTCAAACCACTTCCGATTGAATAGAGAATTAACGGAGAAGTTGGAGTATATTCTTGGGTCGTTGAATCGATTGAAAAAAAAAACTGCATCATGATATCTCTTATCATATTTGCTCTGTAGAAAACAATATTGAAACTGAAAGTAATAGTTGATTTGAACCACTTCTGGTTTTACTAAAGTGTTACGAATAGTCCTGTTATGTTGCCTTCATAAGATTTGAATGATTCACAAAATCCGTTTTTCGTATATGTTACCTTTTTCGTTCTATGGTGATAAACGTTGGAACCGGAAATGGCTAATTTGAACTCTGCTTTGAACAGAGGGTTAACGGAGGAAATTGAAGCCATTCCTGGGACGCTTAATGGATTGCCGAAAGCCGTTTTTGCTCAATGGATGGGCAAAGCCGTTCTATGAGATTTTCCACACTTACGCATAGCATAGTTTAGAAGTCTAAAAAAGGGGAAATTATAAGAAGAGTAACGTATATAATTAAAGAAAACCCATATTAAATAACATAAAAGAAAAGTGTGTATGTAGTATCTGATCATGTAACTAAAAATACCAAATCCTAACCCTAGAAGAAAGAGAAAAGACGAAAGAATAAAAGTTAATATATATATCTATATCTATCTATCTATCTATCTATCTATCTATCTATCTATCTATCTATCTATCTATCTATCTATCTATCTATCTATCTATCTATCTATCTATATATCTATCTATCTATCTATCTATCTATCTATCTATCTATCTATATATATATATATATATATATATATATATATATATATATATATATATATTATTAGAGTTTTACGCTATGCTGGCTAGTCTAAAGGAGACGGTGATAAGAAATGAATAAAATGATGGGATGAAGAAAGTGGGAGGAAACGGGAGAACCCCGAGGAAAGCTACGCACACGGTGGTTGTCCACCACAAAGTTCTCTTGACCGGAGCAGGGTTTGAATCCAGGACTCCATGCACCAAAAGTGAACGTTCTAACACTGAGCCACCACGACCCTATTATTATTATTATTATTATTATTATTATTATTATTATTATTATTATTATTATTATTATTATTATTATTATTATTATTATTATTACCACATATATTCTATGTCAATATCGCATGAGTTTGATTGCATGTATCATATACTTACTACCCAGGTGCACCTGTGGCTGTGAATAGTGTCTGCTGCCTAATAAATAAATAAATGTTAATATACCAGGTAGTAGTAGTATTTTTAGCTCAACTTCCATGACTGTGCTTCAAGGCTAAGGAAGGCTAAGGAACATGTTAATGATAATGAACGAAATGGCAGAATGATGTAAGTGGAAGGAAATGGAAGAACTCCGTGAAAACGCACACGTTGTTTGTAAACTACAAGCCTACTTGGTGCGAAGCGTGATCGCTCCAGAGTGACGCCACACACTAGAGATGGTGTTGATAGTATTAGTATTATTTGAGTAATGATATTATTTTTAATAGTTGATAATATGATAAATACATGCGTAGGAACATGTAAAAATAAAGGAATATATGATAAGTGACGTAAAAAGTTTACAGTAAAAACGAATGAAAATTTTCAGGTGAAAAAAGGAAAATTCTGAAAAATCTTATTTTCTCTTGCAAGATTGATAAATCTGTCTGACCATTTCTGAAAGAGAAAATAAAAAGATAACCAAAAGAAAAATGGAAGAGAAAAAGAAAGCAAACAAACAATTCTTCTTCTTCATCATCTTTATTCTTTTTTCTTACACACAATATATACGTAGATACTGTATCCTTCTGCGTGTTTGAAGCCCGTTGTCAGAAGATTTGCATTACACAAATTCCTCTTCCTGGTTGCCTGGGAGACCGACACCAGCTGGACATCGGTGAAAGAGTGGCGCCTATGAGGACTAAAAAGAGCATGCGCCGGACGCTGCCATGGAAACTGTGCGTGGCTCTCAGGCCTTTGGAATAAGTGTTGATATTGAGACATGAACCGAAGACCAGCTCCAGTGAAGTTCAGATCGTGCTGAAGACAAGACGTCGCTGCTCGTTCCTTTTTGACTGTGTTGATCGAAGATTCTTGTTGACTAGTTCAGAAGACACAAACAAAACAGGCATGACTTAAATATCTCCAACTTTTTCTAGTATTTTCCCCCCAGTCACTTACAACAACGAATATAATTTATCATATAATAGTCTGATTGTAGTAAATCGTTCTTGTAACCATTATGCAGACCACGTGATAGAAACTGTGACTGTTATAGATATAATATACATTTTTTAGTGTTGTCAGGGCACATAGACTGTGATCACAACTTGTAAACATATTAACTCTTCATCGTGCTATGAAGCTGAAGCAGGTCTTGGATGTGGGGAAGATAATTCAACAATTACTGGCAGGACGAAAGAAAGTAGATAAACAGGTAAGTAATGAATGTACTTGTTTGTTATTCGTTGGATATAAAATCCAAAATGTCGGAATATTATTTTATTAGTCAGGAAACGCTAAATAAATTAGGAATGAAGATACCATTTTATATCATTTAAGTGCTTTAAAGGTTGTTGAAAGCATTTTTTTAGATATCCAAACGTGTTTCAGCTTTAAGATAATACGTTTAAAGATAACGTATATGAAAAAAAAAAGCGCAGGTGTTTCTGTGTTACAAAAAGACCGTATTTTGAGTTTACTTGTTCTAACATACAGGCTGACAACGTAATGTAAACACAAAAAAGATTTTGTTCGCCTTATTTTTGTAGAACTTTCCTTCAGAGATTTAAAGCATGAAATTCATAAGTAAATGTAGTGAGTGTGACATCCACTTTCGAGAGGATATTATTGCCTTTAAAACTTGTAAACAACATAATACAAATTATCTTGCCAAATTTGATTTTACATTAAATATATCTGGGGCAATGCAAAATTCTTGTTCAATTTGCTACTATAGTATTTAACAGTAAGATGATGGGTCAATAATCCAAACTATTTCTTTGCATAATTTTCATGCGAAAATTAGATAGGAGGTATTGGGTTTTTCAGATTAATTACGAAAAATAATGTTCTAGAGAACGAAACACGAAAATCAACTGGAATATCATTTGTGGTGAAAAAGTCATTTTTAAAGTAATTTATTTGATTATTGTTTCAAGTTAATGACGTGAGAATTTTGAAACTCGTGAAATAAAATATATGAAAACAATAAGATAATTTGTTATATATATACACACACACGTTATATATATATATATATATATATATATATATATATATATATATATATATATATATATATATATATATATATATATATATATATATATAGTATTTATCATTCAACAATCAGTATATTTATTATTATAAACACCATAAAGTAATACTGTATACGTAACGTAACTAATATAGTACGTACACCTTGTCTCAAAAAGGTTGAGCGCATTCTTTATTGGTGTTTTGAGGCAAAAATTTTCTAAGTCCAGCTTCGGGTATCTTCGGGAAAAAGTAAGCCAGGTTCGAACCTCCAAGCCAGCCTTTGCAAAAGGGTAAAAGTTTGCAGATGTGTTTTTCTTCTTTTAAATATAATAAGACTTGTTACCAAGTGTTTAAAAAAGCAACATTGATTGAAATACTAAATGATACAATATTTCGAAACGTTTTTATTAATGTGAGCACATGCTTGTTTGTCATTTAGCTCTCTATACGTAATGGAACATTTAAATACGTTAAAGAATCTTTCCATATGTAAAAGAATGCTCAAAATTAAGAAATAGAACATAATTATCGCCTGAGTACTAAAATAAAAGTCAAAGTAGAACAGAAACTGCGTTTGTAATGGATATGAATGTCATAATTATCATGAGATCCGTTATACATCGCTAGAAGCTTAGTTCTAGAAGTCCTTGTGTTAGCTCATTGGTAAGCTGTCGGATTTCAAATCATATGGTTGAGAGTTCGATTCTTGTCTGGGCCAATACTTTTTTTTAAAATTATATTTTCCGCAATGCATGAAAAATTATATAAAATAATTACATTAAAATATATAAGTTGTTTATATATAACATAATAATTGCAGAACATAGTAAGTATTATGTTTAAAATATAACATCTGAGATAATTTTCACAGTAGTTCGGTATTATATGAGAATGTTAAATACAAGTTAGGAAAATCGTTGAATAGCAATAAATAAGTTATGTAGTGTATTTATTTGCAGCTATTTGTCATACAGATTTAACTTCTCAATATTCTCATTACAGTATGTTATTTATATTCGTGAAATACAGTATATTCCTACGGATATAGAAAGTGTATAAACAGAGTATCCAAAGTCGTATCCTGCTTCAAGACACATAACTTTTCCCGATCCCCTTAACGTCACGGGAAGAAACACAAATTCTCTTTAGAACGGAATGTCGTTACTTAGAGTCTCATTCGAATACGTTGAATATGCTTTTGTGTATTCATCTCTCTCTCTCTCTCTCTCTCTCTCTCTCTTTCGCTTTGTTTATGTGTGTGTGTGTGTTGCGGAATATCCCAAGTTGAATACAACATTTGCAAAGTATATGAGCATCATTGTCATCGAATACCAGAAATTGAAAATCGTGTTTCTTCAGGTTAGGTTTGCGTGTTCATGTTAGTTCACTGGTAGAGTACGGACTTGCCACTGAAGAGGTCTTGAGTTCAAAGCCTACAGCTAATTATCATTCTTTTGCTAGTAGGATTGCATAGAAATGGGATACAAGGAGTGGTTTGCTTCTAGAAATATTTTCAGAGGCGTTTAGGTAGCCCTGAAAAGGGCTTTTTTCGGGAGTTAAGGCGGGGACATTAATATTGTGTCCAAGACCCTTCTGAATTTATTACACGCCCCATTCTTCTGGGCATGAAATCTATTACATGGGTGACAAATCTATCTCCTTCCCCTACCTCCAGCCATGCTTCGGAAACAAAATGCCACAGGTCATCCTGAGTTCTTGGTGGATCTGCCTCAGGCCAACTTTCCCTTAGAGTACGCTTCACTTCTGCCCACATATTTTCCATGAGATTGAGGTCTGCTCCACGAGGCGACCAGTCGATTAAATCAATCTCAGGGTGCCCTGCGAACCATTCATGAACCACACGGGAAGTATGTATTGGCGACTGGTATTGCTGGAACTGAATTACACCATCAGGCTGAAATACTCGTACAGATGGCACCATGATATTACTGATAATGTCTAAGTACTGAGCATTGTCCAGATGTCCTTCAATTCTATGAAGCTGTCCTGCTCCGCGACTGGAAATCCAACCCCAACATAAAATAGATACATGGCCACTGCGATTGCAAGCAGCCACATATCCATGGTCATATCGGATGCCTCTCGGACGATACACAAAACGGCGTCCCTCCTTTGATGTTGTGAATATGGATTCATCTGAGAAAACTACGTTTTCCCAATTGAGACCCACATTCGCCTGTGCAAACGCGAGACGGTAAATTTTGTGGTCGTCTGAGAGTTTTTCCTTCACGGCAGCAACACGGCCACGTAACCCAGCATGACGAAGCCTTCGCAGAGCTGTATGCTTACTACCAGGAAAGAGAGAAGCTTCCCTTAGCTGTCCAGACGATCCTTAGTGGGTCTAACCGGGCTTCGTTTACTAATCCCGCATCTTGGGCTTCGGTTGACACATGCGGACGACCAGGAGATCGTAAATTACCAGTCTGACCTGTAGCACCATATTTCCGAATCCATCGCCTTCCTGTAGAGGCCGGGACACCTACTCGCCTGCTAGCTGCAGTTGCAGAATAACCTTCCAACTCCCATAAAGTAATTACTGCTGTACGTCTATCCATAGTTACCAATGTTCTGAGCTGTGAGAAGGAAGCAATAGGTAAAAGCTAGTACCTGGCGTGTGATTGGTTACTTGCACGACACGCCTATTGTGGGGAACAGCGTTGCCAGATCTAGCATAATGATGCTAGATCTAGCATAATTTGCATGTCTCTAGCATCTAGCATCTTGCTTTTAGCATCCTGCCCAAATCTAGCACAATTTCAGCAAGTTATCAAAAAGCCGTAAAACCTGGAGAAGTTGGTCGTGGGAAGAAAAAGAACGGCAGAAATGTATCCTCTTCCATTGATTCATACACTCGGTAAACCATACAGGCAGTCTTATTTTCCGAAGTAAGTTCGGAACGGCTTTGGGCTTTTTTTTGTGGCTCCACCCAGGGTTTTCTAATCCTTTAACTCCGAGGCATGGGCGGAGCTGTGGGGGCCATTCCCCCCCCAACTTTTTGGCAACTTCACCATCTTTATTTCTGACTTCATGATCATATTTATTCCTGAAATGACAGCTCCGAGACCGACCAAAAATCTGTCCCCCCCCCCAGCAGACGATTCCCAACTCCGCTTATGCTGCGAAGTAATTTTCTTTCAAAATATGTAAACAAAAACTTTGCATTCATTTATACGATATATACGCCATTGAGTCTGACAACGACTGCAGTAATTTAGTTGAGTTAAAATTTTGGTGCGTGAAGTATTGAGTTCTATCCATGCATTCTTGCTCTCTGTGTATTTTAAGTTACGTTATCGTATCTCAACTTCCTTTTTTTAAAACTCCTGAATTAGTAATTATCAGGATCTAGCATAATTTGACCGAATCTAGCATAAGTTCGATCAGGTTTTGGAATAATTCCGAGCTGTGAGTCTGGCAACGCTGGTGGCGAACGACTTGATCAACGACTCGCGAAAGAAATCTGAAAATGGTGCGCCGTAATAATAATATTAAAAACAGTTTTTATAAAGAAATATTAATACATACGAAAAGCTGTTTAAAGAATGAATTGTTATACTGACTTTACACGTATAAAAACATATACCATATACCAAACAGATTGAGCGATATGATGATAGCTGTTTTGAGACGAACACTTTCGAAGTCCAACTTCGGGTATCTTCGGAAAACAGTAAACTAAAGCTGCTGGTTCGAACCTCCAAAGCCAACCTTAGTAATCGGGAAAAGATGTACAGATATGTTTTTCCTTCTGTTAAATATAATAAGACATGTTGAAATGGTATTAAGTGTAGAAAAAAGTAACATTGATTGAAATACTTAATGATACAATATTTCGAGACTATGTATTCACACTCTCGTTTCGTCATTGTGATTTCCATACGGAAAAGAGCATTTACGTATGAGCTCAGTTATATTTCAGAAGCAGATTCCGAAAAGCGGTCATGTTAGCTCAGTGGTACACCACCGAGTGTTTAAATCGTGAGTTCGATACCCGTTCAGGTGAGATTCTTTTATGATATTCTACTTTCCTCAATGCATGAAAATTATGTAAAATAGTTACATTACAATTCATCAGTTGTTTATATATTTTCATACCATCAGTTGTATATATGAGTTGAATATATATATTCATATCATTTCACGACATAAGTAATTCTTATCTTTAAAATATAACATCTGAGGTATTCACAGAACGTCGGTGTGTTATGTGTGAATATTGAATACAAATCTAAAAAATCGTGTAATAGCAATAAATAAGTTATGTAATGTATTTATTTGCAGCTACTTTCATCGCAGATAACTTCTCAATATTCGCATTACAGCATTTAGGTCGAGCATATCGAAAATCGGATCGTGGTTCAAGGCAAAAAAACTAGCTAGCCCCAAACTGTCACGTAAGAAATTCACGAATCGCAAAAGTAAAGTGAAGAGATTGTGAGCGGTAATTCCTTAATCGCTCTCTCTCAACTCTCTCTTATCTGCATTTATACATATAAAAGTGTATGTATGTATGTTCCATCATAACTCATGTGTGCCTAGAGCAGGGTTTCTCAACCTGGGAGTCGCGGCTCCTAGGGGATCGCGAAGATAGGCGGAAGAGATAAATATAGTTAGAATCTAATACCAGAAATTATTTTTAAATATTATTTTTAATTTTGTTCTGATAGGCATACTTTTATTTTTTATACACACTGTAAAGAACAATAAAAAAATAAGCCTACTGAACATTTTCAAAGGGTGTAGAATTCGTGTTACTATTCGGTTCAAAGTCTCTTGTCGTCGCGAATTCTGTCGAGAAATTTGAAGCTTAAAATATACAAAACGATAATCATGCCTGCTGTTCTGTATGGTTGCGAAACATGGTCACTTACTCTGAGGGAAGAACATAGACTGAAAGTATTTGAGAACAAGATCCTTAGACGAATATTCGGACCCAAGAGGAACGGGAATGGGGAATGGCGGAAACTTCATAACGAGGAACTACATAATTTATACGGTTACCCAACATTGTTAGGGTCGTCAAGTCTAGGAGGCTTAGGTGGGCAGGTCATGTAGCTAGAATGGAAGAAAGTAGAAACGCTTTCAAAGTCTTGACAGGAAGACCAAACGGAAAACGACCATTAGAAAGACCTAGGCGCAGATGGAAGTAGAATATTAAGATGGATCTCGCTGAGATAAGAATACAAATTAGAAACTGGATCCAATTGGCTAAGGATAGAAGTCAGTGTAGAGCTTTTGTGAACGCGGCATTGAACCTCCGGGTTCCATAGGCCATAGAGTTAGTTAGTTAGTAGAGTTGTTTAAAAATGAATTTAAATCAAAGAGGTATGATATAAAACTAATGAGAACTGTATATAGAAATACTAGAAAAATACACATGAAACAAAACCTGCACATTGAAATACAATTAAAATTAAAACCTAATGAGATACCTAAGCATGGTGTAATTTCACTAGTGCAGCAATGCCCGGTTCAATCTTCATGACGAACATTATCAAGCCATTTTCAACTGATAAGCGATTTCTTATCTTTGTTTTAATGTTTACCATAAAAAAAAAACACTTTCGCACAAGTACGATATAGCAAATGGAATTATTACTTTTAAAGCAGCAATCACCAGACCAGGATATTCCTCATCAGGCAGAACTTGTCCAAGTCTTCGTTACAGAAAACCAGTTGCAAAGACTTGTCGCATGACCATTCTATTATTTGGTCAAGAAGTTGTGGGCTTAGATCGGATAGGTTAATGGCCTCTTCAATGAAGGAGTTTAACATCCATCTTGAACCAGCACCTTCGTCGTTGGGAATATAGATATTACAGTTACTGTATCCACTGTCAGTGCCGGACGCCTAAAAAAGGGGCCACACATTTCGGAGGAAGTGTGTTACTCATGTTAGGAAAGTGCATGTGCACATGTGTAAAATAGAAGGAAGACGTAATAAAATGTGCTCAAAATTAAGGAAAGGTAGGGTTTATTTTGAAAATGTTATTGAGCTTCGTGCCAACCATGGTGGCGCTTCGTAGCTAGTCTGTCGACGTCACTCATATATACGGTGACATCGTACTATACTCTCGCCCCGGGCAATGATTTTCCATGGCACTGTTCACTATAAACAAAAAAATGGATTCTACTATTATAGAAATAGGTATGTTAAAAATCCCACACAAGCTTATTATAAAACAAATTATAAAAGGGTCGCTGGCAAGAGCGTGTGATAAAAGTGGATCGTGATAGGAATTAGATTGAGAACCACTGGCCTAGAGTAATTTTAACCACATTTCTTATAGTTTCAAAAAGAGTGCTGTCGGGTTACCTATGGTGAATGGGAGGGGGATACATATAAAAGATTGCTAGAAAATGATCGATATTAGATTCATAGTTTTCGGGGTCGCTTAGATAAATAGTGAGACTTTCAATTTCGCTTAACTCCGATTAAGCTCTCATTAGTAGGGATGGGCACGAACGACTTCTCTTTGAAACTCGACTCGACTCGAAACAGACATCTTTGAGGTCTACTCTTGGACTCGGTGCGAAAAATATCTTCCAACTCGACTCGGATTAGAGTCAAGTCGAACCAAAACGAGCCAAATCCTGTGTGTAGTCCTACCTAGACAATACATAGACAATAATTATTCTATCATCAATTATACTACTGTTACTACAAATAATAATAATAATAATAATAATAATAATAATAATAATAATAATAATAATAATAATAATAATAATAATAATAATAATAATAATAATAATTATTATTATTATTATTATTATTATTATTATTATTATTATTATTATTATTATTATTATTATGACAACACCGTGTACAAACATGAACGATAGATGGTTAATAAAGGAATACTAAAAGCTAGTTGACTGCCGACGTCGGTAGTCATGAAGTCTACAAGGCAAGGACATCGTTCATTACCCTAAGCTGTAAGCGTCGGTGGAGTACAGATCGTCAACTATTAACCTCTCGCCAGAAATTGGTGGCCCCGCAGCGACGATCCGTGATGGCCCAAGTTCAATTTTGAAAACTTTACTACCAGCGGCAGAGACGCGATGAAACGCCAACGAACCACAAAAATTACTCTCCCAAAATATGTTAAAATGCCTATATGTGTGATTTGTTTATATTTAGGTGAATCAAAAAAACACAAAACAAATACGCCGGGGTGGACGCGAACTATCAATATTACGATTACTAGGCACGTGTTCTTCTGACTTCCCCACGGAAACGATCATAAAAAGCTTGGTTGTTGAAGGATAAATCATTGACGTCTTAATTTAGCCAATCAGACAAACCCCTACATCTCGAGTTCTAGGAGGTGATACCGTGAACCGTTTCAGATTTATTGCTTTCTGGTGGAGTACTATCCATGCGCAAAATTTGAGCATAATAGCCGACATGCATCTTCGGTGCCTCTTATCTTTAGTACAATTTTAACCAGAGATGGTGTGGGTCAATGAAAATTTGATCCACGACCCACCATGACCCACTATCACCCACCACCCAAATGACCCATTGGCCCACTCTGACCCATCAACCATCGTGATCCACTCTGACCCACCACCAACTATGAACCACTCTGAACCATTGCGACCAACTCCGACCCACCAAAACCCATCGACATCAACTCTGACCGATGACCCACGTCCTCCTCTCCATTGACTAAAGAGATTACACTTGTAATAAAACAAGACTGTGAAATTATCACTTATCGGAGTTTGAATTTCTACCGTCATTGGCTCAAGCACCTCTTTGTTACAATACTGGTGGGTCTGACCTTTACGATATATAATGGCAAAGTGTTTCTCATTTTCCGAATTAAAATGAATTTAAATTTATCATATGTAATTATTTCTTTGTTGCCTTACAGACACATTCAGTAGAAAATAGGGTGAAATTTAAAAGTTTCGAATCAAGGAAAAGTAGACCAACGTAAAAAAAAAAAAAAAAAAAAAAAAAAAAAAAAAAATTTGAAAATGCCCATGTAATTACGTTTAGAATACATATTTTATGGCCATTTTCTCTAACTTTATGGCTTGATTGCCTTATGCTCGGAACGCTCCATATATTAAACACCAGCTTCACGATCCACTTTTATCACACGCTCTTGCCAGCGACCCTTTTATAATTTGTTTTATAATAAGCTTGTGTGGGATTTTTAACATACCTATTTCTATAATAGTAGAATCCATTTTTTTGTTTATAGTGAACAGTGCCATGGAAAATCATTGCCCGGGGCGAGAGTATAGTACGATGTCACCGTATATATGAGTGACGTCGACAGACTAGCTACGAAGCGCCACCATGGTTGGCACGAAGCTCAATAACATTTTCAATATAAACCCTACCTTTCCTTAATTTTGAGCACATTTTATTACGTTTTCCTTCTATTTTACACATGTGCACATGCACTTTCCTATCATTTTTTTATGATACATATCCTTATTTCATATGTTACAGATGATTCAAAAATATTTTTTCAAGCAGTTAGCTCCTCTAGAATCTCACAGGCTGCATCCCAAAATCCAACTCCTACTATCCTATGACAATCCAAAAGTGACTGAACTTTTTTTATTAGGAACAAATGACAAAAGAGAAATGGAGATCTTGAAAGTAAAATGAAGAAAAGCTCGGTGCCGCCAATAACTACATATTTCTCCGCCCCTTCATTCCGAACTTAAAAATAAAACTTAATTCGAATATGGTTAATTAGTGAATTTATTACAGTTAAATTCCACTCACTACATGCTATAGCTACAACTATGTAACAAAAAATAACAACTGTGAAACATGTTCTGAATTACTATTACATTTCTTACGCAATTATTAAACATATTAGAATAGTAAAAGAGGATTGTTCGTGAAATAGTATATTTGCTCATGATTTTTAACTTTTTCATACGGAAAAAATTAAAACATTATTCAAGTTTTAAAATTTGCACTCTGCAAATATGTTGCCCTCTAGGCAATGGGACTAATGTGGACTAATGGGAAATGCTACACTGTTAGCGGCGCTGAAAACTTACGATTCGATTCTAATATCGGTTGATTTCGATATCTTTATGTCGCTACGTAACCACCCTGGGTGCTAATGGGAGCTTAATTGGACTTGAATTGAAAGTAGAGCTATTCACCTAAGCGACCACGAAACTATGGATTCGATACTAATATCGACCCGTTTCTAGCATTTTTGATATGTATCCCGACAGTACTCTTTTTCCAGACTGTAAGAAATATAGTTAAAATTGCTCTAGATATATTAGAATTATGTTGAAACACACACATAAATCCACTTTTATATTTTGTATAAATAGAGAGTGAGCGAGCGAGCGAGCGAGAGAGGGCGACTCAAGGCATCACCACTTCCACATTGCAAAAGCATATATCAGGAATTGAATTGAAAATCTATGTAAAGACTTTCTGCTGTGGCATGCTTCATAAGGACAATTCCAGTCTGCTCACGTGACCTTTGGGGTTCATGAATTTTTTTGCGAGCGTTCCGACTTTGGATTCTCTGTTTATACCTTCTGTTTATGCATCGAATAACTTTTCAAGAACATAAATGACATTCTGTATTATGAATGTTGAGAATTACTCTCTATATGACAAATAGCTGCAAATAAATACACTACATGATTTATTTATTGCTATTGAACGAGTTTCTTAACTTGTATTTACATCCTCATATATAATACCGACCTACTGTGAAAATTATCTCAGATGTTATATTTTAAACATAATAAATACTATGTTCTGCAATTATTGTGTTATATATAAACAACTTATGTATTTTAATGTAATTATTTTATATAATTTTTCATGCATTGCGGAAAATGTAATTTTAAAAAAAGTATTGGCCCAGACGAGAATCGAACTTTCAACCATATGATTTGAAATCCGACAGCTTACCAATGAGCTAACACAAGGACTTCTAGAACTAAGCTTCTAGCAACGTATAACAGATCTCAAGATGATTATGACATTCATATCCATTACAAACGCAGTTTCTGTTCTACTTTGACTTTTATTTTAGTACTCAGGCGATAATTATGTTCTATTTCTTAATTTTGAGCATTCTTTTACATATGGAAAGATTCTTTAACGTATTTAAATGTTCCATTACGTATAGAGAGCTAAATGACAAACAAGCATGTGCTCACATTAATAAAAACGTTTCGAAATATTGTATCATTTAGTATTTCAATCAATGTTGCTTTTTTAAACACTTGGCAACAAGTCTTATTATATTTAAAAGAAGAAAAACACATCTGCAAACTTTTACCCTTTTGCAAAGGCTGGCTTGGAGGTTCGAACCTGGCTTACTTTTTCCCGAAGATACCCGAAGCTGGACTTAGAAAATTTTTGCCTCAAAACACCAATAAAGAATGCGCTCAACCTTTTTGAGACAAGGTGTACATCTCTGTTAGGATAATGTGTGTCACTGATACAAGTACACATACGTGTTACCATTTAGCGCAGACAAATAACAATAGATACAGTCTAGTAGTTAACAATGTATGTTTTTCTTTACATTTCAAGCGTATAAATAAATTCCAACAGAATAGAAACTTATGAGTTACTATTGGCAACAAATGACGTACATTTTAGTGCCGTAAAAAATTACGTTTTATCTCGATTTTCTCAAAACTAACAGACAAAAAGTCATCCTGAAGCATGATATTTTTGTTGAGCTAGATATCAGCTAAATCTCACCTTTGGATAATTTCGTAGTTAATCAAATAATTAAATAAAGTTTAGGAGTTAACCATAATTTTGGGCTATATCTCATTAACATCATTGTATATTGCTGTCTCGGTAGTGTCAATCAAAATGAAGAGTTTAGTTAATGTACAGGGTGACAATTAATGAACTATATGATAAAACGGAAATTCGTGACAAACTACGTAGTATACGTACAAACTGTATTGCACATGTCACGGCACTACAGACATTCGGATTTAGGTTATGACATGTTCGATAAGTCTGGCGATGATGCGCAGACGACAAAATTCTGCATGACCCGCTGAAGTGTCGGAACATCGATGCTGTCGATGACCTCCTGAATGGCAGTTTTCAGTTCGGCAATGGTTTTGGGGTTATTGCTGTACACCTTGTCCTTAACATAGCCCCACAAAAATGAGTCACATGGGTTCAGATCCGGGGAATATGGCGGCCAAGCGAGTCCCCTTCCAGTGGCCTCTGGGTACCCGAGCCAGAATGCGATCCCCAAAATACTCCTCCAGGACGTAACTCATATGATCCGATGTGGTCGAGCTCCGTCTTGCATGAACCACATATTGTCGAAATCTGGGTTACTTTGGATAATGATTTCGAAATAATTTTCCAAAACTGTCACGTATCGTGCAGTGGTCACCGTACCGTCAAGGAATATCGCACCGATTATTCCATGGCTGGACATTACACACCACATCGTCACCCATTGAGAGTGAGGAGACATCT
The DNA here is from genome assembly GCF_964235325.1 of Thermobia domestica. Lineage (NCBI taxonomy): Eukaryota > Metazoa > Arthropoda > Insecta > Zygentoma > Lepismatidae > Thermobia > Thermobia domestica. The sequence continues at coordinate 93,126,438 of NC_137456.1, forward strand.
ACATTGCGAAATGCGGATTCTCAGTCCACCAAATGCGTCAATTTTCCTTATTGACGAACCCATCAAAATGAAATTTGGCTTCGTCGCATGTGCATACGAATTCCCAACACGCCCTATGGTCAGCCACGCTGTTTGGGCGTCATCAAGTGAACCGTTCAGAAATTATGATGGTTTTATTTTATATAGTTCATTAAATGTCACCCTGTATATTCAAGTATCAGTTAAGTGGATTGAGTGAATCAATTTTAAGGTCTCAAAACTACAAAAGGGGATTTACACTTACCCACATCATTTGACTTAGCTCAACAGAATTTATCAATTGATGTATGAATCATGATTGGATATTTTTTCTTTTGTTATGCGCCAATAATAATGTAGAATCATGGTTTCATGTTGGATTATAGCGTTTTACTACTTTCATGGATGTTCACACTTCTGTACGCTCATTTCTGAAATCTCAATTAAATTAAATGAATTATTAAAATTAACCAAATAATTCTATGGACTACAGGACATAAATTTGATCTTATTCTGATTTTTTAACAACTGGTTATATATATATATATATATATATATATATATATATATATATATATATATATATATATATATATATATATATATTGAGAGGAGATTTTTTAAATTATTTTTTCATTATTTCGCACCGTTTGCAAAATTTGAGGCTACTTCCGGTTGGAGTTTCTAATTCATGTATGACCTGTGTTTTCTTTCTTCTTGCATGCAGTATGTAGTAAGCAAATACATTACACACACAATTAATTATAATGTCAGTGATATATGGTGTTCATTGCACATAATACTCCAAACAATAAATATTCATCTTAGACTAGAGAAATGGTTATCCTTCATTTTTCTTATCATTTGGGCATGAAACGAACACCTGAGAAACATGCAATTCCTGTTTACAACTATGAGGTGTTGGGATGTATAGCTTGTAGGATATGATGATTTACTTTTTAAAATTTCAACACTTTCAGTATAAACCCAAAACGTAATAAAGAAATAACGGCTATGTTCTTTAAATATTCAATTATAACTGGACAATCTACACAACATTTTTGAATCGACCAGTGAAAACGGCACGTTTGTAGCACTTATGGTTTTCGAGATCTTACTGTCGAAAAGATTGGAGATAACATTATAAACCTATCATTTTAATATACAGGGTGTTTCAAAACAACACCGATAACGTTTGGGATGTGATTCCTGACATCAAGATAAGATGAAAAGTATAGACCAACCTTGATACACAAATGCTTCCTTTCAGAGTTATAAGCTGCCGAAAACATGAAAAAATGAACTTTAAAGGTCCATAGTTCCAATACTATGGGATGTACCGTAGTCGGGTTAAGATTTTATTTAGGAACTAGTATGTGTCCTATCTAAATATCCATGTTTCAGAATCATGCGGTAGTTCCGCAACAATTTTTATAGAGATGTACTTCAAATTATATGCCCGTAGCCAAACCGCCTCTATAAAAATTGTTGTGTAAGTAATATTTTCAAATATGTATTTCTGGATAGCGCACATATTAGTTTCTAAGTGAAGTCTTGACCCGACTACGGTAGGTCCCATAGTTTTGGAGCTATAGACCTTTTAAATTCATTTTTTCATGTTTTCGGCAGCCTATAACTCCGAAAGGAAGCACTTGTGCACCCAGGTTGGTCTATACCTTTCTTCTTATCTTGGTGTAACGAATCACCTCCCAAACGTTGTCGTTGTTGTTTTGAAACACCCTGTATATATATATATATATATGTATAACAGAGAGAGAGAGTAGATGGATAGATAGATAAATAGATATAACTTTCTTAGGAAACAAAGCGTACATGGTAGACAAAAGAAATTTTTACTGGATATCACAAGTGACAAGTAGAGATGTAGAATGTATCCTAATACAAGGTCGTGTGACGAAATTAAGTAGCACTGTGAATATCTTGAAAACGAATTATGGTTGTCAAAAAGTGTTGGAAATAACTTAATCCAGCAATGGATCGACAATTGTTGATAATGGTACGTATGCGTTTCAAATATAAATAACCCTGACCACTACACTTGTGAAATCCCTTCTTCTCATTCTCATTCTTGGTATTTGAGCACTTGAGATTAAGAAATAAACGCTTATACCTTGTCTGAGAAATGTGTTTAACTCTGTAGCTGTGAGAGTTTCTAAAAACAAAGATAGTTAAACTAAATTTACTAATCCTGGGTATAACTGGGTAAGATTTACTGTTATGTCTGGGTATAACAAACAGTTCTGTGAACTCGAAATATTTGAACAACTAGTTCTAATGAACCGGTGCAAACTGGCTGAAAAGCATCACTGAATTTATTGCTGCATTCACAAAAGCTCCCCATTCACTTCTATCCTTTGTTAAACTGGATCCTGTCGTCTCTACTTTGTATTCCTATTTCTACGAGATTCATCTTAATATTGTAATCCCATCTACGCCTAGGTCTTCCTAATGGTCCTTTCCCGAATGGGTTTCCATTTATTAAGAGAAAAGACTTCGATATATAATAGCACAATAGCACAAATATATCGAGTAGATGTGGACTAATCGTTAGTGTTCTTGCTTCATAATCGTGATGTTCCGCGTTAGAATTCGATGGGTGGAGATTTTAACTGAGCTTTTCCTAAAGGCATGAGTAGCATTAGACCAATTCTGGGATGGTAACTTCAAACGTATGGGTAAAGGAGATATCAAAACAGAAAAATCATACGTGAAGACGAAGAGCTTAGCGGAAGCTTGTGGAGCGTGGAGACTTCTCAGTTGTGGCAAGTAACCTGCCAATAATGGCAGAATTCCTATGATGATGATGATAACATAATTCAGTAATGTCAAGCACATACTTGAACAAATAATTATTTCGAAATTCGTGTAGGTAAACTAAGTTCCTACAAAGGGATTGAAATATGCCATAGTAAACACAGTCAACATACATTTTTGTTATTTCGAACAACAGTATGGTAAAAGAAATCTTGTAATCATGTATCGGATTCCATATTAATTTAACTTATTTGACTGTGTTTATTCCGTTAGTTCATTGTATGTTCATTGTCATTTCTTTTAAGTTTGTTTTATTTATACGTAAGTTTTAGTTTATTGTCATATTCTTATTTTTGTTCTGTCAACTTTATAACTTTATGATGCAGTGTAATAAAAGGTACTTTTTCTGTCATGACAAATAAACAAATAAAAATAAAAATAAACAAATAAAAATAAATTAAATAAATAATAGAGGATGGAAGTACGATAATCTTTTTATATTATTAACTGTACATATAATGTTTAGCAAAATAATTTCGTTTGCGCAGAAAAGCACAGAAAGGTTCTTGAATTTCAAAATAATTAATTCTGTCGCCTGTTTTTATTATATGATGAAAAATAGAAACTTAAGGAGTCACGCTATTTTTTTGATCAATATTTAATATATATTTAGTGGGTTTCGTGTTCGTGATCTGGATTTAAAAGTATGCCTGAAGACAGCTCAGGTCGATAATTTCTGGGTGAAGTTTATACTTAAAGTTTATGCTGTGCGAGAAATAAAATGTGATTTAGCTGCTAATATTACTGACCTTAAAATTAAGGAAGAAAAAAACAATTAATCAGAAATTTGTTTAAAGTGGAGATAATCTGTCCAACGTTCTTCTTCTTCCTCTTCCTCTTTTCTTCTTCTTGTTCTTGTTCTTGTTATTTTTATTGTTAAATGAATAATTTTCCTAAATTCATGTTTTGAAATATGGTTTAACTTTATGGTGGTTGATCCATAATACTTACTGAATTGCAGACAAAAACATGGATACTCATAATGTAATACCCTTTCTAAGGTAATTTTAGAAAAGATGATACAGTCTTATGACCTCTAGCATCTGTATATCTGAATAGTGAAAGTTATGTGTTTACGTAAACTGTTACCTGATATTAAGTTTACGTTCTTCTCAATAGTATCCAATCAATATTGAAGTTTCATCTACAGCAAAGGAGATAACGTGTTTTGGTGCATTTTTATATTAAAAACACGTTTTTTTTACTTTTGCTAGTGTATATGCAATTAATTCATTCTACAAACAATACAAGCTAATTTCTAGAAGTTTCCAGACTACGAGTTTAGGAAAAAAGTTTGTTTGGTTCTTCAGATCAAATATTCAAGCCCTTAATTAAAAACTTAAATTAGAAGATAACCAAAATATGAAAATTAACAATCTGAGACACAAAAAAATAAAATATACTAAGCTGATGCACAGAATACAAATGAGAATACTAAGTAAGATACTGAATAAAACAATGAAGAATAAGAGAAATATCGTATACATTGATTAATATATATACTATAGTTGTTGTACGATATTTTAATTGGTGATTACAGACAAACAAAATAGAAAATTAGTGTTTCTTGATTTCGGGACCAAAGATGATATAAAATAGAGGACCTGCATATACAACAAAATCTTGAACCCAATATTGCCACCCCCAATCTACCCGCTCCGCCCAATAAGATTACAATGTTCTGAGCACATTCATGACGAAAACGAGAGTAGCCAATCAAACTTGGTTGTTTTGCCGATGCTCTGTTGGTTTCTGACTTCATCGAGTTAATAGAATCAAGATACATATGGGCAGATCCTCTATTTTATAACATCCTCGTTCGTGACATTGTCTTTCTTGTGCGTTCGGTGATCATCATTTCTTCTTACAAAAAAAAAAAAAAAAAAAACTCATTCTATATAATGTCCGTCACTCCTGCCATCTTCAATCCATGTGATTCTTTTCTTTTTTTGCCGCTGATTACTATCATACATTTTTGTATGTAGTCAGGACCTGCGGTGGTTCAGTGATAGAGCGTTTATCTCTTGAAAGTGGGGTACCTGGTCATCCCAAGTGGCTTGGTGGTGGATAAACACCATGTGCGTCAATGTTCGCCTTTTCTTCCGTTTCCTCCTACTTTCTTCATTCCATCATTTCATTCATTATCATCGTTAACGTCTTCCTTAGCCTAGGTACATTATCATAGGAGGGGGCCGCGGTGGCTCAGTGGTGGGATTCGCTGACTGGCTGTCGCCGGGAGTAGACGTTGACAGTTAAGCTCCGGGAATAGTGATTGTATTTGCGAGCTTTGCCTTTCTTTCGACATTACTATAACTGAACAGGGTTTGCAAGTTTTGGTAGTGTTTTGTGGCTCCAGTGTTAGTGGTACCATGCAGGAACTTCGTAAGAATTGTGTAAAATTTGGTTTTGACAAAACCACACGCACGATACGCCCTAGCCCGGCTGAATTACATGCCTGGTTATGTGTACATTTTCCCAACATATTTGAGGATATCCAAGCTTTGCAGCTCCATAACGAAGAATATTGCATGTTTGTTCAATTCAAAAATAGTGATAGTTACGAAAAGTTTATGTTTAAGGCTCCAGACAAATTATCTTTTACCCATTTTGATCAATCTGTCAGCGATGTGTACATTATGGACGCACAAGTTAATCTCACGAGAGTTAAAATTATGGACTTGCCATTCGATTTTCCTAATGAACAAGTGTCTCAGGTATTATGTAATTATGGTGAAATTAAGAGTGTGGAGTATGAGCTCTGGAAAACTGTGTTTCCTACACGCCTTTACAATGGTAACAGGATTTTTTCGATGACGTTAAAAAAGCATATCCCTACTCGATTACATTTTGACACTATTAAAGGCAATGTCTCCTATCCAGGACAGTTACAAACTTGCCACGCTTGTGGATCACTCGATCACCTGATTTCCACGTGTAAACAGCGGCGACGTCCTGCCCGGTCCACGCGGCTGGAAGGGGACACCCCTGTAATGACAGATCTACGTCATGTTACAAAAACTACACGTCATGTACCCGAACGACCTGTGCCCTTGACATCCTCTGTTAGTGCTACAAAGTCCGACGCTACGTTCCAACAAGTGTCAACACTGCTGTCTACTTCAGAAACTGATTTCCCCCAATTGCCATCAAATGACTCATCCGCTATCATAGTACCAGCTAAGCAACCTTCAGTTCCCACTGATTTGGATGATGGGGTACCAGGCCCCCCCGAGGCCCCCCCAGGCACACCACCCTCATCTCTCGCTTCATATGCGACAGTAGTACTTCATGATCCAGCGACAGGTCTTCCTTCTGCTAAGCATGGCACGACCCAGGATATAGTTCTTCGTCCAGCTGTGCCTTTGCCCGCTGACGTGTTTAATGATGATACAACCTGTTTTTCGCCAAAATTATCAGTAAAACACGTGAAAAAACGTAAACCGAATATACGAGAAAGTGTGAGTGACCTCCAAACGCCTGACCTTGTGGAATAGCAACTGTGGTAAGACTTTACTGGTTTCCTTGTTTCGTCTCGTTATCACGAGTTGTATGCTGTTCTGGTGTTTTGCTTCTTGCTTGTGTTACTTGCGTTATGTGGGAAAGCTTTGTCAATTTGGACTTTTCCTGCTTGTACATAGCAAAGATATTAATCTATTTTCGAGAAGTTCTTGTTTTTGTGTTTACAATCCAGTGTTTTTTTGCGTTTGTATATGTGTGTGGTCAACACTATGTATGGTGTTTCGCAGAGTTACTCAGTGTGTGTGCGGTTCTGCGGACGAGGTACACTTATAGGTATGTGTCCTGGAGATTTTTACGGCCTTGTAAAGTACACATTTATCTTGTGGGTACGCTTTTTGTGTTTTACCTAATGAACGCTGGGGTCAACTCCCGTTCGTATTTAACTTTAAACATTAATTCTATAAGCAGCATATCGAATAAACAGCTATTAGCGCACTTCATAGCGCTTCACGATGCTGATATTTATTGTTTGCAGGAGGTCAAGAATCCCGACCTATCCTTTGCGTCTAATTATACTGCTATTGTGAATATTGCGCCCCCATCATTGGGCACTGCTTTACTTGTGAAACGAGGCCTGCACGCTACTCATATCCAACTATCCCCGTCAGGGCGGGCCATTCGATGTGTTATTGATGGTATATGTATTTTGGCTGTCTACGGCCCCTCAGGGACAAATCAGCGTATGGCCCGCGAACGTTTTTATCACGAAGAAGTTGTTGACCTGCTACCTATTACACGATATCCAATTTTGTTTCTTGGAGACATGAATTGTCACATGTATCCTCAAGATACGAGCGGTGAATATCACCCATCTCCAGCTTTTCATCGTTTTATTACACATTTGGGCTTAAAAGACATTTGGCTTCATTTTCATAAGAATCATACTTTTACTTTCAAATCAGCCCAAGTGGGCTCACGCTTGGACCGCTGCTATCTCCCGGCAAGCCTCCTAAGCAGAGTATTTGATATACAGCAATATGCGGCTTGCTTTACAGACCATACAGGTATTAAGCTGGTCTTACGCTTTCCGACGCAACTTCCCAAATTGTACGGTCGTGGTTATTGGAAATTAAACAATCAACTGTTAACCATCGACCACGTCCGGTGTTTATTTCATGCTAGTTGGACACGATGGCTACGAGCTCGCACGATCTATCCTAATATTAACATGTGGTGGTGTCGCTACATTAAACCCCAAATTCGAACTTTCTTTCAAGGCATGGGGAAATTACATCTCCAAAACTATCGCGAGATGCACGAATTCTTATACAGTGTCCTATGCGAACTGTGGAACCAACCAAGTAGCGTTTCCAATATGGCGGCGATCATGCGTGTTAAGCACCAATTGAAACAGCTGCAACATACTCAATCGCTAAGCGTTCACATTGACGACGGGACGGCAGATAGACTTGTTTCTGAACCTTCGTCTTTGTATCATTATGTTAAACGCCTAAATCGCCAACAACATCAGTTTATCTCTCATGTGTCCACTTCGGATGGGCAACAGCTCACTATCAAAGACGCCTTGTACGAGCATTTTCAGGAATATTACGCGTCATTGTACGCATTACCCGACGTTAACACAGTAGCTCCCCCTTTCCTTACCAAGATCCCATCTTGCCTATCCGAACAAGACTGCACTTCCTTACTTGCGCCCATCACTCTTTCCGAAATCGAGACAACCCTCTCCCAAGTTAAACGGAGTACATCTCCGGGCAAAAACGGGATCGGGTACCGCTTTTACTCCAGTTTTTTCCCACTAGTCGGTCCAATACTCTGTGAATTATTTAATTTTCTGTTGCAAGGTGGACCGGTCTATCAACATGCAGGCGTTATCATTCTACTACCTAAAGGCGGCAATCCGACAAGCGTGGCGGACTATCGCCCGATCACACTTCTAAACACAGATTACAAACTTTTTACTAAGCTTTTAGCCAATCGTATTAAGCAAGTTATCCTTCCGTACATCTGCCCCGCTAAAAACGGCTTTACACCCCACCCACAATATTCATACCGCACTTGCGACCATTCGCGACTTCCTTGCTTATGCCCAATTTCAATCTCTTCCCGTAGGAGTTCTTGCATGCGATTTTCGAAAAGCCTTTGACACCCTAAACCACTCTTATTTGTTTGAAGTCTTACAACAGTATCGCTTCCCTCCTCAGATACTTACCGTTCTGCACCAGCTTTATCACAATGCTACTTCCCAGTTACAACTTAATGGCCATCTTCTTCCCCCTTTTGGGATTCATAAAGGTGTCAGGCAAGGTTGCGCGCTCTCGGGAATATTGTTCTGCCTTGCACTAGATCCTCTCCTTCATCATTTCCAGCACCCCTGTACATCGGCTCTTCACAGCTTGAAGCAATTGACAGCCATTTCGTATATGGATGATCTAACGTTCCTCTGTGCTACCACTGCTCAACTTGTCTCAGCGTTACGAAAAGTCGAAGACTTTTCCCTAGCGAGCGGTTTGCAACTTAACCTACACAAAACAACTCTTCTGACGGTCAATAACTTTCAGACCTTGCTTCCCAGGGACGTCTTAACCTCTCTGACCTGCACGACAGAATCCCTCATTTTAGGCGTCCGATTTCAAGCCGTATGCCGCTCGTCTTACGACCATATTTGGCAGCCATTACTTCAGGTGCTGCGTATGAATTTATCATTGTGCCGCTCACGAACTTTCACTCTAGCTCAACGCATTCACTATCTGAATATTTACATTAGTTCTAAACTCTGGTTCCTAGCGCGTCTTTTTCCACTGCCCGATAAATATGCGCGCCAAATTGAGTCATTATATAGTTGGTTCATATGGAAAGGCTACATGTTCCGCGTGCAACGACGCGTTTTATATCTTCCGACTGCGCGCGGCGGTTTAAATCTCATTAGTGTGCGTCACAAATGTCGAGCTCTTTACATGCTCACCACCCTACATCATTTGGAACATGCCTCCTCTCACACTGCGCAATGGTTCCAATGCTGGGTAGATCGCCTTTGGCCAGGGAACAATCCTGCCCATGTTCGTTTTCCTGAATCGTGTCCAACATACATCTTACAGGTCATCCTGGCCTGGTCGATGGTTTCGAGTGACAATCCTTCCCAGGCTTGGACTCCTAAATCTCTCTATATCACACTGTTGCAATCTGAATTGATAAATGTCACCCCCCTATGTGAAGTCAGAGAATCGCACCACAATTGGCCTGCTATTTGGCGTACCATTCAAGCGCCGTATCTTACATCCCCAATGAGAGAAGCCTGGTATCGTTTAGTAAATAACTTGACGGTCACAAAAATCAGACTGTTACAGATTGGTAGGAGTGCGTCCGACATATGTGACTTTTGTCTGCAGGTGGACACTTTAGAACACCGATATACACAATGCACGGCTACGCGATCTGCGTGGCAAACTCTGTGTTCCTTTCTTGGGCTGATTTGTCGCGGTTCAGGGAGATATTTCACCTTTGATCTCCTTTTATTTCCGGAATTTCAGTGGTTCCCGCCTACCAAACAACGAGCAGTTACCTGGCTCATCTGCTCTACTATTTTATTTATAGACAACTACCGACCTTTCTGTGACCGACATCTATACCTGGCATACTTAAACCGAGTTCGGAAAAAACAGTTTACTCACCTAGACGAGCAAAGATTGTTCGCTCAATTTCTCCAGGTGACTCTAGATGTTTATTCTTAAGCTGCAATGTTATTTGTTTTTGTATATTCTCCTTGCACATATATTTTAGGTGTTCATATTAGTCTTTAGATTTAAGCCCATTCATATAAATATGTCTCTATACATGTCTCTCACGCAACTGTAGCACAGAATGTATTCTATATTGCTCTAAATAAATACAATTAAAAAAAAGTGGTAGAGCGTTTACCTCTGGTGCTAGGGGTCTCGGGTTCAAACCCTGCTCCCGCCAAGTGAACTTTGTGGTGGGCAAACACCGTGTGCGTGGGTTTTCTCGGGGTTCTCCCGTTTCCTCCCACTTTCTTCATTCCACCATTTCATTCAGCTCTCATCTTCACCGTCTCCTTTAGCCTAACCGGCATAACCGTGGGACGTAAAACTCAAAAATTTAATTTCATTTTCATTATCATAGGACGTTAAACTGAGAATTTTATTTAGTTGTGTGATCTACAGACTGATATATTTTTTATTACTGTCTACTTCTCCGATCCATGTATCAAAACAGGCAAATGCACTCATTTAAAATTTTATCGTAAAGAAGCATTTGGTTTCCACATATGAAGCTGCACTGTGTGCAACCTTAACATGACTATTAATTTCTTCTATAATGTAGTCATGAATGAATATTTTCTGCCTAGATAGACGTTGCTATTAACTTCTGCTAAATCCTTATTTTCAACTTCTATCCTTGATTTTCTTATGAACTTGTTAAACACCACTTTCGTCTTTTCCACATTTACTTTCAATCCGACTTTCATGCTCTTCAAATTATCCTCTTCTATCTCATTTTGCAGTTCTATGTTGTTATTTACGAAGACAATTATGTCATCAGCAAAATGAAGATGAATTAGATGCTATTCATGTATCGCTGTGTTCTTCCAGCCAAGAGATTACACACACACATTCAAATGCATTTCTATAGAATTTGGAAGAAATAGTTCCACTCTATTGCACACCCTTCTATATTCTTACAATCTTTGCACAGCAATACAAGTGAATTCGTGCAATATCTTCTTTACAGATGATATCTATAATTAAAAAAAAACTTCTTCAACATAATTTCAATTAAGAATGTTAATAACCGCTGAAGTCTTAACCGAATCGAAAGCTTTTTCAAAGTCTATAGTCGAAATACAGAGGGATAATTCATATCCGTATGATCTCTTCATCATTTTCCCACTGTCCCGGGTTCGATTCCCGGTGGAGGCACTCGGTCGAAAAAGTGTAAAACGCCTCTTTCAGGCCAGCCACCCTGAATGAGGGTTTCCTAGGTTTTCCTCATTCACACCAGGCAAATGCCGGGGTGGTACCTAACTTATAGTTCCCAGGCCGCTTCCCTTCTTCCCTATCCTTTCTTTCTTCCCTTTAATCGGATTGTGTGCTCGCCGAGGGACGTCATTCTTCAAAACGTAAAGGGGTAAATGGCTTAGATGTCGAAAGCCCAGAAATCTAAATCCTAAATCCTAATCATTTTCCCATTATCTGAATTTGATATATTGTGCTTTAATGTTTTCAAATAGGATGGTTAACGTTTCACTTTCTAATCATGAGGTTTGGGTTTAAACTTCGCTATCGCAAGTTCTTACATAGTCCCGCTTAATGAATGCCAGGGATGACCATTATTTAACTTAGGTACGTCATTATTTCCAATTTGAAAACACAATGTAGTAATATTTTTTCAAGTCTGTCAAACAATTTGACAGACAAACAATTTCGAGAATTTTTGTTTACGAGATCATACTACAACCTTGTACCAAATTTCACAGAAGTAAATCCCCACGCTGAGCGGGTTTGCATATCCAGGCTCCTAACTATGAAAATATTTACGATCACTCCAACCCCAATCATTTCACAGATTCAACCTGTTGTATAAAAGTTATTAGGACATAAAATTGAATGTAATTTATACGAAAAACCCTTTTATGCATTGCAAGATCTGTAACGTCCAAATATTCACCACAAACTTATAGTTGTATCGACATAAACAAAACAAAAAAGTGTGGAGCAGGAAACCACTTTACAACACAAAAGTCAAAAGAGGTCACTGAAGACATACGAACTGGTCGAGCGGTTTGGGTGACTAGTCTGTCAATCAGAAGTTTATGTGTTCAAACCCTGTAGAAAATATTCGTTTTGTTTTTTTCTTAAAAGTGTGTTCCTATTTTCATCAGAGGACTGAGAACATTTCTTTGAATAAATCTTTGGAAATTACTTTTCTCTCAAATTCGATTAGAAGCGAACATTATATGAATTGCTAATCTAAAATCCACAGCTGAGAACAAAATATTAAGTATGTTCAATATGTCATTATTATCATTTGATTTGTAATTAAAAAGTAATTATAAGCATTGACGATTTCAGAAGATTCTCCCCGGTAATGGTCAAGATATGAATGAGAAAAAACTGATAAAACATTATTAGTCTACTTTGAGCATGATCGAAAATAACTTATGGCCACGAAGGGGAAATTTATGTCGACAGGGTCTCAAATTCTCCGACGGGTCATGCCCTGAAATTATCATTGTTTGAAAGGTTTCCTTAACAAATAGAATATTATATTTATTTCTCCTTCTACGTTTTGAAATGGAAAAATCATAATTTTAAATAGAATTATAATACGATAAGCATAAAGATTTATACAACTAATGAAGTAAATATCCTTGTGTAAGTTATCGATTTCTATTCGGATTAAAACTCGAATATTCGTTTGCATCACACTTTAAAGTAAATCCTCTCTATATATAGTTCCTACTGGAAAGCATGTTTAACTCCAATTACTTAATCAATATTTTTAATAATATATTTTTATTGTAATACTCTTACTATTCAATGTTGTATGCACTTAATTTCCCAAAGCAAAACCTCACAAATGTATAATTGACTAGTAAATATTATCAAATAAATTATCATTTAGTTTACGTAAACATTGCATCGCCTGATTTGAAACTTCGTATTTTAAATAATAATAATAATAATAATAATAATAATAATAATAATAATAATAATAGTAATAGTAATAATAATAATAATAATAATAATAATAATAATAATAATAATAATAATAATAATAATAATAGTAGTAGTAGTAGTAGTAGTAATAAAATCATAGCCATATCTTTATCAGAATTTCAGGCTTAGTCAATAAATGAATTCAACATAGTCTCTATTCGAAGCTCTATTTAATCGAATCAGATAGAAATACGAAGAGGAACTTCGAGAACAGATAAAAGAAAAATGTTACTTTGGTGGGTTTGGATGTAACTTTTAAGAGTTAGTTTTTTTTTTTTTTTTTTTTTTTTGCAAATTGCAGACAAATGCCTTGGACACTTTTTTCTTTTCTTTAAGTTAACTGATTCACCGAACGTATCTGACATATGAGTAACTTGTCTCTATATTCTACTCGGTTATACACGTTTTACAATCTTTTCCATTAACCTTGAACGACAAGAACACGAACACAAAAACATCCACATAGGTATGACAGTTAAAACTCCTAACCTCCCCCACGGGGAATCGAACCCGGGACCACATACACCTGAGGCACACGTGCTATCCACTAGACCAGCGGGAAGAGCAAATAAAATGTATTTTGTAGTGTCTGAAGTGTATAGCTATTTCACCCTGTTGTAGTATGTCTATTGATTTTTTAATGTTTACCGTATTCGTTACTTTGAGGAATGATATATATTATTGATATAGGTTTTATTACATATTCGGCCATAAATATTATATAAATTATCAGAATTATTCATGATCTTCCATGGAAATTCACTGGTGCATGCGCAGTAGACAGACAGTGTAATTGGAAGATGAGTTCAACAGAGATTATAGGGCTATATTCCGCCGATTATATTTTATTTAATAACTATTTAGAAGAGATAACGAAAACGAGTCTACATAATGAAGATGGAATTTCCGTAGAAGATAGAATGGTGAGGTGTATACGGTTTGGGGTTGATATGGTTGTTGTTGTAGAATCTAAAAAGAAAATTAATAAGATGTAGAAAACTTGAGAAAGGCTTGTGAAGAATATGGGATGAAAATAAATGTTAGAAAGACAAAATCCATGGTGATTGAAACGAAGCGATCGGTGTGAAATATAGAAGTAGGAGCGGGAAAAAACAACAAGTGATTAGTTTTCGATATCTGAGTACTATTACTAGTGATGATTTGACATGCGAACGTGAAATAAAAGCAAGGATAGAAATGGCGAAAAGAGCCTTTAGGATGGAGGAAATAGTATTTTGAGGGGTATGGTGGCAGGGAAGAGAGGGAGAGGACGAATTAGACTATATAGAAACAGAATTAGGCTATTGGCGATATCAAAACAGAAAAATCGTATGTGAAGATGGAGAGGTTAACAGAAGATCGTGGAGCATGGCAGCTTCTCAGCTGCGGTAAGTGACCCGCTGGTAATGGCGGAATACTTCTGATATAATGATACTGATGATGCACAGTAGGAACAGAAATATCCACTTTACTGTCATTGCTAATACGAATCACAATGCAAATTTCTACAGGTTGTCAAAATACCTCGCTCTAAAAGCTGTAGAAAACTATCTGTTACTATGCGAGGGAAAATCATAGGTCGAGCAACAATTAGACAAATTGCCATTCAGATAGCTAGGGGTATGAGCTGTGACGAGAAAACAGTGAAGAAATTGATTTAGCGGCATGAAGAAGGTAGTGAATATTTCACATCTTGGCCAAGAAGTAGGAGACCAATAATAATAATAATAATAATAATAATAATAATAATAATAATAATAATAATAATAATAATAATAATAATAATAATAATAATAATAATAATCATCATCATCATCATCATCATCCCAGGAATTTATATTTATTTCCAGCAAAACTTTTGCATACCCTCCTAGTGCAATATGATGTTTTTGTAAAACGGCAATTATAAAATTGTCAAGCTGAATTTGAAAGTCATAATAAGTAGTGCTTTATTTACTTATTGCACAATTCTTTTATGCCAGTAGCTTTCGCCACCTTACTCGCTCTTCATGCTTACTCAGGAGGAAGCTGCGGGTCCCTAGGTTGGGAACTACTGCTTTCCACCAAGGAATTCAGACAGCCTGTTAGAAATTTGCGTTCTGACCAACATCAGAAAATTGTGTTCTTCTGTTTCTACTGCGCATGCACCAGTGAATTTCCATGGAAGATCATGAATAATTCTGATAATTTATATAATATTTATGGCCGAATATGTAATAAAACCTATATCAATAATATATATCATTCCTCAAAGTAACGAATACGGTAAACATTAAAAAATCAATAGACATACTACAACAGGGTGAAATAGCTATAAACTTCAGACACTACAAAATACATTTTATTTGCTCTTCCCGCTGGTCTAGTGGCTAGCACGTGTGCCTCAGGTGTATGTGTTTCCGGGTTCGATTCCCCGTGGGGGAAGTTAGGAATTTTAACTGTCATACCTACGTGGATGTTTTTGTGTTCGTGTTCTTGTCGTTCAAGGTTAATGGAAAAGATTGTAAAACGTGTATAACCGAGTAGAAAATAGAGACAAGTTACTCATATGTCAGATACGTTCGGTGAATCAGTTAACTTAAAGAAAAGAAAATAGTGTCCAAGGCATTTGTCTGTAATTGTAAAAAAAAAAAAAAACTCTTAAAAGTTACTTTCAAACCCACCAAAGTAACATTTTTTTTACCTGTTCTCGAAGTTCCTCTTGGTATTTCTATCTGATTTGATTAAATAGAGCTTCGAATAGAGACTATGTTGAATTCATTTATTGACTAAGCCTGAAATTCTGATAAAGATATGGCTATGATTTTACTACTACTACTACTACTATTATTATTATTATTATTATTATTATTATTATTATTATTATTATTATTATTATTATTATTATTATTATTATTATTATTATTATTATTATTATTTAAAATACGAAGTTTCAAATCAGGCGATGCAATGTTTACGTAAACTAAATGATAATTTATTTGATAATATTTACTAGTCAATTATACATTTGTGAGGTTTTGCTTTGGGAAATTAAGTGCATACAACATTGAATAGTAAGAGTATTACAATAAAAATATATTATTAAAAATATTGATTAAGTAACTGGAGTTAAACATGCTTTCCAGTAGGAACTATATATAGAGAGGATTTACTTTAAAATGTGATGCAAACGAATATTCGAGTTTTAATCCGAATAGAAATCGATAACTTACACAAGGATATTTACTTCATTAGTTGTATAAATCTTTATGCTTATCGTATTATAATTCTATTTAAAATTATGATTTTTCCATTTCAAAACGTAGAAGGAGAAATAAATATAATATTCTATTTGTTAAGGATACCTTTCAAACAGTGAAGATTTCAGGGCATGACCTGTCGGAGAATTTGAGATCCTGTCGACATAAATTTCCCCTTCGTGGCCATAAGTTATCATCGATCATGCTCAAATGGACTAATAATGTTTTATCAGTTTTTTCTCATTCATATCTTGACCATTACCGGGGGAGAATCTTCTGAAATTGTCAATGCTTATAATTAGTTTTTCACTACAAAGCAAATGATAATAATGACATATTGAACATACTTAATATTTTGTTCTCAGCTGTGGATGTTAGATTTGCAATTCATATAATGTTCGCTTCTAATCGAATTTGAGAGAAAAGTAGTTTCCAAAGATTTATTCAAAGAAATGTTCTCAGTCCTCTGATGAAAATAGGAACACACTTTTAAGAAAAAAAAAACGAAACGAATATTTTTTACAGGGTTTGAACACATAAACTTCTGATTGACAGACTAGTCACCCAAACCGCTCGACCAGTTCGTATGCCTTCAATAACCTCTTTTGACTTTTGTGTAAAGTGGTTTCCTGCTCCACACTTTTTTTTTATTTTGTTTGTTTGTTTATGTCGATACAACTATAAGTTTGTGGTGAATATTTGGACGTTACAGGTCTTGCAATGCATAAAAGGGTTTTTCGTATAAATTACATTCAATTTTATGTCCTAATAACTTATATACAACAGGTTGAATCTGTGAAATGATTGGGGTTGGAGTGATCGTAAATATTTTCATAGTTAGGAGCCTGGATATGCAAACCCGCTTGGCGTGGGGATTTACTTATGTGAAATTTGGTACATATCTAATCACGAAAAGCATTATTAGTGCAGTTGGACCAGAAGTAATGAATAAGCGCACCTGAATTTGGAACACAGAACCATCTGTGAGACGAATTGAGGATGAGAAAACTGTACAAAACTGGTACCGAAAAACTCATTCTTGAAGAAGAGCACACCGGAAAACGTATGCTGTGATCCTTCGGAGCTGATGGAGTTGGAAAGTAATTTTAATAACCAAGTTCTTTCTTAGAATAGTTTTTAGAAACATTTTTATCCTTGAATTGCTTAATAACTGTGTAGATACTTTCAGATTGATATCTTTAAATATGAAAACCCTGATTTATTTATTTCAGAAAATATCTTCTCACATTCTGTTCTAGACTTTTTCATATTAAAATGATTGCATATTTGTTTTATCTAAAAATTTGTTCATATATGTATTTCGAAAGCAGTTATTGGAAATAAAGTATTTTTAAACAAGAATTTTAGGAATGATATAAAAAAAGTGGGTCAAAAGATTGCGATCTTAGACAAGAATATTAGGAATGATCCAAAAATTGCATCAAAAGAGTGTGATCTTGGCCAATAATTAGTTTTTGCATAAGGGGCTACAAAATTTTTGAACGACCCCTAAATCGAGTTTTATTTTTTATTTTTATTTATTTATTTATTTTTACGGAATAAGCTCATCATACTGAGTTAAGTGATAGTTTGGGTTTGGCTACACCATATGTAGTTCTTCAGATATAAGGCCTATAAGAAAATTTTTGTGTAAAACATATTGAATCTTTTGATCCAAAAAAAAAAAAAGAAGACAAAATTTCAATCCCTTGTAATTTTTTATTTTGTTTCGAAATACGTCATATTATGATTATAATATTTGACAATAAGGTACTTTCGATCTGCTTTGCATCGTTGTTATTATTGTTGTAGAGACCTCCAAAATTTGTACGTATGTTTTGAAATACTGCATGATAAATTGGTATTGTACATTTACGTATACTGTTTAGGCTTGAAATCAATATCAATATATATAATAGAAGTAAGTGTGGTTTGTCCGTGCGTGCCACAAAGGCTCCGAAACCAAGACCCGGAGCCCCATGGGAGTTATATGGTATTGTAGCCCTGTATTTCCCATCCATGAAGAAGGTTTTAGCTTGGACCAGCAGAGGTCCTAGAGGGAGAAATCGCCCTAGCAATGGTGTTACTGTGCTAAAAAAATGGATTAAATTTTAACGACAATGCGTGCATTTCTTTATTTTCAGTTTCAATGTTGCTGTTCCTTCTACACAAATCATTATTGATCGAATATTTCTAGAATTATCAACAATCTTGGAAAATGTTACAGACTGTTATAAAAGTTTCCCAAAGGTTCAACAATGATCTAGAATTGTCAGTATGCTCTACACAAATCATTGTTGATCGAATATTCCAGAATGTTCTACAATTATCAACAATCTTGAAAAATGTTAGACTGTTATAGAAGTTTCCGAAAGGTTCGAGAATGTTCTACAATTTTCAGGATGCGCTAGAACCTTCTAGAATAATCCAGGAAGTTCTAGAATGTTCCAGAATGTTCGAAATTGTTGTAGAATGTACCAACATGTTATATTATTTTCCTATAGGTTCGAAAATGTTTTAGAATGTGCACCACTAGGAAGGTACACATTGAGAATACGGAGTCATTTTTATTAAAGTTTACAGGTATCATTATCATTATGCTCAGGTTCTTCTCAACCCATTTAATGTTTTGAAAGGAAAATGGTGGGATTATGTCTAGATGATGGGAGCAAGACAACAGAACTTACCTAAATCTAACCTAACTGAATCCGAGCAACTACTAATATTTGTATTAATACTAGCATGACTTACTACTACTACTACTACGGTTTGTACTACTACTACTACTACTACCAACTACTACTACTACTATTTGTTCTACTATTACTACTGCCACCATTATTACTGCCAACTACTACTATTACTATTTGTACTACTACTTCTACTAAAGGCTGTCTCCCATATCTAAACACAATTATCTCTATGGCGCCCCTGAAGTTAACCTGTTCCAGGTTGAGTATCGCCATGCACTAACACAAGAAGAGTCTTTATAGAGTAGCGACAGAATTTCCACAAAGAAACATGCTTCAGAGTTACGGTAAGAATTACTTACTCAGAAGCATAATTAACTAAAATTATAGATTACTGAGAAACAAGTTTTCTGGGAGGTACATTGACAGAAAGTTAAATACATATTAGTTTCATCTTCAAATTACTTAATGCTCTTTGGCACTAGTGTGCTCAAATAGCGCCAAAGAAAGCTAACAGGCAACGATGGATCGGAGTCTGAGCCATTACATTTATTTACAAATTTGTTTAAAATAAGAAGATATAATGTCTACAGACATCGTTAAAAATACAATGATGGTTTCAGAATTATCACAAAATACCTAAAATGCCCGTTCTTCGCACAAGGAAAATACGTTTAAAGGAAATGAATTACTCTCAATAAATTGTAAATCAAATATATACCAGGGAAACTTTTGAAATATAAGATCGGATCAAGGAAAAGTGAAATTGCCAGACAGTTAATTGTATGCCATTGATATGTTTAAAACGTAACAAGTGAAAGTAAATTGCTAAAGGTAAAACTTAGTGAACAGTGTATTAAAAGAAATTTAAGAGTGTTAAGTAATAATAACGTTAAACAGAATGCCGAAACGTAAAAGATGAGGTAATCTAGCCACTAGGTAACAAATGTAGTTTATAAGCAAGTATTGTAATAAAACTAATTAGTTAAGTATAAAATAAAATAAAAATAACATTAAATGCAAATTAGACTTTCCTTTCACTACAATTTTCTTCATTCGAATTTAATAGCATTATTGTTGCTTTTCTTTTTAAATGAATTTCCGTTCACCGTATTTTCCATTCTTGCATAACCGTGCATTTCATACATAAAAGTACGAAACTTATTAAATAGTCACAAATCAATTTATAGCGAGTCACCTATCTCCTATAAAGATATTTCCCCGTGCGAAGAACGGACATTTCAGCTAGTATGTAATAATCTAACATAGCGTCATTTGAAAAAAGAAACTAAAAACTTTATAACCGTTAATTGCAAGAAATTGCAGAGTATGTTGACCAAATTTATCCTGTTTATGTTTGCTTAGTAAAAAATTAAAGCTTTTTATGTATTAATTTAAAAGTTACAAGAGCCTACATTGCTACAGGAAATTAAACAAAAATCACTAATATAATAAATTACTCTCTGTAATTGTTTGTAAATGATGTATAGTCTTGTTTAAAAGAAAAACTAGACATTTACGCCCTGCCAAATGCTGCATTCTCACAATCATAGGATAATTTAGTATTTGGTTTAGAATAAATAACTTACATAAACAAGATTTCTTCATTGTTTCATCTACGTAGACTTATACTGTAGATAGGAAGATCTTTTCAGAGTGTAGCGACATATTTAAAGAGAGAGTGGTATACATTTATTTTGGAGCAATTAATACTTCTTGTTTTGACACTAGTTAATTAACATATGGAAAACACCTAAAATAAGTAGCTTTAGAACATTACTAGCCTTTGGCTAGCTGGGGGCTCCGCCTCAAGTCCCCCACCTTTGCTCGGTCTACGGCCTCACATCTCTTATGTATAATCAGTTAATTTTGTGCATTTGCTCTCCATATTTCCTCATCTTGCCCAGCTGGGAGCTTCGCCCCCACCACCGTCTGTGTTCGGCCTACGGCCTCACATCTCTTCTACCTACAATTCTGCTGAATTTCTTTTCTTGAAAACGTCTATTTAAATAACATGGGGATATCTTCATCCCTCTTTAGACAACTTTAAAATTAAAAATATTCACTTTCGGCAATTTTCCTGTAGGTTAGTCCCGGAAAGCTAGAATCATGCCAAATTTTATCATTCTAATCCTGGCGGAAGTGCCTAAACATTTTGGGGTGTAGAAGATGTCCTACAATATATAAATAACATGCAAAAGATTTTTCAGTTCTCCATAAAACCACTTTAAAGTTGGACATTTTAATTTTTACAGATTTACTTAGGTAACAATAACGAAAACGTACAAGCATACCGAATGTCACGTTTGTTTCAATTCCAAGTAGCGAAAATATGAGATTATAGGTTCAAAAAAGGTTCATTTAAATAATATTGGGATTTTTTTCCATCTCACCTTTAGACCCCCTACAAATTAAAAATATTCACTTTTGCCCATTTTTCTGTCAGTTAGTCCCGAAAAGCTACAATCATGTTAAATTTAATTATTGTAGCCCTACAGAAAGTGCCCAATAATTTTGGGGTGTAAAAGTTGTCCCATACTCGTATAAATAACATGGGAAAGATTTTTCAGTTCCCCATAAAAGCACTCTAAAGTTGGACATTTTTAGTTTTACTGATTCACTTAGTTAATGCTAACGAAAACATAAAAGCATACCGAATTTCAAGTTTTTATTCTAATTCCAAGGACCTAAAACATGAGATTATAGGTCCAAAAAAGACCCATTTTAATAACATGGGGAAATTCTTCATCTACCTTTAGACCCCCTAAAAATTAAAAAATATACACTTTTGGCAATTTTTCTGATGGTTAGTTTCAGAGAGCTACAATCATGTCAAATTTCAATTTTCCACGTCAATCGGAAGCACTCCTTTAATTTATGTCAGTTCATGTAGTTTTATGTATAATTAGGATATTTTGACAAATTAGTTTATCTTTATTTCTTTACAAATTAATTATTTACTTTATCAGAAAAATGAACGGTATTAATATAATGTTCCACAGTAGTTCAGTGCAGACTAAAGTAGACGTATAAATATCCAAGAAACAGTTATGGAGGAATTGGGGAAATTAAAATGTACGAGGAAACAAATGAATCCATGAGAAAGCCAAGAAATACGTTGATGTATTGAGATCATACAAAGAGCTTTTAGCACGAGAGAGAAACACTGTATCACTGAGCCATCATATTTATTTTATAATAAATAGTTGATCTTTTTTTGTTACATCATGCACAGTCGCCATAAATACTGAATGTCCGCCAAACGTGGTTCTTTATTCAGACATTTTGGTGTGAGTAGACCTAAAGTAAGGCTTCATTACTCTACCAAAATTGAAATGTGTTTTTTCTACAACTTGGACAAGACGTACATATGTTACCTTTAAGAACTATAGAAATATATCTCGTACTCGAAATAATTCCTTCCATGTTGACTCTGGAATTATTACTTTTAAATAATTACTATTCTTCTGACCAGAGTATCTATTTCTTTATTAAAATTAAATTAATACCTAACAGTTTCCATAACGTAACGTTGTCTTCCTCAGAAGTCCCGGGTTCAAACCCTGCTCCCGCCAAGTGAACTTTGTGGTGGACAATCACCATGTGCGTGGGTTTCCTCGGGATTCTCCCGTTTTCTCCCACTTTCTTCTTTCCATCATTTCATTCATTTCTCATCATCACCGTCTCATTTAGCCTAGCCGGTATAATCGTTGGGACATAAAACTCAAAATTTCATTTCACTTCAACGTCTGAGGAAGATAACGTTACGTTATGGAAACTATTATATTAATTTAATTTTAATAAAGAAGTAGATACTCTGGTCAGAAAAATAGAAATTATTTAAGATCGAAATAATTCTCGAGTTTGCGAACAAAACAATTAGTATAGGTAGTACCTGTTTCTCCCTGGTGACTGTACAACTATTATGTGTACCATTTTTGTCACTATACATTTGTTTTACTCATTTGTACACAGAAAGAGTCGAAATATATGCGTACTCACATATCCATAAAGCTTAAAACCCAAAGAGGAAACTATTTGAAGAAATTAATTGCAAGAAATTACCGATATTTTACACTAAAATACTTAAGTAAACATATTAGCTAAGAATAGAATTAACGACCGTAATTCTAGTTGTAAGAAATATTGTTGCAATAAAAGCTTGTAGCGCATATTCTGCACCAAATATGGTAAAAGGAAATGAATGAGGAGGAAGTTTTGGAGCACGGATTA
Organism: Thermobia domestica; assembly: GCF_964235325.1. Lineage (NCBI taxonomy): Eukaryota > Metazoa > Arthropoda > Insecta > Zygentoma > Lepismatidae > Thermobia > Thermobia domestica. The sequence continues at coordinate 93,149,670 of NC_137456.1, forward strand.
TACAAAAGAAAGTTGGTGGTCATTAACCTTTACTGATATAATCTTTTATTATTTTTAAGTCCCACGCTCATCATACTAGTAGCAGGTGTTTCCATGAACACTTTGGTAGAAGATGCACCTAATAAGGAAGAGAGAGTAGAGGAATCGGTTGCTACGTCACTAGCGTTATCAACAAACTCGCGTGTTTGATTGTATTAAGCAAGAAAACTGCTCCCTTTGTTAAAGCTTAATTCATCTAGAGAAAAAAAAATACATATTTCCATTTCTTAAAAGGCCTAACAAGCAATGTTCTCCATTCGTACAATCAATGATTCGATGTATGTGTGTGTGTGTGTGTATGCGGGCATCTTATAGTATATTCTACCCGTCCGTCCGTCTGTTTGACTCTCTGTAAGGAAGAGCGAGAAATGGTTTCTGGTATGAATTTTGGCGCTCATCTGCGTCCTAGGCCTGCTCACGAGACGAGACGAGACGAGACGCAATTTTGGAGACAAGTCAGAGCTTTTCAAATAGAAATAGATATATTTCATGAAGTTACATATCACTTTCACAACATTCCGATGAAATAACACACACACACACACACACACACACACACACACATATATATATATATATATATATATATATATATATATATATATATATATATATATATATATATACAGGAAAGAAAAATATACAGTTGATGTCTGTATATAAGTTGAGAGAGTTTCAATGCATTGTGATCATCTTTATCTTGATAGAGTTATCTGTTTTAACACAGACATCAACTGTATATTTTTCTTTTCTGTTTTTATCTTATAATACAATCATATCCTAAGCATATATTTTATTTTTAATGCCCCACCTAACTTACCTACTTTATTTTCATCCTTGTTAATAACTTCAATATCCTGCTCATCTCACACTTTTTCCAGCCTTTATCATTACATGAAGCAATTTTCTAATTTCTGTTTCGTTATACGCATATTTGAAAAGTATCTTTTTTTCTATTACGAACATGAAAACCACTTCACATGTAATGTTTCATATGACTTTTCTTTAATTCTTTACTCAAATACTTAAATGGCAAGATACTATATAATTTTCTAACTACATAGAGGGACACTTAACCTAAGGGGCCAAAATGTGATCCCAGGATATGTACTAAATTCTGATCAGTATGCATGCAGGATCACATTCATATAAGTATGTATGTTGTGTATATATATGGAGAGAGAAAGATTAAAGAGGAGTTTTGAAGGCTATAGTTCTCATATTGTGTAGTTTATACTAATTAAAACAACACTATTTGATCACATTTTACAATAGATTCATGACACCTGGAAGTGTTTAGCCCCATTTGCTAAAATTTTGCATAATCCTAAAACTTATATTGATTTATAACTAACTGGTTCATAGATTTTATAACTAACTGGTTCATACTAACTTTGCTATCTTAAATAACTTACACTAAAAATACAAATTGTTGAGTAAAGCAACGCTTATCTTAAAAATAATAAATGTGTGACGTAGGGATGCGCACGAGACGAGTCGAGACAGGATTTTCCTGACAAAATTCGAGTCGAGACACGGCTCTTCCAATAGAGAAATATACATTTTTCAAATCGAGACATCAGTTTTACAGCACATTTTCGAGACGAGACAGTCACAAATATTGTCTCGTGCTCATTTCTATGTGACAATTTCGCAATTAACTGAACATATTGGCTTTACTAGACACTCAAAGCCTGCCTTTTTGGTGTAAGTCATAGATTTATATTTTTTGAAAACATATCTTAAGAAAATTATGGTCCTAATCAAGAAGAAAATCCATATCTTGATTATATTAAATACATTTTGCATATGTTTTAAACTGTAGATTTAAAATATTTCCTTTATCAGATTGTGAAATCAAGACTGCTACAATCTTTTGTTCTAGAAAAATCAAATATCTATGTATAATTTTTCTCTTTGTTTTAATTCTCCTATGTAATTGATAACCTACTAAAAGAATGGATAAGTTATTTTAATACTAACAAACAAAATGTAGTGTTTTTGGTATTCATTCCTAGAAGAATGCAATTCGTTCTCGAAGGATATATGATAAGTAAGACTGAGGGTAATATATTATTTCAGAAGATTTGAGATAAGTTTACAGTGATTGGTGATCAAGTGACAGAGAAGAAAGAAAGAAAAGAGGGAAAAGAGAGATAAAACAAATCTTCAAGAACACCATTTTGTAATTGATCGCCTTGGCCTGTCAGCTGCATTGCAGTTGCTTCGTTTTTGGATTTGATTTGAAATAGTCTGCTGAACATGACGTAACAATAACTAAGGACGTCGCCAGTTTTCTTTTGCTAGAACGCCCGCCCCCACTCTTCCTATTTCTAACAACCCATCCCTCCTAGCTCTCTAGTTCATTTGGTGATCATGTGACCGATTGTAGCTAACAGTGAAGGAGAGACGTCCGCTCAAGTCTTAAAAGTTTCCGGGGCTTCTTTCTCTTTTCATTTTTTTTTTCTGTTTTGGAAATAAAATTGTTATTCCTCTGCAACATGGTCAACAACAACATGTTTCCGGTCGGCCATTATGAAGCGAACTTTGCATTCTGTTTTTATATGCCGAAGTGATTATATACAAGAACCAACTATAAAAATATTTTTTATCCATATAAATTCCTTTTCTTACAGTGGCATTATACTTTGAGACGTTTCATAAATGAGAGATATACGTATTTGCATAGAAGGCTTGAAGTTGCAATTGATTTTGTATCGTACATTTGCATCACATGAATTTTGCAATACATAACTGTTATGCCTCTTTAAAATTTAGAATGTTCTAGCGTTGATTACACGCTTCGTTTAAGTGAAATAAAACGGCATCGGAAGTATCAGTGTTCGTCTCAGCGACCCCGAAAACTATGGATTCGACACTAATATCGGTCATTTTCGATCAATTTTATGTATTCTCCCCTCCTCTCTCCCAACATCCGGGGCTGAATTTGGATTTAAATAGCACCGGAAATGTCACTGTTCATTTCAGTGACCCCCCCAAAATATGGATTCGACACTAATATCAGTCAATTTCGATCACTTTTAAATATCTCCCGCCTCCCCCTTCCCGAAAGTGCATTGTCGAGGTGAAATGATAAAAACACTCCCAGGCCCGAACCAAATTTATGTTGAAAATGTGTTCGAGATTGGTCGGGTGTTCAAGGGGTGCTAAGCCACAAACATAGTGACTTTCATTTATATATATATATATATATATATATATATATATATATATATAGATAGATAGATAGATAGATAGATAGATAGATAGATAGATAGATATAGATATATAGATATATAGATATAGATATAGATAGATAGATAGATAGATATAGTAGATATAGATATAGATAGATAGATATATTTAGTAGTGATGCTTGTAAACTGTGTCCTCCCCAATTATGAATTAGTAATTTATTATCAGGCAGCACTACCAAACATTCGATGACACCTTTTCTACAATAAACTGTATCTAACCTGGTTTAGAAAATTTTCCTATCCCAAACCAAAAATTGTCAATTAATTTTAATGTAAAAAAACTGATCTTGTGTGGGATCGAATTACGAGAAAATAGATGGAAAGTTTGAAATGAGTTCAGGAGCATAGCTAGTACCTATCTCGAGCAAAGTTTTTATCATATCATCTTGATTAAAGGACGTAAATGAAATTTATTGATCTCACTTTACAGGTATACACGTTAAACAATATATTTGGTCAACATATATATACGAGAGCTGTACAGAAAGTAACAGACTTTTTAAAATAATAAAAGTAACAGAATGAACAAACCAAATTGTATTACATAGATTTCAAAGGTATACGCTTAGTCTATTTTTCTACATAATCGCAATGCAAATTTAGGCACTTATCATACCGTGGCACAAGTTTCTCAATATCGTTGCGGTTGAAATCTGCCGATTGCGATTTCAACCACTGACTTACACCGTAATGCAGTTCAACCTCAGTATCAAAGCGTTATGGCGATCCAAGTCTTCATCGCTGGAAAGAGGTGGTAGTTGCACGGCTCTAAATCCAGGCCGTTGATGGGTGATTAACACCTCCCTCCAAAACCATCCAAAAGCCCTCGGCTACTCTTGGCCGTGTGTGGACATGCGTTGTCGTGAAAAAAACAAAACCTCACTCGGCCTTCACTCACTATTTCATGTCCGAACTTTTCACACAGTTGACAATGGATTTCAATTGGTTTGTGGGGTTTTGGCCAATAAACACCTAACCACAGAACTTACTTCACAAGACATGGGATTTTCTATTGCAGCGCACATTGTAACACGTCATAGAAAGCACAGTAATAGCGTCATAGTCCTCACGCTACCACAGATGGATGCGTACTGAGTATGGCAAGTCCTGACACCAAGATGGCGACTCTAACCTCCCCCACTGCCGCGATAGGCCAAAGCGTCTGATACTTTCTGGACAGTCATCGTATATATACCTGATATATATAAAATGTAAAAACATATATATATATATATTAAAATTTTCTATTGAATGAACTTTGTTGGCTTCTCTTTATATATGTAAAAATATAGTTTCGTAAAGTAGAAGCCTGCCATTATAGTATTTATTGACCTTACATTACAGATAGAAGAATACATTTGGTAAAGTAAAATCTTATCATTATAGTATTGGTTTAAAGAAAATTACTTCCTTCACTTTCTATATGTTAAAATATGTACTTGCTAATGTAAAAATGTAGACTATTATAATTTAATGGCCTATATAATATATGTTGCAAAGCCAATGCATAGTAACCCCCCTTTTCCGTTAATTTATGAAGCCAAATGATGATTGAAATGTAGCAGAATACCTTATTAACGCCATATATTGACATTCAAATAAAAGAAAAAGAATCACATAAAGGATGATATTTTACGTGGATTTCATGTGACATATAATGATGACATTATCCTACTTTTGATCACCAGGGGATCCGGCTCTCTGCATACACAATTCTCCGCGTAGTAATTTATGCAGGCAGAGCTTCAATATACATGACTACATATGAATATGGATTATATTCCAGGAGATACGTACACGTGGGGAGTATGGAACTGTTCATTTATGTAATAGCCCTTATTGACGCTAGTGGAGTGTGCAAAAATACCACTAATGAACAAAATGAATAGGTTTTTACTCCATCAATCTACCTTGTTAGCTCAGGCTATTGGTATCAATGTTTTCGTTTTTTAAAAAAAGGAGAGGGAATACAAAATTTAAAGAGAAATATCGTACAAGCAACTGTTTGCATTTAAAAACCGCATAAAAGCATTTGGTAAAAACGTAATTGCAGTCAACAACTAAAATTAAGTATATATGGTTATCCGTTGCATATATATATATATATATAGTTCAATTTGGAGTAACTAATAAAGAAAACTGGTGTTGTATATAAGAAAACTTTTAAAAATGTGGAATTGATTTGTGTCACCTGTTTACGCTTTTTATTGTTACTGGCTTTGAGACAAACTTATGTAGAAAACGTTTTTCCGCGTAGAGTAGTCGCTAACACCTTTCGTGCGAGCGGTCTCACGTTCAGTTTCTGATGGGGAGACTCGGAAAGTGTAAAAGCATTTTGAGACAAGCAGACTAGAGTGAGGTTTCCTTGTGTTTCCCTCATTCACACCAGGCAAATAACGTAATAGTACACAATATGAATATATAAAACCACTTCCTTCCTTCCTCACTTGCCTAGGTAGTGTGATCGCCGAGGACAGTCATCTCTCACAAGTGACGAGATTAGGCCATAGATCCCTAAATCCTTATAAAACCGAAATCCTTAATTTAAATAATATTATTACTATTATTATTATTATTATTATTATTATTATTATTATTATTATTATTATTATTAATAATAATAATAATAATAATAATAATAATAATAATAATAATAATAATAATAATAATAATAATAAAAGAAGCAAAAAACTTAAAAGGGTGTTACTTTAGAGGCGGATAACTTTAAACAGCAATACTGTTTTCTGTGACAGCTGATATTACAGTTCTCGATTGTTTTGAGGTTAGGTTTGTTTGACAATTCATTGCGAATAGACTCACGCTGGAGCAAAGTTTGCAAATTGTGCAAATTTATTTTGAAATCCTTGGTTCAATTCGATAAACGAATAATTTCACGAAATGGATCTGTTAACTGTTCGTGCGATTTGACGCCATTAGATTATTTTCTCTGGGGATATGTAAAGGCACATGTCTACGCCGAAAAACTAGAAACAATGGAGCACTTGAAAGCCAACATTCGACGCGTTATTGTCGTAATACAGTCTGATTTACTGCGAAGAGTGTGTGAAAATTGGACCTCCAGATTACGCCATGTACCCGCCAGCCGCAGTGGCCACATATCTGAAACCATATTCAAACATTAATGTTGTAAAATGATCTGTAAAACAAAGCCAATATTTTGGATATTAAAATCATTTTTCTGTGTTTTATTTCAACATAATGTTCTCCGCCTCTAGAAAATTCCTTTATTAATAACATGGTGCTACGATTCTTCTCAAAAGCAAAGCCACTGTTAAAAGTTGCGGATTTTAGGGTTTGGTGTGGATCTGAACTCCTTATTTATGATTTACTTGCTTTACAAAGACATTTCTGACATTGTGCTGTTAAATGTTTAAATGTTTGAGTAAAGTTGTGTTAACACCTACCACATGTTAATTATGCCATTATTGCATTATGGTTTTACCCGTTGGTTACTTTTCACACTGTTAACGAAGATCCCACTGTTCTTTGGGTGTGTCTGTTTTGACTAGGTTCGTGCTAATGGGATGAGATACGAGACTTTAAGAGTGACGAAGATAAATTATTTTGTCAGCTGTCGCACGTCACTTGTTTTGCTTTTCTTTTTCCGTATTTTAAACGATTTTATTTAAAAGCATGGAAAATATCTAAAGCAAAGAATATTACCAAAACCAATTTGTAATTGCTTTTCAAGGACAATATATTCCACTGTGAAAAATCGATTACTTATAATAAATCATTACATCTACCGGATTTAATGTATGATATCTAAATATTCATCAATATATATATATATATATATATATATATATATATATATATATATATATATATATATATATAGAGAGAGAGAGAGAGAGAGAGAGAGGGAGACGATGTTTTGGATTTATTGTTTACGGTAGAATAATATTGCGTCTTGCTATCTTCCGAATAACAGTGAAATCTAAACGTTAATTGAAGACTATATTAGATTTCAAGAATTAAAAGAAAATTCATTTATTTGAAAACTTGTCTTTCATAAAGGAAGGATTAGACTAGACATAAATATAATTTGTAAATGTTTAGGCGGTGTTCATAAAAATACGGTTTGAAATTACGTTACATGAAAAAAGGAAATTCGAATTGTTATAATTAATTATTCTAGTTTTGATGTAGGAGTACTAAGAAATCTTTTACATTAACTTTAGCAAGTAATGAAAAATGTCCGAAGAGAATATATATATATATATATATATATATATATATATATATATATATATATATATATATATATATATATATATATATATTACTCGGAGATGACATCGAGCTCAACAAAGTGGCGCATAAGGGTAAATTCTCAAGCGAAGTGTTCGCAAAAAGCTTTTAAAAATCAAATTTCTTTGGCATTAAATAAAATATGTCATTTGTGACCGACAATAAGAGTTGACCTACTGAAGTGAAACTGATACTAAAACATACCCATCAAGTCTTTCATAATGAAACCAGCAAGGGACAGTGCACATTATGCTCTTAAGAAGATAGAGTAACCTAAATTTGTCAATTTCTTTCTGGATCAAAAGATCCAATATATTTCAATCAAAAATTTTCTTGTAGGCCTTATATCTGGAGAACTACTTTCAGTGTAGCCAAACCCAAACTATCAGTAACTCAGTATGATATGCTTCTACCGCAGAAAATACGAAAATTCGATTTCAGGGCGGTTCAAAAATTTTGTGGCTCCTGATCCAATTGGCAAACGATCCAATATATTTCAACAAAAATTTTCTTGTAGGCCTTATATCTGGAGAACTACATATAGTGTAGCCAAACCCAAACTATCACTTACTTAACTTATGTTAGTATGATGTGCTTATTCTGCAGAAAATACGAAAACCCGAGTTTGGGGCCTTTCAAAAATGTGTTGGCCCCTGATTCAAAACTCTAATATATTTTAATCAAAATTTTCTTGTAATCCTTATATCTGATATAGTGTAGCCAAACCCAAACTATCACTTAACTCAGTATGATGTGCTTAATCCGTAGAAAATAGGAAAACTCGATTTAGAGGCAGTTCAAAAATTTTCTGGTCCCTGATCCAAAAACTAATTATTAATCAAGATCGCAATCTTTTGATTCATTTTTTGGATCATTCCTAAAATTCTTGTCAACTTTTCACTGTATGTTTTCAGAATCGTACATATTTTATTTAATCAAGTTGTACAAGGAACAAATAAAATTTCCTTGTATATTGACTAACTCTGACCGAATTTCGCGCACAGTTCCATGAGGTGTGTGGCGAAATTTTAGGATTTAAAAATCACGAAACTTTTAATAGTTAGTTGAAATCAATTCTTGAGACAGACTTAACAGTAAACGCCTTCAGCGGCAGCAACAATGCTCACTACTACATAGAGTCATTACTTCATGCAAATTTATAGTCTTACACTGCTATAATTAACATTATTATTTATAGAAAAAGGATCAAATAAGTGTACCGCGATATTGTCGACGCTTAATAAAACATATCGTTAGTAAAAACAAATAGGAAACCATTGTACTGGTCTAGAGGATCAATCTTTCCAAATAGTTCTAATAACAACTTATTAACTTAAGAAAGTTGATTTCGTATTCAATTGTGAAACTGCAGTATACTGCCGAAAATGGAAATTCAATATAGGAAATGGCAGATCTGTTACTTTTAAGTTCAATAAAGGAATAAAGATAAAACCTGTTTTCGGAATACTTAATACATTTCGAGAACAGGTCCTCGCTATCTCAAGTTTTTCCGTTCTGGAAATTGATAATAAAACCGGTTTTTAATGAGAGATAAGCACTGAGATTATTAATATATTCGGAACGCAATTAGAAAAAAGTTTGTCGCTACATTTTCGTTCTATATCGATATTGAAATCGGAAGTGGACTTGATTTCTCTCTACCACTTCCGATTTTACTAGAGAGAGAAAGGCAGATATAGAACCTATTCTTGCAACTCCAAATCCATTGCTCAATAGTATCATAGTTAAAAAAGGACAAGAGATAGTGAGAAACGTTCTCTTTTATTATTAGATTCAACATCTCTAGAATATGTTTTATATCAATCTTTATCACTTTATTCAAAGATAAACTGTTGTACCCTTACTATCATTTACGGTTTTAATATCAATCGCCACAAACCAAAAGCAGCAACAGATAGAGATAAACTTCATTTAATGTACTAACAATAACAATATTTCTATTTGTCCTCTATCTTTCCATTGAAACCGGAAATGATAGACCCACCTTTCAGATGTAATATAATTTGAATGTCTACTGTAATTTCAAGAAAATGAAACGAAATTTTCTTACCGTTTATTGCGTTATCTTTTACATGAAAAATATAGTTTTCTCGTAAATTTACATCTTCCGCACCACAGTATGAAAATGAAATCGATAAACTTACCTTTCCAACACTTCTTTATTGAACTGAAGCTAACATATGCAAAGCTAATACAATATCAATTGTGCAATGTGTAAAAAATTAATAAACATATTATTTTGTAATTTTCATTCTTTAGGAGTCGAGCGAAGACTGCTGGCTAGTAAAAAGAAACGATTCACATTTAATGATTTACTCACACAATTTGGATGCGTAAAACAAATATATTGTTATATTTTTGTGGTTTGAAACTTAGTCTGTCACAGTTTCTTACTTGTCACTGTATTCTATGTTCTCTGATTCACTTTAGAAATAATAGTGTATTTATCTATTTTGTTTGGATTCACAGCTTGAAAATCTTTCATAACATTAATGAAATAGAAGGGTAAACTGATTTTCTCATACCACTCATTACAACAAGTGCAGAAGGTATTGTGAAATATTTTCACTGTGTTCTGTTCAAGTTACACGTTTAGTAACTTGTACTTGTCTAACTTAGTCTGGTCATTCACCTTTGTTTTCATGACGTCACATGTGGAACATAAATCTCTTTTGTGGAAGCTCCCATGTGTAACCGTTCAATATGTTATATAATGGAATTCGTCCGTGAGAGTTAACAGTAGCGCGCACTTGCTAGTAGACCCCTTTTTAATGTTTATCTCATCATCTCCAGAATTCTGATTGGTACAAATGATAAGCCCAATAAATCACCACTGTTTACAACGTGAAGAAAATACAATATTTTGAAATGTAATTAAGCCTTAAAATGCATTTCATGTTGGTAAGTAATTAACTCATTTTGATTTCCTAATATTAATAGGGGTTGTCTGTGTGGGTTTAAAAAGTGAAGCATTTTTGTTGAGGTTTAATGAGCAAATATCTCATTAAAATATCCTATTTTAAAAATACGCTATGTTGCATTACATTCCTTTCGGATGAGGAATCAATATTATTACTTTTATTAAAAACTTTACAAGAGAAGAAAGGGATTCCTGTTTTACATAAGTATGTAATTAAAACCAAACTAATCATTCCTAACTTGAAAATTCAAATAACGTTAATAGAACTGAAGCGATTAGAGGATAAAGGTGGTAAGCATCAGATTGTACATTTCGGAAAAATTGACTTTCAGAACTTTGTCCGTTAACATACCGCTTTCTTCGTTTCTAAATATCTGCACTCATACGAGAACTCACTAAATAATATGTTACGAAGCATGATTAACATATAACACGTGCATCAACCGCCAGAATGCAACGTTTCAGAAAATGTAACTTAGCACCTTTGCCTCTAAGCGCTTCAAATATGAATTAATCTTAGTTCTAGCGATATAATTATAATTAACTTCTAGTAAAAGAATCCCGAATTCGCTCGTTGGTAGCTAACTGATTATTTCTCTCTGTGCACGTGATCATGAATTCGACCTCTGGTGATGTTGCTTTCCTCAGATACACCCCAAGTAGTGGTTCTAATAACTTGTAGTGGGCTACTACGTACTCGAGCGCTCATCACAGCTAATTATTTTTAAAGTTACCTGTTGAGTGTTCATTTTCTTTTAGTTATTTTGTCAAGTTCAATTTAAAACTTCGTTATTATTATTATTTGCATGTTTTATTTGTGTTATTGACAATTTGTCTACATTTTATAATGCTGCATATTCACAAAAGTCCAAGGAGGGGGCAAGAAATCTTTATAAAATTCTTCACAAGCTAAAATCTGAAAAGAAGGAAGAAAACAAGTAAACATATATGAGAAAACAAGTACATTAGTTAACTTGAAGTTTTTTAGTACAAAACCGAAAATTTGATTTAATTTATATCTTAGGGAAATATATTTGTCAAAATGAAGGAAGTGCAAATAATACGAGCTGAGAAGGACCTCTTTCTCAAAACCCAACATCGCCGATAGCAGATTATGAAATATCCATCTAAAATAAGTTTCAAAACATCTAAAAATTCTACATAACTTACAATTAATTAGATTTAAATTTGGATATGATTATGACAAGAGTTGAAAGTAACTAATTATCAGTATACTAATTCAAACTTCAATGTATATTTGATACGATTATGAAATGTGTTGGAGGAGAACGTAGATGCTAAATGCGTAATAACGTGTAAACAGTATTTTTTTATTATTTATCAACATTCTTACTATTGTACTTTCTGATGTATTAACAAAGCTATATGTATGTGATTAGGTATGAAGATGTGTTGAATGAAACTACGATTGGAATTAATTATGAATAGTAAGTTATACCTGATACTATACTGATGATCATACTGATGACTACTGATGATTACTTATTATAGATATCATAATTAATAATAAAAGTAATTTGACGTAAGGATCCATAAACTTCTACTGTCTTAAGATAAGGCGCAATGTATTAAGTTATACTCGAATTAAAAGCATCTACAAAATTATACAAATTTCAATCTGTACAAGTAGTATCATGGTATTGCTAATCTAACAACTCTACGGCTAAAGATGCACGACTAACAAGATTCTAGTAATAAATAATACTAACGATATCGCATCTATTTTACTTCTATTTTCTCAACTTCAGTCTGTCCTTAACAATTGCCATGCATTTCAAAATCTAAATTCTACTTAGTGCTACATTTACTGGAACATGAAAACGGCTTGGCTAATATCTTCCATTGGATAACTTTTGAATCAAAACACTGCCATCTGAAAGAAAGAATTTTGAATTATTAGTAATATTATATTTAAATATTATATTAATATCTTATATAAATGAACTGTAATGAACATTTCGTAACAGCTGATCTGAATTAATTCACAATTTTCTTAATAGTCGTCGCTGTAATCGATTTTTAATAACTATGAAATCCTCAAATTTTTAATAAAATGAATTTCACATTTTCTTTCAAGTTTGTATTAATGTGTTTACATGTATACTTTATGAAATGCTAAATCGTTATTTTCTATAACTGTAATGTAAAGATACATATCAAATCCAAATTATGATATTGGTCTTGCATGCTTACTACATATTTTATAACATACACCCCTAATTTACTCCAATATTAGATCATACATAAATGGAAACTACCTACTAATCATCTTCTATAATTCAGATTTCATTTCTTACAATTAAACACAAATATTATCGAAACACAATGTAATGAGGTTTTGTGGGTCACTGAGCATGCATCTATATCAGAATCAAAACAGGAAGGTAATCAGATCTAAATATTTGTGATAATTAATTTTGTAAGCACCAGTAAATAATCATTTTAAATAAAAGTATCCATTAAACTGTACATATTCCATTGACATTAATTTACTGTAACTATATGTGCAATAATACATAACATTCTACGGAACAAAACTGTTTGAAAACAAAATTACATTTTTTATTCGACAAGACTCTTTCATTCTGCTAAAGTAGTAATAATTTAAATACGTAGTAAAATATTGTGCACTGCTCGGAAATACAGTCATTTTACTCTGCGGAAGGAGAAACTAAAACAAAACTAGAAACAAACCATATTAGCTGCCTTTACCATACTTTCAAAATTCCAACTTCTGCCAGTAAAGTAATTTGAACTGTAATATTGAAATTGATAAAACGTTTTATTTACTTCTAACTTAATTTTGTAGAATCCTCTAAGCCGTCATGCTGAAGATTTACTAATAAGCAAGTTGATGAAACAAGCAATGTCAATGAAACATTCAGAAGTATTTTCTCACTAAAGATACTTATCAATTTGTTTTATTTCCCGCCAATTCAGCTTAATATTTCTTTTTGGAATTTTGTTAATTGCACTTCAGTTGTCAAACATACCTCACTTCCGATAAAATTAGCAAAACTGTTAAATATATTCTAGAATGTATACTTAGCTGCCATTTGCAATCACCATCAACAAACTAATCTCAACCCTAGTCATACTTCAATTATTTCCATAGCAACGTTTACATAGAAACAAATAGGAATGTAAATATACGAAACTATGAATATAATCTTCCTATTGTTGACAATCATCGAATTTTCTGGATGAATAGTTTTAAAAAATATTTATTCCAATTGAAACAATCGAAAATTTAGAATACAACAATATATTTTTTTATTGTCAACAATAGAAGTTCGTTTAAGTTTATTTGATTAGAATTCAAGAGATTACAGAATTGTTTATACTAGAAAAAGGAACTCAACAAACATGTAGACAACTTTAACAATGCAAGACAATACAAAATTTATATAAATTCACATAATTCAGAAGAATTTCCCTAAATATAAGTATTGCAAAGTGTAACAAAGTCAATCATTAGAATCACTACACCCTAGTCAAATCAAAATATGACTAAGTGATATAAAAGAAGTTTGGAAGGATTGAATATTATTAATATACAAAATTTGCAACAAATTATGTTAATATTATTCAAAAAATTAACACTGTAGGAAAAATTCAAAATGGGATTCCTACATGAATTTAATGATAATCCAAAGGATTCGTCCATCGGGGAAGGATCATTATACCTATGTTGACGAACCGAAACATACTCCTATTTTCGAAATATATTATTTTCAAGTCAGTGACCTGAAACGGCAATTACAGTGGGCTAAGATTTAAATGAATTATAATATTAAGTTGTAAAATCAATATTGCGCTTGTTATACTGGGAAAGACGAGAGCATATCATATATTAAACGTTAGATCTCACAGTTTGAATGCATATTAAGCAGATCCTCTAAATTCTTTGTGTTAGTATCACTGTGCGAAATTTACTGAATGTAACTCGCTCTAGTTCAACTACGAAAGAAGCAAAGATCCTGAACATAGTAACTAGAAGTATATGGGATAATTTTTCGGTCATCATTTGTCAACAGTACGATCTATCGTGATCTATTATTGTGTTATTTAAGCCAGTGGGCCCGTGATATCAAATGAAAAATATACCTGAATTAAGACCAATTTTAAAAGTTGAATTTTTTTAAAGTTTTTGGTGAGGCCGAATTTTAGAGTTGAAAACTGTAGGTTTTATATAGTTACTTTCAAGGTACATATTGTAACTCAGGTTGTAATTGGCCTATATACCTAAAACAGGAAGTAGAATACACAGATTTATAATAATAATAATAATAATAATAATAATAATAATAATTATTATTATTATTATTATTATTATTATTATTATTATTATTATTATTATTATTATTATTATTATTATTATTATTATTATTATTTACTGATGCAGAGATAAGGTGATATTTGATGCTCCTTATAGTTGAATCTTTCTAAACTGGCATTGCTGGTGGATGGGGTTTCGAGTTCAATTCTCGATAGGAAAGCATTGAACATATTACGGTGTTCGGAATCCATCTTAAACTATATTTCCATATCTTGTATAGCCTTGGTGCTGAAAACAAACGCTGAACTTAAATTAAAGTAAAAGCAGAGGAAATTATTTTAGTTTTATGTGTTTTTGTACTCTCGATTTCCTCAAATTCTCTTTTCCTGTACATTCAATAATTTCGTTGATTTCAGTTTTTTTTTGATATATTGATATTTGCTTTGTTACTCAGACTTTAATTTATTATTCTATGTCAGGGTTTCTTAACCTGGGGATCGAGAAGATAAGCAAAAGAGATAAATATAATTGGAATCTAATACCGGAAAATGTTTTTAAATATTATTTTGAATTTTGGTTTGATAGGTTTGTTTTTATTTTTATACATACTATCAAGAACAACAAAAAATAGGTCTATTAAATATTTTCAACAGGTACAGAATTGTTTAAGAATCAATTTAATGGAAAGAGGTACGATACGAAACTAATGAGAACTACACATTGAAATAGCAGAAAATACAAATACAACAAAACCTGCAAATTGAAATACAATTAAAAATGAAAGCTAATGAGATTCTTGAGCATGGCGTGATTTCAGTAGTGTGGCAATGTCTGGTTCAATCTTCGTTGCGCACATTATCAAGTCATTTAAAACACTCAATAACTTTTCTTAACAATTGTTCAAGTTCTTTTAACCAAAATTAGAAATCACTTTATTTTTTTATCACATGGCCCAAAATTTAGGGAGCTATGGAGCTTTCAAGGTACATATTGTAGCTCAGGTTGTAATTGGACTATATACCTAAAACAGGAAGTAGAATACACAGATTTATTATTATTATTATTATTATTATTATTATTATTATTATTATTATTATTATTATTATTATTATTATTATTATTATTATTATTATTATTATTATTATTTACTGACGCAGAGAGAAGGTGATATTTGGTGCTCCTTATAGTTGAATCTTTCTAAACTGGCATGGACCTTTCAAACGGCCTTCATTTTCAAACAATATGACGGATTGGGTTTGATATTTGTGATATGAATGAACTGACCAAATTTGGTTTTAATCCGTTCACTTTTATTGAAGTTACTATATCCACTATATGCAAGAAATGGATTCTACTATTATAGAAATAGATGGATATCGTGAGATCTCCACACTAGCATATGAAAATTCCCACACAAGCTTATTTCAAGCCAAAAAATTGTAAGTGGGTTTCTGGCTAGATGATACGTGATAAAATGTAGGATAGGAATTAGGTTGAGAACCACTGTCCTATATTGTAGTCTTCTTAGGTTTGGTTTTCTTGGTGAAGTTCTATTTTATTGCATGGTAGTACCATTTGTTTTAGCGTTTGTATTCTTTTCTTTGTGAGTGCAAAAGTACTTCTTTTAGTTCCATGCTCTTACAATTCTTTCTTGTTGGTCTTTTTGCTGAAAAATTGAATTAAATCTGTTGTATGTTAACTTCTTCTATGTCCTACCTTTCCTTAATGTTTAAGAGATCCTCATACGTCCTTGTACTTCTTGTTACTCATATTATTGTTAATTCTATTTCTTAATGAAAACAATGTTTACGGGTTCCCCATTGATGTCTTTGTCTTTTAGTGGTCTCATCATATTATTTTGCTACTTCCTTTCAACCTGTGGAAGAAATTTCAAGTTTGATCTCAAATAACGAAGTTTTGTGGCATACAACATTGTATCCGTAGGTTTTCTGAAATTCTAACTCGCGTTTCATTCCTATCTTCACACCACCAATTTTACTGATTATACCCAGGGACCGATTTATCACTAGGTCCGGGTCTAAGGGAGTCCGTTTGACGCAAACGGAATGAGAACTACTAAAAAATAGTGACAAGTGCATAATTTAATATTCGATAGTGGAGGTAGTAATATCTATTTTCGTCAAGCAGGTAAGCGATAATGCAGGTAACAATATCTATTAGCAACAAGGCAAGTGATAGTGCAGGTAGTGATATATATTAGCGTCAAACAGGCAAGGGACAGTCCTGCTAGTGGATCTATTACTGTCAAGCAGGCAAGCGATAGTACAGGTACCGGCATTTATTAGCGACAAGCAAGCAGACGAGTGCTGATAGTAGCCTCTGTTAGCGTAATGCAGGCAAGCGATAGTGCTGCTAGTGGCATTTATTAGCTTAAAGCATGCAGACCATAGTGGTGATAGCGGCATCTATTAGCTTGGCATTTATTAGCTTAAAGCAAGCAGGCCATACTGGTGATAGCGGCATTTATTAGCATCAAGGAGGCAAGCGATAGTGCTGGTAGCGGCATCTACTAGCGTCAAGAAGGCAACTGATAGTGCTGGTACCGGCATCTATTGGAGTCAAGCAAGCAAGCAAGAGCTGGTAGTGGCATCTATTAGCGTAATGCAGGCAAGCGATAATGCTGGTACCTGCATCTATTATTGTCAAGGGAGCCAAGTGACAGTGCGGGTAGCGGCATCTATTAGCATCAAGCAGGCAAGCGACAGTGTTGGCAGCGGCATCTATTAGCGTAAAGTAAGCAAACGATAGTACAGGTAGGCGTCAAGTAGGCAAGCGATAGGATAGGTAGCCATATCTAACAGTCTGACTGTTTTAAGAATTAACGTTGCTATTAACTATTAGGAATTTGCGTGAACCACAGACTGAGATTTTACCATTTGTTATTATGATTAAATATGTATTTAATACATTTCATTTTGTTAGTCAGGTACATTTAACTAGACTTGAAAAAGAAATCAGTAAAATCAAAGATGGCGTAGGCACTCGACACCGTTAATGTTGATTGCAAATATAATTCATAAACAAATGCTCAAACAACTTCAAAACATAATATTGACATGTTCATAATACCTAACTTATCTTTGTTCTTTACGTAAACCTATTTGTGAGTCAAACATAATATAAATTTAAAGTCATATTGGAAAATAGACAAGAATAATTGGATTGCGCAACAACAGAATGTTTATGAGTTTTTCATCTCAAAAATGACTTATTGATCTTTTTTTTTTTTTTTTTAAATCTAGTTTTATGCATAAAGATACTCATCTTCATTGCATGAGAAAGTTTTCTGTTTGCTTCTAGAACAAAAATCCAAGCTGCCGTGACACAAACAGCTACGTTATTTTGCATGGATTCTAATAGGAATGTCCTTGAAATTGTGAAAATTGACTTTCAAATGAGCGGCTATTTGTCTATCTAGAGATAGAGTGAAATACTGATAATACATATTACGTGTTCTGTTGGCTAATTTAGGTTGATTGTTGTCTGAATAGACACGAACAAACATTGAGCTTTTATTATTCTCAACGCAGTCTTCAATGCTGTTACCTAGCGGAACAATGGTGTTTACATGTAAATTTTTTGAGAACTTTTCCTTAAATTTGCATGTAATTATATTTCAAAAAAAAAAAAAAAAAAAGAAAAAAGAAAGAAAGAAAGAAAAAAGAAAACCCTCTCATCTGCAGGGTTTATTGTTACCATCGTTTCTTGATACCTTGTCAAATGTAGTTACTTAATATTGAATTCTAATAATCTGAAGGTGAACTTAGACGCTACTGATTTCTTTAAAGAAATTTGAATCCTTAATAACCTTGGCCTTACTTAATTATACGATTTACGTTATTGTTTTAACTAATTTTACTATTACTTGGGATTGATGGTGAGTCACAAGGTTAAGTTTTGCAACCATTTCGATAAATTATGTCAGGGAGAATTTCAGAAACTAACATAAAAGTCATGAAAATTTGGCCTTGCTATAATTTTACGTTTATAAGATTTATTTGTTTGCAGTATTTATTCCAATAACTTTTTCTCCAATGTATTTTGCCTTCCTTGATTTCTTGTGGAAAAGTTTTCTTTTTATAAGTAAAAATATCATGGTAGCATTTATGAGTAACATTTGCAGTACATTGTCTGAGATTCAAGCTAACTTTTCGTATTACAGTGAAACCTCTTTTGACAGACAATGATAGACATCTTTATGATGTAAATATATTTCTTTCTCCCAATATTTAATACATAGATAAATACCGTAGTAATTTTGAAACGTTCCACGAATATTGTTCGAGGCTTAGGAAGACTATGATTATGCTAATGCATGAAATGGAGGAATGAAGGAAGTAGAAGTAAACAGGATAGATAAATCCGTATACATAGAAAAATGCATAATCCAGTCGGCATGTAAATGCTCTTTTTACCAGGTAACCCACGTCACCACGTTAAGTAATGTTGTTTCACCCGTAGTACGATCTACACCACCGTCCAGCGAAAATTTTGTATTGTGAGACTACCATTTCAAATCTGGAATTAACGCCATACCCATTCCGACGGTGGTAACTTACGTATATAATATTGTTACCACCTTCCTACGACTGTCCCCTCTTGGTTCTTTCTAAATCTGTGACTCCCTACCTTACGAGAGTAATAGTTTTTAACATGAAATCAATCATGTGAATAAAATTATCCAATCACAGCGAGTCTAGTTCGACGCCGAACTCCAGACTTGGCATGGTGTTCCCACCTGCTGTACTTTTATACATGAAATTACATTACTTAAGGAGCGCCCCTGCGTAAATACAATGTATCCGCACTGAAATCCTAGCCCTTTTTTTCTCAGTGTACATACAGTACTTTCCATTTAATTTTCATTGCTTTTGTTTGACTAGATACGGTCTTGCATATTGCAATGATGCTCCCAACACCACGTGCTGTCTGTAAACATGCTTCAGATGATAAAACGTCATCCACCATCGTCAATGATTGTGATCTGACTAAGATTAATCAAGTCAATAACATTTTTGGATAATAGGTGCCAGAATACCTCAGAACACGTCAATCCCACTGATTGATCACTTCCACTGTCTAGAATGCCTAGTCTGTAAGAGCTCCTTTATCCTTACCACTCTGTAGGACATCTGGTCTCTGAGAATTCCTTTTGCTAGGACACCTAGTCTCTGCAAACACCTCACTACTCCCTAGGTCCCCTGCTCTCTAGGTCCCCTGCTGGTCTACCTGCACCTTGGTCGCAAGGGTCTTGATTTCTGTCATTCTAAACCATTTGGTCATTGGTCTCTTACAAGTACACCAGCAAACCACCAGGATATCCAAAGAAACTTATATTTTATCTGTAATATTTACTACTACTGTATATAAGAAAAAACTTTATAATAAAAGATGATTGGGAAAAGCCAAAATTCCCGTGTACTGTCTTTAAACTTTCGCTGAAAGACAGAATTTTACAATATTCTATACTTAACTCTTTACTAAACAGAAAATGAAGTTTTACATAGTCTATCGTTACCACACATGTTGACTGAATTTGATGTTTGATTTAGCTTTTGAATTTGTGCTGTTGATACTGCATCGGGGCAATAAGATAGTTTTGTAAACTATTAGCTGATAAAAAGAAATTATGAAATTTAATCTTTAACGTCCAATGGTGTGTCCTTTAGGCTAAATGAGACTAATGGCAGTCAATGGTTATAAAAGAATTCGTTGAAGTAGAATGTGGGAGAACCTTGAAAAAAACACACAGACGTGATGTTGGCCAACAGTAACTCATTTAGTCCCGAACCGAACTATGGACCCATAAAAGGAGAGTTGATTGCTGTACCACTGACACCGTGCCGGCTATACCATAAACAACAGATTATGGACTCCGGTCTAGATAGGCAGTAATACAGGTGATTGGAATAGGTATCCTGGCTACACATATTACTCAACCAAAAAACCGTCTTACTGGCCTTAGTCCATCGTGAGCGCAATACAGAGAGGAATGTAAGGTGATAAATTTTCTGTTATCTGTGCGTTTCTGTAATCTTTGTTTAACCCTTTAATTGGCAAGCATTGATAGCATTACCATTAAAATATTTAGTTTGCTTTTATGGTTGAACTGTCTTCCTGATCATAATTTCATAATTTTTAAAGTTTTTTGTACTTAGGTTACAAAATACAAGGTGTTTATTTCAAAGCAACATTACCATAAAATATGTCTTATGTATAGCTACTGAGCAGCATTGCCCTATTATGGTAAAATATCATAAGAATGCTCTCAGTAATTAGCAGCAATTTCGTTGAAATATTTTCCTACAGAGCAAGAAACCACAATTAAAAAGATAAAAAAAAGAACTTTCGCGGAATGTAGGAGATAAAGCTTCTACAATACTAAATTTGATTGTCCCCTGTTGACGAAGATTAGAAGTATCTAAAGAAGCAATCCATGTATATGAATATTGTATGAAAGCAATAATGCCAATTAAATGATCACTGAAGTTATAATTCGTGCGGATAACGCAATAGAATGCGAAGTTGCTTGAGAGCAACAGTGCCAAATAAAGGGTTAAAGACAATAGGTAAAGGCTATGAAAAAAATCCTTTATATAAAACTTGACTTGGAACGAATCTGGTAGAAAATGATTTACCCGATATATCTGACACGCATAATACTTTAATGTGCAAAGTCATGCTTAAAATGCCTAACGATTCTTTCTCCTATATTTAAGACTATGCTAAAATGAAGAAGAATTTTTCTTGTCTGCTTCAATCCTTAGGTCTTTGTATCCAAATATTGCCATCTCCAGGGTTGTTAATAGTAATACATCTGATAGGCATAAACAGGTTCTACTGAGTTTCGGTTCCAGTTCTGGTTCCGGAAAACCTATATCGGGCGCGAAACTTAAAGAGATTTTCTGAATTAAAAAAAAAAACTGTTTAGAGCTCAGGTCCGAAATCAATTTTTTAAGAAATACGATTCTGGAATCGAAACTGATATTGAAATAAATATGAAAGTACAGAGAAAAGAGTAATAGGCTCCGTAACGAAACCAATGTAGGTGGTTTCTTTCAGTTACTAGTTCACATTTATTCAAAATCGTTTGCATCTTGTAAGGATCTTTAGTTACAGAACTACCAGTAACTGATTTTAAAAAGGCAAATTTTCCGAACATATACGAAATGCAAAGATACTGGCTTAACTTCTGGCCCCTTACAATTATAAGCAGTGTTGCTTATAAGACTCGGAGGATTTCTTGTCTCCTTCCGACTTTCATTGCAAACTCGAGACAAGAACTATAGATAGTGTTTTCCATGTCGTCTCGAATTTACAAATACAACGTTGTTAGTACCTTCAACAATCGTTTTCAAGAAAGAACTTTCTAGTAGACTAGGAGACAAGTTTTGCAATTGAAAATACTGATTATAAAGACCTTGCCAACCACTATAACATTATATACGAGGTGTGGTCAAAAATACGGTGAATAATTTTATTAGAAACAAAGCAATAATCTTACGTGGAATTTGATTTATTGATTTAATCTTCTTTAAAGTATTGTCCTTGCCTAGCAATGCACGTATCTCAACCGGAAGCATTTCTGGAAGGCTTCTTTTGGAAGGGAGTTCAGCTACTCTGTAGTGACACTCTCAATGTCACATAGTGTCAAAGCGTTTTCCTTTTAGCACGGTTTTAATGATTGGGAAGAGCTAGAAGTCGCATGGTGCTACTTCCGGAGAGTACAGCGAATGTGGACAGACAAGAATAATTTTTCGGCGAAAAACTCGCAGATCAAAACTAAGGTGGTACACGGTGCGTTTTCGTGATGAAGAAGAAAGATATTTATCTATTAAAGGCGATTAAAATGCTTTTTCACAGACCCTTACGAGTTGTTTATTTTTTTTTCAGAAAGCTCTCGAATAGTCATTCGCCTGTTTGAAATCATTTGTGCCACTTTTTACACATTTTCATTTGTTTTCTTGGCGTCGAAGGACTTCTTGATCTTTGCTCGTTTTCAACTAACTCCTTGTCGCTTTTGAGTCGCTCTTACCACCTATAAACAGTCTTCAATGCCAACACTTCATCACCAAACACTGATTTTGACATTTCGTGTGCTTGTTTTGGTCCCCCTTTTTTTTTGTAGCTTAAAACCTAATTTACTGTTGGCGCGCGACAGACACTCTTAACACGTCCTCACTCTTCTGCCTCTGGAAGCCAACTAACATGTCACAACTTGTTCAAACTCGACACTGACTGTGCCAAAGGCTTAATCTACCGTGCTTACTAGTTGAAATGGATATAACATCTATATATAGCACTGTGCAACTACATTTACCGTATATCTTGTACTTAACAAACCTATAACC
This sequence comes from Thermobia domestica, assembly GCF_964235325.1. Lineage (NCBI taxonomy): Eukaryota > Metazoa > Arthropoda > Insecta > Zygentoma > Lepismatidae > Thermobia > Thermobia domestica. Next base: position 93,172,854 of record NC_137456.1, read on the forward strand.
AAAAAGATATAAACTAATTACAAGTACATTTATAATTTAAATATTATACATGTTGAAGATGAACACGATTCAATACATTGCACTAATAATTGGACAAACTTTTTATATAGGACATTTTTAAAATTACTGATTACTAAACTAACTAAAATCACATCTATTACCATAAGAAGACAGTATAATTAAATTTAATTAAACACTGCTTCAGTCTACATGTCTGGAACTTTAAATAATAACTTTATACGTATTAAACATGAAATACGAAATAACATTATTTATCTTATCTATGTCCCTTGAACAAGGAACAAAAAAGTTATTTACATAATAAAAAAGAATCTGTACTTAGAACATTTCTCAAGGCTATAACAAATGAAAGTTTTAAAACAATTTCAAAAAGAGACTCCAATAAACTCATTTTTACCAATATTATACAATAATTTTTAATAGCAATAATAAATTATATAGGTGAGAAGAACTTCCGTTTGCACATGATAAAACAAAACCTCAACTCAGATAATGAAAGAGAAAGTAGGTAACAAGCCTTTTCATGGTACATCTGAAGTAAGAAAACTCTGTATTATTTTCACTACTGAATTCTAAACTAAACCTAATTACCTTAGCTCACATAAATCCTTGTAGCTTGGGCATCTCGGATTAATGAAATGTAAATCACTACATCGCCTCTTAAGTCTTCACTTGTGAACTTCGAAACCTTACTTGGAAGTTTTAAAAGTAATTTCCTAATAGCATGCCAATGCTGGATCAATACTTTGAAATTCTGTATTTTCAGCTGCAGTAAAACCCTGTACAACAAATAATAAAAGAAATCATGGAAACTAATCAGCTTTACGGGAGAACTTCGTGACTGAATATTAAAATTATTATTCCATGATTTTTCTAAACGTATATTTATTTACCAAAAAGGCTACAGTTGTTGCTTTAGTAAAAGTTGATAACTGTCTTACTAAAACTTGAGAGAAGAAGCAGATCAACGTGTCTTTTTAAAGATATTATAGCTCAGTCTGTTGCCTCGTATTTAAATGGTAAGCGTTCACGCCTCTCGTCTAGAAAACTCTTCGATGCTTGATGGGAGCATTGTCTCATATTGGTTAGTTGATTGGAAATGAAATGAAAATGAAATCTTTAAGTTTAACGACCCACGGTTATACCGGTTAGGCTAAAGGAGACGGTGATAATGAGAAATGAGTGAAAATGGTGGAATGAAGAAAGTGAGAGAAAACGGGAGAACCCCGAGAAAACCCTCGAGCACGGTGTTTGTCCACCACAAAGTCCACACGGCGCGAGCTGGTATCGAACCAGGGACCCCAAGCACCGGAGGTGAACGCTCTACCACTGAGCCACCGCGCCCCCCTTAGTTCATTGGAGTGGAGATTACCATCCCTACCAGCACCAAGACTATACGAAACGTGAACATTCAGTTTAAAGTAGAATCGAAACTACCATAGTGCGTTCAAAATTCGAACTGTCCTACCGTGAATTGAATCCGAGATTTTGTTTATTAAAGATGCGCACGCTAGCTAGTAGATCAGCGATAAGGACAGGAGAATAGTTCCCACGTAAAACTAGAGGTCCTTGCCTCTGCAGAAAAGGGACATTAAACTGCAAACAAACAGAAACAAGGAAAATATACGATAATTACTTTGATACTAAATTGTAAAATTGAGTTTGAACTGCTTTATCAAGGAACCAGATAGTTACTAAGGACACAACAAAAGGTATGTTCGTACATTATTCTTCTTGTTTTAACCTTCAAGTATGTTCTTTCCGAGGAACATCAATTTACAAAGGGATTTATGCCTAGTTCCATTGCTAAGAGCCCCAGAAAGTAGACGTTGACCAATAGATGTAATAGGAAGTAATCATCAAGTCCTATCTAGAGGTACTGTTATTTTGGCCTCAAAGCCTCAGGCAGTTGGTCAGAAAGGGCAGCAAAGGTAAGGGGCCCATTGGTGATTTAGAGAAACTAAGATCTTTTAGGAATGAAATCAATATAGAAATAAAATCAGTATGCAACTGCATGTGAGAAGCATCATAGAGGCTGAGATATCGGCATAGGTGATGGGTTAAAGATTTTTCTTAAAACTAGATATCTCAAAAGAAAACAAAGGTAGACGAAATAAAAGGTATGTCTAGTATAGAACAGTTCAAGAGCTTGCATATGGCCTAAAATTTGTTTCAAGGAAACATCAGGAACAGGGTGAAACTAGAGAGAGATCATTCTTTACTAGTGATTCCGTTTTGACTAATTGGGAAACTTGCTCAAGTAGAAAACTATCAAACGAAGTCTTGGTTACTTGAATTCTTTAAAGGAACTTTAACCTACACTAACCCATGCGAGCAAATGTAAACAAAATGTTTTCTAATTGAGGAAGCTTCCCAATTAGTCAAAAGGAAGCCACTAGTGAAGAATCTCTCACTGGTTTCACCCTGTTCCTGAAGTTTCCTTGAAACAAATTTCATGTCGTATGAAAGCTCTTGAAAGGTTCTGTACTACATACGTTTTCTATCGTTTATCTTTGTTTTCTTCCGAGATATCTGGTTTTGAAAAAAAATTTCGATCCATCACCCATGATAATAGCTTAGCGCTACCCTCAGTGGATGCTTCTCACATATGCTAAATGTGAGATGCTTCTCACATACTGATCTTATTTCTATATTGACCTAATTCCTAAAACCTCTCAGTTTCTTTAAATCACCAATGACCCCGTTATCTTTGCTGCCCTCTTTGACCAACTTTTTGAGGCTTTGGAACCAAAATAATAGTACTTCTAGATAAGGCTTGACAAGTACTGTCTATTACACCCCTTTGAGGCTAGCTAAGGCTATAAGATTACAAATACTTAAAATTTCATAAATAGTAATGCAAATAAAACATACCGTACTAGTATTCTTCTGTTGTATAATGCCATATATAACGAAATACTTTAGTTTGTATAATATTAACCTGTACCTTGGGCAAAAGGTGCTCATAAATATGTAATATACTTAGTAGAATGTTCATTTTAGATTAACAGAAAAGAAGAATGTTTTTAATATATGTAAGAGATTATTATGGGATAGTTGTGACTATGTACATGTTATGTGTTGATCTAGTCAAGTGAATTTATGTATTTCACGGTTTTAAAAAGAGAATATTTAAGACATATCAAGCAATAAAGGTGAGACTAATGATCTTTAAATATCTGAGTTGATTCTTGCATAAAGAAAAGTAATTATCGCTTCGTAGCTTATATTTTAAAAGACGGACCAGGTTGACGACGCTTTTCTATAGTGTCGTTATAAAAATTTGGTTTACCAAACCCGGGACTTTTGAAAATTCAGTTCCCGAAGAAGGAAAGTAGGGCTGAATTTACTTGGATATTACCATTTATGAATACGAACTTAACCGTATTACGAAGCGGTAAGGTCATCAAAAGAAAAATGGATAGTGAAATAGTGCAACAGGAATCTAATACCAGTAATACAGGTGAAATTAGTGCAACACCAAGTTTGTCATCTGAGGATCGACTTTTGTTAGCTGTGCAGCGACAAATTATGCAAATGACGACTGAGATAAAACAAACCATGGAACAGAAGCTCAATGAATCTAACACAAACATGGAACAGAAGTTCTATGAAGCTAACCAGACCATGGAACAGAAGTTCTATGAAGCTAACCAGACCATGGAACAGAAGATAGAATTGAAATTCAACGAAGCTAACAAGACCATGGAACAGAAGTTCTATGAAGCTAACCAGACCATGGAACAGAAGATAGAACTGAAGTTCTATGAAGCTAATCAGACCATGGAAAAGAAGATAGAACTGAAATTTAACGAAGCTAGCAAGCAGTATGAAGAATTAAGTAAACGGATAGAACGGATAGAACTGAAATCAGACGATACGAAACAAACAATAATCCAAGTGATGAACGACATATCCTCACCGTTTGAAGAGAAGTTAAAAAGGATAGCCGATGAGTGTCAAGAAAAGCACGATCATCAAAATCATGAAATCTGTGCTGTAAAAAAGGATTTAACGTTAATAGAATCTTCCGTTAAACAGCAAAAGATCCAGTTGGCTACTATGCAGGAAGAAATTAAAACGTTACAGGCTAGAGATAACATTTATCGCAATAATCTGGGCAGTGATCGCTTCGAGTTTCCCCAATCACCGGATATAAATACGCCTTCGCCAGAATCTGAGGAGGATATTATATTAGAGGAAAATTGTCCGAAGATCACTGATGAACGAAATATAAATGGTATCATGACACAACACGCCACGGACCGGAACAATCACATCACAAGAACAAGGAGTGAGAAAAGAAAGGTAAAGTTAAGTGTCAAGATGAGCGAAATCAAAGCCATGAGTAAATTTAGTGGTAAGTGCAATGAAAATGCTAGTTCTTTCTTAGAGAAATTCCAAGACGAATGCAATATAATGTCTATCGACCGATCACAATACATGAAATTAATACCCCATGTATTACTCCCACCTTGTTCCTTATGGTTTAAGGCAATACGTGATCACATTAGTACATATGAGGAATTTAAAGCGGCATTGATCGCGAATTACGAAAATGACTTTTTGCTGGCAAACAGAGATGCCACCCTTAGAAATCAACATTTCAATCCTCGATTGCACAAATCAATTGTAGAATTTGTTGTAAATGTCTATAACGAATTAAAGGTTGTTAATCCCTTGCAATCGGAATCAAGAATAATTGCATCGATTCGCAATTTGCTTCCATTTAAATTACAGCAGATCTTATTTTCCACACAGTGTATGAGTTTCAGTCATTTATTAATGCTTGTACAATGCTACGAAACTCAATATCATGCTATGAATCTAACACAACCAGGAATGGGTAAAAATAAGAATAATTCAGATCATTTGGTCCCTGTTCGGAATTTGAATATCCGAAGTGTGAATAATACTGAACCGAACCTAAGACGAGTCTACTCTAGCAGTCAAAATGAGCAAAATAGACAAGGTTATGTAGGGAATCCGCCTAACCTAATCAACCGAAGTAGACACAAAAATAATAGAAATACATGTCGAAATCCTAGAGATGCTACCAATCCTATGTATAGACATAATCATTGTTCACGAGATGGTACTTCATATCAAAATTCAAATCATGATGAAAGACATGTACAACCTAATGTAGAACCTAATCACGATTGTGCGGTACAGTGCACTTTATTAGATTCATATGCCAATGCGAATGTAACATGATTACCGTTAACGAAATTAGGTTAAACCCATGTTGGTTATAGATTCTTGTGAATTTTCGTTTTAAAGTTTGTGTTAATATTAATAATGAAAACGATTGTTATAAGTATTTGAAATGCTCAAATAAATAAGAATGAAAAATAATAATAATAATGAAAAATGTGTTTATATAATAACAAAAGGGTATCTTTTGTTTCTGTAAAATAAATTTCTTTACTTCTATTTGATTATTCAAACGTAGGTTATGTTTAATTTTTATTCTTTCTTATTAATGTGAAGAATCATAATTCAATTTATAATTAGTTAAAGGCAAAGATTATTTGTATTGGATTGATTTGTGTTTAATTATCAAAGATTATGTTAAGAATAAGATCCATTCTATAAAATCAATTATTCAATGACTACCTTGAATGAAATTCTTCTTTATTTATGACATCTTAGTGCTACTATGTATACATTAAAATTGCAACATCTAACTTATTTGTTATACAATGCGCCCGAAAAGAACAAATATTATTTTGTCATATCACCGTTTGTAATGATGATCGAAACTATTAATCTTCATAATTTGTGTTTCACCCTCGTTAATTATATTTATAAGCGACGATGTTTTTAATAATAAAGAATAAATAATAATGTAATAAAAGATAAATATTAATGAAATCAAAGATTTATTGTGAATGTATTTATGTGAATGATAATAAATAATATTATATATATATGAGGGTTAACCAAAATGTAATGAAGATATATACGAGGTGTGATCAAAATATAAAGAACATATGTAATGTACGAACATTAATGTAATCAGACCAGTGGTTCTTGAATATAAAAGCCAAGCCCACTCATGACTTTTATATTCAGTCCCTTTATCGGGCGACATTTTCTATAACGAAATACTTTAGTTTGTATAATATTAACCTGTACCTTGGGCAAAAGGTGCTCATAAATATGTAATATACTTAGTAGAATGTTCATTTTAGATTAACAGAAAAGAAGAATGTTTTTAATATATGTAAGAGATTATTATGGGATAGTTGTGACTATGTACATGTTATGTGTTGATCTAGTCAAGTGAATTTATGTATTTCACGGTTTTAAAAAGAGAATATTTAAGACATATCAAGCAATAAAGGTGAGACTAATGATCTTTAAATATCTGAGTTGATTCTTGCATAAAGAAAAGTAATTATCGCTTCGTAGCTTATATTTTAAAAGACGGACCAGGTTGACGACGCTTTTCTATAGTGTCGTTATACATAATACAAATTTCCTTTCACTGATTAAAGTTTTTTTTTTAAAAAAAAATACGTTATTACTTGTATATAGCAAATCTTTTATTGAAATACGGTATGGAACTGAGAAACATATTTTTCATCCTTAAAAAATAATCTCAAAGCAGAATTTTGTTATCCTCCCATTTATTCTTTTTATTATTCACTGAAACAACATGTAATTCTATAGGGAAAAGGATTTCCTGCGCCCAAATAACTTCTCTTCTATTTTAGATTTAACACTACTCTGTCTCTCTCTCCCTTTCGTTGTTGCTCTACATTCCTGCGTACGAAATCCAGGTAAGGATGTAAAAGAAACCAGGTCACGCACCGCTACGAGCATGCGCGTACACTAGGTCATTGCTACCCTTCTATCTCCCGGGGCTCCTTACACAGAGATTGTTGCCCTCATATAGACCTTCTCCAGGGTCACATAAAGTCAAGGACTCAAATGTTTGGGTATTTTGGTTTTACTTTCTTTCTTTTCTTTTTTTTTTTTAGCAGAATGAAAACGCAGAAACCGCTTAAAGAATTTTATTAAAAGCCTCCCAATAGGGGAAAAAATTTCAACAAAAGAAATTAATAGTTTCCTCATTATTTATCTAACTGGAAATGAAAAAAAGGACTATTTTTTCTCTTTGTTGCCTGTTTCTAAAATTAAAAATGATATCGTTACGTTTTGTTGGATGCTATTATCTTGGTGGTTATTGATCTTTTTAAAAGTTCGATGGCTAAACCATAAATATATAGGAATTGGAAGAAGGAGGGAGGAAAATACCTATGAAATTCCGAAACCTTGGTAAAGGTTACCGCAAGTGCGTCAACAGGAAAACTGCGTTGACAGGTGTCAGAGCTGAGTTCATTGAACTTCTTCTCCTAGGAGCTAACAAGAGCTCTCTCGGCTGCTCCAGGTCACTTGACCTAACAGTGGGTTTCAGAAGCATCCCTGGGATATTTTCGAGATGTTGCAGTGGACAGGAAACAAGTTTTAAAAAACTGGAATGTTGAATTTACTGCATAAGAAAAGAGATATTTAGCATATATGGAAAATTTGAATTTGTCTATTGTGTTCTTGAAGTTATAATATTAATAATGGATATAGTTATATAAAAAGTAATTATTATTTTTTTTTAAAAAAAAGGCTGTTATGATAAATGTATGTATATAAATGAAACAAATCCATGACTGACTGTTCAACGCCTAGGCTAAACTACTCAAGATAGGAATCTTAAATTTGAACAACACATAGGTTTTGTACGAGATACCACTAAAAAGTATTTTTGAAAATTTGACGAACAAGGGAGAATGTAGGTTGCAATTATTATACTAAAGTGTCAATGTGTTACAATCCCTAAGGTTAGAGACATGAATTTGTTCAAACAATGTATATGTGGATTTTATTGCGGATATAAATATCGCTGAGATCGAAATCAGTATGATACGGTGGGTGGTTAAGCACGTGCCAGTGAAACAACTTTAGAAGATCGTTTGTCATCCGCCGTATAGCCCACATTTTGCTCCGAGCGATTTTTACCTCAAGAAATGCCTATTGATAAGCATTTTGATAGTGATGAACAATTGGATACGGTTGTCATATACTAATTCCACTCCCAGGTGACTGACTGTTATATCATCGGAATACAAAAATAGATCCCACGGTACGATAAGTATCTGAATTCCGGCAGTGAATATATTTAAGAGAAGTATCGACTGTGTTGCACCTGTGGTAATAAATCGTTCAACGTCACTGTAGTTTCTTTGTATTTACAGTTCTAGGGAAACTTACTTTCTGGACACACTTTGTGCAAATCAATATATCTCAAAGAACAAAAAGGAAGTATATGGCTGAGTGTATTCTTATGAGAAATTTAGTGAGGTGGCCCGGACCCTTTATTATTTATAAAGATATAAAGAAACGAGAACTTATACATAATTTGTAAAAGCTACAACGTAATTCTACTAATCGTATCAAAATAGCTTTCTTTTAAAAAATAAAAATAAAATAGCCAGCAACTGTGTAGTATTCAAACACTATACTTTTTATTCTTGTCCCTTAAACTAATATTTTATCATAAGTCTGTATGTGACTGCATGGTGGTACAAGTCCTTTGTGGTGACTACTGTTTTGTTCTGGTTACACAGTTTCTTATGGCCATGATTAACACTTTGTCGTTGTTTAAATGTCAACTGCAGTACATAAGCATATACAAAGAGCCCTCATATCCCAACAAGAGGCTTAGACCAACTGGTTTAGAATGCCCGTCACTTGCAGATACGGTCTATTCATATTTGTGTAACATAACTTTCTATTTAGATGTTTCAATTAGTATCACTCAAGGGTCCACCTGAATGAAACAATTTCAAAAAAGTACGTATTTCTGCTTACTAAACGTCTAATACATTTTTTTATCTTTAGACAAAATGTATTTTAACATTTTCACATTATAGCGTAAAATGTTCTTCCAATCATAAGAAAAACATTTGTCCGTGCCTTTATTGTTTTCACGTCTCTATCGTGTGCAAGGGCCAAGCGGCTACACCGTCTAGCAAACTTTAACTTGGTTTTTAAAATAATTTTTTTTTAAGTAAATATAATTTTCCCTTACACTCTCAAACAATGGTAGTTTATTATTGGAGAAAGATTTTAAAAGATGCTATTGTTTTCGGAAGCGGTTATTAAAGATCTTGTTCAGATTTCTTCATTTGAGAACGACTTCATGGTAGATAACATTAACTACTCTACAAGTGTCATATGACATTATTTACTTGAAGTTACAAATTAAGAAAAATCCCAGTTTTCATTTTTAAACGGTCTAATGATTTTATTGAAAACTCTTAATTCACAAAATAATTGATGAATCTACAATACTAATTTAATACAGAGATATAGTAAGAGGAGTTTGATCTTGAGTAAAAAATAATAATTTGTAATTTTCTTGAAGTAAGCTCTAACGGTTTTGTTCAAGTCTTCCCATTTTATGTGTCGTTAAACGTTTACTGGTAATAGATTTGTTCTGGTAGAATATTTTTAGACCGAAACGTCTATGATGGTTTGTTTGTTACGTCATACAGCATGATGTATTTATTAAAGAAATCGAGATTAAATAGCTTACTGGTAAGTTTGAAGTTCGTATGATTTTGGATTGATTGGTTTGGAGTTTAACATAAGTTTCATCCCTAAGGCTAAATGAGACGTAGACCTACAACCAAACATGGGATACAAATCGAATGAGCTCCCACCAGAGATCAGGTATATATGATAATTATATAGCTGTGTGAAAGCTCTGACATGATTTTGGAACACAGTAGTAGCTGGAACGATATTGTCCGTGTTTCATCTATGGATGCTCATAATTATCATAGGGCACAGACAGGTTAATTTATTTAAGACCGTGATACACTAAAAGTTGATTTCGTTATACTATGCGTGTCTAACAAAATATTATATGGACTCTCAGAATAAAAAGAAGATAAGGTAGGTGATATAATTCACTTTTGTGGAAAATTTGCACGGCGGCGAGTCCTTAATGGAACGCCTTTGTGTAAGTCATTATCATCATCATTATAGGTGTTCTGCCATTTTTGGCAGAGCCTCCATGTTCCACAGGTTTCCGTTAATCTCTTCATCTTCACGTACGATTTTTCTGTTTTGATATCGTCCATCAATTGTAGCCCCCTTCGTCCCTTCCATCTCTTTCCTGCCACCATGCCCTCTAGCACGTACCTCATGATGCAGCTTCTTCTTAGCCAATATCACAACCAGTTTCTTTTCCTCTTTGCAATAATATCTAAAGTTGTTCTTTCCCCCCACTATTCCTAACACCCTCTCCCTAGTAAAACACTGTAATATTATTTCGTTAAAATTGTTACCGTTACTCTTCAACCATCTATGATATTGCAAATCACTCACTATTCCATTTCATTTATGAGAAAATCTCAAAAATGGGAACCTGAAAATTTGCCTTGAGTACACAAATGAAAACACATTTGAAAATAATGAAATGTTTGTTCTCAAATATGAGTACAATTATTTATTTTGTTTGAACATGCGTTTTTCTCATTTCTGAGCAAGGAAATGTTTAAGGATGTAGTTAAAAAGCAATACATATTGCTAACTAGGGAACTTGTAATTATGCCTTACAATTTTTTCCAGCATATAGATCTATCGTCCAAAAGTGGCATATCATGTTTTTTCCACCCTTGTATAGACTTAATCCATAAGGTTGTAATTTGCTTGCTTGTACCAATGTACAGTTCTGTTGGAAAAATACCTAGCCATTCACGTCTCTTTGAAGAGCCCTGCATTCATATCTACAGTTGGAATTAAATTAAACTAATTTGAATTTTCTTCAGCTGATTAATCTTTAATTAGAGCTGAAGTATTAGAATTTCATACAAATGGTTGTCAAAATATCGTCTCTTACTTTGTGAACAAGACTGTACATATCACGTTTCGCAATAGTTGTACAGAAATGTGCTAAATACACATCACTCAACAACAAGCTATTTGGTAGCCAAAGCTTCCATGGACTGTAACTCTAATATATTAAACACAAATGCAGAAAACAATATGGAAAAAACTCTGAGTATTACCTGAAAATACGTAGCTTTAACTTCTCTTATGGTAACACTTTATATCGATAACACTGTGTGATATTGTATATTTTGGTACCTTTTTTGGTTGGTATTTTAATCATCTGGATTTTTAACATACTACATATTACTGCTATGTGTTATCTTTGGTGAAATTCACAATTTTAGTAAAATAAATAAAAATTTCTACTGCATATTCGAAGAAGAATTCGATTTTGAACTTTATAGCTAAACTTAAACTTTGAGCATAGCAGGTCTCTGATAATATTCTTTTAGTTATGAAACTGAACTTCACCTTCCTCTATATAAATTTTTGATAACTCAGCATATGTGTTAATTTTTCAAAATGTTATTTTTGTGTCATGTTTATTGCATGATGTATATTCATAAAAGGCGACAGAGATCAGAGTTTGTTGTACCACCTGCTGTTGATTGACAAAGCTGTAAACAACGGTCCTGGCAGCGTGCTACATGCACACTTCAAATTCTCACGGAACGTTTATTTCTAAGTAAAGATTCACAAAGATTGTGCATATTTACAAGCCTTAATGGACGTAGCACACGAAGGGCGTTCTAAACAATATACCGTTGCATGACCAATTTTGATTGCTCTTCGTTTTAGTATAATATTATATCTACAAGAAAATAAAACTCTTCAATAAAAAAGTATAAAGTAAAATGAAAATAATCTATATACAAACAAATCTTTCTTAGTTTAACTTGTTCACGTCTTATCTACAGACATTCAATAAGCCAAAACTGTATAGATTCTATTATGTACTTATATTAGTTATTCCATAAAACTATAAATAAGTGATTCCAGTAGTTCCGTGACAAAGCGATCAACTCTGACAAAGTGCTCAAGCCTTCATTTGATCCTAGCTTATGTTAACTTGTGTGTGGTGATCATTTCTTTTGTATGTTTATTCGAGTTTTATTGTTTACTCTTATTATCTTCATTTCATAAATTCTTTCCTTTTCCTATAAGAGTGTATAATCTCTTTTACTCTGAAAGTTTGATTTTACATCATTTCTCACTTCTGACTACAATATTGAAGATCTTACTTTATTAATAAGATCTTCTGATAAATATTTAAGATCTTACTTTACTTAAATAATTAAAATGTCATACCTTTAATAGTATACTTTATTATCTTAATTTCACTAGTATTAAAGTTGAGACTTCCTATATCAATGCAAAGAAATTATAAAGTTACCACAAAGAATTTTCCAATAGCAACGGGTGGCCTGCTAAAGTCGAAAGACTATTTATGAAGTTATGTTGTAGATTTATTAAAGCACTTCATAAATATCAGAATTTATCTTTAAAATTGTACAGTTTTGCATACACAAAATTACACCTTACTTCAATATAAATTAAAACATATTTAACAACTTTGCAATATCTCTCGTTACAACGTAAATTTAACTATTATATAATTGTTCTTAAGAGAGTATTATTCTCTCTCAATTCAATGTAAAACAAACATTTTCTCGTTGAATTACATCATAAGATTGATTCTTTGATTGCACGCTTTTTAGTTCGGAGCTATATGAGGCTAACTTACTTTCTGAAGAGGGATTGTGGATCTTAACATTTACACTTAGGGCTAGGATGCACTTATGAAGACAATTTTGATAATACAAAATCTAGAATGTTGAATTGTGAGAAAAATGTACGGACAGTCGCAGTAAACTTTATCAGTTCAATACTTTAAACTAAATCATGTTATGCCGCAGTTATTAGTAAAATAATTTCTTGTGAAATTTGAAAAGAAAACTAAGCGATTGCAAAAATAATTCGCCCGAGGAAAACTAAGAGTAAATTATCCTTGTGGATTTTCTTGTAAGAAGTAATTTAGGCAGCATTATAGCATTATTAATTAAATTTATATTTATGAAATACGAACCAAATTATCGTCAGAAAGGCTCACCAGTCGTATTTTTAAATGAAAAATAAGTCATGGTATGTTATAAGGTTATTAATAAAATATGTATTTATTAAATGTAAACAAAATTACTTGATTCGTTTCTGAGAAAATTGTCCACAAAAACTCACCCCAAGAATAAACTACGCCTCCAAGACTATACTCATAAGAGAAATGACTTATACCACAGCAAATGAAATATAATTAAAATCGTTAGAGTCATTTAAAAAATAATATTTTTGTTTCCCCACCTCGGTAAACAACCTTAATTTTGTGGGTAGAAAGAAAATTTGAAACCTCTGGAGAATTCGTTAAAGATCTTAAGCTTAAAATTTGGTGCTGATACATTGAACGGTACGGCCTCTAAGTCAGTGACCGCATTTAGATTGGGACAAATAGGGAAAGGGATTGATGAACAGACGGAGAGACATCCAAAATTCACTTCCATGAAACGTTTAAATCAGTTGAGATTTCGAGTTTGATTTTTTGATAATCACAATCCTTAGTTTTCACCTATCGACGCTTGAAAGTAAAAATATTATTTGAATGAAAAATGCGTAAAAGCTATCAAGTGAAATGATATTGGCAACCTAATACTGGGTTCTAAAGTACAAATACAATTTATTTTTATAAAGTGTTATACTGAAAATGACTAAAATTAGAGTCTGTAAAGTAATTTTGCTTTGTGAAGTATATTTATAAAAATAATCGAATGGCATTAACACACACACACACACACACACACACACACACACACACATATATATATATATATATATATATATATATATATATATATATATATATATATATATATATATATATATATATATATATATATATATGTGTGTGTGTGTGTGTGTGTGTGTGTGCGTGTGTGTGTGTGTGTGTGTGTGTGTGTGTGTTTGCATACCCCTCAGCATAACTCTGAAAAGCCTGGAGAAATCTCAACCAAACTTCTTACACATGTAACTTACATCTGTAAAAATACTGTGATGGCAAGACACCCCTGGCATGCTTCCCTCTACGGCGGAGACAAAATATAAAAGTGCTCGAAAATAAGCAATATTAATATCCAATTTATAGTTTTGGGGGTCGCTGAGATGAGTATTGACACTCCAGATACCGTTGAAATCCAAAGTCAGTCTTCAGTGAGGTTAAGGCACACATAGGATCCCCTACAGAGAAGTAGATGACATATAATAATAATAATAATAATAATAATAATAATAATAATAATAATAATAATAATAATAATAATAATAATAATAATAATAATAATCGTCAAAAAGATCAATATTAGTGTCGAATTCATAGTTTTTGGGGTTACTGATATGTATAGTGACAATTCCGGTAGCGTTGAAGTCCAAAGTCAGTTTTCAGTGGAGTTAAAGCACCCCTAGCATCCCCTTGTAGGTAAGTGAAAGACATACAATTATAATATAGTAATGATGATAATAATAATAATCGAAAAAAACTATATTAGTGTTTAATCCATAGTTTAGTGAGTAATTTCAGGTGCCATTTAAGTATAACTTCAGCCCTCATCAACACTCCTATGGGTGGAAAAAGGAGGCATGTAAAAATAATCGAAAACATTCTATATTAATGTCAAATACTTTTAATAAAAGAAAATAAATACACAATATATACATAATTTAGTGCATTTTTCTTTCTTTAGTTTTATGAGGCGAATGTTACGGTTTTGCAAGAAACCTTGATAATTGCCTTGTGTTTATGCAACCAGCAAATCGTCAAAGTTTATTTGGTTGCATAAGCATAAGGGATCAATCAAGTGATTTACATCTCCTTATATTCTTTTTTTTCAGCTAATAGTAATTACTTTATATCGAATTTTAACTCAAATGTTGCTACATTCTCTGAAGGGCTTTGCTTAATCAAATGAATTCTTAGTTAGTTGATATGTTATTTGCCTATTGGGTCTTACCGACGTAATTATTAGCTTTTCATACTGAAGTTTAATTGAAGTAGATCGTCAACGATCTTAGGATGTTGAGTATTATATGGATTTCTAATGATCCCTCTATCCGAGATACTCTCAGGAATTTAGATTTTATACATTGAACTTGCTGAGTGTAAGTTGTTGCATTTTGATTCCAAGTTGTTACGCCTATTTCAGTTACATTTCCTAAATGATTCCAAATAAACCGTATTGGAAGTAAATACAATGATGTTGTTTCATAAAATGATTGCTTTTTCAGGTCAAACTTCTGCATAAAGAACTGCACTGTAATCATAAACTGAACTGTAGTTCAGCATGAACTTCCATATAGGAATGGAAATTTATGTCTGATACTTTAAGAAAACTTTGAGCTTTCTCAATTGGATTTTAACACTCTCGTGTACCTGCGACATATTTGTTTCTTATCCCACTCATTTTTATGTGGAATTATTCTACTCTCTTTTTTTAAAAAAAAAAACAAAACAAGAAGCAATGTCACGTATATACCACGTCAAGGAGTTTAGTTTGTATGGCATGATATTTTCTCAATTAATATTGAAACCGGAAGTAGTTCTACATTTCTATCACTTCCATTGTTAATAGAGAGATTAGATTGGAGAGAAATATATCCTTGTAGGATACTTAATTGATTGCAGAAAATCATTTCTCGGTATCTATTAGCGGTTTTACTCTTTAGTTAAACCGGAAATGGTTGATTTATTCTACTTCCGTTTTGAATAGAGAATTAAGAGATATGATGGAACCTGCTCTTACAATGTCAAATCGATTCTTTAAAAAAAAAACTCTTTACACTATTCCTTACTTTTTTGTTCTCTGTAGATCAATATTGAAATCGGATATTGTGAATTTCTATCACTTTCGGTTTTAGTATGAGTTAAAAGTAGAGATGAAATGCATATTTGGGACACTTAATCGAATGAAGGAAATCGCTTCTCAATATCTATCAGCGTTTCTTGCTCTGTAGTGACCAACATTAAAACTGGAAATGGTTGATTTCTGACTTATGGTGAATAGATAAAAAAAAAAAAACTCAATTCTTAACTTTTGGTCAATATTTACGGGACGGGGCTTAATCAAGTACTTCTTAATTTTTTGTCTCCGTGAGGGATGATAGGCAGAGTAAATATATAAAGGAAATTTGGTGATAGACCAAACATCTTTAAAAAAAGTACTGGAATTTGAATATGTTGGTTTTTACTAATTTACTCTTCAGATTTATTTAAACGTTGCTCGCATCGAGGAAATTAATTTTTGTTATATAAAATATTAATATTTATAAATCAAATTATAAATATTTATGAATTTAATATCACTTAAATTAAGTAAAATATTATTTGAATTTAGTATTACTTAAATTAAATCAAATTTAATTTAAGTCATAGTAAATTTATATATAATCCTAATTGATTCTGAAGAACCAAGGATCATTTAACTAGACTTGAAAATAAAACATGAAAAGGGAATTCATTAATATGTTAGCTAATTTTAAAGAAAGGAGAAGAACACCTTTCTATAGAAATCAATGGTCTAAAGAACAAAGATGGTTCAAGAATTCCACACCGTTAAGTTATTTCTTTATTCGAGATTTATTAATTTTATGCTTTCTTCGGCCTATATTGATAAAGACAGAATTATTATAAGAAATGTTTCCTTGATCTACGAAACGTACGAATTACATTTATTCTTCAAGATTAAAGACGTAAGCAAAATATTCTTCGAGTATAACTATTTTATTTGTTTCCAAGTTTTCATACCCGTAGTAATTGCATTAGTAGGCTTCCAAATACGCTTTGAATAAATATCGGAATTCTTAAAGAAACGACTATGTCCGTCTCTTAACACTTATCAGAGCCATACACGATAAGATATATCGAGAGACGCTATTTTCAAATCAATTCAGTGTCTCAAGAATACGTTTAATCATGTTCGTTAACCCTGTATCCAAACAGGAAGTGATAGAAATTCGTTTTGCTTTTGGTTTCAATTTCGATCGACATAAAATAAAAATGGCAACAGATAGTGACAAATCTTTTCTTTTGAATTTCGATTCACCGTTTAAACGAAAGATGCCATCTTCACTCACATCCCTCTACTCAAATCGGAAGAGGTGTAGAAGCTTCCAGTTTCAATATTCATCTCCATAGGACAAAAGCGGTAAGAAATAGCAGCAAGTTGTTTTGTATTTTTGGAATCGATTCATCGTTCCAACAATAGGTTTCATATACTCCGTTACCTCTTTATTTAAACCGAAAATGGTAGAAATTAAACATTTCCAGTTTCAGCATTGATCGTCATAGAGAAAAAAAACAGTAAGAGATACCAATATGCGATCTTTTGAAATCGATTCAATCTCTTAAGAATAGGTTTCAGTTTGTTCGTTAATCTTCTATTTAAACCAGACGTGGTAAAATGAACAATTCACAGTTTTAATGTCGATCGCCATAGAGAAAATATGTTAATAGATAGTGATAAATATTTTTGAGAGACTGAATACAATAAAACAGATTATCTTCATCCAAATCTCTCTACCAAAACCTAAGAGAGTTAGAAATTTACTTCTACTTCTGGTTTCATTATTAATCTCCATAAAGCAAAAACAGTCTGAAATAGCAAGTAATGCATTTTGATATGAATTCAGCGTTTAGCTGAATAGATTCTAGCCTTAATCATATTCCCCTATTGCAACCAAAGTTACAAATACATTACTTTCACTTTCAGTATTAAATTTAGTCTATCATAGTATCATGGTGGGAACAAAACGAATTTGTATACTTCTCGTCTAATTTTCAGCGTGTGCCCAAAAATGAACAACAAGAAATTAAAAGCAAAATATGAAAACAATAAGCAAGCATATAACAAATAGGAAGGAAAAAAATGAAGGAGTAATTATTAAAGGGGAAGAATAGTTTCAGAGAATTGAAAAAATATGTAATAAGTAGATATCAACAATTGAAAATGTGGCTTTTGAATTGAAAGGTCATTGTTTTTTCAAGTTATAAATGAACAAAATTTGGAAGACATTGTGTTATAGTAATTAGCACCCAAACGTATAGACCAATTACTCCCATTTTGGTTTCAACGTACTTCAAACCATCATCAGCGCATGAAGTACTATTACATACAACCAAGAAAAATAAGATCATTAATTTAAAACATTTGTAGTTGATAATGCTTTTCTGAAGTGTATACATATAATTTATACGGATTGCATTACGTAGTCTCCTCTTCTCCGCTCCTCGAAATTTAGTTTGGCTTCCCTATTAGAGGTAATTCTGCAGCGTCCAGTAGTTAATGTAGGTGACATCAGGGATCGAGCTCGAAGTCTTGTCATACAAGATAGAAATATGGTACTTAATCCTTCTTCAAACCAATCAGGATATATCATTTAAATAATTTGTAATGATACTTTGCGCAAAATTTCGAATCTCTTCTAATTTCTTCAACAAGTTCTTCGTAAAAGAAAAAAATCAAATCTCAGTCCTTGAAGTAAGGAAAAAGAACGCGTTAAGTGCTTTCCTCTTCACGGAAGCAGAACGTCTCGTTACAATTTTTTAGAAAGGAAATCTTTAGTTTAAAGAAATGAAAAATTGACCATAAAAATGTCTAACTGTAACAATAAGTTAACGTAATGTTCACCTGTTTTTATACATTCGAGTGCTGTTTGACCTGATTTCTCGTAAAAATGACCTACATTTTAGAAATTCATTTTTGCTACGCGTTTCCAAAGACAAGGGTGAAATTTTTATTCAACATTTAGTTTTTTCTAACACTACGCGTACGAAAAATACTAACCCTTGAATTTCTTTAACTGTAAGCTAACAGTTTATTTCAACTGTTTGCAGAAGTACCAGATATAAAAAAGTTTAAATTGCTTCTGCATTCGTAAGTGCTGATTCTTAAAAATAGATATGAATTCGCTATTCACAACAACAAACAGAAAACTTGAAAAATTTATTATTTATGTCTGCTTAATATTAAGAATTGGATGACAAAATAGTTTCTTAGAATAAGTTTTCTCTTTCGTGCGATAGTTTCGAAATACCGGCTCACGATTTAGATAAATACATTATTATAACTATTTTAGAGCAAATTGCATACATTTATGACCCAAAAGAAGTTAAAATTAACAGCTGACAAATAAGAATACAAATAGTAATATAAATGGATCCCTTGAATAAGGAGTACAACGAACTTATTTACTAATTTTAACAGTTAAATATATATTTAATACACTACACATATTTTAGATATACTTAATTATAAAATAGTTATACTATTGTTCTGTTTTATAATATCTTTGTAATTAATTGACGAATTTCAGCATAATTTTTCTAGTTAGTACATCTCACTTTCAAACACACAACAATTATTATCTATTCTAGCCAATAATAAATGGAGGAAGTTTTTAGCTTGAATGGAAGCATTATAGCAATCTTACATACCAATAAATAAAACGGAAACCTAATGTTAATAGCTGAAAATCGATAAATTAATAAAGTCGTTCAGATAGAATCTTAAATACTTCATTACGCTACTACAGCAGTATATATTCAGGGTAAGCAATGTTTGTTAGGAACCTCGGTAATGGTATAAAAGAATATAACACTTTTAACGTGCTAAGACCTGTACACAAATTGGTAACCCTTTCCAAACTTATTACTAACAAGATCATATGTTGGATAGTTATGACTTTTTCTTGCGACTTCTGGTAATTAATTGCATTAATCTGTTGCTAAATACTTATTACTTGAGAAAAGGTAAAATTAATGGAAAAATACTATGATCTGAAAGCACACACTATCATCCAGGAAGAAACAGCGCGCGGGGACTGTACATTTTGTGATGCTTCCTACCGCATTCATTTCTGATCTCAGTTCAAGGTATTGTTCCAGAGTTTTTCTCGTAATCTACTACTTTCTTTCTTCTTGGTTAACCTCCTGATAAAGAAATTTTTAGTATGGAATTGAAGAAAATGTTATTCATTTTAAATACTAATCATTGAGCTTCTAGTGAAATTGCAGGTTATCTTGTCCATGTTGTTAACTAAATTCCAAGTACACTGAACCAATTTAAGCTAATTGTCGCTACGGCCAGTAAGCCTACTTACGAAATCTACACAACATATTCTTCTATCACTTTATGCCTCTATCTGTGACAAACAGCATTCTTTAACTAACTAAAAAAAATTGCTCAATTACACAGATATTATACATTTTCCTTTCTCATTATCTTCGTAATGTCTATCTTCGTAACGTCAACCTTTAAACATTCACATCATGACTATATTATTTGCACATAATTAGCACGCGCTACCTCACCTAAAAACGTAACTGACACTCACAAATTCGCGAGCACTTTCGCCCTAACTCCACATCCAACACATGTGAATATAAATATGGGAAGAATACTTGCCATAGGCACTTACGAGAGTTTCGTGTTATATCAAAGGTCGTTTTCTTCTTTTGAAGTTCGACTGTACTTATTTTTGTGCGTAAAACAAAGGACCAAACTCAAAATACTGACTAATGTTACGTAAATATAAAATTAAATCGTTCTATTAGAATTTTACTTATTTCACCCAGAAGCTTTTAAAGTATGTTTATTTTTAAAATTTTAACTTTATAACGTATTTATCAAACAAAAATCCTTAGAACTAAATAAAATAGAACAAACCTATTTACTTTATGCTTATTAGTCATACAAACTTTATGTTTAATTGGTGATTATTCTAACAAAGTCTACAATAGAAAGCTATTAGTGTTGCTTCATAAATAATCATGTTTTAATATAGTGAACGGTGTTTTTAATACTTTGCTTTCTATAATACAGCATGATTTACGTTATGTAAAATATTATAGATCAGCTGTTTTCTAAAACATATTTAATTAAAATCAAAGTTTTAAAGACATATTGCTCATCCAATAACAAGAGCTACAAGTTTTCCTTCTATCTATGAGTTAAGTTACAGGATATGAAGATAATGTTTTTAAAGAAAGTTCTTCTTCATAGATTTGAGAGTGAAGCAAGTGTACGTAAGACAAAACAAAAGAAGAAACCAAAAGTAAGGAAAAACTAGGAAAGAGGACAAGGCCAGAAAAAGTTTTCACGACAATTTTTGTAGAGTCCCAGACGCTTCGATTTCTCAGGAATGTTTTGAGGACTTGTTATGATCCTTCTAGTGGCAGACAAAGAATAATGCGTTAATCTTCTTAGTTGTTCTTGTCTTGCGTCACGAAACTATGATGTCAAATACCTTTTTTAAAATTTAATTTTCGTATACTAAGTAATTCTTTTATGAAAACAACCTGATTCATATGAGTTTAAACAATTTTAGTAACAAATTCTTTGCGACTGAAAATAAATGTTAATATAAATTCCATTGTTATAAATGGGTTATCCTAACTACGAGTTTACAAGATGTATCTATTTTTGTATTGACTTTTCCATGTATTCTTCTTCTTCATTAATGGCTTTGCTAAGGATATAGCTTCCAACCATGTATCACACTATTGTATAATAGTACATGCATGTCTTTTCGATCATTCGGATCAAAATTACGTACAAAATTACACTTTCACTGAATGTTCAATACAATGGATGCAGGCTCGAGTTGAAACTATATCACAAGTGTACACTTCTAAACAATACATATTGGAATAGAAGATAAAAAGCATGTCAATATCGTTACCAGCTATTGATTTCTCACAATTTTACCCTATGCTCAAGGTGTTTTTATTTAGTGTCTTCACATTTAACTCTGCAGAGAAATTTCACAAATGTATATGTACTCATTTAATTAAATACAATATTTCTGTAACTAGAAGCTTTATAAAGTTCTTATAGAAACATTTTATAATTCAAGGTATTGTTTAATTTTATCGTTATGTGATTTTCCAGTTTCTAATATTCAAAATGTTTGGACTTACATGTATCCTCTGTCCTCAATATAGACACGTCGGCAACAAGAAAGATAAAAGATACGTTTCTAATGTATATATATCTCTAAGATACGTTTCTTAGAGATATATATCGGATACTCTTTCAATCTTGCGTCTGTCAAAATCAAAATGGGGAACAAGTATTCAATCTATTCAAAGTATGGTGGCTCAGTGGTAGAGCGTTCACCTCCGGTGCTTGGGGTCCTTGGTTCGATCCCAGCTCGCGCCGTGTGGACTTTGTGGTGGACAAACACCGTGCTCGTGGGTTTTCTCGGGGTTCTCCCGTTTCCTCCCACTTTCTTCATTCCACCATTTTATTCATTTCTTATAATCACCGTCTCCTTTAGCCTAACCCTCATTTCATTTTTCTATTCAAAGTATTATTCAAATTTTGATAATCTTCAGCCACCAGACCAAATTCTATATTTAAGTCGTTGTTGTTGTTAATATAATCAGTTTATAATTATATTCATTATGTCATTAAAAATATATAAATAGGAGGAACTGTGACTGGACGAAACGTTTCATCTTCACAGCTATTATAAAAAAATTAAGTTAAACTTAGTTTCAAAAGTAAATATCCATATTTTGAAACCCTTCCACTAAATGTAAACAAAATACCTGTCTTCTAAGACAAAACGAAATGAAATTATGAGACATAACACTAAAAATTTCTCACGTACTGTAGACTAATGACTGAAATATTTATTTATAAAATGTGAAAAAATAATAGATTAGATAATACTTTAGTATTAATTTTAGAATATTATCAGCTTATTACAATAACAAATTATTCAAGAATAAGTCATGCAGTTTACAAGTAACTTGACAGAAAGGCATTTGAAAGAAGTTATTTAACAATTAGGAAACTATAGAATAATTACAAATTGTAGCACAACATGAAGTTAGGTTAGGAAGTTTGATTACTTAAATCAAGTATTCAAAGTATCTACCATCATTTTAAATTTCTAACCTACGTAACTTAATGTTATGACACAACTTGTGATAATTTCGTTAAGCTTCGTTGTTGGTAAAAAAAAATATTTCAAGAGCCTTTCCGTCAGGGGCGTAACTTGTGGGGGGCAGGGGGCAACTGCCTTCCAGGGAAGCTCCTTGCCGTTCGAGGGGGATCATTTTAAGACAAAAGTTTCTTATTTCATATACGATACGAACATGAAATTATAAATGAAGCATCAAACAGGTTCACTACATTACATACACAAAACAGCACACAAAAGTTAAATAAAACAACAATGAGTCGTAGGTCAATTTCAGTAAAAGATATATACTATTAGGGGCCCTAGAAATAATATTTATTCGTATGACTTTGAGGTTTGTCAATATTGTCCCGTTTAGTAATTTGTCATGTACTGTATTTAAAGGCTTAACTAACGGTCCCACAGACCTTGCTCTGCGGTAGGGCCCACAGGCTCCGGAGGGCTCATAAAGAGTAGGAGAAAGATGGAAATAGGGGGTCCAAGAATTAGAAAAACAACTTTTTCTAGGGGGCCCAAATACATATATTAATGCTTGCCCCTAGAAAAAATCTAAGTTACGGCGCTGTTTTCCGTCAAGTTAATTTACGTACCGCCCTCTGTATTAATTGATAGATCTTATTAAGCTGAACAAACTGGCATGATTGAGAATAAATTCTTGTGTAATGTTTTCGAGAAAATGAACAAAAATCAAGAATATTATTGTTATTCGCTGCGAAATCTGACTTTAGTTGAACTGACAGTTTTAGCTTTTGGCTGCGAAAATTTGACTTTAGTCTACAACGTCTATTTTTATTTATACTTCACTGCGATATTCGACTTCAGAAGTTCATTGTATACGAAACATTTGGTTGCGTTGCATTGCTGGTGCGAATTGGTAGCGATTTCTTTAAAGTAAAGCTGTGAAATACGAATGATTACAAAAACCTTGCTTCATTCATGTTGAGGCATGTTCACGGGATTGACGTTAGCCAATTAGAGCAGAAAATTTATCAGTTTGAAATACTCACAACATGTTACATTGTCTTATTTGTGATCTGTTATGGGCGACACCGTAGTCTAGTGGTTACAGCGTTAGGCTCATGTCCGCATGGTCCCGATTTCGATTCCCAGCCAATGCTTCTCAATTTTCGGCGTCCACCGAGCTTCATCAGGCAAACTAGAGAATCGCGTAAAACAGGACGTAACGGCCACTGGGTCTAGAAAGCTCCTGATGAGCCTCTTATATACAGAGTGTAACATAAATGCATGGTCAAAAGTAACGAGGTGATTGCGGACATCCAAATATGTAAAAATGTTCCTATAAGCATGGGTCCGACTCCGCTTCGTTTCCGAGATACAGGGTGTTCAAATGTCGAGTCTCTCCAATGGATCACTATTGGAAAGTGAATGGAAATGTTCAATATTACAGGAGTAATACAATCAAGTGGAATTATGCCTGTGCAAATACATTTACCCTAACATAGACCCATGTTTATAGGAACATTTTTACATATTTGGATGTCCGCAATCACCTCGTCATTTTGGTCAGCCGGTCGCTAGCGGATAGCGCTGGAGAAGGCATAGGCCCTTAAAATAGCTGTTACGCCAAATGATCTGTTATATATAATTTATTGGGCAATAAAAAAGGACTAAAATTTAAAATGTTAAACAATTTATACAATTTACGTATCTCAAATATAGAGTTTAATCTCTAATTTTACCAAATATTGTACCTTATAGATATGATATATTCACATCCCGCTACTTTGTGATACATATTGTATTGGACAATAAAAAATACTAAACATTTGAAGTGTTACTTTAATTTCGCATCAAAAGAGTTACATTTGATTTTGCTTATTTTTATTTTAAATCCATTTTAAATTTCTCTTTCTTTATAAAAAATAAATTTTAAGATGAATAAGTCAAAATATGTAAATTTTTAAATTTAAAGTAATACAAAAATTTTATATTATAACGCAACCATATTTGACAATATATGGGGTATTTAACTGGATTTGGAGAAAAAATCAGTTAAACCAAACCTACAAAGTTTTTATTAAATCTTTTTCTTTCCTGTCCATTTGCCAACAATGAGCTTAGAAACCAATATGGCGCATGTATGTGCCACCCTTAACAAAAGGATACAAAATTTATTTTTTTCCTCTCAACAACGTTAAATATACGTGAAATTGTTAAAATAAAATTTCGAGGACCTATACTTAACTATTTCTAGAATACTGAATAAGTACAGCACTAATATGTAGCAAAAATCATTTGCCTTATAATACGTAGGTGTTACCAGACATTTTTCAATTTCCAAACTGTCTTATATCGCGCGACAACTCATATATTTAGCCACCTTACATCAACTAGAAGGAATTTTTTGCACAAGCTTTGTTTTTTTACACATGCCTTCATATACATTGCTCCCCCCACGTACAGTATATCACGTACCTTAAGAAAAATCATACATGCGAAGATGGAAAGTCTATTTTAAGACTTTGAATTTTCAAGGGCAAAAAATGCGCTGTTTTAATGTTGAAATCTGTCATCTTGGCATACATGTAGGTGACACGAGATGTGTTAGAGGGTGAGGGAACAGCTGTGTCATAAAGTCAACTTTTCAATCCCAAAATGCCATGAATCAGCAGAGTTGTTTGCTATCTTTACATCCGAGACAGGAAGTCTTATCATTTGCTTCCATTTGCGCATATTTAAATATAGATATACATAGACATTCGCGCACGGTGTATGATTTTGAAATATACGAGACAGCATATAATGGCACCTGTGCTGCTCAAACTAATAAAAATGAAGCTCACTTCCTCCCTACCCTCCCAAACCTCGTTTACGTTTATGTTGGCGTTCTGTGTGCCAAGAATATGATTTCTAATTTCTCTCTCGAATAACCGACTCAGTACTATGTATTCTTTAGGATTGGTTATCCCATGTGAACAGGGACGCACGCACGGGAAGTCCACGGGGTCCGAATCCCCACAAAGAATTCCTAACTCAACATACATTTGTACACTTTGTCACTAACTTGTTTAACAGGAAAATGATTCATATAGCATAAAAATTTGAACTTACTCTTCATGTGGACTCTTTCTCTTATATATATTTTAAAAAAAGTAATTCTATAATTTTTTACTGAAAATATAGGTGAAACTATTTTACAATTACTTATCGTCTTTTCGGATGCAGAATACAACATAGACGTAGTAGCTTGTAATATTGGAACCCTTCCCTCCCCAAAAAAGCTTGGGACCCTCCCAACAAAAATTTCGGGCTGTCCGCTTGAATGTGAATTCTATGATTTGAATTCCGTAATAAAATGGCATAAGTATCATCTCAAATAGGCTAGCAAAGGTCCTCAGATTAAAAAAAAAAAAAAAGACATACAGATAGCAATACAACGAAAGGAGAATGAGTTCCAAAGTTTGAATTGTGTCATTACATTTATACTTCCAAATTTTGGTGAATCTATGTTGGAAAAGCAAGTGGTAGATGTATCTTTTACCGGTTTCGATGGTGGAATAAACTTTGTTGAAAATTCTAAAGAGGATCACGTAAAAGGGAATATTTATTTCTATTTCAACCACGCGCTAGAAGTTTCAATTTCGCCCGGTAGATGTCAACCGCTGAATGATGTTTGCTGCTATCTATCAGCTCGATGTGGCACTTATATAGTGTTGTCAAAGTGTCTTGAGCCATGTCAAAAATGCAAACTAAAGCTCACACCCACGCGTTTAGTCAATAAGGGTGCAGCTACTGCTAGGGGAAAGAGCCTTAGCGAAAGGGAGTGGAAATTTTTCAGCCGATAGCAGCGCTTGGAATGGAAGACTAGGTGTCAAGTCAATGTGGTATACCTGTAGCCTTCTAGAATAATTAAAATCATGCAAGAGTTAAAATATTGCAATGTAAGTACTTAATTTACTCCATAGGTTAACTCTTGAACGAAAACGAATTTTCGAGTTATGTTTTCTTTCTTGCAATGGATAGCTAGAGTGATTATCTCGACAACATTCACTAATGGAATGAATCCGTTAACAGTTTAATGGATAACGGCTACTTCGTCCGCCCGTTACTCCATTCGATAACTTCAGAACGAAAACGAATTTTTGAATTCTGTTTTATTTTTATTTTTTGTAGTAGAACGATTATTTTGCCGAGTTCGTTAATAAGGTTAATCAGTTAACATCTTGGCAGGTAACGGTGACTTAAACGGTAGCTAAACATATCTCATTTTCTACTATTGAAATAATGGTAGTAGAAGTTGGCACGTCTCATCCTTAGATGGCAGTAAATATCCTCTTGCAGTTCTCATATATCGAACGAAATTGAAACGTTTAGTTCGTGAGTCTTTTTGGTCTCCCAGAATTTATTCACCTTCATTTCAATAGTTGGAAATGGAATACGAGTAGTCACCGTTAAAGTCTCCGTTACATGTAAAATTATTGACGGATTGACTCTATTAACGAGTTGAGCCAGACTAATCGCGTTAGCTACCTATTGCAAAAGCCAGAATTCAAAAAAGCCGCTTTCTTTCAAGATTTGTCGTGTGGAGTAACGGTCGTACGTAGAAAAGGGTGTACTAAAATTTCAGTCTTATAAGGCTGACTGGCATGATCTTAATAAGACTTTAAATGGGACTTATTCTTGAGACTCTGTAAAACCTTAGCTATAAATGCACTACCGTATTTCTTGCCTTCTTTGCTCACAACAAATTGATTTAAATAAAGAGATAAGATGGGGGGGTAGAAGATCTTTTTGTGACTAAAATAGAATACTTGTTGCTTTTCCTTATTGGTCTGTGGTTCAGTCCCAGTCAGAGAGGTAGAGACCGCAGTGGCTCAGTGGTAGACCGTTCAACTCTGGTGCGTGGGGTCCCTGGTGCCATCCCAGCTCGCGCCAAGTGAGCTTTGTGGTGGACAAAACCCGTGTGCGTGAATTTCATTCGACCACTTCATTTATTTTTCATCATCACCGTCTCCTTTAGTATAGCCGGCATAAACGTGGGACGTAAAACTTAAAGATTTTCAGCCAGGGAGATATTGTTGGAAATTAGAGTTTAGCGTTCTATTCCGGAGCGAGGCTATATGAGACGTGAACCTGTAGTTTAACGTGGGATCCGAGCCACATGAGATCCTACCAGTAATCGAACCGGGCTTTATCACGTCAAAAGCGCGTACGCTATCCACATAGCCAGGAAGAAGCTCTGTGAGAGTTTGTAATGAACAAGAATCTTATAAAATAGAGGATCTGCCCTTACAACAAAATCTTGAAGCCATACGTCACAGTTTCGCCACCCTTACTCTGCTTACTCCGCCCAATAGGATCGCAATGTTTTGAGCCAACAATCATGGCGGATACAAAAGTAGTCAATCAGACGATGGCAGAAACGAGACTAGCCAATCAGACGTGCCGATGCTCGGTTACTTTTTGGCTTCACCGATTTAATAGGATGAAGATACACATTGGCAGATCCTGTATTTATAACATCCTTGGTAATGAACAACATGGTGTTCATAAGTTTTCTCGGAGGATCTTCCGTTAGTGTCCACATTCTCATCCCATCGAACCTTTCATAATTAATCTAAATGGCATAATACAGTAGTTGTCCATTAAATTAATGATGTCTTTCTATTTTTTTTAATCCTCTCTACGTAAAAAACATCTGAACTGTCGAAGTTGATTGTTATCATCTGAAAAATACATAAAAACTGAGAAAGATTATACTGTGAAGTAAGATAGAACACTATATTGGGTTCTAAATGAATTACTATATACCTTTAAAGTAAGCCTCTCTAATTTGATATGATATAACGTATGTATCTCTCACATGTGAATTAATTTCATTTAAAACTATTGATGGTTAAAAAAAATAGTACACTGTTGTAGTCTTACATCCATTACCATTAAAATTTAAGATAAGGGTAACATATTGTAATGCCCGCAAAGATAAGTTGAGGATGTAATTTTATCATTCTCCAATGAATCGGAAAGAGAAAACTTCTTTTTCCAAAATCTCTGGAGTTCCTACAAGTGACGTCACCCTAACCTCTGACCTTTCGCTAGTAGGAAATGGGTAGCACGTGTAAAATAAATTTACGTCACAAGAGCGCAGACGCACACTTTTTTCTTTAAAAGTAACGACACTCATTAAACTTTTGAATCACTCTTTTCTCTCTTTTCCCCTCGTTTTACTACTAATATAATTTTCGTTGTAAAGAAAAAAAGCTCTTCAATATTGATCGACTTTGTCGAAATAGGTTGAAATTAGGTCAAAATAGAACCGAGAGGTAACGCACCGTGCGTGGTACATAGCATCAACTACAGTAGCGTTCGAAAAGGTAGGATGTGATTGATGGAGCGATTTTCTCTTACAGAACATTCCCTGAAAAAAAACAACAATAAATCACTTATAAATTCGCTCCAATAAAAATACTGTTCAATTAAAACGTTTGATTGTAAACAATATAAAGTTTAAAACAACAAGATCGTTATTTTACTATTCGTCTTCCAAACTATGCTGTAAATAATTACCAGAAATCTTATTGTAGTACGACTATTTCTGAGCGTGCGTCTGTTGACAGGTATCAGATAAAAATATATTTTGATTTAATTTTAGCGTCCTTTTGAGCAACGAGGCTACATAAGTCATGGACCTACAGCTTAACGTGGAATCCGAGCCACATGAGCTTCCGTCGGAAATAGAACCCGGGTTTCTCACTTCAAAGGCGCATAATACGCTAATCTCTTAGCCACGAGAGAGCTATGCAAACTTGGTAAGAGAGAAAAAAATTTTCTAATGTAGATTAATTTTTGTCATTACATTTCTGTAAAACAAATGGACGTGATAGAAGTTTGTCATTTTCAGTTTTAATGTTTAAACACCATAGACCAAAAATAGTAAAATATAGCATTAAACAGGTTTTTTAACGTCTAAAGAAAACACCCCTTCTCCTCCCTTATTGATCCACTAAAACTGGAACTGGTTGAATTAACCAGAACTTCTGGATTCAATATTCACATCCATAGACCAAAAACCGATAAGAGATACCGAGAAGAAATTATTTTGTAATACGCAAAATTTTAATCTGTTGCAGATGTCCGGTGGATCAGTGGTAGAGCGCTAACCCCTAGTGCATAGGGTCTCTAGTTCGATCCCTGGCTTAAAAAGCTTAAGGTGGACAACATCGTGCCTATGGGTTTTCTCGAGGTACTCTGGTTTCTTTTCACTTTCGCATTTCCCCAACTCTTCCATCATCATTCACTGTTTTAATCATCGTCTGTCTTAGTCTAAAGGGGATCATCGTAGGACGTTAAACTGAACGATTTCGTTCTTTTAATTCACGTGCTGTAATCAAAAGTGGCAGCAATATACAGTTTTCGGTACCAATATTAATAATCATAGATGAAGAACAGTAAGAAATAGCCAGAAACTAATTTTTGCTTATAAAATCAGTGTTTCAAGAGCAGATGATATCTCTGCCTTTTATTATTTCTCTGCTTAAACCGGAAGTGGTAGAAATTTACTACAACTTGCGGGTTCAGCACAGGTCCTCCCAGTAGTCCTCCCATAGAAGAAAAAATCTTCATCTTTCTGGTCTCCAGTTACCTTATCGGGATTGACAGAAAAAATATTATTTTTCGAACTCTAGACTTCATGTACAAACTTTTAGTTGATATTTCTTTTAAATAGCTAATTTTTTGCGAGTCTCTTAAAATTTAAATGAGGCACTATATGTCATGGCCCCTCATGTGGACAGCATTGTTCTGTCCATGAGTTTTCTTGAGACTTTCGTATTTCCTCCCACATTGTCATTCCATCAATTCCTTTCACAGTAATTCACTTTCAATTATCATACATCTTCTTTAGACCAAAGAGCATATGCACGGGACTTAACATTTAAAACCTTCATCAGTACTTCACCGGTTTATATGGTAACGTGTAGAGAACTATAACTTTAACAAAAGCAACAATGAAATAATTTCATATTATTTATTATCTTGCTATATTAATACTTAAAATCAGAAATGTGTTATAAGCTTAGCTTAATTTTCAAGTAAGTTTTTTTTAATCCTCCGACGTGCCGTGTTGAATTGCACCTAACATTAGTGGTATATATGGTACTTAGTCACCATTGTTCAAATGTGGCTCAAAATTAAACACACCGATGTTCGTGGTACCCCTGGCGAAATCTAAGGTAAATATGGCTGGTAGTGTTGCCCCTCCCTAGTTTCCATGTGATTCTCAGATCATGAACTGGATTTTGTAGTTCTGTGAACTCACCTGAGAACCTGATGGTGTCGGTACCCTAATGTCATCGGGAAAAAGTGAGGTTGCGTTATCGTTCGGGCTCCTAGACTGGGTACATCGTTACATTCGTATTTGCTATGATGGTTCCCTCCATCGGTAGGTATAATTGTAGGTATAATGAGCATCCCTTTACTTTTCTTCAGAATGGTGTTATGTACTGTCCCAGAAACAGTGGAAAATCTGCTGTTGAACCTTGGTAGTAAGCTTACTGTAATCAACCCGTCATTCCAACCTGTAATCAACTAGTAGAAGCTTGTCATACACATATCAGCCATATCCAAATTAAACACCCTTTCTTAGGGTAACTGGTGATGGTATCACAAGATAATAAAGTACCAACAGTAGTCAAATCTATGTAACCTTACTGGAGGTACACTAAATCTCATCGCCTCAAATATACGAATATACAAATCAATGAAAGTCGAGGTCGAAATAATGAAAATATGTTTGAGTAGTACTGATATACGGCAAATCATGTGTGCCGGGGCTTCTTAACTTAGGGCTTCTTGCTGGTCGCGAGAGGAATAATAGGAGTATCCAAGGGAGTTGAAAAAATGTGGTGTTGATCTACTAACGGAAATATATTGTTTTAAAGGTTATTTTAAATTTCTCTATTGTAATGGGGAAAGTCTTTCATAGTCATATTTTTATTTCAATAATTAAAGCCATATATTAAAAAGAGACTATTAAACAAAAATTTAAGCAAATAAAAAATCGTTTAAGAAACAAGTAGTATAAAAATGGAATAAAACTGGTCAAAAGCTGAAGTACAATAAAATTACAAAATGTATACCGGTATTGAAATACAAATAAAACAAGACCTGTATATTGAAATATAATTCAAAATAGGGGGTAGTATGAAATCTGAGCGTGATGTGATTTCACTAATTCGACAATGTCCATTTCAAGTTTTGTGAAGTGTTTTACAAACTGTAAATTATTTATGGGTGTTTCCGACCGTTTGTCTTAGAACGTGATAAAACGGGAGTCGTCATATGAAATAAGTTAACAAAGCCTTCTCTATGTAATGATGTAGACCTGCTATATTATTCAAAACTATATAAGATATTTTTTTTTAAATCAAAACTAACTCACTTCGCATATATGAGTGTTACAGGGAAAACAAACAACGTTGCAAAGTCGTGCTATAAATGAGTGCGAAATGTGAACCAAACTATTTTTGGAAGCGCAAGATATAAGTTTAATTAAGTCGATCCTAAGACAAGAAGTTTTAATTACAATGTCTATAAAAATATTTGAAATACAACTTCATCAAGTGAAAACTGAAGTTCAGAGATTTGACGGAGAATTATTACCGTCTTCTTCCCCTTTGGTACGCCCTTGCATACCAACGGTTGACAGAATACGTTTGAGTTTGATAGTAAATATCTTTATGACACCATATAATAACCAAACTTACGGAGAAAAGCATAGGAGAATTTGTGCAACTTTAAGCATTATTTTGTTTTATTTGTGAAGAGGAATATCACGAGTTGTTATCACTTCTACATCTAGATTCTAAGAGAACATAAAGCAGAGTATAGAAAAAGAAAAAAAAGTACTTGTATTTTCCACTTAAACCTTTCTTCTAACTCTTTTGAGATCATTCATCAGACATTCTTTGCGGAGAAAGAAGTAGCCCAAACTTTTCTTGTTGATTGCAAATCGTTTTCCAGTAAACGATCTTGTCTTGGAATTCCTGGAATAAAAGGCGTTTAGGTCAAAGACCTCTCAGGGACTTTACGGCAACCGGAAGTGGACTGAATCGTTGAGCTAATGGTTCTTTGGCACCATTGGTGATGGGGAAAGGGTTTGAATCTTCCTGTTCTCTGAAGCGATTGAAATGTCTTTGACGGTAGCTAGAGACAGCCGTCCAACGCAAGACAAATAGTCTGAAATTGTTATTGCTACAGTATTTGCCAAAGATTAATGTGAAATCTCATCTTTTTATCATCAACTTGTTCAACTTCTGTTGACTGTTTCCTCTTTCATTCCTTATAATAATTATAAAGTCATTTATTACTTTTGCTGTTCTTATCTTTCTATTATTTTTTCTCTCTCTCTATTTCTCCATGCATTTTCAGTGACGAAGAATGCTATGCACGAACATTTTTGGTTAAAGAAAATCGTAACATTAATATATTTGTTTTTTAAAAACACTTAATTTCTAAATACATGAAAAACTTGACTTCTAAGTATATCAAAACTTAACTAAAACGTCTAAGTATACGAAACTCTTAATTTCAAAATATATGAAAAACTTAATTTCTAAGTTGAAACAAAAACAATGGTATAGGTTTCTCACCTTTTCTTAATAAATTATAGGTAGTGACAACACAGGTCAGTGGGTCTCTTAGGTCACAAATTTTGTCAGGGTTACTTGGATTTCTGTCTCAATTTTCAGACTCAGTGACACGGATAGACCTATTGACCTACTGAAGCAACTGAAATATCATCTCTACAACATTACTGCAGGATTTCATAGTGGGCTACTCGAACTCAAAATATGCATGTGTCATTCAAGTTAGCTCATACTATTGTTTTTGTCGATTTCAATTTCAGTTATTTTTCACGCAGCGAAGACAAAAATACTTCTAAGCTAGTTGCGGATTAAATTACAAATATTTTCCTCTGGAATTATAGGGAAAACTAAAAGTACTGTTTATACAAGCACGCGGCTTATACAGGGAAAAGTACAGTACTCTCCTGCACAGAAGATACACTCTTACATGTATTTGCTGGAATTCTATGTCGACAGGAATACTGTGACTTTAATGAGGAAGATGGATTCTTTTCCTTTCCTTTTAACGTGATCTATATATTTGAGATTTACATATTTTCCCCCATTTCATTTAATAGATTATAGTTTCAAAATAGTGTAGCTATCAACGTCTTCAAAGTTAATAAGTGCAACTTACGTAAAAGCACAAAAAGCATGACAACACTTTAAATGTGCGTTTGCTACCCTAAAAATGATTTAGGATTTCTAAGGGTCCAGATAAAACTAATATTAAAAGTTAAATTTTGAGAAATAAATCACAAAGGTATAATATGTAAAGTAAGGCATAATTCTGGGAAAATTAACTAATGTTTGACTATCAGTCCGATTATTGTAACCAATAATTAAATTTTATTACCAAAATTAATTTTTGTAATTTACTTTTAAGCTTTATTTTCAGCAAGAATGAAACGCTAAACACGTAAATTAAAAATGCATAGTTTAAAGAGTAAGGAAAATTGTTTTCCAGATCTACAAATTCAGATCTATGAGAAGCAGGACAACAATTAAAGTCACATTAAAGTATTCAGTATGTAAACTCTTAACAGTTTCATGGTTAATGACTATTTTGTATCGGAGTAATTCATCATTACCTTCAATTGAGAGAAATTTTTCAATTGGATTTTGAAATTTGGAACTTATTGCTTTGAATGACACCACTGCTTGTATACCTTTAGTATCTTACAAGCTTATTTTACCTTCACAAATATCAATTATATCTATGATGATGATGAATATCAATTTATAACATAGATAAATAACATGTGTTTTCAATTTATTCTGATGTAAAAAAAGTTTTGTAAAATATAAACAAACAAACAGAAAGTAGTTATAATAATAATTATCATTATTGATGTTGAGTACAAATTTAAGAGATAGCATAATTGCAGAAAGATAAAGTAATTATCAAATTAAATTAAATTTTAAGAAAATATTTTTAAAAGAAACATACATTTTATTTTACAACTTGACAAACAAATTAAAACAAATTGTAGTAAAAGTAAAAAACGCTTTTCTTAAGGGCAATTACCTTCTAAAAATCTATTTATGGATAACTAATAAAAGCTACTTCACTAAATTTAATCGCTCCAATTTCTTAATCTAAATCTACAAACGAAATATTTTCTTGTGAAATCAAAACAAAATTGTGAATCGTTTCCAGAAAATTTAACCCAAAGTAAACTACCCGTTGTAGATTTTCTATAACAAAATGACTTATTCTATACGCGTATGTAAGAATGCTATTAATGAAATGTTTGTATTTATAAAATAACGAAATCGTAAAAGGACGTATTTCACAAAACCGAAAAAAAACTCACCCTAAGAATAAACCACCCATTGTAGATATTTTCATGAATGTTATTTATACAACACTATAAGCGTATTTATGAAATATTGATTCATAACGGGAGAAAATCGCCCTTAAAGAATCACTCCGAAAATAAACTACACCTGCTATATTTTAAAAAACAAATGAGTAACGCCATATTGTCAGATTGTCATTGAAATATTGATTTATGAAATATGAAAAGAATCGCCTGAGTCGTTCTTAATAAAATTGTCCGAAAAAAAAACTAATCCCACCCCAGAGAAACGACTTATACCACAGCATAGGGTTGTTATTCAAAAATTGATTTATGAAATAATTGTATAAATAAAATCGTTAGTGCCGTTTGTAAAAAAACGCAAATTTCGATTTTCAAGTAAATTATCCTTATTTTTAGTGGTACGAAGAAAATTCTAAAAAGAAGAAACTGGAGAATCACATACAAACGTTAAGTTTAAAAGTTTTTCTTGATACATTGAATGGACGGATTGACTTTATTTTGTCATCAGAACGAATGGACGAACAGACGGACAGATGCCGAATAATCACTTTTTTGGTATGTATGGTCAATGAAATGTGTAAATTCGTTTGAAATCTCAAATTTGATTTTCTCACAATCACTATATTTTCTTCTCTTCTTTCGTCGTTTGAAAGTGAAAGGAAACATGGTGAGCGCTCTCACATACATCAATTTATACCTTCCTCGCTTCTCATGTGAATCAAGTGATTGCATATTAGAGCTGTTTCCCTATGCTTTTTTCTAGTCATGCATTCGTGTAAAAATAACTAAAAGTAATTTTCCTGTAAACAAAAATATATATTTTTTAATTTTTAGTACAATTTGTTTCATTTTGTTTGTTATCATTTTCTTTAAAGGAAGTTTGATATTTAAATATTTTATTTTATTGATTACTCTTTACTATGATTTCTTTTATATTTTGTTAATTTTTGAGAGAAAACATTAATAGAACGCATACTTTTCAAAAAAGATGTTATTATTATATTAAATGTGTTATTTAAAAAATACGAAAACCTGAGTGTGTTTCAACTTGTGAATGTTTACCCCTGTGTAATAGATAATCCTGCATTATTCAAGAGTAAAGTTGGTTGCATAAGAGAAACTGATTTTCATGTTTAAAAGCAAGAGATCTAACTTAAAAATACATAAGTGTACTGTACAAAAGTAACAATAAAATATTGTAATGTTACCCGACTTATAACACTGCAAAATTTCATCATTGTATGACGTTGGAAAATGATTGAAATTAAGGTTGCAATATACGGTTTAAGAAACGGTTGAAGCAACTTTAAGTTAAAGAAAAGGTGTAAAAATAAAGTATAATGCGGATTTCTTTACTAAGAACATAGTCATTTGCAATTAAGCTTATTTGAAGATACAAAAAGTTATATCTCTCTAGCTACGTTTTCAGCATACTTATAAGTACAGCCCAACCACTTAACTTTTCCTAGTAGCTATCTATCATTTTAACATTTCTACTCTCCTCTAATGGATCAGTCATTAACCCCCAGTCCAAATTTGTTTGCCTCAGGCAAATAATGACCTGGCTTTCACTCTCTCAGAAAAGAAAATACAACCGGAAAAGAAAGAAAGGAAAAAATAGAAACTGAAATGTTCCCAAATTAGGAATGTTTGAACAAAACATTTTCATTTCAACTGCAAATAAAAAGAAAAAAGAAAAGGAAGATAGGAAGAAAAAATATTAAGCAGTCTCTCATCACTTGTGTTGGTTGTGTAAACAGGAAGTCCTCTACTTGTTCCGAATAATATAATAGAATAAGCTCAAGATCAATAGAAGAAGATAGAGGCAGCTACTTCCGTATTTACTTAACCTATTAAGGAATCCTCCACCAGTCATTTCTCAAGAATTTCTTTTTGTTTTCTTGCTATAACGGTCTTTAACAAAAGCTACAGGAAATTTCTCTTAATCAAAGCTACACTAGCAAGACTAGAACATATAAGATCAACACGAGTTAGAAAATGACTAATTGATTTCTCTAAAATATGAACAATATATTGCTTGAGATAATTACCAGCAAGATACACTGAAGAACTTTAAAAATGATATTTTGTACTTTACATAAGTATGGAAAGGCTTTTTAGAACGTTTGTGTTCAGGTGTGCCCATACGTAAGTTGTAGGCCACAAGCTACGCTCACGAGATTATTTGGGGGGGGGGACAAATTTGCATTGAAAAAGGTATAATCAAACTGGAAAATGATAATTCTTCAGGGAGAAAGGTATATTTGGGGAACAGAATGGTAGATTTGGGGATAACGGTAAATTTGAGTGAAAGAATTTTAAATTTGAAGCTAACGGTAAATTTTGAGTGGAGAATGGTAAATTTTGCGAAAATGGTAAATTTGAGCAGAATAATAAAGATTGCGGGAACAATGTTAAATTTGGAGGAAACATGGTAAATTTTGGGGTGAGAGTGGTAAATTTGAAGAGAACGGTACATTTTCTGAGGACAATAGTAAATTTGGAAATAAAGTAAATTTGAGGAGAATAGTTAATTTTGGGGGGACAATAATAAATTTGTGGACAATAGTAAATTTTGATGGGACATTAGTAAATTTCGGGGGGAAATGGTAAATTTGAGACGAATGGTACATTTTACGTGGACAATAGTAAATTTTGGAAAAAAATAGTAAATTTCAGGAGAATGGTAAATTTTGCGGGGACAATAATAAATTTGGGGGGAAATATAAAGGAAACCAAGAACGTTCTGTCGCTTTTTGTGGAGGCCATTACATCGTGAGTTGATTACGAATGAGAGATAAGGCAAAGGTCAGTTGTTGGTGTGGGTATATCTAACATACTACCTGCTTGTGGCAGTTCAGTTACACCGCCAACTTAAGTAAGGACAGAGTGAACATAGTACCTCCACAGAGCGTCATAAGGGCGTGTATGCTGTACGAGTTCAAAGTGGAGTCAAACGCCGCTGCAGCAGGGCAGAAGATATGCCAGGCCTTTGGTGATGGCGTCATGACTACGCGGACAGCGCAGCGGTACTTTAACAAGTTTAAGGATGGTGATGAAACACTCGAAGACGCACCATGTGCCGGAAGACCAACGCATGTTCAAAATGAAGATCTATAGGCAGCAATTGAGGCGAACAGTGGCCAGTGAGAAACTAGGACTACAATTTAGTGTGAGTGATGAAATAATTCGGCAGCACATTCATCAACTTGCGAAGCACTACAAGTTGGGTCGATGAGTCTCACATGATTTGATTCGTGTAGAAGGCAACAAGATCAGACAATTTTATTTCTTTGCTGTCTCGTCTGAGGAAGGAACCATTTCTGGACAGGATATTGGCATACGATGAGAAGTGGTTCCTGTACGAAGCTCCACGGTGTCATCATCATTAATTAGCATCCCATGAACCGGTTCCAAAACAGCCGAAAACAGAACTGCACCAGAAGAAGGTCCTCCTGTGTGTTTGGTGTATAAAACTTACAAAATAAATAGAAACATTATTTAAAAAGTAGTAAACAAGGAACATAGACAGCATGATAAGTCATCAATTACCGTTGACTTCATTTTTCTAGTCGCTACCTTTACCTATATTTTTGAGTAATTCAAATTCTGGTCATACTGTAATTTCTACGGATGGCAACACTGAAAATTCTTCCGATTCATATTTTCGGGTGTAGAATAACATTATCTATTATTGTGGTAAGTTACATTTTATTATCTCTTTCCACTTACGAAAAACGGGCAAAAGAAAAATTAATAGTTTTTCAAAAATATTTAGTAGTCTGCCCCCTTAAGATTAGTCAACCGCGTACGATATAGAAGAAAATCAAATGAAAGACTAACGAAAGTGCCGAAAGTGGTTAATATTAAAAAATATTAAGTGTCTCAGTATTATTATTATTATTATTATTATTATTATTATTATTATTATTATTATTATTATTATTATTATTATTATTATTATTATATGGTCTAATATGCGTATCTACTTATAGAAAGCATTTGGCAATACCAGTGTAAGAATTTAAACTGCCTTCCTCTTTATACGGCGACACTATATATATATATATATATATATATATATATATATATATATATATATATAACTAATTACACAACCTATTTAGAATAATAATATTTTTTGTATAATAATAATAAAGTTTTTGTTCTCTACGTACATTATGTAGGGTAGTTATCCTAATGGGTGAATAATGCCGAGGGAAATCTTTGGGAACAAAAAGGAAGCCCACTTATTTCTTTGTACAATGAAATGCTCGTTTTCATTGTTCCCTGCAGTGAACAACTAAATGTCGTCGGACGTACTTTATGGCTGCAAACAACTGTTTGGTAAAACGTGCATAGAATGTTGTTGGCAAATGTTCTCGTTTTTATTTCTAACGTAGACATATACATATATATATAAAACTTAACGTAATTTATGTCATTTGTTAAAGACTTTCTCTCTGTAGGAGATTTGTTTATACTTACCCCACTTATATTGTTCCAAAGATTCCTTCCATTGTACGTACATACAAACATGATAAGTACGCTGATGCAGGCAAGTGCCTTCTTTTTTTAGCTACATTTTATGATTATACTTTCAGGCTGGACACTATTGCTGAAATAATGTGTGCGTAGTATCAAGATGAAGAAAAAATAGAAAGTTCAGTGTCCTTACTTGAATGATGACTTAACATTTGATTTTTCTATAAGTCTGGAGTTTCAGTATTACGCATACACATGCAGGACTGAAATCTATCTAGATTATTATCATCACATATTGATTTGTGCCAATTTAGGAAATTTTACCTAAATATTAGACATAAAACAAAGATTTTTCAAGAATGTTTTTCTTTAAAATGTTCAAGTAATACACCATAAATTTGAAATTTGTAATTATTTAGTAAGTTTCATAATTGGGGAAAGAAATTGTTCTTCATTGATTTTATCAGATTTTTATGACAAGTTCACACAACATGTACAGTATAACGTAGCTAATGAACAAATTCCAATCATTTAGTTTCGTATAACTCTAATGTTTAATAACAGGTTTATATTCTATGTATCATTATCAGTATACGCTATATTTATAACATAGCTAATCAAACAATCGTCCTGTTATTTACTTTATTATGGCTCAAATAAACATTTAACAGGTTCGTATTATGTATTTTTAGTTCTAAATAACAATTACAGAGTTCTATTTTTGTTTTTTGCGAAAATTTGAATAGATCGAAACTTTAAACTTGATGGACCATAACATAAGAATCATATACCTACATACCATAATATTTGGCATGCTTTTATAATAGGTCAAAGCGTATTACCATCCGAAGTTCAATTCGAATCGGATGAGTTTAATCAATGATTACGATAATTTATACTATTTTTGCGACTCATTTTTTTAAAAACAGAAACAAAATAAAATGTAACACGCTACCGATATAATAAGGTCTCTACTATTATTTAAAATAGATCCGCCCTCAATAACAATTTTTTTGAGTTCTTTTTCATTTCGCCGTTGATTGACAACTGAAAAAGAGAGTTAAAATTCATTATTTTCATCGGTCGTTCCACTGAACATTAAGCATTAGTACTCGTATTTAATGGTTAGTGTTTGTTTGGATTGAGCAGACATGTATACTTTGGAGCTTTTAAGATATTTTAAGATTTCTTTTATAATTATTCAATTCATCGTTTTATACAGGGTGATCTTTTTTAAAACTCACGGATTTTATTTGGGTCTAGAATTTCTAACTGAAATCCGATTTTCATGTGATTTGTGGCAAATGATCAAGGAAGGATGGGAGATTTATGGGACTATGTTTATGGTTTAAATTCACCCGGGGTAATATCGACCATGTCTCAAGAAAAACAGCAAATATTCGCCAGTGTACCTTATAATTGGAATGAGGTTTTGGACTTTTGAAGCGATATTGCAGAATACAAATTAAGTGGTAGTGGGAATACCCATAAATCACATGTTGAATAACGACGCGAGCCGGTTTCTTGCGACAAACGATGAAGAGATTTCTTAGGCGAATTAAGGAGTCGATAACTGACATCTTCCATAACATCCATCTGCGTGGCCCGATGCTTCCCTGTCTCACTCAGAAGCGATCCTGTTTCTTCCAATTTATTCACTAGCGACCATATAATGTTCTTGTCTGGGGCAGAACGTGAGGCAAATTTGTTTCTAAATGCTCTAGGCATAGCAACAACAAGATTCTGTTCTCCAAAAACTTTTAACGATAAATTCATGTTGCTACAAAGAGGTCTATTCTCACATGCCCTGATCATACTCACACAGTACCATAGAACTGTACAGCACAATTCCCAATACAATGGCCTAGTTTCCTGTTTCTTATAGACCTTCGTGAGGTTGTCATCTAATGAAGAAAACTCAAATCTTCACACCGCACCGCACCTCATTCCAATTATAAGGTACACTGGCGAATATTTGCTGCTTTTCTTGAGGTGTAGCCGGTTTTACACCGGATGAATTTAAACCAGTAAACACAGTTCCATAAATCTCCCATTCCTCCTTGATCATTTGCTACAAACCGCATGAAAATCGGACTTCAGTTAGAAATTCTACACTCAAATGAAATCCGCGAGTTTTAAAAAAAATCAGCATGTATAATGAATATAGTGCTCAGATGCGCAGTAGATCATTTGGTGAAAATTATATTAGATTCAAAGTAGATTCACCATAGTGAATCCATTCAATGAAAACATAGGTAGTTTCGTTACATGGCGATGGACAACAGTTTTGGAAAACAATCAATACGTTGTTATCAATAATGTTAATAACATCTGTAAAAAAATAAGTAAACGCAAATACTTAAATGCAGTACAGTGGTGACTTACCGACAACACCAGAACCAGTGGCGTACGGAGGTTTCCTGACTGCACGTAAAGTCATCCGATATATTTTCATTTTAAGGTTTTCTCGGAGTACTCCCGTTTCTTCCCACGATCTCGTTTCACCTTTTCTTCCATCATTTTTACTTGCCTTTATCACCCATCTCCCTTAGCCTAATCCACATAATCTGGGACATTAAACTGAGAGATTTATTTTAATTTAATTAATTTTGAAATATATCCCCCTCAGGATTCTGCCGCCTACAGTCGGACAATTTGTCCATGCCGACCAGATGCCGCGGTCGGATTGCCGGCGCCAGACGCCGGCGTCTTTCAGCGTGATTTTCTACCGCGACGAATAGTTGCCTTGTCGAGCAGTCGGCAAACAGCCGGAAATGAGAATTAAATGCGCCGGTGACGCCGTCGGAAAGTTGTCTTGCCGAGCAGTCGGCAAACAGCCGTAAAAGCGCAGTAAATGCGCCGGCGCCGCTGTACAAAAGAGGCCGGCATAAGGAGTCGGCAAAGGGTCGGAAAGAGGCCTTTCCGACTGTTTTGCCGACTCTGATGGTCGGCAACAGTCGGCAAAGGGCATTTTATTTTACGATTTTCGATCGTTTGCAGCCTCGGCAAAAGGTCGATAACTTTGAAGAAGTAGATCCTCTTGTCACCGTGGACCGGTGCCGGCTGCCTTCGGCGTCCCGCCACCGTCAACGGCAGCAATCCTTCTTTCCGACCGCGACTTCCTGATGTAGTAGGTAAGATCTGATAAGTAGAAGTATTTATTGCTAATCATACTTTACAGTAGAGAATCTAAGATAAGTAGAATGTTTATGTCATAAAGCAAAGGGAGTTAATTTGTAGTGGTATACTCAAAATTCAGCATAC
This sequence comes from Thermobia domestica, assembly GCF_964235325.1. Taxonomy (NCBI): domain Eukaryota; kingdom Metazoa; phylum Arthropoda; class Insecta; order Zygentoma; family Lepismatidae; genus Thermobia; species Thermobia domestica. The sequence goes on from NC_137456.1 coordinate 93,215,965, forward strand.
GAATAGTGCATATGCAATACCGCGGATCGTCCGCGTTGAGGCAACAAATGAATACAAAATCTGGCAAAACACTCCCAAGTAAGCGTTTGTGCTATGATATTATTAAAGTTTGCATAAATATAGAAACTTTAAATCTTCTTTAACGATAGGTACGAATTCTACCTTGTTGGGTTTGCAGTGTCACATGTTTCCAGTGAAAATGCCCTTAATTTTGGGGACAGTAAGAAAATTTAAAAAACGGACCCAAGGAATCTCATTAAGACCTTAAATTTAAACTTCGGAGTGGACACGTTGGACGGTACGCCCTCTAGGCGAGTGAACATATTTACATTTAAATTAATTGAAATCTCAAATTCAAATTAATTTCGCCATCAGCATACTTATCTCTCGTATCGTCGCTTGAAAGTAAAAATGTTGCAATTCTTAAAATCATTCATATATATATTAACGTATTTTAAGCGGTATCATATCGCAGTTTGCAACGCGAAAGTATGAAAATGCGATACAAATTGAAATTTGTATCACAAATTGCGATGTATCTGCCTCTCATTATTACCACCAAAGCTAAAATAAGAAGCAAGTTGAAAAGATATTACTATTATTTCAAGAAACTTTTCTTGGAAGGGTCGGTTGGTTCAAGGAAAAATGCATCGACTTTGGATTACAGAACACTTTTCCAGTCTCTATCTCCTTCCCTTTGTTGGTTTTTTGCTAGTGGGTCATCCTTCAAACCTTCTCAGGTTTCGAATCATCCTACCCTTGTTCCTGAGTGTAATAAAAAATATACACTCATGTCCAAAATTATTGTCACATATCTATAACTATCTTCTTGTAAGAATATAATTTGATAATGATTTTGCAGGGTACTTTTAATATTGATATACTATGTGTATAATTGGAAAATGTATATTTATGGTAAATTTCACAGGAAAAGAATTATAAATACGAAAATTATAATGAATAAACTAAAATATTGATATATGGACAAGAAAATTTTATTTTCGTTTTATTGTTCTTATTTACTGCTCTTTTGACTTGAAATTTGCCACATACATGTCTTTGCCGATTATACACATACTAACATTATAAGAAATACCGGGTGATTTCGTTATCAAATTATATTCCTAGAACTTCATATTTATAGACATGCGACAATAATTTTGGACATGAGTGTATCTTGAAGAAAAGGCGTATTGGCAGCACAGAAAACAAGTTCAAATTATGTTGGACCTACTCGATATATAGTGTAGTATAAATGAAGTTAGGATATGGATAATAAAATGCGGAAGTGCGTACAGTAGATCACCGATACAGTAACGGCATTCTTCAGCGCCGAAAATATATAAAAATACACTCGTCTTTCTCTTTTCATTTATCATTTGAAGTACTGATATACCGGATGCCCATTCACGCCCCTTGTAAAAGCCACCAACATACAGTAATTGCAAGATTTCTTCTCGCGATACCCACGAACCCAACTCAAAAAGAACATCCCGACCAAAGTTACTTACTCTCCCTCTCAATAATTATTCTATAATTACTCATTATAGTACAGAAAATGCAATACAAATTTTAGAAATTGCGATACAAATTGAAATTTGTATTGCAATTAACATTTTGTGTAGCAAATTGACATTAGTCGTCTTTTCTCTTATTCCTTAAATATTCTATCACTTCACACGCCTTTTGGTTTCACCGCTCCCTTTGGAAACGAAAACGTCTCCTGGGATGCGTTAACACTCACGTTGTGAGCCACTGATTTAACTCACTTTCTAATACATTTTGTGCCTTGCAACATTAACACTCTACTACTGAAATACTATGCTCCCTTACAGATTAGGAACTCACTAAGTTGATTACATAAAACTAGGGCTTATAAAAGGAGATAATAAATTATGATTTTCTTGATTTGCGCAGAATGATGCTGAGTTTTCTCAGCGGTAATGACAAGTTTGGATTTGTAACTCACACTCTTATCACAAGTAAAGTATTTTCTTGTTCATATTATACTTCCCTGCCATACACATTCCTACTTATCTTCATCTTTCAACCACTTTGATTCAGAAAATATTTGAATTGGTAATTTAACACAAGAGAAATATCTACTCAAGCTTTGGTAGGTCATAAGCAGATAACTAGATTCAGATTGCGTCCATCTCGTTTATATGACGCTGTTTTATGATCCACTTACCGTAGCAACGGGGTTACTGTTCTCATATGTTGTCTACTCAATGTGTGTTTACAGCGGAATAAAATGAGAACTTTTTTTCTTCCCTACATGCTGTAAATTATAATGGAGTGATATGGGGACATAACATGAGAACAGGCAATAGACCGTCACGTTTTATATTTGTCCAACACATAAAGGCGCAGTATTATCCACCATACGGCCATGTATAAGCTTTTAATGAATTAATCAATTATTCAAGTCACTCACTCCATCACAGCCTTCTTTCAGAGCTAACAGCAACAGTTGCAAGTGTCTATAAAAACAATAACAGATCACCATGATTCGAATGCTTACCGTTATTACCAAAAAAGAGGCAAATTATTCAATTAAACATTTCTTAATAACATGTGTTCTCATCAAACATAATTTTTCTATAATTTATATCATGATATCTTATTTTAGGGAAGAACACACTTTCATTCATAAAATATTGACTTCTCTTAGCAGGAAACGAACTCTTCCTGCCATTAAAATTTTTCTTAAGGGAGGAGTTGTATTAATGGGTGCAGATTGACTTTAGGAATGCTGAATATAAATACAGCTTGTGGGCATATGTCATAAACACGACAGTGCTAGAAACATGAACTAACTTGTGCAAGGTGGCCACTAAAAAGCAAGAATTCTATCTAACAGAGCTAAAACAGTAGCGTAGCAGGAAGGCCCACGTGAGTAGTAGTTTGTGAGTAGTTTGTGAGTAGTTGAAGTGTCTCCGCCGATTGAAAATGCCGCCGACTGTAAGAAAACCAACGGACATGGTATTATTCACCACAAACTTACTGGGCCGTTGAACGGCAGACTTCAAGATGGCCGTCATGATGGCCGTCATCAGAGACATTGGGTATACGCATAAACGAGGATGGAGGAGAACACTTCATACAGCATAAAAGCACACACCGTTTGTTTCTTCTGTACGCCACAGCGTTACGACACTTCTATGACCATTTTGTTCACTGCCTTTGCATATCACTTTACTTCATCACGTCTTTCCTGTGGAGTACTTCGTGGTAAATAGCACACTTTTCATTTCGTATTTCAGCCTTGTTATACATGTGAGAGGTAAGATCTCGATACATTTTGATTACTTACAAGTTACAATCCCATTGTGAAATCAAGTAACATATTTCTGCCGCAGATTTTACAAATTGATGCCCCTCTGAAATAGTATAGCACCATTTATTTAGCCCCTAATTTAAACGACATAATGCTTAGCGTGTTTATTAAGCAAATACCGTTTCGAAATTCGGCTGCTGCAGCTCTGCAGTCGGCATTTCGCCCATGCGCGCTGTGTGCCTATATCTTTTGGAAGCCACAGATGCAATTACGGAAGCATTCGACGGTGTTTACGTTTGTTTGTGAGTAGTTAAAGTGTCTCCGCCGATTGAAAATGCCGCCGACTGTAAGAAAACCAACGGACATGGTATTATCCACCACAAACTTACTGGGCCGTTGAACGGCAGACTTCAAGATGGCCGTCATGATGGTATAATACAGTAATAGATGCGGTTTTACCTTATTATCCATACCCAAGATGTGGTGTCATTTTCTCTTGCCTTTCTAAACTTACAAAGTATTTTTGCCTCATACTGTATATTATTAATGCATTGAAAACTTGTGCTCGGTTGGCTACTATTGAATATTATTCAATTGAGAAAAAGTTCAAATGAGAAACTTTTTCTCACGGGGTGCTTTGGTATGATCTAGAACCACTTTAGAGAGTGAGACTCAAATAAACCTTGGAAGTCAAAAATAAGGATCAATCTAACTAACTAACTAAGTCTATAGCCTATGGAATACGAAGTTTCAATGCCGCGTTCATAAAAGCTCTGCACTGACTTCTATCCTTAGCCAACTGGATCCAGTTTCTACTTTGTATTACTATTTCTGAGAGATTCTACTTTGTATTACTATTTCTGAGAGATTCATCTTAATATTGTTCCCCATTCGCGCCTAGGCATTCCTAATGGTCATTTTCCGATTGGTCTTTCAGTTAAGACTTTGAATAATGACCACTCTAAATTATATAGGCCTACGTAAAAAATAGTTTCTTTCTTGAAAATATCAAATTAATGTTATGTCAAAATATATTTTCTCACTTAATTACTACAGTATTTAATGCACTTACTATAATTAATAAAGTTGTGAATGTGCGTCAATAATAATTATTTTACATGAAGAATTATGTGCATTAAGATATGTATATTTACGACTTCCTTGTATGGCGGCCGGGGGGCACGGTGGCTCAGTGATAGAGCGTTCACCTTCGGTGCTTGGGGTCCCTGGCTCGATTCCAGCTCGCGCCGTGTGAACTTTGTGGTGGACAAACACCGTGCTCGTGGGTTTTCTCGGGGTTCTCCCGTTTCCTCCCACTTTCTTCATTCCAACATTTCATTCATATCTCATCATCACCATCTCCTTTAGCCTAACCGGCATAACCGTGGGACGTAAAACTTAAAGATTTCATTTCATTTTTTGTATGGCGGCCTTTTGCCTCTCTCCCCCTCTCCTGCGGGCATTTCTGCCTGCACAATCTTAGTTTTTTGGCCCATTGATATACTGTATATGGGGAAGCATTCTTCTCTGTTTTTCGAAATTAATTCGGCCGACATACGGACAGATAGGGTATGAAACTCTTTAATAAAAGAGCTCCCTCGTGGCTAAGCGGTTAGCGTACGCGCCTTTGGCGTGGGAGACCTGGGTTCGATTGCTGGTGGGAGCTCATGTGGTTCGGATTCCACGTTAAGCTTTCGATCCACGTCTCATATAACCTCACTGCTGAAAGGGACGCTAAACTAAAAATCCATCAATCTTTTAATAGAAGCTAAAGCAAAAATTGAAGACTAAAACAGCATTTTAAAAGCGGTCTCTTGTCCGAAGTTCAATGTTTGTCACTATCACATCTTTTTATCAAATACTTAAACCAGAAAGTATCAAAATATATGGGACAAAAGGATGATAAACAATAAGGATATTTCCACAGGAGATCGTATTATAAATTGCTTTGTGCCATAGAAATAGTCACTATTTGTTGAAAATTTTCATTCGAGAAAGGCAAAGTAAAACTAATTTACTGAGCATTGCGTCTTATAAAAATGGAAATATCACTTTTTAAATTTAATCGTTTATATTATTTCGTCATAAATGACAATAGTGGATTGTTTGTTTACTCTAAAGTTACTGAAAATTCAGTTTAGAGTTACATTGAAAAAATAAATCATTTTTATTTTTCAACAAATACAATTACTTTTTTCTGTTGACATTTTGAAAGTTTGAAATTCCCTTTTTGTACGTCATTTCGTCTACTTCGTTTATTCATTTTGAAGTATTTTATTACGGAATTATACCGTTCTTCCTGATTCTTTAGGTAATTGAATTGAATGTTACTCTGTGTATTCATTTTTTTGAATTTTTTTTAGTCTTGTCTTCTATACCATAGGGAGTTAAAATCTCTTTAGAAATCATATGAAGAGGATGGAAGCGAATAGACTTCCGCCTTCCATTAGAAAAGAAAACATATGAAAAAGGACAAGCAAAATGAATCTGGGTTAGTGACGGGAATTTCTCTCTTATCCTGAGTTCGTTGACCGACGGAAGAAAGGGTGAATCACTTGCTTTTTCATTTTTCACTTTTCTAACCACTACTTTTTTGGTTCTTTTTTTCCTTCTCCCTTGTGACATTCTTAAGCGGAAGTGTTGAATTCTGAAAAGGAATCCCAGATTCAGTGTGAACATTTTCTGCTTTTCTTCTCTGTTGCTAATGTAATTGCTAGCCATATATATATATATATATATATATATATATATATATATATATATATATATATATATATACGCACATATACTTTCACTGAACAAAGAGGAACAGCTCTACATAATTCTTCAATAAAAGAGAAAGATGAAGATTTTGATGGTAAATACTCAGTGTATTTATAACGATAAAAAAAAGAATGTACCAAGGAATGGTGTAAATTTCTATTCAAATTTTTCAGTCTTATGCCATATATGACATGAAGATACACATCGAGGGGAAATGGTGACTGAACAGCGACAGAACTAACTGAAGTTGTTTTTCGTAGCGCTTTGACGTGACGCATGGCGTAGTGTTGTCTTTGATCCCTTTTTTAAGGTTTTATAACAGGTATTTAAGCAGTGTTTTTATTGGTCAAGCATTGACCAAAGAACACCCCAGATGTATTTTTGAAACAGATGATAAACTTAACGGCGCCAAGTGGGTTCAGAGGGGCGTGACGTATTTTTACTTAAGGAAAATTTCAAAAAAATTTCACACCCTTAGTTTTCAAGTTATCACATTTAAATTTTACATACGGATTACGCGAAGTTTTGAGTATTTCTCAATTTGTTTTGAGATCTCTAGAGTCACAAACTATTCCGAACCCGGGGCCGGGACCGAGGGGCACAACTATTCCGAGGGTGTGTTTTTTTCAGAGAAAAAAATCCGTTTTTTCCCGAATTTCCCGGTTCAGGTGTATGATAAGAACATGTAAGTGGTACCGTTAGAAAGGACATTTTACTGAAGAAAATGGCGTTTAACCATAACTCTAGTACAAATAGTAATGTCGCAGAAAATTCTTAATATTTTATATATAAATTTATATGGGTTACCTTCAAATTTTCAAAATTTAAACTGCCCTTTGTTTCCAAGATATCAGATTGAAATTTGCACACGCGTTGTGTACATAACTACGTATTTTCCAAGAGATTTTCAGATCCCTACGTGAAGCCAGGCCAGAGGGGCGTAAAATGTTTGATTTTTGTTTTCAAAAAAACTACGTTTTCCTCGATTTTCTCGTGTCTTGTGTATGAACGGACAAGCAATGCTTTATTCTTAAAACAAAGAGGCATAAACCATGATTCTATAATAAATAATAAGGAAATAGTAGCTCTTTGACTGAAAGTCTAAAATTTACTTCAAAAAGTGGAAATCCTAAAACTTTTTACTCTTATGTCATATATGACATGAAGGTAAACATAGAGGGGGAACAATGACTAAACAGCGACCCAATTAATTGCCTGTGGACTTTGTGGTGGACAAACACCGTACTCGTGGGTTTTCTTGGGGTTCTCCCGTTTTCTCCCACTTTCGTCATTCCACCATTTCACTCATCTCTCATCATCATCGTCTCCTTTAGCCTAACCGGCATAATCGTGGGACGTAAAACTTAAAGATTTCATTTTTTCAATTAACTGCACTTGTTTTTTGTAGTTCGTATTTTATTTGTTCTCGAAACCCGTTCGAACTTTTGAATTTTTCGATATACGAATGAAGATTGACGGGCGAAATAATGGTAAGTGAACGTAAGCAATTCTTATATCCAAAATAATTGAAGAAAATTTTGTCTGCAGTATTTTACTATTTACCTAGGTATAATAAATGTAATAATAAGTAGAATTAAAGATTTCGATGATTTTGCATCTTTTTTCCCGATGAATAAAAACATTAATCATTACAATATAATTTTCTTTCATTAAAAATCGAGAAATTTAGAACATATTTGTTGTAGCAATTTTTTTTGAATTTTTTAAACCAATTTCTGTATATAAATGCATTTTTGTTTGACAGTTTTGGCATATTTACTTAATTTTTAGTATTTGTTCATCATTTTAACTGCATACCTTATAAAAGTTCACGGGAAAGTTGTAAAAATGAAACAAAATACAATAGAATATTTTCTAAGTCAAGTTCACTTCACATAAAGAAAAAGAAACATCGAGTTTTTTCTGCCTTCGAATTCTGAATTGATGATAGTTGTAATTGTTATATGAATCACATTTCCCCTCTTACCCTTTGCCCTTTCGCATTTAACTATGTAAATATTTTTAGATCGTTTGTGAGATAGATTAACGGTTGATTCTGTCGGTTTTGTACAGAGTGCAGCTTTGTTATTGCAAAATGTTTAATATTAAAGAAGTGCACATCTCCGATACTAAACAGCTTTGTTTCTGAGTGTGATGATGGAAAAGGTTTTACCTTGTATGGCTCTATTCTCTGTTCTAAAGTATGTGATACGACAGTTGGAACTGAAAGAAAATATTTACTGCAGAACAGTATGTGCATTTGCAGGGGAAGAAACATAAACTTGGGTTTACGATACGTGTGAACAAAAAAAGCAATGCAACAACTGCTTGGGTAGCGACATTAAATAATTCTGTAAGGTATTGTGTAAGGCATTTACCTGTGCTGACATTCTTTGAGTAAAGTGGACAATCTATAATTACTTGCATTTTTAGAAAAATACACTTTTAAACCCCTCACTAATTTTTGACATTAAGGATGAACTATGTAAAAATGATTTATGAAATAGCAATGCTAATATTAGGCATGAATGGAAGACAAATAAATATAGGTGCTCATGTAAGTAATTCTTTGTAACATGTGATTCGGAAGGACGCAATGTTGTTAAGGTTGTTATCAAAGTAATGGAACACGATGGGCGTGGTAAAAATGTTTCTTCTAAACTATGACATTCTGGAAAATGTTAATCATTCCACCATCAGCAAATTACTTGATAAATCAACGCATCTGTTATGGCCTGTATCTTTCAATACGAGAATATGCAGTTGTTTGTAACAAACGCCGCGCCGTACATGGTGGAGTCAGCAAACCCACTGCAGGCGCTATATTCAAAACGCATTGGTCTAAATTGCCTTGTACTCGTGGTTTCCACAGAGTGGCTGAAAAAGTACTGGTTTAATTTTTCGAGGTTAACAAGACGAAAGAAGTTCTCGTTAAATCACCATCATCTGTAGCTGCTATTAAACTTGAGCATCCTGAACTTCCCCTACCACTTGCCCAGTTCTAGCCAAGTAGGTAACTAGAAACGTGTATATACTACTGTGAAAATGTCATGCTGTAAAGACTATTATAAATTCCTTCATAAATTATTCACTTTATGATAGTAAAAGAAGTAACAAATTATTTAAGACAATTGCGTAAAAACAAGATGGCGACATCATTGTAACTTGCTCTCATACATTTTATCATATCTCTATTTTCCACCTAGATTATTACTTTGGTTATATTTTGTAGAGTTTATCACTTATTAGGTTCCACACTTGTAGACCACCTTGTGTAGATATACGTATATCATAGAGATGTACGTATGCTATACTATGTTGTTTTTATTCAGACAAAAGACTAGTTTTGAAAATGGTTGAGGAAAGTGGTAACCTCTCTTGCCCTTTTTCATATTATTTTTCGCATCTTTTCCCTTCCTTTTTTTCCCATCAAAAGTTTATCTAAAAATTCTAAGGATGACAAATAAAAATAACATAAAAAAGAATTTTTACAAAAACAGTATCCCCTCATGTATAGTTGTACGTAATCTTTTTTAGTATTAATATAGAATTATTTGTTTTATTTAGTGGCTTTTATATATTTGTTTTCTGAGCTGCTTTGGCTCAGTGGTTAAAAGCTTACTTCAGGGGCATGGAGTATCTGTTTTCATCTCAGCTCTAGTCAAGTGGACTTTGTTGTGGAGGAGCATCATGTGCATGGATCTTCTCAGGGTTCTCCTGTTTTCTCCTACTTTCTCCATTTCACCATTTCGTCCATTATCCTCATAACTGTTTCCCTTAATCTTTAAGAACACTTCAAAAGTTTACATATTTAATGGCCAGCGATTATCCTCTAGCATTTATGATATGTACAATTTGCTGGGAAGCTACACGTTGTTCTTTTTTCTTTCATCTTACTATGAGTGAATTTTGCATTTCACATACTTGAAATTCTATAATAGATTTATTATCATCATCATAGGTATTCTGCCATGATTGGCAGGTCACTGGCTGCAACTGAGAAGCTTCCATGCTCAACGGTTTTCCGTTAAACTCTTCGTCTTCACGCATCTTTTTTGTGTTTTGATTACATCCATTATTTGTAGTCTCTTTCACCCCTCCCTCTCTTTCCTGCCACCATACTCTCTAACTCGTCCATCATGATAAAGTTCCTTCTTAGGCTATGTCCCAACCAGTTTCTCTTCTTCTTAATAATAATATTTAAAATTGTTCTTTTTCCCCAATATTCCTAATATCCACTCATTCGTTTCCAACTCAATCCACATAATTTGCTCCATTCTTCTTCACACCCAGATTTCGAAAGCTTCCAGTCGTTTTAATCATTTTTGCGTAATGTTCATGTTTCTGACCCATACAGTACAATACTCCACACGAAGCATTTTATAAGTTTTTCTATCAGTTCTTTATTCAAGGTCACACAAAATAATGTTTTCTTCCTCCTAAATGCTTCTTTCGCCATCTTCATATCATTACTAATAATACTACCCAGGTATGGAAAACTAGTCACCTGTTCCGTTTTCTCCCCTCCTTCTATATTTGATAACAAAGCACTATAGAAAACCAAAATAATCTTGAATTTCTCTAGAAGTATTCATCTCTCTTTCTATTCCAATAAAAAGAAATACATTATTATTATTATTATTATTATTATTATTATTATTATTATTATTATTATTATTATTATTATTATTATTATTATTATTATTATTACAACATGAACTAACTTGTGCAAGGTGGCCACTAAAAAGCAAGAATTCTATCTAACAGAGCTAAAACAGTAGCGTAGCAGGAAGGCCCACGTGAGTAGTAGTTTGTGAGTAGTTTGTGAGTAGTTGAAGTGTCTCCGCCGATTGAAAATGCCGCCGACTGTAAGAAAACCAACGGACATGGTATTATTCACCACAAACTTACTGGGCCGTTGAACGGCAGACTTCAAGATGGCCGTCATGATGGCCGTCATCAGAGACATTGGGTATACGCATAAACGAGGATGGAGGAGAACACTTCATACAGCATAAAAGCACACACCGTTTGTTTCTTCTGTACGCCACAGCGTTACGACACTTCTATGACCATTTTGTTCACTGCCTTTGCATATCACTTTACTTCATCACGTCTTTCCTGTGGAGTACTTCGTGGTAAATAGCACACTTTTCATTTCGTATTTCAGCCTTGTTATACATGTGAGAGGTAAGATCTCGATACATTTTGATTACTTACAAGTTACAATCCCATTGTGAAATCAAGTAACATATTTCTGCCGCAGATTTTACAAATTGATGCCCCTCTGAAATAGTATAGCACCATTTATTTAGCCCCTAATTTAAACGACATAATGCTTAGCGTGTTTATTAAGCAAATACCGTTTCGAAATTCGGCTGCTGCAGCTCTGCAGTCGGCATTTCGCCCATGCGCGCTGTGTGCCTATATCTTTTGGAAGCCACAGATGCAATTACGGAAGCATTCGACGGTGTTTACGTTTGTTTGTGAGTAGTTAAAGTGTCTCCGCCGATTGAAAATGCCGCCGACTGTAAGAAAACCAACGGACATGGTATTATCCACCACAAACTTACTGGGCCGTTGAACGGCAGACTTCAAGATGGCCGTCATGATGGTATAATACAGTAATAGATGCGGTTTTACCTTATTATCCATACCCAAGATGTGGTGTCATTTTCTCTTGCCTTTCTAAACTTACAAAGTATTTTTGCCTCATACTGTATATTATTAATGCATTGAAAACTTGTGCTCGGTTGGCTACTATTGAATATTATTCAATTGAGAAAAAGTTCAAATGAGAAACTTTTTCTCACGGGGTGCTTTGGTATGATCTAGAACCACTTTAGAGAGTGAGACTCAAATAAACCTTGGAAGTCAAAAATAAGGATCAATCTAACTAACTAACTAAGTCTATAGCCTATGGAATACGAAGTTTCAATGCCGCGTTCATAAAAGCTCTGCACTGACTTCTATCCTTAGCCAACTGGATCCAGTTTCTACTTTGTATTACTATTTCTGAGAGATTCTACTTTGTATTACTATTTCTGAGAGATTCATCTTAATATTGTTCCCCATTCGCGCCTAGGCATTCCTAATGGTCATTTTCCGATTGGTCTTTCAGTTAAGACTTTGAATAATGACCACTCTAAATTATATAGGCCTACGTAAAAAATAGTTTCTTTCTTGAAAATATCAAATTAATGTTATGTCAAAATATATTTTCTCACTTAATTACTACAGTATTTAATGCACTTACTATAATTAATAAAGTTGTGAATGTGCGTCAATAATAATTATTTTACATGAAGAATTATGTGCATTAAGATATGTATATTTACGACTTCCTTGTATGGCGGCCGGGGGGCACGGTGGCTCAGTGATAGAGCGTTCACCTTCGGTGCTTGGGGTCCCTGGCTCGATTCCAGCTCGCGCCGTGTGAACTTTGTGGTGGACAAACACCGTGCTCGTGGGTTTTCTCGGGGTTCTCCCGTTTCCTCCCACTTTCTTCATTCCAACATTTCATTCATATCTCATCATCACCATCTCCTTTAGCCTAACCGGCATAACCGTGGGACGTAAAACTTAAAGATTTCATTTCATTTTTTGTATGGCGGCCTTTTGCCTCTCTCCCCCTCTCCTGCGGGCATTTCTGCCTGCACAATCTTAGTTTTTTGGCCCATTGATATACTGTATATGGGGAAGCATTCTTCTCTGTTTTTCGAAATTAATTCGGCCGACATACGGACAGATAGGGTATGAAACTCTTTAATAAAAGAGCTCCCTCGTGGCTAAGCGGTTAGCGTACGCGCCTTTGGCGTGGGAGACCTGGGTTCGATTGCTGGTGGGAGCTCATGTGGTTCGGATTCCACGTTAAGCTTTCGATCCACGTCTCATATAACCTCACTGCTGAAAGGGACGCTAAACTAAAAATCCATCAATCTTTTAATAGAAGCTAAAGCAAAAATTGAAGACTAAAACAGCATTTTAAAAGCGGTCTCTTGTCCGAAGTTCAATGTTTGTCACTATCACATCTTTTTATCAAATACTTAAACCAGAAAGTATCAAAATATATGGGACAAAAGGATGATAAACAATAAGGATATTTCCACAGGAGATCGTATTATAAATTGCTTTGTGCCATAGAAATAGTCACTATTTGTTGAAAATTTTCATTCGAGAAAGGCAAAGTAAAACTAATTTACTGAGCATTGCGTCTTATAAAAATGGAAATATCACTTTTTAAATTTAATCGTTTATATTATTTCGTCATAAATGACAATAGTGGATTGTTTGTTTACTCTAAAGTTACTGAAAATTCAGTTTAGAGTTACATTGAAAAAATAAATCATTTTTATTTTTCAACAAATACAATTACTTTTTTCTGTTGACATTTTGAAAGTTTGAAATTCCCTTTTTGTACGTCATTTCGTCTACTTCGTTTATTCATTTTGAAGTATTTTATTACGGAATTATACCGTTCTTCCTGATTCTTTAGGTAATTGAATTGAATGTTACTCTGTGTATTCATTTTTTTGAATTTTTTTTAGTCTTGTCTTCTATACCATAGGGAGTTAAAATCTCTTTAGAAATCATATGAAGAGGATGGAAGCGAATAGACTTCCGCCTTCCATTAGAAAAGAAAACATATGAAAAAGGACAAGCAAAATGAATCTGGGTTAGTGACGGGAATTTCTCTCTTATCCTGAGTTCGTTGACCGACGGAAGAAAGGGTGAATCACTTGCTTTTTCATTTTTCACTTTTCTAACCACTACTTTTTTGGTTCTTTTTTTCCTTCTCCCTTGTGACATTCTTAAGCGGAAGTGTTGAATTCTGAAAAGGAATCCCAGATTCAGTGTGAACATTTTCTGCTTTTCTTCTCTGTTGCTAATGTAATTGCTAGCCATATATATATATATATATATATATATATATATATATATATATATATATACGCACATATACTTTCACTGAACAAAGAGGAACAGCTCTACATAATTCTTCAATAAAAGAGAAAGATGAAGATTTTGATGGTAAATACTCAGTGTATTTATAACGATAAAAAAAAGAATGTACCAAGGAATGGTGTAAATTTCTATTCAAATTTTTCAGTCTTATGCCATATATGACATGAAGATACACATCGAGGGGAAATGGTGACTGAACAGCGACAGAACTAACTGAAGTTGTTTTTCGTAGCGCTTTGACGTGACGCATGGCGTAGTGTTGTCTTTGATCCCTTTTTTAAGGTTTTATAACAGGTATTTAAGCAGTGTTTTTATTGGTCAAGCATTGACCAAAGAACACCCCAGATGTATTTTTGAAACAGATGATAAACTTAACGGCGCCAAGTGGGTTCAGAGGGGCGTGACGTATTTTTACTTAAGGAAAATTTCAAAAAAATTTCACACCCTTAGTTTTCAAGTTATCACATTTAAATTTTACATACGGATTACGCGAAGTTTTGAGTATTTCTCAATTTGTTTTGAGATCTCTAGAGTCACAAACTATTCCGAACCCGGGGCCGGGACCGAGGGGCACAACTATTCCGAGGGTGTGTTTTTTTCAGAGAAAAAAATCCGTTTTTTCCCGAATTTCCCGGTTCAGGTGTATGATAAGAACATGTAAGTGGTACCGTTAGAAAGGACATTTTACTGAAGAAAATGGCGTTTAACCATAACTCTAGTACAAATAGTAATGTCGCAGAAAATTCTTAATATTTTATATATAAATTTATATGGGTTACCTTCAAATTTTCAAAATTTAAACTGCCCTTTGTTTCCAAGATATCAGATTGAAATTTGCACACGCGTTGTGTACATAACTACGTATTTTCCAAGAGATTTTCAGATCCCTACGTGAAGCCAGGCCAGAGGGGCGTAAAATGTTTGATTTTTGTTTTCAAAAAAACTACGTTTTCCTCGATTTTCTCGTGTCTTGTGTATGAACGGACAAGCAATGCTTTATTCTTAAAACAAAGAGGCATAAACCATGATTCTATAATAAATAATAAGGAAATAGTAGCTCTTTGACTGAAAGTCTAAAATTTACTTCAAAAAGTGGAAATCCTAAAACTTTTTACTCTTATGTCATATATGACATGAAGGTAAACATAGAGGGGGAACAATGACTAAACAGCGACCCAATTAATTGCCTGTGGACTTTGTGGTGGACAAACACCGTACTCGTGGGTTTTCTTGGGGTTCTCCCGTTTTCTCCCACTTTCGTCATTCCACCATTTCACTCATCTCTCATCATCATCGTCTCCTTTAGCCTAACCGGCATAATCGTGGGACGTAAAACTTAAAGATTTCATTTTTTCAATTAACTGCACTTGTTTTTTGTAGTTCGTATTTTATTTGTTCTCGAAACCCGTTCGAACTTTTGAATTTTTCGATATACGAATGAAGATTGACGGGCGAAATAATGGTAAGTGAACGTAAGCAATTCTTATATCCAAAATAATTGAAGAAAATTTTGTCTGCAGTATTTTACTATTTACCTAGGTATAATAAATGTAATAATAAGTAGAATTAAAGATTTCGATGATTTTGCATCTTTTTTCCCGATGAATAAAAACATTAATCATTACAATATAATTTTCTTTCATTAAAAATCGAGAAATTTAGAACATATTTGTTGTAGCAATTTTTTTTGAATTTTTTAAACCAATTTCTGTATATAAATGCATTTTTGTTTGACAGTTTTGGCATATTTACTTAATTTTTAGTATTTGTTCATCATTTTAACTGCATACCTTATAAAAGTTCACGGGAAAGTTGTAAAAATGAAACAAAATACAATAGAATATTTTCTAAGTCAAGTTCACTTCACATAAAGAAAAAGAAACATCGAGTTTTTTCTGCCTTCGAATTCTGAATTGATGATAGTTGTAATTGTTATATGAATCACATTTCCCCTCTTACCCTTTGCCCTTTCGCATTTAACTATGTAAATATTTTTAGATCGTTTGTGAGATAGATTAACGGTTGATTCTGTCGGTTTTGTACAGAGTGCAGCTTTGTTATTGCAAAATGTTTAATATTAAAGAAGTGCACATCTCCGATACTAAACAGCTTTGTTTCTGAGTGTGATGATGGAAAAGGTTTTACCTTGTATGGCTCTATTCTCTGTTCTAAAGTATGTGATACGACAGTTGGAACTGAAAGAAAATATTTACTGCAGAACAGTATGTGCATTTGCAGGGGAAGAAACATAAACTTGGGTTTACGATACGTGTGAACAAAAAAAGCAATGCAACAACTGCTTGGGTAGCGACATTAAATAATTCTGTAAGGTATTGTGTAAGGCATTTACCTGTGCTGACATTCTTTGAGTAAAGTGGACAATCTATAATTACTTGCATTTTTAGAAAAATACACTTTTAAACCCCTCACTAATTTTTGACATTAAGGATGAACTATGTAAAAATGATTTATGAAATAGCAATGCTAATATTAGGCATGAATGGAAGACAAATAAATATAGGTGCTCATGTAAGTAATTCTTTGTAACATGTGATTCGGAAGGACGCAATGTTGTTAAGGTTGTTATCAAAGTAATGGAACACGATGGGCGTGGTAAAAATGTTTCTTCTAAACTATGACATTCTGGAAAATGTTAATCATTCCACCATCAGCAAATTACTTGATAAATCAACGCATCTGTTATGGCCTGTATCTTTCAATACGAGAATATGCAGTTGTTTGTAACAAACGCCGCGCCGTACATGGTGGAGTCAGCAAACCCACTGCAGGCGCTATATTCAAAACGCATTGGTCTAAATTGCCTTGTACTCGTGGTTTCCACAGAGTGGCTGAAAAAGTACTGGTTTAATTTTTCGAGGTTAACAAGACGAAAGAAGTTCTCGTTAAATCACCATCATCTGTAGCTGCTATTAAACTTGAGCATCCTGAACTTCCCCTACCACTTGCCCAGTTCTAGCCAAGTAGGTAACTAGAAACGTGTATATACTACTGTGAAAATGTCATGCTGTAAAGACTATTATAAATTCCTTCATAAATTATTCACTTTATGATAGTAAAAGAAGTAACAAATTATTTAAGACAATTGCGTAAAAACAAGATGGCGACATCATTGTAACTTGCTCTCATACATTTTATCATATCTCTATTTTCCACCTAGATTATTACTTTGGTTATATTTTGTAGAGTTTATCACTTATTAGGTTCCACACTTGTAGACCACCTTGTGTAGATATACGTATATCATAGAGATGTACGTATGCTATACTATGTTGTTTTTATTCAGACAAAAGACTAGTTTTGAAAATGGTTGAGGAAAGTGGTAACCTCTCTTGCCCTTTTTCATATTATTTTTCGCATCTTTTCCCTTCCTTTTTTTCCCATCAAAAGTTTATCTAAAAATTCTAAGGATGACAAATAAAAATAACATAAAAAAGAATTTTTACAAAAACAGTATCCCCTCATGTATAGTTGTACGTAATCTTTTTTAGTATTAATATAGAATTATTTGTTTTATTTAGTGGCTTTTATATATTTGTTTTCTGAGCTGCTTTGGCTCAGTGGTTAAAAGCTTACTTCAGGGGCATGGAGTATCTGTTTTCATCTCAGCTCTAGTCAAGTGGACTTTGTTGTGGAGGAGCATCATGTGCATGGATCTTCTCAGGGTTCTCCTGTTTTCTCCTACTTTCTCCATTTCACCATTTCGTCCATTATCCTCATAACTGTTTCCCTTAATCTTTAAGAACACTTCAAAAGTTTACATATTTAATGGCCAGCGATTATCCTCTAGCATTTATGATATGTACAATTTGCTGGGAAGCTACACGTTGTTCTTTTTTCTTTCATCTTACTATGAGTGAATTTTGCATTTCACATACTTGAAATTCTATAATAGATTTATTATCATCATCATAGGTATTCTGCCATGATTGGCAGGTCACTGGCTGCAACTGAGAAGCTTCCATGCTCAACGGTTTTCCGTTAAACTCTTCGTCTTCACGCATCTTTTTTGTGTTTTGATTACATCCATTATTTGTAGTCTCTTTCACCCCTCCCTCTCTTTCCTGCCACCATACTCTCTAACTCGTCCATCATGATAAAGTTCCTTCTTAGGCTATGTCCCAACCAGTTTCTCTTCTTCTTAATAATAATATTTAAAATTGTTCTTTTTCCCCAATATTCCTAATATCCACTCATTCGTTTCCAACTCAATCCACATAATTTGCTCCATTCTTCTTCACACCCAGATTTCGAAAGCTTCCAGTCGTTTTAATCATTTTTGCGTAATGTTCATGTTTCTGACCCATACAGTACAATACTCCACACGAAGCATTTTATAAGTTTTTCTATCAGTTCTTTATTCAAGGTCACACAAAATAATGTTTTCTTCCTCCTAAATGCTTCTTTCGCCATCTTCATATCATTACTAATAATACTACCCAGGTATGGAAAACTAGTCACCTGTTCCGTTTTCTCCCCTCCTTCTATATTTGATAACAAAGCACTATAGAAAACCAAAATAATCTTGAATTTCTCTAGAAGTATTCATCTCTCTTTCTATTCCAATAAAAAGAAATACATTATTATTATTATTATTATTATTATTATTATTATTATTATTATTATTATTATTATTATTATTATTATTATTATTTTCAAGTAAGCTGCTGAGTCACAAAGCGCCAATTTCCAGTGAATGGAACATCTGTTTCTTTACCGAACATATCCTTGAGAATGGACGAAAGTAAGTTAAAGTAGAGCAAATACGAGAAGAAAATGGAGTCAAACTGATCCAATACGTTGTCAAACTTCATCGAGTTATTTCGTGTCCTCCTTGAGGCTACTCTCTTGGGGGAAGAGAAATACTCCTTTCCACGTTATTTAACGATGTGATCCGACTTCCAACTAAATGCTCCAGTTTCTCTCTTACAGTTTCCAGTTTCCAGGAATACGTACTGAACAGAACTATGAACAAAACTAATTAAAATTTTCTACCAATGTTTCGTCCATTCTAACAATCTGAGACTTTTATGAGAAAATAGTTTATTTTTCTTAAAAGTACTCCTGGACCTAGTTTTCTGTCTTCTCTTATTTGAAATCATTCATTTGTAATATGTATAGGGTAGTCTGACCTGAATACACTAGTGCAATCATTTCCAATTAAATGCACTCTGACGTTACGGCTTGCTGCTCTATTTCCCAGTAAAGCACACGGAAAAGGGAAGGAGCTAGCGGGCAACCTGCCCTTGATGAAAGACAATGATGAGAGGCAACATTGTTCGTAATCGATTATTTTGCAGACCTGCTACTCATGGATTCATGGCTACGCGTTGACCTATAATTTTAAGGTGAAATTCTCGAAAATCAACGTAATACATTGAAACTTTTCAAAGCTCTCGTACCGGAAATTGAACCCGGGAGCTTGTGCACCAAACGTGCGCGTGCTAGTTACTAGATCAGCAGAGAGGTATTAGATGAAGATTTGACTAAGTGTAATAACATTTCAATGGCGATTGGTTGGGTTATTTGAGGTTTAACACTCTTTTTCACTAATAAGGTTACATAATATGTTATAGGTAGCAAGTTTTTATTCCCGTATAAAAAGAAATGGCACGTTAAATTTGTGTGATGCGAATTTTAACTTTCTTTATTATTCCTTTTTAAAAAGGCTGCAAGATAGGTACTACACCAATGTGAAGTGCCATACATACACTGTACATCCAAGGTTGTCCTCTATTTCGTGACAAAAATTTTCGTACAATGTCTGAAACAAATTTCCCACCGCCAAGGAAAGAAATTCCCATTTTAATGAAATGTTCTCTAGTTTGTAAAGGATATTATTTTTGGTTATTAGAGTTTACTTGAATGTTTGTTGTGTGGAAGAGAGCATTGAATTTGAGCAAGACCCTCCCTCCCTGTATAATGCTCTCCTTCTTCATACAGGAGAACGGAGACACGAGGCTGGATCATGCTGTTCTGCACAAGGCAAGGGCCGAGACGAGAAGTACATTCTTTTTATAATTCTCGGCCCGTTTTCGAGTTTAGAACTTTCCCGCGTCTTGTGGGTAAGAATAGTTGACCCCAAGTCTCAGGGGCGGATCCAGGACGGACGTCTAGGGGGGGTTGTAATACTGCTACTTAGAGCTACTTTTACGAGCTCAAAACTCTGAGATGGGTATTATTTAGGCCTATATATAAAATAAGGAAGTTTCCTGTTCTGGGGAGGGCAATCGCCCTAATCGCCCCCCCTGTATCCGCCACTGCCAAGTCTTAGATCTCAAATGCTGTTTTAATATTACATGAT
The DNA here is from genome assembly GCF_964235325.1 of Thermobia domestica. Classification (NCBI taxonomy): domain Eukaryota; kingdom Metazoa; phylum Arthropoda; class Insecta; order Zygentoma; family Lepismatidae; genus Thermobia; species Thermobia domestica. Next base: position 93,236,295 of record NC_137456.1, read on the forward strand.
TCATAATAAGGAGCACGGTAACTCAGTGGTAAAGCTCTTACCTCTGATGTGTGATATCCCTGGTTCGATCTATGCGAAGTAAGTTTGTGGGCATCGCGTCCGTATGTTTTCTCGACATACTTCCGTTTCCTCCCGCATTCTCATTCCAACAATCCTTCCATCATCATTCACTTGCCTTAATCATCCGTCACCCTTGGTTTAACAGGCATAATTGTGAGATGTTTAAACTGAAAGATTTCCCTTCATTTCATTTCATGATTCATAATATAAATAAATATAAAGTAATAAGTTGATTGTACGAACACAATGAAGAGTATTTATCAACGTTTAGAGATACACAAGTCATCACACGATATACTCCAATTAGAAATGTGGTTTAAATGTTGTTATAAATAATACCCTTTGTGAACTTGTCGTGACACGCAAGGATTCTGATAACGTGTGCATAAAATTAAGAAACATTTATGACATAGATTTGTTCTCAAATTTGCAGAACGAGATGAAAAAGAATTTGAGACGAGAACGAGAAAAACTTTGCGAGAATAGAGACGAAACGAAAACGAATTTCTTGAAAATGAAGACAAGACTTCTACAACAATTTACGAAACAACACGAGAGAAACCTTATTTCTTATCTCGTGGGCAACTTTACTGGATCATTTACTAAGACTTCTAAAATGCAAGACCTCCAAGGAAACTAAAGAGAATTGAGATTTTTCGATTGTTGTCAATAGAAAGTAGAAGGAAGTCAGGATCATACAATTCTGTTTATATAACTCAACCAAGGGTGCCGATCCTGGGGGGCCCGGGCCTCCCCAAAGCTCATGTGGGCCCGCACATTGTATTTATGAATATACAATATTTGGCATAATTTGAATTCAATTTGTCTTAAAAATCCTCATATATGGCTTTTGAATCTAATTGCCTTCCTCCCCAAATTTGCAGAGAAATTGGCGCCCTTGAACTCAAGCCGACTGGATTCTGGTATTTTGTTCTAAAAATTCCTTTTTTATTCCTATTTGGTAAATGTTGCTACCAAATTTAACTTAACCTAAGTAGATATGACAGTCAAGTTCATGAGAGGAGTTGGCCATACAAGAATGATATGTCCATTGGCTAAGTTAGAATTAAAGTTACATGTACCGATCGTTACAAACCGTCACTAGTTAGTGAAATGCAAAATGCAATAGCTAAATAGCTACAAATAATTAATTCTTGATGTCCTATAATAAGTAGATGTCAATACAATGTTGTGTTCGTTTATAACTTGATGGAATTTCAGATATCAAGCTGTTGAAGTCGAGATTTAAATTTTAGTCTATACAAGAACGCTAATTTAAAAGTGGAACTTAACACAAAAATGTGAGAATTAATCAGATTGATAAATCGAGAGTTTATATAGTCAATATAGTCATAAATTAAAAACCCACTCATTTTCTTATTTCTTCTCTTGAGGAAATGTCAGATGGCATTCAGCATATCACACAAAGTTACTTTTTAAAGTTTTTCGCGTATAATTAATAGAGACACGGTATATCATTACTTGAGATCTAATTTCTTTTTTAGTTTTTCCACATTATTGACTAGATTTTAATGACAACCCAGATAACTACACTTTACTCATAAAGACTTATTGGTAGAGGATATATGTTCTCGAATATCTAGGTTTAGTTTTGATAGTCAATTTCCTGTGAATATTACCGTACGTATATTTTTGGTGTTAATGTAGTATTGCCATGTAACATGATACGTACTTAAAAGAAGACCAATAACAAATGCAGAATACGTTGATTATCTATAACAATAGATTTAAAAATAATTTGAAGATTTCTATCATGACACAGGGATTCAAATGTTCTTTGGGTTTTATTAGATTTCCAAATTATCCTATGCATAAGTATGTCTTAACGAAACAGCTACGTCTGTCCGTGTGACGACAGTTATTAAAGCAAAAATTGCAAGATAGCGAGAAACAGGTTTCGAAACGGATTTAGTGTTCCAAAAATCTTCTACATATCTTTTTTATCTACACTAGTGGTCATAATTCTGGAAACTTTTCAAAAATCATACATTTTCTATTACAAATGCATTATTTTAAATATTCTAGCATGTTCTATGACTACACTTACTTTTTTACTTTATTAGCCCCCTCTGGTTATAATTAGTTCTCTGTACTTTTTCCGAAACACGTACAGATCATATATAAGCTTTCTTTGTTTATACGAGAAATAGTTTCAACGCTTTGTTCCAACAGCTTACCAAATGCAAAACAGTAACTGTGATAAAATAATAGTAACTCGACAATTAATTTCTTAAAATAGGTTAAAGTTCGCGTCATACCTTTCACCTTTTTGAGGCACACCGATTGCGTAACCTAGGACTAGAGGAAGAGATTTTGAGAATAGCTAAATATTGTACAGGTCAATATTGCCTAAAGTTCGTGTTGACAACCTCGATTGGTTCGGAACTAACTAAATAATATACTGGAATAATTGTCATGCAACATATAACTTCACTATTGAAACTCTTTCCAGTAAAAATGCTAATAACATTAATATTCAGCTTAGTATGTAGTAATAAGTTGTGTTTTGCTCTTTCCGATTTGCCTTCCCCAAAGCTGATGATATAGTTGTCTTTTGATCACCAAAGTGGATGGTCTAAATAGAACATTTAAAATGTGTATTTAAAGTTAAGTTCATGTTGCACAATTCAGAGTCAACTTTGTTAGACAAAAGAAATAATACATTAAATCCTCCTAAGCAAAGTTATTTGAGGAGATCCCACATCCTTAATATTGGGGAACTTTGCCCCCGCATTATTGACATTGGGGGTTCGGAAAGGAACGCGGAACTTCGGTATCTCGAATTTTTGTTGTGTCCATTTTGATAAATTGAATCTTGATTATTCGAAAAACTCGATTACTCGCATTTTTGTCTTTTCAGCTTAGAGTTATCGAGGTCCCACTGTAATTGTAATTACAATAATAAAGCCAATACACCTCAGTCAGTCAGTTAGGCTCCTGGTACTTCACGGTCAGGTGAATAGTTGTTGCTACATGCGCTGCCTCCTCTCTGACGCCAAAGAGGTATCGTTAGCGTGCAGGCGATTTGCAGACAAGGGAACAACTAGTTGATAATATAAATAAACAACTTTTTAATTAACGATATCCTGCAATATTATAAAGCCTTTCTTAAGAGATGTATGTATGATGTTGGTTGCAAAAAGACAAGGGACGCAATAATATCGGTTGTTTAATTAGAAGCCTATCCTTTTGTTCATCATCAATACTATATGAGACATGGATCTATAGCTTAAGGTAGGATGCGAACCATATGAGCTTATACCAGAGAAGCACAGTGGGAATTCCTTATAAAAATAGCTTCTCGATATTTCTTATTGTTTTTGCTCAGATATCTGTCAACAGACAGACGAACGGATAGACGGACATAGCTTTTCTACAAACAAGCTAGCATAGCATAGCAGACTAGTAAATGTCCCTGTGTGAGCTATTATTTGCTTGCCTGGAGCTAATAGGTGTCGCTACGTCCGGGATTGTTGTGTAAAACAAAGTCCTCGAATAACTGCAATATATATATATATATATATATATCATGGAATTTACATAGTTGGTGGGCAAACAAAAAAGGAATTGATACCTAAGTAGTGTGCGTGCAGTGGGCAGAAGACTTGGGCACAACAACCAGTTAAAATAATGTAAAATAAATCTTATATGAACAATATTTACAAGATATAAACATTGCGTTATTAAGCAATGATTACGACGTAATATTAAGTGAAACACCTTTAAAGCGCACTGTGGACCAAGTTTTCCTGCAAAGTATTTTTGGGTAAAACTTTCATATAATACATGTTTCTTCGTAAGCTTAACATAAGCCTATAAATATCGCTATTTTCGGAGGAACAAAGGCCATGAGAGAGAGAGAGAGAGATTTACCTAGCCCTTGTAGCCGTAAAGATCGAAAACCGTATTCTTGTACGATCTCAGCGTGACAAGATAAATGAGAAATCGTCTACCGCATTTCCTGGGAAGAGTAACCCCGCCCACACGCTCTGTAAAAATACTCCCTTCCATCTCCGGAAGCATTGCAGAGATAGGTCACAGTAGATGCTCTTGCAAGATAAAGTGCACTTAACAATTACTTCAATCTATTTTCTTATATACAAGTACTTTGTTTCTTTTTCAGAGCATTTGGTTTGGAAACTGCATTTATTTACGTTGTAAGTTTTACTTATTTTTTTTCTAGAACGTACAGAAGTATACACAAATATTTCACTACATGTGGTCTTGTGTTGATATTTCTGTAATAAAATAAAGTTATATACTATTTTATTCTTCTAAAAGTTTATTAGAACTGCCACTAAACCTTGAAAAGTTAAAGCAATTGTGTTAAGAAAAGAAACGAAGTGCAAACAAGCGGGTGTAATTTTATATTTATATATTGTATACTAAAGAAGAAGGAATTTTCGTTTTACATTGTGAGATTACGGTAGAATTGCAAACCATAGATGTGCAATCTTTAACTGGAATTAATATATTTATCATCTCTGATTTTAATTCGAGAACAAGAGAGAAGAAGGAATCAACACCTGCAATGTTAAATCTATCTATGTATATATATATATATATATATATATATATATATATATATATATATATATATATATAAAAGTGACTATGTTCGTGACTAAATAACTCTTGAACCACCCGATCGATCTCAGATGATCTAATCTTGAACCAACCAGTAGATGAAGTTCAGGCCTAGGATGTTTTTTATCGTTTCACTTTGACAGTGCAACTTAGGGGAGGGGAGGAGGAGACATAAAAATAATCGAAAATGACCGATATTAGTGTAGAATCCATAGTTTTGGGGGTTACCGACATGAACAGTGACACTTCCGATACCGTTTAAATCCAAATTCAGCCCCGCAACTTGGGGGAGGGGGAGGGGGAAATATGCGTATTAAAATGATCGAAAATGAAAAGTAACTAACTAAAGGAACTTATTACTATTTTTTTCTTATTTTAACCCAGCGAAGTGGGTAATCGATGCTAGTTCATTTCTAACAATACTTTGGTGTTATATCACACAGATTTGGTAAGCGAATATGAAATATTACTCGTAAAGCCGGAAGCGACAGATTTGTACAATTTCCGGTTTGATTAGAGGTATCAAAAGCCAAATCAGATCGAACCAATTCTTGCAACACAAAATTCCTATGAAGGAAACCGTTTCTCCCAATCTATTATTATTTTTGTTCAATGGGAATCAATATTGAAACTGAAAGTGGTAATAGATTTATACTAGTTCCGGTTTCAACAAGGGTATTAGAGCCAAAACACTGAATTTACTAAATTAAGTGTCAGATGTCATACAATACGTACGTAAGATATTTCGGTCCATAGTGCACTCCCTAAAACCACGATGCTTCACCGCCCAGCAGGAGGTGGAGACAGCAGTTACTGACTTCTTTGCCTCTAAGGAAAAGACATGGTATCGCCGTGGAATCGATGAATTGGCAGGGAGGCGGCTACAGATAGTTCAACACGAACGGTAATACTTAGAATATTAACCTGCTTGTGCTGTAATAAATACACGTATGTTGTATACTAGAATATTGCAAGCCTTATGACCTATCCTTGTATATCTGGAGTAAAACTATAGGCTCCCGTATACTCATACCGGGACTGAAAAACCAGATTTATGTTAAAAATTCGTCCTTTGCTGCCAGTTCTCCCCAGGGGCGGCCGAAGAAGATTTTCTAGGAGGAGGCATCTCCATGGTTGCTATATTATGTCTGGTATGTCTGACATTTAATATAGTGGTTTCCCATATTACGTATACGGGAAACACAAGCTTAACACACAAGCTTCTCCATTCAGGCAGCTCAAGTGTCCAGGCTACCGACGGAATATACAGGGTTAGCCTAAATGATTCATTAGGTATCAGAACATGTTTATTTACAAGTATACGACGTACAAAGACGAGTGATACATGAAAAGATATATACACCCACCAAGTTTCTGGTACATTCTACAAATATACAACGTGTGCGCCCTTGATCACGCGGTACACATCAAAACGATCACACTTCACATATTATAACACACAAAAACTCTTCTCCTGCATTGCCGCCATTTTGTAGAGTACCGTCACATGCCTGCCATCTAGTGTACACGAGGCGGATTTTTTAAACTTGGTGAGTGTATCTATCTTTTCATCCGTTTTTGTATGTCGTTTACTGTACTTTAAATAAAAATTGTCTTGAAACCCAGTGAATCAGTTAGGCTAACCCTGTGTTTGTTACAATTCGCAATCTATCGGGAATTTGAGTAACTAACTCAGTGTGATTTTTGTGTGTGTGTTTGTGTGTCTGAGTGTAAAAGCAGAATTCAAAACCGAATGTGTTCAGTTACAATTTGTGACAAAAAGAAATACGAGTGCTCAGGGTTGAAATAAGGTGAGTGAAAAGTGTTAAGTAATGTTATATAAATTCAAATTTATTTTTAAAAATCAAGATACGTTTAACTAGACTTGAAGAAGAAAATCAGTAAAATCGAAACATTAATATTCTCTTCAAAGAAAACAGAAAAATAAATTTTCCATATAAATCAATGGGCTTAAAAAACATAGATGGCTTAAGTACTCGACTCCTTTAAATATCATCAGTGAAATACAGTTTCTATATGGTTTACAACCACTGTAAGCACGCCTATTTGCTTTCCGTTATTTCGACGAGTGTGAAATGAAGTGAAATTTTTTTTTTTTTTAGTTTAACTGCTCCCACGCGTATAAGCTTTACGTCCCACGGTTATGCCGGGTAGGATAAAGGAGACGGTGATGATGAAAAATGAATGAAATGGTGGGTATGGAGAAAGTGGAAGGAAATGCGAGAACCCCGAGAAAACCCACGTATTTGTCCAACACAAAGCTCATTTGGCACGAACTGGAATCGAACTAAGGACCCCATGCACCAGAGGTGAACGCTCTACCACTGAGCCATCGCGGCCTATTTTCAGTTTAAAGCCCCATGATTATGCTCTTTAGGCTAAGGAAGAGAGATGATTTAGGCAAGTGAATGAGGATGGATGAATTGGTAGAATGATGATGTGGGAGGAAACAGGAATTCCCAGGAAAAGCCACGGAAGAGATATTGCGCACCATGAACTTGCTTGGCCTGCAATTGAACCATTATTCCACGTCCTAGAGGTAAACGCTCTACCACTGAGCTACTGTTAATAATAATCAAGCAAACATACAGTGGGTAGCATGCACAAGAGAGAGCAGTTTAATCTAGAAACAAAACAAAAAAATAATGTGCTTCTCAGTTCTTTAAGTCTTCATTGCAGAGATCAAGCAGAGCTTTTAATCATTTTAGTTGGTAATCTGTTCGGCTTCTAACAGAGAACGTTGCCCTTTTGACCTCCGCCATGAATATAAATGAACATAGTGACAGTTTTAAGAATGTGCCTAGTTCTGCATACATTCTAAAGCTCTTTTTACGAGAGAGGGAGAGAGAGGGAAAAGGATTTGGCTTCAGGTCATCATCCATTCCTTCCTTTCTACGAAGTTTACTTTTCGTTTTCAACAAGAACTTTGAAAACAAAAAGACAGTTTCAAGAGAAACTTTGTTTTCATTAATTAGGTTATCATCCTTTACAGTGTATCGCCCACGGACATTTTCATACATAAGTGTTGTTAAAACTACCATATAAAGCAGGCACGTTCTGTCGCTTGGATTGAAATATGATGCCAGCGAGACTGAATGCAAAACAAAAAATGATAACTAGAGGTATGAAAGTGGTATAAATATTAAGATACAATGTTGTCTTTATAGTCGTGTACAGGAACATGCGCAATAGAATGATCCTGATATAGTCTTTTTTTTCGACTCACGAAAATACAAATACCGTATTCTCCCGTATACAGAAGTTTGTTTGTATTATATTGGAACGGATTTTAAGCTTTATCTTACGAGAAACCTTGCTGCATCATCGAAGGTGTTCTATTCGATCCTCAACACTGTGGACTATCACTCGACATCGCAGTTTCCGCTGCAACAAACTATGTTGAATAACAGTCATAGGAATCATCCCATTCCTCCTTACAGATTTTCTATAAGTAGTGAAAGCACAGTATAAATACGCAGAAATGAATTAGACTGCTATTTGAGTTCTTAACAGCAATCCCATGAAAGCTAATGTAAAAGATTCTTGTTTCGTAAATCACGTTATAATAAAAACATGAGGACATGGGAGTGGGCTTTCTTCCAGAAAATTTTGTTCCTAGGGGGGAGACAAAACCAAAGTGTGAGGGGGACTGCATCGATTGAGACACTATTCCCTAAAAGATGTGCCATGGACAATACTGACATATAATCACAATTCAATTTATCTTTCGTCGTTCTTTTGTCGTATTTATTTTCATAGCTCAGTGATACAGTGGCACGTGCGTTTTCTCTGGATTCTCCTATTTCTCCCACATTTTCATTCTACCAATTATTTCATACTGAATCAATTTTATTAACCATCAACCTCCTTTAGCCTACAGGGCATAAAACTACTAATTTCATTTCATAACAGTTAAAGTTTTATGATACAGATTATAGAATAGTATGTAATAATAATTCATTCATTATCATGGGATTGAAGGGCCAAAGTAATGACAGAGCACTCATCTAATACACACTAAGAAAAATTCATTGCCCGGCCAGCGGTATATTTATAAATATACGGAATCCATATTTTTGCTAGGGAAATCTGTACAGAGTATACGTTATCCAAATGCTACATATGTACTGCCCTTTTCCGCTGCAGGATGTCTGACATCTAATAGTCTTCTGTATATTAAATACGAATACCTATGTTACTTCCGTCAGCTATATGTTATATACGTCCATCTGTATGTGAGATCCTGACCGCATATATACAGTTCTTTCTTTCGTACGGAATGTACGTTTATTCGGAACACTTATACGGAAAGTACGTATAAAACATACGTTTTCAGATATACGTTTGCTGCAGAACGTTACATAGGGGTGTACGTTAAGTCCACAAACTACAGGATTTACGCATATAACCTACGTCTTAACGTACGCCACATACGTTGTTTTCTTTCGCAGTGTAATATAATACTAATGATAGAGCATGCAATATAAGAGGTCAGTGATCATTTTAATTTACAATGAAAACATTATATTATATTATTGAAATTTTTTCACTATATTGTAGACTCCGGAGTATCTAGCCTAAATATGGCGGAAAGGCAGGCCAGAAAACAAAAAGGCTTATAGGCCGGAGTTATATATACAGTGAAACCTCTGAATAATGGACACCAATGGGACATGAACTTTTGTCCGTTACTGAGAGGTGTCCGTTAAAAAGAAGTTACAGAAATTTAATATCTCACAACAGTAATTGTATGCAGTAATATACAGTAAATGCATTATGTATGAGCATAAATACGTAAAATTCAATATAAAAATACTCTATTTAGTACTTATTTGAATTACTGGGAGGAATGAAGGAGAAATTCATTTCTGTTAAATAATATTATTGCTAGGGAGTATGTTAATATATTCGTATACTGCAACTGGCTAAACTCTTTTGTTTAGCGAAAAAAAAGGCATGCTTTTTCCTCTACAAGGGTAATAAAACTCATTAGCAACTGTCCTCTGAGAAGTCCTCAGTATGGTAGCGGAAGGAACATGAGGGTGGTGTGTGTGTGTGTGTACTGGCGCAGTATCTTCTTTGGCGGAATGGATGAAAAGTCAAGTTATTGGGAGTGCATATGTTTATTGACCCAGCCCCAATAACAAAAATATCCTCTTAGAGAAAGTTAAAAAGGAAGTCGGGAAAACTTCAACCCAGACTCGTTCCAGTATCATAAGAAAAAAAAACGTTGCTTTTTTTCAAAAAAGTAAGATAGGAAACTGCTTGTTGAAAATGTTATTGTAAAACAAATAATGCTTGTTTTGTTATGTATGAAATTGTCGGGAAAGATGCAAAGCCCAGAGAAAAAAGGACTAAATTTGTTAGGGAAGAGATATTTCGCATAGCATTCTGGACCATACGACTGACCCTGAATGAGTGTTATTGCTTATTGAAGGTTTTCTAGGATTTCCACCAGAAAGCAGTTTATTGCGGGCAGAAAAAAGAATTTAAAGTTCAGCTTGATGCTTTTCAGTTTGATGGTTCACCAGGTGTAGACTCATGATAGATACACTTGTTGGGAAAAGATTTTTCTGTCTACTGTTATATATTGCAGAGCCGAGAATAATTCCTGTCCGTTATGAAGATGTTATTGAAACGTTTGCGGGAAAAAAGGACTGTCCGCGTCCGTATCTGAGAATGTCCGTAAAAGGGAGGGTTTTGTTCCCTAAGAGAAAATATATTTTTTGGAGGGACAAAAAAATCTGTCCTTATTATAAAAGTGTCTGTTATTGATAGGTGTTCGTTAAGGGAGGTTTCACTGTATACGTACGTCAAGTAAGTAAGTTAAAGAATACGTACAGTACCTATATGTAAACTGTTCACATTTTTAACATAAATTCTGTATTCCTAACTTAAATGCAGCAAACATAAACAAAACATTAATGTAAATCTAGGCCTAATTCTTATGAAAATTGTCTCAAACTGATTTTACAGTAAACACATATGAAAACGTAGCCCGAAAACTAGGTAGGATAGTCGCGAGCCGGATACTCGGGAGTCTACTGTATTTATTTCATCAATTCTCTTATCATCAGCATCGTTTCACTTTCTTTATTCTGTGAAGCGTATTCACAAAAGTTAAAGAGAAGATTTAATTTCATTCTATTTATGACGATTTAGTAGGAAATTTATTTCCAACTATTCCCAAACTATCTCGGCGTACGTAAGCGTTTTTTTTTTTTTTTTTTTTTTTTAAAGGGGGGCCGTAAAAGTTCGTTGCTGTTTATTGCACACGGTTCATTCTGCTTCAATGCTTTTTCCATCTCTAAATTTAGCCTAACGAGCTTGACATATAATCTGAAAATCAGATCTTTTGCGTTTTTGCCGATCAGGATAGCACGAAGCATCAATTTATTGTTATGTTAAATCCAAACTTAAAAAAAAAAAGAAATAAAGAAAAAAAGAAAAAAGTGTTATTGGCTGTTGATAACGCAAAGGAAAAGTGAAACAGAAGATGTCGCTGCTGCAGTGGAGATAACGCAATTTTATTCGAAGCGAGAATGTGGGTTCCATCTCAATTACGGAGAGCAGTTGTTCCAGGACATGCTCTAAACACTGGAATCGATGGAATTCCGAGAAAGGAAGACGACTCTCTCTCTCTTTCGCCTGAATGCACTTTCCAGCGCTCCCTGTGGCTGCTTCAGGGAACTAACTAATTCACTCGCACCACAACGCACATCGAGTCAAAAATTATAGAACCGTATTTCTAATTCTTGGAATTATATATATTTGATTTTGATGCGAACATGTCACGAATATGAAATTGAAAAATTGATGCGAATAGACTGTAACGTACTAATGATGTACGATGGAAAAGAAATAACAGAGCGAAAATTCGGAGTATCATAAATTGTAGCTTCATATAACTGTAGCTTAATCAAATATTAATGACACTTTATTGTTTTTCCAAGTAATAACTCATTGATATTTTATTTTCCAACAATGATCTCGAACGATTTTGTTAAATATTCTGTAATTTTTTTTTTTTTTTTTAGTATATTATCTTAATTGTTCTTCCTTCACTTAAAATGGTCTTTCTCTCTGATAATTTACCCCATTATTTAATAGCAATGACAATTAAGGTTGCCCCCGAGACGAAAACGTGACCGAGCCCTCTCTGCTAGTCTAGTGGCTAGCGCGTGCGCCTTGCATCATGAGGTTCCCCATTCGATTAACAATGGGAGAACACTGAATGTATTACGGTGGTTTAGAGTCCTCCTATAAATATACGTCAATTTCTTATTTAGTCTCGTTGATGAAACGGAACCCTAACAAACTTTCAAACGAGACTATGACAGAGGAAATGTAACAGAAAATATGTTTTACTACAATGTGTTCCGTTTTAGTGAGATACAAATTAAAATTTATTGTAGCAAAGAGACCTTATCTTAATTTTTACTATTTAGATTGTGTCCATTCCCTGTGGGTTATTCTTATCTTGTATGAACTTGATGTTTTGGTTTTAATATAACAAAAACTCATTTGTAACTTTACTTCACCTCGCTATTCATGACACAGATCACGTAAAATTAGGATCCAAAGTCACCGTAGAATGTGCATCTTTCATATGCCCATGCTTCACAATCGGCGCATTGGATTCAATTGTCGAAAATTGGATCACCAAAATTTCCTACACAAACAAAACAGTAACCAATTCTCTTCTTGTTGGCAGTCATTTTCTTGTAGTTTACTTGATCAGAATCTTTAAACAATGGCTTTCTCTTAATGGTGTTGGCTCTTCCCTCGAAATGTTTCACTTTCTGAGCTGTCCTAATTGGAGTGGAAGTAAGGATCTTTGACTCTTGACACTTTCTGCTCTTTCTGTTTTGCCAAAGGTTTGATGTCGAAAGGTGAAGCCTTTCGCGTAAGGGGAGCTAAATCATTAGAACTGCAACTAGAACTAACTGGAGCTTTTCTTTCTGGTTGAGAAATTCCAAAATGAGATACACTGCATCCGCTAAAATATAGAACTGAAGTTCGTTGATGAAGCTGAAGGAGAAGAACCCTTAGAGAATGTAGACAATTGGCATATTCTTTGTTCTGCACATATACATTCGTTGGAAGTTCTGCATTTTCTGATGAATCATGGTATATTGCTCGAGTAATATCTGTTTCAGTAAATGTGCTGCGATTGTAAGTCCAAATACCCACTTTTGTGAATCCAAAAATTGCATTTTGAGCAGATGTTGATCTCATATAAGCTAGTGTAAAGATCTTGCAGCGATAATACTGATTAATGATTCCGCTATAGTGTCACGTTTGAAAAAATGATTAATTTTTGTGGATAATATTTATTTAGTGGAGAAAACACAGAGGAATCCTATGTCGTAGTTTATATAATAATAATAGTCATAATCAATAATAATAATAATAATAATAATAATAATAATAATAATAATAATAATAATAATAATAATAATAATAATAATAATAAGTTAATAATACAAAGGGATTTTTATAAGAAAAATGCTGATAATGTACAATATCTGAAATATTAATATTGTTTACGTGCTGTAATATTGGTGTAAATTATGGTATATTTGTTGGGAGACACTTTCATACTTCTGTCGCATATTGTAAGGTGTGTTTAGCAGATGAGTTTTCCTCTCTGTCTAAGGAACAATTTTGAGCAGTACAGCAAATGATACAAGAAAACTGGTTTTGTCGATGTACTGCAACAGTCTAAATATCACGAAACGTGCCAAATGGGTGGCACCTTTTAAGATCCAGAATAGTCTTACAAACAATCGCCATGTAAAACGAAGTAGTTAGCGCTCTTGCTTTGCAATTGGGAGTTTCCACGTTCTAATCTGAAGGCCAACGACCTGTCTGAAGTATTTCCAATGTTTTCCTCGTTCCATTAGACGAGTCCCTGTATTTTCTATAGGATAAGAGGAACAAAGGATTAATGAAAATGAATATTTATGAAAGAAGTTGTAGAATTCCACTGTGGGAGAAAACGGGAAAACCGTGAGAAACTCATAGAACACGATATTTTCCGCCACAACCCGAGATCAAACCAGGGTCATCTTGCGTCAGATGTGAATCACCGTTCCGTTCCTCCTGCTGTTTTTTTTTTTTTTTTTTTTTTTTTTTTAATTTTTAAAGAAAAGAAGTCCTGTTGGAACTTTAGTCAGCAAGGTCAACCATCAAATTGAAACCGCGACTGCCCATTTGTGAAGCACGAATGTTAATCACTGATAATATGTCTGCTCGGTGAAACATTGTCTAGTTTAAAATACAGTTAACATTCCATTTACAGATTGCAGTATTATTAGACGCAAACTATTATAAGTAGAACTTATATTTCGTGCTTTGTACTTATAGTACGTATTGATATAATAAATTTTGCGGAATTGTATCAAAGATAATGTTCATTCGGTTTGACCATGATTACGAGTGAATGATAAAAAGAAAAGAAATGAAAATTAAAATGCGTTTAAATAAGTTTTGAAATAAAACAGTGCTTGTTGGTTTAATAAAATTCCGTCGAAAACTTATGTCCTTTTGTATCTTTGGCAACATTCCATTCTATGTAGTAAGAACTGGCCAGAACATTCTAAGATTTTTTTATGTGAGGCTTCTGCTTAAGCGGAAGGGTCTGCTGTTTTGTGGTGCCTCGTTTGCTTTCCTAATGAAGATGTTTGTTGAGTTACTGATAACCTTGGAAACCAGCCTTTCTTGCCGTGACACTTGGCACTGCACTGCGGCCCCGGAAGTATTTTACATACATCAGATTTTTAAAATAGTTTCCTTTTCTTTCCAACTATATATACAATGTTTCTGAAGGAAAAAATCAATTTTAAGCCGAATAACGAAATGTATCGGGAAATATGGTACTTGTATTAAAACAAAAAGAAAAAAAAACTAGAAGAGGAAAAATATTTGCGTCTAATTCGAAAACGTGATATAGTGGCATATTGTACTGCCCGTTATGTTCGATTTCATTGCTTTCTTTCTTTTTTTTACCATTATTAAATTATGGAGTTTTGAACTATTGAGCTAGGATTACGAGTTCGATATACAGAGTGGCCCAGAAGTCGGTATACAGACCCGTACTGATCGGTCATGACATTTTATATCATTTACTTATTGTTATCCCTACAGGTATTGACTTAGTTTCTTCCTTATTTCTTCTTATTTTCACTTATACCTTAAGCTCGGAACAAGGCAAAGCTAATAAATTCATTATCTTAATAAATTAAAATGTCATACTTGATCGATGCTGGTCTGTATACCTACTTTTGGGCCACTCTGTACATTATAACATATTCATAGGTTAGGTTGTGGCCAGAGGGAAGGTTGAGCCTCCCTGGAACTATCATTATCCCCCCACCTGAAATTGAAGACCTCGTGCAAGAAGGGGACAACTCCAATTTTATATTTGGTTCAGGATTGGAGCAAAACATTGTTAAAAAGTAATTTATTGTACTTTCACCTCCAAACTTCTTGTAAAGAAAGGATTTACTCCTGTAATAATACCTTTTGGTACAAAAAGTTTGGAGGTTAAAGTAAAATAAATGTATTTTTAACAACTTGTTGCTCCAGTCCTGAACCAAACGTAAAATTGGAGTTGTCTTCTTCTTCCACCGATGTCTTCAATTATAATAATTATCAGTTGTTTGTTGCTATGTTCGTACACAGTAAAACATGGTTGTGTTAATTCAACTCAATTTTAACACAAGGCAGTGCTTCCAGCGTGACTACCACTATGCGGTGTTACTTCAACACATACCCCACAGTGTTGGCGTTTAACACAGGGGGTGTGTTACGTCTTTATTAGACTCATTAGACTCAGCATGTAAGCGTTAATGAACCGCAAAATTACTTCCTCAAAATATGTTAAATCGCCTATATGCGTAATGTGTTTACATTATGCTGAGCCTAAAAAAAAAAAAAACACTTTAAACAAGTAAAAAATACTCCCGTGGTAGGGGAGCGCACGAACCACCAACCTTTCGATTACTAGCCGCGTGCTCTTTCGACTTGGCCACGGAGGTGATGAAGAAAATGTCGCTTATAAAGGGATAAATTGTTGAGGTCTTTTGAATTTGGCTAATCAGAGTGCTCCTCTAAGCCGCGTATATTCGACGATAACCGTTCGGGATAGGATAAAATCTGCTCGCCATGTAATTTTATAACAAAATGACGACTGACTATTTACTTTATTTTATAGTTCTTCCATATTTACTTTCAAATGATCGGCGACAGTTGATGCGTTTGTTGCTTCTAGTACACATTCGCTTAGAAAAAGAAGCAATAAATGCATCAAATGTGGGAGATGAAATTTTGCGTATACCTGGATTTGTTTAAGTACTTCTTTCTACTGTGTTTGTAGCTTCAATTCATAAGCCTTTATAATTAGTGAGTTGTTCTAAACACTTGTTTGTGTTATATTTTAACATAATCGTGTTAATACATAGGCATGTCGTTGAAATAACACAACTACTGTAGCCAGCCTCCAAAAATGATCTCAACCGGGCTTCTATCTCAGTATTCTGGTTACTATCCTGCATTATAGCGAAGAAAAAAAGATAAAATTAATTATAACAAGTCAATCATAGAAGTAATGATTACGAGCAAATAGTTTTGCGAAGAAACTGCCAACAAATAGTATTTTAAAAACCCATTGGTAGAAAATAGACTAAGATATGGATAAGACAAAATATCAATTGGGGTGAGTGTCATATTACAATCGCCTAGAAATTAAAATTTTTCAGTCTGAGTGATAAGCTGATTCTTTCTGTCAAAAGTGGAGAAATCGCTTTTAATTTTGAACTAAATTTTTAATTATAGGACTAAGTTGAGAACTGAAAAAGTAAACATTTGGTTAAATTTTGAAGGAATTCCAGGCTCAAAATTCAACCAGTAAACGTGTCTGCGAATAGTTTCTATTTGGGGTTTCGGATCTAGGATAAAAGACAAACATAGCGCAAAGAATCGTCGAATTTACTTTCACTTCTCACTTACTTGTGCTTTCCACAATCGTGTATTGATAAGAATACAGTCACCTGAACCAATTTCGAAACCCAGCGGCTAACGTTAACGTAGTACTCACTGAGTCTAATGATTATGAGTATCACTAAACTGGATTAGAATTCTAATCTCTACACATTGTTCACTAGAACAGTTTGGTTAAAACATTTCACTAGCAGCAGTTCCTCAAAAGAGGTCTCCTGATAATCCCTTAATACTCACTAGAGATGCGTGGTCAACGCACTGTCCATTAAGTCTTTTTCGTACGCGATAAAAGTATATTCTTGCGTGCCTAATGCTTAATGCTTTATACTCGGTTTCGTTACTCAGAGTTTGTACGTATTTCATCAACACAAATCTAAGAAAAATACTCTGCATCGAGTGTAAGCTTGTATTTATCTTCTCCCTTCACTTGGGGTTTGGTTTCGATTCCCACCGCTGAGTGACTTTAGCTAGTCTTATTAAGTTGGAAATTCTTTATTGTTGCAATTTTTCACAATGATTCTTCGTATATGTTACCAATACTCTGCTTTGGTGCATAAGTTACGATCGAATTTATAGCAAGTAAGCAGGTATCGAGATTCACTTCCCGATTGGAAGATAATCGGTTGAGAATCGATGCGAAAGCTTGATCCCATAGGAAGAAGCTTTAATATTAAAAGATGGTCTAATCTGATGAAGCCAATAATATATTCAGTTAGTTGGCGAAACTTTTACATATTTATTTTTTTTGAATAAACGTTGCTTTGCTCAGAAATTTGTATTTCTAGTTTAAGTTATTTACGACAGCAAAGATAATATGAACCAGTTAGTTATTAAAATTGGTAACAAAACATTACATCGGGGTTGGTCAAAGATATATGCTAATGAAGCTGTCTCCTTTTGATCGAATAAAAGTTAATTTCTTTCATTTACGTATATCCTTCTAAGCTAATATTTTACTTTTAACAATATTTCATATCACAATCAAGAAAGAAAACACATTTATAACGCTGATTATATGTTTATTAAGACTCTATAGCCTTAAGAACATCAGGTAAATAAGTAAATAAATGAGAATAATCGTATATAATAACAATGAAAAAAACAGATAGGTCACTATGTAAACCTAACCTAATGTAGTAGGTATGTATTTGATAAATATAGAGGTGAGATTGTGATTAGTTTGTTATTTTCAATATAAATACGAGTATAACCAATGGAAGCTAGTTTTTCCGTTCATAACAGTGTTCAAGGGCGTAAATAAGGGCCCCGCACACCGCGCATTGAGGGAGGGCTAGGGATGCGCACGAGACAAGTCGAGACAGGATTTTCCTGACAAAATTCGAGTCGAGACACGGCTCTCCAATAGAGAAATATACATTTTTCTAGTCGAGACATCACTTTTACAGCACATTTTCGAGACGAGACAGTCACAAATCTTGTCTCGTGTGCATACCTAGGGGTGGGGGCAAATCGTGAAGTGAGACGTAGAGAAGGGATCTCACTCCACGCTGTCTGCGGAGGGGCCCCCAAGTCTTAAGTTACGTCACTGCCAGTGTTACTATCATTTTCTTCTATAACGAAAAGTATTCACCCAAGAAAGAAATATGGAGTCGTGTCAGTATTTTGTGACTTTCTCCCATTTTAAACCATATTCATAATTCCGGTATTTTGTAATGTAGAAATCATTTCTTATGTTTACTTTAAGACATGTAGCTTTTCACAATATTATTTTATATTAGTACACTAATATTTCTCAAAGATAGAATGAAATGTTAGGTGTTTGAAAAGTAAATACAGTAATGAATAATTTCTCTCTCCAACTGATGACATTGAATGAACTAACCACAATAATAAGAAAAGTTCTTCTTTGTTTTTCAGAGATGATAAGAACATTTATGAATTTTAACTGCCTTTCATACTCTCCTTACTCTCAGTATTAAAACAGATTAAACACTCTTTTTCAACTAATTAAAACGGTATTCAAAGAGCTGAAATGGAGTTACTCAAAATTTAAAAGGCAAAGAAGGAAGAGGGGAAAAGGGAGGCCCTCGTAAGGCAACAGATGTCTTCAACTGCATAATTAGTTGGATTGAGTTCCAATGTCACTTTCCGAAAGAGGATAACGTCCTCGTGACCCTGAAGTTTCTTCTCAATGCTTGAAGTTTATTATCCTTCCACCAGATGTTGAAAGAGCTACTGCCTTCGTCTGGAGTAGGCCCTCGCAGTGGAACCAGTTGCAATGGTTGGTGTTCATTAGTGAGAGTGCGTTCGGCAATAATATCTCGCTGTGAAAATAGGGAAAAACTTTTTGGCAGTATAATTCTTTTGTGGTTCCCCACTGCAGCAGCTGTTATTTCGAAACAACACTGCAAACAGAGAAGCAAGTTTACTACAATGGGAAGAGATAGGGAATACTCCATGAATTGCATTGTTCTAAATTTAAGCTTTTGTTTATCTAGCTTCTGCTAGACAAAAGAAGTAGTCGCAGCATATGAAGAAAATTGCCCTATATGCAGCTTATAATTGGCCACACTATATGCAGACTTTGTTTTGAGGACTGGAAGTAACGTCATGACCTAACCAATAATATCCTTCTGCATAGGAAGAGAAAGAAGGGAACTTTTGAGTAGCATTTTACTTTTGTGACTTTAAGAACAACATGCCTAACTATTACAGAACAGAAAACAGAAATTCCATTGCAGAAGAAGCTGTAATCGATGGTAAAAGGTATAGGCTACCTCACTAAGCTTTCTCTTCCCATTTTTTAAAAACTAGATTATAACTATATTGTAGGGCTGCTAATGAAATATATACTTTAAAATATGGACAAAATGACCTTAGTCATTTTTGAGACCTTGTAGATGTTACATGAGAAATTACTTTCCACTATGAGATGGGAACACTTCATAGTTGCTAATATAAAGAAATCAATCATTTTGAGAAAACTACCCGAAAAAATCACTCTTAAGAATAAAAAAAGAATTTTAGGAATGATCCAAAAAATGGATCAAAAGATTGCGATCTTGGCCAATGATTAGATGTTGGGTCAGGAGACACACAATTTTTGAACGGCCTCTAGATAAATCGAGTTTCAGTATATTTTACGGAATAAAAACATCAAACTAAGTTAAGTGGTAGTTTTGGTTTGGATACACTATATGCAGTTCTCCAGATATAAGACGTACAAGAAAACGTTTCATTGAATGAAATATATTGGATTTTTTTGGATCAGGGGCCACAAAAATTTTGAATCTACCCTAAATCGAGATTTCATATTTTTTACGGAATAAGTACACCATACTGAGTTAAGTGATAGTTTTGCTTTGGTTACAGTATATGTAGTTACCGAGAATAAGGCGTACAAGAAAATTTGTAATTGAATGGAAAACATTGGATTTTTTGGATCAGGGTCCACAAAAAGTTTGGATGGCAACTAAATCGAGACTTCGTATTTTTTACGGAATAAGCACATCATACTAAGTGGTAGTTTTGGTTTGTATACACTATATGTAGTTCTTTAGATATAAGACGTACAAGAAAACGTTTCGTTGAATGAAATATATTGGATTTTTTGGATCAGGGGCCACAAAAAATTTTAATGGCCTCTAAATCGAGATTTCGTATTTTTTACGGAATAAGGACATCATACTGAGTTAAGTTGCAGTTTTGGTTTGGCTGCACTATATATAGTTCTCCAGATATAAGGCGTACAAGAA
The DNA here is from genome assembly GCF_964235325.1 of Thermobia domestica. Lineage (NCBI taxonomy): Eukaryota > Metazoa > Arthropoda > Insecta > Zygentoma > Lepismatidae > Thermobia > Thermobia domestica. Next base: position 93,256,703 of record NC_137456.1, read on the forward strand.
AATATTTGATTAAATGAAATATATTGGATTTTTTTGGATCAGGAACCACAAACATTTTGAATGGTTCCCAAATCGAGATTTCATATTTTTTACGGAATAAGCTCTTCATACTGAGTTAAGTGGTAGTTTTGGTTTGGCTGCACTATATGTAGTTCTCGAGATATAGGGCGTAAAAGAAAATACTTGATTGAATGAAATATATTGAATTTTTTGGATCAGGGACTACAAATTTTTTGAATGGACCCTAAATCGAGATTTCATATTTTTTACGGAATAAGCACACCATGCTGAGTTAAGTGGTAGTTTTGCTTTGGCTACAGTGTATGTAGTTCTCCAGATGTAAGGCCTACAAGAAAATTTCTGTCTGAAATATATTGGATCTTTTGATCCAAAAATGAGAGTATATTTAATGACTTATGCTATATTGAAGAATTGTTAGTGGAATATATATGAACTATTAAGCAGGTCTACTAAAGTAGTTTTCGAGAAAAATTGTCTAAAATAATAACTCACTACCAATGGTAAAGTATTCTTTGTGGAATTTTTTAAAACTATCTCTTGTGGATTTTGCTTTTTTTTTTCTTTTCGTCAAGAAACCACAAACAGACACTGGATCCTTCCATGTCCACTGGAGATTTTTCCTTGTAGAACCTACCAAGAACAACAACAACAACAACAACAACAAAAGGCTTAAGAACACGTCAAGCCTGATGTCTTGATTTATGGTTTGCGGAATGCAATATGTTTTCAGAGGGGTAGGGTTTATAGCAAAATGAAGATTTGAAACTGAGGACAGTGTAGCGGATTGGAAAGTGGGTTTCTAAAAAAGAAAATCAAAATACATATTTGTTTTGGTGGAAAATTTCTCTTCAGTTATTTTTTTTTAATAAAAATGACTTATGCTAAAAGCTAAACTATTAGAACTACTTTTGAGAAAACATTTTTTCACTGTCAGATAAACTACCTTTATTTGTGGAGACACAAAAGAATTCGAAACGCCTCCTCTGGAAAATCTTGTAAAAATATTAAATTTAATATTTGGTTCAGAAAGATTGGATGCATTTTCTCTAGATATGTTTATATACACCGGGGCAAGTAGATTTAAACAAATAGACAAATAGACATCCAAAAATCCTTTTCTTAAACATGTAGGGACCATGAAACGTAAAACAAGAGAAACGTTTATTTATTTATTTATTTATTTATTTATTTTAACGACCAACATGCTTTTCTCTTTCCTTTCACCTCTCGAGAGTGAAAAACGAACACTTTGCCATAATAAAGTTAATTTATATTTAACTGTTATCAATCAAATTAATAAATTGTGAAACAGCAAATAAACAAAGAAAAGCCCTTAGTTTAATTCCAAATAATATTTTCAAAATACGTCTTATTCTGCTGGTTTAGAAAGGAAAATCTAACTCACGCAACTTCACAAGAATATTGGTTCTAATATTGCATGAAGAAATGTTATGGTAAAAGAAGATTTTTATGACTCCTTAAACAACCTCGTATTAACAGTGTGGTTACAATCCTTCAAAATATTTTCGATTATTTATATTAGTATAGTCAAAAGAAGAAATCCAAAATTTGTCTTGGGTTTTGCTGCGAGTATAACTGAGTATAGAGATTATAGTAGTATGTTCTGCTGCAAGTTCATCTGTACTGGACGAAACTACAACTCTTTTGTTCTCAAAGATACGTTATAATCGCCGGAACCAGGCTCCAATTACGTTGTTATGTAATTCAGTCTCTTGAAGGCGAGATCGTTTCATGGGAAACTTCTTATACTGTAATAATAATAATAATAATAATAATGTGATGATAATGATAATAATAATAATAATAAACAAAATGTTTACTGTCAATTTTGTTTCTCTAATTTACGACAAGTGAGTAGGTCTTAGAATCTGACGCTACGATATATTTTTAAACTGTTGAGTCCACTTATTGCAGCAGGAAGAGAAAGATTTGCCACTTTTAGTTGCAAAACGATAATAATGATGCAGATAGAATGTATTTTTTTGGAATCTAAATTCATATATAAACAATCACGCTATATCTTCTACATTTAACTTTATGAAAATGAATGTTGAGTTGGTTTCAAAAGAGGGATAAGCTTAAAGTCGGCCATGGAACACATACCTAGGGCACAGACAGGCCCGTGTCCAGGCGAGTCTAGGGGCCGGGCCCCCTAAAATTTTCACGGTAGGCTTTCAAATGAACTATAATATGGGGATGAACTATAATATGGTTGGATCGGGTCCCTCTAACCAGCTGCCTTCCCTACATTTTTGAGCTGGCTACCAGCCTGGGCACAGATTCTATATTAGAAAGTCTTTCCTTATTATCTCTTATAGTGTTTTTCCTCTGATTCCTGTCAGCAGACCGACTGCCTCGTTCGAAACTCGTAAAACTTTCCATACATGTGGATACAATAGTTTTCAAGTCTAAAAGAAGTTTTATTTTTCGTATAAAATATAATACATAAAGGCAAACGTCAGTTAACACTGAGTAATTTTAAAATGAATGCAATACATTCTTTCTAAACCGGCACGTATCAGACTAGAATAGTGGAAAATTATCGAAATCACGGATTAGTTGAAGATTGTCAAAGAGAACACATTTTAACAACATAAGCTACTGTTTACGCTATTGCACTGTATTATTATTGCAAAATTTCAAATAAAAAGTATTTTCAAATATGAACATGAAAGCATAAAACACAAAAATAAATTCAGTTATGATACGTAGTGAAAAAGAGAAAATTACTCCATTACTGCCTTACTCATTGGAATAAGAAAGCTTTCAATTGTTTTATGTTTCTTAGGGTTAAATTATACTTTAAAGCTTGTTCTTCAAGTTTCGTTTGAAGCCCACCCGTTTGAAAACTCCGAATTATTTATTGGTGGGTATGAGTAGTGCGCAGTGGGATTGTAGAGAGTGTACTGTAAATACTTTAAAGTTATTTAGCCAACTAAACTGCATCTACTTGAATTGCAGTTCGAGTACGCAAGCCATAGTTAGGAGATACCGGGTTCAAATTCTGCAGATGGCTATTTTCTCTGACATTTTTGAAGATTTTCCTCTTATCCAACAAATAATGGTATGCTGAAATACACAGGACTCAGCTGACTTTCTGAAAAAAATTTCTTGACAATTTTACATAGTTAAGGCTTTGAGTGTAAAATTAGACTTTTAGTTGTAAGCGAAATAAGAAAAAGTACATGCAAAAGAGAAAATACGCAGTGCAGTGAAGTCAAATCAAGTGGAAACAACAGAAAGTGAAACTGAAATTATGTAGCATATGGATAGAAATTTTGTATATAAAGTACATCCTCTAGCTGCAGCTGTATGAATAATTAATTCGTATTATCTTCTCTTGTGTGGAAATATGACTTCCTGGCTTGTGTTTGTTCAACAACCACCTTTCTTTGATATTGCACTTGTACTGTACCCATACACACGTGTAAACTGTTAACTAAAAGATTGAAACTCCAATATTTATATATACGAGGATAGCATAAATGAAATGTAAAAATGTTTGACGTTTAACTGCTGCTACACTGCTCACTGCTTGTTTTATTTCTTTTTAACTTATATATATATATATATATATATATATATATATATATATATATATATATATATATATATATATATATATATATATATAGGCCTATATACATACATACATATATATATGACCGGATCCAGGATTTTCTGACGGGGGGTGCACCAATAACTACCAGTACATTTGAATTAAATAATTTCCCTGGAAATGCTAAGTATCTGTTCTTCTTTTCCTTCAACCTTCAGAAAATTGACGTAAACTATAGTTTTTGCAAAACTCCCCTTTCTTTTAAGCCCGAAACAGAAACATGACATGAAATTTTCGGATAAGTATTGCTATTTTCACTGATAGCTTCTCATTTTAGATACTGTATATTCACAACGAAGGGGAGTGCTCCGGTGCACCTTCCTAAATCCGGCCCTATATTTATAGACCCTATATATAAGTTTTTATTTCTAAAAATAAAGGTGCCGGTACGCCGGACATCAGGTTCATAATGATAAAAAAGTTGCATACCTTTCAGGGCATTATTATTATTATTATTATTATTATTATTATTATTATTATTATTATTATTATTATTATTATTATTATTAGATATATTATTAACAATAATAATTATAATGTCGAGTAGCATATCACTGCAGTCTTATAACTAAAAGCTCTTACGTACATATATAAAGATGCTTTTAAAATGTCTGATTCTTACATCTTAATTTTATAATACAATAAACGTAATGATAATGATAATAATTAATAAAAGCAATTAATTCGATACATTAAAATAGGAACTGAGCAAAGGCTCCTCTGCGGAGGAAATATAGAAGTGGAGTCTTAACATAATTTTTGTAGTGGTTTTCAGTTTAGTCGAACTTCAGCGACAGACAAATTTGTTGGAAGTATTTCGTTGTGGAAGGTCAGTCTTTTCAGAAAAAAATAAAATCTGATTGGTTCAGAGCCTTTATAGTTTATATTGCCGTGCAAAGAAAAAGAGAAAAGAGGGAGGCGCAAAGATGTGCCAGCGAGCGATAGACAGAAGAGCCCAAATATTTCTAGTCCCTGAATACAATTAACTGACTTCAAGAAGGAACTAAGATTCACAACTCTTTCTCTACAGAGACAGAGAGAGAGAAAAAGGAAAAGGGAAAGAATAAAAACTCTGATTTTCAATAAAACTATATTTTTTAGCGTTTGTTATTTTCGAAATTTCTCGTCAACCCTTTTTTAAGACACAAGAGGAAACATTCCGTTCTCATTAAAAGGTGCCGGTACGCCGTATTACTAAAACCAAGTTTCTTTAGCCACACGTGAAAGGGTAATGATTTAAATATTGTAATATAGTACAAGTTTAGAGAAGGAAAAAATCTTTATCGTAAATATCCACAGAAGTATGGAAAATGTCTTCACACTAGTTGCAAGAATCCGACTAAATCGAAGAACAATAATAATCAAAGATACGGGCCACCGCACTTAAGTTTCTAGCTTCAATTCCTTAAACTAAATCATGTTGTGCTGCAGTCATTAACAAAACACTTTCTTTTGAAATACGGACAAAATTATTAGGAATTTTACTCAAGTTTCGGCTAATAGTAAACTACCCCTTACAGATTTTTCCATAATAAATCAATTATGCCATACGAATTGAGTTGATTTTGAATTTAACGCACCTTTCAGCAGCGAGGCTATATGAGACGGGATTTACTGATTAACGTGGAATCCGAACTATATGAGCTCCTGCCAGGAATCGAAAACTTATGCCATGTGTTAGGGTTGTTAATGAAATATGTATTTGCTTATGAAATAACAATAAAATTAAATGAGATATATTTTACAAAACTGTCAAAAACTCACCCACAAAAGTAAACTACTCCTTGTGAATTTTTTCCTGGGAAATAATTTACTCAATATTATACAGCAATTAATGAAATATTTATTTATGGAATATTAACAAAATCGCCTAAGTTGTTTTTGAAAACAATTGTCCGAAAAAATCTCATCCCTAACAATAAACTACCCCATGTACATTTTTCCCTCGTACATTTTTTTCAGGATAAATAAATAATGCTGTATATTATCAGATGATTAATGGCATATTTATTTACGAAATATGAACAAAATCTCGTGAGTCCTTTTCGAGAAAATTGTCCGAGAAAACTCACCACCAAAGAATGAACATTCAATCGTAGATCTTTTCATGGTAAATGAGTTATGTCATATTGTCAGTTTATTGCTAAGATATTTATTTATGAAATATGAAGAAGATCGCTTGAATCGTTTTCTAGAAAATCGTGCGAAGAAAACTCACTCCCCAAAAGTAAACCATCCCTTCTTGAATTTTTCAAGAGAAATGTCCTACAATACAGTATGGGTGCTATTAAAAAAAAAAAAAAAAAAAAAAAAAAAAAAAAAAAAAGATTTATGAAATACAATCAAAAACAAAAGAAAAACCGCATTCCTTAACCCTTCAGTAAACTACCTATATATACAGAGAATGAAATCAAACTAACTGGCGTAATAGCCCATTTGAGGGCCTGAGCCGCTCCAACGCCATCTGTCAGCTACTGGCTGAATTACGTCCAGCCCAGCGACAAGCACGTGGTCATTAAGAGCCTGCCTTACTAAAAATAATACAAAATTTACCATATTTCTTTTGCTTGATTATTCATCAGTGAAGGGAGATAATGAAATGCAAGTCAGCACAATCATAGATAATGCTATTCTACAACAGAAAATATGAACCTGAAGAATGTTCAGTATTGCCATCCATAGAAATTACGGTGTTGCCAGAAAAAAACAATTTCCCTAAAATCTAAGTTAAGGTAGCGAGTAGAGCAACAAGCTCAACTCCATTTGGTTACGTATCATATTGTTTTGGTTTCCTGTGAACTACTTTTTAAATAATAGTTGTATTTAGTTTGTAATAAACAAAATAGTCTTAACATACAGTTATTAAAACTAAATAATAATGTTAATTAAAAAGTAGTTCACAAGAAACCAAAACTACATGATACGTAATCAAATGCAGTTGAGTTCGTTTCTCTACTCGCTGCATTAACTTAGATTTTACGGAAATTGTTTTTCTGGCAACACTGTAATTTCTATGGATGGCAATACTGAACATTCTTCAGGTTCATATTTTCTGTTGAAGAATAACATTATCTATGATTATGGTAACATGCATTTCATTTTTCACTGATGAATAATCAAGCAAAATAAAAATGGTAAATTTTGTATTATTTTTAGTAAGGCAGACTCTTAAGTGGTGTATCGAGAGCTCTCTAGACCTAGTGGCCGTCACGTCTTTCATTCACGTGACTCCCCAGTTTTCCTCACGACGTTGGGTGGACGCAGAAAATTGGGAAACCCGCCGGGAATCGAACCCGAGTCCAACGCTCTAACCACTAGACTACAGTATCCGCCTTATATTTTTAGGGATAGGAAATAAATTCGAACCTGCCCCCCTGGAAATGAAATGAAATCTTTGAGTTTTACGTCCCACGGTTATGCCGGTTAGGCTAAAGGAGACGGTGATGATGAGAGATGAGTGAAATGATGGAATGAAGAAAGTGGGAGGAAACGGGAGAACCCCGAGAAAACCCACGAGCACGGTGTTTGTCCACCACAAAGTTCACCGGGATCGAACCCGGGACCCCAAGCACCAGAGGTGAACGCTCTACCACTGAGCCACCGCGCCCCCGTGCCCCCTGGAGTTTCAAATAAATATCTTAAGTATAAAATTTAGTCTTGATACGTTAAACGGTATGACCTCGAGGCGAATGTACATTAGGATAAATTGACTAACATGCATTTGGAAGGACAGATAGACAAATACCGATAAATCACGTTTTCAGTATCTATGGGCAATGAAACGTAAATCCATTAAAATCTCATGTTCGATTTTTTTTTTTTTTTTTTTTTGTGATAGCCATAGTTTTTTGTCTCCTGTCGTCGCTCGAAAATCAAAATAGAAACTATGATGTTGTTCATGGACTTAGCATCTGAAAAAAAAAATTAATCTCCATCATTTCACTGGAAAATATTTGTCCTTTCTTTTCGTAGAGAACTTTTGTTTCCTTTTCGCTTCATCGGCGGATGTTGGAGGTAAATAACCTTTTTTCTAATCAGAACTTACCAATTATTCTGGTTGAGTTATGATTTCTTAACGAATCCTATTGCTTATGGTTGATATTAGTTATGAACAAACGACTGAATTTACCGCAACGTACAAGAAAATCGTACGTAATTTTGTTAAAGAAAGAAATGAGAAAAATTATAAAACTTGGGACATGTTCTTTTTTCGAGGCGTACAGGAATTGGTTAAAGCTGTAATCGATAAAAGCTAAGGTGATAAAAAAAAAAGTCGCCAGCTTATACAATGTGTACCATCATTACTTAAAAAGAGATATTGACGTAACGGTTCAATGACCGATGCATGTTAAAATATGAAATATCGCTTTGTAACAATTTGTATTGGGTTTGCAATAGCACAAAACGAGTAGAACATATGCTCCACTAAGGGTCAGATAATTTCATAGTCCAACTGCCATTAGTTTGAAGAGTTACATACCAGTTCAAATTTGCACATGCAAACTAGTATGCTTGAATGACGTTCAACAAATATCCAAAATAAACACAAAATATGTAAAGCAAATGTTTTCTCAATAACTAAATTTGCATTTCATGTCGCTGCTTTTTTTTTAACAGACGTGTGTGTACTAATGCGATTGATGTGTACTTTCTTGTATTTACGTAAATCAAGGTGAATAACCTCTAACTTAACGCTTCTGTATATTAGAAGTTCGACGCAACAGCTACTGATCATATTAGACGTGAAGAAGTTATTAGTAACTAAAGATTCACAGATTAAGTTATGCATGTTATTCAAGCAAATGCAGCACTTGCGTTTCTCTTTAGTGTCGCTTAAAAGAAAACCAGAATTTAATCACCAAGATTGAACTTTCGGTTTGTTGCAATTAACATCAATAGTATTTCACATCAATTTCAATTCCTTTTCGAATTTTTTAAATGAATGCATAAACTATACTTCGCTCTATAAATTACAATTTAAGTTGGCTGTATACAATGGTCTTATTCTTCTAAGTTGGAGTTTCTCCACCTGGAGCTCGATACTCCTAGGGGTCGCGAGAGGAACACACAGGGGTCGCGAAGGAAGGTGAAAAAGAGGGAAGCACACGAGATGAGACGAGATAGAATTATCCTGGCAAAATTCGAGTCGAGACACAGCTCTCCCAATAGAGAAATATACATTTTTCGAGTCGAGACATCACTTTTAAGCACATTTTCGAGACGAGACAATCTTGTATCGTGCGCATCTCTAAAACCAATAATTTAAAATGTTTTTTTAAAATTTATTTTAATATACATGTTTTTACTTCCCTGCTTATTGTCAAATACTGTAAAGAACATTAAACAAAACAAGAGTCGTTTAAGAACAATTTGACAACCCGGAAATTACTTATAGAGGTCTCTGGCAAGAGGATGTGATAAAAGAGGGGCCATGATGTGAAAAAAGTTGAGGAAACCTGATCAAAATTAAAAGAAGTTTGGAACTTCGGTTGAATTTAACCACTGTATCATTGTTAAACCTTGTATGTTAAATAGACCAGTTTCATTCAAGAGTAGAATTAAATATGTACAACAAAGGTTTACAAAAATCTTGACAATGATAAAGAATTCCTCGTTTTGCTTCGTCAGCTAATTACTGGTCTTACAAAATAGCGATTCTTTGAACAGATTAGACAGAAAATAAATTATAAAATTGTGTATGATGCTTATTCGTTTTCTTATAAAATAAATAGACATTTCTTTCATGTAATTTGATAGTTCAAGCTGCGTGGCATACTTAAGTAGATGGGTTACTGTACATATTTATTTTAGTTATTTTTTTCTTTTTGTACTAATTATAATCTGTAAGTTATCGAAATTCATTGCTAAGGATAACAGTAACTTAATGTGTGGCATTCAAATGGGACACGCTGCATATCAGTTTAAATAATTTTGTCCCTAAAGCATTTACTTTAATTAAAATAGTTCAGTGGTTACTCCGACTTTCAAGATATCTTAATCGAAACATTTAAAATGGCAGAACACGTTATACTCGGAGTAAAATAAGAAATGAATTCACATTTAGAGAAGGACGTCTTACTCTGTTCCCACATCGTAAATATTCTACTGAGACGTCTTCTTTAACTATCCTTTCGTGCTGTTAACGTTTTTCAAATATTTTACAATTCGAATGATTTTTCAAGTGTTATTCGAATGTTCGAATATTCGTTCGGAATTAATCTTGTTATCGAGACGAGGAAATACTTTTTTAAACATGGCAATTCTCGTCTCCTTTTGCTAATGAGAATCAAGACGAAACTAAAAATTTCACGAATCTCGTGAGGAACACTAGTTCACCAAAGTCTTACGTTTCATACACTGTTTTAGTGTCTTATACGCTGTTTTAGTGGTTTTAGGTCTCATACACGTATACACAGAAAAGAAAACATGTGTGACATATGTAAATACGTGGAATGTAAATCCTGTAGTTTTTTTTTTTTTTTTTTTTTTTACTTAACGTACGAAATCCGGCAGCAAGCGTATAACAGAAAACGTATGTTTTTTAAAAAATACTTTCCACACAAGTGTTCCATCTTTACGTACTTTCCGTATGAAGCAAAGAAATATATATAGGCGGTCAGGATCTCATATACAGATGGACGTATATATCATATAGCTGACGTAAGAAACATACGTATACGTATATAATATACGGAAGACTGTTAGATGTGAGACACCCTGCAGTAGCATGATGTAACATCTAAGCGGGATAAAAGCCAATACATATGTAGCATATGGGTAACGTATGCCCCGTATAGATTTCCGTAGTAAACTTACGGATTCCGTATATTTGTACAATATACCGCTGTCTTCATAACGGATTTTTCTCAGTGTAAGTCTCATACATGCGTAGTGCATGGTTGATAGTATAAAAATATAAATTTAATAAAATGACTGTAGGAACACAATAAAGATCATTTACAACATTTGAAGATATACAATTCATTACACAATATACTCTAATAACAAATGTGGTTTAAATATTGTTACAATACCCTTTTAGTGGATCTCTCGTTACTCGGAAGAATTCTGATAACTGCTACATGAAATTAAGGGGAAAAAAACATGGAATAAATATTATGTGTGGAAAGTTTACTAAAAGAGAGGGGAAAGTTATAGAGACTAGACAAGAAAAGATTTTCGAGAACCGAAAACGAAAAAGGATTCTCCGAGAATCAAGACAAGACGAGACTTTTACAAAATTTACGAGATCGAAACGAGAAAACTGTATTTCTCTTCTCGTTTCCCCAAGTGAATAACATTATTTTTCAATATTCGAATAATTGTTGGAATAAGTATTTCGTTATCTAAATAACTTTTCGGAAAACAAAATTTTGTTCCGATATTCGGCAAATCCATGATTCAGGTTTCTCGAATTTTAACAGCCTTACTAGTTATAGCGGACGCATCAGCAGGATTCTCAGAATATGTCTACAGGATAACACATCCTTCTCTAAGTGTCAATTCGTTTCTTAGTTGCTTTTTGTTCCGAGTATAGTTAAGAAAACTACGGGATAAGTTTACTTTTAATTAGGAATCAGTTATGGAAAAGAATTTCGGATAGACGAAAATAATAAGAGAACAATATAACACAAATTACACTATCCAACAAATTTTAACCTTTGTTCGGTAGAAGTTACACTGACGTGTGATCTTAGCCAGGGGTAAAAGTGAGTCTGAAAAGGTAAGGGAACGGTAGGTAGTGGCATGATGTCACGCTGTCCCCCTTAATATCTTTGCCCATTGTAATTTTTTAGGAACTAGTGAGACGCCGTACATATATTTTGGAGGTAGGGGACGGTGTCCCCTGCGTTCCCCCGCACTTTTACTCCCCTGATCTTAGTTAATTTCGACCTCCTGAGACCGCCCAATATAGTCAAAAATGTTCCATCATGTCACACTTTGTTGCTACAGGGTGTTCAAAAATAAAATAACATTCATTTCAACATAGTGTATATTCCGATAGAGCATCCAGGTTAGTAGAGAGTGAAGGCACTGTTGAGAAAATATTGGAAATAGAAAATAATACAAGACTGTCAAAGAAAACAAACAGAAAGAGAAGGAGGCTATAGAAATACACACCGCTGTTGAAAATGGCTTGCACTGCCGTTGTTGTTTGTAAACACACTATGTTCAAAATGCTATGCAAATAAGAGATTCATGAAACAAAAGAAAACACACAACAACGCAGCAGTAGTACAATCAAATATATCATTCGGGTGCCATTCGGCGAATAAGTATACTTGGAGCCCACTGAAGAACACACCAAACACTAATATATTTTATGTATGTGTACAAGTTTTTACTGCGACATGTACTTGGAAGTTTTCTTTTTGGTAAACATGGGCCCTCTTTTGTACTCTTGTTTGGTCTCTCTCATAAGAAACCAACAATAGTCTCCTATCATAGCAGGATCTCGTTTCATTTCATACCGTTGCTCCATTTGTAAAATCTGTTGGTCTAAAAAGTTCCCCTGTTCATAGCTTACTGTCCTTAAGTTGTGAGGGAAGTAGTCAAGGTGCGAGTGAATGAAGTGTAATTTCACCGACATCCTGCATCTTAACTGTTCATAGTTTCGTACCAGGTCAACTATGAGTTGCTTGTAGTTACCAGCTTTCTCGAGGAAGCCCTAGAAAACCTTTCATCACACGTTTGAAGGATAGCCATACAGCACATTCAGCAGGGGTTAAATTTTGCAGGAAAACATCCCAGTGTAAAACCCTTCTGATCTGTAGCCTTATGAAAACTCCCTTCCTCAGCTTGGCCTTCAACAACGTCGGAAACAATTCCGTCAAATAGGATAAACCAGACCCATGAGTAACCATGGTTTTAACAAATATCTTTATGAGACCGAGTTTTATGTTCAGAAGTAGCAGTAGTATGTCCTTCGGATCAAGTAAAGGAATATGCTTGACGTTATTTTCCCTTGGAAGGTATCCCTGTCTCTGACCAATATTTTATTTTATGGTGCTTGTCGGTAGCAGGACTGTCCCACAAACATATGAAGCAGCAATGCTTGGTGTATCCATCCTGCATACTCATAACCAAGGCAACAACTTTTAAGTCCACACAGACTTTCCACTTCTACTTGTTGTATTGAATGCCATTTAACACGTCTGCCATGCGTTTATATGTCCCCCTTCAGTCCAACCGAATATGGTATGGGGATAGAAGGCTTTTCGTTACCATTGTTTAGCAGAACAGCCTTCAGACTGTATTTGGATAAGTTTATGCACAAAAGCCATTTTGTTGGAGAATGTGCAAAGCAGAACCGTTATCACACCATCAACGTCGACAAACACGCACAATGACGAAAATTTATTTCAACAGTTTCTATATGATCTATACACCCCCAACACGACAAATTATCTTCTGTTACGAAGAATAACCTGTGCGTGCTGGAAACGTTTTGCATTGCTTCCAGCTATCAGGGGGTTGTAGCGAATCGGGGACACCCATTCCCCACACTTCTACCAAAAGTATGTTGGACAGTGTTATTGAAGAGGTGGGTAATGACCACCTTGATTTTATTTTAATTGTACAGAGTAGGATTTAGTTACATCTGTGGATATGAATCTTAAAATTTCTAAAACCATTCAGTTATAGCATGGGACACAATCGATGACCTGTGGGTTAGGTGAATGAAACAAAGCCTGTGACACTAGGTGTGAGTAAGCAGACACGAGATAACGATGAATCGCCTGTTTCTTGCCTAAACTAGCATGAAAGACCTGGCAACACTGCAGCCGTCTCATTTGCTAACAGTATTTGAAAGGAAACTCATATCGTCGCTTTCGAACGCCATGAATTCTGTTCCTTTGTACAGTTATATATGCACTTTAATATTTGCGATAATTGTTTTAAAAAGTTTGATATTTCTAATAAGTAACTTTTCTCCTTTTTTCTTTTCAGGTGAACTTGGCAGAATGGCAAGTACGACAACTATGTCTAGTGACAAGAGAAATATTTTTGGAGCAGCCAATGCTTCTAGAACTGGAGGCTCCAGTAAACATTGTTGGTGACATCCATGGCCAATATGAGGACTTGCTACGACACTTTGACAAACTCGGGTACCCTCCAGATGCTAACTACCTCTTTCTTGGGGACTATGTTGACAGGTATGTATTTATTTTTGGCACGGCACATTCTGAACCTAATGTTTTTGGCATAAAGTGACAATTACTGTATTTCAATCATTGTACTTCGAAGAGAACAAACCAATCGATTTTGTAAAGAAGAATTAGACTTCGTTTCCGCATACAAGTGTAATAAAACATATCAAATACTGTCATGGTACAAACTAGATGTCAAATGTTAAATCAAATAAGTTGGGTGACGAATGATGTATACGATTGATCAAAGGGAAAAAGCAAGAGTTGATATAACTCTAGTTGTTGCATTGTATGCGTAAAACTATACTAGCTGAGTAGTATTTTGTTCTTACTGAACACTGTCCGAAGGTATCCAGTATTCTTCTTGTAGTGCAGAGAATTGTCACATTTTTGTTTGCGTGAGTAAATTCATACACGATACTTCTGTAATGGAATTTATGTAAATTGAATTTTCTACTTGATTGGTGTTGTTACAGTACTACGTAAGTACAGTATATCTTTGTTTCAATTACATAAATGGTGCTTTTCCAGCATACTATTTAGAAGGTGGTTTCTCTGGTAGCATTAGAAAGATTATATTTCTGAGCAGAACAATAAGATTCACTCAGAATTATCCATCTTTCTCCATTTAATACTTCCATGTATAGTGTATTACACCATATAGCTGTATAGAATGAGATTTGAGTTCACAAACTAACAATGCAAGCAATTGTTGTTGTGAAGAAGAGGTAATTTAATGAGGTCAGTATGGAAATATTGACACTATTTGGTTTCTTCCGAACGCTGGCGTTATCTTAAGCAAATAAAATCCTTAAGAAATAAACTCTCTAATCACGCAACAGAAATAAATTTTGTACACAGTGAAGCAAAGCATATTCTACTATTAGAATTTTTCTTAGCGTTAGTAGAGTACTGGTATGTTATGCATACAACTATATTTAAAACAAAATCATTATATTTCTTTAAATATGAATTGTGCTGCGTTAATTAAATATAATTTTATACATAATTACACAATTCTATTTCCCAATAACGTTATTGCATTTTATATATCTACACTTGCATTTTCAAATTATGATAATATCATTGAACTGCTTCTGTTATTGATGGAATGATTAATTTAAAAGTATGCCTCTAGTTTTGATACGGAGGCCGTGGTGGCTCAGTGGTAAAGGGTTCACTCTAGTGCATGGGGTCCCGAGTTCAATCCCAGCTCCCGTCAAGTGAACTTTGTGGTGGACAAACACCGTGTGCTTGGGTTCCCTCGGTGTACTCCCGTTTCCTCCCACTTTCTTCATTCCAACATTTCATTCGTTTCTCATAATCACCGTCTTCTTTAGTCTAGCCGGCATAAGCGTGGGGCGTAAAACTCAAATATTTCATTTTTTCTAAAGCATGTGTCAAACATCTTGGCATTTCAGCTAAACGAATAAAAAGCAAGCTCTGACGCGACGTTGGCAAGTGCTAAGTTGTGTGGCTATGACTAAGCAGACAAACTACAGCGCGATCAGGTGGCAGAGGATAGACGTGTACGTGTACAAAATAAACGTGGCAATACCGCTGGCCTCTCATTTGCTAGCAGCATTGAAAGGGAACTTGGAGCGCCGCCTTCAAATGCCAAGATGTTTGTCACGCCGTTTAGTTTTGACAGATAATTCAGAATAATCTGACAAAGTATTTTACGGAATAACAGTTGTTTTTGTTACTTGTGTACCGAAGAGAAATATTCTATTTTGTTGATGTTCGTATAGGTTTTAAATGAATAGGGAAAGAAGCTCATGTATTTATACGTAATATATACGTATAGATGAAATGAAATGAAATTACAAAAAGACATTATCATTGACTCAGTACACGTTATAAATTAGAGCTCAGTTATTTTTGGAATTCAGAGAGTGTGTTAGTCACACTAATAGGAAATTAGTTAAAAGCTAAGCTTAAACGATTCTCTGTATATAAATTTATGGGATTATATACAGTGAAAACTGGCTATATTAATTCAACCAATGATCCTGTGTTACCCGAGTAATGCTAAAGGATGAAAACGCCTAGTGCTACTTCAACTTCATCTCACTTTGGAGGAAAGTATTAAAATGATAGTCGTTAAATCATCAACCTGACATGATGAACAATTAATTTAGCAACATGTATTCATACTATATTCTATCTTATATACAATTCCGACAAATAGCTACTTTTTAGAGAAACTTTTCTTTGTGTTAAATAAGGATGACCCTTATGCGGAATAATAAAGTGTGGCACTGATTTATGAGTGGTCACGAGGAGCAAAATTTAAACAGAAACAAAGAATAACTTTGTGAAAGTAGGTGCAACAGATGGCAGCACTTCTGATAATGTAAATATTGTCAGAATATTCATACACTCACAAAACAATTTTCGTGAAAGATTACGAAAATATAATATGTTGTTCGTTACTTGGTATAAATGTCAAATATACCGTAAAGATTTGCTCATAGCAAAAGGTAAGATCTAATACAAATTCTCAAAATCAGTTACAATATATTTATGACATACTGAAAAGAAATTGTGCATGCATAAACTCGAATGTTTCGCGAAGATCCAACTACTATATCATATCATCCGAGAATTAACCTCACTAAGACAATTGAGCTAATCTTAGTGAAACTGTTCCATATCTACTTATAAGCCAAAAGTGCGCTAACAACCATTCAAACTAGATTCCGCCCGACTATAGTACCCCTGATCTGATACTTAAACTTTCTACTCTCCTTATTAACAATTTTAACAAATTTCTACCTTCAGTTTTGAATGTTCAAACTGAAGTGGCTTCTTTCACTTCCATACGTACGTCTCATCACTGATTTTCTCTAGGAACACCAGGCTTTCATTCAGATCAACATGAGACAATCTCATCATTTTCAACTCAGCGCCGGTGTACTGCAAGGTTCTGTCCTGTCTCCTTTACTAATTTTTTTTATGTCTCCTACATGCTTCCATTTGATAACCTGGTGTATCAAGTGGAAGCTAAAGGTCAATTCTAATAAGACCGAAATGATTCTATTTGGTGTTGTAAAGAATAAATACTGTACCAACCGAAACTCAGAACGTTTACGTTATCTAAGGGGTTTTCAAACTGTGCGGCGCGCCACCTGGGGAGGCGCAGAAGGTGTCAGGGGAGGCGCGAGTACCTTAAAAAAAAGGCCCTACAAAGGAACATATTCATAATGCAACACCAACTTAAGTGTGTACCCTTCTTCTTTAGTAAAACATACTGGACTAGGCCTTTCTATCACCTCTGTTCCACATTGATGATCCTTTTAACTTTGGCTTAAATGTTTATATTGCTTGTTAGATGGCCACTAATGATCTTTTACTTTATATCTGTAGAATAGTATGTCTTCGGAATTTTGCGTTAAGCCATGTTAGCTGAATTTTTCTTTCTCTTAATTTTCTGTTGTTATTTTTGGTGTTTTCGAGTTTTAATCTTTTATAAAGTACTACCGCCATTCATGAATAGTCTTATTTCCTATTGACTTTGCTCCACATTTAAATGTACCGGGGTTTATTATTTAAATTCCTTCTTTGCTCGTATTTTCATTTTAACATACATATCTGACTTAACACTATTTATAATTATTAACACTGGCTAATACCATTAAACGGAGTAACCAGTGTGTACAATGTAGATCATCTACGTTAATAAGATATTTCCATTAATGATTAATAAATGAAACATAGCTTATCATAGTGATAATCTTTCTTTTAGGGACACATGTATTTATGTTGTTGGCACATTTCATTTTTGACAGGGGAGGCGCGTTCACATTTTGGTGGTTGAGGGGAGCCTCAACTGCAAAAAGTTTGAAAACCCCTGCGTTATTTATTTTTGGCTCTCCAATATCACTTAAAGACTGTCTCAAACATCTAGGTGTAATCTTTGACAAGCATCACACCTGGAAACCTTATCTAACGCAAGTGTAAACTAATATCCCTCGCCATTTGAAACTTTTACGAAACCTTAAATGAACGCGGGATCTTAACACCAAACTTCTACTGTTTATTTATAAGGTATTTGTGCACCCAGCAATTACATATGGTTATCTTGCCTGGTTATCAGCGCCTCCAAACTTCAACAAGTGATTAAAAGTTCTAGAACGACATACGTTACGTTTGGTTTACCCTCTTCCCTTTGATACCCGCACTGCAGAAATCTATCGTCGTGCGTAATTTTCGACTCTTTTGCCTCAGTTCTATCAGCTTCGCCTACATTATAGCATAAATCGCATCAATTTCTTCATCCAATAGTCCATGGACTTTTAGACCAATCTACAGCCGTATCCATCGTTAAACTGCCTTCTTGCAGTGTACGAATGCTCCATTGCAGTAACCAGTATGTTATAATCTGGACCGCCGTATCTACCAATGCAGCCCAAATATACCTGTTATAACAACTCATCTCATTTGAAATACTTCTATTCAATCTTTCGTCAATAGCCTCTTATAGCTATCAGTAGTATATAGGCTGCACCCATTATACCGGGACCAGTAACCAATGTTAAAATTAAGTTGTTTGAACACTACCATTGTTTGCTGTGTAAGGTTCTTTTATATACATTATAGTTTCTGGATTCAGGATTGAATCTGCTTAAGATACATCCGGCGTTGCTAATCTCATTAAATGACATCTTATTCTCAACAACGATAGTTTGAATTGCTAATTCGTGTGCATTGATATGATGTAATACACTGTACACAGAAGTATTAAACGGAGAATGGCGGATAATTCTAAGTGTATTTAATTATTTTGCTAATATATTTAATATTTCAAATGTAATAAATAAAACCTTTCTAAATAATATGTTGTAAATAGTAAAAAAGCAAACTATTTAGGTAATTCGAAAAGAAGATATTCATAGTAATACTTAGGAAACAAAATTTATATAAACTCCACAATCGTGTACGCATTCACTCAGGTGAAGAGAAAGTGTAAACACTATCCTTAGTAAGAAGAATACTACAGTACATTTAAATTTTCTTACATTTAAATTTTCGAACAGTCTTTAATAAGAACAAAATGTTATAAAGCTAATTAATGTTTTATGACCAGTTGGCTATCTGATGTTTATTTTGGTCAGTTTGCTATCTAATCCTATGATGCCACAATTAAATTTGAAACGAAATTTTTAATTGAACATTCTATATTACCTTTTTAGGTTAGTAATTCCCAACATTGTTTACCTGACGCCTCGTTCCTTAGCCTTGAATATTTCACACATCCTCTCTCCTTCCCATGACAAACACAAAATGTCAAACATTTATAGGCTCTGTTTAGCTGGAATAGTCTCAGATTTACTTTTGCCCCCTCCCCCCTCAGGAATTGTTCGAGAGTTCAAATGTCCCTTCCCTCCGAAAATTCCTTAATATCATTCGTACAATGTTTTTAGAATCTAAACATTTGTTAGATAATAGAAGTAGTCTATTTTTTTTCAATATTTTTGATGAGGGTTGTCCTATTATTCAATTAATTCAATTATTCATTTATTCAATTAAGAAGTATATGCATTACTATGAATATTCTGTAAATTTCCATAGGGTGTGCCATTTTTTTAGACTAGAAATATGGGAGTTCTATATAGTTAGATACTGTCTGTGAAGTTTTGCTATTGCAAAATTGTAAATGGTCATTGTAGGCAACGCTTTATTCATGATTTCACAGTTCATCCCAGTCAGTAACTTACGTCCTCTTAATAGGATCTCATGCCCCCTCCACAGGAAGTAGGTTGGAAAACACTACTTTAGGCTAAAGCAAACGGACGATCGGCCTTTTTCCTAGTCTGGTCAGTAAAGGACATACCGTTTGTGCACGAGATTCCCAGGTTCGATTCCCGATAGGAGAGCATCGTATGCACTTCACTGGTTCAGGTCTAAATTTTAAAATGTAGGTTTTATTCTTCATAACCGCATTGCTGACCAAGGATGTAAATATAAATCTATCCAATGCAACTTAAGATTATGGAAGAATTGGAGCAATCAGATTGTGGGAGAAAAGGAAGAATCTGAAGAAGAGTTGGCTGCACTATGTCATCCATCACAAACTTACATGACCTGTGGTTGAACCAGAAACCCATTGCATCAAAAATTAGGGTCATACCGCCAACTGCTCTTAAGTTTACTTGAATAAATATTTTTGATAATATGTAACACAAACTACGTTATATCAATTAGTTAACGTTTTAAGAAGTACTAAACAATTACACAGAGTTCTTTAATATCCGAAATTTTATGAAACATGGGGTAGTCCGCGATGGCTCAGAAGTAGAGCTCTCACCTCTGGTGTGTGGGGTTCCTGGATGAATCCCAGGTCACGCCAAGTCAACTTCATGATATATAAATACTGTGTGCCTGGGTTTCCCCGTGGTTCTCACGTTTCCTCCCACTTTCTTCATTCTACTATTCTATTCAATAACATCATCACCGTCTCCATTAGCCTCGGTGCATAATCGCCAGACTTTAGAGTAGAAATTTCATTTTATTTAACTTTGAAACATGTGGATATAAATGGCAGAGATATTAATGATAACTTTTAAGAAAAGACAGGATTTTCTACTTAAAAGCTGTTTACTCGAGGGCAATGACCATAAAATTTTAAAAATAGAGTTAAGTATAATAAAAAGTGCATGTAATTTCCGTCAATAATAACACTATAATTCAATAGCTATAAAAAGAAGTATATTTTTTCATAACTTTCATTTATTTTCCTTTTAGTTAATTTCCGCTCACAATTTTCAAAATCTAATCTTCTTTACATTATCAAAGCTCTTTTCTTCTTCATCTTCAATTTCCTCTGTGTGTGTCTATAGGTCCGGAAAAGACTTTTAGTTAAAAGCATTTGCAAAAGGTTTCATAGCCCTCGTTTGGTCTTACAACATGATCAATATTTCAGCGAACCCCGTGTTGTGTGCGAGAAAAGCAGGACAAAGCCTTAATCCATTTTAAACAAGAATTACGTGTATTTTCAATTCTCTGCTAGTTTATATCTTGCAGTTAGATCCTATTCCTTTACACACACACACACACAGACACACACACACACACACACACACACACACACACACATACATACATACACACTCACATACACATACACACCCCCCCCACACACACACACTCGCACAGAGAGAAAGAGAGAGAGAGAGAAAGTGAATGTGTGAAATTTTATAGATTTTCTTTCACCTTTTTCTTCTCCCGAGCACTTCCATTGATTTCCACTACATGTTGACCACAATTCTTGCCAAACCGTTGTTCTTTTCTTCACCTCTACTTCGTCTTTCTTACCTCCTTCATTATTGGTTTCCACTAAATAACAAACAAAGCAAACAGAACACTTATATTCCTTTATTTTTTCCCCTTTTCTTTACAATGTTCATTTCAACAATGTATCACCTTCCGAATCCGTTTTCTTGCTTCATCTTCCGTTAAACTGACAACATTAATGGAGAAAGTAAGTTACGTGTAAATTACTTTAATCCTAGAAAAACAATAACAACTTTAAAAAAAACAATCAGGAATTTCAAACATTTTATAACCAATAGTTTCACATGTATGTCTTAAGGAAAATATATGTTACGGAAAAAGACAATAGGGTTTCAATTTAAATGAAAAATAACGTAATGTACACTGAAAAAAAATCAGTAATTAAATTGCCAAATGAAGTTCGTATACGTTTCCTTAGATTAAATTACAAAATTTGCTGGATCTTTTTTTACAATGATACTTTTATTGATAAAAATGTAATTTTACACCATTTCATATTAGTAATTTTACTTTATAGGTGTAAATTGATTTACATAGAGGTTTGGCAAACAGGTTGACATCGGTTTTTTTTGTAAATTTATCAACGAAATTTTTTTATAGGGTTAAACAAATATAGTGTGAATAATTAAATTCAGTCGTCTAAAATTGCTATGACTATAAAAGTGGTCAAATTGCGAAATACGATTGAAGTTCATTGAACAATATATCACCTTTCCAATTCGTTTTTTTTTTTTTTAATTTTCCGTTAAATTAACACTATAATGGAGAAATTGAAAATGATTAAAAAAATCAAATCTTTCAGTGTATGGGCCTACGATTATGATCTTTAGGCTAAAGGAAACGATGATTAAAGGAAATAAATGATAATGGAAGAATTGGTAAATTGAGAAAGTGGGAGAACCCCCGAGAAAATCCATGGACACGATAGTGTCTACCACAAATTTACTTGCCCTGAATCGAACCAGAAATAAGCGATCTACTATTGGGCATTAATGGAAAAGGTAAATGTGTATAAATTACGTTATTTCTTAAAAAAAAAAAACAAGAATAATTTTTAAAATATCAATTAGTGATTTCAAGTGTTAGCTATAACCAATACGTTCATATGTACAGGGTGGTCCGAAAATAGGCGTACCTCCTTTAATTTCAACAATATAGTGTTAGTTATGATAGAATGTCTGTACACAGTTACCTTGAAGTCTTAAGAGTCATAAAAAATCGGTATGATCACCATCCATCTCGTAAGACAGCTGAATTCTGGGCCAAGTTCTTGCAAATGTTTTGCGGAGATACGCCGGAGTCATGAGGGTGAAGGTGTGTTCCACAGCTGCTCCTAATTCCTGCGTTGTGTGGTACCGAGTGTTTCTTACTTGTTGCGCTATGAAACTAAATAGAGGTGGTCTGGTGTCGTCAGATCGTGACTTCTTGGATGCCAGGGAAATCGAGTTGCTGAAGATTCACAACCTCTTTCAATCCAGAGGCCAGGAAACGTCTGGTTCAGGTAATAACTGTTACCAAGCAGAAAACAAATAAACATGGATATCAATGTTACCAGACAATGACAAGCAATGTTACCAAACAAATGTGGGTAAAACCTAAAACCGTCAGAAAATACCAATTAGGGGTACGCCCACTTCCGGACACCCTGTATGTCTTGAGGAAAACTCTACGAAAAAAGACAGAGATAGGAATACTCTACGAAAACTCTACGAAAAAATAACGTAACATTTAAAAATCCGAATATACTGTGGATAATTAAACTCAGTCTTCTAAGATGGCTATGATTATGAACGTAATCTTTAATAGAAATTGGGAAATACAATTAGGGTTCATTGAACTTTTAAAAAGAAGATTAGAAAAAGTTAGGAATCCAATAAAAAAACCGGGCAAATAATTATGTAATGCTATTTGCGTGTAATGAAATAAGAATATCCAAAGATGAGACATTTAACAATCGATAGAGCTTGCTAAACTGAACAAAAAATGTGTCTGAGTGTCAAAATTATTACGTGGTTTTCAAGAAAATTAAAAAAAAAAACAACAACAACATATAAACATAAAAAAATTGGTGCTTTAGAAGTTCCATGCCACTTACTGAGATGAAACAGATACTAAAATTTATCCTCAGTACACTGACAAGAATCCATTATCCGGAAAGTAGTATATACGAGATCCATATGTTTACTACGGAAATCTTTACGGAGCATACGTTATCCATATACTACATACGTACTGTCCTTTCCCCACTTAGATGTTACACCATGCAGCTGGTAGATGTCTGACATCTAACAGTCTTTTGTATATTGCATACATATACGTATGTTACATAAGTCGGCTATATGTTTCTTACGTCCATCTGTATATGAAATCCTGATTGCCTATACACAGTTCTGTCTTTCGTACGGAACACTTGTGCGAAAAGTACGTTAATTCGGAACACTTGTACGAAAAGTACGTTAATTCGGAACACTTGTACGGAAAGTACGTATAAATTGTACGTTTTCAGTTATACGTTTGCTGCAGGATGTTACATAGGGTTGTATTTAAAGTCCAAAAACAACAGGGATTTACACATGTAACCTACGTTTTCACGTACGTTACATACGATGTTTTTCCTCAGTGTAAGCTTTTCATTATGATACTAGCAGAACGACAGTATGTAATACGCTTAAGACGATATGGTATAGAATAAATTATTATTAATACTTAAGTTTTAATTTCCGTTTAACTAAAATATTCTTTACATGTGTATAAAGACTTACTCCAGTCGATAGTTTACAGCGAGCTGAACAAATTAATATGTTTAAGAGCAAATTCTCATGTGTAGTTTACGAGGAAATCGAAAATTGCGGCACTAAAAAGTGTGTCGTTCTTTGCTAATAATACAAGGTCTGTCCCGAAATTAATGCGCCGCATTTTCTTGTGTCGCGCCTATCCGTCGCACAGCGTTGCC
This sequence comes from Thermobia domestica, assembly GCF_964235325.1. Lineage (NCBI taxonomy): Eukaryota > Metazoa > Arthropoda > Insecta > Zygentoma > Lepismatidae > Thermobia > Thermobia domestica. The sequence goes on from NC_137456.1 coordinate 93,280,764, forward strand.
GCTTGCACGGAAGGGTGGGTGGAGTCTTGGGAACACAGCGCGACCAGCGCCAGTCAGCTCCGAGCTCCTGGAGAGTCACAGTGCCTATTACAGTGAACCCTTGTGTGAGTGCTCGGTCGAAATCAAGATGGTGTGGTAAGTGGTGACGAATCTTGGACCTTCGAATACGACTCAGAAAAAAAGGCAGAGCGCAGAGTGGCACACGACGTCGTCCCCTCGCCCAAAAAAGGCAAGAATGAGCAAATCGAAGGTCCGAGTGATGCTTATTATTTTTGTCTATTCCAAGGGAGTGGTCCATTTTGAATTTGTTCCACCTGGCCAACCAGTCAATGCCAAATTCTATGTCGAAGTACCGAAAAGGCTAAAGCAAAGGGGCAACCCCGTCACGCGCGAGATCAAGAAGTCCTGGAAGCTGCACCATGACAATGCTCCCAACCACACCGCCTTTATGACGACCGACTACCTGACCAAGGCCGGCATCTCAACGCTCCTCCAGCCGCCTTACAGTCCTGATTTGTCCCCGCCCGACTTATTTTTTGTTCCCGAAGATTACAAAATCCCTCAAAGACAGCATTTGGGGGCCCTGGAGAACATCAACGACGAGGTTACTAAAGGACATCTCTGTGACGGACTTCCAGGAGGCTTATAAAGCATGGAAATCGCATTGGACCAAGTGTGTTGAAACAAGAGAGATATATTTCGAAGATTATTGAGTAATTGTACGAACCGGTTCAATATATTTCTTAAAATAAAAATTGGGGCATTATTTTTGGGACAGACTTGGTAATTTAGTTTTTTTTGTTTGTTTTGCTGGAAGAAATTGACATTTATTTATACACTGTGTATGTGGCAAAATACAAAATTCAGTAGGAGATTGCTAGATGTATTTTCCTAATAATGACAAATACTTTTTTACGCACATACTAGTTGTAAAATTGGTAGATTAACTGGACAAAGGCTCACTGGCGGATTTTTGTTTTTGCGGCGATGAACCTGTCTATTCGTTTCATAAGGTGCCTACTCAAATAAACTAAATATTACAGGAAAGAAGAGTATCTTGCTTGCCATTAGATGCTGAACAGTCTTCTTACAATGTTCATTAGGTTTTGTGGTATTAGAAAATAATTCAAAATAAACACTGAGTTCAGTTGAGTTGATTTTGAGTTTAACGTTCCTTTCAGCAGCGAGGCTATATGAGACGGGACCTACTGATTAACGTGGAATCCGAACCACATCAGCTCCCGCCGGGAATCGAACCCGGTCTCCCACGGCAAAGGCGCGTACGTTAACCGCTTAATACCAAGGACCTCAAAATAAACACTGAAATTTGAGAGTAATGTGATTTATAAATAGTCTGTGACAGAACCGTTACTATATATATCTTTTAGACAATAGTATGTGAATTCTACAAAACACCACTATCGAAATCAATAATAGGTTAATTAGTATATTTATTAATACACAACATAGTAGGGTTTTTTATAAACCAGGTGTATTACAGACTACATAATAGGTATTGTTCATCTCAATAATAGATTAAAAAATGTGCAGAGACCATTGTATTGATTATCTCTTTGTTTAGACTTAAGCATACATATATGTTTACATTCCTGTATAAAACAAAAATTACTCATCTAGTATGCTAATAATAGTTGCTTAAAATTGTATGAAGTTTCAACGTGGCGAACTATTTCTGACATGGTATCTGGTGTTGGCTAGTACACGTCTTACGGTGATAAGCAATACGAAGATGGATTATAACTTGGTTCAATATAACCTGGAGTCAATTAAGAATTGTCCAGCAAAACTACAGGGACATCATGAGAGTTAGCAGTTGTTCATCATATACTCCACCACAGTAATTATATATAGCATGAATATGGACACTTTTGTGATGTCAGAAGCTGTTTCCTTTATAATGTTTATATATATATATGTGATTGTCAGGAATCACGTTTGAGAGGTGATTCCTGACACCAAGATAAGACAAAAAGTAGAGACCAACCTGGGTGCACAAACGGTTCTTTACGGAATTATAGGCTGCCAAAAACATGAAAAAACGAACTTTAAAGGTCCATAGCTCCAAAACTATGGGGCCTACTGTAGTCGGGTCAAGACTTTATTTAGGAACTAGTATGTGCCCTATCGAAATATTCCAGTTTCAGAATCCTGCGGTACTTCCGCAACCATTTTTATAGATGGAGTCTAGCTATGGGCATTTAATTTGAAGTACTCACTAACTACCTCTTTAAAACTGTTGCGGATAGATAGATAGATAGATAGATAGATAGATAGATAGATAGATAGATAGATAGATAGATTGATTGATTGATTGATTGATTGATTGATTGATTGATTGATTGATTGAAATACATACAGGCACTGGCGCAAATCCCGGGGGACATGTCCCCTCCAATCTTGGAACTGGGGAGGACTGTCCCCCAATAATCCGACTTGAAATGTGTTTTTTGAGGAAAAATGTGATGATTTGTGTCCGATTGCTACAAAGGAAAGTGAGATGAAATTGATGTCCTCCCAGGATAAGCCTCAAATCTACCCGCTTCCCAATGTTGAAGACAACTCTGCTCCCTGATCCTCCACAGGATTGTTTTTCAACTTCACAATTATTTTGATACCCCGATATTGAAGACAGATTTGCGCCGCTGCATACAGGGTGTCCATAAAGTCCTTGCCACCCCATGCATCTGTGAAACGACTGCGAATGTGAGAAAACGCAAAAACATGTCCATAATTATTGTGAGGGGCTTGCATTTTGAACTATAAAAGGTCCATCCCAGACACCTCCATATAAGGGTACGTGGGGTCAACTTGAAAATTTTCGTTGTGTTTTTGCGTTTCTCATATTGGCAGCCGTTTCGCAAATAGAAAGGGGAGGCAACGGACTTTATGGACACTATATATATATATATATATATATATATATATATATATATATATATATAGGGTGTAACGGGAGGTAGTGCAAATACTACAGTAGATGATTGTACGTGACTAGTACATGAAAAAGTTCTTATGAACATATATCACGAAACGTCTAGTTTTCGAGTAAAGTTAGAAAAAAGAGTAACAACGAAATACACCACGTACATATTCACCGATTTATTACTAGTAGAACCATTAATGAAAGTACATGTTTTGGTGAATGACTAGTGGTATATCCTCAAATACAGATGGTAGTGTCTCCACAAACTGAAGGAAAGTCTGTCCATTCAGGGTATTTTTAAGACGATTGGCCCCACAACAAGTATCAAGCGCATAGCACGTCGGCTCGCGGTCGGGTCTCAAATGGCAGTGTCGCGAAAATTACCGGAGGAAGGCTTGCATCCACTTCAGTGTGGACAAAGACTTCATAATGGTGACGAAGAGAAACGTGTAGCCTTTTGTACACGGGTAACACAACAGGAGCACTTAATTCTGTTCATCATGTTCACTGACGAAGCTATTTTTACGCGAGATGGCATAAATGATAGTCACAATTAGCATTATTGGTGTGATGCCAATCCGCATGGCAAAATGTCTATACATTTCTAGCACAGATACTCGGCTAATGTGTAGTGTGCAGTGTTTCTTCCAGACATCTGCTCCCCCCCCCCCCCGAGTTCTGAGAGTGTCACCCGGAGGAGACCAAAATAATACGTCCATAATATTATAATAAATAGAATATTACCAGCAGTGCTCCAGGAATACGAAGTGTGCCCTCCCCCCCGAACATAGTTTCTGAAAGAAACGCTGGTAGTGTGCCGTGGTGAGTGACATAATCTTTGGCCCAATAGTACTAGACAATATCCTGAATGGACAGACTTTCCTTCAGTTTCTAGTAACACTACACCTGCCTTTGATGTCATACCACTAGACATTCCCAAAATATGTACTCTCATTAATGTTACTACTAGTATAAAGGTAACCAAGAAAGTTCTGTCGCTTTTTGTGGAGGTATGTGTTCAATTGGCCCTCACACCGTGATTAAATGCAAATGGAGATAAGGCGGAGGTCAGTTGGTGTTGGTGTTTGTATATCCAACATACTACCTAGTTGTGGCAGTTCAGTTACACCGTGAACTTGCGTAAGGACAGAGTGAACATGGGACCTCCACAGAGTGTATGCTGAACAGATTTGATCGATAAACTCAATCTGTAATAATACTAATAAACTACAAGAATCATTGTATAAATGTTGATAGGAGGCACCAGTCGCACAGTATCAGAGTTCTAACAAGACGTTGATGTGCCAGAACAAAGCTATGAAGCGTTCCGACCTGGTTTAGGCCTTGTTATTGCACCCCAAGTTTCACATTAAAATAATTTGCCAATAATTTTCATGAGTTTTTAACTTCCCGTTATTCAGTTGAGAGTTTCAAAAAATGTCACCATTTCAGGCTCTGAAACTATACTAATAGGTTTATTCCTGAACTCTTTGTGAGATCGTAAAACGGCTTTTACGTAGACATTCACATATTGTTCTTTGTTAATCATATTCCATAGATATCCAAGGGAAATTATTGATATTTCCATTATTTTTAAAGATTTCACTGTGCCTGCAAACTTTATTGTCCCGGAACTGGCATGGGACCTGCAGGACGTCCCATAAACAAATATTATGTAGGAAAGTAGAGTCCACACTCGATCGTTGCCTCGAAATATATAATCTTTTAATCAAAAATAGATCAATTTTTTTGTACAAACAATTAATTTGTTGTTATAAGCATACCTAATGCATCCTAATCAGATTCTTGAATTGTTCTCGTAACGGTATTAGTGTTTTATAGAATGTTGCTAATGATGTCGCAGTGCCTGTTTCAATAAATCGGTAAAGAAGCCCCAATAAACGTTAAATTTCATGTCAATAACGTACGAGTAGGGTTACCTCAATGTGACCAAGCTCAAAGATAGACAGAGGACTGACATATAGAATGATAACTAAAGTGTGTATTACTTGAAATGCAGATTTTACAAAATTAAAGCCTAATTAAACAGGTGAGCCAATTAATATGTATTTTACTGTAACGGTCTTGGTTTCTGTACGCTCGACTTGATTACAGGGAATTAAACTTCCATTGTTGCTTGTGTTGCTCTGATGCAGGAAACTAAGTTTTGAAACTATTAATATTATATTTTCAGATGAGAAATGAAGAACAGCGTAATTATTTTATTTCCTCGAACTCCCGAAAAAGTTCTAAAACTTTGATACCAAGAATATGCCAAAAACACTATGAATATTAGAGAAAGTTTTTAAACTACTCAACGGGATTATTTTGATAAAAAGTTACATTCTCTATTTCTATGTAATAAAGTGGTTCCTAGAATATAACAACGAACAATGGAAGTTGTAACAGTGCAATTTTCCTTGTTTTCGAAGAAAAACACAGTAAAGTCAGGTAATATAAAACAATCCTTCTAAAGAGAACCAATGTCCGTACATTATGTAACAATTCAGAGTTTAACCAGTTGTAAAGTGTTACCATTTGCCTTCAAGACAATTATTGAACTTTTTTGTTGAATCGGAAGACAATATACTCTTCAAGGATTTAGTCCTGTTCTCTATAAATTACGTTATAAACCTACACTGTTATCATATGTAATTAATTTTAACACAATGTATTACTTTCCATTACCAATATCGAGATATTCTCTCGTTAGGACAATTAATGTACTATAACAGATTTTCTCAGCACTTCCGTATCAAACATAAGCTAGAATAATTGAATATATGCCTTATTCTCTCTCTCTCTCAGTGAAATCAAAATTATGATGATTAGCAAATATTCATTTGGTGCTAAAAGATCATATCTAAACTTAGATTCAAATTTGAATTCTGTATTTTTTTTAAAGAGTAGATTACACTTACTGAGCGGAGAGAAAGTATTGGGTATAAGCATGTGAAAGTAGTTAAGTTCTCTTTTATACTTATTGATTTAAAATATTTTTCTTCTACTTTTTTCTAGGGGTAAAAACTCTATTGAAACCATCTGCTTGTTGTTGGCCTACAAGATCAAATATCCTAACAACTTCTTTCTTCTCAGAGGAAATCACGAATGTGCTAGTATAAACAGGTAAGCATTATTATTCTATATTAACTATTTAGAACATTTAGCAATTAATCACTTTCATAAATCATCCGTTTCCTTTAGCCTAATGGGCATAATCATGAGACGTTAAACTTAAAGAGTCAACTCAAAAGTCTCAGTTCGGTGAAGTTTTCGGTAAGGAGCGCTGAAAAATCTACTTCCTTTTCTTCCTTCCTTTACCTTTTTTTCTTTCTTTCATTTTCTTTAATTGTTAACCAAAGTGAAAGTATATTTTGAGCCTTGCGTCCTTCCTATATCCCTTTTCTGAGACAGATAAAATATAAATTTTTAGTTCAAAGAATTTGAATTGTCTCACTCTCCTTTGTGTATGTGCTCCTGTAAAGGACGAATCATGCAGTCGCTTCTCTGAACCTTGTCCCAGCCGGCCAAAGGAACGAGAACCAGAAATATTCACAATTCAAATGATATGTCTGCATAAGTGTTACTACGCTTGAGACACAAGAATGCATTGACCGCAAAAGGACTGAATTTGTTCCCCCAACGAATTAATACTTCAAACAAGAAAAAATATAAATTTCGGAGGGGCCGGTGCCCACATTACTTTCACCGTAGATCCCTCACTGCTGCTGAGGATAGTTCAGACCTTCAGATTTCCAAATTTGCAATAAAACAAAGTTCATAGAGTTGAAGTCAAGAGACTGGTGTCCATTCCACATAAGCTTTTTTTTTAAATAAGCATCTGGGAAAGATACCATAGGTTATTCATTTCAATATAAATTAATTATTGCGACAATATAGAAGACACTAATAATACAGGTAATTGGATATAATTCAATGACTAACTACGAACAATTAAAATCTGATCATAGACGCATCTGATTTGAGTCATGGAACTTCCTCTTTCTTAGCCACGGTATGCAATCACCATACTGCTTTTAGTATGAGATATTCTTGTTCAATCTCCAGTAGACATGCAGGACTTTATTCTGATCAATGATACGAACACTAGCAAAATATGGTGGCTACTAAAGTTAATTATTAGTTAATTTTTATGCAATAGCTTGTATTTCCCTTTCTTTTATGTGCGTGTGAGTGTGTCTCTGTGTAATATCACATGATTCCACAAGTCTTCAGTTTATCTTTGTTTCCCGATCCAATGTGAGTTTCTTGTGAAGAACATTGTGGGTTTTCTTGAGGGTCTCTTGTTTCCTCCCACATCATCATTCCACAAATTATATCATCATCATTCCCTTTCATCAATTATTTCTCGTTCAACCTACTCGGCATAAACGTCAGACGCAAAACTTGTATTTTTATTTCCTAGTATTGATAATTCGATTTTCCCCTGATTACTTGTAGACCCGCACATCGTTACTATTGTGAGGGTTGCCTATACTCCAGTGATGTCGGAGGGAAATTATATTCAAGAAAGAAAAAAAAAATCGCCATATGAAAAGTTGGTATCATTTTGTAGGCTTTGTGTATCTTTTCAGTCATCGTAAATGGGGAAAGCTATGGGATGTTTATAATAACAGGTCGATTATAGGTTATATTGCGTACAATATATAAATGGTATCCCACACACCCGGTGTACTATTGAAACTGCTGAACCTGAATTATTACACATTGAATGGAGAATAGAACTTACATGTTGTGTGTGGAGAGAAGTGTGTGTGAAAGCATGCACACGGAATATAGTCTAGACATATGTATGTCTTTTTTTTTTTTTTTACACCATAACGAGCAACGCGTTAAAATGAAAATTCTAAACAGCATAATTAGTACTGTATTGACGTTAAAGTTGACCACTACCAAGAAGTACAGACATGGTGTTGCAAAAGAGAGAGAGAAAAAAGATACTTCCCCAATCAATAGCTACAGATTACTAATAGTGCAGAGTATGTTTTGGGAACCGAGAGGAGAAGAAAAAGTGAGACTTTTTAAGGAAATGGTTAATAACAATACAGCGTTACTTGATTTGCTTCAGGAAAGGGTTGAATGTAAAAATTTTTGTTTTTGTGACGATAAATCTTTTCTGGATTTTTAAGCTGTAGGATAAGTTAGTAAGTGTATTAACTAAACGTGTAGTAGTATTAAACTAGAAGTACGAATTGACATATTACGTAATATGTTTAAGAAATGGAAATAAGGAATTATTTTAAGAAAGTACATAAATTCGAGTCTACAAAAGCCCCATGCTTAACTGGTTGAAACCATTTAATTTATATATATATATATATATATATATATATATATATATATATATATATATATATATATATATATATATATATATATATATATATATATATATATATATATATATATATATATCCAGTACTTTTTAGTCAAAATAAATGCAAATCATTTATGTTTTAGTTAGTACAGTAGAATATGCTTTATCTAATGCCTTGAACAATCGCTTTTGAAATTCACAGAAATGGTAAAAAAAATATGTTGAATTTCACAGATAAATGTTATGTAACATTTATCTGTAGTCTCGTCATTGATATGCACAGAAATTGTTTGCAGTTAGTCTAATTAATTTAATAGAATTATTATTGTAATTAGATTTAACAAAAGAAAAAAATTATGCTAGTTATTTTACAGTATTTAGCTGCAGTTCTGAAGACATTCTTCAGTATTGGTTAGAAAGATCTGTCCCTTACTTCCTTTCTAAATTTATAAAACTATTTTTATCTGTTGTTGTGTCGTTGTGTTGTTGTGTCTCAAGGATACTAAATCCTTGTAAGATGAAAGAACATAATCTCCAATAATGTCGACAACAACCATCTATATTCTTGGCATCAATGATTGGAACGTGTTTCTTGTTGGTTTAATTACCTTCCGCCGTCCATATGAGAGATCTGTACTCCATATATTCAATGTCAACAGAACTTACAGTCTACTGAACTATACTATATTTACTGATCATACTAATTTGCCATAGTAGAATCTTTTCAGAAATTGAGTCCATGCACTCTAGCCTTCAAGTGACCTACTAGTATTGACCTAAGAATTACAGACCTAAGAATTACTAAGAACTACTCCCAATATAATTTGTAACCTTTTACGCCAACTTCATTTATTCTTTTACCTTACCAACTGTCGTGACAGTCAAGCATAATTTATTCTCCAGCAGTGTCATAATTAGTTGATTTCTCTTTTTGTATTTTATACCTCCTCTTTTCTACTCTAGTATTCCTAACAATTTCTCTTTAGATTTTCGTTCTACTGGGATAATTTTCTCCATTTCTTCTATACTACTATTCAACAAATGAAAATAAAACTTTTGCTACATCATATGTACATAAACGAATCTAATGGTGTGTAATTTATGTTCCTGTATCAATTGCAACAAATACAATACTGGAAAGTATCATCCGTCATTTTAAAGAAGACGAAGCTACATAATATTCTTCATTCTTATCTCCAGACTTACAAGTTGTATGACATTGTGATTTAGGATTCTAATGAGTATAATTCAAAAGAGTATTTTTTTAAAGGATGATATTAAATCATCTTCGTATAATTGTTACAGTGAAGTTAAAGTAGATTGAAATTATGATTAGCTTATGTATGATATAGTGATAAAATAATTTAAAGGGCTTAGAATGTTAAATATATCACAACATAATAGCAAGAAAGTAATATCTCAGTCTGACGTGGACTTAATATCTCACATGGACGTAATATCTCAGTCTCAGTCTCATGTGGAAAGTAATATCTCAGTCTCAGTCTCACGTGGAAAGTAATATCTCAGTCTCTCAGTCTCACGTGGAAAGTAATATCTCAGTCTCTCAGTCTCACGAGTCGCTCACGTATACGAGACTCTCAACGAGTTAAATAAACCTTAGTACTGCATGCCATCTATACTTGATATGTACATATTGGTTTCTTATTATTGAGTTGTGATATACTTAATCACAACTCCAAGCAAGCCTTTTATTTCCTTTTATCTGTCTGAGATGCAGCAGCTGCTTAAACAGTTCAAATAATCATGACTTCAGATTAACACTTCATTCTCTTTGTAATAAAAAAAATACTTTGAATTAATTCATAATGCCATATAGATTGAAAGATAAGGAAGAATGTATATTACACCACTTCGTCTTTTTCGAAATGACAGATGATATTTTCTAGTGTTATAGTTATTGTAATTGCTCCAGGAATTTACCATTATAAATCCAATGCCACAGAAAATAAGGATCAAAAAGATATTGTGGAATTAATGATTTGGGACGTTATTAAGTGTCTATTTCCTTGGAATGCCTTAATATCTTCAAACCTATATGTACTACAGTCTTGGCAATAGATACGACGTCTTATTATATTTTATAGTTTCCCTCCAAGAGAATCAACATTAAAACCGGAAGGAAAAGTAAATTTTTATAGATTCCAGTTTCAATAGAGGGATTAGCGTGACGATGGCAATATAAGACGTAGATCGATAGTATAAGGTGGCATTTGAACTATCGTAACGCGTTTAATACTCTCCACCTGCGATATGCCCCAAGTCAACATGATCAAAGTCGAGCGCACTAAAGACTACACCAACAAGGGGGGTGAGAATAGGTTATTTTAACATTTACATCATCTGTTACTGTAGTATATTTTAAGGTAAAAAATAATGTCATTTCTTGTAATGTTTGGCCATTCTGTACTCAAACTGTCATTCACTCCCATATTTACAGTACTCTTATCCATAAGGTTTGCCTTTAGAGTTATATATGTTCATAAAATCCCTAAGCCATTTAAGACTTACTTTCATAATAATAATAATAATAATAATAATAATAATAATAATAATAATAATAATAATATCGTTAATTTTGCAATTATAAATTCAATTTCGATATTTATTATCCATAGCAAAATAACTACTTTTAGTTTGGTTTTGTGAAGAAGGGAATATTTATGCTCTTACCTAAACTATATATATATATATACTACGCTCAAAAGTTTTCGGACACCACTGATTTTTATTAACATCTACTGTGAACCTATTATTTTCGAACGAGAACTTTGCTGCTGTGTGCTTCCTGTCTAAAGAGCATCAAATTTAGCAATAGTTGAATCAAGACCTGAGAGATATGCATGATGATTTCTATAATTGTAATTCTTAAAATAAAATAAAAATATATTTTGATTTAGCTACTCCCTAGCAACAGTGTAGAAAGGGAGGCAAAAGATTAGTTTTGTTTGAGAGATGTAGATGTTGGAACCCAATGCAGTTACTAACATTCGAAAGGGAAAACAGGTTTTACATATTTTGTAGTTATCTGTACTTATTTGATATATTAACGTTTGAAAAGCTCAAATACTATATTTTGGAAAATGTTAGTAGCACGTTTATATAGTAACATATAAAATTAAAAATAAAAGATGCATTATTGACTTAAGAGTTTGAACATATATTTTTTAATGTTCAATTATGTGGAAAGAAAGATAAGGAAAGAAAAAGATAGAGGGCCAAATTTCATATCTTTCCCTGAAATTAGGTAAGGTTATGAAATTTAACTTTACATCTCAAGTTCGATTTGTAAAAATGCAGTAAATCGAATTTGGACTTTTTGCCATTTTAGCTACGATAATTATTTCCTTTACCTTCACGACATTTCACATTTACGAATACCATGTAGACTAATACATATTAAATTAATCCTTTCGTTAATAATTACGAATTTTAATAGCATTAAACTGCTTTGCTAAAATTACCGCCTTCTGTGGCTTTTTTCCCTTAAATGTAAACCTAACTGATGAATAATATTTTTATAGCTAACCGAAACTTACAATCAACATACAAAAATCTGTTTTGCTGCAAATGACGTTGATACTTTATCAGAATTGAATTGTTAATTTGAAGGGCGATTTATCAATGCAATTGACAAGATCACTTGGCACGTTAAACAAATATTCCTTTCAATTAAATTACAATAAATTATAGTACTGTATGTATATACCAAAACATCGTGTAATTAAACGCATTAAATAATTCCAAGGGCATCTAACAAATTATTCTAATCACGTCTAGGTTTTATAATCAAAAACCACTTACATTAGAATTTGGTGAATGTAAATTAAACAAAACGCGTTGAGGTAATTAAGACTAAATTGACCTTGAAGAAAGTGGAACAGGATGTCGTCCCACCCCCTCATCCACAGGATTCGATTTTTACTTTCTTCTCTCCGGAAGTAACATGTAGAGAGTGTCAGTCTGGAATGCTGGGAATGTAGTGGCCGTATTGATCAGTGAGTGAGTGAGTCTCCATGGAAACAAGGTCTCGTGCGCCCTTCACAACACCTTCTGCCTTCACCGAGCGGATGTCTATCACCTGGCCAACAACTCAGGTAGTGGGACTACCTGGTACACAACTGCTAAACTACGCACTCACTTTCCGTTTTCCCGCCATTTCTTTTGTTTACTTGGCAACTTTCCTTTGTTTCCCCTTCATTGATGCAAAATGACGCTCTTACGTGTTAAGCTTCAATCTAACAAGGACAGCCCCTGTAGCATGTATGGTGATATTGAATTTTCTCATGTCAATGTCACTATTAGAGAACTAAATTGTTTGATCAAAGGCATTGATATGTTGCACCATTCAACGTATCAAAACCAAACTGTAAACTTAAAAATTAGTGAAATTTCCCGGGATATTTTTTATTATCATTTCTATTCGAGAATAAACAATAGGATGGTAAAATTAGAAAATTTAGATTTTCTCAGAAACAGCTCAAACAAATTTCTTCAAATTTCACCAAAAAAAAAATCTACAATAATACTATAGTTTTGCAGTATTAGTTTTTCTTGGAAAAATTCATAAATGACAATTCATTAATGGAGTTAGTTTTTCTCTGACGATTTATTTACAACTCTAACGAATTTGTTCATATTTCATAAATAATCATTATTCAATCAACCTTAAAATATGGTGCGTCCAAAAACGTTACTCGACAAGTGAAGACGAATTTTTGTAAGGTGATTTTCTGGTAAGACCTACAATGATTTTGCCTACATTTCATTTCAATAAATTTTAACAACATTACCATTTTCTGCATTCCTTTTCTGTCAAAAAAAAATATGTCTAAAAACGTCACTCTATTAGTGGGGTCTGTTTATCTATACACTTTTCTTTATAATACCTAGAATTTTCTTCACATTTCGTAAATATATATTTTAATTAGAACACTATATGATGGCATAATCAATTTTCCCAGACAAAATACATACACAGTGTACAAACTAGTTTACAAGTAAACTTAATTTTGCATAAAAATTGAGTTCTGTTGTTTACGGAAATTTTCTAGAATCAAAGGAGCGTAAATTCATCTTTTATTCTTTGCTGGTTTCAATTCCACACAGTAAGCATTGCGAAAACAAAGAAAATATACACCATACTGTATCAAAATCGAATAATTTGGACTAAAGTTATTATTAAAACTTATTTGTGATCTTTTTTAATAAGATGACTTAGCCCTTCTCATTCATTTATCCTTAAATGATACTTAAAGTTTCAAATAAAATTCATTCCTAATACTACCAAAAAATACCAATAATACTGTATATAACATCTCCATATTAATAATAATTATTTCAACTCACATCTGTGTTCATTTAAGGAGTTTGGTTTACGAAAACATTTTTATATATTTACTCTGTCCGTCTATGCGGGCCACAAAATATCTTAAGAAGTAGTTTGATAAATCACCATTAATGTTGGCCAAAATATAGAGGGTGAAAAGTCAGGAACCGACTTCGTTGGTGAAGGTGATCTATGCACTAAAAGTGACAAAAGTCAACCATTTCCGGTTTCAACGTTTATCACTATAGAACTAAAACAAGTAATAGGGAGCGAGAAAGGGTTTCGCGTAATCGATTAAGCGTCCCAAGAATATATTTCATTTCTATCCTTAATTCGGTATTAAAATATGAAATGGTAGAAATCCGCTACAAATTAGGATTTCAATATTGAACTACACAGAGCAAAAGCGATAGGAGATAGCAAGAAACGGTTTGTAGAAATCGATTCAGTGCTCTAGGAATAGGTACCATTCAGTGCCGGATTTACGTATAAGCTAAACAAGCTATAGCTTTGGGTCCCACTATCTTGGGGGCCCCATTATCTTCAATAGCTTAGGGCCCCACCAAACCTAAATCCAACTCCGGTACCATCTGCTCTTTCAACCCTCCATTCAAATTGGAAGTAGTAAAAATCAACCATTTCCGGTTTTTTAACGTTGTTCATTAAAAAGTAAAACGATAATAGATAGCGAGACGCAATTTTTCTGCAAGCTATTAAGCGTCCCAAAATTTCTAAGAATGGACAAAATCTCTATTAATCCTCTATTAAATCTCTATTAAGCATTTTCTGATTCATGCGTGGTCAGTACTTTTATTTCTCTAAAAATACAGTATATAAAGAAATAATACATTACATACACAGCAATATTAAGATAAATGTATGGTGTTCTTTGGGAAACACGTTCCGAGCCATAGAGATTCATCTTAGAATGGAAAACTGTTTCGTTAGTCACCTACTTTACAATTTTACCTGGATAAACACCTGGAACGGGGCTACCAACTGCTGTCAGTGCCGAGAAATGTTACGTGTAAGTTGGGTTGCATTTGTCTAGACGTTCCCACAACTGCAAAATACCTGGACCCCAAGTAATGGAATTAGAGCACTTAGGGGGGGGGAGATACTTTTGTGGCTGGGTGTACATATGACATTGCTACTTGTTCTAAGCTATGAAAATCTAAGCACATATTTTCACACGTGCTTAGAAATGTGTGTTCTTATAACTATTTCAGCTATTACTGGTAAATATTACTAAATAAGTTTTGAAATCTGGTAATGTATTTGAGCAGAAGGCACTGGGTTAATTTTGGATCCAGGATGGAAATGTTCTCATTGCCTACACATATGTATATTTCTCGTTTGAATACCACATGGAAGAGCCGTTTTGTTGTTATATAACATTTCTCTACTGTTACTAGATGTATACTGTTACTAGCAAATTTTGTAATGAATTTTTTTTGAAGGTGAGACTTCATGGTGGGAAAGTGCATATTCTGTGCTGAGCTATCTTTCTTGATGCTCTTTTATCAACTTTACCAGATTTACTTCGAAAATGATGACGTGGTTCCGTAATCCAGTTCTCGTGGTGGAGAAGTAGTGCGGTGGGGATCAGCGTACACCGTAATATTTGATCTTGGATGATGATTTTGTGTCAAACTGCACCGGTCGTATTTCGGAGCTTACATTAATACTCTAGTAGGACCCATTCTTCATATCCTTGTTGTTGCCTATCGACGCCAAGTACAAAATCAAATCATACCGGATTCGTGGATCGAGTTTTGGCATGTTTTGGAAACCCACTAAATATTATGAAACCGAACTTCATGATTTTCATGTCGTACCAACAGATGAAGAAAAAGAAACAATTGTAAAATGAAAAATAATTAAGCCACTGTTTGAGGACACATAGCATTCTTAGGAATGTGGAAGAAACTATGGTAGATGAAAATATACAAAGGAAAATAAAACAAATGCCGTTGGTCATCATTTAAACTTACATAATTCCTATGTGGAGACGAAAATTTAAGCAAAAAAGACGAAGTCTAGATAGTGTAATCTTTTAATTGCTGAAATAATAATAATAATAATAATAATAATAATAATAATAATAATAATAATAATAATAATAATAATAATAATAATAATAATAATAATAATAAATAATTTATCACACAATGCTTTTGATGATGATGAGGAGGAGGAGAAACAGGAAAAAGATGCAAGAATAGGATAAGAAGGAACGGGAAAAGTCTAAAATGAGTGATATACCAATCGAGAGATCTTACATGCAAAAAAAATTTTGTGTGTAAGCATAACTGCTCACGTGTAGCTTTTGAGAAACTCGCTACGCTCTTTCTAAGATGAAACTGATACTAAAGAATAGCTTAATTAAGCTTTTCACTATGCCACTAGCAAAATAGCACTATGATAGTATGGTGAATGAGATATAGCCCAAAATTATCATTAGCTCTTAAACTTTAATTGCTAAAATCGAGGTAAAAATTACATGCTTGAGGGTAAATTCTCATACATAGTTTTCGACAAAATCGAGAAAAACATATTTTTGTTGTGCTGAAAAGTATGTTGTTTGTTGCCAACAAATGATATTATTTATTGTCCAGAAACTTATTTATTGCTGTGTTGCATATATATAAAAATACTCTCTTAAGTGCTTAAATTATGTTGAATTGTATATATATTCATGTTTATCTTCTTCTACGGTCACACACACACTTCTAGCAATGACACACATAGTCTAAAAGTGACACATACTCCTATAAATGATACATATACCCCTAGCAGTGAAACATACTCCTAAAAGTGACACACATACTCCTAGTAGTGACACAAATATGTCTAAAAGTGACACATTGTCCTAATAGTGACACACATACGCCTAAAAGTGACGTGCATACTTTCTAGCAGTGACACATATACGTCTAAAAGTGACATATGCTCCTATAAATGACACATATATAGTATCGTATAGGCCTAAAATGACACGTACACTCCTAGTAGTAACACAAATACATCTAAAAGTGACGCACATACTCCTAGCAGTGACACACATACTTCTAAAAGTGACATATACTGCTATAAATGACACATGCTCCTATAAATGACACATATATCCCTAGTAGTGACACATACGTCTAAAATGACACACATACTCCTAGTAGTGACACAAATATATCTAAAAGTGACACATATTCCTAATAGTGATACACATACGCCTAAACGTGTCACATACACCCCCTAGCAGTGACACACATACACCTAAAAGTGACACCTATACTCCTAGCAATGACACATATATGCTTAAAAATGTCATACTACTAACTGACACACATATTCCTAACAATGACGCACGTACTAGTTGTAAAAGTATTTTTTTCTCATTAGTTTTTGTCTTTATCAGCATGTTAATCAACATAAACGCAACTCAAACAGAATATTAAGTGCGTTCTTTCATTCTTTGTTTTCCAGGATCTACGGATTCTACGACGAGTGTAAACGACGATACAGCGTAAAGTTATGGAAAACGTTCACAGATTTGTTTAACTGCCTGCCTGTTGGTAAGTATCAATTAGTAGATTTCAAATACTTGTAAGATGGCAATATATATATAAAGAGTGTAAATTACTTAGCATTTTCAAAAATATAGTAATTCATGATCACTTATAAAACACTTTTATTAGGACTCTTATTTTCTTAAAACATAACAGGTGTTGCACCCATTTAGTATTCTGTATAGCAATCATAATATACATATAAATACTGTCTTCTTATTGCAAAAAAAAAAAAAAAAACTTTTCCATTAATATATTTAGCAAATTTTTATTATAAGTACGGTACACAATATATTTACAACATGCCTAATCAGCAGTCCCATCTTTTATTTTATTGTGCCTGAAATAAACGTTTAACAAAAGGTTTATATTTCTTGCATTTTTGTTCCAACTAACAATGAGAAATTTGTTTTCTTCTTTTTTTAGCAAAATTTGACCAAGCCCAAATTCAGCTTTAATGGCCTACAATTCTTGAACCAAATGTCTGTCAACGTCTTCTATATATATACAAATTAAATCGACGTTGTGTTGCAATTTATGACAAAAAGACTAAACAATTTTAGATACATTTTTGAACAGTTGTTTTTTTCTTTTTTTACTATTTCGCTTTGATAAAATCAAGTATCCACAAGTTGAGATAATTGAGATATTAAGTGTTTAGTGAATAAGGTGATCTAATTCTCTGCAAGTTAGATAACCCAATCAGAGTTGTAATAATGGTGGCAAATTTCACTGCATATTCTGTTCAAATGCAGCTTACTGTTTAAACCTAAAGTCAGTCACTCATATCTCATGAATCAAATGCTTATACTCCATAATATTTCACATAGCCACTACGTTTGCCAATATCTATACCAAAATACCAAGTTTGGTTAAGATCAGATGAATTTCATCTATCGTGTAAACACATGAGATAGATATTGATGATAGATAGATAATAGATGAAACTCGAAAATTTGACTGTCTAAACCCAACTTTCATTACTCATATATTCAAGCTCCTCAAGGTCTATACCACCGTGCTGAATTTCGAAAAGATCAGATCAGTTTTATCGATTACGTACAGTCAGAGACAAAATTTCTCTCCGTTTGGTAAAATTTATTTTAGAAAGAGCGATGGTATGTCTGGAACGTACAGAAAATTGCATTCTTTTTAATTCACTGGAAACTGTACTCATATTGCCATTCCGTTCTAAAGTTATTTACGAAACTAATTTCATCAAACGAAAAGAACTTTTGTCGCTGTCTGTACAACACATATGTCACTATCCTTTGTGATTGATTTGCTTTTAGAAAAAATCATCAAAAAGAAGAATGAGAAAATAAATTTTAAAAATTTAAATTACCATATTTACAACGCTATTAAATTTTTGTTTACACATAGATAATATATCTGAGTTGCGTCCAATTTTTAGCAGATAGGAATATTAGGGAACTCATTCTTCTAATGGCAATATATACTGAAATTTTTATTTTCTTTACTTGTGTTTCTAATTGTCTGACTTTCAAAAAAAGTTCTTTGTCTTCTACCTAGATACGTACTTTTGTAGCAATGAAGTCGTTGAAGCATATTTCACTGATGTCACTCTTTTCGGTTTCCATGGTAATTCCTACAAATATTACTTCTTCAAGAGCTATGTGCATATACTTCTTTCATCTTCACGTATCTAGGATTTCGTTCAAGAATTTTAGAGAGCTTTGAAGGTCGCCCCTTCACTTGCCACTTCCTTCTTTGAAACTTCTTGAATAATGTTCATTTCTGAGTTCAGTAAACGAGATAGGTGTTCAAGGATAGCTGAAAAATGAAGGAAGTTGGCTTTGATGAATATACGAAATGTAAAGTTTTTTCTTGAAGAGACATTTTTTCTAGATGCAAGTAGCAGTAGCTTCGCTGTTGTAAAAGTTTCAATAACATTCTTTTCATATAATTTTTGGAAGAGTAGAGTGTGTCTGACAATCAGAAGAGCCAGTGAGTGGTGATTGGCTCTGGATAAAGCTGTATCAAAAAGGTATTGCGGATCAGAACTCATCTTGCACGAAAAGACGATTTTTTTCCTCAATAAAACCTTGGCTCTGGAAAATATTATAGTTTTGATAACATCTATTTTAATATCTGAATGCAAAATTTTCTTTATCAGATGAAACGAAAGAAATTACTTCTTTGTGTAAAGCCTTACTTCTTAGGCAAATTTAAAATATAGGAAGTTAAGATGCGGCTTAAGCTCGTGACCTAATGAAAACAGGTTTTACAACATTTCGTTATATTTTATGCTGTTAAAAATAACGCTAATTTCTCATTTTATCTCTCGTTATTTATACTTTCCGTATAATAAATGATTGGTTCCAGTAAATAACGGTTACGTCGGGAAAACGATATTTTACAGGAGAGCAATTTGAAGGTTCTAATTGTTCCTATAATATAAAATACAGTTAAATCAACACAATTTCTTGATATTATCTTGGATTTAAATGAAATGGTGCAAATTGAAATCATGGCTTTAGATAACACTACTTGTGTTTGCTCAGTGTTGACGGTCGCATGGAGCTGTAATTGAGACACACTTTCTCGTGCCCGACGATTTCATTATTTGCTGTTTATTTGTTTACATGTATGCTCATTTCAACTAACATTAAAAAGCAAAAATAAAATACATAAAATAAATAAATAGACGCAATATTTCATGAATGCTACAATAATGCAAACTAATAGCAACGAAATAATTTTTAAAGATATTGTCACATAGTCATCATCTACGTAAAGAAAACTTCAAGCTTTTCTTCAGTTGCAATCGATTTTTGAGCATAACATCGATTTAAGACAATGGCATGCCTGATCACCCCATGCACTTCAACAACTGGTTTCGATTTATTCGAAAGTAATTGGTAAAATCAGCATAATTTATATTAGAAGTAATTTTAGTCTCCACAGTTTTTCCTCTCCCACAGAATATAATTATATTTGCTGTTTTAAATTTCACATTCATCAAGGAATAAAGCAGAATTTTTCTTTACCATTATTATGTGATTCCGATTAGGAACTAAACTTTAATGTTAACAAATGTTTTCTTCTGAAGTCCGATATTTTTGGATGTGAGTGGTATGCAAGTCACTTGAAAACTGCGTCTCGGTATGCAGGATCCCCATCCTACGTGTGTGGCGCATGCACTTGATACTGCTCGTGTGACGTCACCTCGCACGCGCTCTGTACTATATAGGGAAGGATAATATACTGATAGTATGTATTATTGTTTGTTTTAACAGCAACACATATCCTCCTGGCAGTGACACACATAATACTAATAGTGATACAAATATACCTAAAGTGACATGCACAGTACTAATAGTGATACATTTACATCTAACAGTGGCACGAATAGCACTAACAGTGATAGACATACAAGTAATAGTGACACACATAGTACTAACAGTGCCTAACAGTGGCACGCATAGCGCTAAGAGTGATACACATGCATATAACAGTAACATAATAATACTAATAGTGATACATACACACACCTATCAGTGACACACATAGTATAATATTGATACACATACACACCTAAGAGTGACATAATAGCACTAATAGTGATTCATACACACATCTAACAGTGACATGCATAGTACTAATAGTCATACACATACACATCTAAGAGTGACATACACACACCTATCAGTGACACACATAGTACTAATAGTGATATACATATACACCTAAAAGTGACATAATAGTACTAATAGTGATTCATGCACACACCTAACAGTGACATGCATAGTACTAATAGTGATACACAAACTTAACAATGACACACATACTCCTAACAGTGACACACTTACTGGCTGAAATGTTACAAAAATTATCAATTCAGCCACGCATATAATTTTTACGACAATTTCTTCAGAGAAAGTTTTTTTACATTATGTTGGGCACAGTACTACGTAGTTGTATGTGCTGGGAATGCAGTGAAGACCACAGTCTCGTTTAATATGTCAATGGTCTCGAGGATCAAAGTAAGCAAACTTTTAGTAAAAACAATACATGTTACAAATAAAGAACAAAATACATTAAAATCTATAAATATAGAAACTACTTATTCCAAAAGAAAAATCAATAGAAAAAAGTTTAAAACAGCATCCATTAGCACCTGATATCATACTCTTTTGTCTCTCTGTGTACTTAAAAAAGAGATTGCATTACAAAGTTCATTCAATGGTTTTCCACAATAAAGTGAAGTAAATAGTTAAATGTTAGCTCTATTTTACGTGAATAACCTGGGTGTGAACAATTATTCATAATCAATTATTTGTTTCTTGCAGCTGCCTTAATTGAGGGAACCATCTTTTGTATGCATGGTGGACTCTCTCCAGAGCTTCTTGACTTAAATCAGGTAAGTCATTTAATTATAAAATTACTTTTAATAGAAAAACCTCTGGTAGGCAAAAACTAAAATATAGGCCTATATTCATATTCATTGTTTCAATTTGGGATATAAATATGGTGAACACTACACATGTGCATATCCTGCCTTAAGTTTGAGAGCAAAAGTAGCTAATATTGTTGCTTGTAAACACAGGAAATAAAGCAACAATGTACTATTTTTTGTTTGGTTTGATTTCTAAGTTTTATGTATGTAATTATAATTGAATCTTTTTAAAAATATTCCTAAATTTTCTGAGAAAAGAATTGGAGGGATTTCGGGATGTGGCCTTAGAGACCGTGTATACCATGAGCAGAAAGAATAAATAATGAAAATTAACCAACCAGTTTGGTTACGAAACACTATATACAGATCATCCGATAGGACAGTAGCGCTCTAATGCATCTTGGGTGAGTTTCAGAGACGACACTATGTATTTGGAAATTCTTACTAAAATAATACTTAACCTTAGCTTAATTTGGAGCTTGACCATACTTTTACTGCTAGAAAGTAAGTACTGATCAAAATAAATGTGAAACAAAATAGACGCGATTTTCTTATATTTCCACAAAATTGACCCATCTCATACAACTTTGGTCCTTTAAAAAATCTTATATTTTCACAGAATTATCCATCTCACGCAAGTTTGATCCTAAAAGGAGATGTTAAACGTCAAACACACAATTGATATCCTAAAATGTAGTTAGTAGGACTATCCCTGCCTCAATATTGGAGACGGGACATTTGTAGAATCAACATAATTCATCAAATTGTATATACAAATTAATGTACGTATATATTTGTGTATGTGCGTGTATGTAACAAGGAAGTGAGGTTAGAAGAATACCTAATTATTTGATTTCAAAAGAGTTTAATTTTTTCGAGGGCATTGCTGTTCTTATAATGCTACAAAAAAGAAAGTTAATGAAATTCAATCCCCATGTCTTGATGATATGCAAAACCAAACAACACTGTCCGGGAAGTTCTTGTTTTCTTCACGCTATTTGCCAATAATAACAGTATTTGGTATATACATACTATGCGCTATGATTTTAGTATACGGCTGAATAATTGTAAGATGTTGCATGAGAATTAGCAATATATAACGTTTGTGGTAGTTACCGGTACTTAATTCATCCTAAGACATTCATAGTTCAAAGTTCAAAAGATTCTTTCTTTACATAGATTATTCGACCTCTTGTGTAGTCTCCTTATTTCATCTCGCATGCAAAAACCTATAATTTGCAATGCATTCGAATCAGTTTTTTTTTCCTATTTTTCCTCCCTTCATAAAATATTAATGAGAAACTTCAGAAGGTATCCAGAATACTTTGTGCAGAATTATTCCATTTTGAAATGCAGAAAGAAGCAAACTTATAATCTATGTTATTATACCTAATTGCAAGAGAAATAAATATTTGTATGATTTTGGTTAGTTTAGTTCATTTGCATTGAATGTCTCAAGGCTAAGAGGGAGAAAATGTAATTTCACATCTCAAGATCAATGGCGTATTGCATGGATAACTCCGACATGTTGGCCTTGTTTAATTAGATGTGATCAAAATTAATACTAAGTGTCAAAATTATAATTAAAAAAGTATTATATTAATTGAACAAATTGTGTTGTTTAAATCAGTGATTCTCAACCAAATTCCTATCACAACCTCCATTTTATCTCATCCTCTTGCCGGCGACCCCTTTATAATTTCTGGTTTGTAATAAGCTTGTATGGGATTTTTAATATAGCTATTACCACGATATCCAACTATTTCCATAATAGTAGATTACATTTCTTGTATATAGTGGACAGTAACGTCCCTAAAAGCGAACGGATTAAAACCAAATTTGGTCAGTTTATTCATATTACAAATATTGAATCCGATCCGTCAGTCTGTTTCAAAATGGAGGACGTTTGAAAATTTTAAAACTTCATAACTCCCTTAATTTTGAGTCATATGATAAAAAAAAAATAAAGTTATTTCTAATTTTGGTTACTAAAACTTGGACAGTTGTTAAAAAGTTATTGAGAATTTTAAATAACTTCAATATGTGCGTCAAGAAGATTGAACCGGACATTGGCACACTAGTGAAATCAGACCATGCTCAGGTATCTCATTAGCTTTCAATTTTAATTGTATTTCAATATGCAGGTTTTATTGCATTTGTATTTTTCTGGTGTTTCAACATGCAGTTCTCATTAGTTTCAAAGCGTATATTTCTTTCATTTAAATTGATTTTTAAACAACTCTGCACCTGCTGAAAATGTTTAGTAGACATGCTTTTTCTTGTTCTTGACAGTATGTATAAAAAATTATCTATCAGAACAATATTCAAGATAATCTTTTAAAATATTTTCCGGTATTAGATTCTCATTATATTTATCTCTTCCGCTTATCTCCGCGAGCCTCATGAAACTCACTCACGACGCCCCTAGGGGTCACGACCCCAGGTTGAGAAACCTCGGTTTAAATTTACATGACAGTATAACAAAACTGTCCAAACATGAAATATATATATACCAATCGATAGATTTCAAACTCAATTAAACTAAACAAAATCATATGGGTGAGTACAGAACCTAATGCGTAGTTTTTGAGAGATCAATGCAAAATTAATAGTTGATGTTTTACAATGGCAACTCCATCTATTGAAATGAAACTACTGGAATATGCCCTCATTAATCTTTTAAGAACCGAAATACTTCATTTTGGGAGGGGGGGTCACAAAATACGTATTTTTGAGCAGATTTTAAAGAAGTAGCAAAAACACGCATTGGCTCCCGGAGGAAATTTTCTAAGGGGGCTATCTCCCTGGCTGCTATATTACATTTCGTATTTTTTATTCGTATTAAGAAAATCTTAAGAAATTTAAATTGGTTTTCGTGAGAGAACACGTCTCTTTATATGTATATACACTCAGATATCACGAGAGTTGAAAAACGAGATAAGATTTGAGGCTGTCTCGTCTCGAAAATGTGCTGTAAAAGTGCTGTCTCGACTCGAAAAATGTATATTTCTCTGTTGAAAGAGCTGTGTTTCACCCGGAATTTTGTCAGGAAAATTCTGACTTGTCTCGCCTCGTGCGCATCTCTAGATGCGACTGATATACAATGCTGCTAGACACCTCTAGCAAAAATCTGTATTTCATTTCATTTTTGAAGAACTGCCTTTTTTCTTCAGGATGGGAACAGAAGTAACGGAAAATATTTGAATAACGCGAGACAACACTATAAGTTTGAGATTTTGCACTCCTGAGATAACTCGGGATGATTCCTAAAAGTTTAAGCTTAACAGGTCCATGTACCAAACTGTGCAAGGCGATAGTACATAGTATGATTAGTGAGATATAACCAAAATTGAGATTAAGTTTCAAACTTAATTTTGTCTTTAACTACAAAGGACAATTTAAATCTATCAATAGAGGACATTAAGCTGAACAAAATGACATGATTCAGGGTAGATTCTGTTGAGTAGATTTCCAAAAAAATCGATAAAAACGAATTTCTATGGCGCTAAGAAATATCTCGTTTGTTGTCAATAATAAATCACAGTCTGTTGAAACAGATTATTTCTTTCTTTATTTATTTATTCACTGGAAATGTTAAACATACATAGCTAAGTCACAAATTGTGTCCATTGTAGTTTGTTTCCTCCTAACGGTGATACACGTATATCTAACAGTGACACACATACTTCTAACAGTAACTTACGTACTACCCAGTGGCGGATCTAGAAGGTAAAAACGGCGGGGGTGGGGGAGCTACCAGAACTCAGACTATGACAGGTATATCACGAGTTTACTATAAACTTCAAAAATATATAAATACCTTAATTTTTTGTCACTCAAAAAACTGGGAGACCTAGGCCCCCCCGGTCCTGGGGTAGATCCGCCACTGATATTACCTGTAAAAGATTATAGTCATTACTTGTTTGCTGTTTACAATTTGGTAGGAAATGAAGTATACCTAAATTTGGTAACGTGGTACATCGAAGACATATATAGTGTGCGTAAAAGATATTATGATGGAAAAAAAGTGTCATGTTGTTCCAAAGATAAATATTAATGGAAATACCTTGAGGTAATCTTCTTCAAAACGTTATCAAACATTATTGAACATTATTCTGGAAGATTATTGTCTCTTGATCAAGCATCTTGTTGGAAAGGTGTTCTAATTGACAAAACACTGATCTAGCTTTGGAATTAAACGTTACGAGTTCTTTTTTGAGAACATATCACACGTATCTCTCTGAATAACTGATTCCGTATGATTAAAAATAGTGGTACATGACAAAGTGCTCACGAATATTTAACAATTAAAATAATGGTTAATTTGACCTCATTTCTGTGACTAGTCGAATACAGGACCAGATCCAGGATTTTCTGACGGGGGGTGCACCAATAAGTACCACTACATTTTAATAAAATTTGATTTATTTTAGTGCCTTTAGGCATCTATGATGTGAATGAGGACTACTGTTTTGTTTGGTGAATTGTTTTTCTTCAACCTTCAGAAAATCGACTTAAACTATTGCTTTTGCAAAACTCCGGTTTAAGCCCCAAACGGAAACATGACGGCAGAAATTTCGGAAAGCGTTGCTATTTTCACTGCTAGCGTCTCATTTTAGGTAGTGTATATTTACAACGAAGGGCAGTGCACGTGCACCGGTGCCCCTCCTAAATCCGACCCTGTACTAAGAAAAATGATGTATACTGAGAAGTTGCAACATTGTACATCATATGTATTATGTAACCAAAAGAAATATCTGAGAAAGTCTATGTATATATATACTGTTCTTTTGGTTACATATGTACACTCATGCCCAAAATTATTGTCGCATATCTATAACTGTTTTCTTGTAAGAATATAATTTGCAGGGTACTTTTAATACTGGTATTACGTGTATAATCGGGAAATGTATATTTGTGGTAAATTTCATAGGAGAAGAATTATAAATACGAAAATTATAATGAGTATAATAAAATGTTGCTAAATGGACAAGAAAACTTTATTTTCCTTTTATTGTTCTTATTTACTGCTCTTTTGACATGGAATTTGCCACATACATGTCTTTGCTGATTATACACATACTAATATTATAAGAAATACCAGGCGAATTCGTTATCAAATTATATTCCTACAACAACATATTTATAGACATGCGACAATAATTTTGGACATGAGTGTACATACGGTGTAGAACGTTGCCACTTTTTGGTATATATTATTTACGGTCGTACCTTACAGTATCTGTATTACGACTTAGTTAAGAAGAAGTCTAATTGAAAATCAAATGTTTTGTTCAAGATATTTCGTTCAACGTTACATGGTTATGCTTCTTAACTTGATAAGTGAAAGCGAATGAATATGGAAGATTTATTGAGATTAGAATGTGGAAGGAAGCGGGAGAGTTCTGGAAAATACCTACGGAAACGATCTTATTCTTCACAAACTCACGTGTATCTGGGTCGAACCAGAACATTAGTGGATTCAGAAGTGTTGTCTAGAGGGAGAGGATCACCTCTTGGTTAATTAGTGTAGGCTTAAAATACGAATTTTACATCAAATCAGAGTAAAGTAGTATATGTTTTTCTATATAGGCCTAGAGAAAGTAGCCTTTTGGGTCGGGCGATTGTCTCCACCTCTCTCCCCGTGGATCTATTAGTGAATCAGAAACCTTTCTCATTGCTGAGTCACTGAGCGACCGTTTCTCCAGAACTCTTTTGTAAACTAACAGATTTTAAAATAACTTCGAAACCAATGGAATAATCTGAAAATATTTGTACACTACATTCAAATACTTAGAAAATACTTTCAACCAAATTGACCAATGTTCTCGAGATGTTATGCTATCTTGGAATTTACTTCCCGTTAATTATTATTACGACACGGAATAAATAATCAAAATGTACAGTATTAACGAAAGGTATAATAAATTAAATCTCATCATTTTATTTCGAATGCTCAAGTTCTTTGTCTCCCTTTCTAAAGTTTTTTTAAATAACGATTTTCTAAAAAAAAAATCATTTTTCACTCGATGTGCACATGTGACTGGCCCCATGTATCATTCTTGTTTCGATTTTATTATTCACACTATCACAAACGAGTACGTCTTCTGAACTTCTTCATTCATTTTTGAGACTTTTCTCCTTTCCATTTGTATTTTCCTCAAGACTTTGTTTCCAGACACATTGAGCCCGTTAAGAATACCTACAAATTTCTGTATACCCTGTCTTATCTGCCTTGATACACAAATAAACTTACTCATTTACTATCCATTTCCTTTGCATTTCTTCCATAATTGTGTACTAAGCAATAGTGCACAATTCCTGTATATGTATCTGCCCTTGATTGTCTTCTTATTCTTTTAAAACTTACGCATTTCATTTGGGTCTAGAATTTCTAACTGAAGTCCGATTTTCATGCAGTTTGTGGCAAATGATCAAGGAAGAATGGGAAATTTATGGGACTATGTTTACTTGTTTAAATTCATCCGGGTTAATTTCGATCACGCCTCAAGAAAAACAACAAATTTTCGCCAGTGTACCTTACAATTGGAACGAGGTGTAGTGCGGTGTGGAGATTTAAGTTTTTTTTTCGTTAGATGGCAACCTCACCAAGGCCAAGAAGAAGCAGGAAACTGGGCCATTGTATTGGGAATTGTGCTGTACTGTTCTGTGCTACTGTGTGAGTATGATCAGGGCACAGTGAGAATAGTGTATTCTTTGGAATAACACGAGTTTGTCGTTAAAAGTTTTGGAGAACGGAATTTGTTGTTGCTATGCAAAGGGCATTCAGAAACAAATTTGCTTCACTTTCTGCCCCAGACAGGAACATAATGTGGTCGCTAGTAAATAAATTGGAAGAAACAAGATCGCTTCTTAGTGAGACAAGTACGCATCGGACCCCCCGGTAGCTGTTGTAGAAGATATCAGTTATCGACTTCTTAGGTCGCCCAAGAAATCTCTCCGTCGTTCGTGGCTAGAAAACGGCTATGGCTATCCACATGTAGTATATGGGTGTTACTACTAACACTTAATTTGTATTCTGACTAATACTTAATTTGTATTCTGTAATTTCGCTTTAAAAATCCAAAACCTCATTCTAACTGTAAGGTACAAAAATTTGCTATTTTTCTTGAGGCGTGATCGATATTACCCCGGATGAATTTCAACCAGTACACATAGTCCCATAAATCTTCCATCCTTCTTTGATCATTTGCCACAAACCGCATGAAAATCGGACTTCAGTCAGAAATTCTAGACTCAAATGAAATCTGTGAGTTTAAAAAAAAATCACCCTGTAGCTTTGTCTTGTACTCACTTGTACTACAGGGAACCAGTTGAATTGCCTGCAATTTGGATAACTATGTACAGGCCTCAAATTCTTTATATAATTGTCGGACAGCTGGCATTAGTGTAAAAGCAATGGAGTAGTAGGGGTCGACGTATATT
Source organism: Thermobia domestica (assembly GCF_964235325.1). NCBI lineage: Eukaryota > Metazoa > Arthropoda > Insecta > Zygentoma > Lepismatidae > Thermobia > Thermobia domestica. The sequence goes on from NC_137456.1 coordinate 93,309,825, forward strand.
GAGCCGAGTCAGCAAAAATTTTTGTGACGTCATAGGTCAAAGGTCAATGACCTTGGCCCGGGGTCAATGACCTAGGGGTACCTAGGACCACCCCCTCTAAATTTTGGCAGGGGTACCTTGGACCACCCCCTAAATTTTGGCAGGGGTACATAGGACCACCCCCCTTAAATTTTGGAAATTGCCAAATCTAAAAATTTGGTATGGTAGCCTAGGACCATAGTATGTACCTCTATCAGTATTGGGTGTCTATGTCGTTCCCTTTCATGGGTAAAAAATTGCCAAAAATTCAAATTTCGGGGTTTTTTGACCTAATTTATCCCCTTTGATGAAGTATTATTACCCTATATAGTTATATGGACGTATACAGGGGTCCATTACCTTTCATAAGACATGGGTATATTAATGCACCCCTTGACAAATTTGGGAGGGGTACCTTGGCCCACCCCTTAAATTTTGGAAATTGATCAATTTAAACATTAGGTATTATAGTATAGGACCCTAATATCTATTAGGTTAAATTTGCGTGGTCCACCTCATTCCCTTCTAGGGGTACAAAATTGCCAAAAATATAAACGTAAGCAATACGTTATACCACGTGTTTGGTTTTTGGCTCAATTTATCCCCTTTGATGAGGTGTTATTATCCTATATGGTCATGTATAGGAGTCCATTACCTTTCATAAGATATGGGTATATTTGTGCACTCCTTTAAAAATTTGGGAGGGGTACTTTGGCCCACCCCCTTAAATTTTGGAAATTGCCCAATTTAAACATTTGGTATTATAGTACCGGATCCTAACATGTATTATGATAAATTTGGATGGTCCACCTCGTTTCCTTCTAGGGGTACAAAATTGTCAAAATATAAACGTAAGCAATACGTTGTACCACGTGTTTGGTCTTTTGGCCCAATTTATCCTCTTGGATGAGGTTCTATTACCTTATATGGTTATATGGTTATGTATAGGGGTCTATTCCCTATCATAAGACATAGGTACATTTGTGCACTCCTTTAAAAATTTGGGAGGGGTACTTTGGCCCACCCCTTAAATTTTAGAAATTGCTCATTTTATATATTTGGTATTATAGTACTGGACCCTAACATGTATTATGATAAATTTGGGTGGTCCACCTCGTTCCCTTTTAGGGGTACAAAATTGTCAAAATATAAACGTAAGCAATACGTTGTACCACGTGTTTGGTCTTTTGGCCCAATTTATCCTCTTGGATGAGGTTCTATTACCTTATATGGTTATATGGTTATGTATAGGGGTCTATTCCCTATCATAAGACATAGGTACATTTGTGCACTCCTTTAAAAATTTGGGAGGGGTACTTTGGCCCACCCCTTAAATTTTAGAAATTGCTCATTTTATATATTTGGTATTATAGTACTGGACCCTAACATGTATTATGATAAATTTAGGTGGTCCACCTCGTTCCCTTTTAGGGGTACAAAATTGCCAAAATATAAACGTAAGCAATACGTTGTACCACGTGTTTGGTTTTTTGGTTCACCCCTCGGATGAGGTTCTATTACCTTATATGGTTATATGGTCATGTATATGGGTTCATTTCCTATCATAAGACATGGGTACATTGACGCACCCTTTAAAAATTTGGGAGGGGTACCTTGGCCCACCCCCTCATTTTTAGAAATTGCCCAATTTAAACATTTGGTATTATAGTATAGGACGCTAATATGAATCACTATAAATTTGGGTGGTCCACCTCGTTCCCTTTTAGGGGTACAAAATTGCCAAAATATAAACGTAAGCAATACGTTGTACCACGTGTTTGGTTTTTGACCTAATTTATCTCCTTGGATGAGGTCCTATTACCTTATATGGTTATATTGTAATGTATAGGTGTTCATTTCCTATCATAAGACATAGGACATTGGTGCATCCCTTTCAATTTTAGGAGAGGTACGTACCTTGGCCCGCCCCTTAAATTTTGGATTTTTTTTGATTTAAGCATTCGGTATTATAGTACAGGACCTTAATACGTATCATGATAAATTTGGATGGTCCACATCGTCCACTTTCATGGGTACGAAATTGCCAAAATATAAACGTAAGCAATACGTTGTACCACGTGTTTAACATTTTGACCCAATTTATCTCTTGGATGAGGTCCTATTACCTTATATGTTTATATGGTTATGTATAGGGGTCTATTCCCTATCATAAGACATAGGTACATTTGTGCACCCCTTTAAAATTTGTTAGGGGTACCTTGGCCCATCCCTTAAATTTTAGAAATTGCTCATTTTATATATATTTGGTATTATAGTACTGGACCCTAACATGTATTATGATAAATTTGGGTGGTTTACCTCGTTTCTCTTTCATGGGTACATGTTATATGGGTATGTACAGAGGTTTATTACCTTTATATGTTTATGTTCCCTTTTAAATTTGGGGAATTATCAAATAACAAAATTCGGTAAACCTTTTTCTAGGACCCATTGTAGATGTTGGTGTTCCTCTTATGGCCAAATATTCAAAATTTTAAGGTTATTGACCGGCTTTATTATTGAATAAGTACAGGATTTATTACTTTTTCATAACACACAGGTGTATTTGTGTACCAATCTTAAATTTTGGGAGGGGTACATTTCTTATTGTCATATCAATAATTGGTAATGGTTCTTAAAATTGGATAGTATCTCATTCATTGGGTAAATCATTGTGATCACGTAATCAGTTATTGACCTATGATGGAATTAGGAGTCCAGGACATTGGAACATTGAAACTTTGTAGGATAATTTGAGAATTGCGTCATTGGTTTTGATTATTCCCGCCAAATATAAAAGTAAGCAAGACGTTGTACCACGTGATTGTCCTTGATGAGGTAGTGTACAGGGATTCATTTCCTTTGTTGTGGTACTTCTTAAGTTTGAGTACACACACACTTCTAGAAAACAGCTGGTTCTACTCAGGTAAACAATTGATGGACATTATTGACATTATTGAACATATAATGATATGATTAACTCTAAGACTTAGGTATATCAAGAGAAGTATTCTTTAAATTTGGGAATGGTGATAAACAGAATTTTAACATAAGGTGCGAAATTTGAAACAATACATTGAACTTTAGTCACAGCTCATAGTCTAAGATCATTGGTGATGATTGATTTGAAATCTGATAGCTAACCTTATTGAATCTTATGACTCATAGATGAAAGGCAATACATGCTACAACACTGGCAAAGTTATTGTTAATGCAATTTGATTGGTTGATCACTATCTTTCCTGCAATCTGATTGGTTGATCACTATTTTTCGTGCAATCTGATTGGTTGATGATTTCCAAATCTTTGCTGTATTCAGTTTTAAGTTTTGTTTAACATTTAAAAATCTTGGTTTCGTTCAACATTTTGCACTCACTGATAAATATGATCAAAACCGTTTATTTGTTAATCGAATAGTTAAAAACCGGATAAAGTTTGGCGGTTAACCGTGAAACGTAAAATTTTTTTAGTTTGAAATTTTTTTGCTTGAAACTTTGGTTTGACATTTTTTCGTTTCCAAATTTTTTTGTTTCAAAATTTTTTGTTTCGAAATTTTTGTTTGAAATTTTTTTCGTTTGAAATTTTTTGTTTGAAACTTTTTGTTCGAAAATTTTGTTTAAAATTTTTTGTTTAAAATTTTTCGTTTCCAAATTTTTTGTTTGAAATTTTTTGTTTCAAAATTTTGTTTGAAATTTTTTTCGCTTCAATTTTTTTGTTTAAAATTTTTTGTTTGAATTTTTTTTCGTTTCAAAATTTTGTTTCAAAGATTTTTGTTTGAAATTTTTGTTTCAAAGTTTGAGTTGACATTTTTAAAAGTTTGTGCACTTATTAGTAAAGAACTGGAACTGTTTAGAACAAAAACCTTTGACAACATTGTGGTGCAATAGTACACGTCAGAACCTGGGGTTGTACTTGAAATGAAAAAACACAATTCATTGAAATGGATCATTTTATTACACATCACATACATCCATACCAGATAGTGGTTCTGGATATTGTCGATACAATGTATTTTGAACTTCTTGCACTAGTTTGTCTTTAGCATATAATTTTAATTCCAGTTGAAGTCTTTTAAGGTCTAATGCAATATCAATTGGTGGAAACTCAATGTCCATTTGATCACAAATAAACTGTTTATCAATACAGGTATGCACCCACGAACGATGTTGACAACCATCACAATATCTAGATACATGTTGTACAATATGCATAACACATTTTTCAAAATAGTACTTTTTCAGGAATATACTAGTTTTGTTACACACTTCCACTGCATGTTTCACACACTGAAATACGCTGATAAATTTGTTCCATTCCGTTTGTGTTAGATACACCATGTTGCGAGGGACATGGAATGTACTCTTTTTACGTAACAGCACCATCTTCTCTTCGAGGACTGTACGCAGCACCACTTCATGATTTGAGCCTAATGATTTGACTATGGTCACATTTAGCTCATCATGAAAATAATCGTTCATTTGGTCGATTCGTGCCATTCTTCACAGGTCAGTTGTACACCAAATTGTTCTGCTTTGCCCAATCGAATCACAGGTTCAAATGTTCTAGCACTGATACCAATCATCACATGTTTTGTTTATTGGATAATAGCTTGCGAAGATGAACTCTTTATCGTTAGAAGTACACATCTTTCCTCCTGAAAAGCACTTGCTCAAATGATTTCGTGGGATGACAGTGTATTGGTTGATTTATAGTTATTGCTGACGTCATTGGAAAGGAATGTGCTGACATTTGAATTCATGGTTTCATCACAGTTACTGACGTCATGCTGACCAACCAAATTCATACAACTACAGCTGACGTCATTGGAAAGAAATGTGCTGATTCATGATTTCATCACAATGGCTGACGAATCTGGCTGTGTACTAAATTCAAGTTGATGACTTCGACCCAAGAATCCTTTGTAACATAAAGATACAGATCCAGTATTTAAGAAACGCAGCAGTTCTTCTTGTTTTGATGGTTCCATGGGTAAATATCTTGCTGGTAAAATTATATTCTTATCATTTTCAAGCTTCACTACGATTCTTAATCCAAACTTTGTAGGGATCATTTGGCTAGCTAAGATTCTATAAGGTACATTCTGTTGTAAATCAGTAATCTTGGTAAATGATTTTATCACATCACGTGTGTTTAGAAACTGCAGACAAGTAGCCATGATGACGTTATTATGAATACTAACTCGAACGATACTTATATATGATGCAAAACTGATGACGTTGCATTATCAAGTTCTGACGTGTACTATTGCACCATAATGTTGTCAAAGGTTTTTGTTCTAGACAGTTCCAGTTCTTTACTAATAAGTGCACAAACTTTTAAAAATGTCAACTCAAACTTTGAAACAAAAATTTCAAACAAAAATCTTTGAAACAAAATTTTGAAACGAAAAGAAAAATTCAAACAAAAAATTTCAAACCAAAAAAAAAATTCAAACAAAATTTTGAAGCGAAAAAAATTTCAAACAAAAAATTTTAAACAAAATTTTCGAACAAAAATTTGCAAACAAAAAAATTTCAAACGAAAAAAAATTTCAAACAAAAATTTCAAACGAAAAAATCTCAAAATTTTGAAACGAAAAAAATTTCAAACAAAAAAAATTTTAAACAAAAAATTTTGAAACAAAAGTTGTCAAAAAAAATTTCAAACAAAATTCTCAAACAAAAAATTCAAACAAAAAATTTCAAACAAAAAATTTTCAAACTAAAAAATTTTTACGTTTCACGGTTAACCGTCAAACTTTATCCGGTTTTTAACTATTCGATTAACAAATAAACGGTTTTGATCATATTTATCATTGAGTGCAAAATGTTGAACGAAAACAAGATTTTTAAATGTAAAACAAAACTTAAAACTGAATAGAGCAAAGATTTAAAACTCATCAACCAATCAGATTGCACGAAAGATAGTGATCAACCAATCAGATTGCACGAAAGATAGTGATCAACCAATCAGATTGCACGAAAGATAGTGATCAGCCAATCAAATTGCATCAACAATAACTTTGCCAGTGTTGTAGCATGTATTCCCTTAAGACTATGAGTCATAAGTTTCAATAAGGTTAGCTATGTATCCCTGTACACTACCTCATCAAGGTCAATCACGTGGTACAACGTCTTGCTTACGTTTATATTTGGCTGTAATAATCAATACCAATGACGCATTCTCAAATTATCCTACAAAGTTTCAATGTACCAATGTCCTGGACTCCTAATCCCATCATAGGTCAATAACTGATCACGTGATCACAATGATTTACCCAAAGAACAATTACCAATTATTGATATGACAATAAGAAATGTACCCCTCCCAAAATTTAAGATTGGTACACAAATACACCTGTGTCTTATGAAAAAGTAATAAATCCTGTACTTATTCAATAATAAAGCCGGTCAATAACCTTTAAATTTTGAATATTTGGCCATAAGAGGAATACCAATGGGTCCTAGAAAACGTTTACCGAATTTTGTTATTTGATAATTCCCAAATTTAAAAGAGAACATAAACATATAGAGGTAATAAACCATATAACGTATTAAATAGGGGTCAATAACATCCGAAATTTGATTTTTGGTAGTTCTTTACCCATGAAAGGGAACGATGTGGACCATCCAAATTTATAGTGGTACATATTGAAGACCTGTACGAAGATACCAAATGCTTATATTAATCAATTTCTAAAACTGAGTGGATAGTCAAGATACCCCTCCCAAATTTTTTAAAGGGTGCATCAATATACCCATGTCTTATAATAGGGAATGGACCAATATACATAACCATAGAATCATATAAGGTAATAGGACCTCATCCAAGGGGTGAACCAAAATACCAAACACGTGGTTGTAGTAAAATTTGGCAATTTTTTTTACGCATGAAAGGGAACAAGGTGAACTACCCAAATTTATCATAATACATGTTAGGGTCCGGTACTATAATACCAAATATATAAAATGAGCAATTTCCAAAATTTAAGGGGTGGGCCAAAGTACCCCTATCAAAAAAATTTAAAGAGTGCGCAAATGTACCTATGTCTTATGATAGGTAATGGACCCCTATACATGACCATATAACCATATAAGGTAATAGGACCTCATCCAAGAGGACAAATTGGGCCAAAAGACCAAACACGTGGTTGTACTAAAATTTGGCAATTTCGTACCCCTAAAAGGGAACAAGGTGGAACACCCAAATTTATCATAATAATACATGTTAAGGTCCGGTACTATAATGCCAAATATATAAAATGAGCAATTTCCAAAATTTAAGGGGTGGGCCAAAGTACCCCTCCCAAAAATTTTAAAGGAGTGCACAAATGTACCTATGTCTTATGATAGGGAATAGACCCCTATACATAACCATATAACCATATAAGGTAATAGAACCTCATCCAAGAGGATAAATTGGGCCAAAAGACCAAACACGTGGTTGTACTAAAATTTGGCAATTTCGTACCCCTAAAAGGGAACGAGGTGGAACACCCAAATTTATCATAATAATACATGTTAAGGTCCGGTACTATAATACCAAATGTTTAAATTGGGCAATTTCCAAAATTTAAGGGGTGGGCTAAGGTACCCCTCCCAAATTTTTAAAGGAGTGCACAAATGTACCTATGTCTTATGGTAGGGAATAGACCCCTATACATATCCATATAACCATATAAGGTAATAGAACCTCATCCAAGAGGATAAATTGGGCCAAAAGACCAAACACGTGGTACAACGTATTGCTTACGTTTATATTTTGACAATTTTGTACCCCTAAAAGGGAACGAGGTGGAACACCCAAATTTATCATAATACATGTTAAGGTCCAGTACTATAATACCAAATGTTTAAATTGGTCAATTTCCAAAATTTAAGGGGTGGGCCAAAGTACCCCTCCCAAATTTTTAAAGGAGTGCACAAATGTACCTATGTCTTATGATAGGGAATAGACCCCTATACATAACCATATAACCATATAAGGTAATAGAACCTCATCCAAGAGGATAAATTGGGCCAAAAGACCAAACACGTGGTACAACGTATTGCTTACGTTTATATTTTGACAATTTTGTACCCCTAAAAGGGAACGAGGTGGAACACCCAAATTTATCATAATACATGTTAAGGTCCGGTACTATAATACCAAATGTTTAAATTGGGCAATTTCCAAAATTTAAGGGGTGGGCCAAAGTACCCCTCCCAAATTTTTCAAGGGGTGCATTAATATACCCATGTCTTATGAAAGGGAATGTACCCCTATACATGACCATATAACTATATAAGGTAATAACACCTCATCAAAGGGGGTAAAATCGACCAAAAACCATTTTTGGCAATTTTGTACCCCTAAAAGGGGACGAGGTGGACCACCCAAATTTATCATGATACATATTAGGGTTCTGTACTATAATACCCAATGTTTAAATTGGGCAATTTCCAAAATTTAGGTGGTGGGCCAAGGTACCCCTCCCAAATTTTTAAAGGGTGCATTAATATACCCATGTCTTATGAAAGTGAATGGACCCCCTGTATACGCCCATATAACTATATAGGATAATAACACCTCATCAAAGGGGATAAAATCGACCAAAACCAAACACGTGGTATAACGTATTGCTTACGTTTATATTTTTGGCAATTTTATACCCCTAGAAGGAAACGAGGTGGACCACCCAAATTTATCATAATACATGTTAGGGTCCGGTACTATAATACCAAATGTTTAAATTGGTCGATTTCCAAAATTTAAGGGGTGGGCCAAGGTACCCCTCCCAAATTTGTCAAGGGGTGCATTAATATACCCATGTCTTATGAAAGGTAATGGACCCCTGTATACGTCCATATAACTATATAGGGTAATAATACTTCATCAAAGGGGATAAATTAGGTCAAAAAACCCCGAAATTTGAATTTTTGGCAATTTTTTACCCATGAAAGGGAACGACATAGACACCCAATACTGATAGAGGTACATACTATGGTCCTAGGCTACCATACCAAATTTTTAGATTTGGCAATTTCCAAAATTTAAGGGGGGTGGTCCTATGTACCCCTGCCAAAATTTAGGGGGTGGTCCAAGGTACCCCTGCCAAAATTTAGAGGGGGTGGTCCTAGGTACCCCTAGGTCATTGACCCCGGGCCAAGGTCATTGACCTTTGACCTATGACGTCACAAAAATTTTTGCTGACTCGGCTCAATATACGTCGACCCCAACTACTAATGGAATATACCACTAGTGCCATATTTGCTTTCACTCTATCAAATATATGAAAACTGCATATCACTATTGAGATAGTGTTGAACATCTTAGGTATCTTAGATAATACTCATACATAGCTTCACTCAATCCAGAATAAGAATTTTAATTCTACTATCAAAATTTAGCTGTTAATATTAGGGTTTTTGCTAAATTTATTTACGTGAAATTACTGTGACGCTGTCGCTCTTTAGACTTTTGGATCCAGTATTTCAAATGGAAATAGAAGATAGCAAATCTTGTACTCTTACGAAAAGAATATCATGTAAATGTCGTAAAGGAAAAGTTGTCAAAAAAAAACATTCACCTGTAAAGATTCTGAACGCTTTATAAAATGAATTCATGAGAGAAAACAAGAGAATGAGAAAAATACTTTTAGGCATTTTCTTAAAAAGATAGCCAGCCATGTACAAAACAGCTTACTTTCAAATAAATTATCTAAAACTAGTATTAAAGAAGGATGAGTGGCGTTAAAGTTCTCAAGTATACCATTTCAAAATATCCAAACAAAACTATCATTAGCCAAGCTAAATGTATTTGTCAGTAATCTGGACTATCATCCAGCACCTCACTTCACGCTTTAATTGGCTCTAGTATGAAGGGAACAGATTTTCGGTTTTATTCTCAGAGAATTTAGAACCAGAAATCCTCCTCTACCACCCTTCCTACACACTGGATTTCTGGCTCTTCCCCAAGATCAAAAAGGGCCTCAAAGGTAACCGTTTTGCCACCATAGAAGACAACCAGGCCAACGTGACGGTTCAACTTCGGAACATGCCAGAACAAGACTTTCAACTTTGTTTCCAGCAATCGTAGGAGCGGTGGAACGAGCCTATTTTGAAGGCAATTAAATGAATGTATATCTACATTGTAGTAATAAATAGTTACAAGGAAATTCCGGGAACATTTTGACTGCTCCTCCTATATATGGTATTTTTATTACTGCCTATTTTTCAACTATAAATCCGATGTTACCAAGTTTCGTTAAAATAGTAGGTTTCTACTGCATGAATTTTTAGATTACAAAAGAATTTCTATGAAATAATTTACTTTACATTATTTTTTTAAATACATATATATATATATATATATATATATATATATATATATATATATATATATATATATATATATATATATATATATATATATATATATAATTCTTGATCGAGAATAGAGTGCTGCTTGTTTGTGTTTCGAAGCAGAATTCACTACTGCAGTGGGATAAATATATTATATATAACATTCATAGAGGCATACATTTTATATAGTATAGAAATGTTTGCCTTTATTACACACTTAATAATAATATATCCGAATAGTCTATAGTGATATAATATTTGCTTACCATTCTGTACAAAATGTAGGTAATATTTACATTTTCCTGGTTACAATACTAACTGCTTGCACGATCAATAATGTACATAATATAAATGATAGGAAATTTATTCAATAGCTCCACTCCAGCAAAACATATACTCTAAATATCTCCCTGTCTATGTTTTTTATCTTGTAAATTATATTTGCGTTATACTTTAACTGAAGAATGGCGTGCTACCGATAATCGCGTGATCTGATATGTAAATTATGTGGAGCATGTTAAAATAGTCGTGGTGAGAAACAGAGCGCCCTATTTGCAAACCAAGGGCAATAACAGAAAGTGTGAACCATTCGTACTGGAGGGAGATCGTTGTGAAAGAAGCTTCTGAGTATTTACTGGTTGTCCCTACAAAATGAATTCGAATAGAAAAATATTTATCTCAATTGGCAAGTGTGTCGCCTACTTTCAAAATGGGATTTTGTTACTCTCTGAAGAATTTCATGCAGAACGAAATGTCCTATATTGATAATTTCTTGTTTCAATTTTTCCCCATTCGTTTCTTATGTTGAGTTTCACACAGTTTATGTTGTTATTGTTTCACAATAACAAACGTTATGAAGCATGCTATTACATTTGTATTCATGAATTGTATGGCAACAAATTATCACACCAATAAAACAGAGTAGCACTAGAAAATGTTAATGATCACAAATCCCACTAAAACATAAATAGCAAAAGAAAAAAACTGTATCCAATCCAAAACTATTCTATTAACCACTATAATATTCAACACAGGTTTAACGTCTTGTAAACTGAATTTCATTTTTGAAAAAGGGCACACGTTTGTTACATGTACAATGCATCAAAGACGTCGGAAAATTGAATCATTTAATTTTCTAATGCGAACCATATTCTACAAATTTTATTGGCGTTTAACGAAATAAAATGGTACGAAACACCGCCCTAAACTTACTCGTTCTCACTTCTTAAATTGAAAAATAATGTGCTATAGTTACTACGAAAATGTGTATTTGTGTAATATAAACAAAATTATAATAGATACTTTCGGCAAAAAAAAAAATTGTGTCGAAGAATACATCTCAAAAAGAAAAATTCCCCTTGCGAATTTTTTCATAAGAAATTACTCAAGCCATATTGTAGGATGAGATATTTACTTATGAAATATCAAGAAAATTGCCAGAGTAGTTTTGAGAAAATCGTTCGGGAAGAACTCACTCCAAGAGTAAACCTTATCTTGCGAACTTTTTAATCAAAAATGATTTATACTACATTGTTGGTTTCTTAATGCAGCTTTTAGTTATGGCATATGAACAAAATTGTCTCAGTTGTTTCTTTGAAAACCGTCCGGGAAAAACTAACCCCAAGAGTAAGCTACCTTTTGTGGAATTTTCAGAAAAAATTAGTTATGGCACCTTGTCACGTTAGTAATGTAATATTTATGTATGGAATATAAACAAAATCTCCTGTGTCGTTTTTGAGTAAACCGACCGAGAAAACTTGCCTCCAAGAGTGAACTACCCCTTCTGGATCTTTCCTAGAGAAATGACTTATATCACAATATGAGGTTGCTAATTTGTTAAAACTGTTTCCGAGAAAAATCACTTTCCTTTTAATTTTCACTCTTCAGTAAACTATCCTTAATTTTGGGGGTATGAAGGATTTTAAAAAGAAGTCTGAGAAGTCTCAGAAACCTTAAGTTTAAAATTTGTTGCTGATGCGTTGAACAGTGCGGAATCTAGACGCGTGAACATCGGGACAAACTGTTGGACATCCAGAAAACACTTTTTCAGTTTGTAGAAGCCATGAAAGTGTAAATTCGTTTAAATCTTGAATTCATTTTTTTTTTTCACGATCTCTCTTATCGTCGCTCAAAAGTAAAAAATGTCCAAAGATAGCACATATAAAAATCGATAGATGTTTATCGATCATGTTTTTTAAAAAGATATATATATATATATATATATAAATGTGAGTATTAACCTCATGTATAAGTTTCGAGAATGCTCAGAACTTTTTAGTGTATGAACTAAAAGTTGATTTTATGCGATAATTACGCCATCTAGTAAAATGAAACTGATATTGAAGTATACCTTTATGAGTGTTTTTATTATGATGCTAACAAGAGAATAGTGCATAATACGGTTAATGAGTTATAGCCAAAAAATTTTGATAAATTCTCTAATTTATATTTTTTGTTTGATTATAAGTGCATTGTTCAAAGATAACGTACCGGTATATATATATATATATATATATATATATATATATATATATATATCACTCATCAATATACGACGTCGAGCTCCACAAACTGAGATATCTGAGAATAATTTCTCATGCATAGGATTCTAGAAAATTGAGACAAAGAATGTTTATGGCGCTACAATGTATGACTTTCGTTGCCATGATAATTGTATTTTCTGCTGCAACAAATTATTTTTTATTTATTTATAATATACGTGAAAAATAAAACTATAACACACACACTCTCTTAATAATCCACGCATATTCCCAACAGTGACGCATCTCTACTTGTAAGTTAAAAAGAACAGTGCTTCTAAAACATAGCTAATACTCTTGGATCAGCATCACACAAATGCTAAACATATTATACCTTCAAGAAATTGATTTCTCTTAATATGACTAATATTTTTTTATGGAAGGTAATTATCTACTTTATACATCAATAAACAAACCGGTGGAAATAAAATCGTAATATCATCAAATACATCATTTTATAAATATTTCAGAGTTATTTGAAACTGAAGATTTTGATATTGAGTTTAGCATCCCTTTCAGCAGGGAAGTTATTTTATGAGAGGTGGGCCTATAGTTTAACGTGAAATCCAAGGTACATCAGCTCTCGCAGGGAATCGAACTAGGGCCTCCCAGGCCATAGGCACATATACTAACCGCTTAGTCAAGAGGGATCTCTCAAAACTGAAGGCTAATACATACTTAGGTCTATAGCATTTCATTAAAAATAACTTTTATATACTATGAAACATAACTCCACCAGTTAAAGGAAACCCAATAAAATGAGATTAAGTGTTCAGTATATTTCAATTATTATCAATTACGAGAAAGGCGACTCGGATTTCTATCTGTACCTAATGAAACCACTTCTTAAGAGATATTATATTAATATTACCACTTATTTATTTCTAGACGATTATTGTTTATTCGTAACGTTTGTTATAAAGATGTCAAGCGTACTTCCACTTCTGGACCATAATATTCTCAAATTCAGAGGTGTTGAACTTCATGATCGTGACCCTCCATTACTGCAATAGGAAAGCAAAATGGAACAAAGTCTTTACTGGCTTACCTCGTCCAGTTTGATTCCCTGGACATTTTTTCCATCAACAAATGGAGAAGTTGGAATATATCTTGTAAACTGAAAATTTAAACTAATAATGTTCTTACAATATTGGTCTTGTATTACACTTTTGGAAATTGCTGGAAATTATTATCATTATATTTTTCTGTTTTACATGGATAGCAAATAATGTACATTTAATTCTCTTTCAAATGGTTTATGTTTGAATTCAATATATTCAAAAATAAGGGAGCTACAGTGTTTACCGCAACCCTTTGTAAAGGGCTAAATAACCTTGCATGTTTATATGAATTGGCAGCTCAAAAAGAAACTGAACGTCTAATAAAAATTAATGAAAATTTGTTTTCAATTCTCTAAATACAGTATAAGTTTGTGAACAAAAACAAAAATTATACATATTCTCAGCAACTATGTTCGGTTGATCAGATATGGATTTACTTGTACGAGATAGGGCTGTTCCGATAATCGAGTAATCGATAACAATTCGATAAAATTTCAAAACCGTTTCATCGATAAAGAATTTTAATTTTATCGAATTGTCGAACTTTCGAGACTCCCGAAATGTTTGAGACTCTCGAAATGATCGAGACTCCCGAAATGTTCGAGACTCCCGAAATGTTCGGGACTCTCGAAGTGTTCGAAGCACTCGAAATGTAAGAAACATTAGACAATTTCGAGACACTCGAATTGTTTGAAAGCAGCAAATACAGAAATATATCAATATGATCGCATTTGTCGAGTCGCTTGAATATTTAGAAGATTTCGGGATTATCGGAGTGTTCGAAAGAAACGATGTATTCGAGGTTATCATAGTTGTATATAATATGTATTACATATATGCAGAGTGTTCATTGTAAAACTTCTCTCCTTAGCAATGTAGTGAAGGAAAAGTTTTTTCCCCACAAATCTGTACAAGGTTTAAGCAGTCTGTCAGAAGAGAGGAAGAGAAAACATGCATCACCCGAATGGAATTGGAATCCAAGACAACATTAGTCTACTAATAGTCACTTTGCCGATTGCGCCAATAACGGGGCAGGCAGAAAAATAATTTTACATATGATTTCGACAAATACAACTTTGCAATAACTTATCAGATGAAAAAAAATTGTTTGACTAGTTTGGCTGCAAGAAGAAATCGTTGGAGAGGTGAAGGAACCAAACTGTTCATCACTACTTTTGATAATGCCCGAAACTTCGATAGTACTCGAAATTCCGAATATACCCGAAACTTCGATAGTACTCGAACTTTCGATAATACCCGAAACTTCGATAATTTCAAATACTCGAACGGTTTCGAGTAACCGATGACAACTCGATAAATTTTCACTCCCGAAGTTCGATAGGTCTTCAGCCTTATCGAACACCCCTAGTACGAGAGGTTATGTGCGATGTCACATTTAGTTGCAGCAAAGCTCGAAGAGCTATCATTGATGCAATGAAGCGTAATAGTGATCGGAATTTTATATTTATGTAACGCTCCGTTAGTAAAATCCTTTAAACTAACTGGAACTTTCAATGGTATATTCTTTTCATTTAAGGTTTAATAGGTCCAACTCTTTCCTAATGTGTGAAATCGTTGGCCTTACTACTTCAGTTGGTTCTCATAAATCTTCAACCCGAAAAGTAGATTTGACGATGTCTGACAACCTTACGGTACCATATTGATTTGGAAAATATTTCGACTTCGCTATAACTATTAATATAACTTAAAAATCCATTGGTAAGTCTTCAACCAATCACGACAATCTTGACATTTATGGGCGACAATGAGTACTTATGGTAGGTACAGTGAGACTCGCGTGACAAACGGCCTAAAAGCTTCCTCTTTTTCCTCGTCAGTTTAAAAGAATTAAATGTTTGCATGTTGTACATAATCCTGTTTGAGAACCTAACGATTTCTACGTTAGTGTCTGACACGCCTCCTCACTCTGGGCTGTCATCCAATCTGCTACTTCCCAAAGAACAAGAAAGAAAAATAAAAGTAAATTTGTCCTGCACGCAAATCCGTTTATTGCCAAGGTCACATAGAGGTCTCTCCAAAATGTATTGGCCTAACTACAAATATTTGTCATACTTCATAGGCTTTTGATTGCTGATAAGCAAACTCTCTCTCTTATTAATGTAGAACGGTTGGCTGCGTGTATACCATAATCTTGGTTATACGTCATTTCTTTCAAGTGCTCAACAAGATAAATATTATTTTTAGATTTTGATAAACGGTTTTAATATTATTATAAATAATCTAATAAAAAATAGTTACGTAATATGAGTTTAGATGTACATCATGACTTAAATATTTCAATTTTGCATGCCTTTCATCCATCAAAATAAGAACTTTCGGAAATATGGATTTTAAATATGATAATATTCATATTTTATTTAATTTCAACTGAGAATATTCAATTTAACTTATAAAATTTCTCGGATTACTTTCTTGTAAACCAATTGGTTAATTCCTAACCACGAGAGCAAGATCCACTGTAATGAACTCCCGCAGTTTGAGAAAATGATCAAGTTAAACTTTACAAAAACTGAGTTGCTCTGTTTTGAAAAGTTTTCTGACAAAACAGTGGAAGACAACGGTACCCAACATTTCTATTGCGCTCTCCGTTTTATTTGAAAATTTGTTTGCTTTGAAGATAGAATTTAAAAAAAAAAATTCACTTGGAATTGAAAGTTTGCTTTAACTCTCAGAATAAATTTATTTTTGTTTAATAAACTCCAATTGTAGCGAACAAGCCCTCGGCCTTCTGTACATAATAAGTTAAAATCATACTTAATTAACTTATTCTAATAATAAATAATAGAAAAAATGCAATAAACAAGTCATCTAAAAACGAGAAATGAAGTTCAGCCATTGGCTTTCAGTATACCAGTCTCAAATCTCACATGTTTCAAAGAATCATTCAAGTTTTGACTTTCATGTTTGGACAGGAGTTTTAACATAAATTAATGAGTTTAAAATGACTATGGTGCACAGTGGTAGAGTGCTCACGCTAGATGCTTGCAGTTCCCGGTTCGATTCCAGGTCGCACCAAGCGGACTATGTGGTGGAAAACATCGTGTGTGGGGGAAGGGGGTTCTCGTGGTTCTTCCGTTTCCATCAACTTTTGTCAGTCAACCATTTCATTCGTTATCAACATTACCATTCCAATCTTGGAGCATAATCGTGGGACATTAAACTAAAAAATGCATTTACAAACAATTAGAATTCAGGAAACTAATACCAAATGATTACCATTGAAATGCCCTACTCTCACCATCCTTCGGGTTGATGTATAAAAGTGTTTCATATGTTTTAAATTGATTGTTTATTGGTTCGGGCACTGATGTAGACACTTCCATAGTTGAAACCTCCTCGGTTACCTTATATTAGATGTACCTAAACTTGACCAGTACCAACGTCGTGATGCAACTTTTTCAAGAAACCACATATGCACATTTAATTAATACTTTACTTCAGAATTCTTCTTAACAGCCATTTGTTTCCAGTTATATATCATAAATATCCTACATCATCATCATCAATATATTTATCTATATTTATCTTCTATTATACTATATATCTATATCAATAATTCGCCGTGGCTGTGACACTGAATTCCAAAATATCTTCTTAATACATATACCGACACACAATCATAGTCATACGTCTTGCAAAGAAAATCAGAAAAATAAACACACTGCTGAACAAGACGTACTGAGTATACGTCTGATGAGGATCTTGGCTAGAAGATCGAAACGTCACGTGTAAATGTGTTTTTATATTAAATAAGTGCAGCCTTATTCAGCAGTGTGTTTATTTTTCTAATACATATACACACGATTCAATAAAATTGCACTCTACTTCGTCTGGTTGCTGGTTTTACATCTATATTTAGATCACAAAACAAATGTAAATGATAACTAATTATACAATTGGTTCATCTTCGATGTTTAGATACAGGGTCTAAATAGTTTACATATCCATATTCAATATATACATTACCAAATAAAGATTTACACACTATCTTCGTTATATATAGCAAGGATGTTATAAGATCCTTGATATATCTAGATAACGTTCCATTTTTACTTTCTAGAATATATATTTTGTTGATTCAGATTCGAAAAGTTTGCATATTTTAAAATTTAGATCTTATAATACGGACCAAGATTAATATTATACATCATGTAATACGCTATAGCTCAGGACTATAATATCGGCGCATTACACCACACCAAAACATGTTATAGAAAATAATTAAATACCATGTCAAATTTCGACGTTTTGGAACATGTTAACTATGATTTCATCTACCCTAATTATTTCTAGGTTAGGTCTTCAGAAAATAACTGAATTCACACTTGAATTTCTCATATAAAGTCTATATAGGGTGAGGCAAAAAGATGTTAATATTAAATGGGGGTTTACTCACCTGAAATTACAAGACAAGGATTTGGTTACAGCTTTTAATTTGGCACCCATCCCGCACAATGCAGTACTGCACTCTGTCCATTGTTCATTATATGGCCCTCTTGGCCATTTGAGCAGGGATTGCAGAGATGACCCGAGTGATGCTATGCTTGGTTTGCTGGAACACACACGATCCTTGACAGTTTTGTTTGTTCACACGATCACTGATGTGGAATGTTGCTTCGTCAGAAAACACGTACAGAATATCCGGCTCCATTTTCAAGGTAATTTGTGCAGCATTCACACGTGCTTGCTTGTCCGCGATTGTGAAATGATCCACAATCTGCAAGTGGTATGGCTTCATTTCTAAATCACAGTGTAAAATTCTAACCGCTGACCTTTGAGAAAGTCTGTGCGAGGACTTGGTTGGGCTGGATACCATCGCTCCCTGGACGAGGATGATATTATTTTCAATTCGAACAGACCTCTTCTACCACTGTTTTCCTCGCAATCGTCTTAAACAGACTCCGTCCTTACACACTTTTCGTAGATCCTATCAATTGTCAGGCGCGAAGGTGCAGGCCGTGATTTTTTTTTTCGGTACGACGATTGGGCATCGAAAAACCTCCAACCAGGCACCTATTTTCCTTCGTTCCTTAATGGCATATCGGCACGCAATGATTTAAAAAGAAAAAGAACCCATTTAATGTTAACATCTTCTTGGTTCACTCTGTATTTTCGATCGTCTATAGTCTGGTATTATTCTTCGTTTATTTATTTAAAAACGATCTCAATTCAGATTTGAATGCTCACACAAAATACTACAAGCAAACAATGTTTAATCAATTTTTGATTCTTTAGAAGAGTGAATTTTGACATTAGTAGTCATTATTATTTCTTCCGGCTTTATTTTTTAATAGTTGAAGAGAACTACAGAAACTTCTATTCAATCCTATATACTTCAAACTTACAAGTTGTAAAACAGTATTGTCATAACGGTCATTTAAGTTTAATATTGATACCTGAATCGAATTTCTTCCCTTTGACCTGCTTTCTTACAGCCATATACGTGCAAACAATTCACTGGGCGAAAGCTGAATTAAACATAAAGTGAAAGATATACGTATGGAGAAGAGCACGATACTTGTGTTCTGCTAAAGTATTTAGCTCTGAATGTACCCTTTTTGACCTGAATTATTTTTTGGAAAAGTAGGTTTTTTTTTTTCAATAGATTATATGTTGAAGTCTAAGGAAGTAAGAAAATCAATTTTTTTCCTCAAAATTATATATTGCCATGACTCTATAACTACAACGTATGAGACAACTTGGAATTATTCGGCACGATATATGCGCTATGAAAGCCAAGGAAGCTTGTGATTCCAAATGGAATCACACGGTCAGAAAGGGTTAACTGTTCCTTGTATTAAAAGAAGTATATAAACTATATCACGTCAGGTAGTATCTAACAAAATTTTAAATGTAATATTCTGTGGAAATATTCTTATACTGGCATAAACTAAAGCAACTTTTGAATTAGGGTCATATATTTAAATGTAACATTAATGTAATGCTTTGTTACGTGTGTGATGCGTTCCCTCAGTCCTCCTAATTGAATTTTCATTTAACTTAAAGCCCCAAGTGATAAGATTTAATCCTTCTACAAGTCTCCTAATGCGAAATTTCAAATTATTATTATTATTATTATTATTATTATTATTATTATTATTATTATTATTATTATTATTATTTCAATTTATTTATTTGTTTTCAACAAGTTTTTTGGTTGAATTCTTTTTAAAAAATCTATTTCAAGAAATAACTAGGAGCTAGGAATAACAGTGTAATGCGCCGCTATTGTATAGCTGAGCGACGCATTACAAACTGTTCCTGAGAATGTTTAAGGGATACTGGTCCATACCAGATGATTTAAAACATTCCAAATCTAAAAGAAATATTTTTATCGAATCGTTTTTGGATAAATAAACTTGTATAAATTATATGGTAAAGAAGACATTATGTGAGTTAGGTAATATGCATTGTGAAAATATGTGTCTTTAAAATTTGTGAACCTCGGATCGAACATCGACGCTATTCCAACTATAGTTCGTATATAATATTGTGATTAAAATTAAAACCATCAGATAGTACAATGAATAATTTTCATAACGCAGAGTAATGGATAATGAATGATGATGCCTACATGTATATATTGATATGTGATCCCAGTGTCTTATTACTAAATTCAGCCCTTGAGAATATAAAGTAATAATAATAATAATAATAATAATAATAATAATAATAATAATAATAATATGGGATTGAGTATCGCCCGCTCCCCCCAGTGATTTTTAACGAATCATAGTGATTCTAACGATTCATACTAGTTCATAATGAGTCGGAATCGCATGTTATAAAGATTTAAGATGTAAATCTTGCGGTAAGGAAGCTTTAGTATAAGTAATAGTAATAGTAGTAGTGGTGGTAGTAGTAGTAGTAGTAGTAGTAGTAGTTAGTATCAATAGTAGTAGTAGTAGTGGTAGTTAGTAGCAATAGTAGTAGTAGTATGAACGGGTTAGAAGCCCCGCAGGGGTTGGTCGGGTTCTGTTCTCGATATAAGTAGTAGTAGTAGGAGGAGGAGGAGTAGTAGTAGAAGTAGTAGCAATAGCAGTAATAGTTGTAGTGACTCTTCCAGTTCCGGTGACAAAGAACTGGGGGGGAGCGAGCTATACACAAGCCATAATATGAGAATAAATATTGAAAATAAATATAATTATATGTGATACGTGTATGTTAATAATAATAATAATAATATGTAAATTGATGAAGAGGCCGATAAAAAAGTAACCAAATTAATTTCCAATAAAATATATCTACATAATTATATGTACACTAGCATGTTGTTTATTGGATATCATCCAGTAAATAGTACAAGGAATCATATTCTGCATGTACGTCTGATAAGGGTAGTAGAAATGATAATATTCTTTACTGCGGAGGTCTCTATTAACACGCAGAACCTAAAATGTGAAAAACTACGAAGTGTAACAACAGTGAAAGTGGGATACAACAACAGCTTTACCAATTTTAATCCGAGTAGGTCAAGGAATCTAAAGATTATTTCTTTGTGATCAAACGATCTTAAAATTAAGATATTGGTAAATTAGTTAAAAGTTTCCTTAAAAATAATTAGTATTCATTCATGTTTATTATTACAAATTATTTCGTGAATAGAAGTTTACCATAACGAGAATTTATTAGTTAATATTAGCTGTTAGATAATGAAAAATTAAGCGTATAATTTAACGAACAATCAAAACATTGAGTTGAGTTTAAAATTCCTTTCAGCAACGAGGCTATATGAGGCGGGACCTACTGATTAATGTGGAATCCGAACCACATGAGCTCCAGTCGGGAATCGAATCCGGGTCTCCCACACCAAAAGCGCGTATGCTAATCGCTTAGCCACGAAGAATCTCCAATCAATATAGTATTTTGCTTTCTGTCCTTCATGTGATTCTTGTCGTAGCAAATCAATGACGGATTTACGGGGAGGATGAGGGGCACCTATTTTTCTTCTAAACTCTCTAGTTTCTAATTGGACCTGCAAAATTATAAAAAACAATTGGAGTCCCCTTTTACAAATGGTACAGTTGTTGACGTCGTTATGGCGCTTTAAACTAGCATGTGTCTCAGTTGTTCAAGTATGTTTTACATGGTAGCTGATAAAACATTCAAGTATTAAATTACCTAAGTGGGGAAACGGTACTTTCCTTCATTTCAAAATTACAGTTTGCATCTATTTTGTCCTTTTCGATTGTGCAAAATTATATCCTGGTATAAAGAAATAAAAAATCAGGTAAGAACTGTTATCTTACTCTTCTTGACTTACTTCGAAACTGCAAGATATCACATCAATTTATTTATTACAGCGTACCACACATTAAAACAACCACCAAAAATACAACAAATCACATACGGTATAATACATTACTCTTTATAGGATACCTATACCTTTACATTCCTTTATTATGCCATTTAAAACTTGTGTCTTCGTTGACCGTCAAGGAATCGATCCGGTTCGTCGAAAAGACCACTCTGGATCCGCTAGTATAAGAAGTACAACTTCAAATACAACGTATGGTCTTACGTGGGCTCTTGCTCTGTTCTGTTTTACTACTTCTTTTCGTACATGCCTTTCTGTCTGGTGACGTCACCTGAATGCATTTCCGGGTCTTTCAATAAGAAGGTGAAGGTCAACCAAATCGATTTTTGTGAGCGCATCTCTTGCGAAGAACTTCTCTGTCTCTGTAAGGTAAAGATGACGAAGGACCTAAATCTTTTTTAAAAAAATCTTTTTGAAATGTTGTTTCTTTTTTTTCTTTCGTACAATTAGTTTACCATAACTGAATCAAATTTCACATACTACTGTTCTTTATTCAAATGAACGTGGAATGCGTTTACTACCTCACAAAGTTTTTTTTCCTAATTTCCTTTATAAGTTGTTGTTTTCGTTGATATATAAATCTGATTGTGTTAATTTAAGGTATTGTCCTTCTGTAAATTACGGTAACAACTGGCTGCAATTCATTCCTTACATATACAGGGTTAGATTAACGCTATTTCTGTAGTTTCTTAGCCAACAAAATTAACCTAAATTTTTAGTGTTAATTGTTTCGTGATAATTTAAACATTTCGTTTCAGCAGGTTTCTTTCAGAACATGAAATAAAATTGTACGAAATCCGTTTGTTCGTGTATCTTGACCTGGCGAGTAATATGGCATGCTGAAGACGCAGGAAAGTTTGAAAATTTTACTTAAATAGTCTGCAGAAATGCATAAAAGGCGTTAAACTGTGCGTACTATGTGTAATAGAGGATATCATGGGAATAGCTTTACGTTATTTATGTTAGTTCTACTTTAGGTAGAGGTATGTCACCTACACAAAGAAGTTCCTGACACATGATTTTTTTTCTTCGTTAAGTTTCACAGTTTACTAACAACTTTTAAATCATATTTCTTTCATATTGTTTAACTATGATAAAATAGCAAGGTTGTTCTCAGAAAAGAAATTTTTAGGAGGGATTTGTCTTTTTAAAAAAATATATATATGAGACATTTAAAAATGACTTAAAGGTCATCTTATCCCATGCATACTTGAGGTTTTCTTACGCCTTCATTTCCCAAAGATTACAGCGTTGTAACATGATACTATATTGTTTATGTTTTTAATATATTACAACCTTCTCTATGTTTCATGGTAATTTAAAAAGTTGGCTTCCTATGTGTAATTGTGTGATAAATGAAAAAAACTAATATTTTTACATCCTATGTGATATAAAGCAGTAGTATTTAATGTTGCATCATGTGTATAATTAAAGTAAAATGAACTAATCGTGTTCCTTTTAAAGTTTTAGGACATCCGAAAAGAATATATGTACTCAGTAACTACATACTATCGATTACATGGGATATTTAGATATTTAAACAACTTATTTGAACAATTTGTACATTATTATTACATAGATGCCACTATATATATTCTTAGCCACTCCTACGATATTTGAGGTGTGGATGTGGTTTCTGGTCGTTATACAATGCATCACATTATTGTAAAGTTATAGGGGTCTAATTAACCCGCCCCCGCACACGCACCGTTAGTCACACTCCGCGGATTCTCCGCGGATAGAGAAATTTTAGTTTTCTTAGAACTGTTAAAGGAGTTTGTGCTGTAAAATATAAGTGGGTAATTGTCAAAAACATTGCAAAGAAAATATTAAAGAGTTTAATATCTCTTCAAAACAAAATACACATTAAAATAAATAAATATTGCGAAGTGAGACTTCGCACGCGTAAACTGATGTTCCAGTTGATCACGCGGGATATGGAGGGTTAAAATGCTCATATATTGGATGAATTATTTCTCACTTTCTAAGTATCACTATATAAATTGTCGTATTAAGAGCCTGACATACTAAAAAATTAATACAAAATTTATCACTTTCCTTTTGCCTATTTCTCATAAGTGAAAGAAGATAATGAAATGCAATTTATCACATTCATAGACAATGGTGTTCTATAATACAAAATATAAACCTGAAGAATATTCAGTGTTGCCATTTATAGAAATTACAGTGTTGCCAGAACAACAATTCCCCCGAAATCTTAAGGTAACGACAGCAGAAATGGACTTAATTGTATTTGATTACATATCATGTTGTTTTCGTATTCTGTGAACTACTTTTTTTTAATAAACGAAATAGTTTTAACATACAGTTATTGAAATTAAATGTAATAATGTTATTTACAAAGTAGTTCGTAGGATATGTAATCAAATGCAGTTGAGTTCATTCCTATAGTCGCTGACTTAATTTAGATTTTGGAGGAATTGTTATTTTGGCAACACTGAAAATTCTTGAGGTTGATATTTTCTGCTGTAGAATAACATTATCTATAATTGTGGTAAGTTGCATTTCATTACCTCCTGTCATTTATGACAAAGAAGTGAAAGAAAAATGGTAAATTTTGTATTATGTCAGGCTCATAAATATCTTAATATTGAATTAAAATAAACGAGAACACAAAAAGTAATCAGTAGAAAGATGATATAAATTTGTGATGTTAACACAAATCACTTTAATGTGTTATTATAATACTCTTGTACCAATATCAGAAATATCTAGTAATTTACATTGAGAATTTATATGGGTTTTATCGTTTGCTATAAAGAAAGCTTTATTCAGACTATTTAACATTTATATCAAGTGACGTACAACGCATTATACTTCTTGAAATCTTTCACGGAAATTATATTGAGATCCTATGAATTTTCTGACAACATTTACAATAGTAACAGTACTTCCATCTTATGTGCAATATGTTCCCAGTACAAATAAAAGCAAGAGATGGAGCATTGCTATTCATGTAAATGCTGTAAGAAAATTCATATGCTCAGATTATTAATTTCGTGAAGAATTGCAACAAATATAATACTTGTACACTACTTGGCATAAATGTCAAATACATTGCGTAAAGCTTTGCTTATAGCAAATAAATAATTAAAATAAAATGCAATACAAATTCTCACCGTCAGTTATTCGATATTTCTGATGTGCGTACAAGGTTATTAAAATAACACGTGTCTTTCCTGCCCACTGAGTAGGATATCCTTTTCCCTTTCCTGTTGTGAAAGGAAGAATATAATTAAACACGTGGGCTTATCTAGGACAATACGTGACTAGTTACCGTTTCCTGGTCATGGCTAGGGCTACTTGTAGTACCTATCAAAACGAGGTGTTCGTTAACTATATATATTTACTACCTTGTGCCTTGCATAACACGTGCAGTGTTCATCCTTTAGGATCATGCACAAGCTACCAGGATGTTACAGGTACCACTCTTACACCATTAATGTACTCTTACACCAAGAATCTTTAAGATCGTAAGGATATTCTTCTTGATACAATATCGTAAAACAATATCGTAAAACAGCATATGCACACAACGATATTTACTTATTATATTGTAATCTTCAGTCGTTCTTTCAGAAAAATTGTTAAGAGGGGGCACTGCTGCTACTACTCTACTTATTATTATATTATGGACGTATTATTATCGATCTCCTTCGGGGACATTCCCAAAGTTCTGGGGGGTAGTGCCCCCAAAAAACATGTCTGGAAGAAACACTGGTAATCTGTATATGCCATTTCTGTAACACTTTCTTTTAACCCAATAATCGTCTCATGTTAATGTTTCTTATTAGAGAAGATTCGTTTCTCTGCTAATTTTACAAAAAAAAAAAAAGAAAGAAAGAAAGAAAGAAAGAAAGAAAAAAGAACTTCAATAGCACATATTGGTGCAGCCTATAATAATTCCCGTACAGTAACTCCATAACTCCTAGAACCACCATCTTTACGTATGAAGAGAAAAATAGCGAACAGTACCTGCATGCTCGAAATACATCTACCGGTATTCAGTAACAAAATTGAAGAGAAAGCCTAGTGAATCCGGTAATCAAGGTAAGCAGTGGCAGAGTTTGGACCGGAACTTCCTTATTACGAAATGATAATTCTAAACTGCGTGTATCCACACTCTAACATGTAGGAACATGCATAAACAACATACTTCCTAGAAAGCAACATTCTTACAAGTTTGAAAAGCATAACTTTATCAATTTTTACAATCAGTGGACTTACGAATCGAATGTGATATTTTTTGTAGCCACGAAGTGAGTAAGAAGCAGTTTCCTTTATGAGTATAAATAGATTCCTGAGGAAGATCAGAGAGAGACAGAGAGAGCAAAAAGAAAATGTATTTTGAAAACGTGCCAATAGAGCTGGGTCATATTTGGCATAGATGGATCGATGTCTGTGACCTACAAAATGTTGGTTACATCTACCAGATAATACGAAGAGTAGTTCTTTTTATTGTTTTTTTCTCACTGAAAGCGAGTTTCAAGAACGGCTCTTGTATTACAGAAGTCAAGTCATTTAGTGAAGAGGTATCAGGAAATTCATGTTGACATAGATTACACTTTGAAGTACTCATTCGAAGAAACTAATCAATTTATCTTTCCTCTAACAAAAACGAGAAAAATAAACAATACTTAATACTTTCTAACAATAACTCTTTGTTGCTCTTCAGCGACTTCAAAATAAACTGTTTCCGAGAAATTTACAATGGACAAGTTAGACATTGACATTTAGTTAGTCATTAAGTAACGAGAAACATTATACACCCTTCCTTGGCCCATTTATTCATATTTTTTTTATATTCGGCTTTGGAGAAGAGATTAGAAAGGAAAAATAATAATACTTTCCTTCAGAGAATGAGATTTAACATGGCTGAGTGATAGAGCGCTTATCTCTGATGCGAATGGTTCCTATGAGACACAACATATCTGTCTGCGGTACGATGACTCAGTGATAGAGCGCTTATCTCTGATCCGAATAGTTCCTATGAGACACAACATATCTGTCTGCGATACGATGGCTCAGTGATAGAGCGCTTATATCTGATGCGAATGGTTCCTATGAGACACAACATATCTGTCTGCGGTACGATGACTCAGTGATAGAGCGTTTATTTGTGATGAAAAGGATTCGTATGAGACACAACATATCTATCTTCGGCACAATGGCTCAGTGATAAAGCGCTTATCTTTAATGCGAAGAGTTCTCAGTTCGATTCGAACCAGTTTGTGCTGCACAAAATCGTATCTGCGGATTTTCTCAAGAATCTACCTTTTCTTAATACATTCTAATTATACTAATTATTTCATACTCCTTTACTTTCAATCATCATTCGTCTTCTTGTGCCTAAAGGGCATAATCGTAGGACGTGAAACTAGAAAGTTCATTTCACTTCATGTTTGTCAATGCTTTTTTAAATATAAATGGACTTCACTGAGATTCACAAATTGTTTCAATGTATCTAACTACGTATAAATTTGCGTATTTTATAGGTTATTAATTTGTAACCAGTAAATGTATATGACATGTGATGAGAGGTGTATAACAGTAATCAAGAAATCAACTCGTCTGTATATTTCGCATACATTTGTGCGTATAATGTTACGATGTATAGAAACAACATATTGTGAGTAATGATAATACTTCTACGTGTAAACAGATTCAATTACTAGGAACGACGTTTCGGATTTTCTTCTCATTTCAAAATAAAAAGAACTTCTTACTTTTCAAGTAGCGATTTGTTTTTAATTTTGAAATATCTATAGCAAGATCCTCTTAAGTGATATTTCTCTTGGCTTATACGTAGCGTGACTTCATTTTCCAGATTCTAAAACTACATACGTACTTGTCGTTACTATATTAAGCACCAAGGCTTTAGATCACTGCATTACAACGTTTATGCATATACATATAGAATACTATACTCCCTCATATTTACTTAATGCTTCGTTACTAAAACAAACCACTATCTAAAGTACTGATTGGATCACCTCATTTTTCAGCATCTATGATATTTTTCGTCCAAACCACAACTACCAAAAAGTTTTATCAGCAACCATACGATAGTATGCATAACTGCAAATATTAGGAAATGCACCTCAAAGATCAATTATCAATGATCAATGTGTCTTTTTCTTTTCATCAGTAGCAATACCATAGTATGCATAATTTTAAACATTAAAAGAAAACGAAACAACACCTCAATGGATATTTGTATCTTTTCTTTATACAAGGTTTTTAGAGACTATAAAGGAGAAAATCCTTAAATCAAAGCTGCATGCCTTAGTCACGTACACGTAATTTTATATCGCAATGGAGGGTACGTGGTACCCTAACCTGGGAGAATAAAGAACGGAAACTGAAGGAGAGATGACGAAATTCAATGCTAAGCAAGAAGACGTACAGTTGTTTTTACTTAGGGATCTCTAAGAGTAAATGCTAAACCACTATCAAGAAAAGCAGTGGGCAAAATAGGTAAGAGTGGTTATACGTCCTTCGTGAGTGATACATTGACATATGTGTTACATGCTATTCAAGAAAACCATTCACCAATATTGTTGTTTCCTACACAAGTTTGCTTTTGAAACATCGTAATATATTAAGAAAGTATCGAAGATTTGTAATCTCTTTACATATCCTTAGAAATCAATTTAGTAAAATTGGTGATATTTCTTTAATGTGTGTTTATAGTATATTTCGTTCATATTTAGTAAAGACTTCAGGAACATTACAGGCGTATAGGAACAATGTGCTTGGTATATCCGGAACATGAAAGTTTTAGCTGGAAGTGCAAACGCAGCAATTTCGCCGAGTAAGATAATATAATTAAGATTTCGCTTGATGTTGCTTATAAAATTTCGGAACTAAAAATGAAAGATAAACACGCAATGTTATTTAGAATTCCATTGATATAGGACATACATGTAATACTTTTGCTCTGATCTTATCTACCGTAATACGCTTAATATTCTCGGAATGTGAAGAGAGTTGAACGCATACCTTAAGTTTTTATGTTAACTTTTGTGTGTCTATAGAAATAAGAAAAGCGCAATATTCTACACTGTACAAGCTTTGCTTTTAATAAACTTAAAATGTGATTTAAACTATTCACTGAGGAAAACAATACGTTTATTGTAAAAAAAATATATTAACGTGTAACAGTTTCGCCAACTATTCACTTGGCTTCATCAGACACTAACAGGGCCCATAGACGATCCAAGGTTTGTGCAAACATCATGTTTGTGCAAACATCGTGTTTGCGCAAACACTCGGCCATACACGATTCAACTGTTTGCACAAACTTCAGTTCAATTTTAAGTTTAATCGCGTAAGCATGTCCACTGAAGCAGCTTGTTTAGCGATAGTAATTGCTTGTGCTTTGGAAGCGGGAAATACCCGTGAAACCAAAAAGAAAGAAGAGGGTGTGGATGAAAGAGTGGTTCAAGAAACGATCTATTTCCTTCATTTTATTCACTAACTTCTCATATGCCGCATTTTTCAAATTCCTGTTTTTATAATCTTCACTCTTTACCTTCCACAGTTCAGGTAAATTTCGATAAAGGTCAATAAATTTTCGCCAGAATTCTTGATTCCTATTCATTGACGCCATAGCGCAAGAACTAAGCGTCTGTACACTAGGCTTCCTACTCGGAAATAAAGCTCGTGTTTGCACAAATATGCCCATACACGGTCGACCTGTTTGCGCAAACATCATGTTCGTGTAAACAATTTTCGAACGAGTTCGATGTGGAAAATGTTTGCACAAACGTTTGCGCAAACAGTTCATACAGCGCCACACATAGTCAAACTGTTTGCACAAACCGTGGACCGTGTATGGGCCCTGTAATATTAATAGTATCTGATGAAGTCAAGAGGATGGTTGGCGAAACTGTTACACGTTAATATTTTTTTTATAATAAACGTATTGTTTTCCTCAGTGAATAGTTTAAATCAGATTTAAGAAAGGCGTCTTTGTCTAGGTCACAGAACAAGGGGTTACCAAAACGACTAGTAGTAACATGTAATGCTATATGCGAAACTAGTAAATGTTTCGCATATAGCATTACATCTGCACACTATAAACACAAGTACCATGCAAAGGAAGATTACGATCAACTAAGGGAACAGAAAGGCTTTTAAAGTGTTAGTATGACGAACAAGTTAGTATAATGGAGTATGAGAGGTTAGCATATGCATATGATTTGTATAACTTATAAGTAATGAGAAAGAAAATATGGAGAAAAGTAGGATAGACAAGAATAATACAAATAGAGTGAGCATATTTATTCGACTTTAATGTATCTTTCAGCCCCAAGGCCACGATGAGACGTCAGCACCAAGGCAACGATGAGATGTTGACCAAAAGTATAACGTGGAATCCCAACCATGTGAAATAATTGAATAAACAAAGAAAAGTTATCAGAACATTGTTAAGGAAGAAATTGTATTCTGAAGAACGTATTGAAATGTGTAGTGGAAAGACAATATTTCTGTTGATTGACGATATTTATGAGAATAGATGTTCAGGAAAAACATGGACATTATAGCAGAAAATTGTAAGCATGTAAACTTGTCTGCCTGGGGGACAATTGATCTGCCTATAACAGTCAAATAATTGTAATGGTCGTTTGAATATCTTCAAATGTTGGAAATCACATAAGAAGTAATTACAAAATGAATGAGATGAAACTTCAAGTTTAACTTCTCACAGTTTTGTGCTTTATGTTAATGAAGATGAATGATTAATGACAGTGAATAATAACGAAAGAATTGGTAGTATGAGAACGTGGGAGGAAACTCATGGACACGATGTTGTCTATTACAGACTCACATGGTCTGGGATCAACCACGAAGTCTTTTCACCAGAGGTGAATGGTTTACAACTCTGCCATCGTGCCCTCTAGGAATAATTACTGAAATATTCGTACAACAGTTGAAGATTTCAAGTCTACAACGTATTAATGATAAACGATGGAAAAGTGTAAACTGGATATTGTAATTCGTATTTTAAGAGAGACTATATACCGTTATTTCAATTTGGAATATGATAAGAAAAACAGTAATTTTTTTTCACCTTCTGACAGAAATGGAAACTAAGGAGAACAAATACCTCCCCCGCATGACTGCTAACAATTTGTGAAAATAAGTGTACAGTCTCTAATAAAACCTTCTTAATTTGTCACGAAACTTGTCTCACCAAATTAAATTTCCGGTAAGACGAAGTATAAGAAGTTTACAAAGTGAAACTTTGCTTGCGTGCTTGTTACAACTGGCAATCAAGTCTCTTACTTCATGACCAATATATTTGTCGCATTTATGTGATTTCATATAAGAAGTTTCAGCAGCACTAAGAATAAATAGGTATAATTTAACACGAATATATAATTTTCTAATGAAATTTGTTTCAAGTGGTAATATACTTCAATTATTCAAGCTATTTCACTATATTTCCGGTTCCCGACTGACATAGAATTCTCGGTGTTGACCCAGCAACATGGACGAATAAACAGTATGAAACGAAAGTCTAGAAAGCCAAATATAAAAAAAATACCTTGGAAGAAGAATGGCTGGCCAAATTTCAACCAATTGAACGTGCATCATCTGATTATCTCACCCTCCAATCTGCAATTTCGGCAAGGAGCGTTAGCGTAAGAGATTGGTAAGCAGAAAAACTTGGTGCATAATAGGAATTGTAGAGACAAAATTTAGAGACATAATATTGGGAACTGCAGAATTATAAGGAATGCCTAACTCTCTACTTGCGCCAGACGTTTTCACAAATCTAACAGTTTATTTTTACAGCATTGCCAAAGTGATTTACAAGCTTTGTAGTTAATCACGTCTTGACTTCTTCGTAGTAGCTTCCTGTAAATCAATTCATGTATGAGACTGGACGGGCAAGGTTTCTACCTTCGATTGATTCTTTCATGTCTTTACAAGCCTGAATTCGTTGGCCTAGTACAATACTAAAGCCTGTGACAAACATCTTGGCATTTCAGCTAAACGAATAAAACCCAAGCTCTGAAGCGACGTTGCCGAGTGAGAAAGGGACGTGGCTATGGCTTGGCTAAGCAGAAGAACTACAGCGCGATCAGGTGACAGGGGTGAGTGTATACAAAATAAACGTGGCAATACCGCAGCCCTGTCATTTGCTAGCAGCATTTAAAGGGAATTTGGAGCGCCGCCTTCAAATGCCAAGATGTTTGTCACGCCGTTTAGTTAAATATTTTCTTTACAGTTTGGTTTTAGGATATATTATCCTAGTTGAACTAGTGATTTTAGCTGATTTTAGGATTCTTTGAATTAGTTCAATACTAGTTTTTTTTCTTTAAAGCTTGGTTCCTCATTTCATTAGCTTAGTTCATTATTAGTTATATATTCTCTTTTCAGCTTTTTTTATAGGATTCATTAGTCTAATTCAATACTAGTTAAATAATTGTTTACAGCTGGGTTTTAGGATACGTTTGCCTAGTTCAGTACTAATTAAATATTTTCTTTACATTATCGTTTCGGGATTCATTTGCCTAGTTCAATATCAGGACATCTTTCCCGTGCGTCTTTTCAAAATGTTGTTGTTTTAATGATTATCCTAAATTACATGAACAAAAGAAAAAATAAATGAAGTTGTCTGGAAATAATGTTTTAAAATATTTAGACGGAGAGAAACAGAGACAGTTTGAAGTAAAATGACAAATAAAGTACAATGGGTCTTTTCTAAACGCCTGTCGGCTTAACCCTCTAGTACTCGCGTGGGGTGTATACAGATCTCCAATCTGATAAATTTTGTGTTGCTAGCCAATAGTTCTGAGGGAAAAATATAACAAAATGTCTCAAAACGAGTACAAAAGAATGTAAGTGTAGCAAATACTTTTAAAAACATGTCTAGAGTTATGCTGCATTGTCTTAATTATTAGAAAGAAATATTTTTATTGTAAAAATAAAATTTGGGGGTCTATTGGTCACAAAAAAAGGCGCGAGTACTGCTGTCATAAAAAGAGCGCGAGTACTTACGGGTTAACCGCAGTCTTGCTTTCAAGAAATAAGTCATTTTCATTCTCATCTACTTTCGGTGCTCCTCAAAACAAACAGACTTATTGCTAAGAGTCTATCTTTTGTCTTGATATTGTTTTGACTTCCTTAAACACACATACATCGTTAATAAGTGTATGGTTTGAGTGATAATCTAGTGTGCTTTATTCAATATATAGTATTGTGAACAAGGTGGCTCAGTGGTGGGACCCTTATCTCTGGTGCATAGGTTCCCTGGCGTTGGCCTGAATAGACAAAATTGTGTCTTGGGATTTCTCCCAGTTTCTCATACCTTGAATTCTTCCATTATCATTCACTTGCCTTCGTCATCCGACTCCCTTAGCCTAAAGTTCATAATCGTGGGACGTTAAATTGAAAGATTTCATTTCAATATGCAGTATTCTTTCAACTAAGTATCACAGGAAATCCTTATTTTAGGGACTTTTTATTTTGAGAATTAATTCTATTGAATTATAATACTATATGCCCTTTTTCAACCATTACAGATATGACATACAATTTAGGGACTACAAAACGGTAAGTTTTGCTTTAAGCGATATTTCCGTTATCCGACCAGGGCCCGGTTCCCTGGTGATCGGTTTATAGTTAAATGTATGAATAAAATCATATAAAACACCACCTTGAAGATATGTAGCATTTCTATTCTGTTCAGCTGGATGCGGTCTGTCGACTGATATATGCTCTGTCTTTGGAAAATACAGTTTTAATGAAACAGAAATTGAAATGTAAGAGTCTATTCTATATCTCATTAAACATACTGTTATCATTATGTAGAGAATTATGGTTCTCGTACTGGATCATTTATTAAGGTATACAAAGATTTTTATTTTTTATTTTTTTCTGTTTTCTCGAAAACTAAGCATGAGCTTCTAGGCCAGTGGTTCTCAACCAATGTGTCGCAACACACTAGTGTGTCACGCAGTTCCCTAAGGTGTGTTGCGAAATTTTAGAATTTAAAAATCATGAAGAATTTAATAATAATTACTTAGAATCTAGACAGACTGTACCAGTCAACATCTCCAGCAGTATGAATAATGCTCAGTGCTATATAGTCATTATAAAAACTAATCGGTTTCACAATTATAATAGATATTAATATTATTATTATTATTTATAATAAAAATATCAAACAAGTGTGACATTCAGTAAAATGTGACGTCAGTCGAAGAAGGTTGGGAACCAGTGCTCTAGACTCACGCGTATCATTTGGTTCAGCTTAATAAATGTTTATCGGTTGATGTATATCTATCTTAATGATGGCGTTTGTTGTCGTGCAGCGTCAATTTCGTCAATTTTTGGGTTTATATATTTCTGACAGCAACATAAGACAAAAAGTATAGACCAACCTGTATGCACAAATGCTTCCTTTCGGAGTTATAGGCTGTCGAAAACATGAAAAAAATATATTTAAAGGTCCATAGCTTCAAAACTATCTCGGGAGCGAGACTATCGTAGTCGGGTGAAGACTGCACTTAGGAACTAGTATGCACCCTATCCAAATATCCATGTTTCAGAATCCTGACGGTACTCCCG
Organism: Thermobia domestica; assembly: GCF_964235325.1. NCBI lineage: Eukaryota > Metazoa > Arthropoda > Insecta > Zygentoma > Lepismatidae > Thermobia > Thermobia domestica. The sequence continues at coordinate 93,344,731 of NC_137456.1, forward strand.
CAACAATTTTTATAGAGGAAGTTGGTGAGTACTTGAAATTACATGCCAATAGCTAAATTCCCTCTTTAAAAATTGTTGTGGAAGTATCTCAGGATTCTCAAATATGAATATTTGGATAGGGTACATACTAGTTCCTAAGTGCAGTCTTGGCCCGAATACTATATGTCTCTTAGTTTCGGAGCTAAGGACCTCTAAAGTTCATTTCTTTTTTTCATGTTTTCTGCAACCTATAACTCCGAAAGGAAGCATTTGTGCATCCAGGTTGGTGTATACTTTTTGTCTTATCTTGGTGTCAGAAATCTCCTGCCAAACGTTGTCGGTGTTGTTTCGAAACACCCTGTATAAGTTTTGTCGATTTTTCGGAAACCTTTGCATGAGGATTTTCACTCATTCACCCTATCATTTTGGTGAACTCAATAAAATCTATTAACTGGCGTATGTCTTATCTTCGGACACATTTTCCTTGTTAAACGTTAATAATGCTGAATCGCACTTAGTTTTAATGCAGGACCTTACGTATATTCTTTAATCTATATTAAGCTTTATCTCTTTGATCAGAGCCGTTTACCGTCGTATATATCACATGCTTTCGATTCTCACACCTATTTTACAAGGATTCGTTTACGTAACACAATTCGTATTCCATTCTCATATGAGTCACTTTTTACCCACCAATGGACACTCCCTCATCAACATCAAGATCTTGTCATGATGGCTTTACTGGTAAGGCCACTGAAACTCCAAAAATAAGCAGTTAATATACTAAATACGTATATTGTTCCATAACTTCTTCAAAGAGGGAGAGGGGTGAGTTCATAGCTTGCATAATAGACAGTTGCGTGTCCAACCCTCTTCTTGCATACACATTAATTTTTGTCGACGAAAACGAGAATTCAAAGGAAGACGAAGGAAAGGAAGGCTTGCGTGTTTAGATGTTTTATCGAATGGGAACAGGCTAAGGTACAATTAAAGATGCAGATAATGTTCTAGCAGGAATATAGGGAGCATAATCAGGAATAATAAACTTGAATTTATATGAGTAGTAAACCACGGTCATGCTATATATATATGCAGAGATTGATCCACGGGTAAACAATATTGGAAGCTGCTTTGTAAAATTTGAATTGTGTAATGTTTTCATGTGAATGTTTGGCCTTTACAGATAATGTTAAACAAAAGGGAGTTGGCAGTCATCACAAGCACGTGTTGTAATACACCGGCTTGAATTTAAGCTGGTGAACTACTTTTAATTATCTTAACGTCATCGTGGATGAAAATAAAGATAAACAAACGAAATTAAGCAGTTAAATAAGAGTAAAAGCAACGTTCCTACAACTAGCAAGAACCAGGATAACATTATCAACAAAAGTGAAAGCTAAGGCCATTTAAAAAGCACAACTTAAGGCATTATATGTAAAACAGACTAATTGTAAACAATATGAAAATACTTACCCGAATAAAAATAACTTGATGGATTTGAAGAAGAAATGGTAATACCAAAATCAAAGCTGAATATACAAATAATTATGTGAATAGCATTTTATTGGAAAAGACATAGGTAATCGAATCAATAAGTTTGAATTTTAACTAACTTTACCCTATTTTAATCAAATTTTGCACATTATTGCAGATTATACTCTGTAAAAATTCCTCGATTCTGTAGATAAATTACAGTGCAAACATTGACTCTGTGGTATAGTGCTCACTTCTGAAGCGAGGAGTTCCTGGTTCGAAACCCCGACCACTCGAGTTTGTGGTGGATAACATTGTCCTTGTGGGCTCCCGTTTTCCTCTAACATTCTCATTCTTTTATAATTATTCACTTTTATTAATCACCCACTCTTTTTTAGCCTAAAGGGGCATACGCATGGGACGTAAAACTAAAAATGTCGTTTCATTTTCATTTTTTTAACCCCAAATTTAACTCCAGATAGCTTATATAACTCGAAAACCATGGAAATGTATAGAAGGATATTTGACATGAATATTAAACACATCCAGACAGTGATGTGACTAAGAGGGGCAAACAGGGCTTGTGTCCCCGAGCGCCGGATTGGGAAGACGCGAAATGAGCGCAAAATTGAGCAAATATTTGGGGAAGTGTTTTTTTTGGGGGGGGGGGTCAGGGAGACGATAAGACGAGTTCTTGCCCTGGGTGACAACTATCGTATTTACGTTGCTGCATCCAGATTTACTTCCATGCAAAATCTGGTTAAGATTGGATTGGTTTTGTAGATCACGGACGATAAGTATTCTCCTTACCAAAGATTTTTCTTTCTAGAAAAGTTGAAGGACGAAAAGAACCAATCACGAAAATGGGCCACACTTCTAGCTCCGCCCCTAAATAAAATGAAAGAATTACACTTGTTATATTTTTTAGTATAATGCTTTATCAGAAACAGTCATTTAAAAAAAGGGAATAAAACAAAGTTCAAGCAAAGAGCAATTTGAACAATACAGTGTATAATACAACGATTAAGAAATTTCTTTCTCTTCTTCTTTTCTTTTATCAAGGAAGTTTGACTTGTCTTTCGTGCAGTACTATGTAGATTCAAAAACAAAATATGATATTATAGAAGATTGCGCTGTTATGTATAGTCTCAGGCGTAAAAAAAACTGAAATGTTTATGCTTGATTAAAGTTGATGTGGTCATTAAGCTGACGCTCAATTCATGCGTGAATACTTCGCACATCTTTCCCAGTGATCCTAGATAAGCCCTCTCTCTTGAATTAGCCTTTGAGAAGAGAGGATTATATGCACTGTTTTGCATAATATTCCGGAGTGGCATGAATATTTTGTTCTTCCAAAGGAAACTGCATATGTTGCTTACACAATTACTAAGAGAAGAAGAAGAAGAAGTGAGAACTCCGTTCTAAGTTCAAGGCTAACAGCCCTTCCGGGAGACTGCCTAATTCGATGCATTTTAAAGAGGAGCTATCCCCTGCTTGCTTTTTTGAATAAACCACCAATATATATGACATTTGCTTTTTCTTAATAAATATATCGGTAAATCTACTGGGATTGAAATAAATTAATATTTACATATACAGTAGATTAATTTCTCTTTAAAAGTTTCCATTTGTAACTTGTATTAAGAATGACGCTTTTCCCTATTATGCAAACTCCAGGGAATTGGAAATAGGTCATTTGTTAGATCTAATCTAAAATTCAGCTTAAATAGTAAGAAGGAGTTCACAAATCATTTACTATCAGAGCCCAGAATATTTTGTCGTATTTAAGCTGTCTTCAAACCAATGCAACTAAAACAGTGATTTCCACACCGTCGATCGCGAGCTACTAGTAACTCGTGGGGACATTTTCGGTAGATCGTGTCAACGCTCCGGTTGGCTAATCTTTATTCCTGCACTGAGCAGATGATGACGACAACTGCTTGTTTCTCCCGCTCAAATACCATTGTCAGCCTCATCTTACAGTTGATTGTATTCGCATCGGGTTGTGCACGTTATGTTTTTCGTGTGTATGTTAGACATTTGCTAAACGTTATGTTTTTCGTGTGTATATTAGACATTTGCTAAACGTTATGTTTTTCGTGTGTATGTTAGACATTTACTAAACGTTATGTTTTTCGTGTGTATATTAGACATTTGCTAAACGTTATATTTTTCGTGTATATATTAGACATTTGCTAAACGTTATGTTTTTCGTGTGTATGTTAGACATTTGCTAACTTGGATAGTTTGATTTCATATTAACTAGGGATATAAATTTATAGGCAATTAAAATATGTAGGATCTTTTAAGTTGGTAGTTGTACGGAAGATCACACTTGAAAATGATGGAAAAATGAAATGAAATCTTTAAGTTTAACGTCCCACGTTTATGCCGGTTAGGCTAAAGGAGACGGTGATAATGAGAAATGAGTGAAATGGTGGAATGAAAAAAGTGGGAGGAAACGGGAGGACCCCGAGATAACACACGAGCACGGTGTTTGTCCACCACAAAGTCCACACGGCGCGAGCTGGGATCAAACCAGGGACCCCAAGCACCGGAGGTTAACGCTCTACCACTGAGCCACCGCGCCCCCTTGAAAATGATGGAATGGAGATAATATTTTCTGGCATGATTATAAACGCGTAACAGTATTCTATTTTTTTTTCAAACTATGGTTAAATATAAATATATCTCAATAGAATCAGCCTATACAAACTCATTAAAACATAAACTAATAAGCAATCGAGTGCTGTCTAATGTCAAACGACCCAAAAAATATAAATCCACTAAAATGGCTTACAGTCAATGTCAGAAATGGAAAATTCAGATATAATTTAAATTTTGAGAATAAACTAAAACACTCCTAAAATTCCTTTAGAGAGAAATGTTTAATGAATACTCAGAACTAGGATTACGGAATAGGAGCAGTAACCCAATAACAAGTTTGGGACCGTTTATATTGACTGTATTTTGTTTATCAATATAATAGATTTGATTGTTATAATATAGTCATCTGGCAGCCGTAAGCTGATGAGTCGATTTTGTATAAATCTTCACCATAATGATATAAGATAAAGCAGAGACAACAATACCGTGACAAACAACACCAAAATCGAGTCATGGTAAACAACACGTAATCATTTTTTTATTATTATTATTATCAGGGCCCGGATCTTGTTGACAAGTCAACTTTTCTCTGTTACGCATAGGACAAGGCAACTTCAAATAAAAACGTTATCCTTCAACTCAAGGTTCTAAAAGTATATTGTTTTAGGGTCAACCTTTGGTCACTTTTTCCCGTTTTGAAGTTTCAGGCCATTTTTTTTTATATATATATATTTTAAGGTAACTTTCAGGTCACTTATGGTCATTTTAGTCTTTTTCTTCTACATAAGGAAATCTTAAAATGAACACTGTTTACGGATTTGAAAAATACGAAGTTACCTCTTTTTCTGCTTCCTGACTATTGGGGTGGAAAAACAGCATTCCTAAAAACTTAATGAACACTAAGCTTTAGCTGGTTGAGTAGGAGTAGGAGTTCGTAGGTGTCCAAACAGATGGTTTTGGATTATTGACCACAGTGAATGTGATCACGTATCTAAAATGGATTAGAACAGGTACAAAGACTTTAAACGGGTTTTTTATCTATTATTCTCATGTATACAGTCTACACTTGCGAACATCTATTCTTTAAGTGTGCTTCCTAGTTTCAATTCGGGAGTGAATTGAGCTTTCAGTACGTACAATGCCGTACAACGGACTGATCAATAGACTGCAACTAACTGAAACAAAACTTTTGAGAATGAGAAATGGTAATTAAAATCTAATAGATATTCAAAAAATTACAATGTTTAACGAAATAAACGTTTTAAGAAACGCAAGTTTTAAGGTCAATTTCTGTGAATTTTAGGCTCATTTTTGGGGAATTTTAGTGTCATTTTATAGGTCACTTTTTAGAAAATTTTAGGTCAACAAAATCCGGGCCCTGATTATTATTATTATTATTATTATTATTATTATTATTATTATTATTATTATTATTATTTATTTATTTATTTATTTATTTATTTATTTATTCTCGATTGGAAAGAGATTGGAAGGCTACATGTTCTGTAGGCATCAAGTTAGATAACCCAAACTGCTTTATTATGTTCCAGGTTGCATACTATTCAGTCGAAGTACGAGCAATTCCGCTATTAACAATAAGGGTATACATGTCCCAGCGTTTTTAAAAACTTTCGTTCTAAGGTGGAAATAGGGTATGTTACATTTGATTCTGTTGCAATAAACCTTGAAATATTTTCAAACCAGATTATGCCATATTTAACACGAATTGATTTAAAACTTTGTTCTCATTTACTGGCTAACTCATTCTGAAAAAAAGAAAGGCGGCATGCCTTTATACTGTATCAAACTATTCAATTATTAATGTTGTTGCCTTTCTGTGAAAGACACGTGTTTGAGTGGTAGTGAAAAATGTTTGCAATAGGATCCCGTTTGCGTTAAGTGGTTGCCAATATCTTATATACAGTATATGCTCAGTGTCGTAAAGGAATGTTGAACTCCAAATGAACAAAAATATGCATTATCATAATTGATTAATTTCTTAGAATCATTTGAAGAGTTGTAACTTCAAAAATTTTACAGAGCTCCCTCCTGACTAAACGGTTGGCGCACGCACCTTTGGCGTGGGAAACCCGAGTTTGCTTCCCAGCGGGGTCTCATGTCGAATCTCACATTAAACTGTAGATCCACGTCTCATATAGCCTCGCTGCTGAACGGGATGCGAAAATGAAATCAAATCCAAAATACAAGATTTTTACAATTCCCATTACTTTCGATAAAAAAAGTGTACTTTACAGAAAAGTTTGGGTAACAAAAACTATTGCCACTACTCAGAGTGTAGTAAAATATATCAAAAATTAGTTTAAGAATTCAAATAATCTTTGATTTTAAGTGTACATAGAGCATGGAGTGGTATATACAGCCCTGATCTCACAAAACACGTAACGACATAGAAAGAGTGAAAATCACTTTTCCCTGCTTACCGCGTGTGTGATTAGCGATTTTCCTTCCGAACTTTAGAAATCCTGGGTTTGAATCTGCTATCAAAATATCCTGACAGGTTTTCCAGTTTTTTTCTGCAAGAATTCTACCAGGAAAATTTCGGGATGGTACTTCTAAATATAAACTATGGAAAACCTCCTTTCACTTCCTTTCCCACTTTTGCTGTTGTTATTGTTTGTTAATTAACTATGATTAAAAGCTGTTAATTTAAATTTATTAAATAAGTATATAAATAAATGCTATGTAACTCACACTACCATTTGTTTGTTTTTTATATTTTCAGATCCGGTCCATTCCCCGTCCTATTGATGTTCCCGATTCGGGACTCGTATGTGACCTTTTGTGGTCAGACCCTGACGAGGTAAGTATTTCTTCTTTCTTTTTTCTTTTCTTTTTTTGCGCTTTTTAATAATAAAAAGTGCAGTAGAAGTTATTTCACATCTTTTTTTTTCTTAAAAGCCGTATTACATGCATGCTCTAAATATATTGGCTTTTTTTATATGTATTTCGTGAATACATTTTATGTGGTAAAGGCTGCTTCATGCAAATGGAATAGTACCATTGCCAAGTCTTTGAAAGCCACCTGTGCTACCACCTGATCAACCGATTCCCAGTCAAAGCACGCACCTATTCTCTATTGAAGCCTATACAGAGAATTCCATTCCATTCCACAGAGCAGAATGCACAAGATGCTGATCTGAATATTTTAAATCTATTTTAAAAATAGCAATTTAATAATAATAATAATAATAATAATAATAATAATAATAATAATAATAATAATAATAATAATAATAATACAATGAATCATATGTTTAGCAAAGTCACTATACATTTTTTTCCGTTGTGGACAGGTTTTCGATTAAGTACAAGGCAGATTAAACTTTATTAAAATACCTTTATCTATCGTCTTACGAACACCAGAGAAAAATACTATTTTATTATGCTTATGTACGTATATTATATAACTCATCTTCTATACTTTATATTTACTACATTCAAATATTTAGTTTCTTAAGTTGTAAACTTTGCTAAAATATTTTTTTTTAATACAATGCATAGTTAGAATGCAGGAGATATATATACAGGGTTATTCAAAAGGAAGGAACAGATTTAAAATATTTCTTTCTAATGAACGAAAATAGATAGAGAAACATACGATACATCACTAGATAGAGGAAAGTTCAACATTGTTAATCACCACTTATTAATTCCATTCAATACCTACAGCGGTGCCCCAAGAGAGAATGGCGATGCCCCTTGTGCTTTATGTGCAGGAACTAGTCGCTTTGAGCCTAGTCGCTTTATGTGCTGCAGGAACTACCTCGAAGTGATTTATTCTCTCGTAGTTCCACCACATACACAGCACGGCACTATGCTAGAAATGACCTTATTTGATGGCCGGTTCTGGGAGTTGGCCCTTGCTCGACCACTCCCTTTGCACATTTGGATTTCGAAAAGAACACCCACCTTTCACCCCATGTGAGAATCCGTTTCCAGAAACGTACATCACCATGAGAATTTTGCATCAGTTGTCGGCATCATACATCCACTCGTTTAGGTCTGAACTGTGGTCAACTTGTGTGTCACAATGTAGTAGGTCCTGATGGTTTTCCCCGAGTTCTTGAAGGTGACGCACTAAAGTGGACTGAGACATGCCGAGCTGGTTTCACAATTTTCGTGTGTTGGTGGATGGATTTTCAATGGTACCTCAGAATCTATTATCCTGAGACTTCTGGACCTGATCGTCAATATTTTTTACAATCTGCATAAAATTTCAGGAACCAATGAGTGGCTATGTTCTAGCTCGAACTCTTACCCTAACAGTTCATGTATTTGATGTTGTTGAGTACTCATCGTCACTGCCACTAATAACTGACTGAAAATACTGAAGTGGCAGCCTCTGTGTTAAATATTCCGCTTGTCACATTACCTCTAGGGTCTATTTGACCTTGTTCTTACGGTCGATCACGTCGTATACACGCACCTGCTGTTTGGATTGTGGAGATATTGCAAGACTAGTGATTCATTCTTGTTTCTGTTTAGCACAAGTTTTGCTGAGGGCAAATTCCGTTACATCGTATATGCTGTGTTTCTTCTTGGATTAGTAGTGTCTTGATTTGCTTGACGCAGCTTTGCATTGTATCTCTATCCTGAGTCAAACTACTTGTTTTCTTGTAACTTTTCTTCCTTACTTCTTATACTATTTGGTCCATATATTTCAGTTTTAGCCTTCCTTGAAATGGTTTTCTTCCTGTGATTTCCTCCAGACTTAACAGTGTGTCTTTTAATGTGATTAATCATCCTGTCTCTTCTTTCCACAATTGTCTTCATTAAAGTCTTTTTTTTTCCTTTCCAGCATTTCCAACACTCTTTCATTGGATACCTTATTCACTGATCCAAATTTTCATCGTTCTTCTCTAGCATCACATTTCGTGGCTTTTATTCTTTGTTTTATCTTCTCCTAGGGTCCATGTTTTACATCCATACAGTACTATACATAATCACATCCTTTCATAAGTATTTTGTGAGTTCATGTCGATATTTCTATGTAATCAATTGCATTCGTTTTTCTTCAAATTTAGTCAGTACTTTATTCTTTGTTTTTTTACTGTAACGCCTTTGTTTTTCAAACAGATGATTTACTTGCTAAATATAATAATAATAATAATAATAATAATAATAATAATAATAATAATAATAATAATAATAATAATAATAATAATAATAATAATAATAATAATAAATTTAGTTTTCATGATTATTTGTAATTTTTCTTTCTTTTCTTTTCTTTCTTTTTTGTTATTTCTCAAAACCTGAATTTTTAAAATGAGTTTTTGTAAAATTTATCAGTTACATTATGTATAAGCTTTGTTCAGTCTTGTTTTTTCTTAAATAACTGACCACCCACCTTTCTTTCAAAAGTCCTGCAGTCATATTTACAGTTGGAATTAAATCAAACGAAACTGGATTTTATTTGATCAATTAAAATCTTTATACGCAACCGAAGTATTACAATTTTCTATGTGTGACTGCCAGAATATGGCCATATAAAGGAATTTTAGTTTAGATTTTCTTAACAAGATTATACATTGAAAACTTTCCACATGGGAGATGAAATTATGAAGCTGAGAAGTAAATAAAAAATATACAATTTAATAATTTTACATTATATATGTGTTTACTGTTTCCCCATATTCACTTACAAAGTGTTGTAGTTACAAGTGGCGGATCTAAAAGGTAAAAACTGGGAGAGCAGCCAAAATCCAGACAATGACAGGTATATTATGAGTTTACGCAAATACTTTTAATTTGAAATTCGTTTACAAACTTCTGTAACAGAAGCTAGGAATAAGAAATGAATATATATATTTTTTTACCACTTACAGTTAGACATGAAGTACGAATTAACAATTACTAAATTGTAGGCACGTACAGGCACGATAGCTATTACAAGACATTGTGCTTTATATGGCAAAAAATTATAAATAACATTCAAGTTAGAAATTTCAAATCAAATTAAATATAGTTAATAAATACGAACGCAAATCATATTAGCAAATCCTAGTACAATTTAAAGAAATAAGTGTATGAAATGTTGATTTAGTACGAAAACAAGAATTTTAGGAATGATAAATAAAAATGGATCAAAAAATTGCGATCTTGGGCAATTATTAGTTTTTGAAACAGAGGCCATAGAAGTTTTGAACAGCCCCTAAATCGAGTTTTCATATTTTATACGGAATAAGCACATCATAATGAGTTAAATGGTAGTTTGGATTTGGCTATACTATATGTAGTTCTCCAGATTTAAGGTCTGCTTACAAGAACGTTTTTGCTTAAATTGGATCTTTTGATCCAAAAAATTACTTTTAATGCAAAACATTTAAGAACTAGGAACAAATAAAAGAAAAAAAATTCCGAAATAGTATAGCTAGATAATTACACAAAGTTAATATATTCATCAGCTTCTCCCCCGGACTATAATATCATTTCTCATATACATGTTGCTTACATCTTCTATAATTATTTCTTAACTTCTGTTTCATTTCTCAAGTTAAGCTTTATAAGTTACTAGCAGCGTTCACCCCGCTTCGCTGCGGTCACCCCGGAACGCAATAAACTTTGTTACTTAGATAATTTTTACTTTTTCGCTTTCAAGTGATATGATAAAAACCATAGAAGATTGCAGTAAATCTTAACATTATATCGCCTGTCATTTATGTTAACCCGCCCCGCTTCGCTGCGGTCATCCCGGTGCTGGCATATTGTAAAAGTGTCTGTAAAAATAAGCAAATCAATTTAAAAATTTTAAACAGAAGATTCAAGCTATTTTCCGCTGTATATCGCCTGTCATTTATGTTAACCCGCCGAGTGACACGGTCATGCGGGTTGCATATAAATACGTTTATTTTTACCTATGATGAACTAATAACAAAGGATTTGTACGTTATGGACACTTGAATGGTCAATTATCTCAAGACACTGGTAATTAAAAATTAAAGTGATATGATAAAAACCATCTAGGGTCCAAATCCTAATAACCCCCCAAAAATGAAAGAAATTGGTTCAGCCGTATTAGCGTGATGAGCGGACAAAATTTTGTACGTTCTCTTTTATATATATAGATATAACATTATATTAAGTTATTATTTAACATTCTAAGTCCTTCACTTATGTCTCTAGTAAGACCACATTCCGTAGCAATATCTATATATATAAAAGAGAACGTACAAAATTTTATCCGCTCATCACGCTAATACGGCTGAACCAATTTCTTTCATTTTTGGGGGGTTATTAGGATTTGGACCCTAGATGGTTTTTATCATATCACTTTAATTTTTAATTACCAGTGTCTTGAGATAATTGACCATTCAAGTGTCCATAACGTACAAATCCTTTGTTAGATCATCATAGGTAAAAATAAACGTATTTATATGCAACCCGCATGACCGTGTCACTCGGCGGGTTAACATAAATGACAGGCGATATAATGTTAACATTTACTGCAATCTACTATGGTTTTTATCATATCACTTGAAAGCGAAAACTTCCGGGATGACCGAGCGAAGCGGGGCGGGTTAACACAAATGACAGGCGATATAATGTTAAGATTTACTGCAATCTTCTATGGTTTTTATCATATCACTTGAAAGCGAAAACTTCCGGGGTGACCGCAGCGAAGCGGGGTGAACGCTGCTAGTACTTAATACATGTTTCAAATTGACAGAATGGCCGTTCTTCGCACGATTAGAATGGAGTCCTACAAAATAAAACAAGAAACATGATTACTGCATGAATTGCTTCAGTCGTTCTTCCTCTAGAAGATTAATTTTCGAGAACGAACCCATTTTTAATAAAAAGTTTATATACAAGGTTTCACAACTCCAACTTAAGCGAATTCTCACTCTAGACATTTTCTGACTGAAGAATTGAAAATTTTAATATTATAGGAATTGCTTCCTTTCCTCTTTAGGAGCGGGATTTTTGAAAACGCTGGAACACGTTTTTACTTAATTTTAGTTAAAGAGTTTAAATACCGAGTTTCACACCTCCGAACTCAAGAAGCTAATCCTTATAATCCAGCATTTTCTGAATAAATAGTGGAAAATTTTAATATGATAGAAATTGACTGTTTTGCTTCCCTTAGGAGGGAATTTTTTTTAGAAAACACTGGAACAAGTATTCAGTTAAATATAATGAGGAGTTTATAAGCAGAGTTTCTTTCCTCTGAATTCAGAAATTCGTGAAATAATGTCCTTTTGACAAGAAAAAGAGCACTCGTCAACCTCTCCCCTTAGAATATGTCTTTCCAAAAATCCTTTATATATCCCTTGCTTTTGTGACAAAATGAATTTTCTGCCCAAAATTTCACATTTCTACCTATGATCTGGATGATGATGATGATGATGAGTGAGTCAAATCTACTCTTTTATCATTTGATTTTTCTCACATATAAATTACTGTACATATATCTAGGGTCGGCTTCAGGTAATTTGCCCCCCGTGCACTAGTGTCATTTTCCGCCCCCGCCCTTCTTTAAAAATAACATATTTTAAAAGCTTCAACTTATGTTAACCATATAATTATCGTAGCATTAATGAAATAATAATAATAATAATAATAAATTATTAATAGAAAGAGTTGTAGATAGGCTTGCCAGACGTCCTGGTTTTCAGGGTTCATCCCGTCCGGCTTCGTGTTTAGTCCCGGTCAGAGGGGAGAATTTTAGTTTTTAGTCGCAAAATTATTTAACAACTTCTAGCGCTTTTTCCATAGAAGAGTTTAACAGATAAGTCAACAGTGAGAGGACTAATACTCTGCAAAATGAATTTTGCAACAACTTGCAATGAATTCTTTGGTAAAATAAAGAACAATATGTGGTTTTTGTGAAAGGTCCATTCAAGTCTGAATAATGTGTAGTAGTTCTTCCTTTCCTCCTCGTTTTGTGGGTGTTAAACTAGTTAGTTGTTAAATTTTGTCTTGCTAAAAACTTTATACGTATATATTTCAGTAGAAACAAGTCTTCAGAGAAACTGAACTGATTGAGAAATTAGAACACCAAATTTGACTATTGAATTGGCCAAATTTTGAGACTAAAATACCTCATACTGATTTCTGCATTATTATTATTATTATTATTATTATTATTATTATTATTATTATTATTATTATTATTATTATTATTATTATTATTATTATTATTATTATTATTTGGTGCTACAAATCAAAATACTGTCTTTGTTCATATAAATATTTATGCAGTGTAAATTTGTATGCATTCTGAGTGGTGTGTAAAAATAAATCTTATAAGTTTTTAAAACGTGTACTATGAAGTTACAATGTACCTGTGTCTTGTTAATTTTAGAATTTTGTCACGAGAATTTTTGATAAAATATTGACATTAACAATGTCCCGGTTTAGAGCTTCAGAAATTTGGCAAATCTACCATTAGACCAATGAGAACGTACAAAGTTGCAGTATGTTTGTCATGAATAAAGCACTTTAAATAACACATTTTTTCATATATATTATTATTTTGTATAGTTTATACCAGATTTTTGCCGCCCCGTGCAAATGTACGTGTTACACATACGATAGACCCGGGCCTGGATATACCTAGTATTCGAATCCTGACACATGAAAAGCGAAGTAATATCTTAATATTATTATTCATTATAATATTATAAATTTATCTATTATTCAATGTGTATTTAATATATAAATGAACATTTCTTTCTTTTTCTTTTTCACAGAATATAGCTGGCTGGGGTCAAAATGACCGAGGCGTAAGTTTCGTGTTTGGTGGAGACATCGTCAAAGCTTTCCTCAAGCGTCACGATTGCAGCCTCATCGTTCGAGCACACCAAGTGGTCGAAGATGGTTACCAGTTCTTCCAGAAGAGATCGCTAGTTACTCTCTTCTCTGCGCCCAACTACTGTGGGGAGTTCGATAACGCTGCTGCCGTGATGGGAGTTTCAGAGGATTTGACTTGTTGGTTCAGTATTTTGCCGGTAGGTATCACTGCTTGTAGACTAGCATATACGGCTGAATCTAAATTCACATTACGCTCCGTTCAATTCACCGTAGAATCCGTGTTAAATTTAAAGTTTTACAGTAAATTGAAGGATGTGAAGCAACGGAGTATAAAGTTCACTTCTTCAAGTCACCATCAAAATTGTTTTTGATTTCAATGGAATAAAGGAAGAATTTTGAAATAAATAAACTCTTTACTATCATAGTTATCAGATTGTTATAATATCCATCGCAATTAACGCTTGGAATCAAGTTCTAAACACACAAAATGATTAATTTAGCCATTCACACTTAAGCTCAATTTGTTTCCTCGAATTATAATTCTAGTCTTCATGAAAACTAACCAGTAGTACCGTAATTCACTATCTATTCATATTTAAATGACATTTTCATTCTGCTCGTTGGATTATTTTATGGATTATGGGGTTTGCTGAGAGCAAATAACTGCTTCCAAGCTGCTCGTGCCAGTATTTCATTGTTACTTCCTTCTCAAGAAGAGGCAAAGCTGAGTCGATGTAGAAAGGAACTCGTAAAATTGTATCATGTTGCCAGAACATAAAATAATCTAATTGATCAATAATTATTTTGTTTGTTTTGCTTATTAGTTTTATGTTCAACAACGTTTTGTTGGCTAACATAGAAATTGATATATACAGAAGTAATGATAATGAAAGAAATGGTGGATTTATAATTCTCATGGTCAAGGGGGAAATTGAAACCTAATGCATAATTCGTTCTACTGATGTAAGTAGACCTAGTGTAATAATAATAATAACAATAATAATAATAATAATAATAATAATAATAATAATAATAATAATAATAATAATTATTATTATTATTATTATTATTATTATTATTATTATTATTATTATTATTATTATTATTATTATTATTACTTCATTTCTTCACTTTAAGCTTCCTTGAAACTATATGATTAACATACTCATCTTCTGCGAGGGAGATCCCGTGTCAATTCCCGTGGGACTTCATGTGATTCAGATACCATGTTAAAATATAGATCTACTTTTAATATTACGAAGATACTGAAAGAAGCGTTAAACTTCAGACCAACCAATCTTTGTAAAATTAGTAATATTCTTAGTCTTGTCATGTGAATATTAATGAAGTTGTATATTATAGCTTGATATTGTTTTCTTTCTTATCTTAGTTGTAAGTTCTAAAAGGAATATATCTCGCGATTTGAAATATACTATATTTTTTGTCCTTAACTGCTATAAGAAGTTTGTGTTGGTTAAATGCTATAAAGTTACATATAAACTCATGGCTATATACATAGCGTACACACTTTCGGAGCGGGAGATCTGGCTTCTACGTATTTCTGATAGGACCTCACATGGTTCCGATCCCAAATGTACTCGTACGTTCACATTCCATAAAGCCTTTGTTCTGAAAAGACGTTTAATATCAATCAACTAACTAATCATCATTAAACTACGCATGGTTGGAAAAGATTGTTGCAAAACCTTAATATTTGATTGATTACACTTTAGCGTCTCTTTCAGCACCGAGACTGTATAAGACCTCGATCTATAGCTTAACGTAGAATCGGAACTACATCATATCTTCACGAAAAAGCCGTAATATTTGTTTCTATTAAATTTTAATTAAGCATTTCGTTCGGGCAATGTAATACTTTTGAGAGGAGAACCAAATTAAGTTTGTCCAAGGATAGTTAAACATGTAAATTCCTTGGTAGTGAAAATGTCAACATTTCTCGCCTATTGATGAAAGGTCTAAAAGATAAAGAAAATAAGTGTAACAAATCCTTCTACAAATAAAAATATAAAGGTTTCCATATTGAGGTAGATGGCCAGTTTATTATTATTATTATTATTATTATTATTATTATTATTATTATTATTATTATTATTATTATTATTATTATTATTATTATTATTATTATTTTAGGCTATGGCATTTTTTTTATGAAATCCTCTTACTATGAAAAATTTGAATAGAAAGTATTTTAAAGCCCTTTGTGTTTTCAGTGAAACTGACGCTATATGCTTGTAGGACGTTGAAGAAGTTCTCTCACTGATCAACCGCTACGATTTTCTAGGATTGAGACCGTGTTGATAAATGTACAAGAAGCTCTTTGCTCAGTGTATATATACTATAGTTATTTCAGTCGTTTCCTGATTATTTGACCTGCTTGAAAGCATACCATATAAACTGAGAACAATAAATACTTTTTCACCTTTTTAGAATTTGCCATATATGTATGTATCATTCAGACACTACAGGCATTCGAATACCTTTAAAAACTGTGAAATTGTAATCTTTGACTCAAGATATAACAAAGTTTTAGTATGTATAGGATTGTAATTTAATTTTAGCAGGGGAATCAGTTATGAAGACAAAATTTAGTTAATTGTCTTCCAATATACCTTAAGAGCTCTCAATTTCAGTTCAGAAGACATGTATTAAATAATAATAATTCTTTTTTAAAAAATTTTGCACTAACATATATTTAGTTTTATAATACACTTTCGTATTTTTAAATGTTGTTACATACTCCTTTTTGTTCTTACAAAGTTATATTCTGCTCCATACACTAAAAGTAAGGTGTCATACGTGTTTATAACTTAACTCTACCATAGAAAAGGAGATTTATGGTGACGTGTTTTAATGGTTAATTCAGTCTAAATTCTCTTTGTATTTCTAAGTTAAAGTCATTTTATGATATTTATATAAAATTTATTTTGTATTCTTTCGACTGCCAACTGTTACATAAAACACTTGCTAAATAGGATATAACAATATCATACTGTTATCCTCTTTCATTAACTAGCATAAAAAATATAATTAAATGCACTTCAATATCATGTCAAAGACTATTCAGAAATTTCTTTAAAGCTTTAAAATACGAATATTTATTTTAAGTTTTATGAAATTATTAGCTAAACTACATTGAACGAAATTTTGTGGAAGTAGCGCTTATTTAAGAAAAAAACTACTTAAATACAAACTGTATACTTTATTGCGTAATTATTGCACTTAAAAATTAATTGATTGTGGCAACCATATACTAAGTTCCTACTACAGAAAAGAAAAGATTGTTCTTCATTGATTCGTTTTACGAAATCTTTATATTATTATTGACAGTATTTACAACACAAGTAATCAATCTTCTCGTGATTTCATTTTTTATGCCTTACTTTAACGTTTAGTATGTTATTTCATAAATACTTTTGTTTTAAGTAGCAATTTTAAGAAGTTTTAGCAAAATATTGACCAAGTCCAATCTCATAATTTAATGACCTATAAAATTTGAAAGATCTGCATTCCTTAACATTTCATATGAATACTAAGCTCATGAGTTTTATCGACATACTAACTTGTAAGTTCGATCAAAATCATGTGAATTTCATTGATCACATAGAGATTTTTTGCGAAAATTTGACAATGGAAACCGTAAATTTGATGACCCATAACTTGGGGACTGAAGGCCTGTATACTTATCAATAGGTACCACCATGCCATTTCGCAAAAGTTGGATGAGTTTCATTGGTCACGTACGATATATATATATACTGTACTATTTTTGTGGTTGATTTTTCTTAGAAAAATCAAATAAAGGATGAAATTAATTAATTAAAAAATAAACATCTATAGATAACACTTTTTGAAAAATATTTAAACTTCTCCAATTAGTCAGATTCCTGAACTATATCTTATCCACTGACTAATGTTTGTGGTTGTAGTTTTCAAACAATGGCAAAAAAGAGAAATTATTTTTACGTACCTGTAAAAGCCATAATTAGCTCCTGTACCTGAAAAGTTTTTCTTTAAAAAAAAAAACGTTCTTTTAACCACAAATGAATTACCAAATAATAATAAATCTAATATTAGAAACTTAATACTTCACGAGAGAAGTACTAGTATAGTCAGATTAAATTGTAGACGCCAGAAAGATGTATTAAATGAAGATAATGTTAGTGAAAACATCCAATTTAATTATAACCCATAGTAGCGACTACTACACTAATAAATGATCTTCAAATGTTGATTTGATTGATGTCGTTATCCTTTATTTTTTTAAAATTATACTTTATTTCGATTGAAAATTGATGTACAATACGTGCTATTGATAAATAAAAATATGAATTTCAATTTAAAATCTCCTAAAATCTTCAATTGCCGATACTTACACTAATCGGTACATTTAAAGATTTAGTCTAAAGTAAGTTGTAATGATGGAATAAAATGATACTTTACATACACGTTGATCTATAAGATTTCTATTAGATTATTCTTGGGTTCATGATAATCGAAAATATCTAATCATAATTCTTAAAATGGACACACAAAATTACAATGTCATATATATTCCATAGTATTAAATAATATAAACAAATATGTAGAAGATGAGGTAACATTAGTATTTTTATTTTAAAAAAAGATATGGATATACGAGAACAATGTAGTGACAGAAACTTGAAAGGGAGGCAAGTTTTACATGTTTTGTAGTTCTTTACACGTTGTTGATGTGTTAATGTTTTTAAAGCCATAAATACAGTATGTTGAAAAACGTTTACGATGAGTTCGTATGCCGAATTTTTGCTCGTTGTTCACAGTAGATCCTTACTCAACTCCATGGTCCACGGTGTTCGAAGACTTTTGCCTGGCATTTCATTTAGACTCGTTAATGTTATTTCCTTTAACATTTTCAGTGATTGCAATGCCTTCTAAACTACTGATATGTGGTACTTTCAAGCAGGACGGTACACATTCTATCCCTAGCGTAACAATTATAACGTGATTACACTACAGAAGATCGGACATCCTTCAAAATGTTGACGTGAAAACACTCCCGGATAATTTCCACTTACACTCAATTTCGTTCCTGCCTACTTCTATTTCTAAGTTATATTCTACATTACAAACTGCATTAAGAAGTCTTTTATTATAAAATACCTTTTTTTAAATTTATTTTACCTGTTTAAATTATTCAAGAAAATATTGTAACATTCTTCTATTATTTTACTTTCAGCCTGACAAGAAGAAAGTCTTCATTAAGTACAAATGAAGAGTAAATGGAAAGAGTTAAGAAGACTTCGCTAATGACTTACATATAATATACCTATATTAATAAATAATAAATACTGAATTTATTATAGAGAGTTGCTGTAAAGAATATTTGTGATATAGAGATATGCACGTTTTGAATGGGTTAAGCAAATACGTAAAGGTCACCAATATTGAATGCACAAGAATACACTGTATTGTAGATTGAATCATACAGCAAGGATAGCAGAATGTCAAGTCACAAATATTGTAGTGTATACACTGTGTTGCGGTTGGAAGAAATTGTCAGTCAATCAGAGTTTAGGAACGCAGTTTAAAACACACGAAAAGAATTTTTGCCGAAATATACATATATAAGAAACCATATATACATAAAAGATAGACGCTCGAAATGCTAAATGCAATTAATTTTTTACCTGGAACTCATAACAAAGTATATATAAATATATATAGCAAATATGTATTTACAGGGATAATTATTTAGAGATGGAACGTTTTCTCTTTTTTTATGAAACTGTGATTGGAAAACACCAGAATGGTAATTAGTCTGCTCAATCACACATAAAGAGTAGTTATGCAAAATTGCTCGCACAAAATGTTGGTCAATCCTTTTCCTTGCATCCCATTCTGTAGCAATATTAATAATAAACTAAAGATTTCACAGAGCAAAAAGCTTTGAAAGCAAATATTCACACTTTGATGTCCCCTCTTGTTTTTAATCATTGCAACACACACACACACATATATATACACATAAGCTAATAATTATGTTTCTAATGGTTCCCCTTCTTGTTATTTTATTACTCTATTATGAGTCTTTAGGTTAATTATTTCCATTACCAAATAAACTCTACACTTGTAATGAGTATCCTTGCTTCCTAAATAAAAGCATAATAGCTTCTTATCAAAGTGTAACATTCAATGCAATCTGTAACTATGTAAAGAATATGTGTTAAATGTGACTATGTATTCTAAAGTGGAGTAAAATGTGATCAATGTCTTGTCTGTTAATCATGCTTACAATACTATAGTTCTCAATATCGAGGATCACGTAACAGATTTAGAGTGCATTACAAAATAGTGAACTTATACAATCACTTTTTTCTACCTTCAACACGAGTAATAATCATTTATATTCATAAAAAAAGATATCATTTGTACAGTAAACATATTTCATTTCTTAAAAGATAATGATTTGCTCTAATGCTAGTTGAAGTAACAAACTCTTTAACAACGAGTCAGTAACAAAAGAAAAAACTGAAATAAACAAAATAATGTATTGTGTCTTACCACTAGAAGTACGTGTGTGTATAATAATAGGTTACTTGTATGTCGTAACTTGTATTTCGAGACAAAGAGCTATAAAATTGAAGTAATGTAAAAACATAACCTTTCTTTATGGTACCTGTAATATATAAATTTAGTTTTAGCAAGAATTGAGATCTAAGAAACTTCAATAGTTTTGAAGAAATTAGTTACATAATATTACTTAAAGTGTATATATACCACCACCTATTCTTGTTAATTAACCTCGTAAACTTAAACCGCATTTTGGTTGTAGAAAATGTAGAAAACTTTAATACATGTGAAAAATTAGTTATGTATTGTATATTTCCTTCTCCTAATAAAGTTTAATTCTTATCAGAATATGAAATTAAGAGTTAAAAACTTGAACGATTGCTTTCAAATGTTGATTGTATCTTGCTTACAAAAATCAGAACATAATATTACCTGATCTGCATGGAAATCATTCCTGTTATTTAAAAATAATAATTATTTATTTATTTAATCATAAGCTTTGAAAGGACCTAATTGTAGAACACATTATTTACGTTATATTAAAGTTGTCTGTACTATTATATTAATCCAAACCATTTCTGTGGCCATAGATTTACCTTACCTAATTAAGAAAATGATTTCATTTGTAAACAAAAAATGTTAAAAAGTGCAGAAAGGCATGAACCAGTTATTGCAATGAAGTTCTGCTCTGTTTTATATATATTTAAAAAAATCGTCATAAGATTTGCTCATTGTATCAAATCCCATCATCGTCAACTGTTGGCAAGTTCAAATTTTGACAACAGTAAAACCGTTCATCACTCATTATTCTTTAATGCAATGCAAAATCAATGCTATTAATTAACCCGATAGGATTAATAACTGTATCCTATACTGTATAGTGACTTTGACTAAGTTCTTTAAGATTGCTATTACAAAAACATTTGTTGTAGATATTGTTAAAAGAAAAATGTGTTAGTAAAAAAATCTATTGTATTGTAAGAGATGGTGGTTTGAGTGTGAGTAATGCTAGAAGAGTTGTTATTGTGCATAGAGCTAAACAGAAAGAATGACTGAATGTGAAGATTGAATGCATAGCCTAATTATTATTATTTGTGTGAATGTATGTATGTCTGATTATCAGTAATTATCCATATGTTTTTATATATTGAAGTAGGATTCTAAATACAGTATAAAACTTTGCGTATTGTTCACATTTGTTTAAACACCAGCTATAATGCACGAATACATTTCAATTCCAAATTGAACGAAATATTTTTTGACTAAGTTCATACTGGAATATTATTCGTTTCCTATGCAATGATGACGTATGTCTAATGATAGGAAATTGTACTTTGTTCCTCAAATAATTCTAAAAGTATATTTACACAGTATATCGTATATATGTTTACAATATGCAAAGTTTACTTGAATCGAAATAGTGCACAAAAATTTAATTTATTCATATATTATTTTAGTTAATGATAGAAGCTTGTTGAGTGAAGCATCACATAAATGTTATTGCAAAAGCATTTATCTTTATTACCATTACATATGTTTGTTTTGAGAACACTTTGTAATTTAAAAAGATATTTAATAAAATAATTTTATATTTAGTCAGTCTTTCAAAGGTTTATTTTTATCCTATTATTTCATAATACGTTAAACACTAAATAATTTATTCAAGGTTAATATTTGTTAACAGTGTGCATCACGTAAGCCACAGATTCCGAACATAAAACTATTCAAAGATTTCTTCTTTGATTTGTACTTTGAGATACCTCATGTCTTTGAAAATCCACTTTCTTCACTCCCATCTCAACGTCTCTCCAGGAAATCTTGGAGATGCAAGCAACGAATGGGAAAACGGTTTCAACAGGATATAAGAACGATAGAAACTCGATATTGAGGAAGTTGGGGTCCTGCAATGATGGGAGACTATTGCTGGCCGGAGAAAAGAAAGAACCCCAGCATTTGATAAAAAGAAAAAGTAAAGCAGATTGCTTTATTTGCAGTTCTATTATATTAAACCTTATATACTACTCTGAGTATGTAAATGCTAATACACTAACACAAGGTATAGGTTTTTTCATGCTAATACACTAACAGAAGATGGTTTTTAAGTGGCTTTATTCAATATATTAATTTTAAGATTTTTAAAAATTAAATGTCTTTCTTGACACTACTGTAGAAAAGAAGTTGATTTCCTTTTTCCACTCAACAGGTCATTGGCCGTTAAACTTCATGATAGCTCATTTTGCCTATTATGGTAAATTCGGCAACTATGCGTTACACAAAAGTACGAGCTAATGTAGTAAGATGACTATCACATTCGCATTCAGCGACCTAAAATTAATTAGAATAAGCGAGTTTTGCGTCTGTAACGTTTCAAAAATTTTAGAACGTCGGCCTATGTAATAAACAACGTGGTTATTACAGTCAAACATGTATTAGCTAATTTTAGAAGTCAATCAGGCTACATAATTGTAGAATAAGTTCAGTCATAATTGTAGAATAAAACATTTTGTAGAATAAGTTCAGTCGAACAACAATTATTGTCCTGTATTTTAATGCATTCAGCACAGCATATTTTGGAGATGCTTTCAAATATCATGCAAAACAAATTCACTTTTCATATTTTGACTAACAATCAGATAAGGAAATTTATTGGATTACACGATATTTTGAAAACAACACTATATTTATTTATTATTATTTGATTAGAATACAACATGTGGATTTATTATTGCAAACGATGACACAGGCCTACAGAAAAAAAAAATTTCTTGGTGCCTAAAATTTTAGAGCTGATTTTAACTATGTGTGGGGCGCTGAATCCAATAATGTAAGCAGTTTTTTTCTATCAGCTCTACTTTGGTAGATACAGGCTACTGTACCAGTAGTGTTATTTACGTTACAATGTATGTGGAAGAAATATTACAATCCAAAATAAATATGTAAATTATAAATGATGTAACCACTATTTCTGCATGCTTCTTGCAATAGTATACAAAATAAGCAAAAGAAATACAAATATTCTCGTAATAACAAGTTTGAATATGATCTTATAAACTCTGCAACTCAAATAAATCCTACTGTGCTCTATAGAGATTTCTATTTGGAAGAACGGCGCTCTTTTCTCATTAGTGCTGCTATCTGTCGGTACTAAACGGAAACTAGTCATATAGTCGTTCCAGGAACGTCCACTAGATTGCATTGGTATTCTACTTGGCTAGTGGATCGTAGTTGTTGTCTTGCAGGTGGAGTGACATGTTGGAACATGTGAGTTTTGTTCTGAAATCATAACTTGTATCGCGTATACTAAGGCTTTATATTTAACATCCGTGTTAGTGGCCTGAAAATAAAATGAGTTCAAGTCGAAGAAGTTGTGTTAACCATCCTGATGTGTTTTGCTACATATGTGGTGAGTACACATTTAAAGACAATAGAAAACATATCAGTGACTTTGTAAAAAAAGCATATCATGCATATTTTGGTGTACGCCTAGGGGACCAAGATAAAACGTGGGCTCCACATATTGTGTGTAAAATGTGTACTGAACACTTGCGACAGTGGACAACTGGAAAAAGAAAAAGTCTTAAGTTTGGTGTTCCAATGGTTTGGAGGGAACCCACAAACCATGTTGATGACTGTTATTTCTGCCTGGTAAATGTTACGGGTATGAATAGAAATAACCGGAACAAGTGGACATATCCTGATCTGCCTTCAGCAAGACGTCCAGTTGTTCATTCCGATGAAATACCAATCCCAACGTTTCACCACTTGCCAGAGCTTTGTGAGACTGAAAACGAACGTAGTGAACATTCTTGTGACATGGATGATGGAAGTGACAGTGATTATGAGGGAATGTCAACAATTCCTCAACAGTTTAATCAAGATGAG
Source organism: Thermobia domestica (assembly GCF_964235325.1). Classification (NCBI taxonomy): domain Eukaryota; kingdom Metazoa; phylum Arthropoda; class Insecta; order Zygentoma; family Lepismatidae; genus Thermobia; species Thermobia domestica. Next base: position 93,369,019 of record NC_137456.1, read on the forward strand.
CTAAATGATCTAGTTAGGGACCTTAATCTTTCAAAATAATCGTCTGAATTACTTGCTTCCAGATTGAAGGAGAAAAACGTACTAGAACAAGGAACTAAAATCACATTCTACCGAACAAGGGAAAAGGAGTTTTTACCATTTTTCACTGAAGACACAAATCTCGTATTCTGTCACGATGTTAGAGGTCTCCTAGAACACATGGGTCTTCCAGAATACAATCCAGATGATTGGCGCCTGTTTATTGATAGCTCCAAGCGAAGTTTAAAATGCGTCCTTCTACACAATGGCAATAAATATGGCTCAATTCCAATCGCTCATTCAACACGACTGAAAGAAGAATATGAAGCAATTGCTTTGGTTATGGAAAAAATTAAATATCAGGACCATCAGTGGGTGATTTGCGTGGATTTAAAGATGGTGAACTTTCTTCTTGGACAGCAAAGTGGCTACACAAAATATCCTTGTTTTCTATGTCTGTGGGATAGCAGAGACAAAGCAAACCATTGGTCAAAAAAAGAGAGACGACATGGTTGTTGGTAAGAAAAATATTATTAACATGCCTATTGTTGAGTGTGACAAAATCATTTTGCCACCTCTACATCTCAAGCTCGGTTTGATGAAGCAGTTTGTAAAGGCGCTAAATAAGGACGGGCCGTGCTTTGCTTACATGGGAAACAAGCTACCTCAGATCAGCACAGAAAAATTAAAAGCTGGAATATTTGATGGTCCCCAAATAAGACAACTCATGAAAGATCCGGCTTTCGTGGAGTCCATGAATGAGACTGAACGTAGAGCTTGGACCTCATTTGTAGAAGTTATCAAGAATTTCCTTGGAAATAATAAAGCTGATAACTATGTTGAGATGCTTAACTATGTAGTGAACCAGATGCTTAATGCATTCCAAAAACTTGGATGTAATATGAGTATCAAAATTCATTACCTGCACAGCCATTTGGACCGTTTCCCAGACAACGTAGGCAGTCTGAGTGAAGAACAAGGTGAAAGATTTCACCAAGATATTAAAACAATGGAGGACCGCTACCAAGGAAGATGGGATGCCCATATGATGGCAGATTACTGCTGGAACCTAAAAAGAGACTGTGCAAAGAAACATTCAAGGATGTCACGAAAACGAAGCTTCCGAAGTGTTGAATAGATCGTTTTGAACAAATTATTTGATTTTTATTCATAAAAACTATTATAAAATGTAGTTACAGAGTTATTATGCACTTGATGTTTGTGTTTATATGGTTTTCATTATTTTCAAAGTGTTCCAAATAACAGATTTAAATGTCATAGTTTTCTTTTCACTTACAGTAAAACAGCACCTATGCAATTTTCAACGTTGTAGCAGGTCAGTCTTGCAATTCCTATATCTCAAAAACTAAAGCTGTTAGGGGAAAACTAACGCCATATTTGGATTCAGCGTCCCAATTCTACTTCAAATCAGCTAAGAAACACCCGGCACCAAAACCACTGTAAGCCAGTGCGATCATTTATTCTAATATTGTCTCAAAAATACAAAGGTTGTTCAGCCTATGTTTGGCCGATTTCGTTCCTTCCCCTTCCGGGCAGAATGGACTCACCTGACCTGGCTCGTGGCGTCCTGCAGTGTTGTGCAGTGGCTTCTTGGGAACGGAATTGTTTTTCCGCGCGGACGATAATAACGTACAAAACAAGACCATTGTTGTGAGTGTTGTGTTAAATTTGTTTCCAAGTGTGTGGGTTTCCGCTCTGTGACCAAAATGCCGCCCGAACTAAGCCAGTTTTGGGAAGGATATGTTGCGGCTCTTTATGACGACCACTTTAGTGTTTCTGTCATTAGAAAACAGTGCAAGATGAATGGTTGCATCATCAGTTTAAGTGGAATAAAAATGTTATTAAAAAGTACAAGGACAACGAAACTCCACCATTCAGATCACCAACGAAGTTGCCTAGGAAGCGGGAATGCACCAAGGCCACCTCCACCATGCAGAGGAAACTTCGCAAAATGGCAATGCAAGAAAATCCTCCAATACAAAGGTGTATGGCTAATCGTCTTGACGTTTCTTTGCGAACTGTGAGCCGGACGTTACACCAACTCAAGCTGGAAAAAGTCATGAAAGCTCGCGGCCATCTTCTCACGAATGCCTACCAAAAGGAACGAAAGTGTAACGCCCGGAAGCTGCACGAACGGCATCTGGCAAAACAAAGGTGGATGTGCATCGTAACGCCCGATGAAGCATGGATTTACCTTTTCGATTGCGGCAAACCGAGAGCCATCATGTACCTACAGAAATGCGCCAAGAACTTCAGAAGGTGGGTCCGTCTCTGTAAAGAATCCTTCCCAAAAGGGTTCATGGTCGTTACTGGCGACTGTTACAGAGGTAAACTGAAGATTCGTAGGGTGGCACAGAACTGAAAAATAAATTCGCAGTATTTTCTGGAGATCATGCGGCCGATTTATGAGGATAAGATTTCAACAATGTACGGAAATTACGCCAATCTGGTGCGCATTCACATGGACAAGGCCTCATCACATACCTCACGATCGTCCCTCGCATTCTACAGGGAGATGGAGGAGGCAAGTGGTATACAGGTGATACCTTTCAATGAGGTACCTGTTCAATCTCCAGATGCAAGTCCTATGGACTATTGTGGAATTGCATTGCTGAAGCGGGCTTTGGGAAAACGGTGCGGTGTGTGACAACTGTGGAAGGACTTTGGAAATCTGTGCAAAGGGAATGGGACAAGATTTCCTTACCAGTTCTTCAGGGAAGCATATTACAGTGGAAATTACGCTGTCGGGCTATTGTTAGGGACCAAGGGAAACACATCGAGCACTTACGGACCTGGCGCCATGGATTCTTCTAAATTTTTAGGTAAGTCGAAATTGGCCAAATATAGACTGAACAACCTCTGTATATGAAGTAAAATCTCCAGGATTTCTACTTGGAGAAAATAAATATCATTATGATTTACCGTCATCAGTGTACATGGCAAATGGAAAATTTCACAATTTGTACATAAATTTCTATAAATGGACTTTTTTGTATTATTATCACAATTACGATCAACATAACATCACAATCAGAATTCTTAAATAATATTGCTCTCGACAATACCTTAGAAGGCTGTACGTTACTTTCAGAAAAATATAAAGCGAACTTAATTTTTGGGTATTCTAATGCAGGAATTATGTATTCTTCGCATGTTCCCGGCGTTAGAATCATAGAAACGGGCAATAATCTATTACAATCAAAACATTTAAAATTCGGGAAAAATAAAAGCTTTTTTTTCTCTGTAGAATAGTAATTACACCAGGGTTGTTATATCACAAATAACTGTAATGTCTGTTGTTAGTGCCAACACTTTGCTATGGAAGCAGCATAACATGGACTGTCACGTAGGGACGATTTCAGGAAGCAAGTGAGGTGCGGGTAAGAATCCGCATGCACGAGACGGGTAAGAGTCCGCATGCGTACTCTTGCCCACCACTCGATATGTTTCAGGTATATTGTTTCAGACTAAAAATTTGACTGTAATATTAAAAGTGATCAATTTCTGTTTTATTTTTCGAACTTATATGGAATGACCTAGATATTGCAACTGCTAAATTAGGGGAGGGGTTTATGTCATTTAAAACTCTGCTGCTATTTTATTGTTCGTTATCATCTTTGAGCTTAAAGACAATTAACAAGTTATGTAATTTTGTTACATGTATTAGAGAATGGGGAAGTATAAAAGAAAAAACAGAACGGAAGCTTGTATTTACCCAAGAACTATTGGAAGCTGCACTTCAAAGAGTAGAACAAGGAGAGTCGAAGAGAAAAGTCGCGAGAGATATTGGCACTAAGGAAAGCACTTTAAGGAAGAGATCGAAAGCTGTAAGTTGAAACTGAAAATACTTGATAACATCTCTGAAAAGTAACTTATATACGAGGGTAAATCTAAAGTTATCCGTACTTTCGTTTCTTTAACGTAACATAAAATAGCATTTTTCCCATTGGTCCACAATTTTTCATATCTCATTGGTTGCACATCAATGGGTAAATCACTTCCTACACGCCTATAGCATAACTACAAGGGTACCACATTGCAGCATGAGAGCGCAGAAGCCATTGTCGCCAACGTAAAGAAAATTATGGCGAAAGTTCGGATAATTTTAGTTTTACGCTCGTAAATGTCAAATGTTAACGTCCCTTATTATCTACCTATATAAGTATAGTCTAAAGTACGAACTCTCGACCTTATTTTAAACATTCTATGATCAGTGAAATGCATTTCAACTAAACGTTGGTAAGACATACAACAAACCTCGGAGAAAAACGTTTGGGAGGCCAGTTTTCATATCGAAACGGGAAGTAAGTTCATCTGACAAGTTTTTGAAATGTGCATAATTATATCCTAAAGGTACCTTGTAATGCATTTATTGATGTTCAAACCACTGCTGTGATTTGATCAAGTATTTATGATGTTTTGAAGACTAATTTGATTCTGTCTTAAGGTAAGTTGTTGTGATCCAAGCATTACAGCGAATCGTGACCAAATTGTTGGCTACAAGGGTTTCGCTGGAGACGAGTCAGATATCTCGGAAGCGCCATATCACTTGTCCCTTGACAATAGTGGTTAAATGCCCACGAATGTATTTTAAGTTTACTACACCAGTGATATATTACAGAGAAGAATCGTAAGGATAATATACCTTAAAGTATATTAGATGATACAGAATAATGCTTTGAAGACATGTGAGTAATAATTGAGTTAATAATTTCAAATAGCACACTCACAATGTTACATGCCTATACGTTGTATAAAACTTGTAAAAAAAAGTACAGTTATAATTACTAAGGGTAAATTGAATTATAAGCTTTGAATATCAGGCATAATTCAACTATTGTAATATTTAGAGCCAATTATAATTATGTTCAGTTTCTATAGAAATACGGTTTTCAGAAGATAAAAGTACAAGACAAGTTAATTTCGATTAATTACTTATATTTTGTGTTTCCATCGTTGTTCTTCCTCTGTTTAGGTTTACATTAAATTACATTAATTCATTTTCTGTTCTGTGTCGTTTCAGGGTACTATTCCGGATTCGTTGGGGAGATTCCGCAATGTGTTTGATATGAAAATAGAGAAAGAATTAGCGACGTATATTCGACAAACGGATGAAAGATTTTATGGCTTAACTCGCAGGCAACTCATGGATTTAGCTAATGAATTCGCGGAAAGAAATAGTATTCATTCCAGATTCAATGCAACTAAGAAGAGAGCAGGAAAAGACTGGCTGCTGAGTTTCTGTAAGAGGCAAAATCTATCCTTACGGACACCGGAACAATGTAGTACTGCCAGAGCTGTTGGATTCAACGAAGTCCAATGCAAAAGGTTGTTTGCCAATCTAGAGAGATGCTACAAAGACTCAAAGTTTCCACCAAACAGAATTTTTAATGTAGATGAGACGGGTATTTCGACTGTTCCTAACAAATCACCTAAAGTGTATTCGGGGAAGGGTAAACGCCATGTGAGCAAAGTTACATCTGCAGAGCGTGGTGAACTAGTGACATCCGTAAGCCGTGTTAGTGCTTCGGGTATATATATCCCTCCTGGATTAATATTTCCCCGTAAAAGAATGAAGCCGGAATTGAACTTTGGCGCCCCAACTGGAACTTTACAAATGGTGTTTGATAAAGGGCAAGTGACAAGTGAGTTGTTTATAAGGTGGCTCGAACATTTTACTAACTACGTCAAGCCACCGCCAGACGACCCAGTTCTCCTAATTTTAGATTATCATGTATCTCATTGTTCTCTTGGTACAGTACTGTTTTGTCGAGCTATTATATTACTCTTCTATCGATTCCATCTCACGCGAGTCATAAAATGCAGCCACTGGACAAAGGGTTTTTTCAGCTCATTGAAGAATGCTTATGAGCAAGAAGTTGACAAGTGGCTAACATCTAATCCTGGAAAAGTGGTTACAGTAATGCAAGTTGCCAGGCTTTTCAACGCTGCGTATACAAGAGTGGCGAATGTTTAGAAAGCAGAAAATGCCTTCTCAGCAACTGGCATCTACCCTTTTCAATCCTGATATATTTTCCGATGAAGACTTCGCCCCATCAGAGGTAACAAAAATTACAGTTACGGATGATGATAACGCTACTGAGTGCGAGAATGTTTTACCTGTTCAGACTACAGATAAACATACCAATATGACTGACAAAGTAATTCAATCATCGTCTCAGACCAGCAAGCATTGTTCTGCATCGTCAAATTCTCCACAGTCCTCAACATCTGGCAATGCTAACAGCTCTTCAAAGTCCATTTGCACAAAAGTGTCTCCACGTCAAAGTATTTTCGATGTGAGTCCATTACCAAGAGCTTCGATCACTAAGAAACGAAAATCTAGAGTGAAACAGTCTGAAATATTATCATCATCACCGTACAAGAACAAATTGTTGCAGAAGATAACAGAAAACAAAACGAACACTACCAAGAAAAAGAAATATTTAGAAAAAGCAAGGTCAAAGCCCAACAAGACTCCAGAGGAAGAACAACTAGCAGTTCCAGGACCATCCTCAACCCAAGAGGACGAATTAAATGATGCTGACATAACTTTTTGTGTGGGATAAGGTGAATCATTTGATGATGACTGGGTTTAGTGTGGACAGTGCAAAGCATGGTGGCACGACGCTTGTTCGGGATACGAAGGACAGGGACCGTTCGTTTGTGATTATTGTTAATGCGCACTCTTACACATGTGTTTGCGCACTCTTAGACTCCTAGCAGTCTTAGTACGCATTTGACTTGTTTTGTTTATTTTTTTTTCTCAAACACACTAGGTACCTTGGGTCTAGAAGTTGTATCGTTTTGTTGTCCAAGGATCAATGTTTCCATTCATGTATGAAACTTTCTTTTAGTTCTCAATATAATGTAGCTAGAACGAAATTAATCTTATGTGCGTACTCTTACCCCCCTCTCCCTTACGTTCCAAAATCATAAACTTACATCAAATGTATGCAAAACAAATCTTTACCTGCTTTTCTTCTGTGCCTTCTGACGACCAATTTCAATATACTTCCATACAACTGGCGGGACTCACTCAATCACGTGATGCATTCGATATCTCGATCAGTGCTACCAATTCCCTGGAAACACGGTCGTGCACTCTTAGACGCTGCGTACTCTTATCCCCCTCTCCCTTACTCCTCTACCTTCAAAGCTATTTTGTGTCTATATACTCTTAGTTATCTTTTTAGTATTCTGGTTAAGGCAGCCAGGATCGGTTTTCGTTTTGGCAATCCAATTTTGGATTTTCTGTATGTGTCGAGTGTGAGTATTAAACGACGGAAACCCAGAGTGCAGCAACTATTTCACCCTAGTGCTGCACAGTGAGGGTATTTTCATCAGAGTATATATCAGCTATTCATGATCAAGAGGATCAATAGTTTGCTAGTGATTCTATTACCTGTTCAATCTTATCACAGCAGGTTACGTGAGTGATGTCTCAGTTCGTGTGTTTTTGTGCATTATTATGTTCTCCCAGAAGTTTCGTTCATCTGATCAGTGTTCTGTAAAACAAAAGTGAAGCATGTTTATTTAGTGTCTACACGTAAGGGTAAGTACCCTAAAGGTCGCATAAGCCTGCCCTCGTAGCTGGCCAGTCGCTTCGCTTCGTACGGAGGTTATGATTGAATCACCGATATTTCCAGTGATTTTTAGATTGTGTATGACTTGCATCCGTTTGTGGATCTGCACGTAAGCTATTGAAGTATTGTTATTGCAGATAATTGTAGTCACTTAATATGAGATTTCATCACTTTACGAGTGTTTTATGAGTGAGATGATGCACAGAATCATTAATTGTCTTTTAGTTTATCACTTTTAAGCTATGAGTGCATTTCAGTCATTTAAAGTTTGCTTGTCTACCTAGCATAGGTTGGTTCCTCTTTTGTCCTCTTGTGTTCAGTTAGCTATTTCACAGCTAACTTAATTCGTTGATGAAGTCATCTTGTTCTCTCTCAAGTTCTTTCTATTTAATCTCTGCCTAAGGTGTCCCAGCCACGTTCTTGGGTTAGTAACGTTTTAAGGAACGGAATACAGATTACATGGGTTTATCTTATATTAAGTTGCAATGTTAATTACAGCCATTACAGGCACTTGTCCATTTACTGTCTACGTTCTTGAATTTCATATCCAACACGAGTAATTTCATTAAAGCATGATGTTTCTTTCAATTGTAATGTACCATTACAGTTGAAAGTAATGGTAACTTTTTTTTACGCACCCTGTACCTAGTAATTTTTTTTTCTTCAATTTCGGTTTAGTTACACAATTTATTTACTCTCTTTACTTCGAATTAAATATAATGAATCGAAAGGTTTCATTAGTAACCATATTCCCACTGTATAATATATTTATTTATATTTTGATTAAGTGTAAATCCCATTTTCGGATATATAAGTTGAAAAGTTACAAGGTTTATCATTCTGACGTCATACCGAAACATAGTTCCGTCATTGGATATAAATTTTCTTAATTTCAGACCAATGTAGAATTTAGTCAGGTACCTAAATTTTCCCTCACCCCCTCTCACTAGTCCATAGTCACTTTCAGATCCGGTTATATCTGGATTTGCCAAATTTCTATTTGCTTTGTAATTTCCGCGGCTAAAGTTTTCGTTCTGATTGGAGGAATTCTCCTACCTCTGGCTTTTTCGGCGCAATGTTATCAGAATAATCGAAGACACGTCACGAAGCACTATCTGTGGAAGTGATCACCATATTTTGGCTTTATTAGGACTGAAATTCAAACGAACTTAAGGTAATATCCAGTTAATTTCATTGATAAACGTCGTGTGATCGTTTAGGAGCCAGAAACACATATTTTTGTTCAAAGAACTGTAAAATCAGGGGAAAATATCTGCTTCCGGATTTCTGTTTACTAGGAAGCCATGTTTGCTGCCTATCTAGAATAGACAAGAGTGAAATAGTGACTTTACTTTCTTTTTTATTTCAAATTCAATTAGGGATTAGGGAAATTACGACCTGTTTAGTGCATGTTGTTCGTGTATACAGTAAATGTGATTTTTTATTATTTATTTAGTAAGTGCATGTACGTAGTAGGTTTGATAGTTGTAATGTAAATAATCATAATGGCAGCTTAAGCTAACGTAAAAGGGCTCCTATCCCCTTTTCCAAATTGAACCAGTTCTAGCGGGGGAATGGGTTAGTTATAGTTTGTTTTAGGGCCTTTTCCCCTCTCAGGGGAAGGGTCCCTCCATAAACCTCGTTAAGGTGCCCCCAGGGCATCAATCTTTAGCAATCATTATGTAAATAATTGGTCAGGTCAATTGGACCTAGGGTTACTTTCCTCATTTTGCCCCCCTTTAAGTTTAATAGAGCCGACTGTATATACCAACAAGGGAGTATTTTTCCTCAACATGCATGTAATTAAATGGTGCATGTTTGGTTTAGTTAGTTGTCTTTATGTATAGTACTAACAGTGGTGTATGTAGTTAGTAGTTTTGTGTGAGTGTGTGAATTTTCGGTTAGGACAGTGTATAAATATGCGTTAATTTAGTACCATTTGTCTAACTCGAAGTATACTAAACCGGAGTAAATATCAAATTTCTGATTAATGAGTACAAGTATATATTTCAGTACACGGTAAATTATGCCTCCACTACAGCGCCATTGCGTCCGGTTTCGCTAATCAATTGATTGTTGACATTACGACATCGCATAACTTAGTGATCTAGATTGATTTTGGCCATTTATTCTCAAATTACTTCCCGTGGACATGATTTTCGGTTCAGATGAGTATACCTTCATATAAGATAGCATGAGATCTTACTGTACTGAAAATTTCAGCTTGCTAGGTCCAGTAGTAATTGAAATATCTACTGAAATAAAGAATACCTATTTTCTTAATAGAAGTAAAGCCCATATGCTATTACTGTTTGTTTCAAAATGTAGTATTAAATTCTCTTTTCCCGTGGCTGTAGAAAATTCCATTGTTGCTTTAGTTTTATCAGCAAATCGGAAATAGATTAATCATTGACAATTTAACTTTCAGTGAATACACGTATGATTTTTTTTTAAAAAACTGCGAAGTAAATACAATTTGGGTGCTTCGAAACAAAGAGTACGTGGTTCGATGAATGTTATCGTGTGGTAGTTTGAGCGTGATAGATTGTGATAATTATATATATTTATTACTGTGTAATGTAAATATGTGTATGGCCTGCGTGTAAAATGTATGGAATAGGGTGTCTATAAAATATTACTTCGCGCAAAAATTAGTAGATAATGAATGAACGTAATGATATATTAATAATATGATATAAAATAATATGAATGAGATGATATGACACTTATATTTAAATGGATAGGCCTAGTGTATGTTATATAGTGAAAATATGAATATGTTTACTAAAAAAAAATCTCTCGCGTTTTGACTTCTACACCAGTACATTCATCCAACCGAGTTTGCTACTTGGATAGTAAATTGTAGTTGGGAATTGTGTGTTACTTCGCATTTAAGTACCTCATAATAACAGCCCCGGATCTTAAAACTTTCAATAGATAGGGTAGCATCATGTGGGAATTACTTCTAAAGGTTGACAGAAATGATAATTAAGAAAAATAACTGCTATTTCCTGTGATCATCGAAAAGTACAGGTTTCGGTCATTTGTACCTTTAACATTCATAGCCTCTCCGAGATTTTTTTTTCCGTTGCTTACCTTATTTATTTATTGTGCAGTGTTCATATAACTCAGTTCGGACTATCCGATTAAATCAACTGCTACTAAATTAATATTCATGTCAATAGCGTACCCGGACGTCGACCCCTAGTCCCCTTAAGTATTTTCATGTCTTTTCTTCGTTTAATTAGATGAGGGAAATTAACGACGTCCCAGACTGTGGCATGTCTGCGCGGGGTAGCCATCGGTGATGTTTGGTTATTGAAATCACCGATCCAAAATTCAGTTTATTAAAATTTATTTTTTTTATTTTGGCAAACTCTAATTAGGGATATCTTAGCTATTACTCTAATTTCATTACTATTCTGGAATCTTCTAGTTTCCAAGAGGTCGGATGATTTTTTTCTTTTGAAATTCTAAATTAACGCCGTCTCTAACCTTCCGGAGGATTTTCGGGACCCTGCTGGTTTGGGCCGGATACGGGGATCGGATTTCAATCTTACAAGCAAACTCTTGTGGGATTGGGATCTGATGGACACAGAACTTGCATCCTTGGCAGCAGGGCGCCCCTTGAGTCTACGTATTTGAGTAGACCACCCTTTTTGGCATGTTAAGAATATTTTGGCTATGAATTTTGTTGAGAGCGAAATTCGACTTCTATCTTTGTAGCGTTAGTTATTTCCCACTTAAGTCTTTGGCGCCCCTATTCTTCGTCTTCCTTCTTCCCTATCTCTCTCTTTGTCTTCATTACTTCGAGATTTTTTTTTAAATTTTTCAACCTCCCCCCCCCCCCCGGTTTCTGAAACTCATGAAAACGTACAATATTCATATCACTTATTTCGATCGTATGTACTAACTGAGACATCGAGGGATGCAATTCGTGGAGGTATTGCAGCACAACTCAGGACCATTTTCGCGATATTCAATCCACCACGAGAGGAACTGACGAGAAGGTACACTATGCTTTCAGATTCCTAGAAACATTTGTATTCATTGATCGTACAAATTATACCCATTGACGACTGATTTCTGGTTTTATTTCTATTGATTGGTCATATAGTGTGTATGTATTAATAGTTTGGGCCCACTAGTTTCGAATAACATTGATTTTTTTTTCTGTATATACATCTATATATGTACTTACATAGTTTTAAAAGTTACGTGCCTGCTCTATTCGTTGTATTTCCACCTCTTATGTCAACTTATTAAATAATACCAACTATTTTTTTATATACGCGGATCTTTAGTAAATTGAGAATGATTATTGATTATCGGGTTTATACATATAAAGTTCAATGTCGCAACCTTATAAAAAAAATAATAATTTTTGTTAGTCAGGGTTTTTGTTTATTTTGAGCCAATAAAATATGGATACTTATTGAATATAAAAAGGTTATGTAGAATTTAAATGTCGACGAAATACTACGATGGATATTAAAGTGAAATTTATTATATTGAGTAATATGAATATATATATATATATGCGAGTATGTATGTAAAGGGCTCGGTATTTACCCTGGTTGTTTTAGGTTGCCATAGATTTTTGACACCCGACATTTACCAACTATTTGTGATATATAGTATTACCGCGTAAATTGTAATAAATGACATTTTGTTGAGTTGTTATTGATGTTTGTAACTATTAAAGTTGAATATCATGTTAAATACTGCATGTAAATAAAACAAGTAGCAGGTCGTAAGATAAGTAAAAATAACCCTAATCCTTATCCAAATTAATTTGCGAGATCATAGTGAAATCAGTAAGCTACGAAACAGTGTGCCCCTCCAACGAATCCTTCTATCAGTAAACTATGAAACAAATCCTTCCCCTACGATCGGAAATCTAACTATTCAGTGACTAGAATCTTTTGACTACACGATCTATACTAGAGAAAAAAAAATAGTGATCTTAAATTCAATGAACTGAAATTTGGTCAATAATTTAGTAGTGTGAATACAGGAATATGGAAATATGTTCCCAATGTCTGTGACTGGATTCGATAATTTTTCTTTAATCTTGATAAACTTTGAAATTTTATATCAAGTGCGTCAAGTGACGAAATGAGAAATATAAATATATATGTGATATGAAGCAACTATTTGTCTATAGTTAAAACAAAAACGATTAAATACTCTCATGGACACAAATTACAGTGCGTAAAGAGAGTTGAAAAAGGAGTTATTATCGACGTGAGAACAAAGACTCATAAAATTGTCGAAATGTCTCCTCTTGGGACAGAGACTCAATAAAATGCTACTAAAGTGTTTTTTTTTTAAAAAAAAAGAGAATGATTAACCAATTATATATTTTTTTCCCGCAATGATATGTATTCATTGCACTGAATCTTAAATATATTGACCTTTGAATTTTTTTTGTCCCTTTATTTATTTTTTTTGTCTCGTCTTTTGTCGAATTTTCTTCATGTAATCCAACTTTTAATATATCTAGAAAGAGAAATGTGTTATTTGATCTTGTTGAAAGTAGCGGATTTCTGTGCATGCTTATGAAACATTCTTTTCATGTATTAAATTTTTCCTGTTATGTCAAACTAAGTTTTCTTTTATTGAAATGTAATAAATGTCTATAGAAATGTAGTTAGGTTAGTTTAATTCAACTAAATACAACCTGAAGTATACATTGTCCTGTATGAATGTGTGTGTGAGTGAAATGTAGGTTTAGTATTAAGTGCACAAATTATTTTGACATATATGTGTGACTTATTATAATTAATGGTAGCTAGCAATTAAAGTCATTGAATGTTAATACTAACTTAATTTAAGTTGGCTCTATGAAGGAAGTAAAAAGGACCGAAGTAGCCTGAACGAATGATCATCATGGGAGAACTGTGAAAGTCAAAATCTTCGACAAATATGTGATACTCTGATTTTTTTTTCCCTCTGTGGTCGATTCTAACATGCCATCAACTTCGTCGTTCATTTTTCAAATATTGGATATTAGTCTAGAACTTCTGGAAATATTGAATAAACGGTAAAATTAAACTTTCTCATCTATCTCAGAGCTAGATTGGGATAATTCGGTAGTTGGGGTCAAATGGATCTAGGTCTGGGATGTATGGGTTAACATGTGTCTACCTTTGATCACCTTAATACAAAACATTCACCCAATAGCTATTGGAAATGATCCCAATTCGATAATTATTCACTTTCCTTTTACCATATTTCTCAAAATATCCAGTAACAGTTTCCTCTTTATCACCTTCTTACTTTACCTCTTTCCTCTTCTATCTTCCTTTTCCTTTCTTCATCTTCTTCTATTTTTAAATAAAACTGAAAAGGGGGTCGTGACTGGGAATTCTATATGTAATAAACACGGTCATGTATTCATTTGGTTTTTATTTTCTTTAGAAGTCCGATAAAAAGTTTTCTCGTTTCGATCGAACCTAGTATGTTCGAAATTAAGAAATGGATATTATAGTCCAATATAATTAGACATAAGCTGATAGCTTCATGAATATCCCCACCAGGGGTGAAGGGTTCCCACTCACGACTTATTCCGTGCATCACATTTGTTGCAGACTTTTTTTTTCTCAATCAGTTTTAGATTGACGAGCCGTGACGGGATTCGTTGTTATGGAAACGTTTGTTTCTATGGCAACGGCCCTTCCTTTTTCAGTTTTAGAGTGGCGACACGTGACAAGACTGTTGCCATGGTAACGCATGTTTGCTGTGGTAACGGATCTGAAAATGCTTATTGAATAATACCAGTTATCATGCCAATCAGTTTGAATTGGTGAACCGCGACAAGAATGGTTTGTCATGGCAACGTTTGTTCCCATGGCAACGGATCTCAGTTTAAATGGCGACCGATAGATCTGAAATTTTTTTAAGAATGTCAAAGAGTGAGGTTGAAGGCATGTTGAATTGATTACAACATTGAAATTAATAAGAGAAATTTTATAGGCAAGTGAAACAACTAGAGTCGTTGGCTACTTTGTCATTTTTGTTTCCTTTTCTAAGGGGGAAAAAGAGAAGGAGTGTCAAAATTTTTTCTAAATTAGAACTAAACGCTAGAAGGGTTTCAAGGAAGGAAAGAGAATGGGAGTCCTTTAATTCATGAATAATACTTGTCTTGATAGCGAATAAGTATTTTATAGTATATGTGTATTTTTGATATATATCTTGTCTTTTGTAAAGTGTATAGTGTGTCAAAGCTATGGCAACAAATAAAAAAGTTGTTTTGTCACAGGACGAATGTGAAGTCACGTGCACTCAATGCACGTTAGATGAAAAAGAGAAAAGATCTCGCGCCCCGCGGAGATTAATAAGATGCACCGGTTGTGGACTAAAATGGATCCACTTTGCTTGCACCAATTTGGATGATACTGCTGAAAATGCAGAAAAAGTTCAAACCGGCGAAATAATAAAATACTGTGAGGATTGTGAAAAGGACCGAGGCCAAATATCTCCAGCGGAGATATCTGACCTCGATGATGATGAAAAGAATGGAGATCACAATGATTCTCGTGATCAGACGGCAAACCCGAAGGAAGGAATGTCATCTGGAGGGTCTGACACGTCTGCATTAATTCGCCAAATGATGCAAATGATGAACAACAAATTTGATGAATTGAAACAGAACGGTGCAGACCTGAGGCGTGAGATAAATGAGAAGTTAGATCAGAATAGTGTAGATCTGAGGCGTGAGAATGCAGAAATGAGACGTGAAATAAATGAAAAGTTTGATACCTCGAAACGAGAGACCGATGCTCGATTCGAGGTACTAAACAATAAATTTGACCAGATCTGTTTAGACTTTGCTTCTTCGATTAGCAAATTGAAAGAGCAAACGTCTACTGAACTAGAGCAGGTTAGATACCAGGCCCAACATTCTACCGAGCAGCTCAGAGACGAAACAAATGAAAAATTAAATGAAATAGATGTAAGGTTTGAGAGCACAAACAAAAGATTTTGTGACATCGAACAAAAGGTTGAACAGCAGCAGGCTGAAATAAGTAAATTAAATGTTGTAATATCTAACCTATCAATAGAAACCAAACTAGAGTCGGTTGATCAAAGGATTGGTCAAATTCAAACCGAAGTAGACAGTCTTAAGGGGAATATTACTAAATTGGAATTCGTCAAGTCTGATATCTCCTATCCTTTTCCTGATGGCGATTCTCCAGGGAAAATTTTCCCAGAAACAAGTAACGTCCCCCCGGGAAAATGTCAAGTGTTGCCTGATGCACGGGACACAACAATGTATTGTCCCCCGCATCAGCCAACCTCGAAATCATGGTTGAGTAATTTCGATGTACCGATGCAGTCGAGTGTTGTGACTACAACAGTCACTAGCGTAAATGCTCACTCTACCTTTGGAATGGTACAATCTTACAGCGTGCTGCCAGGAGGGGAGAGGAGATGTGCCGGACCGTCGGTTACTGCCGTGGTGGGTCCTAAGTTCGAACCTCACATGGTCAACACTAATTATAAAACCTCTCTTGGTCATATGGGAGCGTTCAGTTCGGTGACCACTCCGTCGGTGGCAAATCCGGTGACAACCCCAACCGCTCAGGATAACGCGTTGATTCCACTAGATTCTTTTCCTGCCCCGTATAGTATGAGCTCTAAAGTTTCCCTCCGGGATATTGAACGTTTTCCCACTTTCGATGGGAACATTGCTAACGGGTTACCTCGAGTTTTCCTGCGAAGATTGCAGCAATATCTAGATATGTACAAACTTACTGATGGGGAACGCCTACAAATAGTCGAAAAATGTTTGATCGCCGCTTCGGGCGCATGGTTTGCCTCGGTTAAATACCAAATCCGGACGTTCAGTGATTTTTTGATTCTTTTCAAAGAAGAGTATTGTAATGAGCACATCGAGCGGCTCCAAAAGAGAAACTTACAATCACTCCGGTATGATCGCTCCAAGTATGGGTCCCTCTTGGACTATGCTTGGAAAATCATTGAACTATATTATCAGATAGCTGAACATCCCTCTCAGGCCGAACTGGTAGATATTATAGTTAACGCTCTTCCACCCGATGAGTCCCGGGCCATAGCGTCCCACTTGTGCCAAACGGTGCGAGAAGTCACCTCACGTTTAGCTGCCTTGTGCGGCAAGGAAGTTGGTGGTCCACCAAAACGATACTTCGCCCGACAGGCAAAGATTCTAAAACCGACGAAGACGAAGGTAACGGCAAGTTGCCAGACAGATTTCCTGAGTTATACCCAAGCTGGATCTCGTTATCCTAGTGGGTATGGCTCAGAAAACAACAATAATGGCCGGCGACTCTTCAGGAATCGGCCCATGTTCAACAATCGCCGGAGTTATCGTCCCTATGACCGTACCAACATGGAATCGAACCCGGATAGGGGCGATAACACCAGGAGGAATTTTAACAGGACGTACGGAAGAAGGGAGAACGGTAATAGTCAGGGCAATAATAATAACAATAATAGTAACAATAATGTAAATCGACCCCAGAATTCAGTCCCTTCGCAAGTGCGTGGTAACGGTGAGCCTAGAACAATATTAAATGGGAGTGATCGTCGGGAAACTGCATCCTAATGTCATCAGATATACTAGTCGACGGCTGAAGCCTTACGAATTGTCTCTGTCGATTTCTCAGTTAGAACTTCTGTCCGTTCTATTGCTATGTGAACACTACTGAAAAAAAACTGCGCTGTTTTGCATAATCTCAAAGGTGAAAGTATCGGAACTCACAATTTTCGAAATTTAAAGATTTTCAATTGTACAGAAGATAAACGTAGTGAATTACTCGCGCAATACACCAAGTAGATATAATATACTGTCCTAGTGAGACTGGTAACGTTTGAATGGGATGAATGAGTGTGTTAACTTAACAAGCATCAGTAGTTAGTATTCCCAATTAGCAAAATTTTGTTATTCTAACAAAATTTTGTTAATGGGCCGGGGAAAACTGTAATGTACCATTACAGTTGAAAGTAATGGCAACTTTTTTTTACGCACCCTGTACCTAGTAATTTTTTTTTCTTCAATTTCGGTTTAGTTACACAATTTATTTACTCTCTTTACTTCGAATTAAATATAATGAATCGAAAGGTTTCATTAGTAACCATATTCCCACTGTATAATATATTTATTTATATTTTGATTAAGTGTAAATCCCATTTTCGGATATATAAGTTGAAAAGTTACAAGGTTTATCATTCTGACGTCATACCGAAACATAGTTCCGTCATTGGATATAAATTTTCTTAATTTCAGACCAATGTAGAATTTAGTCAGGTACCTAAATTTTCCCTCACCCCCTCTCACTAGTCCATAGTCACTTTCAGATCCGGTTATATCTGGATTTGCCAAATTTCTATTTGCTTTGTAATTTCCGCGGCTAAAGTTTTCGTTCTGATTGGAGGAATTCTCCTACCTCTGGCTTTTTCGGCGCAATGTTATCAGAATAATCGAAGACACGTCACGAAGCACTATCTGTGGAAGTGATCACCATATTTTGGCTTTATTAGGACTGAAATTCAAACGAACTTAAGGTAATATCCAGTTAATTTCATTGATAAACGTCGTGTGATCGTTTAGGAGCCAGAAACACATATTTTTGTTCAAAGAACTGTAAAATCAGGGGAAAATATCTGCTTCCGGATTTCTGTTTACTAGGAAGCCATGTTTGCTGCCTATCTAGAATAGACAAGAGTGAAATAGTGACTTTACTTTCTTTTTTATTTCAAATTCAATTAGGGATTAGGGAAATTACGACCTGTTTAGTGCATGTTGTTCGTGTATACAGTAAATGTGATTTTTTATTATTTATTTAGTAAGTGCATGTACGTAGTAGGTTTGATAGTTGTAATGTAAATAATCATAATGGCAGCTTAAGCTAACGTAAAAGGGCTCCTATCCCCTTTTCCAAATTGAACCAGTTCTAGCGGGGGAATGGGTTAGTTATAGTTTGTTTTAGGGCCTTTTCCCCTCTCAGGGGAAGGGTCCCTCCATAAACCTCGTTAAGGTGCCCCCAGGGCATCAATCTTTAGCAATCATTATGTAAATAATTGGTCAGGTCAATTGGACCTAGGGTTACTTTCCTCATTTTGCCCCCCTTTAAGTTTAATAGAGCCGACTGTATATACCAACAAGGGAGTATTTTTCCTCAACATGCATGTAATTAAATGGTGCATGTTTGGTTTAGTTAGTTGTCTTTATGTATAGTACTAACAGTGGTGTATGTAGTTAGTAGTTTTGTGTGAGTGTGTGAATTTTCGGTTAGGACAGTGTATAAATATGCGTTAATTTAGTACCATTTGTCTAACTCGAAGTATACTAAACCGGAGTAAATATCAAATTTCTGATTAATGAGTACAAGTATATATTTCAGTACACGGTAAATTATGCCTCCACTACAGCGCCATTGCGTCCGGTTTCGCTAATCAATTGTTTGTTGACATTACGACATCGCATAACTTAGTGATCTAGATTGTTTGATTTTGGCCATTTATTCTCAAATTACTTCCCGTGGACATGATTTTCGGTTCAGATGAGTATACCTTCATATAAGATAGCATGAGATCTTACTGTACTGAAAATTTCAGCTTGCTAGGTCCAGTAGTAATTGAAATATCTACTGAAATAAAGAATACCTATTTTCTTAATAGAAGTAAAGCCCATATGCTATTACTGTTTGTTTCAAAATGTAGTATTAAATTCTCTTTTCCCGTGGCTGTAGAAAATTCCATTGTTGCTTTAGTTTTATCAGCAAATCGGAAATAGATTAATCATTGACAATTTAACTTTCAGTGAATACACGTATGATTTTTTTTAAAAAAAAACTGCGAAGTAAATACAATTTGGGTGCTTCGAAACAAAGAGTACGTGGTTCGATGAATGTTATCGTGTGGTAGTTTGAGCGTGATAGATTGTGATAATTATATATATTTATTACTGTGTAATGTAAATATGTGTATGGCCTGCGTGTAAAATGTATGGAATAGGGTGTCTATAAAATATTACTTCGCGCAAAAATTAGTAGATAATGAATGAACGTAATGATATATTAATAATATGATATAAAATAATATGAATGAGATGATATGACACCTATATTTAAATGGATAGGCCTAGTGTATGTTATATAGTGAAAATATGAATATGTTTACTAAAAAAAAATCTCTCGCGTTTTGACTTCTACACCAGTACATTCATCCAACCGAGTTTGCTACTTGGATAGTAAATTGTAGTTGGGAATTGTGTGTTACTTCGCATTTAAGTACCTCATAATAACAGCCCCGGATCTTAAAACTTTCAATAGATAGGGTAGCATCATGTGGGAATTACTTCTAAAGGTTGACAGAAATGATAATTAAGAAAAATAACTGCTATTTCCTGTGATCATCGAAAAGTACAGGTTTCGGTCATTTGTACCTTTAACATTCATAGCCTCTCCGAGATTTTTTTTCCGTTGCTTACCTTATTTATTTATTGTGCAGTGTTCATATAACTCAGTTCGGACTATCCGATTAAATCAACTGCTACTAAATTAATATTCATGTCAATAGCGTACCCGGACGTCGACCCCTAGTCCCCTTAAGTATTTTCATGTCTTTTCTTCGTTTAATTAGATGAGGGAAATTAACGACGTCCCAGACTGTGGCATGTCTGCGCGGGGTAGCCATCGGTGATGTTTGGTTATTGAAATCACCGATCCAAAATTCAGTTTATTTAAATTTATTTTTTTTTATTTTGGCAAACTCTAATTAGGGATATCTTAGCTATTACTCTAATTTCATTACTATTCTGGAATCTTCTAGTTTCCAAGAGGTCGGATGATTTTTTTCTTTTGAAATTCTAAATTAACGCCGTCTCTAACCTTCCGGAGGATTTTCGGGACCCTGCTGGTTTGGGCCGGATACGGGGATCGGATTTCAATCTTACAAGCAAACTCTTGTGGGATTGGGATCTGATGGACACAGAACTTGCATCCTTGGCAGCAGGGCGCCCCTTGAGTCTACGTATTTGAGTAGACCACCCTTTTTGGCATGTTAAGAATATTTTGGCTATGAATTTTGTTGAGAGCGAAATTCGACTTCTATCTTTGTAGCGTTAGTTATTTCCCACTTAAGTCTTTGGCGCCCCTATTCTTCGTCTTCCTTCTTCTCTATCTCTCTCTTTGTCTTCATTACTTCGAGATTTTTTTTTAAATTTTTCAACCTCCCCCCCCCCCGGTTTCTGAAACTCATGAAAACGTACAATATTCATATCACTTATTTCGATCGTATGTACTAACTGAGACATCGAGGGATGCAATTCGTGGAGGCAGGGCTGGCCTTAGCTGGTGCGGGGCCCGATTGGGAGCATTTTGCGGGGCCCCAGGTTTACAACTAACTTGCAACAAATTATATATATATATATATATATATATATATATATATATATATATATATATATATATATATATATATAGATAGATAGATAGATAGATAGATAGATAGATAGATATAGATATATAGATATAGATATAGATATAGATATAGATATAGATATAGATATAGATATAGATATAGATATAGATAATTGCTTATCAATTAGGACGTATATTGAAATGCTCAATTAGAAGTCAAATTTGTACACGAAATGGTCACCATACTCTGAAATACAAAAATGCTGAGAAACAACCATGCTAACTGGGTGCATACAGGATGTTTCAAAAACAACACCGACAACGTTTGAGAGGTAATTCCTGACAGCAACATAAGACAAAAAATATAGACCAACCTGGGTACACAAATGCTTCCTTTCGGAGTTATAGGCTGCCGAAAACATAAAAATATGAACTTTAAAGGTCCGTAGCTCCAAAACTAGGATCTACCGTACTTGGGTTAAAACTTCACTTAGGAACTAATACGTGCCCTATCCAAAAAGCCATATTTCTAAATTCTTTATAGAGGGAGTTTGGCTACGGGCAAATAATTTGAAGTATTCACTAACTACCTCTATAAATACTATTGTGGGAGTACCGGAAGATTCTGAAACACAGATTTTTGTTTAGTGCATATACTAGTTCCTAAATGGTCTTGACCCAACTACGGTAGGTCCCATAGTTTTGAACCTATGGACCTTTCAAGTTCATTTTTTCATGTTTCCAGCAGCTTATAACTCCGAAAGGAAGCATTTGTGCACCCAGGTTGGTCTATACTTTTTGTCTTATCTTGGTGTCAGGAATCACCTCCCTAACGTTGTCGGTGTTGTTTTCAAACGCCCTGCGTATATATCTAAATAGCGCTCTCCCTGCTGGTCTAGTGGTTATACCCATTTTCCTTTATAACGTTTTTCCATCTGCAAAATGTTCTGGTGAAAACGCTCACCCTATTCATTGTTTATAGCAGCTAATTTTTCAAAGAAATAACTCAAATGGAAATGCAGACAGTGAATGAATTTTATAATACATATTTCACCCTTGTACCTCGCAATTTTTCAAGAAGATTCTGTAAGTATTTCATAGTTTTCTTCTTTTACAAGTAAACCTATCGATGTCGAAATCTAGTTTCTTACCAAACTTGGCAGAGAAGTATGGAATATCAAGAAACGGGCGTAAGGAAAATTTAAAGTGCTTCAATCTATAAAGACAGCCTCAGTGGCCAAAAACCTGGTTGACCAGAATAAGCCATAACAATGTGTTTCAAGTTTGAAAATTTAATTTTATTTGTAAAACGGATAAAAGGATGAAAAACAAAAACGCATTAACTGACACCAGGAGGAAGTAGACATCTATTTGAGGGTATGCTTTATAAGGGTATCATGGCCACTATCTTGAAGTCGTCCATCTTGTATCTCGCTCGACGTTTTTAAATAGGAAGGGGTTCGTATAATACATCAAATTGGGCTCTAATTTCACGAGAAACACAATGGTGAAGTCTGTTTCCATAAGTTTATATTTGTAAGACATAATGAAATGCACATTAATATGAATTCGTTGGTTCAAAGATTTCTTAAGTCAGGAATATGTAATTTACGCTAGTGAGAACATCGTAGGAAGGTATAATCAGATTGAAATCGTTATCGAGTGCAGACAAAATGAAATGGTGATGAGACGAACACAAACCTTAAGAAACTAAATGAAGATGGATGACATATTTTCCATTAAATTATTCGGGTTAGAAGACAAACTTTCATAAGCAGACACCTATTCAATACGCATTAGTATACATTCGGTTTTCCTGATTTGATTAAAAAAAAAAAAATACATCAACCGGATTTTTCATAGGAGAGGGCAAAGTTTGTCCTATGGTTTCGTTTCGTATTTTTAATATAGCTATAGCTAATAAGAGAAGGAATATGCAAGGAAGTCGCAGTGAGGCTGATTTTTTTTATATCATCTTGATATCATCTCGGTATTCACGATAGTATTACATGACATAATCAATAAGTACACCAGGAACTTTTACTTAATGGGTGTTCAAACTAAAAGAGGGTGTACACCCAGAATGGTGATATACATTTTTACACAAAGTCAAAGAAAACAATATTTTTACATCCAGGGTTGTGTGTAAGCAAATTTGGGAAAGTGTTAGTAGTGTTGGGTGTGTGTAGAATACACACTGGACATAATATCTATTTTTACAGCAGAAGTTTTTAAACACACACAAAAAAAAATAAACTACTGCAGCTTTAAATTCAGAAAATGTTTACTTATGCCCGAAAACTTAGTACAAACTATTTATTTACTTGTTAGGGAAAGGCTATACCCTTCCCTGTGGAGTCCATAGATGTACCTATATTGCAATATGTTGTCGTGTGTACTTGACAACCAAAGAGTGGCAGAGCCATCTTAACGGTGCCATAGCCACTTGGTCGGGGGCCCCGCGAGCAGAATGACATGCATGTATTAATTATATGTATTAGGAGCAAAATTTAGTCATAGGGACCACAACACATTTGTTTGCTCTGGGTCCTAATATGCTGTTAAAACGGCACTGGAGATTGGACAGTAGAGTAGACGGCACAAGCGCGGGGCCCCCTTAGGCGCGGGTCCCGATTGGGAGCAATCGGTCCAATCGGCTTAAGGCCGGCCCTGCGTGGAGGTATTGCAGCACAACTCAGGACCATTTTCGCGATATTCAATCCACCACGAGAGAAACTGACGAGAAGGTACACTATGCTTTCAGATTCCTAGAAACATTTGTTATTCATTGATCGTACAAATTATACCCATTGACGACTGATTTCTGGTTTTATTTCTATTGATTGGTCATATAGTGTGTATGTATTAATAGTTTGGGCCCACTAGTTTCGAATAACATTGATTTTTTTTTCTGTATATACATCTATATATGTACTTACATAGTTTTAAAAGTTACGTGCCTGCTCTATTCGTTGTATTTCCACCTCTTATGTCAACTTAATAAATAATACCAACTATTTTTTTATATACGCGGATCTTTAGTAAATTGAGAATGATTATTGATTATCGGGTTTATACATATAAAGTTCAATGTCGCAACCTTATAAAAAAAATAATAATTTTTGTTAGTCAGGGTTTTTGTTTATTTTGAGCCAATAAAATATGGATACTTATTGAATATAAAAAGGTTATGTAGAATTTAAATGTCGACGAAATACTACGATGGATATTAAAGTGAAATTTATTATATTGAGTAATATGAATATATATATATATATGCGAGTATGTATGTAAAGGGCTCGGTATTTACCCTGGTTGTTTTAGGTTGCCATAGATTTTTGACACCCGACATTTA
Source organism: Thermobia domestica (assembly GCF_964235325.1). NCBI lineage: Eukaryota > Metazoa > Arthropoda > Insecta > Zygentoma > Lepismatidae > Thermobia > Thermobia domestica. The sequence continues at coordinate 93,393,405 of NC_137456.1, forward strand.
CCAACTATTTGTGATATATAGTATTACCGCGTAAATTGTAATAAATGACATTTTGTTGAGTTGTTATTGATGTTTGTAACTATTAAAGTTGAATATCATGTTAAATACTGCATGTAAATAAAACAAGTAGCAGGTCGTAAGATAAGTAAAAATAACCCTAATCCTTATCCAAATTAATTTGCGAGATCATAGTGAAATCAGTAAGCTACGAAACAGTGTGCCCCTCCAACGAATCCTTCTATCAGTAAACTATGAAACAAATCCTTCCCCTACGATCGGAAATCTAACTATTCAGTGACTAGAATCTTTTGACTACACGATCTATACTAGAGAAAAAAAATAGTGATCTTAAATTCAATGAACTGAAATTTGGTCAATAATTTAGTAGTGTGAATACAGGAATATGGAAATATGTTCCCAATGTCTGTGACTGGATTCGATAATTTTTCTTTAATCTTGATAAACTTTGAAATTTTATATCAAGTGCGTCAAGTGACGAAATGAGAAATATAAATATATATGTGATATGAAGCAACTATTTGTCTATAGTTAAAACAAAAACGATTAAATACTCTCATGGACACAAATCACAGTGCATAAAGAGAGTTGAAAAAGGAGTTATTATCGACGTGAGAACAAAGACTCATAAAATTGTCGAAATGTCTCCTCTTGGGACAGAGACTCAATAAAATGCTACTAAAGTGTTTTTTTTTTTAAAAAAAAAGAGAATGATTAACCAATTATATTTTTTTTTCCCGCAATGATATGTATTCATTGCACTGAATCTTAAATATATTGACCTTTGAATTTTTTTTTTGTCCCTTTATTTATTTTTTTTGTCTCGTCTTTTGTCGAATTTTCTTCATGTAATCCAACTTTTAATATATCTAGAAAGAGAAATGTGTTATTTGATCTTGTTGAAAGTAGCGGATTTCTGTGCATGCTTATGAAACATTCTTTTCATGTATTAAATTTTTCCTGTTATGTCAAACTAAGTTTTCTTTTATTGAAATGTAATAAATGTCTATAGAAATGTAGTTAGGTTAGTTTAATTCAACTAAATACAACCTGAAGTATACATTGTCCTGTATGAATGTGTGTGTGAGTGAAATGTAGGTTTAGTATTAAGTGCACAAATTATTTTGACATATATGTGTGACTTATTATAATTAATGGTAGCTAGCAATTAAAGTCATTGAATGTTAATACTAACTTAATTTAAGTTGGCTCTATGAAGGAAGTAAAAAGGACCGAAGTAGCCTGAACGAATGATCATCATGGGAGAACTGTGAAAGTCAAAATCTTCGACAAATATGTGATACTCTGATTTTTTTTTCCCTCTGTGGTCGATTCTAACATGCCATCAACTTCGTCGTTCATTTTTCAAATATTGGATATTAGTCTAGAACTTCTGGAAATATTGAATAAACGGTAAAATTAAACTTTCTCATCTATCTCAGAGCTAGATTGGGATAATTCGGTAGTTGGGGTCAAATGGATCTAGGTCTGGGATGTATGGGTTAACATGTGTCTACCTTTGATCACCTTAATACCAAACATTCACCCAATAGCTATTGGAAATGATCCCAATTCGATAATTATTCACTTTCCTTTTACCATATTTCTCAAAATATCCAGTAACAGTTTCCTCTTTATCACCTTCTTACTTTACCTCTTTCCTCTTCTATCTTCCTTTTCCTTTCTTCATCTTCTTCTATTTTTAAATAAAACTGAAAAGGGGGTCGTGACTGGGAATTCTATATGTAATAAACACGGTCATGTATTCATTTGGTTTTTATTTTCTTTAGAAGTCCGATAAAAAGTTTTCTCGTTTCGATCGAACCTAGTATGTTCGAAATTAAGAAATGGATATTATAGTCCAATATAATTAGACATAAGCTGATAGCTTCATGAATATCCCCACCAGGGGTGAAGGGTTCCCACTCACGACTTATTCCGTGCATCACATTTGTTGCAGACTTTTTTTTTTCTCAATCAATTTTAGATTGACGAGCCGTGACGGGATTCGTTGTTATGGAAACGTTTGTTTCTATGGCAACGGCCCTTCCTTTTTCACAATGATACGAAGTTAATCTGTCCTTTTGTGTCAAATAAAGTTACGTATCATATTTAACAATAATAATGTGAGTAATCATATGTCCACCCGACTAGTCGTGGTTTCGAACTAAATAGTACTCAAGCTAGCTTATGTAAACGTGTATCAGAACCATGGTAAGTTAATCAGTACAATTAAATGGTTTTGCTATTTTATTTGTGTGCTATTTGTATATTTGGGTTATCCAGTCAGTATGTTTGATATTCTCGTTATACATTGTAAATATGTTTTGGTTCATAGGCGTACGAGGTCAATAGCCATATGAGCTTTACTTTATTTACATTTCATTTTCTTGTCTGTGTGCAAGTAAATAGCACTACCTCACTTCGGTGCACACAATTGTTATTGAGTGTTTCATATGTTAAAAGTATAGTTAAATAAACTTCATAATTCCTATAATCCCATTCTTTATCTCTAAAGAAGCCAAACCTCATAAATATATTTTCGACAATTGGAGCTTTAGTTTGTCGGCAGGTAAGAAGGTTACGACACAAGAAAAGGACTGCTCTCTGTGTACTCTTAGAGTATACAGGCAGCAGTCTCGCCTAAGTTGGATTCGTTTGTCGTTGCATTTTATTTACTTTTATTCTCAATTTTTTTTTAGGTTCATTCGTTTTTATTTTCATGCTGGATCTTTACTTTATTCCTGTGTTCCTAGTAGTTCACAGTTGGCGACCCTTTTTATATAATTATTAACTCGGTGCTCCGGCACTGGGCGTTGAACTTGGCTGTGGTTTTCCGGGGATTAGGGCCCTCTGGGGCGCTACAAAGTGTAGCGTAGGTGTATAGGGGATCCCACTCAACTCTCTTCTTCAGAGTACCACGACACACGAGGCACTCGCCGTATCGGCAACTGCCTGAGATCTCTTTTGGTAGTAAAGACATCCTATAAAATTTGTGAGTCAGTTTTTCTTAGTGTTGCCGCAAAATTGAAAGTTTTTTTTAACAAGTGTAACTGGAATCTATGTTGCCAGGTTCATATTACAGGAGATTGTGGGCATTTCTTAAATTCTACCTGAGAGTCTATCTGATCAAAGCGGTTTATCAATAATTGTATTCCATACGATTAGCATGGAGCTAGATGGAATTCGGAACGCTCCGTTACAATAATATCCATTTTTAACTTGACGCCCTCCTCCCCGTTTCTTCCACAGAAATCTCCTCATAAAAAAGAGTAACCAAACGCTTGCTGTAGCTTTATATATTTTTAACACTGATTTTTCTTTTTCTCGTTTCTTTTTCTTTCATTCTGCCTTAATTTTTTTCATTTGTGGCTTCGAAGGGGAGGTCCAAACCCCCAGACCCACCCCTTAGCTACGTACCTGCATTTGACAAAGCGCTCACAGAGACCGAAAGGAGACAAAGCGCTCGCACATTTGCGGATCCCAAACGTTTTAGATATCCTCTGATCTTATTGGCCGATACAGATAGAAAGTTAAGAGTCATGACATGCATATAGCAAAACGCGAACGCCCGCTGCTGTCGGCCCTCGCAATCAACGGTGCTAGTGAGCGTGGTTTTGGTATGGGTTCAAACCCGGCCCAAGGATTTTATTTATTTTTTTTAAGTTTTCATAACACTTTTTCATTAAAATAAGCGTGCATTTTACTATACGAATCCATAGTATAAGTAGTAGTAGTACTAAAAGTAGTCGTCGTAGTAGGAACGGGTTAAAAGCTCCGCAGAGATTGGTTGGGTTCTGTTCTCGACATGAAATGAACAAATTAAAGACTTGCCTAAAGTTTTCTGTACATTTTACATGACCAACATAAAACAGCTGCCTAGGATTGCTCCCGAAAAAAATACAGGGTAGTGCGCGAATACTGAAATGTTTGGAATCGGCAAATATGCCTTACGCAACACAGAGCAACACTGCTCTCCTAATGTTGAAGAGAAATAAAGGTGTAGAAGCATCTTATTCGCGGTAGTTTACTGTATAATTTTAAGGTAAACTTGTCAGAAACTGCAGCATCATGTCGTCGTACCGCCAGGCATTTGAGGACGATGCCGTGAACGAACGCACCCCCAGGTATTAGTTCAGGTAGAGGAATAGGAACCTTTGTTATGAACTCGCAGCGGAAATCCACACGGAGGAGGCAACCATAGAGGAGGACAGCAGTCAAATGTGTAGTGAACTTACCAAATGCTTCTAGGTTTCCCGAAGAAACAACAAGACTACAACAGTACAGCATCAGGAGAGTGTAAAAATTGAGCGACTGTGTACCCCCACATATTAATAGCCAATAAAGAATATCTAGTGACAACCTGTTTGGTCGTTGCTGTCTCGGTACTGCAACACACTCATATTTGGTTGCGAATGCTTATGAGTGACGAAAAATGGGTTCATTATGACCCTGCTAAAGTAACAAACACTGGTTTTCACCATGTTATCTGGAATTTAACGGCGCAAGAGCCCTCTGCTCCTATGCAAGGTCACGCTTTGTGTCTGATGAACTAGTATAGTCAAGTGGTGCATTACGAGCTCTACCACCAGGCCACACCATCACTGCAGACCTCTAATCGCAGCAATTGCAACGGGTACAATATGGATTGTAATAAATGGAGCCAATGTTGGTTAATCGCATAGGTGTTAACGATAATGCGAAACCACGTAAGGCAAAAGCGGCCAGGGATACAATTTAACGACTTGGCTGGTAGACGTTGCCATCCACAATATTCGATGGATTTAGCGGCATCAAATTACCATCTGTTTCGATTTTCTGGACAACAAGTCGGTGGGAAAACATTCGATAGTGAGGAAGAGCTGTGGCACACATTTACGACCTTCTTTACACCTAAGAACCCGAGGTTATGGCCAAATATTCCATGGTAACAGGAACATTGGCAAATGGTGGCAAGAACATTATTTTGTGATTGACAACACGTCCAAACTTACTATATATGAACATTTAAAAACATACAACGAATAGTTTTAAGTAAGACTTTAGAGATTTTTTTTTAGAAAAAGTTTCATGTACACATTTGTTTGTTCGAGAAATGACATTAGCGCACAAAAGTAAATTATGAATATATTATAGCTAATAAATATATTTCATTTACAATTCGCTGTATAATCAGCGCCAAATAAATAACACTACGATTGGTATGGATGTATGTTTAAAACACAATCTTTTTAGTGTTTACTAGAAATGCTTGATTAATATGATATTTTAACACGTGTAAATAGCATGCTCATCGATAATCATTCGCATGAAAAAAAAAACATGATTACCCTTGTATGGTAGATAATAAACACTGGGACTTGCGATAATAAACATTACTCATTTATTAATAAACATGAAAAATAAAATTAAATCATTTTTTTCAAGTTTACGTCCCATGCTTATGCCCTTTAGGCTAAAGGAGACAGATAATAATCAGTGAAGGTGAATGATGATGAAATATTTGGTAAAATGAGAAAGTGGAAGGAAACAGAAGAACTCACGGATGTGATATTAAATACCACAAAGTCGTTTGGCCTGGAACCGAAACCAGCTGCGCAAATCTGTCTTCAACATTGGGGGCACAGATAAGATCGTTCCCATAATCTTTTTTAAGCGATGTTCGAAATATTTATGAAGAAAAACAATGCTGTGGAGGATCAGGGGAGCAGAGTTGTCTTCAACATTGGGAGGCTGGCAAATTTGAGGCTTATTCTTGGCGGGACATAAATTTCATCTCACTTTCCTTTGTGACAATCGGACACAAGTCATCACATTTCTCTCCAAAAAAACACATTTCAAATCGGATTATTGGACTGGACAGTCTCCCCCAGTTCCAAGATTGGAGGAGACATGTCTCCCTCATCCTCCCGGGATTTTCTCCAGTAACCGAACCAGGGACCTCTAGTACCAGAGATGAACGCTCTATAACTGAGCCACCGTGCATTCTTCTCAAAAACAGTGATTCTCAACGTGAACATTAACACCCTCAGGGGCGTTCTCGTTTCCAAAGAGGGCACTGTAACAAACAAAACAAGTTTCATTTCATACTGTGAAACTACGGTTGACTTCCAAACTATGCGAATTCAATATTCAAACTTGAAGTAGTCTATTTATAACTATTGGGTGCAACATATTAATAAGATCAAAGATAAAATTGTATTAATTGTATTGTAAGATTGTATTAATTTTTTGTGCTGTGATACGGGGGGCTATCTTGGCGCCAAGATAGCCTCCCGCCCCAAAATATTATCCCCTGTTTCTCGAAAACTATCAGGGTACAAACAAAACTTTTTTCGGTACAAACTATTTGCTTTCGAATGGTGTATTTCAAATTTTTGTGCTGTGATACGGGGGGGGGCTATCTTGGCGCCAAGATAGCCTCCGTCCCCAAAATATCATCCCCTGTTTCTCGAAAACTGTCAGGAAACAAATAAAACTTTTTTCGGTACAAACGGTACAAACGATTTGCTTTCGAATGGTGTATTTCAATTTTTTGTGCTGTGATACGGGGGGGCTATCTTGGCGCCAAGATAGCCCCCCCAAATGTCATCCAATGTTTCTCAAAAACTATCAGGGTACAAACAAAACTTTTTCCGGTACAAACGGTACAAACGATTTGCTTTTGAATGGTGTATTCCAATTTTTTGTGCTGTGATACGGGGGGGCTATCTTGGCGCCAAGATAGCCCCTAGTCGACCTCTCAAGTAACCCTATAAGGAAAATGGTACAAACGAAAATATTTTCGGTACAAACGGTACAAACGTAGTACAAATGAATGACCTAGTCATTGTTTCAATTTTCTAAAGTGGGGGCGGGGGGCTATCTTGCCATATGTGAGAATATCCCGTGGAAACACGCCCTTACGGATCAGAGTAGAACAAAGAGAACTTGAAGAGGTCGATAATTTCAAGTATCTGGGAAGTATTTTGACGAGAGACGCTTAGTGAACCATAGAGATCAGGTCAAGAATTGCCATAGCTAAAGAAGCATTCAACAAGAAAAGATCACTCTTAACTAGCAGGCTTAATATTGGACTTAAGAAGTTGGTCCAGTGCTATATATATGGAGCATTGAACTGTATGGTTCAGAGACTCTCTATTACGGAAGTTAGAGAGGAAATATTTGGAGAGCTTCGAAATGTGGTGTTTGAGGAAGATGGAGAAGATAAAATGGACAGAGAGAGCAACAAACGAAGATGTTTTAAAACGGATAGAAGAAAAGAAGACACTTCTAGCCACCATCCTTTGTAGAAAGGCCAATTGGATTGGACACAGACACATCTTGCGAAGAAATTGTCTTCTTCACACCTCCATAGAAGGAAAGATGGAAGGGAAGCGAGGAATAGGAAGAATAAGAACACAGCTGATAGATGATTTGAAAGATAGGAGAAAATATTGGGAGTTGAAAGAGGAAGCTGAAGATCGACAAAAGTTGAAGAAACATTTCCAGGCCAAAATCTAAAATTGAAAAAAAAAAATCCTCATTAGTCCCAAGACCTTCCGAAAGGCAGAATACTTAATAATAATAATAATAATAATAATAATAATAATAATAATAATAATAATAATAATAATAATAATAATGTTTGAAGAGTTAAAATTCTCAAAGCAATTTATTAAGGTACAGACACACACAAAAAAAAAGAAAGGAAAGAAAGAAGAAGCCGAATTCTTCAACTGCTAAACTCAAGGGATTGCTGAATTCTACATACATACATAATATCCATCCAAAAGTCTCTATTCGATATCTTTCGTTGCTTTCTCTATTATTATTATTATTATTATTATTATTATTATTATTATATTTTATTATTCAACCCTAATAGGAGTCTTTACAGACAATGTGATTGGTTCCTTTTGTTTTTCTACTTTCTATTACATCTATGGTCCAAAAATAGGTATACACCCCTGCATTGATCAAGTATAACATTCTAGTTTATGGGTGTATTGGCTTCGGCTCTTCCAAGCTTAAGATGTAAGTAAAAACACATTAAGAACAAATAATAAAGAAACTAAGTTTACCTGAAGGATAACAAAGAGAAACGATAAGAAACGATATAAAAAGCAATGAGTTGATTAGGGATGTGCACGAGACAAGATTTGAGACTGTCTCGTCTCGAAAATGTGCTGTAAAAGTGATGTCTCGACTCGAAAAATATATATTTTTCTATTGAAAGAGCTGTGTCTCGACTCGAATTTTGTCAGGAAAATTCTGTCTCGACTCGTCTCGTGCGCATCCCTAGAGTTGATCAGTACGGGACTATATCTACTTTTGGGCCACCCTTTATAGCCGTACAATAGATTGTTACATTAACAGAGCGAACGTAGAAGTATCAAGAAGAACAAAGAGTTATTGTGATTTTTATGGAACCTTTGAGGATTTTCGCAACATTCAAAGTGAGTATGAACTGAAGTTTGTGCTTACATTCTTAAGGTATAAACTGTAACCAGGCGCACAGGTAGTGCTCTCAACGAGTCGGGTCGGGTCGGGTTGAAGACTGACCCGACCCGACCCGTGACCCGAATTGACTGACCCGACCTGACCCGACTGACCCGAACCGTGATCCGACCTCATTGACCTGACCCGACAACCCGACCCGAATAGCCTGACCCGACCCGAGTTGACCCGACCCGATCCGAGTCGGATCAACCCGATCCGTTTGAGAGCACTATGGTCATGCCAAACGTAGTGTATGGACACTGGGTGAACGCCAAAATGCACTCCCATTGGGAATTAAACCCGGACCACGTGTACCGAAGTCTTACACGTTAACCACTAGCTAGATCAAGCGGCGGATTTGTATATGCATCTTAATGAATATTTGGCACTTTTGAGGTTTGGTTATTTCTTTTTATAACTGATACCAGTGTCCGACGTGGGAGTTTATTTTTTTTTCTTGCTTTAGTTCTATGTGACGAAATTTTTATTCAAGGTCAGTGTTCTCACCTGCTTGGACGGCAGGGGGTCTTCTCGGAAGGCAATAGCAAGAGTCTCTTGGAGGAGACAAAAGGAAATCGTTTAACTACAATGATAAGGGTTGAGAAAACAGGAGAACACCTGTGATTTTTTCCAAGCCTTCAACTTTCATTCCAAAATAGGTTCTTATGATTCCGGGACCAGTGCCACTTTGATTTTTCTTTCTTGGTAATTAAAACGTATTTTACAGTATATATAGTTGCACGTAAGAAGATACATAATATGAATTTTGTAATTTAAAAATACAGTATGATATTTAATTACAAAGTACTAATTTTATTTCATCACTTTCAGCCCAACAAATGAAATTCAAACAATTCACTCCCTGGGTCTTGGTCATCAATACTGCGTCTTATTCTTTGTCTTGTAGTCAAGTCTTGGTCCTTCATTTCGTAGTTTTGGTAATCTTTCATGCTATACAAGAGCCAAGAATGCTCGCCTCATCGGTACAGATGAAGACCAAGTGTGATTTTGATTATGGTCTTTCATACTATACGGAAAGCAAGAAAATATGCTCATCGCTACTTGGTGATCACCAAAACAAGGCCAAGAGCAAGATTACTATGCAATTCGTCTTGCATATCACATCTTTATCTTGTTCTTGTATCGATGCCCTTGGGCTTGGTGAAATAAAATGAAATATTCAGTTTAAGGTCCCTCGATTCTCCACCGAGGCTAAGGGATACGGTGACCATGAGAAATGAATGAAATGGTGGAATGAAGAAAGTGGGAGGAAACAGAACCCCGAGAAAACCCACTACACGGCGTTTCTCCACCACAAAACCTACTTAGCACAAGCTGGGATCGAACCATGGACACCATGCACCAGAGATGAACTCTCTACCACTGCGCCACCGCAACCCTGCTTGGGCTTTGTCGTCCATATCCAATCTTTCTTTTAGCCTTGCTTAACATGTTAGTTGCCATGTGGGTCCGATCGGACCTACTGGAGTGATCTAAGAAAATGTTCTTGTAGGTCCGATCTGACCCACAATTTCTAATTCGTCGAATTGACATTGTTAAATCCTGTCTCTACTGTTATTGAACTGTAGTGTTTTTATTACACATATAGGTTTTGGTCTTTGATATTGATTATTAACGCCGCTAGGGGCGCTAAATACTAAGTAACAAGCATTTGTTGCTTTCAGTGATGTGCCGTAAACTATAATTTTACGTCTACGCGATTGTCTACTGTAATCTATACGTAATCTACATTACACCTTTTCCCGTGTAGACTATGTAGACAACCACTATCAAATGTAAGGGACAATTTCGTTGCTCGTTTGTTCATATTTCCTCATTCAGTTATTTCGCTTCGGTGCAGCGAGCATTTTTGCCGATCCCAAACGTTTCAGCATTTTTGCCAATTTGATGTCTTGAACAGAACCCAAACAACCCCTGCGGGGCTTCTAACCCGTTCCTTATACTACTACTACATTAGCTGTGGATCTATATAGTACAAGGGCAACGTACTACTACTACATTTACTGTGGATCTATATAGTACAAGGGCAAACTTATTTTAATGAAAGAAGTTTAATGAAAATTTTTTTAAAAAATGATCGTTAAATCACTTTTTGAATATTATTTTTATTCTTATTTTAACGAAAGAAGTGTTATAAAAATTTTTAAAAGTATTAAAAAAAACTGTCCGTAGGCAGGATTTGAACCCACGCCAAAAACATTTTCTTTACTAGCACCTTGTGCTAGCCCACTCGGCTACCAGAGGCGACACAATTTGTCGTTTATTTTGTGCTATATGTAGATCATGTCTTGTGATATCGTATCTGTATCGACCAATCAGATCAGAGGATATCTGAAACGTTTGGGATCCACAAATATGCGTGCAGCGAAAGATTAGCGAAACGAGTAACATATAAAAAGTAGAGGGAATTATCTAATCTGTATGTTTACTCTGCTCTGCACATACCACTTCCTTAGATTTTCCACTTCGAGCACTGCTTTTATAATGAAATTTACAAAACTAATTCTCACCTGTGAGCTTTCAGTCTTGAATATGCTGTATTTGCCAATTTTTTCTTGCATATTTTACAAAATGCATAGTATTTTTCATTTTCCTTCATCAAGACGAAACTAAGTATTCGTAAGTTACTATTCGCTGGTCTAGGCATTTTATTTTGTACGCAATTTCGCAAGGTAACGACTAAATAAAGCTCCTTTACTGTCCACGATGCCATATTAAATTACGTGTTGTTGACATATTCTACATAGTCTACGTTGTTTACATTGTCTACGCATAGTTGACACGTAAACGTAAACTATCGTTTTTTACGCGTAGACGCACATCTCTGGTTGCTTTTGTAGACCCGATCGGACCTATGTTTTGCTTTTTGAGTGACATGTTAAAAAGTTTAACAATGGATTCATGATTTATTCTAATTTATTTTCACAAGATGTCAGTGTCCCTGTCATTTGCTGAATTTCCAGAAAAGTCTAGATCACTAATGAGATCGAGTTCTGCGCATATTTCTTCGTTTTTCATTGCACAAAAATATTACTTATTAGCACTAAAAGCAAGATGAATATATCCACACTTCTTACTTCTGCACATGTAGGAATAAACAAATAACTTTCTAACAGAGTTGCCAGTTCAACTGTAATTTATCCCCTTGCCCATAAACAAAATATACACACGTAGGTCCGATCGGACCCCCAACTTTTATGCACGCGGATTCACTACCATGCCTTAGATTATGTTTCAATATTAATATTATGTTTAAAAAATATGAACAAAACAAGAATAATGTAAGTAAGTACGCTTGGCACTCTACCGGTGAACAATAAAATTCACCCTTGGCAGCAACGTGTTAAACAACTTCTGGTTTTGTTCTAAATCCAGACTCCATATTGGCGTAGATATTAATATTACAGTCGATTGGTAAAATCAATCATCCACATTTACAAATTAAAGTACACACAAGTACAAAAATAAGCATTTACCATAAAAACACTAGCTGCAAGTGTTCAAAATAGATTTATGGCTTCTATAAAATCAATTGAAAATTGCTATTTTTAATTAGGCAGCTAGTGAAAAACAGCAGCTTTCGACTCCAGCCGAGTTTAAGCTCAACCTAAACTCAGTTGACCAAAGTGAGCTGACCCGACTGAGCCGACCCGAATAACCCGACAAGACAACCTGACCCGAGCTGACCCGACCCGACAACCCGACCCGAGTTGACCCGACTGACCCGACCCGACAGCCCGACACGAGTTGACCTTACCCGACCCGACCCGTTTGAGAGCACTACGCACAGGGTGTCGAAGGTTGGAAGGGGCACAATATTATAAGACAAAGACACGACGTTATTCTGCACCCGAGTAAACGATAAAAAATTCCAAGTAGCGGAAGTTGTGCACCCCAGGAATACTTTTTATACTTTGCTTTTGAAAAGTGAGTGTTTGTGCTATGCTAAAGAAAAAATATGTTCCAGATGACTTAATAATTTAGTTTCATATTGTAAAAGTTACATGGGTATCGCAGCAATAACAAGAGCCAGAGCAATTTTAACCGATCAAGTCATCTCGCCTCTTGGTACGGGGGGAAGGGCATTACCAAGGGACTTAAATTATTGTACCTAGGGACAACCATAAATCTGATTATAATCGATTCTAGCCAACTAATTTGCTTGTTAAATTAAACAATTGTAAGTACAATACAGAATCTATAGCTTGCTTCCGCATTCTCAATAGAATGGGATTTTTTGCATTGTCAAGTAACTTTCTAAATACAAGGAATATAACGTTTCTATCTATATTCATGTAAATAATGCAGTTTTATAAATAACGTACAGTGTACAATCCAGTCTATGGACCTTTTTGCCAAAGCCACCAATACATCAAATATTTACTACACATACAACGACAGTAACAGTAGCAACTTAACAATAATTCTTCAAGGGAACCAAAAAAGGGTAGGTACAAATACATCATATAACAGCAACAAAATAACGGAAAACTTATTTAAACATCCGGTAAACAGAGATAGTAATTGAAATATGCACATTAAAATGGAAAAGTGATCGGATAGGGCCTACACAACTGCAAATTATTCTTTTTAAAACTATTCATCAATTGTAAATATTTAATCTCATGCACAAAAACAAAGTATTTTATTACAAATTCGCATAACATTATTTGGGTTGTTCATAAACCGCCTACAAAAGGAAGATCTCTTCTAATTCTTTGCCGGTTGGCAAAGTTCCCAAAATAGCTGACACATTCCCTCGTTGAATGGCTATACTAATTTGTTGTATTAGAAATGCTCTTGGTCGGGTATCTCCAGATTTTAGCCCTATGAACCACTTGCAATCATTGATGAAATTTAGCCCTTCCTGTCCCCACGAACCACTTGATTCAATTGCTATTGTAACAAACCAATATTTGTCCAATAGATTGATATATTTATTTCTTTTGTCGACCTCTCTTCGTGCAGCTACGAGTCCTGCTCGAGTCGATGTATTTGAAATATTTGAGGGAGCATAAGTATCTGCACAGGTGAAATCCAAAACAGGTAACTTCCTTTTTTTCCATGGCAATAACGTCATTCTGTCAGGCCGTTTTCCGTCATTGCGGCTGCATCCATTTGGTCCTCTCACTGATGGAACGCCTGTTGAAATGAGAGCTCTTAGCATAATGCCATTTACACTGGTATGTCTAGAAATCCTGTCAGCACTGTTTTTACATGACAAGCCCTGCAATTCTTTTCTATCTACATGGTCATTACATGCGGAGCAACGGTGTAAACGTAGAGCAGTGGCTACTCGAAAACTCTCGTTAGATAGATGTAATCCCAAAGAAAGTGAAGGTAAAGCTTGTTGCCATGCTCCGTTTTCAGGTGATGTGACAGCAAGAAGCCTGGCTTTATGTTAGAGGTTATCAGTTGAGCTTAGTAGTGAAGCTATAGGATACTTTATTATGGGTTCATCCCAGGTTGACTGGATATTTCCTCTTTCGAGTGCTGGGGGACCTAATCTTACTAAATCAGTCAATTTGGCCATGCAGTCCTACACATCTTGATCCGTGTTTATATTGACTTCCCGCTGGAGTAGAGATCCTATTAATTGTCGAGAGCCATAGACTAAAGCTAGGAAATACGGAATAGCAATATCTACGGCGCGACGTATGCCAAGACCTCCATTTCCAATGGGTAAAGAAGCTTGTAGCCATGATTTTTCGTCTAAGGAATAGTTGAGAATTGATTCTAATCCAGTTTTTAATTTTTCATCGAACTTTTCTAGTAAGGCACTTTCTCGCCAACAAGGAGATCATCGGAGGAAGTACAATAACCTTGGTATTGAAAGTGATGCTCGTAATATATAATATGCAGAATGGGCTGAAATTTTGGCTAATCTGGAAAAAAATAAATCTAATTTGGATATCTTTTCTGATATTTTGTTCCGTGTATCAGTCGAAATGACAGCCCCTAACAATTCAGCATTAGGTGATGTTAGAAGCTGAAGTCTTGGTGCTGATTCATTAAAACTCTGATAGTGTTTCTCAATTTGATCATCTGTGGCGTCCAGAATACTCACTTCGCATTTGGAGTACTTTAAAAATAAGTCAATGGTTGATGCATTAATTCGAATATTGTTTAATGCACTTAACACCAAGTCCGTATTTCCTGTTATGGTTCCATCGTCCAAATACCAAATGTTCAGCTCTGTATATCATTTACAATGGGTTGGAGTGTAGTGTCAACGCACACAGAGGCGGGCCTAGTGAATCGCCCTGTTGTATTCCGCGTTGCGACAAGATAATATTTTCTCCTATAAAAAGGTTACTAGGTTGAGAGTAACATTGATAAATATATCGATAGAAGGTTGGAAAATTATTTTTGACCGAAAGGAGCATAGAATCGCGGTTGATCTCATTAAAAGCATTGCGAAAATCAATTTTCAAAAATGCTTTCACTTGAGTGTGAAGAAATGAATAATACATTCGTGCAACATGGATGGCAGTTTCTGCCCCAGA
This sequence comes from Thermobia domestica, assembly GCF_964235325.1. Classification (NCBI taxonomy): domain Eukaryota; kingdom Metazoa; phylum Arthropoda; class Insecta; order Zygentoma; family Lepismatidae; genus Thermobia; species Thermobia domestica. The sequence goes on from NC_137456.1 coordinate 93,408,431, forward strand.
TGGTACGCAAATCCCTAATTGATGTGGTGACGAAATGTCAATTAATGAGTCACGCATTCGGAAACAAACAATCTTAGCAGACAAACGTCTCCATACGTTTCCTACAGCTATTGGTCTGATACCACTGTTTCTCTTCTTGAGGGCTATAAGTTATAAAAAGGAATATAATGTTATATAAAACAAATAATATTGTAGTTTTATCACATTCTTTGATGAAATAGCATGCAATGAGTATTTAACTAGGCATATTGTTTTTTTCAAATACAAATTCATAAATTTATTCGGGCTACATCAAATAGCTATCATCATATACAAAGTATTGTCCCTTGGTACTTGGATCGCTCTATTTATAAATTAAAGTAAATTTAACGAAAGGAGTGCCTAATAAATTAAAGTGATCAGAATATAGGAGCAATACATAACTAACTAACTAACTCTATGGCCTATGGAACCTGAAGGTTCAATGCCGCGTTCACAAAAGCTCTCATTGACTTCTATCCTTAGCTAACTGCATCCAGTTTCTACTTTGTATTCCAATCTCTGCGAGATCCATCTTAATATTATCCTCCCATCTGCGCCTAGGTCTTCCTAATGGTCGTTTTCCGATTGGTCTTCCAGTCAAGACTTTGAAAGCTTTTCTACTTTCTTCCATTCTAGCTACATGAGCCGCCCACCTTAGCCTTCTAGACTTGACGACCCTAACAATGTTGGGTAAACCATATAAATTATTTAGTTCATCGTTATGAAGTTTCCGCCATTCCCCATTCCCGTTCCTCTTGGGTCCGAATATTCGTCTCAGGATCTTGTTCTCAAATACTTTCAGTCTATGTTCTTCCCTCACAGTAAGTGACCATGTTTCGCAGCCATACAAAACAACAGGCATGATTATCGTTTTGTATATTTTAAGCTTCAAATTCCTCGACAGAATTCGCGACGACAAGATATTTTGAACCGAATAGTAACACGAATTCCCTGCTTTTAGTTGATATTTAATTTCTCCGTGAATATGATTTTCCTCTGTTAATATTGATCCTAGATATTTTAAACTATCCACTTTATCAAAAGTATTATTTAATAATTTAAAGCATCCATAATTTGCTGTATTCCGGTCCCGACGCACTTCCATGTATTTAGTTTCCTCTGCATTTACTTCTAAACCCATGTCCCTGCAAGCGTTTAATAAGATCTCTGCATTTCTTTCTATTGTTCTCCTATCATCACCTATTAAATTTACATCATCAGCATATGCTACAACCTGGTGAATACCGTTCAACTGTAGGCCCTGGTTGCTATCTTTGATTTTCCTTATAGCGTATTCCAGAACGAAGTTAAATAATAATGGCGACAACGCATCTCCTTGTTTCGGGCCATTTTCGACGTGAAAGCTCGTGGACAAAAATTTTCCTACCCGTACTTTACATTGGGATTCATTTAAACATATCTTAATTAATCTAATTAGCTTTCTCGGTATTCCAAGTTCTGTAAGAACGTTGTATAATGTTTCTCTCCTAACCGAGTTGTACGCCTTTCTAAAATCAATAAATAGTTGATGTACCGAGTATTGTACTCCCACTTTTTTTTCGAGTATTTGGCGAATGGTAAATATTTGGTCGATAGTTGATCGTTTTCGTCTAAATCCGCACTGATAATTGTCTAATAATTTCATTTGCGTAGGGGGTCAGTCTTGCTAATAGAATATTTGAAAGGATTTTATAGGATGTTGACAGAAGAGAAATGCCTCGATAATTATTACAGTTAGTTTTGTCGCCTTTCTTGTGAATTGGAACAATGATTGATTCTTTCCACCCTTGTGGCAATTCTTCCTTGTTTCAGATAAGGAGAATGAGTTTGTGTATCTTGTTCCACAATTTTTTGCCTCCAGCTAAAATTGACTCAGCCGGATTTCATCTACACCCGGAGATTTGTGTTTCTTTAATTTCTTTATAGCTGTTTCTACTTCTATTCGGTTGGGTTCTGGAATATAAGGTTCTGCGGTGTGTATCTCCTTTTCTCCACGCACACTAGTTTTTGGTTGCGTGTTAAGCAAATCGTCAAAGAAATCTTTCCATCTATTTAAGATGCTATCCGTGTCAGTGAGAACTGTACCGTCAGATCTCTTTAATATATAAGCACGAGGTTGATAGCTTTTCTTAAATTCGTTGATCCCCTTATGCATGTCCCGGATGTTTTTATTTTTACTATTATCTTCAAGTTCCTTAATTTTAGCTTTCAGAAAATCGCGTTTCTTTGTTCTAAAAGTTTTGGAAGTTTCCCGCCTGATATCTGCGAAATTTTGTGTAGTTATTTCATTCGGATTTTGTAGCCAGCGTAATTTTGCCTGTTTTCTCTTCTCTGCTAGTTTTATGCATTCCTGGTCGAACCATGGTTTGTTCCTACGTATTTCCGCGTGTCCCAATTTTTCTTTTGCTGAAATTTTAATGCTATCTCTAATTTCAATCCAGGTATCCTCAACACTAGTGCACTCCGAATCTTCTAAAGCCGAGAATCTATTCGAAACTTCAATCTGGTATTTCTCTCTTGCCTGGCTCTCTTCTAATTTCTTTAAATTGAATCTCTCCGTTTTCGGACAATGAATATTATCTTTATTCAACGATAATCTCTCTCGTATTATCGCTGCTACCAGGTAGTGGTCAGTTTCACAATCAGCCCCTCTAAACGACCGGACATCAATTATGCTAGATTGCCTTCTTCTATCTACTAAAACGTAATCAATTTGATTATGTGTTTTCCCGTCTGGCGAGGTCTAAGTGTATTTATGAATGTCGCGATGTGGGAATTTTGTACTCTTCACGATTAGGTTTTTGGATGTTGCAAAATTCACGAGTCTAACACCGTTGTCATTACTTTCCTTATGCAGACTTTCGTTCCCTATAATCGGTTTGAAAATATCCTCTCGTCCTACCTTCGCATTGAAATCCCCTAATAGAATTTTCATATGGTATCGCGAGAGTTGGTCAAATATCCGTTCCACTTCTTCGTAAAAACTGTCTTTTATATCGTCATCCTTATCTTCAGTTGGAGCATGTACATTTAAAACAATAATATCACACCACCGTCCCTTAAGAGTAATAAAAGAAAGCCTGTCAGTAACAAATTCAACCAGTTTAATTGCTGGTAATATTCGTTTGTGAACGAAAAACCCTGTTCCTAACTGGTGATTTTTTTTCCTTCCCCGTAAAAGAACGTAAAATTTCCGGAATTCACAGATCCATTTCCTTCCCACCTAACTTCCTGAACTCCTACTACGTCCATCCTGTATTTCTCTAATCACTCTTTACGGATTTTAACGCGCCTGCTCTAAAAAGACTCCTAAAATTCCATGTTCCCAATCTCATGTCCATTTTCTTTTGCTGAGGTCTTGCCAAGTTATCAGTCCTTGTCCGAGGCTTTTGTGAATATTTCTGGACAAGTGCTTTTTTTTCTTTCTTTTTTTTTTTTTTTTTTTACAGGATGGGGTTGTTAACCCTACCCAAACCCTCAAACTGGAGGACCACTCCTAGTCGGCTGTCCGCGACTGCTTATTCAGTATATTCGCAGCTAACCTCTATATCTAGAGGCCTTCTCCTCGATCCGCAACCTGAGGACGCGCCATGCCGTGGTGACAGGATAGAAGCAATACATAGGTATCTTAAATATGCTGGAGCATGTACTTGTTACATCCACTTACGCGCCAGCAAGAAAAGAAGAAATACTTTGATATACGAAAAACATATATTGCCTCTCAGTTCACTTGTTTCTCTCTATATGCAATTACTTTACTGTATGTTACCCAAATGAAGTATAGAAAACTGGATTCAGTGATAGGAAGACAAAATTGGTACGAAATTCAGGAGAGCTGTAGGTGCCATATCCCTGGTACATTATGTCCCTGGAACGCACGACTTCCTCTACTTCACCTATATTCACAGAAAAAATTAAAGAACTAGATTAATTTTATAAGAAACAAAAGAATACAGATATATTCAAATCTTTAAACCACATTAATAATTTCACTGTTAAAGAAAGTATAGCACAAGTGTATGTCAAGTTACTAAGATTGCATACGGTTCAGATCTAATGGACTTTCCATGAGTGCGCACTGCTACAGACAAAACACAAAAAATTATTTTGAGGATCCGGTGGACCCCTCCGTGGGTGCCCCCTGGCTGTAACCATATTTTCCGACTTCTCCTACCTTGTAACTATCCAACTACTAACGATGCTAACGATGCAGCTACAACAGTACTCCAAGATGCTCAGCTCATATATAATTCAGGAATATACAAGAGTTGTCATATATGCAGCAAAACGTTGAATATGTTGCTTATAAAATCACAAAAATGTGTAGCTAACTGCAATTTAAGCAATTAGGCTATATTAATATTTAAAAATGTTGCAATGTATGAATGTGTAGATTACTTTTATATAGTTAATTATTTTTTTAAAAAAATATTTTGAGTTTGTAGGCAACACCCACTTAGAATCTCTAAGGGCCAATCCTACCATCTTCTGATATCTGTCTGATATAAATATCCTCCTGACATTTTCCCGATAAGTGTTCTACAATGTCCTGATAACAATCAAGTGACTGATAAACCCTATCAGCTGGTTGGTACTTTGACAGGAAGTTCAATTGCCTGTTAACAGCTATCAGCTACTTGTTAGTTGTCGTGTAGTGAATCATGGACGAAATCGAAGAATTTTTGATGGTGTCCGAGGACGATGAGGAGATTGTTCAACATATAGCGAGGCTTAGAAGACCATTTTAGCTCGAATATATGCCAATTTATAACGATAAGTAGTACCCGTTGGCTACAAGTGCCCGCACATAAGCGCCATGTAATTTGAGTAGTTAGAAGATGAAGAAATATATTCTATATAAAATATAAACTTTAATTATTGAAATTGAATGATATATAAAAACATATCTAAATTATTAATCTAATTTACATATTTTTAGAGGTGGAATATCAAATAAATGAATTAATTAAAAGCTCAGACTGTGTTATAAATTTTAGTAATGCTTCTTAGGTTGTAAGGACGAACAGCAATATTTCTATGTATATACAGGGGTGTAGCCAGCAGGTTTATGTAGGGGGGCCAGCTCCAAAGCCAAAAGAAATTATGTTGGAGCAAGTGTTTTTGAGGTCTGAAAAAACCGGCAAATTTTGATTTCCTTCCGGGAAATTAAAAAACACTGGTTTCTAGCTTATTATTATTATTATTATTATTATTATTATTATTATTATTATTATTATTATTATTATTATTATTATTATTATTATTATTATTATTATCTTTTTGTCCATAAATTATATTCCAGGTAGTTTTTATTATGTTTAACCAATAATTACTGTCCCAGACCAATCGCCCGTTATACTTTTGTGCATAACTATTTTAGTTTAAGCCCTTGTACACAGAACTTCGTAACGCAAGGCCGAACCCCTCCACTTTGTTAGTAACACTTTTTGATCTTTGGTTTTTTATTATTTTGATTATTTTAAAGGTTATTACAATAAAAAATATTTTTAATGGTAGAACTGTTTATTACAAAATGCTTATATTATTGTGAATATATTTGTAGTGTTTTTCGCCAACAAATCAAAGTATTAGAAAATGGTAGACTCGTAATAATCTTTTATCACCATAAGGTTGTTTAATTAACCAATCCTAATTCTTCAAAGCTACTGTCGTCTCCCCAAGGAGATCTCACCCATCATTTTAGGTCACTCGTGATTGGCAAGGAGAAAGTACTGCGGAAGGTGCAGTTAAAACAGAATTTAAAGAAATAACATCGAGCTCTTCTTCCAAGATCCAGGATGCTTCGTGTATTTGAAGTTCGCCAGTGTTAACGATGCAGAGTTCTGTTCCTCGTCGACCACAAATTCGAAGTGCCTGCACACGTGAAGGAGCAGGGACATCTCGTTTGTAAACAAGCTTTCGAGCATCTTCTTTGGACTTCGGACTTCAGTTTACCACTTTGCAAATTCTTTCTTTCCTAAATCAGTGCGAGAATGAGAATAAACTCGATTTCTTTAGAAATATTCAAATCCAGAAATAATAAAAAAGTAGCACGACATTAATATCCGATGAATTAGGTTTTTAATATATTTAAGTCTGCAAATCGTGCATTGTTCCGTCGCGGGAAATATTTCACACACATACACAAAAAAAAGTTTCTCCTGTTTCACATGCGAAACTTCTTCGAAGAAAAGAGTGGGTAATGATTCGAAGCAGAAGTTTTAAATAATATTCTCAGAAATAGCGATACAAGTGGGAACGCGAAGGAATTTTAAAGCGGTGGTTACGATCACTAACAACTAACTCCAGAAAATCGTGTGACGTAAATGCAATGCTGTGATAGCCACGAAACGGAGTTTTATTGTATTGTAATACACACAGGGCTCTTCACCAGTCATGCTGGTGTCTAGTGCGTCTTCGAATAACTTCTGTATGATTCAATTTATATAGGCTATAGTTCGCAACTTTCCGAAATAATGTAATTATTTATTTATCTATCTATATATATCTATATATACAGGGTGAACGGTAACTACGTGGACGAACTTGGACGGGTGATAATACATCTTTAAAAAAGCAAAAAAGTCCTAGTGAACATGGGGGAAATTCCGTTCCGTTTAAGAATGACAGAGTGTTGAAAGCGTGGGATCATGAACTTCAGAGGCCAACAGCTTAGAAACAATACATCGTGGAGAGTGTGGTTAAAAACGTCATTTAGAAAGTCATACCTACTCTATTGAAAAATACATATTTGAAAATGCAGCTACGTGTGCGCACGGGATTAACAACGTTTGATACTTATTTCCTTTACAGCATGTCTGGGAATCCCTCCGTTCCTTTGGGGAATCCCGTGCGCACGCATAGCTGTTTTTCCAAACATGTATTTTTCAATAGAGTAGGTATGACTTTCTATGTAACGTTTTTAACCGCACTCTCTACGATGAATTGTTTTTAAGCTGTTGGCCTGTGAAGTTCATGTTTCCACGCTTTCGACACTCTGTCACTCCTAAACGGGACGGAATTTGCCCCATGTTCACTACGACTTTTTTCGCTTTTTGTTAGATGTACTATCACCCGCCCAAATTTGTCCACGTAGTTATTGTTCACTCTTATATATATATAATGAAATGAATACATTTGTAACAACTCTTGAGACCGTCTGATTTTGATTAAATTTTCAACGTAGATGAGGTTCGGGCCTGGAATGGATTTATAGCTTCACTTTGAAGGTGCACTTTGAAGAGAAGGGGAAGATATAAAAAAAAATGATCGGAAATGGCCAATATTAATGTCGAATCATAGTTTTCGGAGTGGCTGATATGAACAGTGCCACTTCCGATGCCGTTTAAATCTAAATTCAGTCCCCATTAGTACTCTTAAGAGGAATGACACGAAATTCACGTGACATGTAAAAATAATTGAAAATTACCGATTAATTGGAATCCATGCTGAAAAACGTTGTTTTTCACCAAATTTTTCATTTGATATAAATATGTTCTTTTAGAAAAAAAATACTAGTTACAGCATATAAAAAATGTAATGCAGGCCTACTTACAAATCAGTTTAGTGCCATTGTTTTATGGTAGTATTTACAGTACCTTGTTGAAACGTTTGTCTTCAAAGTGTCAAATTTAAATCGCAGTAAATTGTGTAATCTGCTGTAGAAAAAAAATTAAACCATAGTGTTTTCCGATTAGTATAAGGAGGAGATACCATACTATTTTTCGATTGGTATAGTAAAATAATTTTTCCGTACTATTTTACCGTAAATTATTAATTATATGTAAACTTTGTTATTTTTAAATGCCTGAAGCGAGGTAATATTACAATGATGTTTAAAAGCTGGTCATTTGGGGGGGGCAAGAAATCATTTGGGGGGCCTGGCCCCGATGGGCCCCCCCGTGGCTACACCCCTGTGTATATAGTACTAATACATATGTAAGTGTAGCCTAAAAAGTGTTTATTACTTAAGTTTGTGTTTGCCTTTACGATAGTGTACCCCTAGACAATAACGTGCATAACAAAAAATACCGGTAGTCATTTCTGTTTCCCATGTTTTCAATAGGATAATTTAAATAAGCATGCTGAAAACGCACTTGACGTTTCAATTGTTTTTAGTATGAGCAACAGAAAACCAACCAATCAAATGGCCCGTTAAAACCTTGCTTCGGGTTAACTATCTGACAGAGTATATATCAGGCACAGTATATTGTAGAACGAACCACGGGTTAAAGTAACTGACAACTTCCGGATATCTAATTCTGACTGATAGTAATCAGAAAGAATATCAGGATATTGTAGGACTGGCCCTAATGGGGCGTTTACACTTAGTCGATTTGCGTTCGATTCAGTTGAATTAACGTCACTTTCAACTTAATCGACAGTGTAAACGGGACTTCAATTTAATCGCTTGTTGATTGAAGGCGACTAATCGACCGTCAACTGAATTGAAAGACTTTCTATTTTCTTCTGCTATAACACTGCAAATTGTACCAATTACTGCTTGCTTGGACTTCTTTAAAATTGCCAGTCGATTTCGAATCCACCAGAGGAGAGCGAGTCGACAAGCAGCATTCAATTTCGGTTGAAACAATTGAACACATCCATCGATCTGATTCGGCCTAGTTGCTTCGATTTAGTCGCAAATGCAACGAGTCGATTTAGCCGTGCGACTAAATCGACCAAGTGTAAACGCCCCATAAGAGAACTAATATTAATTTTGACTTTACTTAATTAAAACATGTAAACTTTTAGTGTATTGTAACTTAACTATGCATACTCCCAATCTTAGAGATGTTGCATTGGATAAACGTGATATTTTTACTATAAATTTAATTTGATTGCTACTGCTGTCCCTCAAATCCGTCTACAAGTCTTATTCCGCATTGTTGGTCTGCTCCTCTTCTAATTCCATTTTTTTAAATATTTAAGTTGTATGGGAAGTTAGATAACTATACATATCTCCGATTCGATAGTTTTACATACATTTTTTTAGAAACATGTTTTGTGTATAAATGATTGTATTTCTTTGTTCATATGGTTTGTGTAATTAAGCTGCAACTCTAGTACACGACAACGATTTATTGTAAAAAATAAAATGAAAGCATTTTACACTTTACTTTAAATATAGAAATGAATATTATTAGCCCTGACTGATTTTTAAAAAGTTATAATTTTAAATTATGTCATTGCTTATATATTTATTTGTGTTTCTATTTCATGTAAGAGTAAACTGACAAGGAAGGGACATGAACCTGTCATCTGGACTTCCGAATCAAACCTAGTCCATTCGATAAACATAACAAAGATATGTTCATGCACAAAAAATTAGGTGTCATGGACAACAGAGTAAGTCCCTGGGTCCCATTAACCCTGTTAGTATAAAGCAAATCGTAGACTAGCAGTGAAATAGCTATTGCATCAACACTGTTCATTGACAAGTCATGGTTTATAGTTCATTCTCTTCAGCATGAAACAAGCTTTCCAGAGATGCTATGTATTGCGGTCCATAACGTACTTGAACAGGGAAAATTGGGAGAATGTGGGGAAACTTCCATCCAGAAATTCCTCCCATCAACTTTGGACCCTTCTGGAGTGGCACCGGGTAAAAGCACTCAATCCAAATGTATCTTAAAAAATTACTATAAAGTATAAGAGACTGTACCAAGTTTTTTATTGATAGACAAAATAGATATGAGGGGAAAGCGTGTATTGGTATACAAGCTTTTTCCTCATACCTATCCTCATTCCTATATATATATATATATATATATATATATATATATATATATATATATATATATATATATATATATATGTGTGTGTGTGTGTGTGTGTGTATGTATATGTATCTTCTAAAAGATTCTTCCAATATTCAGAACTAAGCGGCCATGCCCCCTTAGGAAAATATCCTAGTTACGCCAATGCCAAGAGAGAGAAAAGTTCTAAAATTTCCAAGTTGTCCACCAACTTATGGTTGAGGTGAGAAATAAGAGGAAAATGAAATGAAATCTTTAAGTTTTACGTCCCACGGTTATGCCGGTTAGGCTAAAGGAGACGGTGATGATGAGAAATGAGTGAAATGGTGGAATGAATAAAGTGGGAGGAAACGGGAGAACCCCGAGAAAACCCACTAGCACGGTGTTTGTCCACCACAAAGTTCACTTGGCGGGGGCTGGGATCGAACCCTGGACCCCAAGCACCAGCACTGAGCCACCGCGCCCCCTGAGAAATAAGAGGAAATTAATGTTATCTCATAATTCTGTCATAGGAATTAGACTCTTAAGAAACTAGGGAGATTTTGATAAGAAAAGGGAAAATTTTGTGTCAGTCGAGGGAAATTTTCTTAAGAAAACCTACGAACACTGGAAGAGAGTTGAGTGGAAATTCCTATGCACCTACACTACACTTACACTCTCTTTTTACATTTACACGTACATACATCCCCTTCTCTTTTCTACACTCTTTTTTTCATTTTGCACTTCCCACTTTTCTCTAACTTCTACCATGTCCATCTTGGCCTTCAACTTTGTTTCGCTGTCTGAACTCTCCCGACTTTGACATTTCTTATCCAGATTCTGACTTTCACCTTGGTGAGTTCTTACAAAAATTCTCCTTGTGAGGCATACACAAGGCAATTTGATTATTGCATTAATTTATTCGAAATTAGGCAATTCGGTTCGTTTGTGCCAACTTTCGCAGTTTACCGCACATTAATTTTAATCGATTTATGTTCGTAACCAATTCTTGCAAAAGGCAATTTTAGTGACATGGCCGACTTGACTCAATAGTAAGGAGATGGTAATTGGTTCCTAATAAATTCTTTAGTGAAGTGATGTCAAATGAGAAGAAGCTCTGGCAACATTGAAGTTGTCTGCTATACATTGAACAAAAATGGCGACCACATTCGGAAAGTTTCGAGGGAAGACAAGTAAGTTATCTAAATAATTGTATGTATCATTAATTGTCTGATATGAAACTATGCAGTAAGGTAGATTGATGTATTCAATAATTCACTAGTCAGTTGCTGCTATATTTGGTTATCGGGCCGAGTTGCAGCTGATACGGTGCACCTTAACATATCTGAATAGTTTGCCGTGTAGGCCAAGCAAGTTACTCCTGAATAATAATAATAATAAAAATAATAATGTAAAATTCGGCGTAATATTTAATTATGCGAGCCGGTCCTTCGACGCCAAAAACCTGTAACCTTTATATCGATGGGTATTTGGACAAAGGTGATATGTCCGTGCCGTAATTTTTGCAGGACACAAACTTCAAGGCATCTCATAAATCAGAGGTTCGGTAATAGTATACATGAGAACGTCGTGATCTGCGTTTCTTCTGTGTTCTATTACCACTTCTACATGAAATACCATAAATTTTCTACGTAGTGCAATGGTAAGAAATATCCATGTGCACAAGACATGCGATATGCGTTAAATCCACCCCCCCCCCTTTACACACACATAGTCATAGATAAAGTACAAGAGCACTACACATGCAGATATGAAGTACAGGTACGTTCTGTTTTAGGTTATAGTTAAGGAGCCGTACTTCCCATTTAGGCAAGGACGAGAAACGCCATACTTTCAGGAATTATTCATTGACTATCTAGGGTGTTAAAAAGTAGGTAATAGACTGAGTTCTTGCCCTTGTACTTAGGGTGTTTAGGTAGTGCAACAGTAAGATGTATCCTCGTGCACGGGAGATGAGAAGTAGCTGTTCTTAACTATTACCCTGTTTTATTTTCGATAAGTAAATCAAAGTCGCTTTGTTACCCCCTTGGTAAGTTCGTAGATACTCAATGAATAATCCCTGAAAGTATGAGCGTCCAGCTCCTTCGGGAACTGACGCGGCTTAGTATACATGAAGCTGCATCAGTTCCCGAAGGAGCAGGACGCTCGTACTTTTAGGAATTATTCATTGAGTATATACGAACCTACAAAGGGGTAACAAAGCGACTTTTATTTACTTATCGACTGATACGGAAAAAAGAACGTACGTGTACTTTACATCTGCATGTGTAGTGCCCTTGTACTTTATCTATGACTATGTGTGTGTGTGGGGGGGGGGGAATTTAACGCATATCGCATGTCTTGTGCACATGGTAACTTCTTACTATTGCACTACGTAGAAAATTTATGGTATTTCATGTAGAAGTGGTAATAGAACACAGAAGAAACGCAGATCAGGGGGTTCTCATGTATACTATTACCCTGTTCTCGATATAAGTAGTAGTAGTAGTAGTAGTAGTAAAGTAGTACTAGTAGTAGCAGTAGTAGTAGTAGTGACACCTCCAGTTCCGATGACAAAGAACTGGGGGGAGCGGGCTATACACAAGTCGTAGTATGTTTAGCAGAAGGGGTCCAGAAGCACGTAAAAAAAATTACAGTGGAAATAAATTATGCAAGTACTTAGACGTAACATAACCTAACCTAATCTAAGCTAACCTAATATTAGTAGAAATAAACGAAATTATATTTTTTGGAAAAATTATGCTGGACCCCTATACTAACATAATATAGTTTAAAATAACCTAAACTAATCTAGTGGGACCAGAAATTACCAAAATCATAACATGTTTTTAGAAAAAATAGCTGGACCCCTTCTGCTAAACATTGTCCCACAGGTCCCCCTTCCCATTTAGCTGTAATAAAGACAAAAAAACAACGTGTTCTGCGGGGCTCTAACTCGCATTATTTAAAAATTATTATTCTTAGATTGGCGTATAAATACAGCGACGGAACATATGTCATAAAAATTGTAGTGGCAAGAAATACAAACCAGTCTGTGCTAGGTGATGAATTCTATCTAATGTTGTAAGATCAAGGCGAAACTGGTGGATTCGCACTAGCACAGGGATTGCATCTTAGGTGGCAGGTATATCAGTCACAGGGGAATGCGCGTAAGCGAGGATAGTGAAAACGCAGTGTTCATGTTACTAGATGTCTTACCTGTTAAACAGCTTTATCTTCACGGTGTAGAGTAGGTTAATGCTTGTGTATTTCCAATGTCACATTTGTAAAAAAAATACGGCTTGTACACTACGCATAACTACTACGCCTGCGGAAAATAATCTAATACAGTTCTTTTTCTTATGCAGTTATTTATTTTGACCGTCGTATAACACTCGTTATGGTTTTACACTAGCATGAATATAAAACTCTACACATGTAAACATTAAACACAACTGTATAATGGGCGCGCCACAGCTCAGTGGTAGAGCATTCACCTTGGTGCTTGGGGTCCCTGGTTCGATCCCAGGTCGCGCCCTGTGGACTTTATGGTGGACAAACCGTGCTCGTGGTTTTTCTCGGGGTTCTCCAGTTTCCTCCCACTATTCATTCTACCATTTCATTCATTTCTCATTATCACCGTCTCCTTTAGTCTAACCGGCATAATCCTGGGACGTAAAACTTAAAAGATTTAATTTCATTTTCACAACTGTATTACATGTTAATTTAAATCATTCGCCTGCAGAAATGTGTTCCTTAGAAATATGTCTTTATATGCTGTGGGTTTCAATTCTTCCTGTAAATTTTATAAAATGTGATATACTTAAACTCAACCTGTACCTACTTTATAATATTGGTGTAGTTATTCTGGCATGCATGAAGTTTATACTTCTTCGTTAAAGTATGTATTATCGGTACTTTATTACGTAAAAGTGGTAACCAACAATGTACCATGTTACCTCCTCCCACTATATAACAATGAACTAAGAATACATATAACATACAGATATAACAAACACCTCGTATGCAGAGGTTGCGACACTAACGTTAGAAACATATCTAACGTTAACCCGCATACCCACCACCTGTTCGCAAAAGGTATACCCCTGCTTCGCTCTTTTCTGAACTGAATTAGAAGCAAAGATAGTTAGTAATGATTACCTTGTACATATTGACCCACACGAATGATTTAAAAATATCAAATCTGTTAGGGATTTGAATGATTGCTTTGTAGTTCAAAATAATATTAACAATGTTTTATATTGGTCTGAAACTAATGCGTTACGGTTAAATTGGAATAAAACATGTAGTATGACCTTTACGAACAAGACTAATCCAGTTTATTTTCCTTGTGTTGATAAAACATTGATTAAAGTTATTAATTTTATTAAAGATTTGGGTATTGTCTTTGTTAACAAACTTCTTTTAAATAAGTATGGATTACTTGTTTCAAAAACTCGTAAGAATCCTCGTATTGTAAAATGGATATCAAGATATATAATTGCGAGAAAACTTACCTTATTGTTTATTATCCCAGTGTGAGGAGTCACGTAGAATATTGCTCTAATATCTAGAATAGAAGTACTAATGATGTATGATCCCTAGAAATGATCCAAACTTCTTTTTGTCATGGTTAGGTTGGAAATTAAGCGTTAAAAAAAAAGTTTTGAAGTTTTCGCAAAGAAGAACCATTTCGGATCTAAAATTTGATGCAACTTTGTGCATTAAAAATTGTAATTGAATATATTGTCTGTTATTTCAGTGGTGGAAGTCTTCAAACTAGGATGGAGTGAAATACCAGAGGTAGTCGGATCAACATTTTTAGCCCTTGCAGGTATAATTTATTTATTTATTATATATTGTTATGTGGTTTGAAATAGAAAGCTATCAAATGACTTAAAAGGTTTAAAAAAAAAAAAAAAAACACTTTGTATTCCTTCTTCTAATCTTTTTCTTAAATTAAGCTAACATGATGGTTAACTAGTAGTAGACTTGTCTAATCTTACTGCAGATGCCTGTCACTGCAAGCCACCATAATCCTTCATCATGGCTGCCGTCCACTTATCAACTGTTATTTCTCAGGAATGACATAGCGATTTGTACCAAAACTAGAATGAAGGGTTTGTACTGTTTCACAAAGAGTGCTTTTTCTATGATTTGATGTGCCACATTTTTTCGTGCGTGCTAGCTAGGAATGAATTAGGGTGTGGTAAGTTGTAGATTAGATGTAAGAAGTACAGTTCATTAACTCTAAGTAATAAATACATTATTCTCCATGTTAATGATCCTTTTCCCCTTACTGCTCTTCTTTTCTTTGTTCTTGGTGTTTCAGATCAAAGTATACCGTTACAGGAAGAAAGAAATAAAGAAAAGAAAAAAAAACTAGATAGAAAAGGCAATTAGTTACTGGTACTTATATATATATATATGACTTGACAGATTTAGTTGAAGTCGGTCAAAGGCAAATAAAGAAAATCAGGAAGTCTCAAAAATAACATGAAAATGAAATTAATTTTTTAACTGATCTGTTTATATATACAGTAATGAGAAAATTAATAGCAACTCCATGTAATGTTATGCGTTTACAAGGCTTAATAAGAAATTTCTAAATAAGTAAGCATAAACATACAGTGAAATATACATCAATTTAATAGAAATTTTATGCAGAATGCAAATTAAGTTATAGAAATTAGTTATATCTGCAACAATGAATGATACTTTACAAAATAATACGTAAATGAAACACAAATCAGCCTTTCCAAATGTTCATTTCATGGCCAATCCAGTCTGCGTACTGTTAGGTCCGCGCTCGACTATTTAATCAACTCCGTCTCATGTAGCCTTGCTACGGAAAGGGGCGTTAAACTCAAAAATCAAGTCAACTCAACTCAACCCCTCAATCGTGCAGTACTATTCTGTCCATTCTCGTTGTGTATGTGTTCAGGATAACACAGATGGAGTGTTGAAGTTTCAAATGTGTAGTGAAACTTATTGTCAGTTTTGAAATTTAAATTTATACCCTAAGAGTCCTGTTTTTCTTTCATAAATGATGAAGAAGAAAAGTCCTGCAATTCATTTACTTTGGACATAGAATAGAGGAAGGTATGACATGACACCGACGAAACCTAGTAAAATTCGAATATCAAATGAGTATGGCAAAACTGATGCTGAAACTGCGCGGATTATTAAAGTACATAAAAAGCACAGTAGCCAGACAGTTGGCTAAGATTCGGGAAGCGGGATCCATAAAAAAGTGGAAGAATTGGCAGATGTTGGCGAAAAGTTAAATACTCTCCTAGATAGAACAGTGCTTTGCGGCGGTTGTGTCTTACAGATAAATTTCAATCATCACAAGATCTTGGAGCAAGTTGGCAGAAAATATCTGGTTCATGTTTGTTCACGTATAATGAGAAACAAGTTGAAATCCGTGGGTTAGCGTTTACATAGGACTATCAAGAAGCCATGCACAAAAATAACGTACAATGCATGTGCAATGGGCTGAGGCTCACAAGGATTGGACTAATGAACAGTGGCGCAAAGTACTGTTCAGTGATGAGACAAAAATCAATATTTATGAAAATGATTCACGTTCCAATGTGTATCGCATTCCTGTGAAGCACTTAGTCCTGCATGTACTGTTAAAACCATTGAGTACCCTACTAGTCTTATGATTTGGGGATGTTTTTCTTCCAGTTGGGTCGGTAGAATCCATATTTGTGATGGTGTTGTTAATACACAAACATACAAAATGATTCTTCAGACTAAAATGATACCTTCGGGAAGAGATTTATTTAACAATAAATCCTTTAGTTTCCAAGATGATTCTGCCCTTTGCCAACGTGTCAGTTATATAAAAGATTATATTATGTCCTTACTGCATGTTACATAATTTTCTTGGCCCGGTAATTCACCGGACTTAAATACTATTGAAAATTTATGGCGTGATTTGAAAGTTATGGTTCGTGCAAGGACACATGCTACAAGAGATCAGTAATTGAAGCAATAAACATCTGGCAACATTGCATTCAAGTAGAGACAGTGCAAAACTTATGAAACTCCGTGCCAAAACTGCAATTTAATTATCAAGTCGTCTGGATGTCCAATTAAGTATTAGCTGAAGTCAAAGTCAGTTTTGTACAAACTTCCGGTAATAATGGCTGTCACCCATTGTTACAGATATAGGTAACTTCTGTAACTTAATTTTCATTCTGCATAAAATTTCTATTAAATTGATGTATATTTCATTGTATGTTTATTTTTACTCATTTAGTAACTTCTTATTAAACCTTGTAAACACATAAAATTACATGGAGTTACTATTATTTTTTTCATTAGAACATCTATCTATCTATCTATATCTTTATATATATATATATATATATATATATATATATTCATTCCATATTCTTCCGGAAAGGAAGTATCCCTCTCTTCAAAATTTTATTGGAATTTTTACAAGATGGCACAACGCACTTTTGTTTATTCTAAACCTTTATTTACTGTTAGAATATTAGAATATTGCTTACTTCTGCAATTGCAAACTTGATATTATGCATTGCTATAGAAATTAATCAAACATATTAAGAATCTCCAAGTAATGTAACAGCTCTTGAGAAAGAAAGAAAGAAAAGAAAAGAAAAAAAAAAGGAGAATGTAACATTCTGGTGCCTAGAAAGTTTATAGTCAATGTTACCTTCAGGCCAATATTAGTAGAACAACACTTATTTTCATCGTAGCAATTATTATTATTTCCCAAGCAGCCATGGATCACGCTTGTATGTTTCGTGGAGAGGCCATGCCTGGTAGAATCTACCCTCAGCTTCATTGAATTATTGACCACAGGTGGATCATGAACTTAGAAGAGCAAGGTAAAGGTGTGCACCAGATTTTGTAAGGTAACGATAGCCCACAAAAACAGAGTAGGCGTGTCCATCGGTGGCGCACGCGGCAGCGAGAGTGCTAAAAACTGTAAAACGTATGTGTGGAACTGTTTCTTTCGTCGACGTTGTAATTAGGGCTGAAGTGTATGGAAATGCTGCAAACTTTTTGATAAAATGTTTTTATTAATGTTAGGTGAAACATAAATTTAACCTTTTATAACTGAAGATGAAGTTAAATATTTCTGTAACATTAAGTTGCATTATAATATGCATTGCTTGGGAACAGTATAATTGATGTTGAGTCTAGATTATTCTTAACATTAATGCTTAAAAACTAATGGTAATATATATTTTATATTTTAAATATTCTATAGACTGTATAGTGGAAATTCATTTTAAGACTTCCAAGCTATCCATAAGGCACTAGAGCAAAAACAGTAGGAGACAGCGAGAAGTGTTTTGAATTGATTCTTCGTTACAATAATAGATTTCATCTGCAACCTGATCTCTACTAAAACTGGAAGTGATGCAAATTTACTGCTATTTCCGGTATCAGTACTACTGCTACGAAAGCGAAAAATTGCTTTTTGATATGGAATTTGCGTCTCAAGAAGAAGTTTCTTTCCGAACTTCATTTCTCCATTCAAACCGAAAGTGGTGAAAATTAGGATTTCCAATTTCATCAGTGATCGGCATGGTGTAAAAAACTAATATGTATAGTGAAAAGTAGCTTTTGATGTGTGATTTCACTTTCGCAAGAATAGAGTTCATCTCAACTCTTATCCTTCTATTAAAACTGGAAATAGTAAAAAAAAATTGAGCAACTTTTGGTTTGAATATTAATTTGTATGTATTCTACTGTGGTTTCACAGTGTGAAACGAAATTCACTTCTTTGAAAAGATATTCATATTTTTTATTTTCCAGGTGTTGGAATGGGAGCGTTCGGTGTTTACAACTACTACCAGAAGGATGGAGATAACAAAAGATACAAGATGGTTTATACAGGTAAGTCAACAAATAATAATAATTATAATACAAAAATTAAAATTTCTTATATTTTAAATGTTCTGAAGTTACCATTTTTGTATCTCGTTGTGTTAGTTGTAATTTTGTTGCACTCTTTTCCAGTTGGCTAGTCCAATTTAAGTTGTAATTTGAGTTTGTAGAGTTCGTTAGGACAGTAGTTTATCTCTTCAGATAATTTGTTCAACTAATTTTCAATTGAAACTTTTCACTGCCTTAGCTTTTTAGGTTCTTATGAGATTAGAAGCGAAAACAATAAAATATGGATTTAAAATTATTAAGGAAATTCAAAAATTGGCTAAAGTAGGTAATTGTGGTGAATTAGGATATATAAGAGCAATAAATTTACTAATTTAGAAAAGTGCTTACAAATATTAATAATAATAATAATAATAATGAAGTAGTTTAAACCAAACACACTACACCATTACCAGACATATTTAGGAAGATCAGTGTTATCATGACTAACTTCCATTATTATATGATTCTCAAGATAAAAAAGTGCATACTCCTACTACTCCCATTATTTATGGCCTCC
Organism: Thermobia domestica; assembly: GCF_964235325.1. Classification (NCBI taxonomy): domain Eukaryota; kingdom Metazoa; phylum Arthropoda; class Insecta; order Zygentoma; family Lepismatidae; genus Thermobia; species Thermobia domestica. The sequence goes on from NC_137456.1 coordinate 93,427,631, forward strand.
CGAAAGTTAGTAAGGAGTAGGGAAAACATTAAGGCCAATTATCTGAAAACTAAACAACCTTCTACATAACGAACTGATACCGAAACAGACTAGTCAGAATACATAGGTTTCCAATATGTTTTAGAAATTTAGAAGTAAAAGCGGAAACTTGTTCATTACTTTCGGTCGAAGACATAAAAGTTATATCCATAGGCATGTGGACATATACACTTCAATACCTATTGGATCACTCCCTGCCAGTTATGTAGTAGAAATAGTAATTGTATCATCGTGTTATGTTTGTGAAAAAAATTGGCCCACATGAATTGTATTGTATTTTTGAATTTGTCGTTCCAGCTTCTGTCCTTTAGGCTAAGGGAAAGTATGAGAAATGAATGGTGATAATAAAAGGTGTGTAAATGACAATACCTAATATTCATGCTCTAAGTGAAATTTTTATCTGCGACAGGCAGGTCTTGACGATTCCCGACCTAATGTTTTAGGCCGCTCGACCATGTCTACTGGATAATTAGCTCATATGTTTATTGATCAAACTAACTACAAATCCAGAATTACAAAATTTGACTATTTTGGGGCGATCTGTCCATGCATGCTCTCTACTTAGTTATGTAATGGGAGTTATATTAAAACAAAGAAATAAATAAAAGTGTTGCATAGAGTTATCAATACTTGCATTAGAATTTAAACATATGGGCTGGAATGGTTGGGAAAATATAGCAGAAAATTAGTACATGTAGAATCAAATAATGTGGAAGCAGGCGGTTCTCATACGTTTATGTGCAAATTTCAATGTTAATTACTCAACTCCTTGCAAAATATTCCATATTGAATCTTCTACAATACTCTGGAGCCCTCATCGGTGGTCTAGTGGCTAGTGCTCTCACCTTTGATATATATATGTGTGGTCACGGGTGTGGTTCCCAATGGGAGAGCATTGAAATTTGAACACATTACAATGGTTTAAATCCCACCTAAACTATAGGTTCATATCTAATGTAGCCTGGGTGCTGAAAAGGAACGTTAAATTTCAACAAACATACAGTACTTTGGAATTTTCCAGAACTTTCTAGAATCTTCTAGGAAAACCAGAAACTCCCAGAATCTTGTAAAACATGGTAGAATATTCTGGAACTATCCACAACATTCTAGAGCCTTCCTGAAAAACCACTACAGCTACCTTACTTGAAACATACATTATTTTAGCGACTGTTGTGCTACAATGCAAAAACTAAAAGGTCTCCGTCTATTTATGCCATCACGATGAAGAGTTCGGCTTCACTGCTTGTTGCGCATCCATTTCTTTGGCAGATCTTGTATCAGATTTGGTGAATCCTTCAAGCAGCTGATTCAAAAGTTAGCCTTCAACAACCAATCGAAGACTAAATTAGATCAATGGCTAAAATGCTCATTTATTTTCTGTGCGACTGAGGAAAGTTTTTCTTAACTAAATAATATAATAGATCTTACAGTATCAATATATTGCTTCCAGCGTAAATATTTTGGAAATCAGCCGCTGCTTTCATCCTCAGTCGTGCCAAGTACAAAAAACGATGAATATACAGTAGTAAACTCATATATTTATGGGTACATAATTAGCATGAAGTAAAACGTAAATTGTGATACATTGAACAACTTACAATCCTACCACTCAGCTGTACTGAAAAAAAAAAATCACAATTACTCAATAATCGAAATACAACTTGTAGCTTATCCACTACCAAACCATCACTGTACAAAATATTATCCATGTAGATTTGTACCACTTTATAACCCTATGGCTGACTACTATGACCAATTGCTCCACTATTACGCTTTTGGGCTTATATATAATGTGAATTAGAAAGTTGATATCTAAGCGTTTCCGGATATCACAAATCAGATTCGAGAGTTGAATTGTGTGGAAATGCTGTATAACAAACTTTGTAAAAACATGGTTTGAACTTGGAAATACAGACACTGATCAATTTATACTGTACTATGACGGATTTGTATTTGAAAGGGGTCAAATTTAGATTTTTGATGCTATTTCAGGGGACACTATATCATTCCCCTGACATTTTAGTTCTTATCTATATTTGATCAATACATAAATGAGACAGTTCTTACCACAATCAACACGGATTACATGGTCTGAACGAATTGACATGTTATGACCCCACTTTATTAGCCGTTTCTCTTGCATAATTTTTCTTCGTCAAAACAAATTATCAGGCTGAGTAATTTATGAACTGACCAAAATGTTTGTACAAATTGTTTAAAATAGTAATACAAATTATTTGTCTTTGAAAATAACACTGTACTTAAAATATGAAGGGCAAATGGAGACTCCATTGCCGTCTGTGACCTTGCCAACACAGTCCATGGCAATCACTTTCACACAAAAATGTTAAGTTCGACCAGATTAAAAGCCACTACATACTTTGTGTGTAAGTATGAGGATTATTCTTTTAAGCCTATTAGACATGATCGTATATTGTACCAAAGATTCCATCGAACTAAAGATTGAACGTGCACTATGCCGAGTTGTATGCAGTTTACGAGTTATATACATTTGATGCATCTATTCTAAAAATAAAACATCCTATTTTCATACAAGTTGCTTTAAACAGGACAAGTTGAAAGCACTATGCGATAATCAGTACAAATATCATCCGTATCACGTTCGGATGAAAGTATCGTTGAATTTCATTCATCACTTAATGTTCATTTTCATCATCATCGTCAGTAAAGGTATTCTGCCAAATACTGGTAGGTCAGAAGTTTTGCACCATAATCCTCACCATAAGTTTTGCACCATAGTCGCGACGTAGCAAGTTTTCGTTTCGTTTTAGTACTGTTCATCAATTATTATAGTCTTCTTCCACTCTCCTACCTCGTTTTCGTGAAACTGTGCGTTCTACTACGATTCTCATGATACAGTTCCTTCTTAGCCAATGTCTCAACCAGTTTGTCTTCCTCTTTCTAATTAAAGAGTGTACATAGAAATCTGCAGGGAAAACTCAAATAACGTTGTGACCATTATACTGTACGTACAAAAAGTTTTGGATGATGAGGAGGAAAGTTTAAAGTTTTGTTCTGGCCATTGATGCTTGTACGTGACTCAAGATGGCTTTCATACAGGTGCTGTGGTTTGCGGAGTTCGAATCTTGCTTTTGGGTGGGGAGAAATTTCCAAACAACGTATAGAAAACCACTCCCTACACAGACAAATATCAAGAAATAGCATGAAAATTTCAAGGCTATGTGGAGTGTGTTAGATTTGCCATGCAGTGGAAGGCCACAACGAGTGACGTTGTGATCCAAATAGTGCAGGAGAGCGTAGAACAGAGTCAATGAAATCGTTTAAACAAAGGTATTGGAACTTAGAATGTTAAGATCAACGTGAAAGTTTGTACGCAAGAAGGTAGAGTTCCGGCCCTACAAGTTAATATTTATGTACGGTCTGATAGGCGAAGACCGATATGATAGAATTTTTTGAAGCAATGTTTACCCGTTTACAAGATGATGGCGATCTGTCTCGATTTATTAGGCGAGGCCACGGTTTTGGAAAGGGTGAATAAGCACAAGTACCGAATTTGAGGGTTGAAAAATCCACTTGAGTTTGATTGATTGAACTATATTCCTGGAGCGCCCCTTTCGCCACCAAGGCTATATGAGACGTGAACCTCCAGCTTAAAGTGGGATCCGAGACATATGAGTTTTAGGTGCATATGCGGGATAGTCTTGAAGTCAATGTGTGGTGCGTGGTTTGATTGAACTATATGATTAATATTACCTTCGAGGAAGACACAGTAAGTGGCGCAGCTATCTGAACATGTTACGGACATTCCATGTGCCAAAACATAAGAGATTGGCATCATCAATGAGGTCTACATAGAACAAGTTGGGGCACCGCCGCATTTTACCTTTGGGATTCGTAAGTTTCTTAACGAACAATTTCAGGAGAGATGGATTAGCTGAAGAGGACTCATACTTTTTTCTCCAAGATTACTAGATTTGTAACCTTGCGATTACAGGCTGTTGGGACACGTAAAGACTGAGATGTGTATACACAGATTCCAGCTAATCTGCACTATATTTCGGAGAACATTGTCAACACACAGTTCTCGGTTTCAGAAAAAGACTGCAACAGTGTCGGTACGGAATGATGCACAATTAAAGGTTGGCGCTGAACCTTAATGAACAGGAAAAAAAAAAAAAAAAAAACTACCGAAAATACTCTCAAAATTTTATGTAGTTTTCAAGTCACACCTAATATTGTAGTTCGAGTTAGAGGTTTAGTTTTCTGCAGGATTCTATGGACTTCCTGCACATGAAATATTGTTCTTTTCTCCCCTGGTATTCGTCTCCCAGTCGATCTGCTCACCTGCATTTAGAAAGCCTCCAGTCTTTTTGTCGCTTTCGCTTTCGCGTGGTGGTCAGGTTTCTGCTACATGAATACAACATTTCTCACAAAGCATTTTATAAGCTTTTTGTTTTTTGTTTATCAACTTTTGTGTTGAAGTCATCATCATCATAGGTATTCTGCCATTATTGTCTAATATCTTCCGCCATCCACTGGCGAGATTTCCATGTATATCATCTTCTTCTGTGCTGGGGATTGGGAACACAACAACTTCATTTGTATCGAAGAGAACCTCAAAAATCATTATTTATTATCAAATTAGATTATAAATCGACTATGTTGGGTTCAAGCACACACAATTTACATTCAAAACTTTAAATCGATATGCAATTAAGATGACAAATGAATGTATTTTTTATTATGACCAAGCTTACAGTATTATTAGATTATCCAAAGTGGCTAAAAATTTGGGTTCAAAATTAGCCCCAAATCTTTAAATGTTGAGGAATCCCTAACTAGTTTCAAGAATTATTTTGTGAATAGTTTAACTCCTTCAGGTCTTTACATGGCTGAATATGAATGCATCGTCAAGAAGGAGTGTAGGGACGGAAATAAAGTAACCTATAAAGGACTCCGAGGATGATAATACGGTTTTTACTTTACTTTGGAGCGACAATAGATAGTGAAAAAAATCAGTTTCGAGATTTCAACTAATGTACACGTTTCATATCCCGTACATACCGAAGAAGCAATTTTTCGAAATCTGACGTTGTTCGTCCTGACATACAGTCGCGTAGAGGTCATACTATTCAGTGTATCGAGATCAAATTTTAAACTTAAGGTTTTTGTATGATCCTTCAGAGGAGGGGAGAGGTTTGAAATTTCTTCCTACCCCAGAAATAAGGGTAGTGTATTGAAGGGTGAAAATGAAAAAAAAAAAAATGTAATTTACTCGAAAACAGCTTTAACGATTTTCTTTATTTGCCATAAATCAAGATTATTGTATAAGTCGTTTCTCTGGGAAAAAAACAGATGGGGGAGCTTTTGCTTAGTAATAAATTTTCTTGAGTCGATTTTCTGAAAAGTGACTCAGCGAATTTTGTTTATATTTCATAAATATCTCTTTAACAATCCACATGGAATATGGAATGAATAATTTGTCATGAAAAAATCCACAGGGTATTTGTTCTGTGTGGTGTTTTGATATAGTTTTCCGAAAGCGCCTATTATAATTTTGTTCGTAAATAATTTTTTATTTATTTATTTATTTATTTATTTATTTATTTTTTTTTTTTTTTTTTTTTTTTTTTTTTTTTTGTAATAGCTGCAGCTTGAATATGATTCAATTTAAGAAGTGAAAGCAAGAAAGTTCAGTACTGTGTCCCGTATCTTTAATTTTATGTATTTATTTCTGAAAGCATATGATTATTCTAAACATATTATTAAACGGGGTAAACGTAGAGTATGTTAAACTAAACATGATATTTATCAGATATTACGTAAGTTTTCTCCAGTTGAAAGAAGTTTATACGAATAATTTTATATTGGGCTTACACATGCGTAGATCAAGATAACTTCAGTGGTACAGCTCTTACCTCTGATGCGTGGGGTCCCTGGTTCGATTCCAGGTCAAGTAATTTTGCGGTAAGCAACATTTGTGTCTGTGGGTTCTCAGAATATTTCCATATTCTCCCACTTTCTCATTCCATCAATTCTCCCATCATCATTTACTTACTTTAATCATCGTCTCCCTTAGCTTAAAGGGCATAATCGTGGGACGAAAGATTTCATTCTCATCAAGATAGCTTTGTATCTGGTAGACCTATAAACAATTTTACAAGTATTTGTAAAACAGATAAGTATAAATCATATTTAAGTAATAAATTGTTACCTAATAATTCATTTATCTTTCTTCATTCTGTCTTTCATTTCAATATGACTGCTATTCCATAAATGCGTCATTTCAAATCTTCGTCTTGTATTGTGATATGTGACAAATCTTATTGAAACGGTAAAATATTCATTAAGAAGGAAGAAAGGATAAGTGGTGTATTATGGTCTGCCTTAAACGAATAAGTAGTATTTATTATTTTATTTTATTCTAAAAAGTGAAATAAAATAATAAATACCACTCTTTCATGGATTCATCATTTTCTTTCCCTCTGAACCTGATTGCATTATCCATTCAAGTGTACAGTCTTGTTCAAAGAATTCTGTCCACCCATGTCTTCTTTAGAAAGACTTATACTCTTACTCATATGCAGAAGTAAATGAAACAAGTATAAATTCTTTTTAACTACTAAGTATCTATGCTTTAACGTAAAATATTGAATTGCTTCACGCACAGTTGTGGAAATGCGTTCTTGTAAAGAGAGCTGGATAGCAGGAATTTTTGAACAAGAGTGTACAGTCTGATTGTTGTTCCTGTGCTGTAAGTTGCAATTGAAAATTCCTAGAAGTAAGAATAACTCGCAGCACATTAACTTTTTAAATCGCTGATTGAAATTCAGCTTTTAACTTAAACTCTTTTTTTCACTCATTCTACGTGGGTGTTTCATGAAGTAAGTTCGTTAACTTCATATGCATCATCTGGAGTACACAATGCCAACAAGAATATTAATTACATTATGTTAATGCGTAAGAACACTGATTGACATTTGTGAATTTCTAAGGTAATTTAATTGAAACCTAATTTTCAGCAGAGCATGTAATCCTTTTAATCTTCATATCTACGGACACTTGCTGCAGGCACTTTTAAAATCATGCTGAAATCAGCTGTCGAATTTTCATGTGTTAATATCTTACCTGAGAAGTTCGATTCTTCTGTTGTCGCTTGGTACTGATGTAAGGTACAAATTTTGCACCAAAATGTAGGTGTATGTGAAATCAACACAAGGTTCAGATCGATCCTTATGGATTGCAGTGAGATTTTATATTCTGACCGCTATTACCAGTATGGGGAACAAGTAGAAACCTCAAGTTGATTTGTGAACCAGTTTGGAAAGTACATACCCCCCCCCCCCCCAAAGTTCTCAGAATTTACCAGAAATTGACATTTGTTCGACTGGCATTTGCAGCTGACTTAAAGGGTTTGAGACTTAGGTTAATTTCTCAATTGAGGAGGAAACAATCGAAATTAAGGAGATTTTCATCTCCATGGTTGGAAGTGAAAACTTTTATAACAAATTATCTCAAAATAAAACTTTGGGAGTATATTCATATATTCATAACAGTCCGAATATTTTAAGTTTTTGAAAGATATTAAAGCCTTATTAAAGTATGGCTTTTTGAGAAAACCAAATTCAAAATTTTCACTTATATATATATATATATATATATATATATATATATATATATATATATATATATATATATAGATAGATAGATAGATAGATATAGATATAGATATATATATAGATATAGACATATATAGATAGATATAGATATAGATAGATATAAGAAAATTAAAAGTATTCCTTATTCAACGTCATAAAGCCTTTTAGTCAGCCACAAGTACCAATCAAACAAATGACCTACAGAATTTTTGGTAAATTTTGAGAAATGTGGGGGTTTTGTAATTTCATCAAAAGCTTGGAAACTAAGATAGAATTTGTTTGAAAATTGTGTTTATTTGACATGTCATGAATCAGGTCCAAAAAGTATGGGATCAACGCCATAGCAAGTGCTGAAAGATATTCTCTTAGGAACAGTTGGTCTTGGGGAAATGTGAATTACAACACTGATATATTTAGCGAATGCTTACTAGTCAATGCATGCTCTGTCTAGACAGTGCTCATATTGTCCTATTCATAAATTTCGACTGTTAGATATATGAGTTCTTGGCGTTAGTACATAATGACCGACGAAGGAACATAAGGATCCTTGAAATATTTCATTGTGGTGTATATATAGTCATAAGACAGTCAGCTTTCTTTTATTATTAAGTTAATAATGTGTCATTGTTCTTATTACAATCAAGTTATGTAGGATGGTGCGTAAATGTATGTCCAAACTTCAGCAGGTGATGCCTCTGAGGGCATTGAGTAGCAGTGTTTAAGTCATTCTTGATTCTCCCGTATGAGCATATTTGAATACTCTTCCATGTTAGACCTGTCTTACTAATTATAGCTGGTTCGTTTATTACAAGGACTGCCGTCATGGCTTGCTCCCTTATGGCATCCTACTCTCACGATAAAGATACGATTGGATTAAACCAATCATACCTGTTAACCTTTTATAGAAGAATAATGGGTTAATCCTATCAGACTCAATGGTCCCAATGTCCGAACCACCAGACTCTAGACTGGCCGTGGTGTCCTCCAGTTATACCTACTGGTTGAAGGAGCTTTCCTAGCGAGTAGAGACTATCAACGTAAGGACTGTTGGCGCTCACGGAATCTCCAAGTTACTGAATCTCACGGTGTGACCACAGCCCGGCATAGATGAACCGCATCCAGGAAACCCTGAATAACCCAAGACGCTTGCTCCCTGGCTCTGCCTACCTACTGGTGGTTCAAAATGTGCCCAGCCACCACCTTCCGGACCCGAGGGCTCGCATTACTCGCTTATTTAGGAGATGTCTCGAAGGCTTGTACCCTGCGGTGGAGTTCAACAGGGTGTTAACCCTCCCTACCTCATTTCACGGAAGAGGTACATCATACATTACTGGAACCAATGGCTGATGTAGAACATCTTTACCAGATAGATATTGCCATTCAGGAGGCACAATTTACTCTCCCTCGGTAGGGGTGGCAATAGTTGCCTTCTTCACATCATTCAACTCCGTTATGAAGTACGACGTACACTCGCGGGTCCAATGGTCCGTGTTAATGACTTGTTTGGGAGGCTTATAACCACTCACACTGACACTTCACCGTCCTCAGTAGGAAATTCTAACATCACTACCTCCACCTATGTTCATCACTCTAGGGCGATGTTTTACTTGTCCCCAATTGGCTTTTATTTGCATTACATTAATGATACCATTTGGTTGTACCATCTACACCGTTGCACGGCCTTTGCCGTGAACAGACATAAAAAAATTCCACTCAGCAGCGAGACCAAAGTCAGATTTGTGATGACAGAAGTTTGCTTGATTCATTTCGTTTTTGTACTGAGCAGCTGCCTTATCACTGAAATAAATCAATTTTTTGACTGATGGCAAAACCTTCTTCAGATGGTTTATGAGTTGCATGTGAAATGTATACAAAGCAATAGTGTTATGTTGTAAATGATCACTTATAATACATTGTGACTTAATAATGTACCATGTAGGATATAATAATACACAAAAGGATGTAAAATAGCTTGAGAAGTTACGCAATGATAACTTGGTGTCGCATCTTAAATTACAAACGAATAATTTACTCCAAAATCAGTCAATACTATGCAAACGGTGTCACTGAGGTTGACTTTACATTCCTTTAAATACACAGGTTGAGCTTTTGATATGTAGTGATGCTATTTGAGGGATAACAGTTTCTGTATGAGACCTTCAGTGGATTTACTGGAACTCAAAACAATGTTAAGAAGGACCTGTCTGTACTCACCCACTGTTTAAACATAGAGTTCCATTCATTTCAGTATTAAACATATCAACAATTTCTACACCAGGCAACTAGAGCACACATCCATCGTACACTCGAACCTACGTATGTCACATGTTATCAGTTCCAACAAGTCTTGGAAGTCAACATTTAGATTTGCTCCTTAACATAAGCTTGACATTTTGATGGTAAACACACACGCACTGTGTGGGTACCTGCGGACTCATCAAGGACACACCATTTGGATCTCAAAGCACAGAATTTGGAGAAACCTATTTGTATCATTCTGAGATATTGTATTTCGCGTACATCCTGATTTTCTCGTGATTTGCCGCACGCCATATTGAAAATATGTAACTGAATCCGATATTCCTAATCATACCATTGTATTTACGAAATTTGTACCAGTATGTGTGCAGAATTTTCAAAAATGGTCGTGCAACCAATTTGTGGTAAAATCTTGCGATTTTCAATGGAATGACCCCTGCTGGCTTGGACGTACCTTTTCGCACCTCCTTGCATATATCCTATGCTTTCCATCAATTGTGAAAGATGTGGAGAGGTTGAAAAAACTTACTTTTTGTTCAAACTGAAGGTCAGTGAACTAGCATGTAACGGTTTTATCGTATCATACCAATACTTTTCTCTTCCTATCAATGCTGATATTTGAAATCACGATATTTTAGTATACATTATTTCACTTTGGGAAATAAAACTGATAATTAGAATCAAATAGTTTTACTTTTTATTTTAATAATGAATACGCTCATATTTTTTTTTATTTTTATTTTTATAGTGTACCGGCCTGATGATCCAAGAGTGAAGAAGATAAAACAATAGTGTTTACACGAAGTGTAGCTGATTGATTCAGTACTTTTAACATCCTGTCATTATTTGAAGTGTAACGATTTATTTGTACATAGTAGAATATTTTGCAATAAATAATTATTAAAAGAATTCAATTATGTGCATTTAATGGATCAAAAGATAAGTATAGTTGTAGACACATTAATAATTTTAACTCAAAATACCTGTAAATTATTTGCTTCTAGAGAATCAAGTGAAGGAAGTTTAACGCTAGAAACTCTGCTTTCAATCCTTGTAACTCAATTAGCCTGAGGTGAGTCTGTTACACGTCTTCAAATAATAATATAGAATTTTAGTTTTTATCTTCAAAATTTTGAAATTAATTTATTACCTTACTTTGAAAATATTGCTTCGGTTTCGAAATATATCCAAAAGAAGTTGGGTGCCGATCCCGCTTTCGGATGCTCTATACCTTTTTTTTTTTTTTTTTTTTTTTTTTTTTTTTTAAATAGCGACACCCTCTTAGTATATACAATTTTACACGACATCAATTTACTGATGTTAATTATAAAACATATATTCTGAGCTCACTCGTGGCTAAGCGGTTAGTGTATGCGCCTTTGGCGTGGGAAACCCCGGTTCGATTTCCAGCGAGAACTTGAGTGGTTCGGATCTTGCGTTAAACTGTAGGTTCACGTCTCATATAGTCACGCTGGTGAAAGGGTAGCTAAACTCAAAATCAAATATAAAAACAAATTTTAATGTAACAAAGATGGTTTATTAGAAATGTTAATAGGGTGTTACTGAAGTGTAAGCAAACACTCTTTTCACATATATAAACTTTACGTTTACACTTTCATAATAATATTAAAAAGTTGTCTTTGAATGTACTAGTTCAATGACTCGTATTGGCGTGGCGAGCGTTACAATCTCGTGATTGACTCGGAGTGTTAAAACATCAACCGATTTGATAGCGCCAATAGAGGACATTAAAAACAGAAACATCTAGTACCATTATTAAATATTACACAGGATTATAGAAATCAACATCTTGATTACTCAGTTAATACACTGAACGTAAAAGAAGGAAGTTTAGTATTATTTTGTCTCAAGTTCTTAATTTGTTTTGTATTGTGAATTTATAGGAACAATATCCCGCGACACTCTTGATGTTACCATGCAATACTGATACTCAAGTTGGAAAGCTACTTCACGCTTTTATCTGTAGGTATAATTGTTGCAAACATACACAAACATTCTTAATCTTCTTGAACTGCTTCATTATGTGCTATTTTCAGATGTAAGACATTTCTAAAGATTTTTTTTTTTTTAACTTACCGCACACTGTCATTTTATATTTCTTCATGAACACATCGCTTCCTTATTCATAAATCTTATTATATCATTACGAACACTGAGTTCAAAATTCTCTCTTCTTATTTTACATGCCTTTGCAATATGGCAGCGTAGCCTCCTGTGGATTATATGTGAAACACAACGAAGAAATATCTGGGAGATACGTTGGAGTCACTTCAGAAAAGAGGTGTTGAATCTGTAATGGACAATTTCTTTTTTTCTTTTCTTTTTTTTTTTTGTTTGTTTGTTTGTTTGTTTCTTTCTTTCTTTCTTCACCGTGTAGAACTATTCTTCAATATAAAAATCTCAAAAAATGTTTTCTTACGAAGATTACAGAGGTTCAAACAATGCAAAAAAAAAAAAATGCTACTTAACGTCTGGACATCAGAAAGAAGCTGTTTTCGCGTGACGTCATCTTACCCTCTCTCAACTGTATTGAAAATTCAGGGAATGCTTTTATTTTGCAATCTATAACTACAAATAAGTTTAGTGGAGAGGAAGGTGGCAAAATAAGAAACTTGCTGCATATATAAAAATAAGATGTAAATAATACCTATTCTCCTAGTTTAGAGTACACTAAAAGTTATCTGTGATGTACTGATTTCAAATATTTTAGACTTATTCCAGCAGGATTATTTCGTCATTGTATTAGACCAGAAACATTAGGGGCCTTATGCAGAGTCTTTCTGACGCGTGATTAGTACCATACTAGAGTTCGACTAACATTTGTTTCCTGCAGTAGTCCGACATTTAGTATGATGCTAATCATACGTCAAAACGTCTCTGCATAAGGCGGTAGGTGTCTAACTGCTACATCAATTGAAATTAATAATAAAACACGCGCAGATTGAGAATATCGAAGTTAACATATTATTGTTACAAGTAGCTTCTATTTTTGGAACTTGGCTCCCTGTGCTTTGAAAATTTATATTGTCATCTATACATTTCTCCCACTGTTAATTGTATACATTGAAACTTTGTAGGCGTACATTTTGTAAATGTATTGAATCTCCATGCTATTATACTACGGCTACAAATATAGCACTTTAGGCTGCCGAAGGAACATCATGATCAAGAGCCATGCTTGAAATTTTTTCTTCAGACCTAACGCCAGTTCTCAAAATAATACAATTTTAATACATGGATCTATATATTTTAGATTTAAATTATATATGCACCAGACTGGTATTTCCAGTAACCATGGCTACCTTGCGCTCAGTTTTTTTCAAGCCTGAATAAGAGGTATATTAGCAAGAATTCATTATGTACTGTATAACATGTGTTATTTTGAAACTTCAACTTTTTTCTTTTCCACAGTCTCATACGAAATAATGCTCTGAGTGTGGGTCATGTTTGGTATATAGCGGCACACTTACAAAAGATTAGATCCTAAAAGTATTGGGATTTTTACGTTTTCTGAAGTTCACGAAGTAAAAAGTTCATAAAATCAAATATTTGAAGTTTTAGTTCGTAAGCTTTAGTTTTAGTTTAGGCTCCATCAGTGTAAGTTCGTTTCTCTTATATTGTTTCACTCACCGAAACAATATTACGTATATTACTCGTCATGATATACTACAAATGTTCGTACTCATTCAGTAATCAGGGAACACAGTGGATCAGTGATGGAACACTTACCTCTCGTGAGAGTAAAGGTGCCCACTTTGGAATAACATCACTCAAACTCACGCTCACATCATTTCGACCTCATGCTCACAACACCTTTTCGACATCACGTTCACTCGACCTCACGCTCATAACATCTTTTCGACATCACACTGATTCGACCTCTCTCACACAATATCATTTCGACATCACCTTTGCTCGTCCTCACGCTTACATCATTCCGACATCACGCTCACTTCGTAAGGATAACGTCGAGTGAGCGTGAGTTCCGAACGGTTGAGAGGGGTCCCTGGTTTGATCCCATAGTATGTGAATTTATGATGGACAACATCGTGTCCGTGGGTTTTCTCGCGACACAATGACCATTCCACTAAATATTTTATAATAATTCACTTTCATTAATCATCTCTCTCTCTCAGCCTACAGGACATAAATGTGGAACATGAAAGTAGAAATTTCATTTCATTCGATAATAATCAGCAAATTGAAACTAGTGTGTTTCCATTACTGTGCTGTCATATCAGTTATTTGTTGATTCAAATGTTAACTCATGTGCACTTCAGTCGATCTGCAAATTTTTACATGGAGCACTGCTTACCAAAATCTACCAATTACATCAGTTTCATGGACAAATATAAACGATTTACGAGAATGTTTCATTGGCTAAGAGAAATAATATTGATAATGTGTATAGTAGTTCGGTAATATTAATAGTACTGGAGAATTTCCAGAAAGCTCATGAACACAATTATTATCTGAAGTTTGTGCGTCCTAGCATTGAATTCCACAGAGAATTTAGATTTTTACTTGGGAAAATGTTTTCTCCTGGGTAAAATTCCTCAGGCTTCCCTTGAACGTATTCGTTATAGACTCTATGACGAACTTGCATACTAGAAATTGCATACTACAACGAAGTACTTGATTTTTTTTTAATTTTTATTTTTATTATTATTTTTTTTTTAAATGTAAGGCAACTGCAAGTGATTTGTTGAAATTTAAAGAAGTTTCCCCGGAGGGTTTTGATTTGACCAAGATACTCCAAATAAGCATGAATGGACTCAATGTCATTCTAACTTCTCTACAAACTGAAATATAGATACAGGGAAGTGAAACCAAACTTCTACAGATTGAATCCTGTGGTTTGCATGTGCTACTCGATGCTCTTTTAAGGGGACATTTAATGGTTGAATGGAACCTCAACAAATTTTTACGAAGTCTTTATTACTTATTTAGTGAATCACCAGCCCGAAGAGGAGTGTTTGTCTCACTTTGTAAGAACAGTGAAAATTCAGAGGAAATTCTGACCCCCCCCCCCAAAAAAAAAAAAAAAGAAAAAAAAAAGTGAAGTTCGATCGGTGTCAAATGCTGATTGTGTAGACAGAGTTTTAAAAATTTTGAAAATGTGAAAGGTTTCATTGAAAGTCCTGACACTAAACTTCCCAAAAATTCCACCCTGAGCAAAGTGAAATCAGGTGTTCAAGATCCGCTCATGCCTGCTAATCTTACATTTTTCAAATCTGTGGCGTTGGAGCTAGAACCATTTTTAAACTAACAATTGTTCACTGTTATTGTAAATTTATTGAAACGTTTTGTAAAAGAAGAAACTCTTTACTTTATCATAAATGCAAATAAGTTAAGGTCTGTAGATCTAAAAGTTTAAAGTAATCTAAAAGCCCCAAAGAATATATAGGTTTCGGGGTAAATCAGAGAGTTTCAAAACTTCTCAATTTGCATTCTCACAATTGCATATACATTTACACATTATTTTGAAAAGTTTAACTCATTGTTTCATTTTCTCATTTTATTGAATTCGAAGAAATGTTGAGAAGTTCCATTAAAGTATTATTTTTTCGTTTGTTTACTAAATGTTGGGGAGTGCGTCTTATTTTCTTCGAAATTAACAGAGCAATTTGTTGACATATTTTAAGAATTCATAAGTTACAGCTGCTCGCTGGGAAGAAGAGTGGCTAATTTATTATTTTTTTTTTCTTAAAGAAGTTTAACGTTAATGTGTAATTTTATTTGAAGATGTCTTATAAACTTTATTCGCTAGCTCAAATAGCAAGCAATTCTTTGATTAGCTTACACTGGTTTGCATAGTGTTACAGACAGAAAGTATCTGATCTTTCGCAGCACGCAGCTGAGTACCATTGGCCCAAACCTTTCTTTTGCTCTTACAGGCATTCATCATCAGTACACCGTTATCTTATCAAATGTCGTCAGTCAGGAAATATGATAAAAGTAATTTTGTAAGAACCCTGGATGTAGTGAATCAGTGCAGTTACGAAATATCTGACAATCACTATAAACTTCTTTGTGTGCATCGTCGGCTCTTGAAGGGTTTTAGGAGTGGAAGCGCGATTTAACCATTGGTAGAACGTATTGGTTGCGGCCCACACAAGATTCATTTTTCCTTGGGTGTGTGGTCAGGAAATGGATCGTTTTCGTAGCACAAAAGCAGAAGCGTAGTGTTGAACTTAAAACATGGATATTTTTGACTCTCTGTCAATTTGTGTGGCATCCACTTATCCATAGTTTCCTCAAATGCACTACTGTGGTCGAATAAACAATGCTGAGTTCCTCTGCAACCTCTTCTTTCATTTTCACGTATTTGCTTCAGTGACCACTTACCTTCAATTTGTCTTCACCAACAGCCACTGGATGATTTCAGGAAGTGGTCCAGGGGAGAATTTATCCTCCGGAGCTATATCTCCGATTGTCCTCAATGTGGATTCTCATGGTCTATATATCCAGGAAGTCAGAACACAAGCTTTTAAATTATATGTAATAGTAGTATAAATCATGCAGACAATATGATTTATGACCACAAACATGGGGTACGGCTGTTTCAATATAAAAATCCCAATCTTTACAACGAAACGTCCGCTCTTCCTAACGAAAGTTATTCAGTAGGACGAAATAGAAAAATAAATTAATAAATAAATTAGACATTAAGTGCTGTCATGCATTTGGTGCGTAAACTTTTTTTTCATGAATTACATGGTTAATGTTTCTTCTATGTATGTTGCTACCAGTAGAAAAGATAGAAATTTTATTAGAAATTTAATACATGTGTATAACATGTATTAGTGGAAGTCTCAAATGAGAAGCAGGAGTTTGCAATTGATGATATAATTACATTGTTAAAGGGGTTCCATACGATTTTAAACTCTAAATTTGGTGGTTCTATATAAACTAAAGATGTCTGGATTTTTTCAACAGAATTCCTAAGACGTATTATTCAGTTTGTAGAGTGTGTCTCAGGAACATGCAATAGATTTATTTGTTGACGCTGGATACTTTGGAGTAAACAATGTTTATACAACGCATAAACAGAATAAGTAGTAAAATTGCATTGTCTTTGGATATGTAAGAGAATTGCTTAGGTTTTAGTGTTTTTTTCTTAGGAACGTTGTGGAATATTGACACTGTGTATTTAATGGCGCAGTGTATGACACAAATTCAAGTATGAGCACTTTTGCAAATTAGAAAGTTTTGTTTTGAATTAAATTTGAGTATTCTTCATGGATTTAGTACAGACTGAGAATTCTGTTGCAAATCGAAACTATGTATCTCCATGAACACATCTCATTCTATCATAAACTCATTATATTATTCTGTAATTGTCTCAATAATTATGTTAAACAGTTTCCACTATGGTAGAGTAACTTCACTATGGCCTACTAACTACATAATCGCACTTCAAGTGTCAGATCACAAAATTCAAATAACTTTTTTTTTAAAATGCATTACAGATTTCAAGTTTTATTTTATATATTCTGTGTGAACTAATTTCTCTTTTACTTCATTCTATGACTACGAGTGTACAATTTTCGCTCTCTTCATATTGTTACTGTTGCCACTCACTGTTTTACTTGCTTTAAAACCAAATTAGAAAATTAATATAATCACGACAATTCCAGAGCTGTTTTTAAGACAATAAAGTCCCCATCCCCCAAAAAATATTATACGAAGACGCTTGTATACGAATTTTTCCAAAGATGAAACAAGTAAATCGCTGTCTCATACCCTGAAACTGGTTTCTCCCAAATTTCATGAATACGCACACTCATGTAAGTACGTCGAAAGTAATTTTCTACGAATATTTTACACACTGAATTGTCCTAGTCAAGTATATATATCTAAATGAAAGTGCCCGAAATCTTACATCCATTAAAAGAAGATAATACTCTATTAGTTATGCGAACCATCAGAAAATAATATAATTGGAAGCCTCCCAGAAAATGGTTACTTAATTAAAAGCTGCGCGAGTCATGTTATATTTAGTTACGAACCGTCTTTGTTTGGCACAAGTTAAAACCTTAAGTAATATACATTATTCTTCAGTAATATACATTATCACCGTTCTTTTCAGCTTCATATTTTGCTAATTCTAATAAAGGACACTTGTAAGCTTGTGTACTTTGTAAAACGAATCCCTGGTTACCACATACAAAACATATTAACCTCGTAATAGAATATTATACTTCTTGTAATAATGATGAACTAAGACAGGGTAGTGCTATGCTATATTTTTAATAGTTTTGAGGAAAATGATAATAGAAATTTCTGATATTAAATACCGGTATTGTAGATTAGGCAATCTAAGTACAGTAATTATTACGTATTTCTATGATCTACAGTATTGCGGTTACAGTGAACTGTACAAAATCAGGGAAAGTCGCACCGTTTTTTATAATTTTTATTGAAAACTAGCAGATGAATGAAGTACTACCCCGTTTTGCCCAGTAAAATTCTAAATACCCTCTAAATTTATTCAGAAAATACTATAATTATTAAGCTCGTAAGAGAGTAAACTGGCACCAAGAAATGCAACAACTATAATTTTTTAGGGTTCTGAGAATCAATGTTATCGAAAAACTGGATGTATATAATGATTGTATATTGATACATCTATTCTTACGCTGCATCCAGCAGTCGGTGTGTTCACGTGAAATTGTAAATAACTGTATTTTTCTGATAGTTACCAGTCTGCACTAAATCCTTGATGTAACAGACTAATTGGGGCCGAAACGGTGTCCGTAAAATCGAAAATTACTTAAATCTCAAATTGGGTTTTCAACTCCTTACAGCTAGGCATTAGAAGGGTGATAAAATATCTCAAGCTACAGTTGATTTCCTGTTGAATGTTGTTTTTTAATAATGACTGCTGCCATCACCACACCTTTTAAAATCTGATCCAAATTTTTGCCTCAACACTTTCTTTTCTCTCTATTACATTAGTAAAAGTCTGTCGGTTAAATTCGAAGACCGATAATCGATGATTTACTGTATAAGATAGTAGCATAGCACTATCTTGCCTTAAAGCTACCGTAACGTTATGATATTGAGGAAAAATTTCATATATAAAATATTGTATTGTAATATCAGCTTCAATTGATATCTAAGTTTATTACTGTTCTTTAGTTGGTTAAATATGTCATAAAAATACTCTGATTAATTAGAACTGCTTTTTTTACGTTTAATAGTTCAGTTACATTTTAAATTACTGACTAAATACTATAATAATTATTATGCAGTAACAGAAATTGATTTAGAGTTACTTACACCGTCAGTCCTTTAATTTGGCAACAAAACATTGTCGAAGGTACTGCGTATTATATAAATATACAAATATTCCCTTGTCTTTTTCAAACAATTCAATCAATCTTTGGGACGTTATTTGATTTATTTGGAAGACTCACGCTTAACAACACCAATAATAATAACTGAAGATTTAAGTATATATATATAGAGTTTTATATATTTACGAATTAGAGTCTCTCATTGCATCTCTTTCATAATTCACCAAGTACAAGGGCTCTCTCTTTGGAAGCTCTTGAACCATGTCATTATTATCGCAACTGTTCCCAGTATCATCATCATTTCCATCTACTTCGAACCCCATTTCTTCAAGATCTGATGATGTTAAATTTGCATTGAGGAAAACCAAGTCATTCACTTGATCAGGGGAGATTGCTGATCTTAGGCGTGAGAGCAAGTCATCTCCTTCCGTAAAGGCTACTTCGCGACGCACTGAAGCTGCAGGAATACACAAAAATTTCCTTGCCAATTGGGAAAGATGTGGAAACTTGGATTCATGAATTTTCCACCAGGTAGCCGGTTCCTGGGAGAGAGGAGCAACTGGTTCCCCGAAATACAAGACTACTTCAGCCATTGGATCATTACCTCCATCGTTTTGAGAGTCTTGAGCAGTGTAACCAAACATTCCTTCTAAAAGAACTTCCATTTTAGACTTCTTCGATGAAACTTCGCCGTTGCACATTTTACGTTTTCGATCTTCGTTACTGTCGTCTTCTATTGTCGACGCGGTAGGTTTGGTCATTGTATCCACTTTACTTTTTATTATATCCTGTAAGGTCTCTTGTGCTTTAATCCTTTGTTTCAAAGAAAGAAATAATAGTGCTTTATGACGTGGATCTAATGCTGACGCAAGAGCTAGTGAAGACTGTCCTAATTCCGGACTTCTAATATTGAGCGCTGTCTCCAATTCGTCTTGTATAGTCTTCTTTAATTCTTTGACAACATCGCTATCACTCGAATCAAGTTTAAGATGTCCATCTATTAAACTGAAAATTATAGGAAGAACACATGAGAGGGGTTGGAATTTATCTAAAGTCAAAGCTTCTGCTGCAGTTTTCAATTGGTCTAGCACAGGTATGACGTTTTCTAGTTTTTGCCATACATTTAAAGCTTCACATTCTTCTGGCTGATTGCTATTCTCCAATATAGTACTTCTATTATCCAGCACTTTTTGAAGAAAACTAAAACTTGTTTTCCACTTTGCAGGTGCAATATGGTGTTCGTTGTTATCTGAAGTAGATTTTTCATTACATACACGTAAATCGTCACTAAATTTCATATATAGATGAACTCTTTCCTTCAAGGTTTCAACTGCTTTACAACTAGTTTCTAAAACCTTCGATAAACTCGCACTATTTAATACGTTATTTAAACACTTATTAAAACAATGAGCAGTACACTGAACTGTAGGCCACTGTAAATCACTAATGCACTTCTTAAGAAAGTCTGACGGAGCGTATAGCACTGCAACCAGCTGAGAATCGACAATGCTATACTCTGATAGTAGTTCACGTATCTCATTCACTAGCCAACTGCCACTATCCTCATCTTCTTTTGGTAGCAACAATGTTCCTAATACTCTTGCCACACTTTCCCATGCATCGTTGAAAAAGTGTGCTGTAACAGTCAGGTACTGCCTATGAGCGCGATGACATTTATCGACGGACGACCCAAACCATACTTCTAGAGACAAGGAACACGGTTTGTTTTGTAGTTCGTGTTTTAATTTTACTTTTAGTGTCTGACACAGGCGAACAGCGGCAGCCTGAACTTCCTGTTGCCCTGGCAATTGGCAACTGGAATCTAAAAGATGCACAAACCACCGAAAACCTTTCCCGTTCACAATATCTAAAGGCAAGAAATCGGTTGCACACATAATAGCTAATTCTTTTGTAACTTTTCTCGAACCCATTCCTAACCGAAGCATATCAGTAGGTGATTCAATGGAGGAAGCATCCTGCACATGTTGACCGTCTAAATTACCGTCCTGAAAATAACTTGACGGAGATGGCATCTGTGGAGGATGATAAGGCAAGTTAGGCACTGACGGAACATTTGGTGGATATTGGCCTACGCGAGGCTCAGGACGAATTTTCTGTCTGTGTTTATTTTGTAAATGGTTTCTCATTCCAGACGTGCTTCCTCCTACATAGCTTAGGGTAGTTCCACACAACCTGCATACTACGCTGTTAGGTTCATGTGGATTCACAAAGAACGTCTTCCATACTTCACTGACTTTTTCCCGTTCCTTTCTTCTTCGCATAGGCGTGTGGTATATGGAAACCCAATGTGCAGGATATTGCAACTGCTGCATATCTGAAATAAATAAACAAATAAATATTACCATTATATATTTATATTTCGGATTCATGGCTCTCAAAATGAGCTACAAATCGCAACTAAAATAATGTGAAATACATATGGAATAATGTAAAATAACGGTTTTTGTGGTTAACAAAATTAAGACAAAAATCTAAGTTCTGTATTACAAGATTCGAAAAAAAAAAGTTTTTTTAATCTTAATTCTTATGCAAAATATTAAAAATTTTACATAACATTTTGCGATAAGCAGGCCCTCTGCCATCATGCTTTGGATGTGCAACAACTATTAAAATAATAATTAATTTCCATACCAGTAGGTCGATAGGGCTACACTAACTAACTGACCACCGCACTTGGCACTCTATTAAGTATTACGTATTTTGTTAGGTATATTTTGTTCGATTGGTCCTTTGTCGACTGAGACTTGACATTTAATTTTGCTATATTAGTCCGATGTCGAGTCATGTTTCACATGCTTTTACGGTTGATTTTGTTCGATGTCAAGGGTTAGTTGCTTGATTTTTCGTTAGTACAGTTAGTGAGCAATCTTTAAATCATGATTTTCCCCTGTTTTAATAGAAGGCGTTAATGTAGCATGTTTTTACTTTGGAAACTTATCATTGTATACGAAACGTTGTAATTTTTTAAAATTAATTTCAAGCAATTCACATAAACTCGGGAAATATAAAAGGACCGCAAAGAATTTGTAACTCTGTTTCTAGTATATGAAATTGTTATCCACATTTGGAATTAAATTTTTCTTCCCTTTCAACCAATTTCATTTATTGTTGAAATATCATTTGCTTGCAATTGGCTATTGACTTAATTTCAGACTGTAACGTACACAATAATTTACATAATACAATTTAGTATATAATTTATTTGTAATATAAATGCGCTAAAATTTGACCTTTGAGGAACACCTGGAAGCATATTTCAGAAAGACCACTAACTTGGTGGACGATCCTAAGAGAAATGTCTGTCTTTGAATATCAGCGGATTAATATTGTTATATTCTGCTTCTCTCTTACTACATGCACATTTTTTCATCTATGTTTATGATGAGTTATAATGTATTTAAGGAATATAGCACAGATTGAGCTATATTATACATTGTATCCGTAAAGTTGCGCAACCCAAAGTTTGATTGCGTATATCCTTTGAACCAAGAACGAAAAAGACAAGAGACTTAAAACAAATGTAAGCGTGCTCTTAGATATTTTCAAGATCATGACCAATGTTGGAATTTGTAACGTTTTTGTGTAGTAACGAAAGAAGGTACCGAAAGTGTAAAATAAAAAATGTACAAAATCAATAAAATCAATATCCATTGGTGCGAAAATGGCAAAAGTTGATGCAGTGTTGCCATGTAAAATAACTAATGCAAATCCGTAAAATTGATTTTTTTTTTTTTTTTTTTTTTTTTTTTTTTTTTTTTTTTTTACAGAAACACGGTTCTTGCCAACAATGTTGTCCTAAAATTACTGCAATTGGTGTGTTTTAGGTTAATTAACGATAAGCAATGGGAATTTGCCATAATTGATAACGAGTTTTTATGCAAAAATTTGCGATAAAAATTACCTGCAGCTCGCAACCCTTCCAACAAAACAGAAATGTGAAGGGAATTTTTTGGTGACCACATCATCCCCCTCCCGTTCTCCAGACTTAACATCACCTGACTTTTTCTTATGGGGTTACCTAAAAAAATATGGTGTACAAGAATAACTCCAGGACCATTGAGGGATTGAAGACGAACATTGAAACAGAAATTCAATCAAACACGAGGAACACACTTATATGTGTCTCAAGAAACATGGTGGAGCGTGTAAATTTGAGTTTACAAGAACGCCGGCAGCCACTTCGAGCTTTTGCTCGTGCTTTCCACGAGGATTCCAGGATTGCCAGCTGTAGGTGAGTAATTTTTTTATCGCAACTTTTTGCATAAAAACTAAAGTTATCAATTATGTGCAAATTCTCATTGCTTATCATTAATTAACCTAAAACACAGCCGTTGACGTAATTTTAAGACAACACTATTGGCAGAAGTCGCGTTTCTGTAATAAAAAAAATCCATTTTACGGACTTGTATTAAATAGTCTTTTTACATGGCAACACTGCATCGACTTTTGTCACATTTTCGCACCAATGGATAAATGTTGATGCATACTGCATATATACACAGGGATTCACCCATAAGGAGATTAGCTTTCTGCAACTGAATATTGATTTTCTAAATTTTATACTTTTTTTTTTTTTTTTTTTTTTTAATTTTACACTTTACGTACTTTCTTTGGTTACTACACAAAAACGTTGCAAAATTCCAACATCTGTCATGATCTCGAAAATATCTTCATAGAACACGTTTACATTTGTTTCAAGTCTCTTGTTTTTATCGTTCTTGGTTCAAAAGATATATGCAATCAAACTTTGGGTTGCGCAACTTTATGGACACACTGTATATAATGTATCGTATTCTTGAAAATCAGAAACATACACTTCCTGATAATTTTAGCACTTCTTTAGAATTGTGTGGTTGATTTAAATTATCAGGTGGCTCATAAGTAGTAAACTAGAGTTTGAATCACTATAATCTCTAGCGGATGAGCATTTTCTGGCAGATTTAACTTGTAACATGTAACAAAAGTGTCATATTACAATGTTCTAAAGTATTTTTTCTCTGATAAATTAAACTTCTGAAATGGCGACTAGTAGGATCCCTCTGGAGCAAACAATTAGATGCGTACTCTGCAACGGGCAGCATGCAAGAAGTTCATCGCTGTATGCGTCTTGAGTATGGACCGGATGCACTAAAGCCGCCTACTGTATGCTGAAGAGTAGCTCACGAAGTTGGAAGAGGACCTACAATTGGAACAGTGTGTGATGTGGACTGATGAAGCCAAATTTCACCTGTCCAGTAGTGTAAACAGTCATAATTATGTTTATTGGCGTGAATCGAATCCAAATGTAGTAGTCGAATATGATGACAAAAGTCCCGGGGCCATGGTCTGGGGAAGCTGTACTAAAATGTCATTGGCCTTTCTTCTTTGAAAATGGCGTCAGTGGTGAGAATTACCTGGAGCTCATTAGGAACACTGTTCACCCTTTACTTCAACAAATAGACCACTTTGATCAGTTGTAATGGCATCAGGATGGAGTTCACTCTCATTATGCCACAACAGTATGAAACTGACTGAATCAGGCATTCCTCGTACGTTGAGTCGGGCGTCACATGCCATTTGAATGAAAGGCTTACTCTACTAACCTCACCGCACCAGACTATTTTCTGTGAGAGTACTTCAAGGATAAAATTTATTCTCGCAACATCAACACCCTACGGGACCTGAAGGATATGATTACTGAGGAATGTATAGCTGTTTTCCATGAACTGTGTGTAAAATCATGTCAAATTGTGTCTTTGCGATCACAGGCCTGTATTGCCGCTGGCATGCAAGTTGATCATATAATGTAAAACATATTAAAGAATATTTGTGTTACAAAATAAACCATCTGTATTATTTTCATGCCGACTCTGCTAAAGTTACAGCGCATCTATTACTTATGTGCCACCCTGTTTATTAGCCTACCAAAGCAGAATAAAGTACACACACACACATATATTATATATATATATATATATATATATATATATATATATATATATATATATATATATATATACAGGGTGTTAATGAACTATACCGACCAACTTTAAGAGGTGATTCGTCACATCAGAATAAGAGAAAAAGTTCATATGAACCTATGACGAAAAGTGCATAGTTTCAGAGCTAGGGCTGTCCAAAATCGCGAAAAAGCCAAATTTCAAGAGGACTTATTTCGAATTCGAGAGACTGTGGATGGTGGTCCTTATCAGCGTAAAGGAATTCTCATACACAATCAAAAAATGCATATTTCATTAATATTCAATGGGTGTACGGATTATTCCCTACAGGGTGAAATTCCCAGACATGCCATCAGGGCCGGCGCGAGGGGGGGTCGAGCCGTGCCACCGCCCAGGGCGGCACGTCTAGTGGGCGGCAAAATTTGAAAAAAGAAAAGAATACTATTAAAACATAATGCTTCGTAATAGGCCCACATGGAAAAATAAAATTGTGTTCCCTGAGAATTTAATTAAACTAACTTCACTCACATTCAGGAAATTACTCACTCAGGAAATTCAGAGCATTCCCCCTCATTTTCAATTATCAAACTACTAGCCACAGGTATCTCGTTCAAGATTTCCCTTGCAGCAGCGTAGATAAGATTTTCAGCTAGGGCGGATAAGATTGTCAAGTGTCTTTTATATTTTTTCTATTTAGCAATATTCTAACGCTCCACTCCAAGAACGCAAAAGGTACACTCCCACTTGAGACAGGCCGTTCTAGCAGCGAGTTTTTAACCAATTTACAAATTGTTCATTATCATGTCTTATCAACAATATATATATGTATATGTATATGTATCAACAATATATATATGTATACATATATATATATATATATATATATATATATATATATATATATATATATATATATATATATATATATATATATATATATATATATATATATTGTTTTTATATTTAAACAATACAAATCATGGCCGAACACATTAAAAGAACCATGGGAGGGCAAAATAAATACCACCATTACTAAGGAAAAGATGTCCAAAAAATTTTTATTCCTATTCTTAGTGAGTAAACTGAAAGTAAAATACTGTTTTTGTTGAGATCTGCAATATATTATACTATAGTGCTAGACTGTACACCAGATATTTCTGGTACAGAGCAAAGGATCATTCGTTTTGTACAAATTACATACAGTATTACAGTACAGTAATGGAGAATGGCTTATAAAAATTTGCGAACACTTTCTTTGTTTCGTACCAGTAAAAGACATCACTGGTCCAGCTAGAACTCATAGAAGTAATAATTAAACAACTAAAAGAAATGAACTTCTATGGAAGATATGAAGGGCCAAAGATATGACAATAGTTTCAATATGAAAAGCAAAAATAAATTCCCAAGCCTTCTATGTTCCTTTACTAAACTTTGTCGTTAACGATGCAGCCACAACATCTCAGTCCACCGTTTCATTTTTTTGTATAGTTAAAAAAGAAGTTTATGACTTCTTTTCTGCGTCAGTTCAACGTTGGGCCATGCTAAAGGAACATATTAGCGGGCTCAGTTTAAAACCATTCAGCACCACAAGATGGGAGAGTCGGGTTGATGCTCTGACTCCACTTAGATATCAAATAGAGGTTTATAATACTTTACTTCAAATAAGTAACGACAATATAATAGAATGATCGCCCATGATGCTCTGTGTATAGCAAACCAGCTGCGTGGCTTTACTTTCTTTACTCACTTGTTATGTGGTATGACTTTTCACTCCACATAAACGTAGTAAACAAAAGTATCCAAAGCATTGATTCTCATGTGTCTGATGCAGTAGGATTTCTTTAAAACAAATCTGAGAACTTTCAGAGGAGCAGAAATGATGCAAAGTTTCAATCTTACTTAGTTGATGCGATGGAGTTGGCATCAGCATTAGACATGGATGATCCATGGATAGGTAATACAGTGCAAGCTCGAAGTCGAAAGAAGAGATAATTTGAATAGAAGACAGAAGATGAAGCTATTGAAGATCCACAAACAAGATACAAGATCGATTTTTATTACAAACTTCTAGACGTGATTGTGTTAGATTTAAGAGAAAGGTTTTAGCAACTTAAACATCACAGCGAGTATTTCGATTTTCTTTACGATATAAGTAATCTGAACGATATGCGACCTGAACTTTTGTCTGAAAAGTGCCTGCATTTTAATACGCGAAGAATCGAAAGATATTAACCCCAGTGATTTGAAAGACGAACTGAAACTATTAACCGCTATAATTAAGCCTAAACGTTCACCAAAAGAGACTAAAATTAATTAAGAAATATGACTTCGCTCCCTATGTCAGTGTTGCAGTTATGATTTTGTTTACCTTACCAGTAACCGTGGCAAGTAGAGAAAGAAATTTTTCGAAACTTACTCTAAGCTTATTAAAAACTATCTACGTTCTTCCATATCTCAAACACGTTTAAGTGGTCTAGTGATGATATCAATGGAACATTAATTGGCTGAAACATTGGACTACGCGAATGTGATAAAAGAATTTGCTCATATCAAAGCAAGAAAAGTTTTTTCAATTAAAGCATGTTAAACTTGTGTATTTCTATTGTTTTAATACATTATAAGTCTTAAGCTAATTACTTACTTTTGCCGTAATATTTGATTCACTATATTATCTTTTTGCTCCATACTCTATTGGAAACACCTTTTGATATAAAATAAGCTTTAAAATTAAAATTCTTAGTCGGACTAAAGCATATATTAAAAAAAAAAAAAAAAACTGTATGCCCTGCTGTATATCACGTACAGCGAAATCGAGCCTACTGAATATTGTGTCATGTATGGAGTCGTTTAAATATTAAAGCATTCGAGAGAGGTAGTTCAATTTTTTGTTTACTTTTCCTTTTTCATTCATGTTTTTAAATATGGTATCTTACTTTTTCGTAATACCTGAACATCTTCTGTCAAAATAAGGTTTGTGGATTAAAGGGGCGGCATTTGAAAGTACCGCCCAGGGCGGCAAAACTGCTAGCGCCGGCCCTGCATGCCATCAACCGAATTTTGAGATATGCTCTGACTTTATGATTGGTTCAAAGTAGGCAAACGATAAGCATTGATAACAATGAACACGAAATCCTATAGCGCGATGTCGGAAATGTTAAGGATCGTCAGCAGCACGGTTTCTCGTACTCAGGAAAACACATGCTGAGATGTTTTATTTCACGCTTATAAGTGAAGAAAACTTGAAATATACAGTGACGAAGTACATATCATCACTTGCTAACGCAAAGAAACATGGAGCTGCCAGTTCCTAGCATTTCCGCCTTCCCTCCGAAACATTGGATGTTCATTGTTGTCACCTCCCTTCTTGAAATCAGGATATATCTGAAAACTCTATTGAAAACATATAAGAGAATTACACCCTGTAGGAAATAACCTTTACACCTATTGACAATTGATGAAATATGCACTTTTGGATTGTGTATGCCTGGCTTTCTTTACGCTGATAAGGAGCACCATCCAGTCTCTCGAATTCGAAATAGGGCATCTTGAAATTTGGTTTTTCCGCGATTTTGGACAGCCCTAGCTCTGAAACTATGCACTTTTCGCATAGGTCCATATGAACTTTTTCACTTATTTTGATGTGAAAAATCACCTCTTAAAGTTTGTCGGTATAGTTCATTAACACCCTGTATATATATAAAGTTCATAAAACCCTGGTGCCAGGTCTCTATGGCGACTGGAAATATGAGTCTGGCTCATTGATAATTTAAGGATAAAATATTTAAGCCTATGTATTATATTGGATTTGTATTATGGTGTCTAGTATTGAATTGAGTTGAATTTGTGTGCCTTTCAACAGCGAGGCTATTTGAGACTAGACCTACTGATGAACGTGGAACCCGAACCACATGATCTCCGCCGGGAATCGAACCCGGGTCTCTCACGCCAAAGGCGCGTCCGCTAACCGCTTAGCCACGAGGGAGCTCGTGCCCATATTGAGAAATGGCTCCTAGGTGTGAAGAAAATTTTTAAGGCAGTCTATAATATATTAAGATTAATCAAATTCTCTGAAATTATTAATTCTCTGAATTAATTAATCCCATAATCTTGCTTTCTCTGAAAAGATATGTTCTAATTCAACGATAATTTCTAGTCTGTTGTGTAATTCAGTGTATTCCCATCTATTTGTCGTGATGTTTTTCCATTTGTGGATTTTTAGCATCGTTCGGTATTTCGCTTATTTCAGTATCGATCGGTATGACGTTAGTTTTTTTTTCGGTATCATTTGTATTTGATACTTTGCGGTACCGAAACATACCAGAACCTTATATTTAAATCTGAACATACAAAACTGGTGTAATTCAAAGAAGCAAAATTACTGTTTGTGTTACAACAATTTTATAAGGCTGAAACTCTTACTCAAGACAAACATGGTTAAATTAAAATATTAATAAAACGTATCGATGTATACTTATTATTGTGCGTGTGCAAAGATAAATCAACTACGAACTGGGAAACAATCATTTTGATAGTGGTAAATAATAATAATAATAATAATAATAATAATAATAATAATAATAATAATAATAATAATAATACTGCATTTCAATTCTAATAGATTTACTAGAGTGCCGCTGTGGCTTCGTGGTAGAGCGTTCACCTCTGGTGCATGGGGTCTTTGGTTCGATCCCAGCTCGCGCCAAGTGAGCTTTGTGATGGACAAACATGTGCGTAGGTTTTCTCGGCGTCCTCCTGTTTCCTCACACTTTCTTCATTCCACCATTTCATTCATTTCTCATCACCTTCGGCATAACGTGCGACTTAAAACGAAGACTTCAATCTTTTATTTTTTTCCAGTTTCTACTAATTTAGGAAAGTGGAAAGGAATTTTGTCGCTGTATTGGGAAACATACTCAAACCAATCTCTTGTTACAACGCAATTTTTTAAAAGAAAATTTTGTCTTGGAGGAGACAGGGGGCAAAATTAAAATGTGAGAGAGCTGCACTAGGACATTGTTTGCTTAAAGATGTGCCCCCTCAGCAGTGTGCCTAGAAGAAACAATTCGTTAGTTTCGTTCGCTTAGTTTTTTTTTTTTTTTTTTTTTTTTTTTTCAAAAGTAATTTGAAAGCAAGGAATATTTCATGGTTTCAAAAAGTCCTCCGAACACTGGGAGATCCGATTACACTGCTTACAGTGCATAACCGTCCCTTTTTTTAATTTATTTTTTTATTTTTTTATGTTCACTAATGAGCATAAGTTAACTTCAAATTTAAAGAAAAGTCAACTGGCATTTTACTAATTTTAAAGACTTGATAATTCACCGGAAAACAAACTCAATATGAGAGCATAATTCTATACCCAGTTCTGCAAAGATAAAGCTAGATAGAGCTGGTTCCAATTGTATTATGGAAAACAAGTTTCCATTAGCGATCTCAATATCACAATTTTAAACATGCTTAACGAATCCAAACAACTCTTGTGTCACAAGTAACCGTTAGAAACTGCTTTCAATACATTTTTTTCTCTCTCTTTAAAATCGAAGTGGGGAAGACGACAGAGGGGTAAAGGAACGAAGCCAGCACTTGTGAAGACATCATTTGTATTCCTGCCGAACCGCAAAGGATCATTTCAGAACGTGACCTTCTCCGTGCCGGTTTCACGCTCAGCAGCAAACCGGTTTCGTTCACCCTTCTTAACTTTGGTTCTTCCTCTGGCTTACAAGAAAGAGAGTTCCAACATCTAGATTACTAATGCTTGCATATAAGGCTTCCTTATATAATATTGCAGGTTTTGCTCATGGTTACATTTTATTGAAATAACATGAAATCTTTTGTTTACCGTCCTACAGTATTCTCTGTGGGCTGAGAAGAGATGAATGGCAGGTGCAAATGAAGCATTACGCAAGAATCGGTGGAATGAAGAAAGAGCGAGGAAATTAAAGAATTCTGAGAAGAGAAAACAACTTATCGATACAATGCTGCTCACCACAAATTCACGATCTCGGACCTCGTTGGCTTCATTGGTTTTTACGTCCTGTCAGCAGTGAGGCTATATAGCCTACAATAAGACTTATAGTTTAAAGTGGGATCTGAATTAATGCTATTGAAATTCGAACAATTCATTTTTTGAGTGGCCCCGCGTAGCCTTCGGTGCGAGCGGTCCCGGGTTCGATTCCCCGTGGAGACACTCGGTCGAAAAAGTGTAAAAAGCTTTTTCAGGGCAGCCATCTTGAATGAGGCTTTCCTCATTCACACCAGGCAAATGCCGGGCTGGTACCTACTTATAGGTCCCAGGCCGCTTCCTTCCTTCTCCAATCTTATCTTCGTTCCCTTTCCCCCGATAGTGTGCTCGCCGAGGGACGTCATTCCTCGTACGTGTCGTACGGCCATAGATGCCGAAAGGCCAGAAATCTAAATCCTTTAGTTTGATGTGCCATGGTTGTAGGCTAAGTGAAATCAATAGAGAGCTGTTTGTATGACAAAATAGAGAAAGACGCAAGAATCTTAAGAGGCCTCCTCCCGGCGAAATTAAAATACCGCAAATTTTACAGTAATTATGTGATATCTTCAAATAGATACAAAATAATTGAAATGTGGAACAAGAGCGCCCTAGACAATATTATTTTGCGTGAGGTACCGTTATCACAAGTCACCTAGTGGCTTTCCGTTTTCTGCCGTTTAGAAACGCGAAAATAAATGCCGATTTTCAAAATGACTCGAAATCGAAAGCAGATAAGTGAGTCGTGATAACGGTATCTCATGTAAAATGATATTGTCTAGGGCGCTCTTGTTCCACATTTCGATTATATTTTATCTATTTGAAGATATTACATAATTACTGTAAAGTTAGCGGTATTTTAATTTCGCCGGGATGAGGCCTCTTAAGAAAATCCATAATGCAGTTTACTACAACTCGTGTGGCCCTAAATCAAACCAGCGACCCTTCTTACGAAAGACAAGACGACCACTCTAATCATTACCCCTACCCCTCCTCAAAGTCTACGAAATTCGTTAGTTCACAGCTCGGGATTTTTCTATTATTATTATTATTATTATTATTATTATTATTATTATTATTATTATTATTATTATTATTATTTTGCAATACTATGTGATTCCATTCTAGGATAATACAAAGTGTGCTCTGCGAGAATTAAACATGGGGCAGATTATGAAATAAAAATGGAATCTTAAATGTATGAATGAAAATGGCAGTTTCCTTTAGTTTCAAAAGAACATAAAAATGCACGTAAATGGTCATTAAATAATTGGTAATAGGAAAAAGTGGTGTAAGCTGTAAAAAATCGACTTTTTTTTTTTTTTTTCTTAAAAGCCCTCAATCTTAGACTCAATCAGCTTCGAGCTCAATAGACGAGTGTGACTCCTAAGCATCAGTGTTGGGAAGTAACGTAACGCAAGTAACGCGTTACTTGTAACGCGTTACTTTTTAAGTAACGTTTCCCAGTAACGCGTTACATTTTTTCCAAAGTAACTGTAACGGTAACGCGTTACAAATTTTTAAGTAACGTACCTAGTTTGCGTTACTTTTTTCGCGTTACATTTCGGATGAGTAATTACAATATATGTATATTTCTTTTTCGGAAACAAATGTTTCTTTCCTGTAAGTGAATTTCTCAGAATGAAACAATCGAGCATGAACTACGTATGTCAGTGACCGACAGTCACCGACACACAGAGAAACAGATAAATTTGTAGTGCCACTTGCTGTTTTTTGAAGATGAGGACAGCCTTTGGGAAATCACCTGTACTGATTGCGAGCACCTGGAAGATTTTGTCGTAGATTTTGGCAGCTCCAACTCAAAGCATTCAGTGAGTGAACTAGGAATGCAATGATACCGGTAGTTTATTTTACTTTAATTGGTGTTGTTTTTATAAAGATGGAGAACGAAAATATTTTACTGGTCGAACATTTGAAAGAATACTTTTTTTCTTAAGAGCTGAGAATTATGGTGGACAGATTTTAAAAGTAAAGTGTCTGAAGTGCCCCGGCGGAAAATATTTATCAACAACTAGGGTGCCATAATTAACGATTTACAGTAAGGGGTTAATATGAATAAACTGTTTTGATGAACATACCTACTTTATTACTAGACAATAGTTTGCTGATGATATGTAATATTGGAGTTCTTTCAGATCAGTTTGCTTATCCTAGAGTCCCGTTGATTATAGAGTAGTGTAATGTTTCTCTATATTCTTTATTTTTAATTTTACATAACAACATTATTATTATTATATAATTAGTTTAGCAGAATAATTATAAGCAACCATTTTTTCTGACGCATAGGGATGAGCACGAGTCAAGCTAAAATTCGACTCGACTCGAATTCAAGTCGAGTTTCGAGTCAAGTCAAGGGTAATATCCTCGAGTCGAATTCCGAGCCGATTCAGTTTTTTGCGTCGAGTTTGATAAATGGCTCGTTTGTTTTAAGTCGTCTTGAAATCATGGCCTGATTACACTGGAAAACGAAAGCCATGAGAAATGTAAGCTAAACAGTAATATGGAATACTTTCAGTGTTGCTCACGAGATGGGACACTACTTGCATCTCGTCTCGTCTCGATGACGAGACCACAAGAGATTTTTTAATAACAAGTTCAGCTCGGCTCGGCTCAACTGAGAAGATGGCTCGAGCTGGCTCGGCTTGGTAGGGATGAGCCATTTGTTCGGTTCGGCTCAATGAGCCGAGGGCTCTAGCCGAGTCGGTTGGGTGAGCTGTTGGCTCGGCTTACTTCTCGGTTGTGGTCGATAGTGAATGAACTGTGAGCCGAGCTGCTCGAGTCGTTGACAATCAGTGTGCGAATTGAAAAATTTTCCCAGGGGGGGGGGATGAATTTCACCCAGTCCTCTCTCTCTCTCTCTCTCACACACACACACACACACACACACATATATATATATATATATATATATATATATATATATATATATATATATATATATATATATATATATATATATATATATATATATATATACACTAACAAGTACAAAAAAATTAAGATGTGAGATCTTTCATAAATTTTCACTCAAGTAATATTTAGGTTAGCTACGCAAAGTAAGAATTGTTCCCTTTTTTATCTTATCTTTATGTCCATTTAAAAATACTCCAGAGGGGGAAAAAGTTATCCCTGCCAGGGATAAAATTTTTCTTCACCAGGGTGGGAAAGATTTTTGTCAGGGGGGAAATCCCTGGCATCCCCCCCGCCAATTCGCACCCTGTTGACAATTCTAAACCCTGGCCGAGGAGTTTTGAAAATATTTGGCCAGTGCCCTATAACTTTTAACAGTGTTCGGCTCGAGCCCGAATACTCAACCTAGACCCTCAACCCAAATTCAGAAGCTCGTGAACAATGTCCTTGACTCCTAGACTTCACGACTACCGAGGTTGGCAATCAACTATCTTTTTAGTATTCAAATACAAACCGCCTACCTTGCTTTTTATATACAGTGTTATTATTATTATTATTATTATTATTATTATTATTATTATTATTATTATTATTATTAATAATAATAATAATAATAATAATAATAATAATAATAATAATAATAATAATAATAATAGCGGTAGAAACGGAAAATTGAAGTCATAATTTTTTTCACATTTTTTAAGTTTCGGACCTAAAAGTAACGCGTTAGTAACGCGTTACTTTCGAAGTAAAGTAACAGTTACTTTTGGGGGGCAAGTAACGCGTTACATTTTTACAAGTAACTTACCCAACACTGCTAAGCATGAGCCCTTATAAAGTGGATAGCGAGCCGGAATCCGAATCCGAGAGAAAGAGCGCGAGCCTCAATGAGGATTGAGAGCCCGAGCTTGATTGAGAGTGAAGTGTTACGCATTACTAAGAATAATGAGTGCAAGCCCCATTAGGGAGTGAGCCACGATTGAAAATGGGAATCTCTGCTTTTTACATGGGGAAAAGAGGGCTATAAGCCCTCGAGGAAGCTGTAGCTAGAGGGCATTGACCCGAGCCAAGAAATTAAAACTCATCGCTGACGGAAATTCAAGTGAACGTGTCTCTTTAGGAAACAATCACTTAAAATTGCTCTACCTCAAAAGGCATGAATTGTAAGTAGTGATCACTTCGCGTTATCATCCTGAATGAAAACTTCACTTAACTAGTACTAGTGAAATATGATTAATTAACCGCGTCTATTTAAGGATTCCCAATATAGTGTACACTATTTTCTCGCACTGTTTTCTCTATAAGCCGTAACTACCCTAAAAAGTATTTTTAAGTCTTATCAGCGTTAGAACAGCTGAAAATGAAGACACTACTTTACTTTTAGACTTGCACAAAACTTTATTTTTAGCACAAACAGGTTCTGTTTAAATGGACCATAACAGCACTAACCACTTCTACTTAATTGAATGGCACGCGATGTTACCACAACAACAATGTTGACCTGTGTTTTAAGCAATATGTAACAACTAGCAGCTACTGTACTGTATTACTAGATGTACCGATACGTATATGTTATCATTTGCGTGTATAAAATGCGCTCTTAATTTTTTTATGATATTAAAAAAAAAAAAATATGCACGTTGAAATACAGTATGTTCGTGACAACCACGAAAATCCAGTGCCCATGCTTTTAGTAGAAAGACCAGAAAAGGAGTTGTTTTCGCGACGGATATTACATTTCCACCTGCACTTATGTAGAAAATCCAGACAAGACGAGTGAGAATGTTAAAACTATGACAATCTTACGCAAAGTGATGATTTGATAACTGGTCTTGCTACCGGACTCGTTTAAGCTACAACTTCTGGTCTCCTTATGTCGTCTTGAGCCTTCCAGTTCGGTTCTTGGTCTAAGCGTTTGAGAGAGTCACGATTATTTCTGTCACTTTAGCAATTCACATTTCACAGTTCCTCTTAGCTAATCTAAATGGCTACCACGCGCGTCTTTGGTCGCGGGTTCCATTCCCGGTGAGAGAATCTTGAAAAATTTGAATGCATTTCGGTCGTTCGGATTCCACCTTAAATTGTAGAGCCATGTCTCACATAATCTCGCCGCTGAAAGGGATACTAATTTCCAAACTAACCAATCAACAACTTTTGCATCTTTAACAACAGAGACTGAAAATGACTGAAAATGAAACGTTTCCTTCTATAATGCCTACACTCACAGACAAACCCTTCTTCAGAGTATGTTTCACCAATTTGCGGTGATTAGTATTGTAAAACATAACGAGGATAAACACCATTTGAGATAGCAGGCGTACATTATGTGGAACTAATTCAATTTGCAAAGGCAATGGAGTACGCGATTTTCCGACGGTCTTGTTACTTCATGCATTATTGCTACGCTGAGAAAGTGTTTCTTTGTTAATTTCGCCCTTGTGTCATTATCAATCGGTAAATCACCGAACCATATGTTTATTATGTTATCCTCCTGCATATTCCATGGTAACCATTGCACAAGTGACGAAAAATGAGTCATTGAAATTTTATGAAGAGTTCAAAAATGCGTTGTTGCAGTAGGACTGAAAACGTTTTAACAACTACAAATTTGTATATAATTTATACAAGAACACATATCAATAGAGGTCACATTCAGCAAAAGGAAGCTCAGAACCAGAGGGTCGATTTCTTTGTAATTTGGAGGGACCGTTAGTGTGTACCGTTGTCAAGCGATTGTCTAACAATATGGGTATTACTAAGGATTATAATACAAATACGGAGAACCAGGCAAACTTTAGAGGGGGAAGGTCTAGGACCCATACATTCTCCGGACCGGCGCCCGCGATCAAAACAATTAAGTGCAAAAGTAGGAATTGCTTTTCGCAAGCAGATCATGCGAAGGGTCAGGTGAAACTAGCCAGAGTTTATGGACCATGAGGAACATGGGACATCCTATTTAGAAATGTACTACGTGGAATTCATCACTTGTTAAGCTTTTCTAGCATTATTACATACTTGCTTCCTATTCGTTAAATAAATTGGCGCTTCAACCTCAAGTGCAAACGACCCAAGTTTCGATTCCCGATGGGAGCTCATGTGGTCTGGATCTCATGTAGAGTATAGTCTACGTCTTATATAACCTTAGTGCTAAAAAAGAACATTAAGGAGTCTATAGTGTACACTGGTCCTCTTGCTTTGAAGGAGATACAATGCTCTCAAGCTTCTTGGCTACCGTGCAAATTTAAGTATGTAATGTGTATGATTAAATATACATTGATAACTATAAATTTTAACAGAAAAAGTCTGCCCTCATCCCGAAGCAGATACTAAAAACTTAGTTCTGGAGCAAATTAATATTATACAAGCATTGCTTATTCATTTATTTAATATAACAAAGTTTCGGATAAACCTTTAAAGCAGGCATCAATGCAGACAATTTCAATGGTGATTAACATGGAATTTTGCCAGGCAGTCTACAGCCAGACCCAGCTAACTTTAAAGGCACCATTTCAGCAGTCACCTAGTAAAACTGAGGAGTATATAATGAAAACACTATTCGGGATGAACGGCCCCGAGGATCGAACCCGAAATATCTCAACCGCCAAGTGGGAGTGCTAACTTACTACTGTATTTTGACTCAACTGCAAGTAGTTACTTAAAATAAAAACAACATACGTAAAAGAATGTAATGTCTCTTTCAGTTGTCTGTCTTTTCCTGTTTACCAATTTCATAAGTTAAATCCATGCATTAAAAATAAATAAATAAATAAAAAGTTGTTGGTATAGGTATTGGAATGGGAAGAATGTGTACTTTTGGTTTAACTATAAATGTCACAATTTCGTCTGTTCAAAGGAAGTGAAGAGAACTGTCGCAATTCAAGCCAACTGTACATGTTTCAGCATCACTTGTCAGCTGGAAAGCTATCAAGGAAAACGCCATGGCTTTCATCATAAAACAGTTACGCGGAAACTTTGCAGAAAGAAAAAAGTATACAGACACAAAGAACCAGTGCGGTTAATAGAAATCTAATTTAAATACACGTCGTCAAAACTCACCCCGAACCATGACTATTGTGTTCTTTGAAAACAATTTTATTTGCAACAGCTATGTCACCGTTAGAAGTATGTGCGTTACCATTCGGAGAAAAAACCATAATACATACAATGAGTGTGCGAATTAGGTTCTTGATATTTGGAGAGTAAAATGAGGCTTAACAGGGCACAGAGGTCTGAAGGTGCAACAATTCAAAATAAGGCAATGATTTTCCTCCCCCGCAACACAAATACGATTATCTGACAACAGCAATAAATAAAGAAGCAAACAAACAAAAGCGGGGTGTCTCAAAAGTCCCCTGACATAGGGTAACTGTTATTATCAGAGTTACAACAAAATGTAAGAGGGGAAACCGTCTTCAAATATAATGGTTTCAATCTAAAGTGAAGGGTTTTTTTTTTAATCGGACGAGCCGTTTGGGCTGTACACTCTTTATGCGCCCAATGTTAAATGAAATTACAACGTTGGCATTTACCTGAACCCACAACTTAAGTGAATGAAGTTACTGTCTTTTACGCTAACATGTCGATGGCCAGCCCCCATTTCAAACATGCCCCCATTCACTTTATGTTATGGGCAGTGGCATATTGAAGTGGGACTTCCGAACTTAAACAGATTGAAAACATCATATTTGGAGACGGTTTCCTCTCTTACCTTTTGTTGAAACTCTGATAATAACAGAGTTACCCTATGTTGAGGGACTTTTGAGACACCCTGTATATATATTAACTAACTAATATTGTCTGAGATACACGCATATAACCTTTCCGAATGTGGCTCTTCCTTTTGGTCAATAACAAGCAAGCGCGTCTTTGCACGGGGTCCCGTGTTCGATTCCCAGTCTAAAACAAACTTTTGAAGCACTAGGTGTTCGAATTTCACCTTAAACTCTAGGTCCAAATCCTATATAGCCTTGGCGCTGAAAGAGACGCTAAATACCAATCCAAGAACAGCTACTACTTTCCGAATGTGTTTTGAGTATACGATTGAAAGTCTTACATTGTATATGTAAATGTAAGACATTTGCAAATTCATACATAACTTTCATTATACGAGAAACTGGGTTTCAAAAAAGATACATGTCTACCTGAAACAGTTTTTGGCAATAAGAGAGAAAAAAAAGCCTCGATGGCCATGATATGACTACATGCAAACTAAAATTTTGCAGGTGGAAAAACATACGGACAAGTACTTACTCGTATTTTTCTGCTTGAAAATGTATTCGACAAAAAATAATATTCATTTGAGATCTCAATTTGAATTATTGGTGTCATGTACCCTTCTGCTTGGCACCACCTTATATGCACTGGTATAACGCCGTCATGCAATCTTCATTTCGGAATAGTGTTAGCAGATTAAAATTATATAAAAGGACAAAAACCAGTGCAACTTGACAACACGTATCACCTTTTTAACCACAAAACACGGTTTGGTGGGAGAGGAACAAACATCCCCGGCATGGATGCTTCAAATTAGTTTCTTTAAGGCGATTAAAATGTGACTAAGGGGATAAAATTCCCCTCACTTTCTGGTAATTCGCATCCTGGATACAATATGCTTTTACATATACGAAGAGCAGCCAAAAAGTTCCCAGAATGTTATAGTTTTGACATTTATGATGCAATCACAATGAATCTTGCACAGTACAGTCCTTAGGTTGCCTAATTATGAATTTGACAATTATTAACACGTCATAACAGGCAGTGAACGAGTAATGTAATTAAACGAACGAGTGTGTAGCAGGCCCGTATCCACGGGGAAGGGGGGCTAGGATGAGCCGCCCCCCTCTAAGTTTTCCTGCCCCCTACAATTTTCACTGTAGGCTTGCAAATGAACTATAAAATGGTGATGAACTATAATATGGTTGGGTGGGCTCCCCTAAGTTTTACCGCCCCCTACATTTTTGGGCTGGCTACGGGCCTGGTGTGTAGTAATCAGTCGGCGCAATTTCACAGATCGAGCAACGCGCAAACAACAAGTTCATGGGTAAATTGGGGAAAATCTGACTCGGAGAGTTTGATAGCCTTAAAAAGAGTTTAGCACCACCGGATGTTTGGATCTTTCCATAGCTTCTTTTCCGTTTTGTCAACATAGAAGAGATCAAAACCAACGCCAACACCTGAACTTCGGAAAATACCAAAAGAGGCTTTCGTCGATCTTTCCAGCAATCACAGGAGCAGTGGAGCACGTACGTATGTTCTGAAGGTTGACCAAGTAAATGTGTACTTATATTGTGGTAATAGAGAATTACAACAAAATTTTGGGTACTTTCTGACTGCCCCTCGTATATTAAGTATACTAGCTGAAATGCCCGTTCTTCGCACGGGGAGAATATATTTATGAGAAACTAGCAGCGTTCACCCCGCTTCGCTGCGGTCACCCCGGAACGCAATAAACTTTGTTACTTAGATAATTTTTACTTTTTCGCTTTCAAGTGATATGATAAAAACCATAGAAGATTGCAGTAAATCTTAACATTATATCGCCTGTCATTTATGTTAACCCGCCCCGCTTCGCTGCGGTCATCCCGGTGCTGGCATATTGTAAAAGTGTCTGTAAAAATAAGCAAATCAATTAAAAAATTTTAAACAGAAGATTCAAGCTATTTTCCGCTGTATATC
Organism: Thermobia domestica; assembly: GCF_964235325.1. NCBI lineage: Eukaryota > Metazoa > Arthropoda > Insecta > Zygentoma > Lepismatidae > Thermobia > Thermobia domestica. Next base: position 93,468,456 of record NC_137456.1, read on the forward strand.
GCCTGTCATTTATGTTAACCCGCCGAGTGACACGGTCATGCGGGTTGCATATAAATACGTTTATTTTTACCTATGATGAACTAATAACAAAGGATTTGTACGTTATGCACACTTGAATGGTCAATTATCTCAAGACACTGGTAATTAAAAATTAAAGTGATATGATAAAAACCATCTAGGGTCCAAATCCTAATAACCCCCCAAAAATGAAAGAAATTGGTTCAGCCGTATTAGCGTGATGAGCGGACAAAGGATTTTGTACGTTCTCTTTTATATATATAGATATTGGAATCCTCTTCTCCCTTAGAACATTTATTTTGATGAAAATGTAACGATAGGCAGGCACTATCTATCTTCCAAAAGTCATTGCAAAGGAGTCAGGCGCTTTCCCAACCCCGAAAACCATAAATTCGACACAAATCTTCGTTATTTTTGACATTTTATTTTTCACCTGGCCCTGTCCTTCTTCGATTAGGACGAACTTCGACTTAAACGCCATTGAGAGCGTCACTATTCATTCCAACGACTCCGAGAACTATTGATTACATGCTAATGCAAGTTGTTTTACATTGACTCCAAGAGAGGGATTGTCTGCTGTGGCGGCAGATCTTCTGGGGGTTTGGAATACCCCTCAGTCGAGAGGGCATCCGAGAGTTTTCCCGCAAGAAATTGTTAATATAAAATCCTGGTTTTTGATTGTTTTCCTGTATAATTCTCTATAATACAACATAAGGGGATTTTTTTTTCAGGGAATTGTAGGCGGGGGATCAAATTCTCTCCATGTTCGCCTCCGTAACTAGGGAGAAGCTCTCGAATGAGTTTCAGTCATTATGTAAATTGAAACGCGATCTTTTAGGCAGCATACCCTAACAGTATTCAATATTTAGATAGCCGGTATGTCGAGTCAAAATCGTAATAAATCATGCCTTCACTTCGAACACTGCATAAGGCAGAGGAAGACAGGGCCGCCCACAGGGGGGATGTATGGCGCAAGCTGCGCCATTGAGAAAAATTTTGGGGGGGATTTTACTCTACTTTCGAACTAGCAATTTTACTGTCGGAATAGCATTAAAACACGATTTTGAGAAGTTAATTTTCAAAAAATTTCCGGGGTGAACCCCCGTACCCCCTGCTTCGATACTCGATGGATGAAGTACCGCGCAAGTAGCCGTATGAAAGGAAAGGTTGGTTCGTTTTAAGAGAGAAGGGCCGCCCACAGGAGGGACGAATGGCGCAAGTTGTGCCATCGAGAAAAAAATTGGGGGAGAATTTTGCTCTAATGTCGAATAAGTAATTTTGCTGTCGTCAGAATAACATTGGAACACGATGCGATTTTTTTTTAAATCTCGAGAATGAATCCCCCTACCACCTGCTTAGAAACTCTATGAATGAAGTACCTCGCAAGTTGCTATATGAAAGGATGGCGCCAAGTTCTGGTGAACAACAGTTACAAACACTCAAGGAATCACTTTCAAATTTAGATTTGAAACTTGCCTATGTTGTCTGTTGAAAATTATAAAGTAGTTTGACATAATTGTGAGCTAGTGGTAACCATACAGACAACAGCCAAGTTTCAAATCTAAATTTGAAGTGAGCCAGTGAGTGTTTGTAACTGTTGTCCACCAGAACTTGGCGCCTATTTTTGTGATTTCAATTCTTTTTAAGGTCACTCGTACCTGGCTCTTTTACAAAAATGTTTTTTGTTGGATATCACTTCTTTTTGTAGGCTAATTTCGAGGATAACATTTTCTTTTGGTATCAAACTCAATAACTTGTAACTTGCGTCTTACTTTTCATGTGCAAGGGAATTATATCAATATTTTGTAAAGAAAAAAATAATACTACTAATTGTAAAAAAGAATACCTTGGATTTTTTATACCCTTCAACATCCTTATAGAACATATTTAGTATTGTACACTACCAAGACTACTAATAAAAGTAATGCCATTTTTATAATTACTACTGCCCCTACTACAAGCATTCTATAATAGTACTACAGGAAATAAAAACAACAACAAAAATAACAATTACTAGTACTATAAAAACTACTGCTACACTGGGCAATTGTTTTCAGAGGACTTGAGTTTTGAGGAGGGAAGAGATTATTAGTTTTGGGGGGGAGTGCGCCATCAGCTTTGGGGGGGATGGGCACCCCTGGAGGAAGAGAAGGGTCAGTTCAAATGGGAAAAGTGCAAATTGCAAAGGCAGTAAATTTTCCATTCAAAAAAAAATGTTAAATATTCTTTACAGAACATTGTAACTGCACTTTCGTTGACAAATTAATGACGACAGTTAACAAAACTGAAATCCAACCGGTAAAGTTTGTTGAACGAAATCATCATTGGTGGATTTTATACTTTAAACCAGTGGTTCCCAACCTTCTCTGACTGACGGTAGACCATTGCGACACGCTTCTTTGATTTTCCATTAATATTCATATTTAAAAGAAGTTCTGAGTGATTTGTTAATCAATGCCCAGGGCAAGCCGCTTAAGAGCTTGACCAACTAAAAACAATACAAAATTTACAATTTTTCTATTGCTTGTTTATTCATACGTGAAAGGAGATAATGAAAAAATGCAACTTACCACAATCACAGATAATGTTATTCTACAACATAAAATATGAACCTGAAGAATTTTCAGTGTTGCCAGAATAGCATTTTCCTCAAAATATAAACTACTTTGTGAACCACTTTTTAAATAATAGTTGTATTTAGTTTGTAATAAACAAAATAGTTCTAATATACAGTTATTAAAAATAAATAATAATTTTATTTAAAAAAGTAGTTCACAGAATACCAAAACAACATGATACGTAATCAAATGCAGTTGAGTTCTTTCCTCTAGTCGCTGCCTTAACTTAGATTTTGGAGGAAATGTTATTCTAGCAACACTGTAATTTCTATGGATGACAATACTGAAAATTCTTCAAGTTCATATTTTCTGTTGTAGAATAACTTTATTTATGATTCTGGTAAGTTGCATTTCATTATCCCCTTTCACTTACAATAAACAAGCAAAAGAAAAATGGTAAATTTTGTACTATTTTTTTTAGTAAGTCAATCTTTTAAGCTAGAAACGGGGGGGACCGTGGCTCAGTGGTAGGGCGCTTACCTCTGTTGCGTAGTGCCCCTGGTTCAATCCCTGTCCAAGTCAGTTTGAGGTGGTTTTTCGTCATGTCCGTGTTTTTTCTCGGGTACTCCCGTTTCCTCTCACATCACCATTTCACCAATTATTCCATCATAATTCACTTGCCTTAATCATCGTCTCCCTTAGCCTCAAAGACATAAGTGTGGTACTGTACATTAAACTTAAAGATTCTGTTTCATATATTTGAAATCGACGTTGTGTTGTGTGCGGTCGCTTCAGTAGAAAACGGTCGAACTGATTGAAGTGAGTTTTTGAACATAGTGCCTACGTCCAATTGGATTTATATTGTCTTCGATTAAGATGTGCATCTTACGGGGTGTAACGGACAGTTTATCTCACGAGCCGCTTAAGTTACGAGGGCCATCCGGAAAGTGGTACCCGTTTGTGCAATAAAGACACAGTAGTACATATTAACGAATACACACATTTTTATTGGAAAGAGCATACTTTACACTACTTCTCCATATAATCACCAAGCAAATTGAGGCATTTGTCATACCGTGTGACGAGTTTTTGTATTCTAGCGTCATAGTCCTCCGCCGCCAGCGTATTGAGATACGTAGTCACGCCTCTTTTAAGTTCTTCAATTTCATGAACAATTGTTCGAGACACATTAGGAAAATGTTTACAGAGTTCATCAATTGTGACGCGCCGATCGTTCCTCACGCATTCGTCTACTGACCTCAGCAGTTCGTCTGTAATGACAGATGGTCTCCCTGAACGTTCCTCGTCGTGTGTACTCTCCTCCCCAGGTTGAAGTTGCGACACCAGCGCCGAACAGACGACTCGTCCATCACATTGTCTCCATACACCTCCTTTAATTGGCGATGAATTTCACAAGGTCGAACGTTTCGTGCATTAAGAAATTTAATCACGGCCCTCACTTCACAACTGGCGGGGTTCTCAACTCGTTTAATCATTATAAACGAGCACAGACACAACACAGGCACTGCTAGCGTCACGCAACCTCGCACAGAGCAGGCAGACAAGCCACTGACGCGGTCTGACCTTGCCCAGCGGCTCCCCGAGTCGTCAGCGCTTCATGCGGCGCAAACGGGTACTACTTTCCGGATGGCCCTCGTAGGAAGATTAAATACGAAATACAAGTATTTCATTATAAATAAGCGGAGCAAAGTGTACCAGTGTATTCGATAATTCCGCTTTTAAGGGTGGTGGAGGGGGAAGGAGAGTAATTTATATAGTATTTTGATTTCCTATTTTATGTTCATAAAATTGTGAAAAGTGAAGAAACGGTTAAACCATTTAAAATGAAGTTTTGAGCATAGATAGCACCCGGGTTGACATGGATTTTTATCAATACTTTGATTAAAACGTGTATCCTAATGGCGGGAGGAAGAATTAGGATTAGGATTTAGTTTTCTGAGCTTTCGGCATCTAAGGCCATTTAGCCCGTCACGTACATGAGGGATGATGTCCCTTGACGAGCACACTACCCAATGTAAGGGAAGGATGAAAGAATTGGGAAAGGAAGGAAGCGGCCTGGGACCTGTAAGTTAGGTACCACCGGTGCACTTGCCTGCTGTGAATGAGGAAAACCCAGGAAAACCTCATTCAGAGTGGCTGGACTGAAAAAGCGTTTTACACTTTTTCGACCGAGTGTCCCCATCGGGAATCGAACCCGGGACCGCTCGCACCGACGGCGAGAGCGTTAGCGACTCCCTTCCACGGAGAGAAGACGAAGTTCAAATACATCCTCCAAATATTTTTATTAAACATATTCTTCCCGTGCAAGGAGCGGCCATTTCAGCTTGTTATGTGCTACCATAGCCCTTCTACCATCATTGGAAGGTCACCTACCGAAAACTGGGAAGGTCCTATAAACCATTATCTTTTCCCTTCCCCTCTTTTCTTCCATTGTATCTTCTATCATCTTCTCAATTTTTATTTTTTTTTACATGCAATATTGGTCTTTTCTATCCTACTATTCCCAGCACTCTGTCAATATTCTTCGTTCAAGCTAATTTTTTTCAATTCTTCTCAACACCCATATTTCCAAAATGTCTACACCTCTTTCGACGGTTTTGCGTAGTTACCATATTTCTGTCGTATTGATTACACTATTTCAGACGAAATATTTGACGCGTTTTGTTCAAGGGCGCCGATTTCCTTGTAAATTTGGGGGGGCTCATTCAGATGCAGAAGGCATATGAGGATTTTAAGACAAATTTTGGATTCAAATTATGTCAAATATTGTATATTCATAAACACAATGTACGGGCCCAATTGAGCTTTGGGGGGCTCGGGCCCCCCGGCTTCCCTGAAATCGGCGCCCTTTGTTTTGTTTTGTAGAGATATATGGTTTTGGGTCATATTATTTTAGTGATAGAAAATCACAGTTATTAAAAGTTGTATCAAAATACTGAATTATAGTAATGAAATGTTGTTATGTAGTATAAACACGTGCTTGTGTTTATACTACATAACAACATTTCATTACTCCGATCTTTAATTCTTCATTCAAAGGTCTTCTTCTTCTTAAAATCCTTCTTTTACAATTTCTATTGTTGTTCCTATTTCACATGTGCACTTCATATCTTTACTAATAGTTAGGATTTTCAAACGTTCCTGTTTACCCAAGAGTCACGTATTTACATAATTTGTTCCTTCCCCCCCAAAAGAAGTGCAAAACTTTAAATGTTCCGTTTTTTTTCCTTCATAAGTTAATATTAATTGTGCGATATTTTATTTTAAAATAACCGCTTTTATTAGTCTCTTTTTTTTTTTTTTTTTTGAGTATTGACCCATTATTTACTTAAATCTGATATTTCTTCAAGCAGCAATTGCATAATTATGATATGAAAACACCGTAAATTTTCATAGGGAGACCCGGTTTCTTATCCTGGGAGCACTACTATAACATTACTATCTAGATACTGGAAAATAGTATCCCATTCAAGTACTTTCTCCCTTACCCTCTCAATATGTGATAATTCCAATCGACATTATTTTAGTAATTCGGACTTTATATTGATTCCATATTCTACGCAACTTTTCGCACAAAGTTTCTATTTCGATTTTGCAACACGAACATTATTCGCATTCCTCATTCCTGATCTAGTGGCTAGCACTGTGCTTTCGCACACAAGGTTCCTGATTGCATTGCCGGTACAACAGGATTAAACGTGCTACCACTTCAAATTGTAGTAGATATGTATTATTAAACGTTAAGAGGCGAAATCACTGTGGAACTTTCCTTCCAATTGCTTCTGCTCGAAACATTACACTCCTAGCACAACAGCTCTTGGGGCCCAGGGCCTACTGACCTGTTTGTGGCTTGAGGCTACGGTGGCTCAGTGGTAGACTGTTCCGATGCGTGGGGTCCCTGATTCGATTCCAGCTAGCACCAGGTGGGCTTTGTGGTGGGCAAACTCCGTGTTCATGGGTTTTCTCGGTGTTCTCCTGTTTCTTCCCATATTATTCATTCTACTATTGCATTTCATTTATCATAATAATCACCGTTTCCTTTAGCCTATCCGGCATAACCGTAGGACGTAAAACTGAAAGATTTCATTTTTTCTGTTTAAGGCTTCGCGCAGAAAGCTAGCCCGGCAATCAATGATGGGTTTCTAGACCAGAGTTAGTTTATATATTTCAAGAAGCTCCCCAATCGTCCTCACGATGCTAGGTGGACATCACAATGCCAACATTTGGTGAGTACCAACGGTCTCATATCTTTCCTTGGACCAAACCTAGCACTAGCTGATCGTTGATCTCATAGGAAGTGTAATTAGCGCTTTCTCCAAATTTTCGTCCAAAGAATTTTATTCTGAATGGGAAGGGAAAAATCAAAATGTAAAAGGCTATTCTGCGATGTTATTTGCCGTAGTGCGTGCGATGCAGAAGAGTGACATGAAATGACGCAGTTTAATTTATCTAACCTCCGTGTGCGAGAAGAAGAGTTAGTCAACTCAGTGGGGACAAACAGTGGCGGCGGGTGGACGTTAAAAGTGGGGGGGCAAGACATGATCTGAATATTTGATATCAATGGTAGTTTTCCTGATTTCTTGTAACACTTTGTTTGACGAAAGGTTGTATAACTATTAGGATACTGTCTTTTTCAGTTAAAATACCGTATATCTTGTTTCATATTTTATTAAGTAAATTGACAAGAGCAACTCAAGAGAGCAACCCTTTGTACTCTTAAACAACGAAGGTGTAAGAAGAGATTTGATTCCTTGCTCATGAATATCTGTCTGGAAAATTGTGTGATCAGATTAGGGACCTATTTAATAACAAATGTGCAAAACAAGTAAACAGAAAAGATAATATTAATCAAATAATCATAGTAATGAATAATGAGGCTTGTTTTGTGAAAATTATATTGAAACTGGGAATTAATGAACAACTTACATTTTTAATTCCACGCATGCTATTATATGTGTTATTAATCTTAGGATGACAGTGAATACTACAAGCATATGCGACGACATTTAAAGAAATACTTTTGCAGCTTCCCGAAACATGCCATTAAGTACAGTTTTTACTTTCTTGGAATATATCAAAACTCAGCAATACTTAGAGTCACTCCACATTTCAGTTATACAAAATAATCCTAAAACCTAGAATTATGCTAAATATACTAAATTTAATTGTATATACAAAACTGTATATGTACAGCCCTAAACTTTTATATTACACCGCAAAATTAATATTCATTATTGAGCTCCTTCGTGGCTAAGCGGTTAGCGTACACGCCTTTGACGTGGGAGATCCGGACTCGATTCCCGGGGGAGCTCACGTAGTTCGGACTCCACGTTGATTATTAAGTCCACGTCTCATATAACTTCGCTGCTGAACAGGATGTTAAACTGAAAAAACTCAAATCAAAATATTCCTTATTATTACAAAGAAGAAAATACATTTTAGGAACTGTTGATTTTTGTAATTTGTGAAGGACTTCTTTTCTTGCGAAACGTTATCTCAATTAGTTCCAGAGCGGCTTACTAACATATCGAGCCCTTGCAAGAAGAAATGAAAGTACGCTCGAATTGTGGCGCTCCAATAGGTTAATTTTTGGGCCATTTTTAGTGACAGTTCAAACGCAATTCTTGTAGCTTTCTTAATTCCACGGGAAGACAAGCAATACGTACTCATGGAACGAAAAATATTTTATGGCACTACTTTTATTCTATGAACCAATAATACGTATAAAACTTTATATTTCCAAATGAAACTATATGCATTAATGGATCATTTCAAAAAAGTGGGGGGCAAGTGCCCCCTTTGCCCCCCCTAATCGCCGCCCATGGGGACAAACAATCTATCTTTGAAATCTTTCAATTTAACGACCCACGATTATCCCCTTTAGGCCAAGGGAGAGGGATGATTAAGGCAAGTGAATAATGATAATTGGTGGAATGAGAAAGTGGGAGGAATCGGGGGTACCCCGAGAAAATCCACGGACATTGTGTTGTCTACCACAAACTTACTTGGCGGGAGATCGCCGATCGAACCACGGACCCCACGCACCAGAGATAAATGCTCTACCACTGAGCCACCGCACCCCCAGACAAACAATCAAACCTTACAGAAAATATTCATTTAGAAGGAAGTTAAGTTATGCCTGTTTTATATACAGTATATTACATGCATATGTAATGTATATGCATTACAAAAATAAGCTCTACTTTCCTTAATTTTAGCCAATGATAAAAATCTTACACATTATATATACTTACAGGGGTACGCAAAGGGTTTCAACCCTTCCCTTGAACAAGACACTATGACAGTATAAACATTTATTATAGTAAGCTATGAATAAAAAATGCAGTAGCGGCGGTATATTCGTAATAGTAGGGAAAAAAAATTTTTGGGGGAGGCGATGCAACCACACTTGTTTTGCTTTGAATATTATGATTGTCGGTTCTACATATTATTATTATTATTTTATTTACCGGTTGTACATAGAAATGTGGGAGGCGAAGAGGGGCGAGAAAAAATGGGCGATCGCTCTCCTCACCCCCCTGTAGCGCCACTGAAAAAATGTTGAAGCGATATGAATTTCCGAACTTGAATCCCTCCCCCTCTGATGAAATTCTGCGTACGCTATTGATTACGTAATTTGGTATTTCTTTCATCATTCTGAATGATATAGCTCATCAACATTTTCACGACGTTTGAACCTTTATATCAAATATATATTTCTTAATCATACGTAATGAACAACTGAATAGTGTCTCAAACAGCTTAATCAGTGTTTTAACCAGTCTTCTAGGTTTTAGAAGTTATCTAAAGCTAAATTTAGGGTGATCTAGAATTTTGGGGGTAAATCTCCCCTGGATAAAACATGACTTAGTTTTTTTTTTTTGGGGGGGGGGGTGATCCATGCTAAACACATGATGACATTTACAATAAAAGAAAATTTACTTTACTGAACTACAATAGAGCTACTAACTGTGTTCATAATTTTGTATTATTTAGTAAAAAATATGCTATATGTGCCTATAACAGCTGGTTTTAGATATTGCTCTGGTTAGAAAAGAGGAAAGACTGAATAAGTAAGTGTTGACAACGTCCACATCTTTTAAAACAAGTTATTTTTAATGCTTTTCAGTTGTTTATTCCACCAAAGAATTACGCTATCATTCTACATTCCATCTTTAATATTACAATTAAGACTATCTAACCATAGCCTCATTCTATAAGATACATAAATACAAGACAATAAAAATTGCAATAAACTTCGAAACCTCACTCAAGTATTTTTTGTACTCGTTCCCAGATGGAAACACTGCATACAAAACCAGCGACAAGCCGAGTTTCCGGTTGGCGAAAGGAAGAGGGGGGAGGGTAGTCGGCTATAAAGATGACCTTGGTTAGAAAGCGTGGAGCAATGAAAAAACCGAACAACCTAAAACTAGTAAATGTTAAGCTATATTTTTACATATAGCCTTATCGTTATAATATAAATTATTATTAATAAATAGCATTTACAACAATAACCCGATTATATTCATTATGAATTTTATACTCGTTTAAATGATTATAAGTTAAATTATCTGTGATATAAATTCTATGTAAAATCTTAAGTTCTGCGGTTCAAAATTAAACAATAATATAATAAAAATGCATTAGTCTTGCTCTTATTTATGTGTTTCTATTATTCAAATTGGTACGGTTGAACAAACCGGTAAAGCGAATACGTGTCAATTAAGTGATAAGTTTTGCAATATATTTACCTGCTAACTGTAATTTTTCTTCATTACTCCCAACAGTTGACGGAACATCAGTTTTTGGTTCAGGTTGTCCTGAAGTTTGCGAAGACATTTTAATATTTAGTTGTCCAAATACAGCTTCAGCTTTGCGAAATTCACAAAACAATATGCACAACAACACTCCGCAGCGAAGTCGTCACACCACCTCTGTCAAGTCAAGTCACAGCAGTAGGCGAGACAGCAAGCGGGACGAGACCGTTGCTTTCTGAGGAAACACGGTTTGTTCGTTGCTTTTCTCGTTTCGTTATCGCCACGATAAACTTTACGTCCGTGTCAGAAAACCGATTGCCGCTGCCATCTGTTAGCGTTGGCCGTAACTACTACCGTCTCGACTCAAAACCGATCGAGTGCAGAAAAACCCGACTATTCTTATTGTGAAGAATGACATAAAGAAACACCAGCAACAGATGGAATACATTTTGTTAGAATTTGTGCTTCTTTGTAGACAACAAGCAAAAGATCTAATAAATGTAAATCTTTTATCTCTAAAAGAAAAATAAAAGTCAATAATAAAACTTTCCACTGACCATTTTATGTCAATGAAACAATGAAACTGTAAAATAAATAGGCGTCTTTCGGTGCTAAATCAAGGATTAAATTATGATAATATCTTATGTAAATTTACATACTGTAAAATGTTATTCTGTCTATATTCGCAAATGAGTATATTAGCCCTCTCCGCTGGTCTAGTGGCTAGTGGTCAGTGGCGGGTCTAGAAGGAAAAGACTGGAGTGGGGGTGGGGAGCAACCACAACCCAAAGTATGATAATTGGATAATGAGTTTACTATAAACTTTAAAAAAATATATAAATAATAGCTTAAATTATTTTTGTCACTTAAAAAAACTGGAGGTCATAGGGTCCACGGACCCAGGCTATATCCACCACTGCGTGCACCTTTCGCATATGTGGTCCCAAGTTCGATTACTGGTAGGAGAACATTCGAAATAGTCGGTATAATGTATTCCAGTATTTTAGGGCATTAAGCTGTTGATCGTAAGGCGAAACTCATTGGGGGTTCGAGTCCCACTAAAGAGCAATTGACATTTTTTAACTGTAAGGCGATGTTTGTGTATTTGTGCCCGTGTCGAATCTGGTTTAAAAAAATGTTACGAGAATATATTCCCGGCAGTGGATCGAGATTTTGTGGGTTGTCCTAATATCGCGTGGCAGCTGAGACGTTACTTATATTAAGAGTATACTTGGTACCAAGATCAAGACTAGTTCTGGTTTCGTCACGTCTCGTCTCGAAATTTCAAGACAAGACTAAGCTCCGTCTTGAAAATCTCGGTCTCCTCTCGAATATTGACACACACACACACACAAAAACTGGAATTATTTCTTGATTGATTTTGATTTTTTTTTAGTTTAACGTCCCGTTCAGCAGCGAGGCTATATGAGACGTGGACCTACTGATTAACGTGGAATCCGAACCACATGAGCTCCCGCCGGGAACCGAACCCTTGTCTCCCACGCCAAAGACGCGTACGCTAACCGCTTAGCCACGGATGAGCTCTGGAATTATTTTTATCCAAAGTTGCATGTATGATAGTGGAAAAATTACCCATGGATAGCCTAAGTCACAGGCATATAAAGGGAGAAAGTGGGGCATATAACACTGATAACGTGGAATATCGGATTTAATATATTTTGTTCTTGTTCCAGTCATTTTAATTACTCAAAGAGCATGCAGACGACATATTCCGAAACCTAATTTTGTAATGCAAATACATAAGGTTTCAACTCCCATTATTTTTACACAAATTTCAGGAATTATCCACGGAAAGATGCGTTTAAAATTTCTTGTTGTTTTACTGCAATTGCTCGTATAAGTATTAGTACCAACTTTCCTTTAAAACTGAAGGTAAAATCTTCAGATTGAAGAGATGAGATACAGAAATTTCAAAAAAGGATAGAGCAAAATCATGGAAAGAGAAACAACATCAAATTAACCCTTTAATTGGCAAGCATTGATAGCATTACCATTAAAATATTTAGTTTGCTTTTATGCTTGAACCATATCTTCCTGATCATAATTTCATAATTTTTGAAGTATTTTTTGTACTTTGCTTACAAAATACAGGGTGTTTATTTGAAAGCAACATTGTCATAAAATAGGTCTTATGTGTAGCTACTGAGCAGCATTTACCTATTATGGTAAAATATCATTTCAGTAATTAGCAACAGTTTCGTTGAAATATTTTCCTACAGAGTAAGAAACAAATAAAAAAAATAGATAAAGAACGAACGTAGGAGATAAAGCTTCTACAATACTAAATCTGACTGTCCTCTGTTGACGAAGGTTAGAAGTATCTAAAGAAGCGACCCGTAAATTATGTATTTGAGTATTGTATGAAAGCAATGATGCAGCAATGATGCCAATTAAATGATCACTGAAGTTATAATTCGTGCCGATAATGCAATAGAATGCGATGTTGCTTGAGAGCATCACTGCCAAATAAAGGCTTAAACCAGATAATTGGTTAGAGCAATCAACCTGCACTTTACATTAAAAACGTGAACAAATTGTATATTAATATTTCTCCCTCACTTTTTTTAAATAATATACCTTTCCTAACAATAAAACTGCTACAAACATTTAGTCTTTCTCGTGGTTCAGTGGCAGAGGGCTTACCTCCTATGAGTGGAGTTCCTGATTTGATTCCCATTCAAATTAGTTTGTAGTGAATAATATATAAGTACCCCGTAGGTTTTCTCGGGGTACTTCTGTTTCCTCCCACATTATCATTCCATCAATTCTTCCATCATCATTTACTTGCCTTAATCATTATATCTCTCTTAGCCTAAAGAGCATAATTATGAGGATGTTAAACTGGAATAGAGTTTTTTTTTTAATCTCTATGTGGACTGTAATTTGAGATACAATGCCAATATTTGTAGTGAAATTATGGATTCAGTGCTTTATTTAGGATTAAATAATACAGGAAAGAAATTAACTATAGGACTGGATTTGATTGATAAGAGTTTAATTGTATAGTCAGTACTGAGACTATATGAGACATGATCTATTGCTTGAAGTGCGATCTGAATCACTATGCATCGACTGAGGATTGAACCCACATACACACGCACAAAAAAACCACGGTCGTTACCCACTTACCTGCAAAGGGATATGCGGTTTACAAAACTTCTCCAGTCAAGAAGGAAGTGAGAAAACAGAAAGATGAAATGACAAACTGCAAAGTGACACTGCTTACACCTTTTCAATCTCACTTTTATTTCGAGACTATAGGTATGAAGTCGCGAAGTCGCGAGTCGAGACTTGGTCCTCGAGATCTAAATCAAAATCAAAGTAAGCATCTATTGACCGAGATGACAATTTTCGACTCAAGACGAGACTGAGATCGAAATCGTTATTTATCAATCGAGACGAGTCCGAGACTGCATTGATACCATCCGTAATTAAGAGCTGCCAAACACCACTCTACCACCAACAAATGACAATATTGAATTGCTGAGCAAATCACAAATCGCATGGCCAGCCCTAGGATGAAGCTTTTTCCTTTTTATTTTCTTTTGAGACATGCGGTGGCTCAATGGTACAGATGTTAACAGTCGAGGCGTTTCAGGCGTTCGTTTTTCGATCATCAAAAGGCACAATCCATCGTGAGTTCTAGCCATACTAAAGAGCATGTGTATAGTGTTGCCCACGACACGAGACGAGACTGAATGTTCATGTCGAGAGACGGAACAAGACCGACTAATAGAAGTGGATATCATTTTCGAGACGAGACTGTACTTTCATGACGTTTTTCAAGACGAGAAAGCACTAAAAGTCATATCGTGGGTAACACTACATGTGTGTTTTAATTCTCTTCGGAGTTTGTGTGTCTTCCTGTCGTACTGGATTAAGTATATATATATATATTTTTTTTTTTTAAAAGAGTAATTAGATGGCCATGGAGACAGGTTTCTCGCTTAGAGCGATTGTTTGTTTTTATTATTATTTTAAAAAGGTGGCAAAGCCCTCACCTCTGGCGCCGTAGCCCTTCGTTAGAAACTCCGGTCTCGCAAATGGATGAATATCGTGTCCGTTGGTTTTCTCGGGGTTCTTTCGTTTCCTCCCGCATTCACATTCCTTAAATTCTTTTCATAATCATTTACTCACATTAATAATTCCTCTTCCTTAGCCTAAATGATATAAATGTGATACGTAAAACTTGAAATTTCATATTATTAATTTCGTTCTTTTTTCTTTTTCTTTTTTTATCGTCAAATGGTTATGGACTTATGGACTTAAAAGTATTAGTACTTTCAGGGTGTGGCTCTATGAAATTTCCTCCTCCGGGGATATTTCTTTAATTGTATTCACCTTACATTCGCACACACCCCGTTTATTCAAATTCCCTCCAAGGGAAATCCTCTAAAATCTATATTGCTTTTAACTATGACTTGCAGTAAAAGTATGTTCAAACTTTTTCCACTCGGGCCCAGAGTTGGTACTGCCAGATGAACGCCGCATTGGTAACAGCACGAAGATTACCATAAAACATTAAAATACAGAGAATTGAAAAACTACTTTCTACAACTAATTCCGAAAAGTTAAGCGTATTTACTCATTAATTTGTTTGAATATTATTATTATTATTATTATTATTATTATTATTATTATTATTATTATTATTATTATTATTATTATTATTATTATTATTATTATTGATATGAGAAGGGCCACAGTGGCTCAGTTGTAGGGCACTCACCTCTAGTGCGTGAGATCCGTGGTTCGATCCTAGGTTACGTGAAGCGGACTTTGTTATAAACAAACACGGTGTGCGTGGGTTTTCTCGAGGTTCTCCCCGGGGCCGTGGTGGCTCAGTGGTAGAGCGTTCACCTCTGGTGCTTTGGGTCCCGGGTTCGATCCCAGCCCCCAGCAAATTGACTTTGTGGTGGACAAACACTGTGTTCGTGGTTTTCTTCGGGGTTCTCCCGTTTCCTCCCACTTTCTTCATTCTACCATTTCGTTCTTTACTCATCATCACCGTCTCCTTTACCCTAACCGGCATAACCGTGGGATGTAAAATTCAAAGATTTAATATTATTTCATTTTTTTCGAAGTTCTCCCGTTTCCTCCCTGATTTTTCATTCTACCATTGTCATCCATCTCATCATCACCGTCTTTCTTAGCAGGTGCACAAGTGTGGAGCGATAAAGTAAAGAAAAATGTAAAAAAAAGTTATATATATACCCCTACTAGTTTGGCACAAGACGGACTCGAGTGGTGCTGTTTTATTCCTGCGGTGAGGAATCTATCATTTATAAGTAATTTACATTATTATTATTATTATTATTATTATTATTATTATTATTATTATTATTATTATTATTATTATTATTATTATTATTATTATTATTATTATTATTATTATTATTAATGTAATATGGTAAACTGGATGTTGTTATTTCCTGCTAAGCCAATATAATGAAGTGTTTTGTAGGTGAAGAGAATAATTTATTGTTCATTTAGCAGCGCTTTCAAATACTTTATTTAGATTCGAGCTAGGAAATAATATTTTCTGCACATTTTGTTTACTAGGCTTAGATTGTAATTAATATTTAATATTGGATAGCTTATTACAAAAACTATATATCTTCTCCACAATAATAATAATAATAATAATAATAATAATAATAATAATAATAATAATAATAATAATAATAATAATAATAATAATAATAATAATATAACTTCGTGTTCAAGAAAATATTCGCGAAAACCTCACAATTATTTGTAGATTACGTTTTATGTACGTATTTTTCCGGGAAAAATGAATTGTAACATATTGTAGACGTCTTAATTAAATATTATGGTAATTTAGTGAAATGTGAAGGAAAACAATGTATGGTAGATGTTTTCTAAAAACTCTCCATTAGTAAACTTTTCAACCTGTATTTTTTCCCCACAAAAACCAGAGCTTTTATCATGCTTTGGGGTTATTAATAAAACACATCCTTATCTTTGGGTGTAGGAAGAAAATACAATGTGAAAAATTGCACTGGGTTGAACTTGATGCATTCAGCGGTGTAGCTTTTAGCTTTTGTGCCTACGGACAACCAGATGGACTACACCCAAAAATAACTTGGATAGCGTGTAAAATTATCAAACTTGGGCATCCGTTGAAATTCCGATCTTCGATGTTTTTCACAGCCACACAAGAATATCTTCATTCCTATAGACGAAAAGTAAACATAAATAAATAAATAGAGAGTAAGCTAGGTGTTCAATGTAGCAGATGATATAGTGGGCTATAGAAATATGGGTGAATAAGATATTCCAGTAGTCGAAACTTGTAAACTTTTCAGTGTTGTTCTTTACCATGTGTAGTCTAAGACTATATCCTCTAACGCAGCGTTTCCCAACCGGTGTGCCGCGGCACACTGGTGTGCCGTGAATGGGCCGCTGGTGTGCCGCGAGGAATCGAAACAAAATTATTAAATTTTATAACAATCAAATTGTAAAACATAGGGAAAATGTATATTTGTATTTCACATTAATATGAACCTCTACTATGAATCTAAAACTTTAAGTTTCATACCGTATTACTGTTCTGTACATTTCTAATGTTGAAAAAAGTATTTGATGTCATTGTTATGACCATTATTGCTTCTTTTTTGTTGTAGACTATTTCGCAACTTGAATTCCATCTCATTCTTCTGCTGGGCACATCCTTTAGTAAATATTTGTCAGCCCAGCGTTCTCATACTTTGATTTTGCCCCCAGGGCAAAATTTTCTCAAAGAAAGCCTGTTTTACAAGTATCATTTACAAGTATGTTTACAAGTATCATTACAAAAGAGTACATCCTCATTTATTTGACATTTGAATGCATACCAGTTATGAATGGACTTCTCCCTTTCACAAAATAATAGACGACAATGTGCTTAGGTATTTTATGTGCTATCTAGGTCAATCCATTTGTGAGACATGCTAATGTAATAGAATCATATTAATATGCACGTAAGTAATGGATTTTAAAACATTAATAAGTGATAACACTAAAAAAGAGAGAAAATACACTTAATAAGTCTATAGAAAAATAATGTATGTACTATAAACATGTATGGCAACTTCCCTTTTTCAGGGATGATGTTTTTTGGAACTCCAGAAAACATTCCACCTCGGTTGTTCAGCCGCCTATAAGGTGCACAATAATATAATATAATTGAAGATCTACATACATAAAAGTAGTTGTGAATAACATTGATGGAATGGGTCACTAACTTTGTGACTCAAATAATCCAGAGGCAGTCAGACTCATTGCCCACCAGGCCCACTGACCCACATAAACCCATGACTCGGACTAAGCCGGTCTCATCTGGACAGACACATGACCCCGTAGAACCCGGAGATGAAACGTCGTCATACCCATGTGGAGTATGGTGAGGCTACTAATACAATTGTGATAAACATTATTCTCTCCTCTCTCATTACCTTTTCACTAAATATAATTTTCGTTTTGGTTTGTTGTTTGTGTCTGTGTGTGTCAACCATTGCACTGAAAGATAACTACAAGTTTTTTAAATCAGAGTAATGAAAAAAGTTACAATCACACTAAATATAAGCTACATGTTTTTCTCATGAAGAATCGTTATAGTTTAATAGACCGGTAAAACTTGTCGTTTAGAATATAAAGGATACCGCTGAACCGAAACAGTATTTTATTAATTCTTTTTGCATTGACTATGTTTAAAAAAAGCACGTATAGAAAACGAATAACAATGAACTTACATTTGTGGAAATATGAAATATTCAAAGAATGGTGTCTTGATTAAGAAATGTCACAGCGAGAATCAAACAAATCAATGTTCAAGCTCAAGCAGTGAATATCATTAATAAAATATAAAACTCTACAGTAATGGCGCAGACATATTATTTTGGCTGCTTCTGAATTCCCAGGTCTGTTCGTGTCATCGGGTCTGTCTGGATCACCGGGTCGTTTAATAACTGACACTGTTTCTGTGCATTTTTAATAAAGTTTGAGCAGAGGAGGATATGGAATTGCAAGCTCAAGGAAATACGAAAAGATGCATACATGCTTTCCATACTGTTGTAAGTTTTTTTTTTTTTTTTTTTTGACAACTCTTCACGTTGAATTCAAATTCGACCAATGTATCCCCGAAATGTGTGATATGAATTCACAAATCACATCAAAGGGATACACAGATCGGCTTTTATAAAGAGTCTTCGTCGAACTAATATCTGGATCAGGAGAGGTCTGGCATCTCTGGGGGCCCTCAACTGCAAGAAGCTAGAGATGCCCCTTTAAAAAAAAAAAAAAAAAGGTCCACTTGCGTATGTTACTAAATTCTATTATTATTGGCCCATTTAAGCAGTTACCTACCGCATTGTTTTATAGGGGCTTTATTTTAATAGCAAACCTCTACAATATGCTTACATGTTCTAATTACATAAATTCTAGCATAATATTCTTTAGAAAACAAATTTTCAATACCCTGATCAATGATATAAGGTAAGTAACCAATAAATACTACCAGGAATACTTTATACTTTTCATACTTTATTACATGAAACTTACAATACGTAGGTTACTTCAAACTTCAAAATAGTGATTTTGCATAGGCGTATAAAAATCTACATAAAAAATACTATAAAATCAAAGAAATATATACAAATGGTATACGTATTGTACTTAGATTCACTCATAAAAAGAAAATTTCAAACTATCAACCTGTAAAATTATGTTTGAATATCTAATACTGTATTCTGTTGATGAAGAAGAATATTGGCATATTATGAATACAACATTTACTAACAGAGAAAAGAAGTCTTCTTCTACCTAGCTCAGGTCTATAGGCCTAACGTCTAAATGCTTCATTAAACTAATAACTTTTTCCTAAGCTTCTCACTTGTTATTGCTGCTTCATCTTTAATCAAATTTTTATCTAAATTTACAAAAAAGTCTCGATCTACATTTATAAAAGTAGCTTAGACATTAAATCTTGGTTTAGCGTAGAAATTCTATTCTAATCTATTCTTAACAATTTTAAGTTTTGAAAAGGTCCTTCCGCAGGTTAGCTGCGAACAAAGCAGAGTTAATATAAACCTGTAAGCTGTATATAGATTGGTAAAAATTCCAGATTATGACAGCACGAAAACAATGTTAAAGGTACAGATACATGCTATGCATCTAAAAAATTTCTTCTTCACTGAGCAGTTGACATAGTTCTCTTCGCCTTCTTCTGACTCTGAACCGTCATTCGTCTTCATTTAATTTATTCGCATCAATTTCATCACTTTGATCTCACTGAGTCTAAGATCAACTTCGGTTAGGTGACAAATGGTGCGTAAGACTATTGTTGGAAATTCGTCAATGTCTGCTATTTCAGTTTTTTTTTTTTTTTTTTTTTTTTTTTTATGAAGCCATGAACAATCTTTCAAAATATCTGTTTGGATTAAATATTTTTTCAATACTTGAAGTAGCACAATCGATAATACGGAAATAGATTTGTATAAATTTCTGAAGTAACTTCTGAAATTTCGTCTTTAGCTTTTTCACTAGGCATTTTTCTTCGAAATTATCTTCTCTTCGAAGTCCAGTGAAACTTCTGCATCATCCTCATCCCCTGAAATACTATTCATGGCAATTGCGCACTATTTTGATTTGTCAAGCAGAAATTCAAAGTGCTCTGAACTAATTTTAGCAGTGATTTGTTGTAACTAGTGCTCTCAACGGGTCGGGTCGGGTCGGGTTGAAGAACGACCCGACCCGACCCGACCCGACTGACCCGAACCGTGATCCGATCTGATTGACCTGACCCGATAACCCGACCCGAGCTGACCCGGTTGACCCGACCCGACAACTCGACCCGAATAACCCGACCCGACAACCCGACCCGAGCTGACCCGATTGACCCGACCCGACAATCCGACCCGAATAACCCGACCCGACAACCCGACCCGAGCTGACCCGATTGACCCGACCCGACAACCCGACCCGAATAACCCGACCCGACCCGAGCTGACACGACTGACCCGACCCGACAACCCGACCCGAGTAGCCTGACCCGACAACCCGACCCGAACTGACCCGACCCGACAACCCGACCCGACACGTTTGAGAGCACTATGGTCACGACACTGGGTGAACGCCAAAATGCACTCACATTGGGAAACTAGTTTTAAAAGCATAATTTTAGAAAATAAAGCATAAAGCATAATTTAAAATATATAGCACAATTCTTGGAAAATTCTCTTTAGCTGAAAGTTTAACATACTGTGTTAATATTTTTTTAAAGCCAATATTTACAATGCAAAATCATTGAGAACATAACAATGCAACAATGAAAACCTTATTTTCATTTCTGTAAACTTTTCGGTGTAATCCTTTGATGTGGAGAAAAGAAAGTAAAAGAAGAAATTTTTCCGCCAACAATGAATAGTATGCAAGAACTCCATACTATATTGTTACAGTGATGACGCCAGCTTTAAGTTCTTAGGGGGGCAAAGGAGGGGCAGATACATTTTTGGGGGCGGCTATTTGCCATACCAAAAATGACATATTTATTACGTTTGACTTATTTTACATTACATTGTGTATTTCGTTGCTGTTTTTATGTTAGATCTATATGATTATAAATTAAACTTGTTTCAAATAAAATTTGCAACTAACAAATAAGTAACGTCTGCACATGAAATATTTTTCAATGAAACTTTTGAAGCCTAAACATAAATTGAATTACTTTCGCGTATGCTACAAGTAACACATTCGTCTATATGCTACGTATCTCTCGCTCTCTCCCTCCCTCCCTCCCTCCCTCTCTCTCTTTCTCTCTCTCTCTCTCTCTCTCTCTCTCTCTCTATATATATATATATATATATATATATATATATATATATATATGTAGAGAGAGAGTGCCAGAGAGAGAATTTACGAGGAGCTGCTGAAAATGTCGTAGTCCAATCCAGAAGGAGTGTAGGTACTAGGTAGAAAAATGAAACCGTAGTTTAGAAAAACATATCTCTGTATGTACAAATATAAATTTTCATATTAATAATGAACTTCTTATTGTTTCTCAGGCCTCTGAAGTGATTATGTGTGCCCAAACAGATAATTTCACGAACATCCAGATCTTTACTGTTATAACATTTTTGTTCCACCAAGGAAAGTCACCGAAGTAAATTAATTAGGAAATCAGTGAAACACCACGGGACTCTCCTCCGTTATATATAGTGTTGAAGAAGTAAGTGGCTTAGTATAAACGTAGCAATTTCTCAACAAATTAGGCTTTACATCCAGGATGATTAAAAGCAATGACTCTTCCTGGAATCATGGATGCAATTTATGACATTATTCTTGAAAATTGCAGCATTTCAGCCAGTGGTGGATATAGCCCGGGGCCGGAGGGCCTAGGCCACCCCAGGTTTTATGTGACAAAAATAATTTAAGCTATTTATATTTTATTATAGTCTGAGGTCTGCACCCCGCTTTCTCAGTTTTTACCTTCTCAGCAAAACTTGTGTCAGGGATTCTGGGCATTTCTTTGGAACTCGTCGGTAGCATAATTCAGAATGGCTTGGGTATGCGCAAGTTCTCGTCATAATGGGTTCCCAAAATATATGTCAGGGGAATAAAAGAGTAACGGCATTAAGAGAAGTATTCTTCCAATTTGACCGTAATGCTGATCAATTTCGCTGACGAATAGTAACCATAGATGAAATATGGTTGTACCACTATGATCCTGAATCGGAACAACAGTCAATGGAGTATAGCACTCATTTCTCCATCGTCCCAAGAAGTTCAGGACACAGAAGTAGCTTGGAAAACTATTTGGAACATTCTTCTGGTATAAGTATGGAGTGGTAGACTACCTCCTCAATGGTCAGATATTTAATCCAGAATCTCTACATTACTTACAAAACTGAAAGAAAAATTCAAAGTTCAACGCTGCGGAAAATGAAAAGAAAGGAATTCTGTTCCTTCAGGAGAATACACCTGTCCTCAAGCCCCTGCGAACATAACTGACATTGCATAATCTAGGATTTCAATGTCTGGATCATTCTTATTCCGCAGATTTAGCTCCGTCTAACTATTACCTGTACTTATTTCCCAAACTTAAATAACACTTGAAAGATGCCATTTTAGATCTGATAGGGGTAGTGCTACGAACAGTGGTGCGAGGAAATCTAGATTTTTTTTAACTTTTCTGCAAAAGCTGGAGCACTGTACAAGGTAGTATATTGACTCTCGGGGGAAGAGAAGAAGAAGTAAAACTTCACCAATCCACGTGCACTCCTTCTGGGTTGGGCTACGAATTTTTCAGCAGTTCCTAGTCAATATGGTAGACGTCACGTCAGTACTTTCAAACAATTTAAGTAAAGGAGCACTAGTATAAACCAATTACTAACTAAAGATCAGCACTCTGACAATACATTTTATTGGGAATCAATTTCATTTCATAATTTTATTATTATCATTTGCAGGAAGGGAAAACACAACTCTTTTTATCTCCTTCAAAAAATTAAGCCCTGGTAGTTGCAAACTAAGCTGTTATAAGCACATCCTCTGAATATTGGAAGCCGAGAATAATGTTTCAGAAAAAAGAAGTTTTAAATAAAACAAAATATGAAACTGAAAACTTCAAACCTGGACAAATACAAACAAGTTACGTAACTAGTTTTACCTTTCTTTTGTTTCCAATCGAAGTTGATCCAATGAGAAGAAAACAAGTCGACCAAATCTACTAATGTTCGCTACTCACAATTATTAAAAATCATAAGAAAGAAGTATAACTAAAATTTACCTCAAAAGGGGCTAAATTAGAAAACAGGAATATGCGTGCATACCCAGACGCTCAAAGAAGAAAGCTTGAGGATTAATCTGCCACATAGTAAATTCATGGAAAGTAGACTACAATTTGTCAATGAGATTGGTTATGATACTGATATATAATACTACATGAAGAATGTTTAAAGATTGTACGAGTCTGGGGAGGCAGTCTAGGTGGCAGTCAGGGGGCAGAAGTAGCTACTAGGGGGGCGCTCGCCCCCCTTGCCCCCCTCTGGCGTCATCACTGTATTGTTATGTTTACTTTTTGAACTTAAGCACTTTCTGTACTTTTTGGTGGCATCTCTTACCTTCCCTTTCTGTATATATGTACCTGTAAGGCGCACACAAATGATAGAAAAAATTTATTCGAGCAAAGCACATCTCTTTACAATGAATTAAGTAGAAAGTTCATTAAATATGAGAGAAACTAGTTGCAAAAAAATATCAATAAATAGATCAAGATATTTAGAATATTTGATGTATAATAAATATATATTATACACGATTAATGTAAAATAATCATTGAAATTAACAATAAAGCATAATTTAAAAAAAAACATAATTAAACAAGAAATAAACCATAATGTGGGTTGCCATAACAATTAAGTTGTATGAAGACGAGAAGAAAACGAAAGCTGATTCCTTAACGAATTTCGTTGATCTTCTTTGTGTCTACAAAAACGCATTCCTAGAAACCTACAAGCTAGGTATCATCTCTGTGATTATATCAGTTTCTAGTGCTACATGTGAAAGGTCATTCTCTTCTTTGAAAAGATTAAAAACTTGTATATGCAAGTCAATGACTCATGATAGGTTGAAAAACTTAGTGTTACTTTATATTGAGAAGAAAATTGCTAAATCGTTAGATCTTTAACAAGTTGTAGATATGTTTGCTGCTGCCCACACGAATAGAAAGATCCTCTTCAAGTAGAGGCATGAACCTATAAGTTATTTTCTTTACCTGTAAAAGTGTATTTGCTTCCACTTAAGTCAACCAGCTACACATATTTTAAACGCCATGATTAAATAACTATTTACTTATATTAGAAATCAATTACATTAATGAATCCTAGTTGTTTGAGGTACTAAATTCTTATATTTTCACTGTTTTCCAAAGAGTAAAATCATGAACAATAAAGGCGGATTTTCATGTGTCCTTTACCTCCGTGAGTTGCGAGCGATTGTGCTAAACAGCCAATGAAATCACGCATCGGAGATGGCGCGCTACACTCGCGTCAGAGTAGAAATTTGTTCAATTCTGACGGAAGTAGCGCGCGTACACTATTGTATTCACTGACTAACATGGCGGAAGTCGCAAACTTTCTATTTTACGCATGCGCATTAGCTAGGGAGTAGTAATTTGGCGCAATACACGCACGGATGTATGAAAACGAAAATAATTTACGGTGAATACGCTACATGTGATGCTTCCGTTCTAACGCGGGCATGAAAATCCGCCTTAAAGATGGAAACATTCACCTTGAATACACACACACACACACACACATATATATATATATATATATATATATATATATATATATATATATATATATATATATATATATATAAATATATATATATATAATGGAGATGTCCCCCTCAAAATCCCCTTGGGCCCTTCATTGCCCCCCCCCTGAAAAATACTCTAGCTACGCTACTGGACACCATGCACCAGAGATGAATTCTCTACCACTGAGCCACCGCGGCCCTGCTTGGGCTTGGTCGTCCATATCCAATCTCTCTTTCGGCGTTGCTTAAACAACTTCTAGTTTTGTTCTAAATCCAGACTCCATATTGGCGTAGATATTAATATTACAGTCGATTGGTAAAATCAATCTTCCACATTTAAAACTTAAAGTACACACAAGTAGAAAAATAAGCATTTATCATAAAAACACTAGCTGCAAGTGCTCAAAATAGATTTATGGTTTCTATAAAATCAATTGAAAATTGCTATTTTTAATTAGGCAGCTAGTGAAAAACAGCAGCTTTCGACTCCAGCTGAGTTTAAACTCAACCTAAACTCAGTTGACAAAAGTGAACTGACCCGACTGACCCGAACCGATAACCCGACCCGATAACCCGACTGACCCGACCCGAGTGACCCGACCCGACCCGACAACCCGACCCGAGTGACCCGACCCGATAACCCGACCCGACAACCCGACCCGAGTAACTCGACCCGACAACCCGACCCGAGTAACTCGACCCGACAACCCGACCCGAGCTGACCCGATTGACCCGACCCGAATAACCCGACAACCCGACCCGAGATGACCCGACTGACCCGACCCGACAACCCGACCCGATTAGCCTGACCCGACAACCCGACCCGAGCTGACCCGACTGACCCGACCCGATAACCCGACCCGAGTTGACCTGACCCGACCCGTTTGAGAGCACTAGTTGTAACAAAGTTTGCACCAATTTCCAAGCCAATTCTTTAAGTATTTTGAAACGGGAGTTGTGATCAGAAAAATATCGAGCATGACAAAAGCATGAGAATATATTCGACCGCGAACTTTGATTTGCAATCCAAGCTTCCATTCAATATTTTATTTAAAACATTCAACAAATAGGTCAACTTTCCTGAGTTGGTATCACTTATCAAAAACTGTTCGTCAATAATTGATGAAAATGGCGTATTCTTACTCCACCATCTTATGGCACCAATTTTTTAGAGTCTGCAAGTTTGGTGCTGGCATTGTTTCTTTTTAGTCTCTTTCTCTCAGACAGTCGTTCTCTTGTATAACAAGAACTTAAGAAAACAGCCGATTCCTCTACTAAACCCCCCCCCCAAAAAAAAAAAAAAAATCTACTTGGAGCAAATTTAATGTAGAATCAGCTACAGCCAAATTTAGTACTTGTCCCATGCAGTGTAAGTTAAATACAGATTCTCCCTTTTGAAATGCTCTTGAAGACCGTTGTAACAGTCGCTCATGTTACTCGCCCCATCGAAAGAACACGAAATAATATTCGAAATTTTAATGCCACATTCAATTAGCTCTGACTTTATACATTCGTACAAAGCAAGTCCACTTGAATCATCAACAACAAGTCTTTCATATACCTTTCCTTGGACTACGTAGCGGACACATATTGCCAACTGGTCTATGAAAGCTATACCATGTGTATTAATGTTATCCACCATCAAGTTACAAACAACAATGTCTTGAAGGTTTTTCAAAATAATATTTCGTCCAAATGTATTATCTTGATTAACTTTTTGACGAATCTTTTCTACAAAAGAAGTCAAGAGAGAGCCTCGTCCAGTTTGTCCTTTTGTCGATTTTCCTTCTACTTCCCTTTTTCCTTTGTTTTCAGTTTGTGTGCTTTGGTGCCTTCAATACACTTTGTAACATGATTTTGCAAAATCACATCATAATTTTGCAACTAACATGACCAATTCAAGGAGATTCCCATGGTCTTTGACAGAATCTAATGAATGCGCCCCTTCTGACTCCCTTTTCTGTGAACAATTCCTTATCTTCTTATAAATAACACTATGTCGATTAAACGCTGTATAACCAATCTTCTGGGCTGAATTTCTGCTTCTCTCTTTTTTGTCTGATTGGAAGCTAATAATGTTGAAATATCATGTCCGCTTTCGCTTTCGAAAGTTGCCATCGCCACGGGGATGCGAAAACAGTGCAACGACACCCGAAGTCCTAAATGTCAGCTTTCTATACCGAAGTCCGTTACCTCTTAATTCAGGTAGCTCTCCAATTGTCCTTACGATGCTGATAAACACTGAAATTTTTGAGTGTCGCCATCGGAAATCGAACTCGAGGCCATGAGCATCGTAGGCACGTGCGCTTACCATTTAGCTAAACACAATACTAATCAGCGAAAATATTTTTAATTTCTAACGTCACTTGTATTTTGACAATTCAAAGGGGGTCCCCAAAACAGAAAAAAAATGATACCAAAATTGCTAGCAATCTAAAATTTCACAAACTACGGAATAATAAACGGGTTGAGCGGGGGTCTCTGTGCGTTCCAATGCTTGCACTGTCGCTATTCTTTACTGAGTACCACTAAGTTTCATATTTTAGGTCTAAATTTCAGCAGCTCACCAGGTTTGCTTTCACCACCAGGGGGTCGCAGTGGCTTAGTGGTAGAGCGTTCACTTCCGGTGCTTGGGGTCCGTGGTTTGATTCCAGCTCGTGCCGTGTGAACTTTGTGGTTGACAAACACTGTGTTCGTGGTTTTTCTCGGGGTTCTCCCGTTTCCTCCCACTTTCTTCATTTCATTCATTTCTCATAATTACCGTCTCCTTTAGCCTAACCGGCATAAGCGTAGGACGTAAAACTCAAAGATTTCATTTAATTTTCATTTTCAGGTTTGCTTTCTTTCAGAATTTAAACCAAATTTGTGTACTGCAAGGTAATTTTATATTAATGCTTATTGCAAACATGAGTTAGTGCAAATGAGGCATAGCCCTACAGCTATGAAATAATTTTCACATATCCTATGATTGAGTGCGATGGAGTAGTATCTAAATGTATGTAAACGTTTTTAATACCAAACAAAAATTTATAGTTTTGTTCTTGGGAGCCACACAGCTCCGGGGCCCTCGACGATTGCCGATCTGCCTACCTAGCCAGACCGCCCCTGATTTGGATCTTCTATGATCGTGGTCCATGTACAGTAGGCCATTTACCGTTGTTACCACCACCTAAAAGTAATGCTTATCAATATATATATAGCATTACTTACACGATTTACAGTTTATGACAATTTGTGAAGATATGAAAGTACCACCAAATATCATCTAACATCTTTTGAAACATCAAAACTACTCAAAACATTCTTTTTTCTTTCTTTCTTTTTTTTTTTTTTTTTTTTTTTTGTCAAACTGCACATATACTTTCTTTTTTTACCTTGCAAGCTGAGACACTTTCTGTCGTAGGCATGGTCACTTCTCCTGGCTTCTAACTTGAGGAAACGGACTAATTCGATGACATGAGGATTTTGCTTGTTTAGCAGAGTATGTAATCTGTTATCCCAATCCTCTGCAGGATTATTTGTTCTATGGCGTTTTTCATGAGAGTTTCACATGCTAATTGGGACTGTAGAATTTTCTAGCCACTGGTAAATGAAATAGCCATAGAACTGCTCAAGCTTAGGAGATGTCTTTTTTGAATAAACAATCAACCACTGTCGACAATTTCTAACGGAACAAAAGCTAATGATTATAAACATTCGAACCTCAAGTCATTGTTTTTGTAGTCTGTAACGAAGACCAAATCTTGTATCTTACACCAAAGACACTGGTTAAAGTGAAAATTGCACACACTTATGGAAGCTGAAGGGAAAATTGTCCTAAAAGAATTTATTACTGTTTCCTTGAAGTCTACCATTACAACTTCAGGATTCCAACCCAGGACTTCAGCCTTTCATATATATGCTTTCTGTTGTTCGGGAGAAGACTAAAAACTGCTGTAATCACATTAGTTGCCTCTATTGAACTTCCAATATGTGCATGAATTACAAAAATTTTGGGAGAAAAGTTTGTTGTAGCTCTTAAATGGGCCATCAATAAAGAAGGTCGTAATGGCCTGTAAAATGAAACTCTTCAAGGTAGTGTTGTAAATAGAAAAACAACCGTTCGTATTTTTCAGAAATGTACGTTTTATTTTAGAAAAAAAAAACATTGGCTCTCGTTTTCTTCTAAATTTCGTTTTTTTTTTAAATAGTCATTTGTAATGTTTCTTACGTCTATTTAAGTATGAATTATTTTTATGTAGATGTAATTACCGTAAAATGCAACATAAATTAAACGCTAGATAGGCTACTGATACGGTACAAATTGTATATGAGTAGCATACCTACTAACAATTCGAGTTTCAACAGTGTTTCATTAATATTAACAAAGAAATAAAAGTACATAGAAATGAAAATGTTTTTTCATGAAAGCATTCCTTCATTAAGTACGAAAATAATATCACGTACAGTATAAAATGCAAATAACTTATCTAAAGGTATAAACTAATACTAATTTGCCTACTAGTATATTTCTAAGTATCATATATAAATAATTTGTCGACTGGATATATGATATGCAGGACCGGCTCTACTATATGTGAAACGACATTTGCACGGGGCGATAATATCTGTCATTAATACTTTATTTAAAATAAATATTTCTTGTTGGAAACAGACTTCATGATGATGGTAGTTAAATTTACTAACCTGACCTATTTGAATACTATATTTCTAAAGTATGTTTAGGTTGCATTAGTTTAAGGTCATATGGACAGTGCTAGAGCAAGTGGTCAAATAAATCCCAGCACAAATTGCTTGATTGTTGTCAAATACTGTACAAGAACTCAATTCTCGCATACCTGTTCCATTTAGTTAGGTATCAGAGTTCTAATGTGAAAGCTACTCTTGTCTTTGTCACAAATAAGATCGTTATCGTTGAAGGTGGAAACAACTTTTAAAAAAAATGTAGAAGGAAAATCAAGAAATAAAGATAAAAGAGCTAGTTGCACTATAATTGCAAACGGATATATTGAGATTGAAGTTTGATATTGAATTCTATAAAAAGGATTACCATCTTTCCTCTGCAAGTGTGTTTACTTTAACTTTCACTAACATAATATATTAATATTTAAAGAAAAAACAGGCACAAAGAGAATGTATTTGTAGTATTTAAGCCTTTCTGAGTGTGAGTGCATTTTGCCTCCC
This sequence comes from Thermobia domestica, assembly GCF_964235325.1. NCBI lineage: Eukaryota > Metazoa > Arthropoda > Insecta > Zygentoma > Lepismatidae > Thermobia > Thermobia domestica. The sequence goes on from NC_137456.1 coordinate 93,498,343, forward strand.
CTTTGTTGTTCATGCTCGAGTAGCATACTTAAAACGGTGACTTTTAAGATTTATTCTTTCTGGAGAAAGGGGGAGGCGGCAAATTATGGCATTGCACGGGGCGATAAATAGCGTAGGGCCGGCACTGATAATATGTACACTCTCGTCCAAGTATAATGATAGTGTGCAACATAGTCAATGATCTTTATTTTTTTTTTTTTCAATGGGTGCCCACGCTTCACCACTTATAAAATAAATCTTAACGTTTCATAATTTTTTCATGTTATGTAACTGATCCAATATTCCACTGGTTCCAAACTGGGGAGGCTACCTCTGAGATGCATGAAAAAAAAAATAATAATAATAAATAAAGACGTCACAGATTACTGAAATAGCATGAATTGCAAAATTACTTTTAACACTCTAAAGGCGTCAGTTTTTTTATTTTCAACCGTGATTAGCTAATCTTTTTATTGAACAAACTTCCAATTACACATTGAGATTTTGTTTTACTGATTCTAATATGTACTTTATGGGACAGAAACATGGACATTACGCAAAAACGATTAGAAAATTGGACGCTTTAGACAAACGTGGGCATGGAGAAAAATAATAGAATTAGCTGGGTTGAACGGAAAAGAATGAGAAGGTGTTAGAAATAGTAGCAGTAGGGGAGAAAAGAAGAATTTTGGATGAAATTAAGAGGAGAAAGAGGAATTGATTGGGACGTTGGCTGAGGAGGAACTGTATTATGAGGTACGAGCTAGAAGGTATGGTGAAAGGGATGAGAGGGAGGGGGCAAGGAGTCTGTAGTTGAAGGAAGATATTAAAACAGAAAATTTCTACGCAAGACGAAGAAACTAGTTGAGGACCACCGTACATCGAAGTTTCTCAGTTGCAACACGTGATCTGCCAATTATAGCAGAATAGGTATGATGATATGTTTACCAATATTGGCAAAAAAAAAAAAAAAAAAAAAGAGGGAAAAATTAAAAAATAATAATGATTATAATTAAACCTCTTAACATTTTATAACACTTTTAGTGAAATCTGAAAACGACTCAACTGTCTATGTCTTTTGTGGAAACTCAATGTATACAAATACTTTTGACCTATATTAGAAATATAAAATAACGGCATCAAACTCCAAGTTATTTGAAATAACTGTACAAAATATCTCTAATTTTTGAATATGGATTCATTGTTGTATAATGTTATTTCGCACAATCTTCGATGTGCCATATACCTAAGAAGGCTAAAAGTTATATTGATAAAGAATTATTCAACATGTAAGCATCCGCTCATGAAATCAAACTTGCGGTAACTTGCACTAAGCTTTTGAAGATGTCATGAAAATGTTACTTCGATATTAATTTTATAAGCGCACATTAAAAATTTTCAGCGGATGCTTGAACCTCGGAGCCAAGGCCATACCCATGTAGTCGGCACCTATAGTGTATAGAATTACCGATGTTCAATAGCACTTTTTTCTTTAGTTTTGGAAAAAGAACACCACTAATATGTTTTGAAATGAAATAAAATATCTAGTTTAACATCCCACGATTATGCACCGAGACTAAGGTAGACGACGATAATGAGAAATGAATGAAATGTTGGAATGAAGAAAGTGGGAGGAAACGAGAAAACCTCGAGGAAATCCCCACACACGGTGTTTGTCCACCAAAAAAGCTCACATGGTGCAAGCTGGGATCGAACCAGGGACCCCATGCAGCAGAGGTGAACGCTATATCGCTGAGCCATCGCGGCCAAAACATATTTCAATTTACTTTTCACTTATCTGCTTCTTATGGATACAACTATTCTACGTATGATTTCCCAAATCCAGTCATGGGCCTCGTAAATGAATCAAATGATGACCAAAGTAAATCAGACACTGAAGTTCTTATACCTTGTAAAAGTTCATACAATTATGCTCTCGGTCGTCTCGCGAACAACCGACTCAGAAAATGACATACTGTAGCTATATGCTACAGAGGCAGATCGACTAACACGGATTGGTAAAACTTCTGGGAACATATTCACTCCAGTGGCATTTTTACTGATTCAAGAAATTCAAGTGAAAGATGTAACGATTCCTTCCCTTTTTACCTTCTATTACAAAATCAAATAGTAAAGGTACTTTCGCGAAAGAGTCTTGGTTTTGGTCTTGGTCTTGGTCGTGCATCGGGATTCCTGGTCTTGGTCTTGGTCTTGCATGCAAGACTTTTGCAGAAACTGCAAGACCAAGTATCTTGCGCTCGTCACTACATTATTCACTCCAGGAATTTGAAGCAAATCCCCATTGTGCGTTGCTAGTTGTGGCCTTAAAATGTGTCATATTGCCCTATGTTCGCACTTTAGGGGGTTGTTTATCCCTTTCATCCCCACGTGTGCCGATATAAAAAATACGTTTGACGTACTTTTGATTTCTTTATTCATTCCAAAAAATTCAAGCAAATCTCTATTGTGCGTTGCTTGTTATGGCCTTGTTAAAAGCTGTCATATTGCCCTATGTTCGCACTTTCGGGAGTTGTTTACCTCCTTCATTCCCCATGTTGGCCGATATAAAAGAAACTATATCCTAATTTAGATTCCAGGAGTTTCAAGCAAATCGGAGTGTGACACTTGGAAAACCTTGCTTGTAAGTAATGAAATCAACGAATTGAATTTAAAACCGTTTATATCTAATTAGTGCCTACTCCCCATAACACTACACCATAATTAGTTGCTACAATCATGCCTACTCATCTAAATTTTGAAGTTCTTTAAGAATTCATAGCAACACCAGGTACTCGAAAAAGCACACGAATATTGTCTTATTTAGTATCTTATGTAAATGAGCATATTTCCAGTCTGAATTTCAGTAGTTAACGTCCTCACGTTTGAGTCGCAAAACTACCTTCTGAGGCGAAATCTTATTCAGATCCTCTAGCGACCCATCAAATAGTGGACGTTTTGTGAAACTTGTTAAATCAGTTTCTCTATTTAGGAGACCTCAAAAAATAACACTTTTGTGGACTTTTTTTTTTTTTACGTTATTCCGTTTTATGAGGTGGGGGAGGGGTGTAACATATATGCTACAATGGGTTTATGCGACAATAAGATGCCACATAGAAAGTAAGTAGTGTAGTAGGTATTGGTGCACGACTTTTTAACTAAATGAGAAATTTAGCCAACTGCGTATTGAGGCTTGTCAGTGCTATATATAAATCAAACATGGCTATTAGTAGAAAAATAAATTTTATTACCTTTAACAAAATAATAATAAAATATAGATTCCTTGTTAATGCCGAAATTTTAACAATTCTTAATGAAACTTAATTGTGGCTATTCTTGCATTTATAAGTAAATTCAATATGGTTAATTTTTCCACACAATCCAACAAAACCATTACACAAATGAAAATCGAGAGTAATGCCATTCGGTAAACATACTATGAAGTTTTTCATTTTTGTTGGATTGGATTTTACTTTAACGTATTGCCAAATTTTCAGATTCCGTGAAATATCATTTGTTCATCAAAGCTGGGATTTCGTTCTCTGGGATTTTGAATACAAGCATCTCTTATTTTCTGAAAATGCGGTCTTACCTTCCACAATGAGTCTCATTTTTTTTTTCTTCTGTTCTAGTTTTCCAGCACGTCCGAAGTCTTGGGAATCCTATTAATAATTCAATCTTGCTAACACCCCAGAATTTTTTTTAAAAATGGAATGAAATGAAATCTTTTAGTTTTACGTCCGACGGTTGTGCAGGCTATACTAAAGGAGACGGTGATGATGATAAACGAATGAAATGGTGGAATGAGGAAAGTAGAAGAAAACGGGGGCTCCGTGAGAAAAACACCTGTTTGTTCAGCACAAAGTTCACTTGGCGCGAGTTGGGATCAAATCAAGGGCCCCATGCACTAGAGATGAACGCTCTACCACTGAGTCACCGCAGCCCCAGAATTTTTAAATTTCTTCTGCTGTTGTGTTTATACTTTTTTCAGAAACTGTCACTGATCTTACATTATAGTATTTAAGCATGGTTTTAAAACTCTATTATCTATAGTATTCAATCGGAGTATTTACGCCACGAGAATCTGAAGTTCCCAGTTCATCAACAAAAGCAGAACCTAAAGTCCTAGGTGTATCATTTCCAATGCCTTGTCGATCGTTGAAACTAGAAAATTCATTCTTTTAATATTAAATAATATGCTGTGTTACGTGAGAATTTGGCACTACCATTCAGTCTATTAATCTTACTTCTCACGATGGCGCCATTTTATTGGGCGTTCCGGTGCATCCTTGCAGCTCTGAATTGCATATCTTTGTACTTATTCATCTTCACTAGATGTTTCAGAGTTCATATCTGACGGTTCGTAAGCTAAATCGTCATCCGACGGTGGCTCTTCAATATCTGAACTATTTGAATCAAGAGACTCAATAAAGTCTCTTATTTCTTTATTTAATAATCCTAGAAATAATCTTAAAATGGTTACAAAGTCCCAAGTGATGTAAAAATGTATTATCTAGATACCATGGAGGACGTGAGCTTTGATTTTATCTTTGAAAATACCGTAACACTAATTTATATGAATACGATTTTACAATTGGTACAATCCCATTACAGAACGAAGCTTATAGGCAGTCATACGTTTCGAGGATGAAGGAGTGAAGTCGGAGCTAACCTGAGGGCTCAAAAACAGCATGGAGTGGGAAAAGCATTTGAAAGGATTACCTTTCATTCCTGAAAGTATACTAAATTTTATAAACGTCAAAAACTTCAGGGAGAATATGCACTCCATGGAGGCTTCCGCTGATACGCCACTGCCGGAATTCTTAAGGAAAACAAAACATAGCTTCACAAGTCACATGGCTAAATAGCATGGTAAAATCCCTTTGTAGCACATACGCTACAATCAAAATATCACAGTAATACATGCGTGTTTATATAATGATTCAACACATCAAATATTACATCATTACATTTGTGTTTCTTACGTACAAGAAACACGAATAATCAATTATATCTATTAAAACTGAAAAGAAACTTATCTATGTTTCTCAAGATAGCACAAATGCGCCGTACACACTTATAATAAAAACGACATACACCTACAGTGTAAGCACAGAAGCAAAAATACACGACAATCGCTTTCTGACATGTGTATACTTAATGCTACACCGGGTTAAGTAAAATTTGGTTGACGACAGCAAGCGGAGGGAGAACTAACTGATGTAGAGTATATGCTACACGGGGTCGCTAGAGGATATCTAGGAAAAGAAATATGGTAATTTGAATGAGTGCTATCCGGTGGGTCCGAAATCTATTTTCCCTTGTGGTTTGTTGGTTGGCTTTTAGTGTTCCGTTCAGCACCTACGCTATATGAGATATTGACCTACGATTTAACGTGTGAGGCGAACCACATGAGCTCCCACCGGGAATCGAACCCGGGTCCCTTACACTGAAGGCGTGTGCACTAACCACAGGGCCACGAAAGAGTTCGAGTTCTCTTATGGAAGCATAGTAAAATTGTATAATTTGCAGGGCTGGAAGTCAAGTTTTGAAAACAAGAGGAAAGGAAAGCTATAATTATAGCTGTACAGTGTATATCGTGACCTGGATATTCTAAATTTGTATTATTTTAAATCTGAATTGATGAAATGGACTTTTAATGAAATAGACTTTTAATGTCTAATTTAATAATAAAATAACCCTGCTAATATATCTAAAATATTTGTAATTATAGAACATTCACTACAGATGACATAGTGTATTTGAAACTAACAGAATAGATTATATTAACTCTCTATTTTTATGTAGAACATCTTATTTGGTTTGTTCCTTTCCTTTTACTATTACGCTAAATTTATTTCTAATTTACAATACGAAACACAATACAAAACATTCCATGACGCTTTTTTTTTTTTGGCAGTCTAGAGGAGACTGACATGTGACATCACGATAATAGCAACTCGTTTTTTTTTCGGTGACGTAAGCAGCGCATTTTTGCATTATTTGATGCTTTATATCTCCGTAACTAAGAAATGTTATTATGAGATCTCCAGGGCCGGATCCAGGATTGTCCGAAGGGGGGTGCACCAATAACTACCAAAATAACCAATCATACTCAAACTCTTCAAAGTGACATGTGACAATATTTTTTTATCCCTGGCAACGCTGATACATAGAATGGAGCGGAAGGGGGAAGGGGGTATTTAAAGAGGGTCGCAAGTGGACCTGCCTTTTGTTTTCTTTCCTACGTTAAAAGTGTTATATTGTTTTGCTTGGTGAATCCTTTTGCTTCAACCTTCAGAAAATCAACTTAAACTTGCTTTTCCAAAGCTCTGTTTTCCTTTAAGCCCCAAACGGAAACATGATGGCAGAAAGTTTCGGCATGTGTTGCTGTTTTCACTGCTAACTTCTCATTTTAGATAGTGTATATTTACAACGAAAAAGGGGTGGTGCACGTGCAACTTTCCACCCTCCTAAATCCGGCCCTGGAGATCTCTGATATACCGGTACATTATATTGAAGACTAGTATTACGCGATGGAATCATTTAATCATAACTTTTCGTCAGAAAGGAAATGTCTATTCCCAGTGGGAGTTCGTTTAGTTCGTACTACACTTTAAACTGTAGGTCCAAGTCTCATATAGCCTCACTGCTGAAAGAGATGCTAAACTCTAATCCACCATCACCAATTAACCTTACCAATATTTTTTGAAGTTTAGCCAAAAATCTATTCATCTCAAAAACATTTTTATTCTCAGTTTTTTAAAAATCTTTTAATCTAAAAATATAATTTTAATCTCAGCACATATTTCTATCTATAGAACATGTGGATATCCACCGTTAAAGTTACCATTGCCCTTGAAGACGTTACTGGATTAACTCCATTATTGAAGTCGGCCGCTTTCATTTGAAGGGTTATCTTAAAGAGTAACGGACGGACGGTAAGGTTGCCAACTGACTAGTAGGCTGATACTTTTATTAGGCTCAACTATGTATTTCAAAGATTCAAATACAATTATTCTTCATTTGTTTCAAGGATTATGAGCGAGTGACATTAATTTTATTTTTTTACCGTTGGCAACCCTACCGCACAGACGTACTAACATTGCAATGTTATAGGGCTCACTACCGGTAGTGACATCTTAACTGTGGAACCCTTTCGTTCGGGAGTCTTTCTCAATTGCGTCATTTCAGATTTTCCCAAGAGGGGGATAAGAAGATAATCCACCGGCATAAGAATTTCGCTTATTATTATTATTATTATTATTATTATTATTATTATTATTATTATTATTATTATTATTATTATTATTATTATTATTGTATTAGTATAGAATCGATTAAAAATGTGGACTTCTCAAACTCAGGGGGGCAATTGCCCTGTTCCCTCCACAAATGACGCCCCTGGTCCTGCTACGTTCATTGTTAGGGCTCTGTTTCCATTACATCTTTCTGCGCTACTTTTGGTGAACGTATTTCTTCGTTTCAACCATAGATAGCAGGTAAGCACATACTGTAGGTGTGCGCAACGTGAGTGCCATGGGTGCCTTGGCACCCCCATTAGACAAACTTTTTTATCTAGAATTATTACAAACTGAGAAGAGATTACGTGTAAATTATTTCCCGTCTGCATGTGTGCTGTGCGTCGCCGACGCAGCGTCGGGTGCAATTACGCTATCTTTTCTTAGGGGAAAGGGGGGAGGACGACATTCCATATGGTGGTACTTTAGATCTGGCACCCACATTCCCAATGTCCTGCGCACGCTAGTGGGTAAGCATTGCACAATGCGAACAGCGACACAAAATTGAATTGCAGAAAATGTTATTTACTTCCCAATTAATAAACTAAAACCGAACTTAATATTGGTCCAAGAAATCTACAGGTCAGGAGTCGTAAGGAAACGAAACGCGTAGATTTCAGGCAATAGCCCACCAATAAATCATTGAGAACACGAAAATAAAAATATACTCAAATAATGCGCAAATTAATTTTTTTTAAACGGCTAAAATTATATGATAAAATATTGTAGAGTTAAAAAACAAATATAAAAGAAATCAGTAGTTTTTTTTTTATGTTCTACTGTTATGCTTCTTGCAGGAGAAAGCAGACGGATGATTAAGGAAAGACTAGTATTAGTAGAATGAAAATGTGGGAAGAAATGGACGAGCCTCTAGAAAACCCACAGACACGAAGTTGCTCGCCACAAACTTCCATGCCTTCGGATCAAACCAGGGACCCATCGCACTAGAGGTGAGCGCTCTCCATCTCCCAGAATGCAATTCTATCTAGGCACCACGTTGCAGAATGGTCATTTTCATTTCATATGCTGAATATGCATTGTTGTTTCAGTTACTCTGTTGGTCACACACTCACACTCCGCATATATGTATAAAACCCAACGGGCGTCCCTGCAGATATACGAGTAGGCTATTATATATGTATATACATATGATGTATATCTACAGGGACACCCGTAGGTTTTTGCCAAGGGGGTCCATGAGATCAACACAAGTACCGTCGTGAATACACACTTTGACGCACGCGTTGATATAATAGCTCTACTTAATACAAAACAACAAATATTTACACAAATTAACTACAGTAAACAAAACTATACCTAGGTGTTAGTATAATACTTAACAGTGGGACCTCAATAACTCGAAGCTGAAGAGAATAGATAAAAATTTGACTTATCAAGTTTTTCGAGTAATCATGGTTCGAGTTATCCTAGGTGGCCACAACAAAAAGTTGAAATACGGAGGTTGTGTTCCGTGTTCCGTGTTCCAGTTTTATTCATTCAACCTCTAGAACTCGAAGTTGTGAAAGTTTCTTAAATTTTAAATAGCTCTCGCCAAGTGACCTTTGTAGTGGACAAACACCGTGTGCGTGGGTTTGCTCGGGGTTCTCCCGTTTCCTCTGACTTTCTTCATTCCACCATTTCATTCATTTCTCATCATCGCCGTCTCCTTTAGCGTAGACGGCATAATCGTGGGACGTAAAACTCAAAGATTTAAATTTTAAATAAGATGGCTAGTAAAAATAAAATACTAGACATAAGTAAAATCATTACAATACACATTAACAATAATGACAATTACGTAAAAGTATAGAGTTATAGCTTCGAGTTATCGAGGCCCAGGCCACATAGAGAGAAATTCGAATTATAGAGGTAAAATTTGACTTGTAGAAGTTTGCATATACGAAAGTTCGAGTTACTGAGGTTTTCAAATGATTATGAAATCCTTAAAATTCGACTTGTCGAAGTTGTAACTTTAATCATTCGAGTTACAAAGGTTATTTTATCGTTGGGTGCTATGGATAGTTCAAGGGAATGTGAAAAAATTCGAATTATCAAGAACTTCGAGTTATCGAGGTCCAACTGTGTAAATATTTTAAGCACTATAGTAACTAACTCTATGGTCTATGGAATCCAGAGGTTCAATGCCGTGTTCACAAAAGCTCTCCACTGACTTGTATCTTTAGCCAATTGGATCCAGTCTCTACTTTGTATTCGTATTTCTGAGAGATTCATTTTAATATTGTCCTCCCATCTGCTCCTAGGTTTTCCTAATGGCCGTTTTCCGATTGGTCTTCCAGTTAAGACTTTAAAAGTGTTCCTACTTTCTTCCATCCTGGCTGCATGACTTGTCCATGTGAGCCTCCTATACTTGATGACCCTAATAATGTTTGGTAAATCGTATAAATTATATAGTTTCTCGTTATGAAGTTTCCGCCATCGCGTTCGCGTTCCTCTTGGGTCCGAATATTAGTCTCAGGATCTTGTTCTCAAATACTTTCAGTCTATGTTCTTCCCTCTGAGCAAGCGACCATTTATCGTAATGACACAGAACAACAGGCATGATTATCGTCTTATATATTTTAAGCTTCAAACTCCTCGACAGAATTCGCGACGTCAAGAGATTTTAAAATGAATAATAACACGAATTCCCTGCTTTTAGACGACATTTAATCTCTTCGTGAATATGGTTTTCATCTCTTAATATTGATCCTAGATATTTGAAAGTATCCACGTTATCAAAAGTATTATCTGATATATTAACGCATCTATAAATATTGGAGTATATTTTCAAGAACTGAACGCCTTTCTAAAATCCATGTGGGGGGAGAAGCTGCCCCCCTGCCCTGCTGCGGGTAGCCATGTATATATATATGCATATATTTTTAAATAACAATTCTTGCAGTTTAACTTTCACCATTAGAAATAAAAAACTTTAAACAAAGTTGAAAAATTTCGTACAATTCAACTCGCAAACTCTTTACCAAGTTATTTGTTCTCTTATCGAAGGGACGGCGTAACCTCCTGCGAAAAAGCCGTAAAGAAGCAGTAACCCAGTGCGATGGCTAGACAATATAACCGTCTTCAAACTCTATGAAGATAAATTGGGTGGATTCGAATTTAGCGTTCATTTCAGCACTGATGCTAATGAGGTGTGGATCTAGAACTTAACGTGAGATCCGATCCATATGAGCTCTTGCAGCAAATAGAATTTGGCTCGGTGAAGTTTTTATCCATTCTGTTCACCTAATTATCCTACCAAATCTTCAACTACTGTTACCTACCCTATACCTATACTGACAAGACGTAAACTTTTTAAAGGCATTATTATTATTATTATTATTATTATTGTCAAGTTGGAAGTTGTAATGCACCGGTCTATGCCACATTGTCAATAATTTATGAAATAATTTGTTTGTATATGTGATTACAATATTACGATGTAATCAATTTCTCAACATGTAATACAAATACCGGCATACTTCTGGTGTAGTACAGGCTTCCCACAAACTTATGTAAGAAATAAAATATATCTTTCTGCGAAACAGGAACACACACATTGAATTATTTTCTGTTTTTCGAAACATGGCAACGCTGATCGTGAAAAACTAGTTTTAACCCCTTTCTACGAATAGGGTAATCCTTAATTTTCGATTTCCGAATTTGTTTGCTCCCAATCCCTGAACTGGTTCCATGTCGGACGAAATTAACCTATCAAAAAAATTGGCTCAATTGAAGAATATTTAACCAACCCCCAAGCGACCTGAACTTTTGAATGCATTTTTGTAACTTTGAAATGGTTGAAAGGAAAGGGATCATATTTTAGATAAAGGCAGTGGAGATAGATCCACAACTGAAACTGAAATGATGGCGGCTATCTTGAAGTTTGCCATCTTGGATTCAGACCCAAAATTTTAAATAGAAATGGAGTCGTGTGACATATCGTTATGGGGTAGCTTTTCACCAAAAACACACATCTGCCTTTATTTTCCACTTGTCTCTGATCTTGTAATAATTAACACCTTTGGACTATAAAGACACATTTGGCTCATTTTCTGTAATGATACCAGAATGCTGGCGTCGAAAGTTCTAAGGTGTGGGTACCCCAGTTGCAAGTAGCATAGAGAAGGTTGACAGAGTAGCGATATTTGTAACTTTTAACGGCAAAGAACAACTATTAGGCATCTTTGAAATACCATTATCTATAAGAGAAGCACAAGCTACAGCTGCTTACAAAGCAATGGAAAAATGGGTAATACAAGATTTATGTTTCGATACAACTGCAAGCAACACCAGTAGGATATACAACACTTGTACACACAGAACTACAAGTGCATCATAGGAAATCTGAAACATTTATGTGCATCAAATGGCGCGTTAATATGTATAAATTTCGTTTTTGTCACTGATGTGCAGTATTTTTAACCCAAGAGAACGATCGAAAATAAAAACGGCTCATTTGAGACATGTAAATGCATTGCGGTTTAAGATTACTCGATTGATGCAGATTTTTGAATCTGTTCTGGTGCATTTCTTCTTGATGAGAGCGTCACTGTCGTGTTTTGTTTGAAGCTAGTCTCCAACACTTGCTGCGCATGCTCGACTGGTTTTGTGTTGTTATGGAGCAATTTCTGACTTGTTATTGTGTGTGTTTGTTTGTTTAGTGTTAATTGCTAAAAAAACGAAGGTAAGTGTATATTAAAATACGATATTACTGTGTTAGGTAGTGTAAGTACGTAGTGTGTTGGGAAACACATTTTTTGGAAAAAATGGGAAACACATTTTTTGAAAAAAAAAATGTGTTTCCCAGCACAGTAGTTATTAAGAACAGTACTGTTAGCCAAACAAAAATAGCAACAAGAAAAGAGACAAAGCTATAAGGGATCATCAGAAGGCACTCGCTTCCTGAACAAATCCACAAAGGAGTGAACAAATATTTAGCTTAACTACAGTATATATGTTCAAAGGAAACTCACTTGCTTGTGATTCATTTCCAAGGAGTGAAAAAAAAATCACTTGACAAAAATCATCGTATCAACACACCAGTAATTCGTGACGAGTGCATGCAAGTGACATGCTACCAATTTACCTAAAAGTACTTATGATTTCGAAAATAATTTCAGCTTTAAAACAAAAATGGTGCTGGCTGCTAGGTTCTCATTAAAAATATCCCATACATGCGTGAACTCCGAAGCGCTATTATTATTATTATTATTATTATTATTATTATTATTATTATTATTATTATTATTATTATTATTATTACTATGCACATGAATATGGATATTGGTTAACATTTTGGGGGCTTCAAGAACTATCGGAAAGGTGGAAAATTACTGATAAATTATTTATTCAAATGATGTTGGAAAATAAATATGGTAGCGAATATTGTTTAGTAAATATAGGAATAAGAGTGCCGACTTGTAGTGTTAGGAATCAATCGACATTGGTCGCATTAAACTTAAAACGTGAAATACTAAGAAGGATGACAATGTCTTACAATTTAAAATGAACAAATGTTAGGATAAATATCAGAGCATTTCTTACAAAATTAAACTGTTTTAACTTTATGACAAGGGTTCTAGCTGCTTAACTTTATTTTATTGTTATTGTATATATTCATTGTATTTTTATGTTATAATCTTTTACTTAAAGAACCAGTCTTTTACGTTAAAATATGACAATAAGTGAAAGAGATTTTTGCATGTCAAGGTCAAATTTTAAGTAAGGTTGTTTCATTATTTTAAATGGTAGTTAAATGAGACTTTAATTTACATAGTTCTTTTAATCGTATATTTTGAGACTGATAGCTTTCTTTTATTTTTTGTTTTATATATCAGTTTGAACCTTATAATTTTAATATATTGATCTTCTGACAAAGGCTTTAACCTGCTCTAATAGTCATTTTACGTTATATAATTTCTGGTCTGTTTAAAATGATTATATAATGATTTTAACATAGTGCTGTATTTTTGCTTATGAGCTGTTCATAGAACTTAAAATAAAGTTATTATTATTATTATTAATATTATTAATAATACTTAATATTCTTATTAGGTGAAGGTAGATTATTTAGAAAAAACTTCATTTAGCTCGCGTAAGTTGGTAGTCCTGCACCAAGGGCGCCGATCCTGGGGGGTTTAGTGGCCTGGGACCCCAAAATTGAAATGGCCCTGTAATGAGGGGGCCCAAATTGCTAAGTTGAAGCAGGTTCTCCTATTTCTACAGTACATGGTCATTCGTTTTTCCCTTCTACTAATGCATATCTTTCATAGGGCTCCCCAAAGTTACACAGGAAACGACGCCCTTGTCCTGCACATACCAATAGTAGAGTATCTAAGGTCACATATGGTCACGTAATTGTGATGTTTTGGTTATAGCATCGGGCCAAAAGTCCCGATGTCGTGATATTGAAGTAAATATTGACAAAACAGGATATGCCTACTATTGAGCAGGAAATAAATTGAAGGTTGAAAACAGTAGCATGGCAATAACTCTTATATATATCGTATATGTTTATACGTTAGGGTAGTATTTTCATTATTCGATTTAAAAAGTACTAATAAAGCTTTTTTTCTAGCGTGGAAGCATTGTAAAACACGTTCGTACGGTTTCGCGCCTTTCTGGGTCGAGACATAGGGTGTGATGGCGTCATAACTTAAAACAAAATAATTTTTTATTATGCCTATTTTTACTATTTTTTGGGTGACTTACTTTTGTACCTATTAAGATTGAAAATTTGCACACACACATTCAGGGCACCCCTTAATATTTTTCAGATCTCTACATTAAAACAGGGGCAGTTCAGAGGTGCCAGAATGTAACAATATTATTATTATTATTATTATTATTATTATTATTATTATTATTATTATTATTATTATTATTATTATTATTATTAATAATAATAATAATAATAATTTTAACAAAAATTCCCTTTTTCTCGATTTTCCCGCTCAGATACTTGACGGAGACATGCGAATTATACCGTTTCAAAGGTTGTTCTATTCTAAAGAGAATAAGGTGCGAACCATAATCCTAGTGTAAATAAGGATGTCTCAGGAAATTTTTACCTGAGATCTTGTTTTTAAACGGGAATTTATGTACTGTCGGAATATTAGTTTTTGGTGGGCTTACGTTTACACTTAGAAGATTGATATTTTGCACATACATTCAGTGTACTCCTTAGTATTTTGCAGATATATTTCAGATCTCTGCGTTGCCACAAGTTGTGTTCAAACGGGTAAAAGGTTAAAAAGGGATATTTTAATAAATCCCTTTTTCGAGATTTCCCGCCTCAGATACACGATGAAGACATGTAATGTATTTCTAATGGTAACATTAGAAATAGTCTGGCAGCCAGTCCATAATATTTGCAGAGTACCTTGCATTTTGGGGTGACCAAGGTTTTTTATGTTTTCTTATAGATTTTGATGTGCTGAATCCAAAACTGCGGGGTGCAACGCTGGCACACTTGAGCATTTCCCACAAAACTCACTAACGATTTCCCCTCCCCCCTTTTGATTAAAAAATCGTTGACTTCGGGGAAATTATCTGTAACTTCTACAGTAGTTAACGTAGAATAAACATTCAAGCCTTGTTCTGCTTCTAATGAAACAGTCTTTCCAACTATGTTAATCACTTGGGGCTTCAACGAACAGAAAAGGGAAATAAAATGGGAAATTCTGGAAAATCCCCTCCGAAAGCATCTTTCAGCTCTTAATATCCAAGAGCCTTACCTCGAATCTCCATCTGGAAAGGATATATTTTTATATTTTCATTATCTTTCGACACTAGCAAACAATATTAGGAAGAGTACTGCCCTGGCACCCTTAAACATTTCCCACAAAACTCACAATTTCCCATCATTTGTATTTTACCAAAAAATTATTGACTTCTGGGAAATTATCTGTAACTTCTACAGTAATTAACGTAGAATAACGGTTCAGACCTTGTTATGCTTCTATCGGAACAGTCTTTCTCTTTACATGTTACTGATAAGAGTAAATTTTGGTACAGTATAAATACATTACATTCATGCTTAATAAAAATGTCTCGAAATTGCAAATGTTGCCCTAAGGACTGATATCGTTGGAAAGATTGTTCGAACAGAAGCAGAAAGGAATGAAGCATTATTCTTTGTTAATTTGTATAGAAGTTCAAGGTACATTTCCTGCAATGAACTATTTTTAATATAGATGATGGGAAATCATGAGTTTAATGGGAAATGGTAAAGGTGGCAACCTTTCTAATATTGTTTACTAGTGTAGAAAGTTCATGAAAATATAAAAATATTTCTTTCGCAAAGAGATACACCCCCATCCCTTTTGTACTTTAAGAGCTGAAAGATGCTTTGGGAGGGAATTATCCGGAATTTCCTATTTTATTTTAGTCTTCTGTTCATTGCAGCCCCAAGTGGTTAACATTGTTAGAAAGACTGTTCCGATAGAAGCATAACAAGGTCTGAACCGTTATTCTACGTTAATTACTGTAGAAGTTACAGATAATTTCCCAGAAGTCAATGATTTTTTGGTAAAATACAAATGATGGGAAATTGTGAGTTTTGTGGGAAATGTTTAAGGGTGCCAGGGCGGTACCCTTCCTAATATTGTTTGCTAGTGTCGAAAGTTCATGAAAATATAAAAATATTTTCTTTCCAGATGGAGATTCGAGGTACGGCTCTTGGATATTAAGAGCTGAAAGATGCTTTCGGAGGGAATTTTCCAGAATTTCCCATTTTATTTCCCTTTTCTGTTCGTTGCAGCCCCAAGTGATTAACATAGTTGGAAAGACTGTTTCATTAGAAGCAGAACAAGGTGTGAATTTTTATTCTACGTTAACTACTGTAGAAGTTAGATAATTTCCCCGAAGTCAACGATTTTTTAGTCAAGAGGGGGGAGGGGAAATCGTTAGTGAGTTTTGTGGGAAATGCTCAAGGATGCCAGCGTTGCACCCTGCAGTTTTGGATTCAGCACATGAAAATCTATTAGAAAACATAAAAAACCTTGGTCACTCCAAAATGCAAGGTTCTCTTGCTTTGCCACCAGATTACAAGTACTTTGCATTCTGAAGAGAATGAAGTACGAACCATGATCCTAGGGTAACTTGGGATGTCTTAGAAAATTTCCCGTTTTATGCGGGAATTTGGGGTATTGTGGGGATATTCTTAGCACATATGTTAATATTTTTCTTTTACCTTACTTTTCTAAATAGAAGCTTGAAATTTTGTACACATATTCACTATGCCCTTAACATTTTTCAGTTGATTTTGAGATCTGTGTGTTAACGCTGGGGGGAGATATCAAGAAATGCTAAGAAAAAAGGGATATTTTTTAACAAAAATTCCATTTTTTGCAATTTTTCCCGCCTCAGATACATGATGGAAACATATGAATGGTACCGTTTGAAAGGCTGTTCTATTCTGAAGAGAATGAAGTATAAAACATGACTCTAAAATGTCTCAGAAAATTTTTATATTACATCTAAATCTTTTTGAGTCATCTGGGCCACTGTGGGGATGTTCTTAGCTGATTGGTATTTTTTTCCCCCCATCCTTACTCTTCAAGATAGAAGCTTGAAATTTTGTACACACGTTTCGTATACCACTTAGTATTTTTCAGTTGATTTTGAGATCTATGTGTTAACACAGGGGGGAGGGATCCAGAGATGCTAAGAAAAAGGATTTTTTTTTTAAAACAAAAATTCCAATTTTTTGCGATTTTTCACGCCTCAGATACATGATGATAACATATGAATGGTACCGTTTGAAAGGCTGTTCTATTCTGAAGAGAATGAAGTGTAAAGCATGACAGTAGGATGTATCAGAAAAAAAAATATATTACACCTGAATCTTTTTGAGTCATCTGGTCCACTGTGGGGATGTTCTTAGCTGATTGGTAAATTTTTTCTCCCATCCTTACTATTTAAAATAGAAGCTTGAAATTTTATACACACGTTTCGTAAACCACTTTGTATTTTTCAGTTGATTTTGAGATCTGTGTGTTAACATGGGGTGTTCCGAAAGGTCCCAAAATAGAAAAAAGGGATTTTTTCTACCAAAAGCCTTATTTTCCCTCAAACTTTCCATTTCAGGGACATGATAGGGAAATGTGAATGGTACCGTTTGAACACAGCTTATAATAAGAAAAGGAAATTTCAAACGTAATTTCAGGCAACACTATCAGGTTAACTTTTCACAGGTTAACAGGATTTTCCACTAGCGTTATGTTCTTCCAATAAATTCAATTTGATTATGAGATTTAAACTGACTGTTACTACTTTTTAATTAAAATTCAGTTTCGTGAATGGGAAATGAAAGAAACATGACTCAGCATGTCAGAAGGCTACTGATGATGTGTCAGTAGAGACAAGAGACACACCCCTACAAAACATGCTACAGGCTAAACCAGTAACGTCTTAGTTATTGCTCCATTATCAGTTTTTTTCCCGGAACATGCGTCTTGTACTTACGTAACATCCTATATTACTGAGAAAGCCTAAAGTATGGTAAATTACTATAAATCTACAGACTTTTGTCCCAGAAATATAACCTTTTTAAGAACCTTGTAATTATACATCACAAAAACAGTTTTCAAATTTTTGTACCTAATTCGAAACGTCCACATATTTGTCCGTTTGCAAAATATATATTTAATAATTAAACACAGAAAAATGTAAGTGAACAATTCTTTCAGATGATTTTAAAATGAAACTTTGGGCGTCTTCCCGTTTGGCCATTTCCCCTTTCGCCTTGTGCCTGTTTTCATTACTTCAGGCTATGATGCTAAGATAGTATATGCTAATTTGATTGTAAGGCGAAACAGGAATTCCAGTTTGCTCTTTCCATTTCGCCTTACACCAGCGAAGGGAATTTTCAAATTATGATAGGGAAATTTAGTGTCATTTTGGAAAACATTTGTAAGGCTAGTAGTATTTACGTTTAAACGAATAGAACAGCGTATAATCAAAGTAAGTATTCAGAATAATGTATTGTTTGCATCATTGTTTAAAGAATTGCTCATGTAGCCTTGTATTTGTACCTCACATATGAAGAAGAGAGCGGCGGAAGAACGAATATCAACAATTACTACGACATATAGGTAAGTATATATAGTAGTTGTAATAAGGTATAAGTAATTTTGACACTGAAGCTTCTCTGCATGTTTCTAATATTTATTCTTGGAACTTCTCCGAAAGTTATTTTAGATCTTTAGATGTGGAACTTTTCTTAAATGACATTCTAGTTAGCACACAAATACATAGTCCATTTTTATTTATAGTGTAACACAATTAACCGGTCGTAGTTAAGCAATATTCCGTCTGTCTTTACTTTCTCGAGGGAAAGTATGACATTCTTTTTCTGTGATGTTTAAAATTAATTTATTTTCTTCTCTGCATGAAGAAGATTGCTAAGGGAAATTACTGTAGTGAAACTGCATCTGTTGTCCCTATTTTTGGTGCCGCCAAACACTCTCTATATAACGTACGAGCATGCACTGGACACCACTATTGCAAAGATTGAGTAAATTGAAGGTGGAAGGATCGTGGAGCGAAACGCACGACGGCAAAAACTTTTATTGGTGGATGAAGGCGTTGATACTAGTAGAATTCTTGTAAGTTATATTTTAGTAATCAAGAAAAATAGTTTATCATTTCCTACTTTCTTCTTCTTGCGGTTTGTTTTGAAATCGTGAAAATCTGATATAATAATAGTAATAGAAGTAAGAATATTAATATTAAAGCATTTTCTTTAGAATGTCTGTGTGTCTTTCTATCTTCAACAGGTTTTCTGCACTGTTGGAACTTTGGAGATTCTGTGTCAGTGCGACAGGATTGTAATGGATGGGACACTTAAGACTGTACCCCGCCTATTCTCCAAAATGTACACCCTGCATGGAAAATATTTCGGCTAGGTATTTCTTTTCCTCTTCTGCATATTTCCGAGTAAAAAATAAGACACACATGTAAGATTACTGGGAGTAATCAGGGAAGAAGCTGAGAAATTTGGACTGCGTTTCAAATTGAAAAAGTTTCTATTGATCTTGAGAAAGTAGCAATCAATGCTGTAAATACAGTATTTCCTCGTTAAAATCAGAGGATGTTCCTTCCACTTCTCTCAGTCTGTATGGAGGAAGTTTCAGCAATTAGGACTTTCTCAATTGTAGAAAGAGAACACTGAAGTGAAAAGATGGATTCGACATGCAGCAGCAATACCTCTGGTACAGTACCAACTTCCCATTTAGATGTAGTGTTTGTACGTTTGCAAGAAGATGCGCCTGACGTTCTATGTAAGGAGGAGTTCCATGATTATCTTGTAGACACTTGGCTGGATGATGGTGACACGTTATTTTCTCTGTAAGTATGTTTTCTTTCCTACATAAATAGACGGCGTTTAGTGCAAGATTTTTTTTTATTATTAAACCATTAACTATTCCAACCACTCTACAGTAAAGCATTTTTTTCCATTAACACCTCATATAAAGTGTAATATAGAATTTCTTGCGACGTGCATGTATTGAAGATTCTGCATTCACTAATTTGTAAATTATCAAAAGAACACATTCGTTTGATTTACAAAAGAAATAAATTAGGTTCACCCAAAATTTTGTTATAGACTTTCCAACGTAGATTCTTCTGCAATCCTTTGAATTTTTAATGTGCTAATGATGTATTTTTACCTATTTGCAGTGACTTGTGGAATCACTCTGAAAACGATCAAGAACGAAAGACTAACAATGCAGGACAGTGGCACGTCAAATTACGAAGAAAGGATCAAGGCATCAAGGGATCAATTAGAAATGCAATCTTTCATTGAATTAATGAAAGACAAGCAACGTGAAAATGAAAGACTGCGAGTACTTCTTCAAGTGGGTTATCAGGGAACACTTAGAAAGCTAAAGTAGAGACAGTTTGACGACAGGATTCACCGCCTAAAAGATAGACTTAAGAACAGTGAAATTGATGTAATTTCATATACTGATGCTGTTTCATATTATTTATTTATTTATTTATTTATTATTACTGCCTATTACAGGAGTTTATCCCAGTTACAACAGGCTTACAAAATTAATATTACATCTACAAATGATCAATAGAAGAAAAAAATAAAAAGAAGAAAAAAGTAAACAAAAATAAAAATAAAAAAATAAAAAAAATATCCACAAGGAAACATCAGAACATATAATGGCAAAATGCTAAATGCATAGAGAGAGAGAGCAAGATGTGAATAAAATACCAGAAAGAGAAGATACACAAACTATCAAATCACATACGACCAAAAACAATAGAAAATACATTAGAAGTCTGATAAAATAATTTTTATGAGCACAGGATCAGTGAGATACTTCTAAAGTAGATTTATAAAGCCATCTTTTAGTGAAGGAGCATAACAAAGTCCATAAACCAACTTATCAAAGCAATTTTTAATATATACAATATTGTTACTAAGCAAATTCAAAATAGTAACAATAGAAGAATTATTCAAATATTGAAGACTTACATTATAATCATGTTACAATTAAATTGGCTTACATAATAAGTAGATATAGAAATATCAATACTATAGATAATCTAAACGTGGTAAAATTTTTATAAGCGATCTTATGTAGGCAATACATGGCATAGCAAAATCAATTTCAATGGTATTTTGTATTAAATTGTTAAATAATCTACACATACTTATCAAGGGTGTATTCAGATGTGCTATGGTTTTGGATCTTTTACAAATAAATGGCAATCTTTTCCTCAGACAGTTATGTGTAATATTAAAATTTAATAAATGCAAACACTCAGGACTATCAACAATTCCATTTACTAACTTAAAAAGAAATATAAGTTGAAAATACCTTCGTCTAGCAGATAACGTTCCAACATCAAATAGACTTAGAAGAGTTGCATACGATATTTTATTTTCATAAGAGTTTATTCTATAGGTTTTGTAATATAAGTATCTCAGAAACTTATTCTGAATCCGTTCAATTTTTGCAATGTACTGCTTATAATACGGTGTCCAAACTATACTTGCATAATCAAGTTTGCTTCGTACTAGAAAATTGAATAACATAATAATGACATATGGATTATTAAAATCTCTAGTACTTCTTGTCACAAAACCTAGAGATTTGAAAGCTTCATTGACAACCTTTTCTATATGAGCGATAAAACACAATTTAGTATTTACGATGACACCCAAATCATTTACTTCCTGAACTCTATTAAGAATAGTGTTTGTTAGGGTATAATTGTAATGTACAGGGTTTCTGCTTTTAGAAAATGTGATTACATTACATTTATTTATATTAAAATTAACTTATTTTCAACACTCCATAAATAGCAGTTATTCAAATCACTCTGAAGTTTTAAAACATCGTCAAGTTCTCTTATTTCCTTGTACAATTTCATACCATCCGCATATAATAAACAGTGTGAATGTTCAAGTACAGATGGTAAATCATTAACAAATAGTAGAAAGAAGAGAGGTCCAAGATTAGAGCCTTGTGGTATACCCGAATTAACATTAAACAATGGAGAACTGTGATTATTATACACAACATATTGTTTTCGACCATTTAAATAGGAAGAAATTAATGATAGTAGTTGCTTTGAAAAGCCATAATTAGATAATTTTGCAAGTAATACAGCATGATCTAGCTTATCAAAGGCCTTCGCAAAATCTGTATAAATTACATCCACAGAAAAACCATTATTAAGGGAATCCACAATAGTGTATAAATAGAAATAAATTGGTAACGGTCGATCTCCGTGGATAAAATCCATGTTGAAAATTAGATATGTAAGGTTTGACATGATGAAATATTCTATTATAGAGAATATGCTCAAATATTTTAGCTACTGTGGAAATTAGAGATATTGGTCTGTAATTTTCAATACTCTTGGCATCTCCTTTCTGAAGTATTGGACGAATTTTACTAATCTTCCAGATTTCTGGAAATTTTGAAGTTCTTAATATCAGATTATAAATGTAATTTAATGGTTTTATTAAAAGTTCTCCACATCCTTTCAATAAATAAGTTGGCAATAGATCGGGCCCACTTGATTTAGAAGATTTTAACTTTTTAATAGCCTCTTTAAGTTCACATTCAGAAATGGAATTCACCGTTAGACAATACGGTATGATTGACTTGGTATGGGGGATAATATCGTAATCAGAAGGGTGAGGAGAATAAACACTTTTGAAATATTGAGCAAAGTTGTAAGCTATGTCCGCATCTGTTGTAATTACGTTACCTTTGAAAGTCATATGATTTATTTCTAAATTTTGGTTCTTCTTATTTTTGATATAATTCCAAAAATTTTTAGGATTATCCTTCAATGCCATTTCTGACTGATTTATATATAAAGCATAAGCCCTCTTAATCAACGTTTTTGATTTTCTACGCAATTCCTTAAATTTATTTAAATTATAGTCGGAGGTTTTTATGTGTTTCCTATAATAATACTTTTCTTTCAATATATTAATAATTTCTGAAGTAAACCAACATGGATATTGATATTTCTTAGATATTTTCTTTTTTGGCACATATCTTTCAATAATACTATTCAGAGCATCGTAAAAATAATTGACAGCTTTATCAACATCATTTACATTATATAGATGCATCCAATCTTGTAGGTCAAGTTGTTTATAAAGGTTATAAAAATTGGCCTTACTAAAATTAAGCAAAGTACTTGAGTTATGTTTTATGCTTGATGTGAAATTTCCAAGATTAATATTAAAATTAAGAGATGGATGATGATTATCTTCTGTTAATAATGGAAATACATTTCTAGTTAGGTTAATATCATCTCCAAAATTAGACAAAACCAAGTCCAAAGTTTTCCCGTACATATTTCTTATTAAATTATGCGATGTTAAATTATGTAAAGAAATGAAGTTTGCCAACATATTACAAACAGACCCACCCTGCAATAAATCAAAATCAGCATTCGTAATTGATGATATATTAAAATCACCAACAACAAGCAAACTTTGATCATATATGTCATCAATTTACTCTAATTTTTGAAAGAAACCATTATAGGTTCCTACTTGACTCTTCGGTGGAAAGTATACCAATACTATATAAAATTTTCTTCTAGATATTGTAACTTTTAGACAAAGTACTTCAATAAAATTCACTGTTATGGATACCTCAGATACACAATAATCTCTTAAAATAGCTATGAGAACACCACCGCCATTTTTATGAGTCCTATCACACCGATAAACATTATACCTTTGGTCAATAAATTCACCATTGTAATTCACCATTCACCTCACACAGCCAAGTTTCAGTTAGTAATATTATGTCAAAGATTGAAGCTGCAATATTTGTATATAGTTCTGTAAGTTTACTACGTATACCTCTAACATTCTGATAATTTAAATGTATCAAATTATGGCTTTCACTCATGTATCTATGTCAGATGTCTTACTTCCTCAACTGTGTTAAGTGTATATACAAAAGTATCATCAGCTTTCTTCTTTAGTCGGATATTACCAGCATAGTCTATCCATAAGTAGTCGTAATTTTTTTCTCTCTTAACTTTTCTTGCTTCACTAAAGAAAGCCTATGCAATGTAAGACTATGGTTAATATAGACAGGACCTCCAATAGATAAGCCGAGATCTTTACAGGAGAAATTTCTTTTGACCTTCCTTTGTTTAATAAACCTATCCTTGTCAGAACGCTTAGCAAATTTTAGGATGATACCTGGATTTGGCTGATTAGGTGATTTTTTTAAATCTATGACAAACATCGATCATATTCTCGGTTACATCAATATTAAGTGCACCACCAACCTTTTTGACTATGTCATTAACATCTTCGTTAGGTAGGAGGGGAACCCCATGAATTTCAACTGTGTTTCTCCTATTGTATTGGTCTATTTCGTTTAATTCAACTCTTAATTTATCTATTTGTTTCTTTAACAGTAAATTTTCGTTTTTCAGAACATCAATATCGTCCTTGCATTTATTCAGTTCTTCAGTTTGACTTCTTATGAGGTTGAAGTTTTCGTCTAACTTTTCGTGTACTGAATTTAAAGATTTCCCTAACTCTTCTTCAAGTTTTTTATTGGTACCCTTAATATCGTTCATTTCATTTTTAATGCTTAGTAATAACTGATACATTTGAGTTAAAGTAGGGATTTGTTCACTCACTTCAGGTGGATTATCACTAACCAATGATTTTCGTCGCACTCTACTACAATCTTCACAACGCCAAATTTGGTCACTGACTTTCAGAAATTTAACATCATCCTCCTTCATATTAACACAAATTCCGTGAAAGAGATTCTTGCATCCCCCGCATTGTATCTTTAAATTAGTATCTTGCCTAGATATAGACTTGGAACACTTATCACAAATCCCCATTATGTATACCTGAGGACGGAAAAAGCTTAGATATTTCCAACGCTGGCACCAGCAGAAGTAGATTTCACAGTAAGATTACACCTATTTCCAATAAGGAGTAAACTAATTCAGTCTCCTTTTGACCACTACAATGTTTATAGTAAAAAATTAACTAATCGAAATATCCACGTGAGATTCACGCTGATACTTCTTTTACTATAAATAATTATATTTTATATCATTGCTTAATAATTTTTGAATTAAAAATACAGTTGCTCAGTTCCGCTCACTTAAAATACCAAAAGATAAACTAACGTCACTGTACATAAATGTAGAGTTTCCAACACTGATTCATGCTTCATACATCCGGGAGAGTAGATTGTAAACAAAATCTTTCTCGATAGAGCAAAGTACTTAGAAAATCACGTAAGTAACTATCATTATATCCACATAGAAACTTGATATGCTATTTCGGGTGTGATAATAAAATTTATGTTCTTCTAAGATATTTGAGTTTAATTTGTCTGTAATAGAAAAGACGTTGCAGTTGAGAATAAGATAAATCCCTCTTTGTTACAGATACAGAATGACAGTTCCCTTGTATGTTATAAGGTCAAGCAGGAAAAGGCCAAACGGGAATTCCCTTTTCGCCTTAAGATAACATCCTTATCGGTTGTGTCAAAATGTTTTGAGGGCATAAGGCCAAACGGGCATAAATTAGTATACTAAAATACATTCAAACAAAAAGCGATAGAAAGATTCAGAAAACATAGACATACAAAGTTTGATTTATAATACAAAATATAATCTAAGTTGGTAGTTTCCACTTTTTTTTTTCTGTAAAGATTTCTGTTTCCCATCGCTAGATTTGCTATCGGTACGATTTTTCTATCATTGACCCAAGTTTTTTTGGGGGGGAGGGGGTAGCTTTAGTGAAAATGGCAAAACAGCTCTTGTAGAGCAACCTGCAAAACAAAAAGCTATGTATAATAAATTGAGTTCTTTACCCTTTTTGACTTGTAAGATACTATTTAAAGATCTTATGTTTGTAACTATTTTCTCATAATTGTTGGGACGTAGTTTAGATGTGTCTCGTAAATTGAGTGGCCTTAAAATTGTATATTGCACATCTTATATACATTGTATATTGTATATTCCACTTTACATGAGAGCCTCTCGACCATTTTGGAAGGTATCATACTGGATTTTAATTAATTCAGTGAACGGAACATAACTCAATTGGATTGAAAGCAAACAAGGTTATGTTGAGTGTTTGGGGGAATTGGAAGGGAATTGTCCATTATGAGCTGCTGTAACCTGACGAAATCAATTCAGTCCTGTATTGTGCACAACTCGACGGTTTGAACGAAGCAATCCAGAAAAAGCGACCAGAATTGGCCAACAGAAAGGGAGTTGTGTTCCATCATGACAATGAGCGGCCACACACATCTTTGATGACTCGGAACATATTGACGGAACTTGGTTCGGAGGTTTTGATGCATCCACCGTATAGCCGGGACCTTGCAACGTCTGACTACCCTTTGTTTCGGTGTCTGCAAAACTCTCTTGATGTTAAAAAAATGGCCGACCGAAGCGCCGCTGAAAATCACTTGGCCAAGTTTTCCGACGATAAACCACAGAAGTTCTACATGGATGGAATTATGAAGCTACCCGAAAAATGGCAAAAGATAATAATGGTCAATATGTACTTGATTAAAATTGATTTTCAATAAAGAAATTTTTTGTTCAAATATGTAGGTCTACCAAAAAACCGTGGAGAATTTTTATATGACCGTTTATAATTGCTTTCTTGTTACTTTTATGTACTTCTTTTTAAATACTTCTGTAAACTATGAAAAAAGACAATATTGAAGGATATTAAACTATTATTATAAAGGTAATAACTATTACATGAACAGAGATAAGTTGAAAGTAAAGACAGATGTGTGTGGCGAAAAGCTATTCCAAAACGATATATCACACGAACGCATTTTTATTTAAAAATTTGCGCCTGAATCCAAGATGGCCGCCATCATGATACTACTCAGTTTCAGGTGTACATCTATCTCCACTATCTCTGTCCAAAATATGATTCCTTTTCCTTCATCCATTTCCAAACGGTCTATTCCAAAGTTTTGCCATATACTATATAAATTATAAATGCATTCAAAAGTTTGGGTCGCTTGGGGGTCTGTTAATTTTCTTCAATCGAACCATTTTTTTTTCATGGATTAATTTGATCCGACGTGTAACCAATTTAGGGGCTGGGAGCAAAGAAATTCAAAAAAAATCTCCATAATTAAGGACCACCCTAATATATATATATATATATATATATAGGTAGAGGGAGAGAGAGATTGTCATTTCTCTGTTTCCACTATATTGAGCTATTGGAAGTGGATGCTTTATGTGTACATATTTCCCGAATCAGCAATATATCAAGTGTTCGTGCTTTTATGCCTACCGGTTTTAATGGAATATGATAATAATGATGTTCCTAGCACAGGCTAGGGATGATATCGAGACGAGACAAGACTTTGCACTGTCTCGGACTCGTCTCGATTGATAAATAGCGGTCTCGATCTCGGTCTCGTCTCGAAAGTCTCGAAATAAATAGCGTGAAATTAAAATTATGGAAGTATTATTATTGTATAGTCTGTCGTTTCCGCTTCTTACTTTTTGCCTTCACTTCTGACTTAGAATTATGGTATGGTGTACCTCTTCAAAGCAAATTTGCTAGCGCTAATGCTTTCCATGCGTGTGTTCCAGGTTCAATCATTTGTGGGTATATTATAAGTGGAATAAAATCTTAATAATAACCCATATTTCACTTTCAGCAATAGACTTTGTCTCACATAGCCTCAGTACTACCTATACAATTAAACTCTATTAAATTAACTCTAGTACTATACAGCAATTTACTTCCTTCCTTTGAATCAGAATTGTTCAATACCTCCTAACGGATAATGCAACACAGAGCAACACGAATGTATTTAATCGTACCGAAATTGAAATTTTACAATTTCTCATTTATTATCCAACACATTCTGCTTTGACTATCGTTTTAAAAACAGAATATAACGTTCATTATCTTAACCAACAGAGTAAGTTATTACTACAATATACTATTTTGTTTCAAATTGATCAGTTTTACATCTCCGTGTTTAATTGACACTTTATAACACGAACTTCCTATACCTTGTGGTGGGAGCTACGACATTCATCTTCGCTATATGTGATCTGGGGTTGGATCACCAAACAAGTTACATTCAAAGTCCAATGTTTCACATAGTTCGCATCTCATTTTAAGTACATTCTGTTTCTTATACGAGCTTATAAGATGGTAATGCATTACATAAGCATATATCCAGTGCCGTAACATTGATTAAGTTTATTTCTGAGTTCTCAGCGGTGCAAGTAATATTTATTCGAGAAAACTAATCGTGAGTTCATTACGTTGAAATTTTATATTGATTGAAAATTACTTGCGAAACATCTACACACATACTGTATAAGTATATAAGTAATTCGAGCTGCATGTATCTATTTTCTCTCTCGTCAAAGCAAGTGATTCTTAACTAGTTACATTTTGTATTAATTTTCGTAATTTTGCTGCAACATGGAGGATTGAATATTCAAAAATATTTTTTTTCAACTAATGTAGACGTCGAAGATTGCGAAAGTAAGAAATCCACTAATACGAATAAAACAGTAACATCTCATGTTGGACCCTACGTTGTAGTAAACTACTGAGGAATTGTGCCATATTAGAAACATTAACTCGTCAAAATGTAGGAACACATAACGTTAGAAACCTGAAAATATTCAACTGTACAGAGGACGAAGAACAAAGGATTTTAAACAAATATACTGTCTCATCTGATATCCCCGATGACAACAAAAAGGAGTAATTGAAATTTTATCTCACGATAATTTTTTTTTCAACAAAGGGGAGAATGTAATGCGCCCCTATTCTCTATCTGTTCGGGATGCATTACATATTATTTATTTCTTATATTATTAGTTATTTGTTCAATTTTATCTGTTTAACGTTTAATATTTTTAGTTTGAATTGAATGTAAGTAATAAGTCTGCTAATCTGCAACTGAAGATATTTTGAGTAGAAAACGAAGCAAATTATAAATTGATATATATACTTCCATGATGTTTCTGAGGATTTAGCAAGCGAGTTTATGTGTGAGATTTGAAATTTTTCGAAGGGTAAGCGAAAAAGCTTGCGAAACAGAAGGAATTATTCTAGAAAAAAGGAATAAGTGATTTACCTTATACAATATTATAAATATAGTTTGTGTCGAAGATAATTATAAAAATCATGCAGCATTAAGAAATTTTAGGTTGGGAGAGATCTATTTCTCTCTCCCATGTTCTTCTGCCACCAACATTATTAATCATGAATTAACCAAATTAACATTAAATAACAAAATGCACTTCTTCTAAATTACAAGTTTTATTATGGGACAAATGCATCTAGGTTACAGTTATTTCCAAATTTAAATTTGATATGCACAGGTCAGGAAAAAGTAAACTCAAAGAAGTAAGGGAGGTACTAGAAAAGTAAAATATATGTGTATATGTGTTTTACTATTATTATCTGCAAGTAATAGAATGAGATATAGACGGTTGTCTTTGTCAGGATGAAATTTAGGATATAATGGAAGAGTTTTCTCTGCTTTTGGTATTGCTGCTACGATTGAAACCTGAAAAAAAGGAAAATACTTTATTAAATATAATCAAAGTATGTAAGAAGATAGATAAACAAAATACTACTTCCTAAATAAAAGATGGATGTCAATATTATATAAAACAAGGAAGAGTAAGCTAAAAGAAAATATAAATAATATAGAATAATGGTTAATATAATTGATTAAGTTATGAAGATAAAAAATGAGCAGTAATACTTACCTGTGTAGGAATAACACCTCAGTTGCGGCGAAACATCCTGTAAAGAAAAGAATGTAAGTTAATTATAACTATAAAACACATATATTACATCGAGACTAAGTTAAAAAGCTAAACTACTCAGTAGTAAAAAATGGATCGATCTGGCTCATAATAGGACAACCTAGGACAACTCAGGAGCCCCTGGTGAACTCGTTCTCTTTTATGAGCATATTTTCCAACCCCTATTTTAACATAGCAGAAATTACATTGAGACTATGAACACAAAATAGACAGATAATACATAAGAATACGTAACACAGTAAGGGTGTATTCGTTCTCTTTTATGAGCACATTTTAAGGGTGAACTCGTTTCCTTTTCAACCCTCTCTGCTGTGTGTTCATAGTCTCAGTGTTATTTCTGCTATGTTAAAATAGGGGTTGGAAAATAAGCCATACTCTTGTATTAGCTCTTCTATGTGTTCGTAGTCTTATGTCATTAATAAAAGTCAAAGCATCAGTGAAACGAATTGAGGTTAATAGAGTAATGAAAGATCAAGAAAAGCATATACAAGTACGCCTATCTCCTGAACTAGGCAGAATACTAGGCTTTGATCATATTCAAGAAGATATTGCAGTTGTTCATCATGCTCGTTATCCACCTGATTTACAAAAAGCGCTACCTACACTTATGTATATTTACAGTGATATTGTAGAACCACAAATGGTGGGTGACACCGTAGCTCCATTGTTACGTATTATAAATACAAATATTACAGAGCATGGTATTATTAATGTACATATTTTTGATAATCCTCATTATGTGCCAGTGCAACGTAAACAATTTGATCAAATTATTATTGATTTAAGAGATAGTACAGGTAATCCACTTCCTTTCCAATATGGCAGTGTATGTGTAAAATTACATTTTCGTAGACGTAATATGGTATTGTAAATTTTACCATGTGTGAATATTAATAGTAAGAAAAATGAGAGTGTATGAAATCAGAATTAGATTTATTTGCTGGTTTACCCACTCAAACCAGTATTATAGGTAATAAAATAGTTCCATATAAGCCTGTGGCTTCGATAGCTGATAATGCACCAATAGAATTTGTAGTCCCCGGTCATGGGGATGACTATATTGACTTACCGCACACAATGTTATATGTTAAAGGTAAAATTACTAAATCAGATGGTTCTAATTTAACTTCTGCCGATAAGAAAATCGGCCCTGTAAATGATTTTCTCAATGCAATGTTCAGTGAAGTGCAATTATATTTAAATAATCAAATTATTTCCTACTCTTCACATACATATCCATATCGATCGTATATTGAAAAACTACTAAATTATAATGCTGAAGCTAAAACAACGCATCTTCAAACATCAATGTGGTTTAAAGATACTGCAGGGCATATGGACAGTGTGGCCGATGCTAATGTAGGATTTAAACAACGTTTTCTTCTCACTGCTTTAAGTCAGTCATTTGAATTATTGGGTTATATTCATGCTGATATTTTCAATCAGGAGAAATTTTTACTGAATTGTGTACAATTGCGTATTAAACTAATTCCAGCTAAACCTACATTTTGTCTAATGGGTGACGCAGATGCTGATGGAAAAGTTGTAATTACAGATGCAACATTACTTGTGAAAAAGGTTGATGTATCACCAGCAGTTAAAATAGCACAAAATAAAGTATTACAAAATCCTAAATTTAGAATAAAATATCCTATAACAAAAGTGCAGGTGAAGACAGAAACTCTGCCACAAGGAATTATGGATAGTACACTTCCAGATCTGTTTTCAGGCATAGTGCCTAAACGTATTATTATTGGTTTTGTTACTAATACTGCTTTCAATGGTACTTATCAAACAAATCCATTCAATTTTCAACATTGTAGTATGTCATTTTTTACACTGTATGTTGATGGAAATCCAATGCCCTTCAAACCTTTACAACCAGATTTTGATAATAAGCTATATGTACAAGCATATTCTACGTTATTTACAGGTTCAGGTATTTATTATTCTAATCAAGGTAATAATATTTCACTCGCTGAATATCCTAATGGTTATACTCTACTGGTGTTTGATTTAACTCCTGATTCAAGCGCATGTGCTGCATTTCACACTAGTCCACAACGGCAAGGAAGTGTACGTTTAGAGGTTCATTTTAAAGAAGCACTGTCATCTCCTGTAACAACAATTATTTATGGTGAATTCTCTTCAGAATTAGAAATTGATTTCCAGAGAAAAATATATATTAATTAAAAATGTTAAATACAATTGAGCTTTATGAAGCATTACAACAAAATTTGCCTAAAGATCATTTTATTGGTGTATATGCTGCTGATGAGTTACCTTTGTTTCCCGATTTTCTAAATGGCTACACACTGAAATCTACTAGGTGATTCGTGATAACTGTACCTCATGCAAAATAATATTGTCTAGGGCGCTCTTGTTCCACATTTTGATTATCTTTTTTATCTATTTGAAGATATCACTCAATTATTGCAAAATTATCAGTATTTTAATTTCGCAGTGATTAGGCCTCTTAATGCAGTCTTGTCTCGGAAAGTCTATTAGGTTTCTCTTCAAAGAGTTTTGTCTCGTCTTCTCTGGTGGGCAACATCTCTGTGCACTTATTGAAAGCTGTCCTCTGACACAGTGTTCGGAGTTTGAGGGAAATTTCGTGGGTAAGTTTAGCAGAAAGGGATTTTTCCGATAAAGCGTGAAAATCCAAGGGAATATGAATTTTAAACTTTTCTTTGTTTTTCAGAAATGAATCAATACAATAGCAATAGTCTGTATGTGTGTCTTCATAGTAAAAGAAACAGAAACAACAACAACAATAACAAAAACAAATGTTGGTATTTCCTTTGGAAATTAAAAAAAACTAGCGAAAATTTGATAAGAAAATGGAAAATTTTACGTCAGTAGAGGAACATTTTCTAAAGGAAACCTACGAACACTACTCTGACAGTTGGATAGAAGACATGATGCAATGGAGATGCTGTTGGGAAAAGCTGCAACAATAAAAGATAGTAGGTTTACAAATTTCAACCTACAAACTTCAAATTTTTAGAGATGGAATTTCATAACCTATCGAAGACAAGAATCCGTGCCTAATTTTTATTTAGAATTTTCTTCATTGTTGAAAGGTAAAAAATTAACACTCGAAAACAGAGCCACATTTAGTAATTGGTCATCAACTACTACAAGTTCCAAAAATAATGATCATCGAGGTCAAAGGTCAAGGTGGTTTTCTACCTCTTCCTTTGGTTCGACTATCGAAATGTATTTCCTGCTGACTTACTTATTTTTCGCAATTATTTAATAAATTTATTTAATATCGAATGAATATCGCATATTCAATATTGAATATCGAAATGCTACAAGCCTTGAAGAATATTCACTGGTATCCAAAGGTAACATGGGCACTTTTTAAATATAAAATATCTATTTCAATCGCTTAAAGAAAAGAAATTCTCTATACATTTCTATTTTATGCACTCTCACATAGGACTAGAATATCGAGACCTTATTGACACCGCTGCAAAACTTGCATGTAAAGACGAAAACTAAGTCATATAAAAATTCCTTGTCAAAATCTATTTCTATATTATAGATTTACATTCTTAAATTGCAATATCATGATGACAACAAAATAACAAGTACTAGCTGAAAAGCTACACACATTAGGGACCCGGGCCATAATCAATTCGATGGTCACACTCACGCATTAAATCATCAATAATGACAAGATGTGGACCTTCGTGTGCTTGAAATTCATTATGGGTGTACTCGTTCTCTTTTATGACCACATTTTAGAGGGTGTACTCGTTCTCTTTTATGAGCATATTTTTCAACCCCTATTTTAACATAGGAGATAACACATAAGATTACGAGAAGTGAAGATTAGGTGGATTATTTTCTTTTGTACCAACTAGAAAAGAGAAGAAGAGCCACTTCAACTATCTCATTACGTACTGTTTAAACAAACGAAAATTGACCATTATGTAACTTTTGAACTACTGAAATGTTCTATTTTTGTATCAATCAGAAAAAAGCGAAAAAAGACCATTTTAACAAGCTCAGAATTTATATACATTTTGAACTAGCTGAATATACGAAAGAATAAATTTAAGTGACCTATTCAATTTTGTACCAATGAGAAATGTCATTTTAACTGGCTCAGAATTTTACTACTCAAATAAACAATGGAGTATTTAGTTTTGCACCACCGAGAAAAAAAAGAAATTGCACCATTTTGGAGTATTCAAATAAACAAAGGACTTATAATTTGTGTCAACACAAAATCAATTAAACGAAGTAATACATTTGAGTGAGCTATTTAATTTGAAAAAAAAAACAAAGCAGGATCATCTTAACTAGCTGAGTATTTTATACCATTTTGTATTATTTCAACAAACAAAGAAATAAATTTATATTAACCAGAAAAAGCAAAAAAAGACCATTTTTACTAGCTGCGAATTTTATATTATTTTAAACTAGTCTAATAAACGAAGGCATAAATATGAGTGAGCTATTTAGCTTTGTACGAACCAGAAAAAAGTGAAGAAGGTTCATTTTATACCTTTTGGTGCAATTCAAATAATCGAGGGGATAAATTTATGTGGTCTATTTTATTTTTGTACTCATTCGAAAAAAGCGAAGAAGGACCATTTTATACCTTTTTTTGCCATTCCTATTTCCTTTTGTTCCAACGAGAACCACTTATAACAGGCTTAGATTTTTATGCCTTTCTTGTAATATTTCTACCAAACAGAAAAAAGCTACACAAATAAACAAAGGAATAAATTTGTAATAACCACAAAAATTTAAATCGATCCAAGAATTTTCACTTTTTGGCAGACCTAACCATTTCACATAGGCCTTATTATTTTTCTTTCGCAACACTTTTTCAATTAAATATGTTTTTGGAAATTTCGTTAATTGTAATTCGTGTCCGTAAAATCTTCCTTCAATAGGTTTATTATTTGAGTCTACTAAGTGATGTCAGAGGATTAGTGAAGAAAACTTTAGCAATTCGAAAAATTTCTGTACTCCAATTGCGTGTAAAACCTCTATCAAAACCAGGACGCTTAAGTTTACTAATTCTTACATATTCACCTATCTTAAATTTACTTTTTCTTTTTATCACAGAATTTTTTTTTGCAATAGATGTTTGTCAATAGATGTTTTTCATTTTCTTTTTTAATAGCGTCGATAGGTTTCATTTTAATAGTGCAATGAATAGTATTATTATATTTATGTAGTAATTCCGGCAGAATGCCAATCCATTTATAATTTCCCTGCAGTGTAAATTGTCTCCACATTAAATTACGTAATGATCTATTAAATCTTTCAATAATACTTGCTTTCACATCAC
The DNA here is from genome assembly GCF_964235325.1 of Thermobia domestica. Taxonomy (NCBI): domain Eukaryota; kingdom Metazoa; phylum Arthropoda; class Insecta; order Zygentoma; family Lepismatidae; genus Thermobia; species Thermobia domestica. The sequence goes on from NC_137456.1 coordinate 93,533,266, forward strand.
TGTACGTGGAATAATGTTTAATGTTATTTTGGTTCATCGCCTTCTGAAACTCTGAATTATAAAATTCTCGACCTCTGTCAGTTTGTAAAAATTTAGGGCTTTTGTTTGCTTTTCTCAGTACTGTTATAAATGCTTGTGTAATTTCTTTCCCAGTTTTATTTTTCACAGGAATAGCCCAAGCATATTTAGAGAATGTATCTATGACAGTTAATAAATATTTGAAATTTCGATTAATTTTTTCTAGACCTTTCAATTTTCCACTATTCATTTCAACTAAATCAGCTTGCCATAAATCATGAATCCCTTTCGTTATAACGGGTATTCGAGGATAGTTTCGTCTTGCACTTTTATGTAATTCTGCAACTATTTGTTCTCGAACTGATTGTGACATATTTTTTAATACTAATATATCCAAAAAAAAATATATCATATTTACAATATACAAATCGTACATGTTAAATCTTTATTATGATACCCCCAAGGAACAGTGTGTATATTGCAATTTAAAATTTTTCTTTTGTCATCATACGGATCTAACGCTAATTTTGTCACCTGATTTGTTGTTAAATTATGGTATTTACTTTTAATTTCAAATTGTGTTTTATGAATCGTTTCGTTTTGAAATAGACATGATTTATAATCGTCAAACGTAATTTGTTCTTTAACTATATTTTTCTTGATCCCTTTACATTTTTTAATTCTTTATTTTCACCAGTTTTTATTGCATAATTTTTTGCTCGTAAGCCAACATATTCAATTATGGGAAGTTCACCTAATTCGTCTTTCATTTTACCCAAAACGTGTTTATTTTTTGTGCTATATAAAGAATTATTTTCAGGAAAATTTGAGGTGTCAAAATACTCAATCATATCTTTTATATCGTTATAAATATTGTTAGTTTTAATATAGTAAATGAAAGAGTCAGTATCCATATAAGCAATACTAATCTTATCTCCATATCGAGGTTTCATTATATTATAATGGAATTCATACAGTGTACATTGCTAATTTTGATAATTCTAAAACTGTAGCTCCTACATAGATCGGTTTATTTAAAGTTACAGATTTTTTTAACATATGGAATAATGCAAGATTATCTCCTAATTTTACCCAATTTTGAAACTGATCTTGCGCTACTAATTTTTTACACTTTTTTCATTGTTAATTAATTTTATATCAATTCGTTTTCGTACATTCTCCATTGTCTTTCCGTATACAGAATTATTTAATAACTTATAGAAATCTTTTTCAAATTCAATTGTAGCATTTGCACGGCGTTGAGTATTTTCTTGTATATAAGATGCAAGCCATTTAGATTGACGAAACCATAATATTTTATGTACTTTTACCAGTATTAAACCTTGTATTAGATAAAATTGTAATACTCTATAATGCAAGATATAATTCGATTTCGATTTAAGTGTCAATAGTAATTTTGAGTATTTACCATTTGGTGGAACTTCATTAGTGGGAGCACATGGAAAATCAGAATGGTATTTGTGTAAATAATTTGGATACTCTAAGTCCACTTCTAGAAAAAAAAACCCATTCACTATCCGTGGGCCAATTGATAATTTTCTTTTTGTCTTGCCAATTGTCAATTTTATCCTCCCACCGAAAACCACCATATGGTAAATAGTCAATCATTGATAGTCCGTACAGATTGTTCATGTCAATATACAGTAAATAAGATTTTTCTTTTTCCGCATCAAAATCATGTACATAAGGATTATTAGCTTTGGCATATCTTAACACAGCTTGAGTAATACCTCCGCGAATCGATTTTTCTACAAACATATACATATTGATATCTGATAAAAGTTGAAGTTCAATTTTTGTTCTATATAACATGGCTTGCCATGCCAACCCAGGTGCAGTAAAACAATTAATTGGATCAATACAAAAAGCATTTAAACATGTCTTTCTAAAATTCTCCAACACATCTGCTGTGAAAAGTACATCACATTTTAAATATAGATCGTGGTAGTCCCCTAAATTTTCACATTTAAACACACGCCAAATCAGTTTTGCATATTGATAATCAGTCTCGGAAAATTGTGTTCCATTCAATTTGCTACTAAACGCCTCTCTTCCAGGAAATTCAGTTTCTTTAAATGTATCTAAATTTGTTATGTATTCATAAAAATAAATTCCCTTACGGAGAATTAAAGGGAACTTATCATCAGAAAAATATTGCTTTGTATAGACAAATTGCTCAGGTTTTAATTTCAACACCAAATTTTCAAGACTGTACGGCAGGAATTTAAATAAGTCTACAAAATGTAACTCGATAGGTCTACCATTAAAATTAAAGTGCTTAGAGAATGTTATGTATTTCTCAGTGCTTTCAGCAATTACAGAAATATTTCCAGGGGTGCAACCTAATTCTTTCACAAATAAATGTGCATCATACCCAGACAAATTATGGAAGAAGACAGGGATAAAATTACTTTGACGTTTAATTTGTAAATTACAATTGTTGCACACCGTGGCAATAAATTGACCAGTTAAATGGTTATGATGTTTAACTTTTCTATTGTTACTCGTATATTTACTATCACAAACTGAGCATTCAGTGGATAGGTTAAACTCTTGTAACTGAGAACTATTTAATGGTATTAATGGTTTTTGTTGATCTAATATGGTTATGATTTTTCTTAATTTATTCTCCATAGCAGACATAAACTTCATCGATACATTTTCTTCTCGATAAATAACTAAATCTGATTTCATATATTTGTTACTCCAACATACAATATAACCAAAACTGCATGGTATATGTTGGTGAATTTGTATTGTATGAGATTCACTTTGTTTATTTATAAGTTTTAATAAACTTTCCATATCTGCAATTATTATCACATCATTCTGTAATAACAATTTCAAAATTCGAAATTTTAAAACTTCTCCTTGTTTCGGCATGTTAATTTTGGTTGGAGTGTGTTCTTTACATAGTTTGTCATGTTCATCTAATTTTGATTTGTTATAAAAAGATACTAAACATCGTCTACAAATAAATGTTTGGTGAGTACCTAACTGATGTCTAACTAAACCATTTAAATTTGTAATTAAACAATAACGAGAGTTTAAATATAATAAATCTATATGTTTAAATACACCTGTATTTTCGCTTATACGTAACGGAAAAATAGTTTCATTATCATAATCAAGGCCATATATATTAACGGAAATTTGTTCCTTAGGAAATACGGAATTATATATATGTTCAAATTTGCTTATGTGTTCTACTTCGACGGGGAATTTTATATTGTTTTTTTCAAATAATGGTAATAAAGTATTACTATATTGTATGTAATTATTCACACGATGTGGATTATCTTTTGCGGGATACAAAGCAGCTAGAATGCTATACATAAAACTTCTATTATCGTTATTTTGAATATTTAAAACACAATTCTTTTTGGATAAAATCCATTGAGGTAATTTTACATAAGTTTTCTCTTTATGACTTTTCAATAACGCATTGATATTTTTTATAAGACAATAATGACTGTTGCAATTTTCTTCACAATACAGTAAATCTATACGTTTAAATACACCTGTATTTTCGCTTATACGTAACGGAAAAATTGTTTTATTATCATAATCAATGCCATATATATTAACGGAAATTTGTTCTTTAGTAGATACGGAATTATACATATGTTCAAATTTGCTTATGTGTTCTACTTCGACGGGGAATTTTATATTGTTTTTTTCAAATAATGGTAATAAAGTATTACTATATTGTATGTAATTATTCACACGATTTGGATGTTCTCTTACTGGATATAAAGCAGCTAGAATGCAGTACATAAAACATCTATTATCATTATTTTGAATATTTAGAACACAATTCTCTTTGGATAAAATCCATTGAGGTAATTTTATAAAAGAAGAAGCGGACAGAGGATCATATTTACTGATTTTAATTTCTAAGTGATGGTTTGGTTCAGAACATAAAGACCACCCTGATTTCTTAATTGCTCTATTTTCTTGTTCAACTAAAATTTTATTAAATAGTTTTTCTATTATAGAATTCACATCTGTACTCGGTAAAATAATTTCGTTACCACTATTTACAAAGAATCTACATGTTTCTAAATCTACTGGTTTTACAAAAGTTGTAGCCAAAGAAAAATTTACTTTAAACGATGTCTTAGTTTGTTCTTGTTTTAATATATCTAAAGTATTTTCTTTTATTATTTAAAAAACATCCATTATCCTCATTTAAAACAGTATCACATTTTAAAATGATTTTTTCAAATTATTATTAAATAGAGTATCAGTTGGTGAATTGATAATATTTGATTTAACCTTTTTTGTTGCCATTTTTTAAATAACTCAGTGTTAATATAATAATTCTGAAGTGAGTTTTTATAATATAATATTATTATTATAAAATGTCTTACCTACAAAAGAAAATAAAACCACACTAATAATAAACTACACTAATAATATGAACGCGCACACACAAAAAATATCTGAACTTTACGCTTCAAACACTAAACAGGAAGTGATTACAAAAAAACATGTCGGTCAGTCTTTTATACCTGTCTGACCGCATTACGTCATATTGCGCAATAGGTATGAGTCATGCTCGGGGATTCCCCTCTTTTTTTTATACCTTTGTGATTGATTACATTACGTTCAGGGATTCCTATCGTTGAATGACAAGTTATTGTCTGTTAAAGAGAAAACTAGTTCAATGTTTTTAAAATCCGGATGAATGACGTAATGAGAATTATCCACATATGGCGGAAGTTATTATGTAATTGATAACAAAACACGGAAGTTTCGCATTCCTCTGCAATCTTTAAATAATCTTTGTTATGTTCAAATATAGGTTAGAACAAGTTCGCTCCTTAAATGATTATATTTACTATAGAGGGTTAGAACGAGTTTACCCCTTAAAAATGGACTATGCTCAAATAGGGGTTGAAAAATAGACCCACTGCTATGTTACATTAGAACGAGTACACCCTTAAAAGGGAACGTACTCTCTGCTATGTTCAATTAAGGGTGGACTCCAAAACGAATACACCCCTATTCTCTGCTATGTTCATTATGTTCAAATAGGGGTGGAATACACCCCCGTTTGCTATCTTCAATTAAGGGTTGGAAAATAAGTCATACTCTTTTACTAGTTCTGCTATGTTAAAATAAGGGTTGAAAGGGAACGAGTTCACCCCCTAAAAAGTGGTTATAAAAGAGAATGAATACACCCTTAAAAGGGAACGTACTCTCTGCTATGTTCAATTAAGGGTGGAATCCAAAACGAATACACCCCTATTCTCTGCTATGTTAAAATAAGGGTTGGAAAATGTGTTCATAAAAGAGAACGAGTTCACCCTTTAAAATGGACTATGTTTAATCTTCGCTATATTTCTGCTATGTTAAAATAAGGGTTGGAAAATGTGCTCATAAAAGGGAATGAATACACCCTTGTGTGTTACGTATTCTTATGTATTATCTGTTCTGCTATGTGTTCATAGTCTCAGTGTAATTTCTGCTATGTTAAAATAGGGGTTGAAAAATATGCTCATAAAAGGGAACGAGTTCACCCCCCTAAAAAGTGCTCATAAAAGGGAACGAGTTCACCCCTAAAATGGAGGTCATACAAGACCGTGGGCTCACGGTGTACGGTGGGGCTCGTAAAAGGGAACGAGTTCACCCCTTAAAAGTGGTCATAAAAGAGAACGAATACACCCCCTTAAAAGTGCTCATAAAAGGGATTAAATTCACCCCTAAAATGGAGGTCGTAAAAGACCGTAGGCTCACGGTGTACGATGGTCAATTTCCCAGGGGCTCCTGAGTTGGCTAATGTTGTTCTATGTTGTCCCAGATCGATCCATTTTCTACTACTCTACTCTATTACAATCTAAAAAAAACTAATGTAAAATTTAAATAAGTGAACTATGTTTTATTACCTGTACTTGCTATTGTCTTCCGTATTTTATATATTTCTATTATCTCGCGGAAACAAGATTGTAACCATTAATGTTCTGGATTAGAATAGTGTAATATATTTCTTGACAACCATTTTATTTTAGGATTATTTCAAGTAATGATTGATGTAGTATAAACTATGTTACGTGAGGATTACACATAAGTCTCACCTCGCGTTGTGATCTGTATTTTCCTTCCATGTACTCACATCATTACCGCAAACCGAGAATTTTCCCCATTTTAGGAAAATGGGGTGGCGTATCCACTGGGCCACAGATGCTCACTTCTTCGCGGATGGAGACTAAGCCCGAAGGACGACATTGCATCTTAAATTTTGACAGTTGCGCATACCTGAGATATCGGCAGCTGAAGATTAAATATTTGTGATTGGGTTGCAAATATGATGGATCCAGAAAACACCATACGGATTGACGCGCGTCTGCACCACACAAGTAAGACATCGTATGCTTGCCAGAGTAGGGGGGGCCCGATCTAACCATATTATAGTTCATCACCATATTATATTTCATTTGCAAGCCTACCGTGAAAATTTTAGAGGGGGGCAGCGAAAATTTAGAAGGGGTCCGGCCCACCCTAGCCACCCGTAGATACGAGCCTGGTAACTACCTAGTATAATTTGAAAAACAATATTGTAGGTCTTAGTTAAGGAATCGGTTTTTCGTTTCTCCTGTAACATTACGAAATTATGACTTGGTGCAGTTTACCTCTGAAGTCCAGATATATTTAAATCATTACCATCACCATAATTAACCATTATCAACCCACTGCTGGATGAAGGTCTTTCCAAGTCTTCTCCACAACTATCTATCTTGAACAATTCTTTTCCAGGTTACTCCCCAGCGGTTCTTCATTTCGCCACATCTTCTTGTCTGCAGACGTTTCCTAGCCTGTTTTTATCCAGTCTAGAATTGTTTTCATCCATCGATCATATATATATATATATATATATATATATATATATATATATATATTGCAATACGTCCAGCGCATTTTCAGCTCATGTTAAAATTATTTCATTAGTACCAGTCATTAGTTGCCAAATAATTCATTTTTATATATTTAGGTTGGGATGGGATGAAATCCGCTACTTTCGGATCACAGACACGCTATTTTTTGATCTTCGGACCTGGCAACATTGACTGAATGATTTAAATCAAACACAATGTGAGGAACCCCATTTGGTCTAGCGGCTAACACGCTTGATTTCGGTTTGCATGGTCCTGAGTTCGATTCCGGTGGGGTAAGGTTGAACGATCGAAGTGGTTCGGATTCCACTATAATCAATAGTTCCACGTCTTCGTTAGCCGCCCTAGCATAATCGTGGGATTTTAAACTAAAACAAACCTATTCAAAAAGGAACGCAATGCGTATTACTAACTGCAAGTCCTTGAATAATTGCATCTATCGAGTTTGAGGCGGTCGGTGGTTAAACTAAAGCAAATAAAATGTAATTAGGGTGTAATTAGAACTTTTATTTAAGCACTGTTTAAATCTAAAGTGTACACCAGGGCCTAAGGCTTAGTGGAAACAACTAGTGTTACTGACAATTTATCAGTTACATTTAATTTCAGTTACAATTTGCATTTTCACGTATTGCTGGAACGAAAACTTTGACATTAACATTATAAGTAGCCCAAAGACTATGAAAAATGTCATCTTTGAACACATTCTTACACTATAAAACAAATTACGAGTAATTTTAAAATATATTGCAGTTTAGCTACGTTATTTGCCCTATATTTAGAATAGTATTTAGCAATTTATTTAAGTGGGCAACACTGCTTAAAATAATGTAACTGCGACTTGCTGTAATTAAAACCACCAAAAACTAATATTGTAATATTTATAGAAGCAAAGGAAAGCAACGATCATTATTAAAAAAAATAACACAATACATCATTTGAAGCAGTATATCAATCACTATCTATGTGTTTGGTATCTCTGAAACGGTTTGAAACAACAATAATTGTTATAAATGTCATTATGATCATTTAATTGTTTTGGAAGCATCTACATGATGAGACATGATATGTCAGCACGTTTTCGTAGTAAAGTCTTTAGAGAAATTTAAATTTTCCATTTCTTGTAACTTTGTTCCTCCATTTATTCGAAATACATTATACCATGATCATAGTATTTGACGCTAACATACAATCGATGCACATTGCACAGTCTATGACATTTGAGTTCTTAGAGATCTCCAAAATGTTGATGTTAGTGATACTGTATGGCCTTTGTTACACTGAATAATGTACAGTATGTGGTATTGTGGTTTTATTTAATATCTAAATTACAAATATGTACAGTGAAACCTCTCTAAAGCGGACAGCCGTGGGGAATCAAAAATTGTCCGCTATAGAGAGGTGTCCGCCTTAGAGAGGTGTCAATATTTCCTTACGTAAATTAGTAAAGAATGTAATATCCAATCAGAAAAAATAATTGCATGAATCATGTATTTACGAATATTACCAAAATGATACTGAACCTGTATTATCCTCTGCATTCAGTACTCTATGTTCTTGACACAACATGGAAATAAAATGATATAGTTTCCTGCACTTTACACTTACCACTACTTACTACGTTTACAGTATGTTCCTTTAATTTGTGGGTTAGTTGCAGTCCAGTAGTGTCTTTTTTGAGACAATATGCGTACCCGAGGGCAAAAGATACTGAATTTGTCTTCTGCTTGGTCAGAGATTCCAGAGGGACAGTAGAATAACGTATCAAAGGGCAGGCAACTGTCAATTACTTTTGTGTCTAAAACAGGTTGGGTGGGAGTGAAATGCAAGCAAAGAATATGAGGGTGTTGTTCAACAGATAATGCTTCATCTGGATTGCTGAGTAGACAGTTGAGGAGGTAAAATGTTGTCACAATGCCTCCTTAATGACACATGTATGAATTACTAAAAATGTATTTTTAGTGTATTTTTCAACTTGTTTCTGGAGAAAGTGTCCGTAATACAGAGGTAAATAACACCTATAAAAGACAGAAAATACTGTCCGTGTCCGTACTAGAGAGTGTCCGTTTTAGAGAGGTTTGCCAATATGATTTTTCCTATTACAGTGTTTGGGGATCACAAAATATGTCCGTTACGGGAGGTGTCCGCTTTATAGAGGTGTCCGTTAGTAGAGGTTTCACTGTAATACCATACGTAGTGTAGTTTGAGAAAATACAATTTTATGTTGTGTTAGCAACACTGCTTGTTTATCTAGGGTATTGCAGACTATCTAGAAGAACTTCCCCTTCAATATTTCACATAACTTGGTACAAACTTTCAGCTGATGATAAGAGTTATGATGTTAAGACTTAAAGGGAAAACGAAGGATTTAGCTTAGATACAGGCTTTAGCTTAGATATGCACCGACGACTTCGCATGCAACTGAAGAAGTAGAGGAAAATTATGAGAAAATAGAAGAAATTATAGGTAGGAAGAAGAGGGGTGCATGCGTAATTCTAATGGGAGATTTCAATGTAGTTGTGGGAGAAAAACCGGAAGGTAGTATCATAGGCAAACATGGTTTAGGCGAAAGTAATGAAAGGAGAGAGGGGCTAATGAATTTCTGTAGACAGAATTCACTAGTAATTGGAAACACTTTTTCAATTAGCACAAGGGAAGAAGATAATATACATGGAAATCACCAATAGACGGCGGAGATATCAGATAGACTATCTTATGATTCAGGACAAGTATCGGAACAACTTAAAGAACGCGAAGACCCTTCCCGGGGCTGATATTTTCTCTGATCATAATCTCATGCTGGCCGAAGTAGATATTCAACTGAAAAATATAGGCAGAAGAAAAGTAGGAAACAAAGTGTTGAAGACTGAAAAGTTCAAAAACGAGGAAATAAGAAATCTTTTCGTTGAAAAATTCGAAGAAAAATGTTCAAACGAGGAAAGGATAGGCGCAGGTAGTAACGCACGGTTGGAACATATTAAACGTTGCTTACAGCAGGCTGCAGAAGAAGCAATAGGTTACCGCGAACACAAAACGGTTAAGAAACCATGGTTTACAGAACAAATGTTGCAGAAAATGAGGGAGAGGAAGACGTGGAAACGGGTTGATGCAGAAGAGGGCAGAAAGATGTACAGAAAGTTAAATAATGAATTACGAAGAGAAACAGCCAGAGCGAGGGAAGAGTTTTACAAAAGAAAATGCGAGGACAGAAGAATTAGAAAGAGTTGGGAAGTACGAGGATATGTACAAGGAGGTGAAATCTATGGAATTTCGGAGGAAACAAGGGGGTATTACGACGGAAGTAGAAAATAAGAATGGGAAGATAATGAGCGAGAGAAATGAGGTCATAAGAAGGTGGAAAGAATACGTTGAAGACTTATATGAGAGTAGGGATAGACCATGTAGCCTAAATGTTGAAGTAGAAAATGAAGTAGGCGAGGATGATAAAGGATTTAGTATTCTTCGGGATGAGTTTGAAAAGGCTATATCCGAGATTAGGAATGGAAAGGCAACAGGAATAGATAACATACCAATCGAATTCATTAAAAATATAGGAGACAAGGGAAAGAAAGAATTGTTCCGACTATGCAATGAAATATGTGAAACAGGAAAGTGACCAAAAGACTTTCTGAAGACCATCATGATACCAATGGATAAGAAATCGAACCCAAAGAGATGTGAGGATTATAGAACTATTTGTGTCATATCTCACGCAGCTAAAATTCTACTCCGAATACTGAACAGAAGGTTATATGGAAGAACAAATGAAGAAATTGAGGAGGAGCAATTTGGGTTCAGAAGAGGTAAGGGCACAAGAGATGAAATTGGATTATTAAGGGCAATCGGTAAAAGATTTATAGAAAAAGGGAACGAGGTGTATGTAGCATTTATCGATCTAGAAAAGGCTTTTGATCGCGTGAATTGGGAATTGTTGCTGGGAGTCCTAACAAAGATAGGGTTGGAATGGAAAGATAGAAGACTCATAAGAAACTTATATATGAACCAACAAGTAAGTGTTAGGATAGGGGAAGAACTGATGGAAAAGAGTGCAATTGGAAGGGGAGTTCGACAAGGATGCTGCCTCTCACCAACACTATTTAATGTCTACCTAGAAGAGATAGTGAAAAAGAGCCTATATGATGATGACGGCATTTCGTTAGGAGGTAGAATGATTAGATACATAAGATTTGCAGACGACATGGCTTTTGTTGCAGAATCTGAAAAGGAAATCAATAAAATGTTAGAAAAAATGAGGAAGGGCTTTGAAGAATATGGGATGAAAATAAATGTTAGAAAGACAAAAGCCATGGTGATTGGAACAAAGGGGTCTGTGTCACATATAAAAGTAGGAGGGGAGAAAATAGAACAAGTGGATAGTTTTTCGATATCTGAGTAGTACTCTTAGTAATGACATGAAGTGCGAACGTGAAATAAAAGCAAGGATAGGAATGGCGAAAGAAGCCTTTAGGAGGAAGAAAAGTCTGTTTTGTGGGACCTTGAATAAAGATTTGAGAAAAAGACTTATACAATGCTTCGTGTAGAGTGTTGTATTGTTTGTCCCGGAAACGTGGGCATTGCGTAAAAGTGATGAAAAACGACTGGAAGCCTTCGAAACGTGGGTGTGAAGAAGAATGGAAAGAATTAGTTAGGTCGAGCGGGAAACGAATGAGAGGATGTTAGAAATGGAGGGGAAGAAAAGAACACTTTTAGATATTGTTAAGAAGACGAAGAGAAACTGGTTGGGACATTGCCTAAGAAGAAATTGTATCATGAGGGACGTCCTGTATATATATATATATATATATATATATAGAGAGAGAGAGAGAGAGAGAAGGCTATATAGGGTATACATCAGCAGTGCATTTTGTTTCGGAAGGGGCTTGACCCCGTTAACCACCCCTAAATACGCCACTTTACATCAGTCAATTGTTCCCATATTATCTCATACAGCAACGAAACAAATATTGAGAAAAGGCAAGTTTAGTACCTATCAACATCAATATTCGAGACGAGACCGAGATTTTCGAGATTGGCCTAAGTCTCATCTCGGTGCCGTCTCGATTTATAGAGGTCTCTCTTGATCTTGGTACCATTCCCATAAGCACATTTTGTTCTAGCTTATATGTATTGAATAATTCGGTATATAAATGTAGGACTCGGTCTCGGTCTCGTCTTGATTTATAGAGGTCTGTGTCGATCTCGGTACCATCCCTATAAGCACACTTTTTTCTAGCTTCTATGTATTGAATAATTCGGTATATAAAGTCCGTCTCGGTCTCGGTCTCGTCTCGATTTATACAGGTCTGTCTCGATCTCGGTACCAACCCTATAAGCTCACTTTTTCTAGCTTCTATGTATTGAATAATTCGGTATATAAAAGTCCGTCTCGGTCTCGGTCTCGTCTCGATTTATAGAGCTCTGTCTCGATCTCGGTACCATCCCTATAAGCTCACTTTTTCTAGCTTCTACAGTATGTATTGAATATTTCGGTATTTAAAGGCCGTCTCGGTCTCGTCTCGATTTATAGAGCTCTGTCTCGATCTCGGTACCATCCTCACATAAGCACACTTTTTCCTAGCTTCTGTGTATTGAATAATTCGGTATATATAAGTCCGTCTCGGACACGGTCTCGGTCTCGATCTCGTCTCGTTTTATATAGGTCTGTCTCGACCTCGTTACCATCCCTATAAGCACACTTTTTTCTAGCTTCTATGTATTGAATAATTCGGTATATAAAAGTCCGTCTCGGTCTCGGTCTCGTCTCGATTTATAGAGGTCTGTCTCGATCTCGGTAGCATCCCTATAAGCACACTTTTTTCTAGCTTCTATGTATTAAATAATTCGGTATATAAAAGTCCGTCTCGGTCTCGGTCTCGTCTTGATTTATAGAGCTCTGTCTCGATCTCGGTACCATCCCTATAAGCACACTTTTTTCTAGCTTCTATGTCTTGAATAATTCGGTATATAAAAGTCCGCCTCGGTCTCGGTCTCGTCTCGATTTATAGAGGTCTGTCTCGATCTCGGTACCATCCCTATAAACATACTTTTTTCTAGCTTCTATGTATTAAATATTTCGGTATATAAAAGTCCGTCTCGGTCTCGGTCTCGTCTCGATTTATAGAGGTCTGTCTCGATCTCGGTACCAACCCTATAAGCTCACTTTTTCTAGCTTCTATGTATTGAATAATTCGGTATATAAAAGTCCGTCTCGATTTATAGAGCTCTGTCTCGATCTCGGTACCATCCCTATAAGCTCACTTTTTCTAGCTTCTATGTATTGAATATTTCGGTATATAAAAGTCCGTCTCGGTCTCGGTCTCGTCTCGATTTATAGAGCTCTGTCTCGATCTCGGTACCACCCTCACATAAGCACACTTTTTTCTAGCTTCTATGTATTGAATAATTCGGTATATAAAAGTCCGTCTCGGACTCGGTCTCGGTCTCGATCTCGTCTCGTTTTATATAGGTCTGTCTCGACCTCGTTACCATCCCTATAAGCACACTTTTTTCTAGCTTCTATGTATTGAATAATTCGGTATATAAAAGTCCGTCTCGGACTCGGTCTCGGTCTCGATCTCGTCTCGTTTTATATAGGTCTGTCTCGACCTCGTTACCATCCCTATAAGCACACTTTTTTCTAGCTTCTATGTATTGAATAATTCGGTATATAAAAGTCCGTCTCGGACTCGGTCTCGGTCTCGATCTCGTCTCGTTTTATATAGGTCTGTCTCGACCTCGTTACCATCCCTATAAGCACACTTTTTTCTAGCTTCTATGTATTGAAAAATTCGATATATAAAAGTCCGTCTCGGACTCGGTCTCGGTCTCGATCTCGTCTCGTTTTATATAGGTCTGTCTCGACCTCGTTACCATCCCTATAAGCACACTTTTTTCTAGCTTCTATGTATTGAAAAATTCGGTATATAAAAGTCCGTCTCGGACTCGGTCTCGGTCTCGATCTCGTCTCGTTTTATATAGGTCTGTCTCGACCTCGTTACCATCCCTATAAGCACACTTTTTTCTAGCTTCTATGTATTGAATAATTCGGTATATAAAAGTCCGTCTCGGTCTCGGTCTCGTTTCGATTTATAGAGGTCTGTCTCGATCTCGGTACCATCCCTATAAGCACACTTTTTTCTAGCTTCTATGTATTGAATAATTCGGTATATAAAAGTCCGTCTCGGTCTCGGTCTCGTCTCGATTTATAGAGGTCTGTCTCGATCTCGGTACCATCCTCACATAAGCACACTTTTTTCTAGCTTCTATGTATTGAATAATTGCATGGAGTCAAAACGCGTTCACAAGTAGCCAAATAGACATTTTGAAATATCGGTGAAGAGATTGATAAAGGTTTTATTGAGTCTTGTCCAGTAATTAACCAGCGATTCACAACGCAACATGCATAAATATACAGTATACATAAATAGACGCTGATCCAAAGGGATTACAGGGGCTGTTCCCCCTTTAAAGCTGAATAAAACGGGACTTATTGACTGTATTTTACGGAGAACAAAATTACATATGACGTGTTCAGTGCAGGCGCGACAAGCGCAAATACGACCACCGGACTCATAGGCAGAGTTAGGAATTGATTGCAGGAGGGCAGACCTTTTGTCTGCTGGGGGGGGGGGCACGGTTAATATAAATCAGAATTGAAGGATTTTATAAGTAGCATTTTTGTTTTTTGTCAAAAAAGTTGGGGAGCAATGCTCCCCTATGCCCCCCATAGCTCCGCCCATGATCGGACTGTGCTTCAGGAGAGAGCAAAGCCCAAATAAACAGTTAAGGAATAGGAAAAAAAGTTAAAATAGTTCCTATTATATCTTGCTTCCCGGAACAAAGACAATCCAAGGACGGCAGAGTGAAGTGGTATGAACAATCGTTAAAATTAATGTGCACTAACCTTTGAAAATCTTATCTTTCGAAATTATTCATTATATTTTCTTTCTTTCCCAATATGTGGTTTGTTTATGATCCAGTTAACTGAAGGTTTTTTTTTAACTCTATATCTTTTTTTTTCTTTTTTCAACGTAACGAAAGTTTGAAAACTGCACAATTATTACGTTGACTTGCAAAATGTAACCTATTTCTTTCACTTATTCCCATTTAGCTATAACCTCCAGTCAAACAAGTACATGAAATTGCATAATAATTTCTGCAATTGGAAATGTCTCACCTAAACCGTTTCTTTTCTCTATTAGTAACAAAGAAGGGAATTGATGAATACCAAGCTTAAAAAGAGGTTGAAGTCTAGGCACTTCATCAAACCAACCTTCAATCATATCAGATAAAAGTGAGGACATTTGGTAGAGTGTAATTTCACTTAAATTTCCTTAAATTTAAAGTTACTTATCAACCACTCACAAACCATTATTATTATTATTATTATTATTATTATTATTATTATTATTATTATTATTATTATTATTATTATTATTATTATTATTATTATTATTTATTGCAGAACACAAATATTTCACCATTTTATCAATGCATTTACTTTTTAACTCTTCTTAACCTTACTTATAAAATACTTTTTAACTTTCCTCCCCAGTTCTTATCGTAGCACAGACTACTACTTTCCATTAACTTTAAATTCCAAACGCAAATATTTTCATATACACTTACGTTAGAGGAAACGAACTGTAGATTGCGACAATCGTTAACTTACGAGAAATTAGCTGATTCCGCACTCGTGCCATCTGTCGGTTGATTCTGCAAACCGAAGCCCACCGAGCAGAGCAAGTGTAATGCTGTCATCTATCGGTGGGTCCGAAAAGCTTCCACGATGATTTCTCAAACATTGGTTCGTTTTTTTAAAAATTACAAATCCTTTTTCTTCTACATTAATTTAATTCCGTCACATAAATAACTCTTGGGTGCTAAAATACTTTCTCAAAATTTATAGCAACATAAATTAATGGAGAAGTCAAAATTGTGCATTACCACATGCAGTTTCATGTACTTCTCATGGCAGTAACTGATAACAATGTAGCTAACAATCTTACCGAGGATAACGGAGATGTAAAGAGTGGAATATGAAACTTGTAGAATTCAGAGTGTAGTCGACTCTATTATACATACATTCGTTACCATTTCGTTAAAATGAAGTGAAATCTTTGAGTTTTATGTCCCATAGTTATGCCATGTGGGCTAAAGGGGACGGTGATGATGAGAAATAAATGAAATGGTGAAATGAAGAAAGTGGAAGGAAACTGGAGAATCCTTAG
The DNA here is from genome assembly GCF_964235325.1 of Thermobia domestica. Taxonomy (NCBI): domain Eukaryota; kingdom Metazoa; phylum Arthropoda; class Insecta; order Zygentoma; family Lepismatidae; genus Thermobia; species Thermobia domestica. The sequence goes on from NC_137456.1 coordinate 93,549,428, forward strand.
AAAACGGGAGCTGGGATCAAACCAGGGACTCCACGCACCAGAGGTGAATGCTCCATCACTGAGCCAACGAGGCCCTTTTACCATTCGTTATGGCTGCTTGGAAATTCCACGAAAACATTTATACAGATGTTGACAACGACAACACAAATCTCAGATGAAACAGTTCCTGCAAATATACAAAACATCCTCGAAAAAAAATAACAGCAAAATCTTAATACATATAACCAGTGGCGTATTTAGGGGTGGCTATTGGGCTGAAGCCCTCCCCGAAATTCCGTGTACAACAATATTCCTTCTTACCATTTTTCAGAAAAAAATGTAAGTGCTCATTCATATGATGTGCACTCATGTTCCAAAATTATTGTCGCATGTCTATAAATATGTTGTTCTACTAATATAATTTGATAACGAATTCGCCCGGTATTTCTTATAATGTTAGTATGTGTATAATCGGCAAAGACAAGTGTGTGGTAAATTTCATGTCAAAAGAGCAGTAAATAAGAACAATGAAAGGAAAATAAAATTTTATTGTCCATTTAGCAACATTTTGTTTTACTGATTCTAATTTTCATATTTATAATTCTTTTCCTATGAAATTTACCACAAATATACATTTCCCGATTATACACATATTATCAGTATTAAAACTACCCTGCAAAATCATTATCAAATTATATTCATACAAGAAGACAGTTATACATATGCTACAATAATTTTGGACATGAGTGTACATAGACCCCCGAAACAAAATCCTAAATATATCACTGCATATAACAAATATTAAACCAAAAATTGCCTACTCAATTATACCCTTCATAAATTTAAGCAACAATATACTGTATATTCTGATTATTACCTAATCTATATAGAAAAAGCAGAAAATATAGAAAAAGTATATTATGTGGGGAAGTAGGCAACGTGGTAAACAACTGTAGAAAAGGAGCTCTATGGATATAAAAATGTTTGCAAGATAAGTCTAACACTTACAAATTTTAGACCACTTTTGACTTTCAAGTACAAAAATAACACAAATTTTTAAAGAAAAAAATACATTTGTGATGAAACCAGCTTTAGCAAATTGTACATTGTATTACGTCTGCTTTTATTGCACTTAGTGACCATAACATATCACATACTTCATCATCAATAGCATCACTTGAACTCACTTCTACATTGTATGTCGTTGAATGTACTCACTGACTTTTCGTAATTACCTTTTTCTTTGTCAGATTGAAATTCTTTATATGAGGATGCTTAGATCCATTTCAAAACTGTGAACATTTCTTAACTACTCCCAAGAACGTTCCTCTTTGTGATTATGAAGCAGGCGCTTCTAATCCGTTCTTAAGTGGAGTTCTTGGTACCATGTTAGCTTCTCTTGGAAGTTTTAAAATTTCCATGTTGGATGTTGCCCACCAACCTATGGTTGAGGTGAACAAGAAGAAGAAGCCTTTTGACTAAATGGGTTTCAATCCTTTTGTTGTAGCTGCGGTAGGTGGTTCACAGTTCCAATTATGCTGTTTCTTTTCGGCTCTGTAGCTGAAAAAAAGACAATGGGAATATCAGAATTTAAGAATCACTTTCATGAAACACAAAGTTTATTAGATATATCGAAATTATTTTGAATCTCAATTAACGGCAATATCAACAGCTCAACCTGGTTGAATATTTTCCAAGGAAGTGCAGAAACTGGAGCTATTATAAGAATTTAACAGAATCCAGTGAGAAACAAAACGTAGATGCACTTCTTTACGATAATAGGCCTTGCAAAATGCATAATGTCAACATCTAAAGGTTGCATCTAGCAGAATCAGTGTTAGCGTAAACAAAATTTAATAACATGCAAGTGTCCACCAATCAGAATAACTTCTCAACTCCGAGTATGGATATAAGGGCTATTTAAAAATCAGGAGAACAAGGTCTTCTGCGGTGAGCTTTGCAAAACTTACAAAATATTTGAATTATGTAGTAAACGCGTCTATTTAATTTATACAGATGAGCACTAAGATCGAACCTGAAAGACCAGCATCAGTTAGTTCCTGGTTAATGTTCTTAGAAAAAGTATAAGTGAAGATACTAAAATTTCTTCCGCATTCGTGCAAATCAATAGTGTTGCCAAGTTGACCCTTTCAGCAGAAATATTCAGAGATGGAGTGGATCAGTGGGTCGGTGGGTCAGTGCGCCGTGGGTCAACAGGATGTGACCCACTGCAACCTGCCACCCACCGTGACCATTCAAAATCGCTGACCCACCGACCCACTCTGTTCAGTGTCTTATAGACAACTGTAAACGCTGGTGAATTTCTCTATGTTTTACTTTCAAGGCCTCTAGTTTTTCATGTATTTCTATTTACTTACCTGAGATGAGTATATCTGAGTGAAAAAAGAACTTTAGACACTTTTGGATATTGATATTTGTAATTGCAATAACAGCAATAGGACCTACTATTTGGCTTGGCTTTCGTGAAATTTTAGAGGAGCTAACCACCGGAAAAGTATATATTTTAATCACCTGTAATATATGAATTATTATTTAAAAAGTTGAATGTAACTATTTATGCGTGAATCACTGCCAAATTGCAAAGTCAAATGAAATGACTTTGGTTACTTATAGTACGAGAGCTATGAGGTCGTTGGCTACCCGCGAAGAGTCGCAGTGACGTTTATGTGGAGTTGCCAACGTGGTTAGTCGTGGCTCGCTGAGCGCAGTAGACGGTTGGTGCTGATTGGCTATCCTCTTACCACACTCCCAGTAACGAGCAGGTCCAAGCGCGGGAAGCCAACGACGTTATACCTTCTGGACTATAGTTAGACCCCAATTCTAACTGGTATGTTATCATTATAATGGAAGAATGAGGGTCCGAATTTTTGGGAAATTTGAGTTTCTCACGAGCCGTTCAATTTAGGTAGCTGAAATTCAGTATATTAACTCTTTATTAAAAATAAACACAACGTGTCCTAGCATTTTTTAAAAATTCTCTTTTATGAGGTGGAACTTTCTATGTAAGGGAAATTGGTAGTGGATTGATTTGTAAAATAGTTGAAAACGATCGATATTAGTTGAGATAGAAATTGAGAAACAATTATTAATTGAGACACAAAAACTACAGTGATTCGCATGTTATATACACGGCTTTCTATTTAATAATTGCTGAAGCTTGTGTGTATTACATGAAACGCTCAGAGCATAAGGCAATCAAGCGTTAAAGTTGTGAGGAAAATAGACAAAATTTGTACTGTAAGCTTAATTTCATGGAAATTTTAAGATTATGCGGTATGCTTAATTATATAAAAAATTTTACCTCTTTACATTGGTCTACTTTACCTTGATTTAAAACTTTCAAATTCCATCCTATTTTCCACTGAAAATGAAATAATTATATATGATAATTAAATTGAAATTCATCGTAATTTGGCTTATTGTAAACTTTACCATTTTATATCGTATAAATCAGATCCTCCGGTATTGTAATAGAGCGGTGTTTGAGCGATTGACCGTAGAAATTGAAACTCCAATTAGTGATAACTTCACAGTCTTATTTTATTACAAGTGGGAGGGCGTAGATCATGGGTCAGAGTTGATGACGATGGCTTTGGTGGGTAGGAATGGGCCAGAGTGTGTCAGAATTGTTCATGGTGGATGGTAGATCGAGTGGGTCATGGTGGGTCGGAGTGGGTCATAGTAGGTCAGAGTAGGTCGGAGTGGGTCATAGGTCAGAGTGGGTCACGGTAGGTGGTGAGTCAGTGGGTCGTGGGTCAAGTTTTCATTGATCTACGCCATCTCTGCAGAAGTCAACACACTTATCTCTTTTCATTTTTTTCATACAGCGATAGAACCTTTGGATGTTTGCTCTACATGATCGTTATACTAGTATGATCACAGTTAAAGACTCGATTGACTAGATAGTGGTGCTCAGTTTCTAAAATATTAAAAAGAAAATGTTTGTACACTCTCCTTGGCAAAATCTTTTGCTCGGGTTCTCAGAAAAGGTGCAAACCTAAGGCATCCAACTTTTGTTGAACGAGTTTAAAATATTATCCCTTCACCTTCAGAAAATATGTACGTCGTCCCCCAGTGCTTAAATAATTACAATGGCCAAGCAGGAGGATGGCGTGACGTCATGCCGCATCCTACCAAGGCCAACTAGCACAGCGGAAACATCGAACACAGCCGAAACCGTAATCGTCGTCAGGTATCTATCAACTTAACGGTCTACAAAAAACTATTACTAAATTACAATTTGAAATTAGCTTTTCTTCATGTTCTTCAAGAATGTTTCCTTTTCTTGCTGTCAAAAATTGAAAATGTGTTTCATAAAATTTCCTTGAACACAATTCAAATCATGCGCACTTCCATTAGCTCACACAGCACTATCAGCCATGATCGGACTAAGATTCTGATGTCATCTTCCTGCGCCGGGAACAGTCTTTCTAGTTGGTCTTGCAACCCACCGTCCCCCTACCTTTTCAGTTCCACTTTTACCCCTGGATCAGGTAAATGTTTTCCCAGTCCTTTGAAGAAAACGGGCTTCAAGTGACTACAGGATAACAACAAAGTTGCCGCAGTGTTCTATTTCTTTAATACCTGATAATTTGAACACCTTCAAGATCAAATTTCATGTATATAATTTCAGAAAAGTCACAGTACGAGAAACATCGCGCAGGGAAAAAGAAAATACGAGTACTTGATTGGCATTTGGCTCTTGCTTGGACTCTTGTCAAACTCCGAATTCATTAAGTCATCTCATGGACCTATGAGGGAGGTTCAATAATTATTGTCTCCGGCATATTTAAAATACTTGAGCTGGGATGGCTGATGGAAGATATTGTAGCCTAATGCCTTAGATGTCTATGTGCTAAATTTCAGAACCATAGCTGCTATATTAATATTCTTTTTTGTCGTTTCAAGTATGAGAGGTGGCACCTAGCTTGAAAAATGGAGAAAACCGAACAACGAGCTGTCATCAAGTACCTCCAGAAAAAGGGGTTAAGCCCAAAGGAGATTCATGAGGACATGATCAGTGTGTTGGGTGATAGGGCTCCTTCCTACCAGGTGGTAAAGAACTGGTGCTGCAACTTCCGTTATGGCAGGGAGAGCTGTCAACATTACCCTGGTGCTGGTCATCCAACAACAGCATGCACCCCAGAAAACATTGATGCTGTGCATGATATGATTATAGCAGACAGACGAATCAATGTGCAAGACCTCATGCACATCTCTGTAGGCTCATTGGAAACCTTTGTGCATGAACACTTGGGATTCAGTAAGATGTCAGTGCGATGGGTACCCAAAATGTTATCTCGTGAAAATCAGAAAGACAGAGTTCGATGTTCAAGGGCTGGTTTGGAGGTTATGGGGGCAGACCTGAAACAGTTCTGTGATAGATTTGTGACAGTGGGTGAGACGTCACTCCACCACTATATTCCCGAGTCCAAACGACAGAGCATGGAGTAGCGGCACAGCAGTTCGCCTCCCCCACGCAAGTTCAAGGTGCAAGCATTAGCAAGCAAGGTTATGGCCACAATTTTTTGGGATGCGAAGGATGTGCTCCTTATTGACTACCTGGAAGTTGGACACACTATCACGGAGGCCTATTATGCAGCCGTAATCACTAAGTTACGCGAAGCAATCAAGGAAAAACGGCGCGGGATGTTGCAGCGAACAGTGCTGTTCCACCAAGATAATGCTCCGGCCCACGAAAGCCATCTTATGGTGCCACAATCCATGCTGCTGGTTTTGATGTGTTGGAACACCCTCCCTACTTACCTGACCTCGCCCCTAGTGACTTTCACTTGTTCTTAAAGTTGAAGGAGCACCTCAAGGGGAAGAAGTTTCACTCAAATGCAGTTGTTATTGAAGCTGTGGAGGAATGGCTCACGGCTCAACCAGAAACTTTCTTTGAAGCTGGCACAGTGGCTTTACAGCATAGGTGGAAGAAGTGCATTACTATGAAAGGAGCCTTTTTGGAAAAAAATAATACTGCTTATAGGTCAGGGACAATAATTATTGAACCACCCTTGTACCAAATTTCACAAAATTAAATCCCCACGTTAAGCGGGTTTGCATATCCAGGCTCCTAACTATGAAAACATTTACGCTCAGTCCAACCTCAATCATTTCACGAATTCAACCTGTTTTACATATGTTATTAGGACATAATATCGATTGTGATTTATTCTAAAAACACTTTTATACATTGCAAGAGCTGTAACGTCCAAATATTTACTGAGAACTCATAGCCGTATCGGAATAAACAAAAGCAAGTATGGAACAGTAAACTGCAATAACAAAAGGCAAAAGAAGATGTGCAAAGGCATACAAAACGGTCGAGTGGTTTGGGTCGATACACTATCAATCACATGTTTGTGTGTTCAAACCCGGTAGCAAGTTGTATCTTTTTTAAGTGTCTTCCTATTTTCATCCGGAAGCTGAAATTATTTCTTTGAGTAACTCATTGAAAACTTCTTTTGTTTCAAATTCGATTAGAACGGAACATTATATGAATTGCGAATCTTAAATCCATAGCTAAAAAAATGAAGTATACTCACTACTCTATTATCTTCTGATTTGTAACGAAAAACTATTTATAAACAGTGGTGACTTCAGAAAATTATCCTCGGGGGGAATTTCAATATGCGGGTGGAGGGCAAACATTGGTAGTCTACATTGACCACGATCGAATATATGGTCCTGAAGGTGGAAATTTCTTAGCTCGAGAGGGGTCTCAAATTCTCCGTCAGATCACGTCCTGAAAGCATCATTGCTTAAAAGCTTTTCGTAATAAATATAATACCGTATTTACTCGCGTAATTTTCGCACTTTTTTAGACGAAAAAAGTTGTTTTGAAACAAGGGTGCGTAAATTATGCGGGGGGAAAAATTAGCCACATCAGTGAACATCATCTAATTTTTTCCCCCAGTCAAAATAATACGAAAATACCGGTATACATTTTTTTTGTAGCAAAAATTGACAACAAACAACTAATTCTAAATTTGTAGAAAAATAACATTAAAAAATTGATTAAGAGGTCGTGTGGTTTCTTACCTTACAACAATGGCTTTTCTGCGTTGCCAATTGTTCATTAGCTACCGTAAATGTTTCCTGGAAAAATACTGTTTCACGAAAAGTTTCCGCGTGCGCAAATTACGCGAGGAAAATAAAATATACAGAAAATGCCCTTCAAAATTGGGATGCAAAAATTATGCGAGGGCGAAAATTACGCGCGTATTTACGGTATTACACTTGTTTCTAGTTCTACATTTAGAATTGGTAAAATCATAAAATGAAACATTCTAACAGTGTGTTAGTGTTTCCTTCCTCGCCTTCCAATTGAACTGTCTGTGTACTGCGCATGCGCCAGTCAATTTCCATAAAAGATCATAAGTAACCCTGACACTTTCTATAATATTTACGAAAGAACGTGTAATAGAATCTATATCAACAACATACATCATTCATCAAAGTAACGAAAACGTTCATGAAACAAATTAATAGATACTAGCAGCGTTCACCCCGCTTCGCTGCGGTCACCCCGGAACGCAATAAACTTTGTTACTTAGATAATTTTTACTTTTTCGCTTTCAAATTGCAAGCGCCTGTCATTTATGTTAACCCGCCGAGTCACGTGGTCATGCGGGTTGCATATACATACGTTTATTTTTACCTATGATGAACTATGGAGACTTGAATGGTCCATTATCTCAAGACACTGGTAATTAAAAATTAAAGTGATATGATAAAAACCATCTAGGGTCCAAATCCTAACAACCCCCCAAAAATGAAAGAAATCGGTTCAGCCGTATTAGCGTGATGAGTTCACAAAGGATTTGTACGTTCTCTTTTATATATATAGATATTATATCAAAGTAAATTAGGTTTAAATTTAAGGCAATAGAAAATGTTATTCTGTAATAAGAACTACTACTCGAAGCCTTTGCTACAATCACTAGTTACCATAGCCGAGTGGTCTAAGGCGTTCGGCTTGTAAAGCACCATTCGAACTTACTTCGAGTCCCCGCCGGGTACAACGCCTTTTACTCTCTTTTTTTCACCTGTTCTCGATGTTTCTGTCTGTGTTCCTGTCGGATTCGATTAAATAGAATTTCGAATAGAAACCAATATATATGATAAATAATCATTTATTTGCGAGTCTGCACTCGTACAATAAACATTTTCGAGATTTTGATTTTGGAAATGAAGTGTATATAATATTGAATACTAAAAATAGTAAAATAAAAAAAATATTCTTATAAATATTGATTAATTAATTAGTGTTAAACGTGGCTTTCCAATCAGGATTATATAAAGAGGACTTACTTCTAAGTGCAATCCGAAAACAAATATTTGAGTTTTAATCTGACACAAAGTTGGTAACTTACAGGATAATTTATACATGATTGGTATTGTAATTTTTATGCTTTTATTATAATCCTCTATAAGTTATGATTTTACCAATTCTAAATGTAGAACGAGAAACAAGTGTAATATTATATTTGTTACGAAAAGCTTTTAAGCAATGATGCTTTCAGGACGTGATCTGACGGAGAATTTGAGACCCCTCTCGAGCTAAGAAATTTTCGCCTTCAGGACCATATATTCGATCGTGCTCAATGTGGACTACCAATGTTTGTCCTCCACCCGCATATTGAAATTCCCCCCGAGGATAATTTTCTGAAGTCACCACTGTTTATAAATAGTTTTTCGTTACAAATCAGAAGATAATAGAGTAGTGAGTATACTTCATTTTTTTAGCTATGGATTTAAGATTCGCAATTCATATAATGTTCCGTTCTAATCGAATTTGAAACAAAAGAAGTTTTCAATGAGTTACTCAAAGAAATATTTTCAGCCTCCGGATGAAAATAGGAAGACACTTAAAAAAGATACAACTTGCTACCGGGTTTGAACACCAAACATGTGATTGATAGTGTATCGACCCAAACCACTCGACCGTTTTGTATGCCTTTGTACATCTTTTGCCTTTCGTTATTGCAGTTTACTGTTACATACTCGCTTTTGTTTATTCCGATACGACTATGAGTTCTCAGTAAATATTTGGACGTTACAGCTCTTGCAATGTATAAATGTGTTTTTAGAATAAATCACAATCGATATTATGTCCTAATAACATATGTAAAACAGGTTGAATTCGTGGAATGATTGAGGTTAGACTGAGCGTAAATGTTTTCATAGTTAGGAGCCTGGATATGCAAACCCGCTTAACGTGGGGATTTAATTTTGTGAAATTTGGTACATAGCAAATATTAGTTTCTTGATATCGGTCAAAACTACAAAAATGTTTATTATAGGCTTCAATTTATAGTTTTTCATGATTCTTTCTTTGGTTTATATAAGCTTGGGTCTATCTTAAAATGTGCCATATTTGGGTCATGTTCCATATTAGAAAAATCACCATTTAGGATATTAATGTTCCAAGGTATACGCCTGTAAAATTTTCGAGAATTTAATATATGTACCATTAAGGTACATTATATATATAACCGAAAACACATAAACTCACTTGTCAGTTGAAATACATTCTTCTTTCATTAAAAATACAACAAAAAATTGGAACTCCTGAAAAACTCGCTCACTTCAAAAAATATATATGCGCCGAATCAAAAGGCTTTGTTTGCTGCTGCTACAAAGCTACTATCTAGATAAAATGAGACAAAACCTTTACGTTCATAATAATTTCACGCGATGGCAGCATATAACAAGCAAAAATAATTAGGTATTTCACGTTAAGAACCTATTCATATTTGATCCATTGACCCTGATATGTTATTTTTCCACAATTGAAATATTTGGAAAATCCCAACAGGGGCGGATCCAGGATATGATCAAGGGAGGGGCTAAACCATATTTTGCCGTTTTATCCAGTGTAAAACAGAATTGAAGCCCATTTTATCCAGTGTATACCTAAGCGTCAAGGGGGGAGCTATAGCCCCTATAGCCCCCCTTGGGTCCGCCACTGTATATATATATATATATATATATATATGGAAAGGCCTCTCTCCTCGAGATCTTGCTCTGCAAAATGTTATTATATGAAATTATAATGGTTTTCAAAACCCTTGGTATAGTAATTACATTTGGGGATGCGTAACAATACTAACAGCGTAAACTGCGCACTCGAATTTCTGATCCATTGGCTTCAGTTTTTTGGGTTCATTTTCTATATTTTTACATTCTTCATTATCTCTTGTTGCAAAACCCGATAAAAGTATCCACGCTGGGATAAATGTCTGATTGCCCCCCCCCCTTTTTTTTTAAATACTAATTTGAGGACTCGAAAGCCAATGGAATTACTTTAAAGCATATTTGTTCATCTGGTCACGAGAAAAATGATTTCAAATTGAGATACTTGAACTATTGCTCATGCCAATGGCAAAAGTATCCACGTCCGCTTTTTTAAAATACAAATTTGAGACACTGAATGGAATGAAACTATTTTTGAGAGCATCAGTTCACGAGAACAGATAAAAATTATCTCAAAATGTGATATTTGAACCACCGCTCGTCCAATGATAAAAATGTGCACGCTTGGATAAATTACTTTTCAACCCTTTATTTGGCAATCACTGAGAAATTTCCGTTAAAAAAAAAAGCAGTTTGCGTCTGTGGTTACAGGAACGTCTCTCTATCCATGGTTATAATTTTTTAAAGAATTTTTTTTTTTTACAAAAATTTTATATTTAAAACAAAACGATAACGATATTTTATCTCGAGTGAGTGGAAAGAAGGTAAACATGGGGTGAAAACGATGAAACCCTTAGAATATGTTGGAGTTTGAAGTTTGGAGAGCGACTCGGTAAAAAAAAAAAAAAAATGTCGCTTGTAAATTTGTGTACAAGTGTGGAAATTACTAGTTCCTTGATGTTTATGACGTCAAACAGGAGTGAAAGTGCACGGACATTTAATATGGATCACGTGTGGTTGTTCCCTCCTGTGTGAAATGTGCTTTGGACATTACTCGAAGTAACTTTTCTGCATTCCCCACAAGTTTCAGTTGCAAGCGTTACCGAAATGTTCAGCGTGGAATTTGGATTAACATTGTGAAGCTTGCAGTTACAAGAAACAAGATAGGCATTTTCTTGTATAATTAAAAAAAAGAAAGAAAGAAAAAGAAAAAAAAGAAAAAGAAAAAAGATCGTCCGGTAAGTCACAACGTTTAATTATTTTTCATCATTCAGAATACAACGTTTAATTATTGTAACATAGGATTTGCCTACAAGTACATGCTCACACTTTCTTCTACATAGGCCTATACGAGAAAAGTTTTTCTGTATTAAAATTCATAAAAAAACAGATTGAGAACGACTCTATCACAGGATAAGTTGAAATCCTTTTATGCTTGTCAGTGGAGAAGGAAATGTTTCAATATATTGATGTAGACATCATAGATACTGCAGCACAGAAAAGTGATGTCCTAAAAAATTACTCATAACTTGAAAATGTAACGAGCAGGTCCAAGCGCGGGAAGCCAACGACGTTATACTTTCTGGACTATAGTTAGTTCCCAATTCCAACTGGTATGTTATCATATCGTTTTCATTATAATGGAAGAATGAAAGTCCGATTTTTTGGGAAATTTGAGTTTCTCACGAGCCGTTCAATTTAGGGAGCTGAAATTCAGTATATTAACTCTTTATTAAAAATAAACACAACGTGTCCTAGCATTTTTAAAATTCTCTTTTATGGGGGTGGAACCTTCTATATAAGGGAAATTGGCAGTGGATTGATTTGTAAAATAATTGAAAACGATCGATATTAGTTGAGATACAAATTGAGAAACAATTATTAACTGAGACACAAAAAATTCAGTGCTTCGCATGTTATATCCACGGCTTTCTATTATAATAATTACTGAAGCTTGTGTGTATTACATGAAACGTTCAGAGCATAAGGCAATCAAGCGTTAAAGTTGTGAGGAAAATAGACAAAATTTATCCTGTAAGCTTAATTTCATGGAAATTTTAAGTTTATGTGGTATGTTTAATTATATGGAAAATTTTACCTCTTTACATTGGTCTACTTTACCTTGATTTAAGACTTTCAAATTCCATCCTATTTTCCACTGAAAAGGAAATAATTATATATGATAATTAAATTGAAATTCATCGTAATTTGGCTCATTGCAAACTTTACCATTTTATATCGTAAAGGTCAGATCCCCCGGTATTGTAATAGAGCGGTGTTTGAGCGATTCACCGTAGAAATTGAAACTCCAATTAGTGATAACTTCACAGTCTTATTTTATTACAAGTGAGAGGGCGTAGATCATGGGTCAGAGTTGATGACGATGGCTTTGGTCGGTAGGAGTGGACCAGAGTGGGTCAGAGTTGTTCATGGTGGATGGTAGATCGAGTGGGTCATGGTGGGTCGGAGTTGGTCATAGTAGGTCAGAGTGGGTCACGGTAGGTGGTGGGTCAAGTTTTCATTGGCCTATGCCATCTCTGCAGAAGTCAACATACTCATCTTTTATTTTTTTATACAGCGATAGAACCTTTGGATGTTTGCTCTACATGATCGTTATGCTAGTATGATCACAGTTAAAGACTCGATTGACTAGATAGTGGTGCACAGTCTCTAAAATATTTAAAAACAATGTTTGTACACTCTCCTTGGCAAAATCTTTTATTCTTGTTACGGAGATTTCTTACGGAGTTCTCAGAGAAGGCGCAAATCTAAGGCCTCCAACTTTTGTTGAACAAGTTTAAAATATTATCCCTCCACCTTCAGAAAATATGTACGTCGTCCTCCCAGTTCTTAAATAATTACAATGGGCCAAGCAGGAGGATGGCGTGACGTCTTGCCGCAACCTACCAAGGCCAACTAGCACAGCCGAAACAACGAAAACAGCTTTTTGTAGGCCGTTAAGTTGATAGATACCTGACGACGATTACGGTTCCGGCTATTACTAAATTACAATTTGAAACTTAGCTTTTCTTCATGTCCTTCAAGAATGTTTCCTTTTCTTGCTGTCAAAAATTGAAAATGTTTTTCCTAAAATTTCCTTGAACACAATTCAAATCAAGCGCACTTCCATTAGCTCACACAGAATTATCAGCCATGATCGGACTAAGATTCTGATGTCATCTTCCTGCGCCGGGGACTGTCTTTCTAGTTGGCCTTGCAACCTACCGTCCCCCTACCTTTTCAGTTCCACTTTTACCCCTGGATCAGGTAAATGTTTTCCCAGTCCTTTGAAGAAAACGGGTTTTAAGTGACTACAGGATAACAACAAAATTGCCGCAGTGTTCTATTCCTTTAATACCTGATAATTTGAACACCTTCAAGATCAAATTTCATGTATATAATTTCAGAAAATTCACACTATGAGAAACATCGCGCAGAGAGAAAGAAAATACGAGTACTTGATTGGCATTTGGCTCTTGCTTGGACTCTTGTCAAACTCCGAATTCATTAAGTCATCTCATGGACCTATGAGGGAGGTTCAATAATTATTGTCTCCGGCATATTTAAAATACTTGAGCTGGGATGGCTGATGGAAGATATTGTAGCCTAATGCCTTAGATGTCTATATGCTAAATTTCAGAACCATAGCTGCTATATTAATATTTTTTTGTCGTTTCAGATGTGAGAGGTAGCACCTAGCTTGAAAATGGAGAAAACCGAACATCGAGCTGTCATCAAGTACCTCCAGAAAAAGGAGTTAAGCCCAAAGGAGATTCATGAGGACATGATCAGTGTGTTGGGTGATGGGGCTCCTTCCTTCCAGGTGGTAAAGAACTGGTGCTGCAACTTCCGTTATGGCAGGGAGAGCTGTCAACAGGACCCTGGTGCTGGTCATCCAACAACATCATGCACCCCAGAAAACATTGATGCTGTGCATGATACGATTATAGCAGACAGACGAATCAATGTGCAACAGTTAGCAGACATCATGCACATCTCTGTAGGCTAAGTGGAAACCATTGGGATTCAGAAAGGTGTCAGCGCGATGGGTACCCAAAATGTTATCTCGTGAAAATCAGGAAGATAGAGTTCGATGTTCAAGGGCTGGTTTGGAGGTTATGGGGACAGACCTGAAACAGTTCTGTGATAGATTTATGACAGTGAATGAGACGTGGCTCCACCACTATGCTCCCGAGTCCAAACGACAGAGCATGGAGTGGCGGCACAGCAGTTCGCCTCCCCCTCGCAAGTTCAAGGTGTAAGCATTAGCACGCAAGGTTATGGCCACAATTTTTTGAGATGCGAAGGATGTGCTCCTTATTGACTACCTGGAAGTTGGACACACTATCACGGAGGCCTATTATGCAGCCCTAATCACTAAGTTACCCTAAGCAATCAAGGAAAAACCGCGGAATGTTGCAGCGAACAGTGCTGTTCCACCAAGATAATGGTCCGGCCCACAAAAGCCATCTTATGGTGCCACAATCCATGCTGCTGGTTTTGATGTGTTGGAACATCCTCCCTACTCACCCGATCTCGCCCCTAGTGACTTTCATTTGTTCTCAAAGTTTAAGGAGCACCTCAAGGGGAAGAAGTTTCACTCAAATGCAGCTGTTATTGAAGCTGTGGAGGAATGGCTCACGGCTCAGCCAGAGACTTTCTTTGAAGCTGGCATAGTGGCTTTACAGCATAGGTGGAAGAAGTGCATAACTATGAAAAGAGACGCTTATAGGTCAGGGACAATAATTATTGAACCACCCTCGTACATAGCAAATATTAGTTTCTTGATATCTGTCAAAACTACAAAAATGTTTATTATAGGCTTCAATTTATAGTTTTTCATGATTCTTTCTTTTGTTTATATAAGCCTGGGTCTATCTTAAAATTGCCATATTTGGGTCATGTTCCATATTAGAAAAATCGCCATTTAGGATATTAATGTTCCAAGGTATACGCCTGTAAAATTTTCGAGAACTTAATATATGTACCATTAAGGTACATTATATATATAACCGAAAACACATAAACTCACTTGTCAGTTGAAATACATTCTTCTTTCAGTAAAAATACAACAAAAAATTGGAACTCCTGAAAAACTCGCGCACTTCAAAAAATATATATGCGCCGAATCAAAAGGCTTTGTTTGCTGCTGCTACAAAGCTACTATCTAGATAAAATGAGACAAAACCTTTACGTTCATAATAATTTCACGCGATGGCAGCATATAACACGCAAAAATAATTAGGTATTTCACGTTAAGAACCTATTCATATTTGATCCATTGATCCTGATATGTTATTTTTCCACAATTGAAATATTTGGAAAATCCCAACAGGGGCGGATTCAGGATATGATCAAGGGAGGGGCTAAACCATATTTTGCCGTTTTATCCAGTGTAAAACAGAATTGAAGCCCATTTTATCCAGTGTATACCTAAGCGTCAAGGGGAGAGCTATAGCCCCTATAGCCCCCCTTGGTTCCGCCACTGTATATATATATATATATATATATATATATATATATATATATATATATATATATATATATATATATATATGGAAAGGCCTCTCTCCTCGAGATCTTGCTCTGCAAAATGTTATTATATGAAATTATAATGGTTTTCAAAACCCTTGGTATAGTAATTACATTTGGGGATGCGTAACAATACTAACAGCGTAAACTGCGCACTCGAATTTCTGATCCATTGGCTTCAGTTTTTTGGGTTCATTTTCTATATTTTTACATTCTTCATTATCTCTTGTTGCAAAACCCGATAAAAGTATCCACGCTGGGATAAATGTCTGATTGCCCCCCCCCCCTTTTTTAAATACTATTTTGAGGACTCGAAAGCCAATGGAATTACTTTAAAGCATATTTGTTCATCTGGTCACGAGAAAAATGATTTCAAATTGAGATACTTGAACTATTGCTCATGCCAATGGCAAAAGTATCCACGTCCGCTTTTTTAAAATACAAATTTGAGACACTGAATGGAATGAAACTATTTTTGAGAGCATCAGTTCACGAGAACAGAGAAAAATTATCTCAAAATGTGATATTTGAACCACCGCTCGTCCAATGATAAAAATGTGCACGCTTGGATAAATTACTTTTCAACCCTTTATTTGGCAATCACTGAGAAATTTCCGTTAAAAAAAAAGCAGTTTGCGTCTGTGGTTACAGGAACGTCTCTCTATCCATGGTTATAATTTTTTAAAGAATTTTTTTTTTTTACAAAAATTTTATATTTAAAACAAAACGATAACGATATTTTATCTCGAGTGAGTGGAAAGAAGGTAAACATGGGGTGAAAACGATGAAACCCTTAGAATATGTTGGAGTTTGAAGTTTGGAGAGCGACTCGGTAAAAAAAAAAAAAAATGTCGCTTGTAAATTTGTGTACAAGTGTGGAAATTACTAGTTCCTTGATGTTTATGACGTCAAACAGGAGTGAAAGTGCACGGACATTTAATATGGATCACGTGTGGTTGTTCCCTCCTGTGTGAAATGTGCTTTGGACATTACTCGAAGTAACTTTTCTGCATTCCCCACAAGTTTCAGTTGCAAGCGTTACCGAAATGTTCAGCGTGGAATTTGGATTAACATTGTGAAGCTTGCAGTTACAAGAAACAAGATAGGCATTTTCTTGTATAATTAAAAAAAAGAAAGAAAGAAAAAGAAAAAAAAGAAAAAGAAAAAAGATCGTCCGGTAAGTCACAACGTTTAATTATTTTTCATCATTCAGAATACAACGTTTAATTATTGTAACATAGGATTTGCCTACAAGTACATGCTCACACTTTCTTCTACATAGGCCTATACGAGAAAAGTTTTTCTGTATTAAAATTCATAAAAAAACAGATTGAGAACGACTCTATCACAGGATAAGTTGAAATCCTTTTATGCTTGTCAGTGGAGAAGGAAATGTTTCAATATATTGATGTAGACATCATAGATACTGTAGCACAGAAAAGTGATGTCCTAAAAAATTACTCATAACTTGAAAATGTAATCTGAAAGATATGTACGTATGCATCAATGTCTGACTGTAGCTATGTGGTCATATTTCTGATTCACTTCACAACTTCATAACACTTGCTAAAATATATAACAGCCAGCCAACTCGCAAAATTTTGTTTTGTATGAATTTGAAAATAAAAAAAACTAAATACACAAAAATCTTTCTCTTAAAACAGTAGAATACCTATACTATTGTGACGATTTTGTGCTAAAGGAACATTGAGAATACTAAGCACAAAGTAGGCTAGAAATATCTCGAATGAATAAAGTTTTATTTACAAGAGCGTATATTCCTTAATTTATAAAGAACTAATTGAAAAATATAGAATTATAAAATAAATATTATTGAATAACAAAAAATAGGGGCTTTTTTTTTTTGAAAGGGGCCGGTTGGTGGAATTGTTCAACAGTGAAATTTTCATCTCAGTCCGCCCCTACATCCACACCTTATAATTTCAATTTAAACACTAGTTATTCTCACAATATGGAACAATTTT
Organism: Thermobia domestica; assembly: GCF_964235325.1. Classification (NCBI taxonomy): domain Eukaryota; kingdom Metazoa; phylum Arthropoda; class Insecta; order Zygentoma; family Lepismatidae; genus Thermobia; species Thermobia domestica. The sequence continues at coordinate 93,566,866 of NC_137456.1, forward strand.
ATAATTTAATCCAATTATTATTTCGTAGGTTGTATAGAAACACTGTGCTATATAAAAGGTTCGTCGAGTACGATTTCCAGCATGCATCCAAAGTATATAACAGGTTAGGTGAAGTGCTGGCTAATATCACAGAAAGTCGCCACCAGAGGCGCTATAATCAAACATTTGACAATCAAGATGTTTGACCAAAAGACCCCATATGAAATCAATTGAGACGTACTCAAAAGCTGTTACAACTTTTTCAAGTAACTAACAGAGTGACATGTTACAATTGAATTCAACGTCCGCAAATTAGGATATTAAATGCAATTAGAAATTTATCCAAGAGTGAAGACTTTATAATCATTGGCATGAGGAGTTCTTTTTTCTTTCTTTCTTTTCTTCTTCTTCTTTTTTTTTTCAAATAGGGTGAACTTGGCTACGAGTCTTAACTATGAACGTGTTTCTCAGTTGAGTTTTCTCTTCAATCACTTGAGAGATGTGAGAATGCCAGGAAGAAAGAAAGAAGCTCCAAAAGATGCTTAGTTAGCATTACTTCATCCTCCGTGATGTATATTAGCTGTGAATTCTGTTGATGTGATTTCGAATGAGAAAAGAAAAGGAAGAACGGAACATAAGAGATCACTCTCCACATAGTTTGTGCAGAAAAGCAATGGGCGAAAAAAAAAGCAAAAGAAAAAAAAGAAAGAAATAAACGAACCAAATGAAAGGTAATCGATAGGCTACTTTTTTTTTTGTTTCACGAGCCATCTGAAACTCATTTACCTCTTTCAACAAGATTGGAGGGGAATCGATTGTCGACACGATGGAAGAGTCTTGTTCCAGGATTTCAACACCAATCGTCTTTGGTTGTATCTCTTGCTTTTTTCTTTCTTTCATTCTTTTGTGTACTTTTTTCTTCACATAAAAGCGTAAATCGTATGCCTTTTCTTTTTTTTCGGAAGTAGGAATATCCTTCGCCCACTTATTCATATTTGCATGCAATTACCATAGTTTGCCTTTTGAATTAATTAATCATCTTTTATTCTCTCCTTTAATATTGTTTTCGTAATAGCATCGAATGTCAATATGCTATTGACACAATGATTATCGACAGCATGCATTCAATGTGCATTATCTTGATACACTGAATATTCAAGCAAGTGCATCAATTAGAATACGTTATCATAAATATTAAGAACACTTTTTTTTTTTACTTTATGAACATAGAACGATACTTAATATTATATTTATAAATATAATTTAGTAAAATGTATGTTTTGATTCTATTGTATTTATCTACAGTTAACTCTCCTTTCTTCCGAATTCCCTTATGATTGTATGGTTAATGTTCGGAAGACCCGGGTTTAATTCTCGATAGGAGCACATATGGTTCGGATCCAACACTAAACTGTAAGTTCATGTGTCATATCAGCCTTGTAGCTGAAAGATTCGCTAACTAATTCAATCAACATTTTCTTTCTTTTCTTACTCATGAAGTTCCCCTATCTCATCCCAATATGTTCAATTTGCTCTGCAGTATGTAAATATCAAGAATTTTTCAGTGAGTTCCTGTATCAATTTCTTCTGAGCTTTAAAAAAAGATTACGTCATGTTTAACAAATCAGGACATAGCTGACTCAGTAACAGTCAGTATAAGTTAGTTTAACTACATACAGTAGGTTTTGTATAGTTGACCTTATAACACTTGAAGAGAGATATACTGATAGCTTATTTCCAGACCTTGTCAGTTGTGAATTGAAATTGCCCGTACTTTTTTTTTCTTTTTTTTTTGACTTGGTCTTCCGCCACTACAACCTAGTTTTGAAATTTGGCTACGAGTTTTGAAATTCTTTATTTCGTCAGCGTAGAATTCTGTTTGAGAAATTCGAAGAAAAATACTCAAACTGGGAAAGGATAGGTGCAGGTAGTAACAGACGGTTGGAGTAGGGTTCCCAACTCTGGACAATAAAAAACGGACTTCTACTCAAAATTCCCTATGATATATTTGGTCTAGGAATTAATTCGTGCGGGTGGACAAGAGATGGCGCAACGAACGGAGCGTCCCACAGTTCCGTGTATCCACACATGTGTTGCAAACCCCTGTCATCGCGTATCGTTCGTAGTATAGGGCAGTGGATTAAAGCGTCAACAACACCAGTTTGTAGTTAAGTGAACATGGCGCAATTTGTGCCTGATAAAGTGTTTTTGCGGGGTGTCCTGCTGCATTACTTTAACATGCAGAAAAGTGCGACTGAAAGTCATCGTATTTTGGTGGAAGTGTATGGTGACCATGCTCTAGCTGAGCGATCGTGTCAGAAGTGGTTTGCACGGTTTAGAAGTGGTGATTTCGGCTTGGCAGACCAAGAGCGAGCTGGACAGCCAAAAAAATTTCAAGACGAAGAATTGACAGCATTGCTCGAGCAGGATTCGTGTCAAACGCAGGAACAACTTGCAGCAGCATTAGGCGTTGATCAAACAACAGTCTCCAAACGCTTGAAAGCCATGAGAATGATTCAAAAGATGTCACATTGGGTTCCACATGAATTGAAAGACAGAGACGTTGAAAGACGAAAAACCATTTGCGAATTGCTGCTTCAACGACAGAGCAGAAAGGGGTTTCTACATCGAATTATTACGGGTGATGAGAAGTGGATCCATTACGAGAACCCTAAACGAAAAAAGGCCTGGGTGAAACCAGGTGAACCAGGTCCATCACAACCAAAACGAGATATTCACTGTGCAAAGGTTATGCTGTGCATATGGTGGGATATGAAAGGTGTGGTGTACTATGAGCTGCTGCAACCGGGTGAAACTATGAATGGAGAACGTTATCGACGACAATTAATGCGTTTGAAGCAAGCTCTGGCCAGAACACGACCAGAATGGGAGAACAGACATGATAAACTTATTGTTCAACATGATAACGCTCGCCCACATGTCGCAAAACCGGTCAAAACCTATTTAGAAAATGTCGGATGGGAAGTTTTACCCCACCCGCCGTATTCACCAGACGTTGCTCCTTCGGACTACTACTTGTTCGATTGCATGAACAACGATTTGATTGGACAGCGGTTTACTTCTTCAGAAGATATCGAAACATGGGTCTCTGACTGGATCGCTTCCAAGGATGAGGACTTCTTTCGCCACGGAATCCGTACATTGCCTGACAGATGGGCGAAAGTGGTGGCTAGTGATGGACAATATTTTTCTTAAGGTATTTATGTATTTTGTGTTTGTACTACAGCTTCAATGTGTGCGTACAAACCGCACGAATTAATTCCTAGACCAAATGCATCTAAGTATGAAGTATCTCTGTTCGGAAAGAAATGTACTATTATGAACAAAAGTACATTAGCACCTGTATTCTGCATATTCTTAGTACATTCACTAATAAGCTTAATAGATACATTGTGCCAGGGGTAAAAGTGGATCTGAAAAGACAGGGAGACGCATGACGTCACACCGTTCCCCTTGCCTATCTTTGCCCATTGTAAATTTTTAGGAAGTGGGGGGACACCATAGATATTTTATGGAAGTGCGGGGACGACGTTCTCCCGCGTTCCCTCTAACTTTTATCCCTGCATTGTGCTATAAATGAAAAATTGAAATTGGCATTGATCATTTTATTGTATTTACCAGTAACTGCCACTTCTTTAAAATTATCGAAACAGATTAACGAAAGTATATTAATCTTTACGTGCCAATTTTGGATTTGGAAAATAAAATTTATTCTTTAAACTTGTAATATATTTTTTTTCAAATTATATATATGTATTGTAACAACAAAGCAATTTTTGCCTAATTATTTACATTAAAATTTAACAATGAAATATTGTTAAAACCGACGGCCTCATTCAAATTTGTAACATTCAAAGTTAATTAAAATTAGAAATTAGACAACAATAAGATCCCACTTTGCTTTAAGTCCGCTGGCAAAACTACAAAATATTACATTCCTTGAACAGTGCACAATTTACATTTTACAGATTATTAAAATATAATTATTCACTAATACACGTTATTGTGATAAGCCTCACAACAGCATCCTCAAACCTTCACCGAGATTACAAACAAAAGATCTCCTCCAGTTCCTTACCAGAGGGTAGCGTTCCCAAAACTGATGCAACGTTCCCTCTTTGTACTGCCATGCTGATGCGTTGCAGTAGAAACGAGGTTGCTCTAGCATCTCCTGACGATAAACGAATGCGATGACCAAATTCTTTTATAAAGTTAAGGCCTTCGGGACCCCATGAACCACCCGATTCGACAGCTATAGCGACAAAATGATATTTGTCGAGTAAACTGCTATATTTCCTGCGCTTTTCTGTTTCCCGGCGAGCAGCCACGTTGCCAGCTTGTGCTGAGGAAGAATGTATATTTGAAGGGGCGAAGGTGTCGGAACAAGTAAAATCCCATAGAAGTGCTTTTCCTTTCTTCCACGGTATTAGAGTCATACCATCTGGCCTCTTGCCGTATAAAGGGGTTAGTAAGAAGTTTGTACCGGTCATCGGCTTTACTCAAAATAACAGCAACATTTCCGGCCAGGCCGGTGAAAAACTGTCCAGTTGGCAACCCTAGGTGGAAGCATATTAAACTTTGCAACAGCATGCTGCAGAATAAGTAGTAGTTTATTGCCAACATAAAACGGCTAAGAAACCATGGGTTACAGAACAGATGTTGAAAAAAAAACCTAAGGGAAAGGCGGACGTGGAAACAAGTTGATACGAAAGAGAGCAGAAAGATATACAGAAAGTTAAACAACGAGTTGCGGAGGGAAACAGACAGAGCAAATGAAGAGTTTTACAGAAAAAAAAGCGAAGACATAGAAGAATTAGAAAGAGTTGGGAAATGTGAGGAAATGTACAAGGAGGTAAAATCTATGGAATTGCGAATGAAACAAGAGGGTATTACATTGGCAGTAGAAAGTAAGAATGAGAAGATAGTCAGCGAGAGAAGTGAAGTCTTAGGAAGATGGAAAGAATATGTTGAGGACTTATATGAGAGTAGGAATAAACCACGTGGCCTAGATGTTGAAGTAGAAAACAAAGTAGAGGACAATGATAAAGAGTTTAGTATTCTTCGTTATAAATTTGAAAAAAAGCTATATTCGAGATTAGGAATGGAAAGGCAACCGGGGTAAATAATATACCAATCGAATTCATTAAGAATATGGGGAGAAAGAGTTGTTTCAACTTCGCAATGAAATATATGAAACAGGACGATAATAATATCAATGACTAAGAAATCGAACCCAGAGAGATGTGAGGATTATAGAACTATTAGTCTCATACCTCATGTAGCAAAAATTTTGCTTTGAATTTTAAACAAATTTGCACGGAAGAAGTTGAAGTGGAACAGTTCGGTTTCAGGAAGTAAGGGCACAAGAGATGCAATTGAATTATTAAGTGTGATCGGTGAAAGGTTTATAGAAAAAAGGGAAAGAGGTGTAAGTTGATATTTATTGATCTAGAAAAGGCTTTTGACAGCGTGAACTGGGAATTGTTGTTGAAAATTCTAAAGAAGATTGGATTGGAATGGAGAGATTGAAGACTCACAAGAAACGTATATATGAACCAACAAGTAAGTGTTAGCATAGGGGAGGAAATGACAGAGGGATATGCAATTGGAAGGGGAGTTCGACAGGGATGCTGACTCTCGCCTACATTATTTATTATCTTTCTAGAAGAAATAGTGAAAAAAGAGCCTACAAAATAAAGACGGCATTTCAGTAAGAAGTAGAATGATTAGGTGTAAGGTATACGGTATGCAGATGATATGGCGCTTGTTGCAGAATTTGAAGAGAAAATGAATAAGATATTAGAAAACAGAACAGGTGACTAGTCTTCGATACCTGGGTAGTATTATTAGTAATTATATGAAGTATGAACGTGAAATAAAAGCAATTATAGGAAAGACATATCGAAGAAAGTCTTTAGGAGAAAGAAAAGTCTATTGAGTGGGACCTTGAATAAAGAGTTGAGAAAAAGACTTATAAAATGCTTCGTGTGGCGTATTGTGTTGTTGTGACGCTGGGTCCAAAAATATGGTTACATTGCTCTTTATTAGAATGAATTGAAAAGGTTATTTTGGATTAATAAGCATTTTAAACGACATTTTCTCTCTTGGCTTGTCACAAGCTAGCAACAGAGAAAGGAAATACGCAAAACTTCTAAAGATGACTAATGTTGCTTTACTGCGCAATTTTCGTAGGAAGTTTACTTGTTGAAGGTTATACATAGTCATAATACAGGATACACAATCATGATTTTGACAACGTGACACCGCATTAATGTGCGGAAATTAGGCAAATAGTTAAGGATCTATGGATAAGTCTAGAAATCATGCTATTGAATTCTTCCGGCTGTGACTGTTCACGCAGTCCACGTGTGTACATGTGTATCATGCATCGTATCCTGGGTGCAACAGTCGCTAAGAACCAATCAGAATGCAAAAGGGCAATAAGTTTCCATATTTAGGGATCTGATGCAAACGGATGAACTGACTGATACAAGGCTTGGGTGTGTCTCTCGAAAATAATATAAAAGGACTTCAAGGTCTCAAACGGTTGTTCAGGGGTTCAGAGGTTCAGAGATTTGAGACTCGACATTCATCTTCGGAACGTCAGTAGCGAGCTATCTGAAGCATCATCAAAGTTCTCAGAACACCAGACTACAGCAAGGTATGTATGATCACTTATTGCATCAGTAATTTCTTGATTAGAGATGTCATGCAGTACTTTTGTGACGCTGGATTCAAAAATATGGTTACATTGCTCTTTATTGAAGGAATTGAAAAGGGCTATTTTGGATTAATGTGTAATTTACAAGACAATTTTCTCTTTTAGCTTGTTACAAGCTAGTAACAGAGAAAGGAAATACGCAAAACCTCGAAGGTGACTGTGGTCGCCTTATTACGCAAAAATTCGTAGGATGTTTACTTGTTGAAGGTTATGCTTGGTTACTAACAGGATAAACTATCACGATTTTGTCAACGTGACCCCGCATTTGCGGAAATTTTGGTTAATAGTTAAGAATCTCTGGACAAGTCATAGATAGATGTGGATAATTCTAGAAATCCTGTTATTGAAATCTTCCGGCGGTAACAGTCACGCCATCCACGTGTGTGCTGAATCACGCCACATAATTTGGGTGCGGTTCCTTGCTAATAGCCAATCAGAATGCAAAGAGCAACAAGTTTCCATATTTGTGAATCTGACGAATAGGATATGATGACTGATGTGAGGCCTGGGTGTGGCCCTCGTAAAATAATAAAAAGGGATCTCAAGGTCTAAATAATTAATTCGGACGACCAACGAAGTAGTGATTAGGAGTATCGTAACTCAGACATTCGGGACGCCAAGTTGCAAGGTGTTAGAAGACTTCTATACAAGGTATGTACATGCACAAATGCAATATTAAGTTCAAGTAATGATATGTCATACAGCACTATAAAATGATTCATCAGCCTATAGTAAAACTTTCAAGACTAAGGACTAATAGTTGCATACTCGTAATTCATCTTCTATCTTTGCTAATTTAAATATTTGAATGTCCAATCAGTTAATCAATCTATATTAATGTACTTAACTATCAATGAAGAACCAGATATCAGATTACTTTTGTAGAATAATTCAACTAAATGTTGTTGTACCTTCAAAATTAATTGTGTAATAAACTAAATATCTTAAATTTTATGTTGTCATTTCCCCTAGGTTAATCACTTTTCCCCATGAAGATCATGGTGTAATTTAATTATAATACTAACGTGACACCCGCTAACTTATAGCGCGAGCAGATCTCATCCTTATGGTAAAATAAAACGAGCTAAATAATTAAAAAGAATCTGCAAATCGTCACACTTTAAAATGTTCTGTCTACCCATAGTAAAACTCTCAAGATTAAGAACTGTTGTCGCATATTTGCATTTCATCTTTCATCTCCAATAACATAATTATCTAAATATTTTGCCTGTTAATCGATCTATACCAAAGTAGCAAACTATCAAATAAACTGTCAGATAATAAATAACTCTTGTTGAATCATTCAAATAATTTGTTGTTGTATATTACAATTTTAATTATGTAATAAACTTAACTATTTTAGAAATTATGTTGTTATTCCTCTAGATTAGTCCACTTCTCCCATGAAAATCATGGTGTAATTTAGTTATAATTCTTTTGTGACAACCGCTAAAGAATTAGTGTGAGCAGTTCTCCATATTATGTGGAATTTAACGAGCCAAATAAACATCAAGGGACCTGCACCATCGTCACACTGTATGACTCAGAAATGTGGATATTAGGCAATATATATAAAAGACTAGAAACTTTTGAAGTCTGGGTGTGTGGAAGAATGGAAATAATTAGCTGGTTCGAGCGGAAAACGAATGAGAAGGTGTTAGAAATGGTGGGCAAGAAAAGAACGGTTTTAGGTATTATTAAGAAGAGGAAGAGAAACTGGTTGGGACATTGGGTATGAAGGAACTGTATCATGAGGGATGTGCCAGAAAGTATGGTGGCAGGAAAGAGAAGGATGGGGTGAAGGAGACTACAATTAGTGGACGATTTCAAAACAGAGAAATCGTACTTTTAGACGAAGAGGTTAGTGGAAGACCGTGGAGCATGGAAGCGTCTCAGTTGCAGCAAATGACCTGCCAATAATGACAGAATACCTATGATGATAATGATCCTCTATCAATAGAACATTACTATATAGTTTTGATTTGATATCTTGGACAGACGGACGGACAGATTCGTCTTATGAAACTTCCCACATTTGTTCATTGCATAATATAGAATTCTTAAACCTGACCGTTTAAAAAGGGCCGCCGCGTGGGCGGGGCGACCGGGGCAATTGCCCTGGGCGCCGTTACCAAGAGGGGCACTAGGAGGATAAATCAACAAAATTCAAGGAATTTATATTTGGTAAATGATTTTTTTTTTAAATTAATGTTAATTAACATATTTTAAATAATGATCAGGCAACAGCTAAGTAAAATTACCGGTAATGTAAAACATCGTCCAGGATTATTCAACGGGAACTCTCTCCAGCCCTCTGTGAGAAGAGATTTTATCTTGGAAAACAGATCAAGATCTGATATTGCTTACTTCTTACCCTATGACAGTTTGGTTCAAACTGAAGAAACTTCAGTAGAAGTCAGTAACATTTCTATTCCTATTCCGTCCAAGAAATTCTCCAATAACAATAAATATCTTTTCAGTCCTTTAATTCTGTACTAACCTCATACAACAACTGTGTTTATTAGTTATCAGGGACATAGCCATGTAGGGGGCTCAAGGGCCCCCCCACTAAAATGGAAAAAGAAATCTTAATCAAATTCAAATTTAGGCTATCCTATATTGGTTTAAACTGAAACAATTTTTAAAAAGGTACGCATTACAATGCAATTTTAAGGCTTTAGTTTTACAAAAAGTTTAGAAGAGTACTGCCGGACCTCGCGTACTCGGGGAGGGGGAGGGTATTCCAGGGCACTGTTTCCCGATGTCCCTGGGTAGAAATCCTGACTAGGTCCCTCTTAACTATTACAATGTCAACAACACAAATTGTTGTTGTGTCCAACAAACATATATTTTTTAAATAATTTTCTATTTTTTCTATTTATGTAAGAATGCCTGTCCCATTGACATTTTAGTAAGTTAAAGCTGATAAAGACGTACTTACGCTCAATGGCCCAAGAAAGACTTCACTGGCCATAGTAGCTGTTGAAAATGATGAAGCCAGAAAGTTAGATTTCAGATATTGTCCATATTTGCTCACAGAAAAGTCAGGAGAATGAAATTTAGTGTTTCAATAAAGTATGTATATGTTATTATGTAGTTAATTTTGCTCACTTCTATTTTAATTTATTAGTATTTTTATGCTATCATAATATGATCCTCACGCTAAATGTTTTGGAACAACATATCTTGTTTGGAGCTTTGTCTTGCAGAATATACATTAACAACCATATATTTTGATTTTGAACATAAATTATAATTGTAGGATTGAATTGAAGCAAATGCAAATAATTACAAACGTCACCTGAAAAAGTTACTTTAGTATTCCAACGCTATGATAAATTTATGAAAAAATTATGTTAATCGCAAGAAAAGAAAATCTTTTTTTTTTCTTTTTTAGCAAAAGTCAGAAAATTACAGTTTTTGTTATCATTTACACATTGGGCTTTAATATTTCTATCATTATTTGTATATTCTATGCTATTACTATATTGATGTGTATCAAGTTCAAAATAAACAAGAATATCACTCGATTTCAATAATTCAAAACTATGTTTTTATTAACTTCTATGTTTTAACTACAAAAGCCATTCACTTTAAAACATTGGCATAATACTAACTTCTTTTAACTTACATTATGATCTTACATTTCATATTTAAATCTACGAGTACAAAATAAACTCTGGTTGTTTTTTATAACACACTGAACGAAAAGGGGCACCTAGGAATTCTCGCCCCGGGCGCTTACAACTCACGCGACGGCCCACAGTGATCGGAAACTTGGAAAAAGCGGACAAAATAGTTTATTCCGAAATAATGGAAGTTGACGGACGTCTATCTATCATTTTATATGTAATTGTCCTTTCTAAATCGATTGCAACTACTATGAAAGTGATTCGAAGAACCCCTGCTACAATACGTGCAGTTATACATACAGGGTGGTTCAAAAGTGTGGAAATCCCTAGCATAAATGTCAAATACTGCAAAATATAACCAAAGGAACAATGTAGGGGAGTAATGAAGATGAAAAAAATTGGGGAAGACATAGAACAATAAAAATCGCCATCTTGAAATCCACCATCGTGAATCATATCATACATACAGTTTATAAATTGAAAACATGTTGACGCCTTGTGTGAATTGAAGATCGCTAGTCAGTACGAAGTTATGACAGAAGTTAAATGCATCCAAGAAGCGCTTACAGGTTCAATGTGCTCTCCCTCTAATTGTATGTGAAGCTAATAAAAAGACGGTGTAAAACAAATGAGTGTTTGGCCTTAAGATACAAAATTAAAGTTAGTGATTTTTTGACCTGCATCATCTTCGAAGGAACACTGATACTTACTGGAATGTAATTAGTTCAGGATTATGTTGTTTCGGTAAAATTAAAAGAATCAATATAGAATCTTTTTATATACTACTCCACTGACGTGTAATTTACAGCAGCTCCACATGACTGATAGTTTATCACTGAAATATGTATGAGTTCACTACAACTTTGATTCAGAAACGAAGGGCTATCCAAATTACGTACAAGATAATATGCCTTTTTCCTTTGTAAAACTCAAGTAGTGGATCTCAATTGTGATCACAACAACATTATTCATCACGCTTTTCCAGTTAGATGGGACTGAGTCTTTCAGGTGCACTTGGCTGCAGCTACTTCCAATGCTCAACCTTTATACTACTCATGGTCAACTGAATAAGCCTTATTTTACAGATAAGCAAACATAAGCCCAGACGGCAGAGCTACTAACTTCAGTGTATATGTAACTTTTCGGTAACACTAGCAAAGTCATCATATAAATGATATGACAATGGATAACAAATAAAACTCTTCACTAAACACACAGTATTTGAGTCCAATATACTATTCAACCGCTTTCATTGACCTCAGAAACGATATAAATGGTTAAAACATATCATATTGTTTGGTTCATATTTTACTGATTTTTCGGCATTTTTATTTGTTCATGTTTACATGCATTTTATGGACAGCGAAAATATTCCTATGTCCTGACACTCCGGATTTGGAAGCAGGAGAGATACTTATAATCAAATATCGATACCGATTTCATAGGCGGGGAAGTTGACAAAATCGCTTTTGACCGCTTTTTCCCAGTTTCCGATCACTGTGCGGCCCTGCGTTTAAATAAAGGATAATGGGAAATCTGGACGAATGGGATAACTGATGAATTTTATATTACTTGAATAGAAAATGTTCACTACGTGTCCTCCATTAATCTCAAAACACTTCCTCAAACTTCCATTATGTTTTTATTTTTAACCTCACTTCTCTTTAGCGTATGAAATGAGAATCCAGAGCAACAGTTGTAATGGTTATTCTCTTACATACATAATCCAGAACCGTAAACTTCGCAACTTACGAGAAAATGATTCGAGGAGTAAGGCACCAAAACATCTTCCTTCTCGTCTTCGAATTTCTCTCAGACAGCAGCAGTTTACCATTGCTTTGTTTGGATTGGATTAGAATTAAGCATCCCGTTTAGCAGCGAGGCTGTACGAGACGTGAACCAACAACTTAATTTGGAATCCAAACAACTTTAGCTCCCGCCAGGAATCTAACTCGTCTCTCCTACGCGAAAGGCGCTTTCATGATCCACATAGCCACAAGGAAGTTCACCATTGCTGTGTCATACAGCCCTTAGGTGGGGTATGTATTTCATTAGCCTTTGCAATGTCAGTACTTTTTAAAAACAGCATGATAAAAGAGGAAATAGGTAGTGTGATGAGATTTTTGTGTTTAAAATTTATCTCACTATTAGAAATTCATCGTCAACTTCTTGAGGTGTATGGTGCTAATATGATGTAATGGGGAAACAGGTGAGAGTTTGGAGAGCAGTAAGTCCGATAATGGAAAGACAGACTTGCAGACGAACAACGAGCTGTTCGGACAAACATACAAATACATCGCTCCATCTGAAATCTGAAGAAGAACCTGGGTAATAAGGTGATTGAAAACCGACGTGGCTTCAGGAATTCCATGCACAATTGTTGGTTGTCCTAGTGTACGGTGAAACAACTAATTGAATAATGATTGTAAATGTAGAAAAGCAATGTGTATATGTATTGATGTGGAATAAGGTGTGTTCATGAGATGTGTTGTTATTTTATTTTCCGAATCATCCTCGTACATCAGGTTTTCAAGTCTATCATTTGGCAAAGACTGTCAGATTGATCATGGTACCCATTCCAGGTCTCCTTCTAGTCTAGCATCTGAGAAATATAATTCTAACGAGGAAAGAATGACGTCTTAATTTCACATTGTCGTATATCTACATACTTTACATTACAAATTGATTACGATAGTACATAAAAACGATATAAACACCTTTAAATAAACGAAAAGATGTGGATCATAGAACATTCAATATTTAGAAGTTCGAAATTTTTGATTGAGAATCTTTACCAGAAGTGATTTAACAGTTCCTTGGACAACAGAGTGGATTTTGCCCTCCCTTCTGGTCTAGTGGGCTGACGTATATTAAAAACAGTCTGAAGTATTAGGCTGATGATCATGAGGCAAAATCTGTTGAGGTACTCACGCCTCTCTCAAGAGTATGACCGTTTTATAGCTGTTCTTGAAATTTTTGTGTTTGTGTCACTAGTATATTAGACTATCCAGAATTACTGTAAAGAGATTAATTGGATGACCACTGAGACATATGTCCTGGTTGGAGTGAATTTAAACAAGTGGCTAGCGCGCATCCTTTTTGGTTCACGGGATCCTGGGTTCAATTCTCAGTTGGAAAGCATTAAAACTTGAACACATTTACTGGTTCGGCTTAAACTGTAAATCCACACCTTATATAGTCTCGGTGCTGAGAGGGACGTTAAAATAAAATTCAACCAACCAACCCAATGATTGTAATTTTAATTGGTGTTACCGTTCATAAAACAACTATATAAAAAAATTACTTTGGAAGAAGTGACATATCTGTTAAAAAATACATATAAGGAATGTTACTTCCTTAAAATTGCAAATTCAGAATCAACTGTGTGAGATGATACTTTCTTTAAGAAAAAGAGAGAAGAAGAAACACGAACAAAGAACAACCGTAGACTTGGAACAATGTTTGACTGTTGAACTTTGGAGCTTATACTTTCCGGTTGGTAAATTTACAAAGATGATGAGATCCTCTTATCGAGAATATGCAACATGATCCAGAAGCTTTCCCTCATCCGTGGAATCTGGAGCCCTTTACCGGAATTTTCACTTAAGCCAAGGGATCAGGAAGAGTCCAAAACCCTAGTATTGATTTCTTAAATATGGCTTGTGATGTTGAATCCGTGAGAAAGAGCCTTCTTTTTTGTGTACATTTCCCAAAGTTGTAACTTTTCCAGATAATGACGACTATTTAAAGATACAACAAAATCAAAGAACTATATTTAAGCTATTAAATACACTTTTAAAATTAACAGTATTGAGTCCCTACGCCATCTTTAGTTTTTAGAGTATTTATTTACACAAAAAATATTTTTCTGTTTTCTTGGAAATGAACTGGCATTTTAATTATGCGATTTTATTGATTTCTTTGAAATGAACTGGAATTTTAATGACCTGATTTTACTGATTTTACTTTGAAATGAACTAAAATTTTAATTATGTTATTACTTACTGATTTGTTTGAAATGAACTGGAATTTTAATAATGTAATTTTACTGATTTGTTTGAAATGAATTGAAATTTTAATGATGTGATTTTAGAAATTTCTTTGAAATGAACTGAAATTTTAGTGATGTGATTTTACTAATTTCTTTGCAATGAACTGAAACTTTTATGATATGATTTTACTGATTTCTTTGAAATAAACTAAAATTTTAATGACTGATTTTACTAATTTCTTTAAAATGAACTGAAATTTTAATGATGTAATTTCACCGATTTCTTTGAAATGAACTAAAATTTTAATAATGTGATTTCACTGATTTCTTAATATCTTAATATCATTACAGATCTTGAAATATTTAAAATTGAAATAAATTTATTTCCTATTTTGAAATATTTAAAATTGAAATAATGCAGTTTTTAAATTTCTTATGAAGTAATCTCAGTAATTTTAAATCGGCAAATTACTTGCACATTAGTGATATCTGTTGGCGTCAGCCTGTTTACTATCTAAGCGTGACTGTTTAATATTAGGAATTATCATGGCGCATAGAACGAAGAGCTGAGAAGTTTCCCTTCTATAATTAGATTCATTATTGCTAAAATTAAATTTTATTATTAAATACGATGTTAACATTATGTGTAACAAAATTTAATTTTCACGTAGAAAGAAGCATTTAAACTGATTTGGAGAAAAATATCAATAAAACCAAATCATCAAAATTTCTGTTTATTAATACAAAGGAAAATAATTCAAAATACAAGCGGATAACAAAAAGGTTCTTTCAATTATCTAGAGGGTGACAAACTACGAACCCCGTCAGACATTCATTTTATAATTAGGTGTTTGTATGTTAACCACGCAAATTCTGGACTCGTTAGAACTTTTTTTCCTTTTTTTTTCAGATAAATCACTGAAGGTGCGATAGTTGACAAGTTCGAGACAGGAAGCTTCATTAAGTTCCTCTACCTTCAGGGGGAAATCAGCAAAGTAGATTTACAGAGAGAGGAAAGAAGTCTACTGGGATAAAAGCCCATCCTACGAGACGGTATCCAAGGGGAAATGGCAACTCCATACTGGATATATGACCGCCGCAGACGCCTCTAGATCTGGAAGACCATCTTTCACTGATGATACCCTCTCGACGGAGAAAGTTGAGGTCATAATGAAAGACAGGAGGATAACCATTGAAATTGTTATGTGTGCAATAGGTATGTATGATTCATGGGTCTGCCTGGAATATCATTCACAACCGGTGCATCTTCAGAAAGTGTCAGCACGGTGGGTGCCACGACCGCTCACACATTTCCAGAAGAGAAATCGCGAGGACACTGCAGAGTAACGTTGCATAGCTGTGAGGTGGAAAAAAAGAACTTTTTCGGCAGACTAGTGACTATAGATGAAAGTTGGATTTATCTTTATGACCCAGAAACAAAGGAAATAAGAAAACAATAGAAACACCACTGCACCCAACCCCTTAAAAGGCACGAGTGCCGCCAAGATGATGATTCCCGTTTTCTGGGACTGTGAAGGAGTCGTCATGACAGATTACCTACCACAAGGGCAAACTATTAGACCACGTTTCCATTTTAGATGAATCTTGTACCTGTCATAAGAAAAACCTTGTAACCCGATCTTTCTATTTACTGTATACATATTACAACTTCTTGAAAGCAAGAAAGGTATCTCCACCCATGCAGCACTGCACTCTAGTGAACAAATAGTGCACTTCTTCATTAAAAACGTGTATTTTGGCACACTTCCCCTCCTTGTCCAAAAAAATCCGTTGTTTCGGAAGCGGCGAAACTGGTTTTTCCTTTATGTAAGCGGGAGGGCGATACAGGTAGCAAGACAACGCAGAAAGTTGCACATGGTTCAACTCCTTGCAAGATGAAAAAAAAAAAAGTTGTATGACCCTTTCAAGACCATGTTCACATGGAGAAATATGGTAGAGTTTCAAGATTTTTTTTATGGCAGCTACAAGATTCATGTAGCGTGGCAACATGTCCTTACTAGTACCTATTATTCCTATTTCTTGACTAATCAGGACTGGGACAAATAGCCGCAATCCTGACATCCCTATTAAACCTTAATCAACCAACCTTGACTAAGTTATGAGAGGAACTGATATTTGGATTATTTTTGTGTTATTTGATAAGCCTTATATGTTTACTCGTATCTCAAATATTATACATACCCGTTCTTCATAGGGAAAGAATGGAAAATATCTGTATTTGAACTCGCTTAGCGTGCGTATTTGCTTCTAAATAAACAAGAACTCCCTTGTGATTCTATGGGGTTAGCACCACCCTCTTCGCTGGGCTAGCGGCGCTGTGCCTTTGGCGCATGTGGCCCCGAGTTCGATTCGTAGTGGGAGACTATTGAACACATTACGGTGGTTCGGATTCCAGCATAAAACTTTAGGTCCACATCTCATATAGCATCGATAATAAAAGAGAAGCTGAACTCTAATCCCACTAACTACCTGTACAGTACACACTGAGAAAAAAAAATGTAGGTGGCATACTTAAAAACGTAGGTTACATTCGTAATTCCTGTAGTTTCTGGACTTAACGTACAACCGTATATAACATCCTGCAGCAAACGTATAGCTGAAAAAGTATGTATTATACGTACTGTCTGCACAAGTGCAATGACGTCATTCGTGTGACGTTATCTGCAGTAACAAGTACCGGTATATACGGAGGTAATATCTAGCTTTGTGACGTCAGGGTCGTATGTAGCATGTGGGTTAATAATGACGACATACACTGACTATCAGGACGGAGCATGATTTCAAGAAGTATGCAATATACGTTCTGTACGTATGTTTCTTGCGTTCAACCCCGAGACAGCATCTATATTGTACTTGTGCCCCATACGTACGACTAGATACAGTATACGTATTGTACGTATGTATTATACAGATTTTCCTTATGTCGCACACAGCTTGTCCAGATACAGCATACAGAATATCCGTATGCACCATACAGAGTGCATATATGTAGCTTACAGACTGTCTGCATGCAGCATATAGATTATACGTATGTCGCGTACAGGTTGGCCATATGTAATGTATAGATTGGATGTATATAGCTAATAGGTTGTCCATATGAAATATACAGATTTTACCTGTATCGAATACGTATTGCCTTCTTGTAATGTATGGATCGGACATATGCAGGATCTAGAGTGTACGTATAGTGCACCATTATTAAAGTGCTGCAACATACTGCAAAGTGCATGATACATTCTTACTGTAATGTTGTCAAATATTGTTTTACTCTGTATGAAAACAAAAATAGCTTAAAATATGGTTGATCTCCTTTGTGCCAATAATAATAAAATTAACAATACTACACTTTTCAAATCTTAGTTTGGAGCAGTGAAACTGTCCAAAGAAATGTATTTACCTGCAGGGTGTCCTATAAGTTTGGGCTTCCTGCTAATTCGTTGGAAAGCTACTGCAAAGTCAAGTGTTGAAAAGTGACACAAGCGTTAATTTTAAAATTATGGGCACAAAGCAGGGGCGGATCCAGGACGGACTTCTGGGGGGGGGGCGGTCGGCGGTAATACTGCTACTTTTAAGAGCTCCAAACTTGTTATGGATGGGTTTATTTATATATAAAATAAGAAAGTTTCCTCTTGTGGGGGGGGGGGGGCGATCGCCCCGATCGCCCCCCTCTGGATCCGCCCCTGGCACAAAGGAGGTTAACCATATATTAAACTATTTTCGTTTCCATACAGAGTAAATCAATATGTGATATATTACTGTAAGAATTTATCATATGGTTTGCAGTTAGTTAGTTGCAGCACCTCAATAATAATGCAAAATGCACAGCCTTATACAATCCTATATTCAAACTCAAACAAGATTTAAGTACAATCATTTATTAAGCTGTTATCATCCATTGCTTGTACGATATAAAGATTATTTTACCTCATTCTTTTCCTTAATAGTATCTTCTACTAAAGTGCAGTTGTTACCACAAGAGGCCTGAATAGAATTTTCCAGAAATAACTTCACTGTACATTTTAATTAACAGTTTTTTTTTTTTTTTTTTTTAAATGTCGCAATAATTAAAAGTGTGGTGTCAGCCGGAAACGCATTCGCTTACAATATTATTCCTACTCAGTACTCGCCATTAAAAATGAAACACCAAGAAGGAGACTGGGTAGATGCGCCAAAGTTCCCAGGCCGATACCTAATAGTAAGTGCAGAATACTCTTAAACGTTCGCTGTATTCGCTGTGTGACAACGTGGTGACAGCGGAGGCGTTGTGCAGCCATCGACTAAACATATTTATTCTTCCCTGCTATAGACATTCTGCAAATTTGGACTTTCCTGGATGCATCCTTCTTAGTGCAACATTTTAAGGAAAGAGCAATTTAACAGTCTCATACATTGCTTAAAGAAAGAGCAATGATTCTCAGAATTACTCGGAAGATATATATACACAATAATTTAAAACGGTTATTTCAAACTTTGCAATTCAAAGCACGAAAAGAACTATAGATCAAGGAACACTGATTTTAGCCAAATAGTAATTAGTAAACTCAATCACACTCAGTACCATTAGTTGCTTGGTGTTATCCGTAAGTCAGAGATCACGGTATCTCATTTCGTATAGATTTTTGCATTTGTTTAACGCTAAAAATGTATTTTATCGCTAATTGAACCCAGTACCATATATATACCGACAGGACGTACCTTAGTCACAAGGTGACATGAGTGAAACACTAAACTATTCGATTGACACCTGCGGCCTTGTCAACACTAGAGAAAGTTACAAAGTGATTAAGTAAATACGGAACATAGTTCATACAAAGTATAGCGATGTATGAAGTCTCCGTTTCATACGACTTGGATAAAGGATACATCTGAAATAGCAACAAAGAAATATATAATGATTTCTCTGGATAATTTGGATTAGTCCAGAATTCGAACACACACACGCTGGTAAGTCCAACATTTTTTTTTTTTAACTTCTTTCTTCGGATTCCCAATAAAGTTGACTACTGAAAAGCTGAGTTATAGATTCTGTATTAAAACAACACCTTCGCTAGACATGTTCAGTATACACATTGTCTTACATACAGAACAATACATTAGTTATTAATGCATGTCTGAAATAATAGTGCTTCGTATAGAATTTTACTTCATCCAATCGCAATAGCACAAAGATAAAAAATATTGCTAGGGATAATGTTCTTATTACAGAGAAAAAGAATTAAAATGACTTAACATTAACAATCATTTTCTTTAAACAGAGATAATATTTTATTATAATTTATGGAAGAAAGAAATAATTTGTAGTACAGTATCTTTATTAGGGTTATATATTCGTACAAAATAATGTAAGTACAACTGAGTCTGTCTTCAGAAAGGGCGTACTTTTAGCCACAACCTACACTGCTTCTTTTGACTGTCTTTCAAGCAGAATCCTGGTTTGATGCACGAAATACCTGCAACAAAAATCAGAAAATATTTAAAATGTTATATTCAGTGTGCTTAATTTGGTTGTACTTAACAATACAAAGTATCTTAACATTTTTGAGATTAAATGGACAAAATCTGTTAGGTCAGGTATGGACTTTTGGGTTGCACGTAGAAAAACTATGAAGTGTTT
This sequence comes from Thermobia domestica, assembly GCF_964235325.1. Classification (NCBI taxonomy): domain Eukaryota; kingdom Metazoa; phylum Arthropoda; class Insecta; order Zygentoma; family Lepismatidae; genus Thermobia; species Thermobia domestica. Next base: position 93,586,845 of record NC_137456.1, read on the forward strand.
ATTGATGCTGAACAACAACTCAAAATGTATTACCATTCAAAAGTAAGTGGGTACCTCAATGGTGTTCGGGCTACCATGGGGTACCTAATGTCTGTATTTTTTAGATATATGAAAATATATGTCTCTAAAATGTAAGGAACTGACATCTGTTTACCGAAAACCTCAACTCGGTAAGCCTTATGGATATCGAGATATGGGAAAATAAAGAGCGACACTACAGAACTGTGGAGTTTGCGTACTAGATGGTGCAGTTTCGGAAACGTAATTACGAGGGCTTACAACAACCTCAAAAGTAGTTTCAATTAAATACACTACACACACGCCCTGATGGGGGTTTTCGGGTACCATGATATTCCCAGAACTCTCATTTCTAAATATTCTAAAATATGTCTTAATAACGTTTTAAAGAACGTTAGAGGTGTGTGTTTACCGAAACCGCAAGTCGGTACGCCTAACAGTTACCGAAATATGGTGAAATAAAAAGCGACACCATAGGTACGTGGAGCTTGCATATTAGACAGTACAATTTAGAAAATTAATTAAAATATGACTATCAAGATATTGTCAAATAAAGGGAGGATCCATATAGTTATGGGGTTTTCGTGTTAGGTGGTAAAATTTCCGAAACCGGTCATGTAAAGTTAATAAGCATCAGTAGCAATTTCATCTTAAAATAATTAGGTATTTCCATGGAGTTTAAGAACATCATGGGGTCTACCAAGATTAAATTTTAAAAGTTTTGTAAAATATATTTTGACATTTGTAAAGAGTATTAGAAATATGTATTTACCTAAAAGTTCCAGCTAGTACATCTAGCAGCTAGAGAGACACCATACAATAAAAGCGTATTAGATCTTGAAATTTCAGAAAACAATTATTGATCCTAACAAAAGTTAAATAAGATGGTACTTATATGGGTTAAGTGAGAACCTCAGACTCGTCAGTACAATTTCGATCGAAAGATTAATTCAGCTCTAAATTTTCTTTGGACAATTCCAAGCGTTCATCGGGCTCTGAAATAAAGTGAACATTTTTTGTCAATATCTAATATAGCAAGCGAGATATAAGGAATTATGTATTTTATGACGTCGTAAAAATAGAGACCCACATGGATTTGTACTTTTGAGTATTTGCTGTAAGAAGAAGAAATTTCAGAAAACAACCGTATATACCTTAATAGACAATTAAATGGGCGGGGGCACAGTGGCTTAGTGGTAGAGTGCTTACCTCTGGTGTATTGGGTTCTTGGTTCGATCCACGGCCAAGTCAGTTTGTAGTGGACATCGTATTCGTGGGTTTTCTCGGGGTACTCTCCTCCCACCTTTGCATTCCATCAATTCTGTCAACAACATTCACTTGCTTTAATCATAATCTCCCTGAGACTAAAATGCATAATCGTGGGTCGCTACACTGAAATATTTCCTTTTATTTAATTTTAAAATTAAATAGGGAGTTAAGTATGATCGTATTTCTATGGGTTAAGTGAATACTCCAATAGTTTCTGCAAAAAAAAAAAAAAGATTAGTTAAATACCCTACCACTAAGCTACTGTGTCCCCGCCCACTGAATTGTCTATTAAGGTATATACAGTAGTTTTCTGAATTTTTTTTCTTTTAGGAAAGACCCAAAAGTACAAATCCATAAAGATCTCTATTTTCACGTCATAAAATATATAATTCCTTATATCTTATTTACTATCTTAGATATTGACAGCGAATTTTCATTCTTTTGCACAGCTCGATGAACCCTTGGAATTGCCTGAAGAAAACCTAGGACTGAACTAATCTTTCGATCGAAATTGTACTGAGGTACTGATTTAACCCATAGAAGTACCATCTTATTTAATTTTGTTGCGACCAATAATTGTTTCCGAAATTTCAAGCTTTTATTTCACAGTGTTTCTCCAGATGTTAGATGTACTAGCTGGAAGTTTTGGGTAAATACATATTTCAAATACTGTTTACAAATGTCAGATTATATTTTCAAAAGCTTTTAAAATTTAATTTTGGTAGACTCCATGATGTTCTAACACCCCATGAAGATATCTAATTACTTTAAGATGAAATTGCTACTGGTGTTTATTAACTTTCCATGACCGATTTCGGAAATTTTAGCATCTAACACGAAAACCCCTTAACTGTGTTGGTCCTCCCTTTATTTGACAACATCTTGATAGCCGTTAGTCATATTTTAATTCAATTTCCGAATTGTAGCGTCAAGTATGCAAGCCCCACATACCTATAGTTTATTTTCCCATACCTCGGTATCCATAAGGCTTACCGAGTTGCAGTTTTCAGTAAAAAAAAAAAAAAAAAAAAAAAAAAAAATCAGTTCTTTACATTTTAGAGACATGTATTTCCATATATCTAAAACGCAGAAATTAAGTACCGCATTGGAACTCCATTGGAGTACTCACTTACTTTTGCATAGCAGGGTAAAAACGCCAGTGGTTCTCACTTTAAGGTTGAAAACATACTATTTTGTCTCTTCTCTGAGCATCGTGAATCTGTCGGAGCTGTACCATAGTTGGAAAGACTCACTGATCCTTCCTATAATGACCATGTAGTTAGAATTAAAAAAGGAGTAGCCGTTGGAGGAAAAACAATATTTTAAAATCCTTGCACCAGTAGTCGTCACCTTAAAATCAAAATGTTCCAGTAGTAGTCAGGATTTTCTACCAGTGTTCGTCACTCAAATAACTTGACATAATTTATTCAAAAACGCACTGTGTATCAGTTTAGGGTTAAGAATACAATATAAAGTAGTAAGCTTAATAACTTTGCATCACTTTTAGCACTCAAGAAATAAAATAAAAACGTTTTTACATACTTTTTAAAGCAATTTCAGAGAGAAAAATGTTAACTGAATTCAAAAGTTAACTGTATATCACTTCCACGTTAAGAGTACAATATTAAATACTATGTTTAATAACTATACGTCACTTTAAACTCTCAAGAATGAAAATAAACGTTTGTACATACATTTTAAAAACAATCTGAGAAACAAAATAAGTTAACTGAATTCAAAATTTAATTATACATCACCTTAAGCTTGAGAATACACTATAAAATACAGAGATTAATAAAAAATGAAATCTTTAAATTTAACGTCCCACGATTATGCCGGTTAGGCTACAGGAGACGGAGATAATGAGAAATGAGTGAAATGGTGGAATGAAGAAAGTGGGAGGAAACGGGAGAACCCCGAGAAAACCCACGAGCACGGTGTTTGTCCACTACAAAGTCCACACGGCGCGAGTTGGGATCGAACCAGGGACCCCAAACACCGGAGGTTAACACTCTACCACTGAGCCACCGCGCCCCCCTGAGATTAATAATAATGCATTACTGAAGAATGAAAACAAAATGTTTTAGCTACCTATATTGTATTTACATGTTACCGGTATTTCTCATTAACTTTTTTTTTTTTTTTTTTTGATACCTCATGATCAAGTGTAGGGATGCGCAAGAGAAAAGATTTGAGATTGTCTCCTCTCGAAAAGGTGCCGCGAAAGTTATGTCTCGTCTCGAAAACTGGATCCGTTTCTATTGGAAGAGCTCTATCTCGTCTCGAATTTCGTAACAAAAATTCTGTCTCGTCTTGTCTCGTGCGCATCCCTAATCAGGTCCATAGCCAAAAACTTCATTTCGGAGGGGGTTCGATAGGGCTTTGGGATATCCGAATTTAGATATAGATAATCGATATTGACAAACTATCGAAACTTGTTCGAAATATCGAAAAATACAGCAATATCGAAATATAAACAATATCAAAAATCGAAAATATAGAAATATGAAAGAGATCAAAAATATGGATATATCGATCAAAAATGGATATATGATCTTGGAATACGATTTGGTGGAATAATGAGGGAGAAAAATAATCATTGATTAAATATTAAATTGAAAAGAAATAAGAGCCTGACGCTCAAATACTTATCTATCCGGCACCCATCTTGATCCCCATAAAATATCATGAAGTGCTTGATTGATTCTAAACCCAATAATAGTAATAGTAATTTAACAACAAACACAGAATATATAATTTACGCACCTTGAAATGTAGAAATTAATGATTGTAATCCCCAGCTTTCCAATAGACGTTTGATTTCTCCAAATGAAGATTCGGATATCTTGTTTCTTCTCAAGCAATAATGGGTTACAATAATCAGTTGCAGTCCAAAGCCAAGTCACTAAGTTAAGCATGAAAATAAAGAATTCATTAGTTAGATGCATACAAAATCCTACGCATATAAATCCGAATCTACTTGTATTAAATTGTAAATTTAAACAAACTAAATTATACTACTTTGGAAAGCGTCTCCAAATATAATGTTTTCATTCTAAAGTGAAGGAATTTTTAAAATCGGATGACCCGTTTGCGCTGTACACTCGCTATGCGTCCAATGTGAAATGAAAATGCAACATTGCCATTTACCTGGACCCACAACGTAAGTGAGTGAAGTTACTGTCTTTTACGCTAACATGTCGATGGCCAGCCCCCGTTTCAAACAGTAACTTCATTCACTTATGTTGTGGGTCCAGGTAAATGACAACGTTGCATTTTCATTTAAAATTGGGTGCATAAAGAGTATACAGCACAAACATCTCGTCCGATTTTTTTAAAAAAGTGTTCACTTTAGATTGAAAACGTCATATTTCGAGATGTTTTTCCTCTTACATTTTGTTGTAACTCTGATAATAACAGAGTTATCCTATGTCAGGGAACGTTTGAGACATCCTGTATACATCATAAGAAGTTCCTTTCTAAATTCTACACGGATGTGGTTTCATTGAATGTGAGGTGGGTGATACACATTAGGCCTTTTGGGAGTACGTCACACGGACGACCGTAATTTTGTGTTCAAAATTTTTATGAATTGATGGGATATGTGATACATATGGCCACGGACTAGAATTTTCTCAGTATGTCAAATATGCAATCAGATTTCATGCAGCTTAATTTGGTGAAAAGCTATTGCCAATTGAACGTTACATTTACCTCTTTCTTGCAGATGTTGAACCATGCCGTTAGCACGTGAGGAATGGATCGAAATAATCAAACTGTGGGGCGGGAGGAGTATATGTGCAGTGGTTGCCGATTGCAGTCATCCACAATGTGACTCTGTGTCACATGTTTCAGTGTCACAGTAATTAACTAAATTTGAGAAGACGGGGACATTCGTGAACATACATCGTAGCGGTTCAAACTCGCGGAACCTTTTTCCTTCCCCATTTTGAACCGGTACATGAAAATGCCATTTTCTCCATGTTTGCCTGCGCCGATTTTGAAAATTCCTTCACTAATCGATTTCTCTCGTCGAGTACTACAAAAAACAGTTAAAATCTCGCGGGCCCTTTTTTCTTCCCCATTTTGAACTGATACATGAAAATGCCATTTTCTTCATGCTTGCCTGCGCCGATTTTGACAATTCCTTCACTAGTCGATTTCTCTCGTCGAGTATTACAAGAATCAGTTAAAATCTTGCGGCCCTTTTTTCTTCCCCACTTTGAACCGGAAAATGAAAATGAGATTTTCTCTATGTTTGCCTGCGCCGATTTTGAAAATTTCTTCACTAATCGATTTCTCTCGACGAGTACTACAAGAATCAGTTAAAATCTCGCGGAACCTTTTTCCTTCCCCATTTTGAACGGGTACATGAAAATGCCATTTTCTCCATGTTTGCCTGCGCCGATTTTGAAAATTCCTTCACTAATCGATTTCTCTCGTCGAGTATTACAAGAATCAGTTAAAATCTTGCGGCCCTTTTTTCTTCCCCACTTTGAACCGGAAAATGAAAATGAGATTTTCTCTATGTTTGCCTGCGCCGATTTTGAAAATTCCTTCACTAATCGATTTCTCTCGACGAGTACTACAAGAATCAATTAAAATCTCGCGGTCGTCTTTTCTTCCCCATTTTGAACCGGTACATGAAAATGCGATTTTCTGCATGTTTACCTGCGCCGATTTTGAAAATTCTTTCAGTAATTTATTTCTGTTGTCGAGTACTATAAGAATCAGTTAAAATCTCGCGGGCCCTTTTTTCTTCCCCAAGCCAATATTTTTGTATATTTTGAATGTATTCAAGTATGGAACAAAAGTATTATATAATTCCCTTAGTAGGTTTCTCAACTTCATATTTTTCAACTTAAATTTTATTTATTTTAATTATTTATTTTCTTGTGACTCAATATTTAATTGCAATCGTTCATTGGGGAGAAGGGTGGCCATTCTCAAATATATAAATATAGTATTCTTAAAATTTATGTGTTCTCGTACTATTAGTTTCTTCCACTAGACCTGGAAATTGAAAAATTAATACCTGGAAAACCTGGAAAATTCAGGGAAATTGAGTTCCATATTTATATATGAACACTGCTATTTACAATTTTTTTTTCGAATAGGGAGAACTGTACAAAAGGGTGTTTTGGGAATGGTATAACAATAGGTTTCTGGGAGTGTTGTTCGAAATGAAATCTTTAAGTTTTACGTCCCACTATTATGCTGGCTAGGCTAAAGATAACGGGGTGTTGTTCGCAGTGTTGAATTCAGACATTTACACCCGGGGGGGGAATGTCAACTGCTCGGGCGAGGGTTATTTTTCTGTATTTTTTTCAAGAAAGCAGCATATTTAACAATTCCATTCACATACACATCTTACCTAATATTGAGACTAATTGCTGATAAATATTCAATGAGATTATAATTTTAAGAAAACAATCGTTTGATTTCATCTAAAACATTAAATAAAGACTGGCAAAAATAGTTTAGACTAAACTTTAACTGCTATTTACAGTAACTATTTTTATTATTTCCTATATTCAGTAATTACTGTTTGTTACTAATGTAAAAATTTTTAAAAAGATTTAAATTAACTGAAATATTTTTTCTCCTAAAACAAACATACTTAGGAATATCTTAATAAAAAGTTATCATTCTTTCTCACACTTCTGATTCTAAATCAAACATATTAGCCTTGGTTTCTTCACTGCATATACATCAATAGTTTAGTTGACGAAATCTTCAGTAGGATTAGTGCCGTGTCGTGGAAAATCAGCGCTTGGCGCGAGAGTATACGACGGCATCCCCGTATATATGAGTGAGGTCGACAGACCAGCCGCCAAAGGTGGGAAAATTTTAAAAAGTAAACCCTGCTTTTCCTTGATTTTGAGCACTTTTCATTACTTTTTTCCTTTCATTTTATATATGTCCACATGTATTTCATTCCTCTGTTTTTCTTTCCTTCTTTTTTCTTTTTCCCTCCCGAATTTTTCACCCCTTACTTCGGCGCCCGGGGCCGTCGCCCCGCTTGCCCCTCCCCCATGGAACGGCACTGAGCAGGATCTTGGCCACCTTCAATAGCAATCTTTCACTTATATACTATTATCATATTGATAAATTCTATATAAGTCTCTAATCAAGGAGGGATAACTGTTCCTCCCTGATCCCTCTAAATGACGCCCACTGAATCTCACCCTTTAACTGAATTATTTTTAATTAAAGAAAGATGTGTTTACTTTAACAATCGTAAAACACATTTACGTCTGTTACTTCCGATGCGAGAAATGGGATTTAGGCGCCCTATTTCAAATAATGTAGGAACTGTATATTTTCAAGAACTGAAGTCTGCTGACATGAGAGATTATATGGAATGATCGAAAGATCTTCCCTATCTTTCCTTTCGTATCTCAACCTGTGCTAGTGCTACCTACTAATATATAATATAGGGCGAGAGTATAGTACCTACTAAAATACAAACCTTTCTTCAACAGTTAACAATTTCATGTTCTGCCAAACTCAGTCATAGCGTTAAGAAATACAAGTTTTATTCACTATTTGGTATTCTATCTTAGATGTTACATGTTAACATTTATATAGAATGGTGTGATGTGATGTGATTTTAGTTTAGCGTCCCGTTCAGCAGCGAGGCTATATGAGACGTGGACCTACTGATGAACGTGGAATCCGAACCACATGAGCTCCCGCCGGGAATCGAACCCGGGTCTCCCACGCCAAAGGCGCGCACTTATATAGAATGGGTCTGCGTCATTTATATGTATATTGAGAGATCGGATTTCGTCTGCACGTACACGGACAGAAAAGCAAATAATTGGGTGAAGTAATTTCTACATTTTGTGACTGAAATTTTGGGAGTTTCTCCGGGGGGGGATGAATTTTCTTCGGGGGGGGGGAGATTCCCCCCGGGCTACCCCCTGAATTCAACCCTGGTTGTTCGGTGGGGGTCAATGTTGCCAATTTTGGGTAAAGTCGCTAAATAAGGGGAATTCGACCTCAACGATAGCGTAGGTTGACCATAAAATTTTCAGTTAAAAACGGGACAGGTTCTTGCAACCCTAGACTTTTAGATCTACCTTTGTTCTTATCAGTGCCTTGATATCAGATTTCCTCCTCTCTCTCTTTGTTACAGAACGGGTACTTATGAAAAAGGAAAGACACGTTGAAATTTGTTCAACACACAACCAACTGCTAAAACCTCTGCTGCCTTTCGAGCAGTACTGCGAACTATAGAGTATGTTTAATATAGGGAATTTCAGTTCAATTTTTGCCTCTTTGTTATTATTAATTATTAATACTTTTAAAAGGAGTAAAGATACTGGGTTTGTTATTTACTTCTTTCATTTACATAGAACGGGACGAATACTACTTTTTCCATCTACTGACGGGACGGCCGAGACACGCCACTAAAACGGGACTGTCCCGGTCAAAACGGGACGTATGGTCGCCCTACGATAGCGACAAAAAATATTTTTTTCCGATTGGAGACTTTTTTGGGTGATTTTTAAATGACGATTTACCTACTTACACATTTAGCGACTTTCTGCTCCAAACAAAATGTTCATCTGTAGAGAAGCATTATTAGTTCAAAACAGTTTTTACGTTCTTTTTTTCTGTTTGTTTGTTTTAATCAGCGCAACTGATGAAGAGTTTGGAAATACAGCATACTCACTGCCCCACAATCCTGCATTGTTATGTTACCCTTGCCCTCTAACGAAGAACAACTACAAACTTGATGTCCTTTAGTTCGCAGAGTTTCCGTTGAGAAACACACGTAATACATCATTACCGATAGCAACAAGATTAGCTATAGATTGCGTGAATAAAGGCGAAGAAGATGTTTGTTATATTTGTCCTTTGGGGTCTTTTAATTATTCTGCACTTTTTCTTTTACAAAAAAATGATCCCTGAATTAAAGGATTGGTTGCGCCCTATTTACAAAGATGTGAGTAGAACCAGCGGCGCAAATCTGTCTTCAACATTGGGAGGGGGGGGGGGTAAGACCGTTACCATACTTTTTTTTGACGATGTCCAAAATACTTATGAAGTTGAAAAACAATGTTGTGGAGGATCAGAGTTGTTTTCAGCGTTGGGAGGCTGCAGATTTGAGGCTTATCTGGGGGACATCTATTTTATCTCACGTTCCTTTGTAGCAATCGGACAAAAATAATCAAATTTCTCCCAAAAAACACATTTCAAATCGGATTATTGGGGAGAAGTCCCCCTCAGTTCCAAGATTGGAGGGGACATGTATCCGTCATCCCCCCCCACGGATTTGCGCCAGTGAGTAGAACATATTGTTTAGTTTACATCTACAACTTTAAAACAATGCTTATAGACAATGAATTTCTCTATTATTTTTTATAGCGACTTTTCACCCAAAATTGGAGTCGTCATATCCCGTTTCGCAAACTTATTGCCAACATTTTGGAAACTGGTTGCGAAGAGAGCTACAATGGATGAGTCGAGTTATTTCGTCGCTTCTGCTGTGAACCTAAGTACAAGATTCCAAAGAGATTAAGAAAAAATGAAATGAAACCTTTGAGTTTTACGTCCCACAGTTATGCCGGTTAGGCTAAAGGAGACGCTGATGATAAGCAATGAATGAAAGGTGGAATGAAGAAAGTGGAAGGAAACGGGAGAACCCCGAGGAAACCCACGCACAAGGTGTTTGTCCATCACAAAGTTCATTTGACGGGGGCTGGGATCGAACCCGGGACCCCAAGTACCGGAGGTGAACGCTCTACCACTGAGCCACCGCAGCTCTTAAGAGATTAAGAGTCACAAACATAGTCACTTTCAATTTTGTAATATATATAGGTCTATATATTGCATCACTGACTAATAACTAAAATCCTTGGATTGTATATATAAAAGTCGCCCCCTGCCCGTAAAAAGCTTCATTCGAACTCGGAATCGAACAATTGCATGTGTAAAACAGTGCTGATTTGATTTTAACGTTCCTTTCAGCAGCAAGGCTGTATGAGACGTGGACCTACAGATTAACGTGGAATCCGAACCACATAAGCTCCGGCCGGGAATCGAAAAAATGAAATGAAATATTTGAGTTTTATGTCCTACGGTTATGATGGTTAGGCTAATGGAGACGGTGATGAGTAATGAATTAAATAGTGGAATGAAGAAAGTGGGAGGAAACGGGAGAACCCCGAGAAAACCCACGCACACGGTGTTTGTCCACCACAAGGTTCACTTGGCGGGGCTGGGATCGAACCCGGGACCCCAAGCACCAGAGGTGAACCTTCTACCACTGAGCCACCGCGGCCCCCGGCCGGGAATCGAACCCGGGTGTCCCACACCAAAGGCGTGTTCACTAACCACTTAGCCACGAGGGAGCTCATCTATAAGGCAGTGTAAGCAAACAAAAAAACGCACACTGGATGTTTGCGCAACTGAGGATCAAAACATTCTCAATGGAGTATGAGAAATAGTTAACGCCAATCAAAGTGTGCTTTTGCTTATTTATTACTTCGTTAATACTTAATTCCTTCTAGAAATAGTGAAACTATACTATGAAGAAACACTAATAAACTAATAACAATTACGTTGTATTTCTTACCACACCACGACCATTTTTACCACCCATAGAATTTGAACCTAGTACTATACTGCATTAGTCACGCCGTAACGAAAGATGAACATCTGGCACTCGTAGCTGTTGAAGCTACCTGTATATCACGCGGCCTGCGTTGGTACTCCTCAACATAAATACCTCACAGCCCAAAGCCAGGAAACATCACAGACAGAAGACAGGGGCACAAGCAGTGCCTGACACTTCACGAACTCTAAACCCGCCAAGACTCAACTCAACATGACCTTCAATTACGTTCTAGAAACCAAACCAATGCTAAGGCACAAACTTACCAACTTCCTATATGAAAACACAAGAAAAAAAATCTAACTTTTTTGGTTCCAAAGTGATGACATAACAATAATACTAAAAAGGTTTTAATTTTCAGTAACCCAAACATTAATTAACTAGGGAACATAACAAAGCAAAAATAAATAAAAATAAGGTTATAGTTAAGGAGCCGTACTTCCCATTTAGGGAAGGACGAGAAACGCCATACTTTCAGGAATTATTCATTGAATATCTACCTACTTAAAAAGTTGGTAATATACCCAATTTTAATTAGTTAATGAGTGATTTGAAATTAAAGAAGACGTGTGTGTATTCCGCTCTCGTTGTGTTGTCAACGTTCTGTGTTTACATAGGCGTTTTGCGCTTTTCAAATGTTCGATGCCACGTCATGAATGGAACTGTGCGTGTGCGCATTGATGTAGGTGGCGACAGGTGTAGGCTGTAAGAAGAAGAGCAAGAAGACAAAGGAAATGGCGGGTGGTATCCTCATGTGCATGCCGGCGTGCTCTGAATGCTCCTTCTCAGAGTATGCCATAGTGGAAATTACTGTCAAACAAAGGATAGATGAGTGTATAAAACTTTTGCAGCACCATGGCGTACTTCCTTTAGGTAAGTTATGTTCCAAATGTTGTAGGGATGCGGTTTTTTGTAAGGAAAGGAATGTGTTTCGTTGTCAGAAAACACGTTTCATTGGAAATTCGAAGAGGAAGACGAAGTGCTCCTTTTCCTCTTCACTTTTCAAGGGAACGTTTTTTTCTAGGGCTAAACTCGATTTTTTAACGGTGACGCGCCTTATGGGTTACTGGTGTTTGAATAGTCGTCCAAACATCAGTAATGCTACTATGAATCTGAATATTTCCAAACCCACATGTGTCGATTGGTTTAGCTTTTGTCGTGAGGTTTGTGTTTGCTGGGCTATGGATTCCTCTACTAAACTTGGGGGTCCAGGAATAACAGTTCAGATAGATGAGTCCAAGTTCGGGAAACGCAAAAATCACTGCGGTCGTGTGATCGATGGCACATGGGTTTTTGGAGGTTATGAGGTTGGTTCTGGCAATGTATTCATGTGTGTCGTCAAGAACCGAAGTGCTGAAGAGCTGTTTAGCGTTCTTCAACAGTGGGTGAAACCTGGTACAACCATTCATAGCGACTGCTGGAAGTCATACGATAGGTTGACTGAGGTTGGATTTCAGCACTTCAGCGTGAATCATAGCTTGAATTTCGTAGATCCTGAAACTGGCGCTCATACGCAAAATATCGAGCGGTTGTGGCGAGACGCGAAGGACAGCATTCCGCGATATGGAAACAAAAGACACCATTTCGTGGGACATCTGGCCTCCTTTCTTTTCAAAAAAAAGTATCCCCCCACAACGCGGTTTCACAACTTCCTGTTGGAAGTGGGTAGATTATATCCTCCAATCATTTGAGGTATGTGAAAATGAATGCTTCCTGGGCGTTATTCTCCTTTTCGTTGCATTTCTAAATGTGGCCCTTGTACTTAATATATACGTTTGTGTAGTGCCCTTGTACTTAATAATATATGTTTGTGTAGTGCCCTTGTACTTAGGCAATTGAACGCATATTTCGTGCACGAGGATACTTCTTACTGTTGCACTAGCTACAAAATTGATTCTATTTGATGTACAAGTGGTAATATAACACATAAGAAACCTAGATCACGTTGCATTCTCATTCCATATTGGAGTGTGAATGCAACATGATCTGGGTTTCTTATGTGTTGAATTACCACTTGTACATCAAATAGAATCAATTTTGTAGCTAGTGCAACAGTAAGAAGTATCCTCGTGCACCGGAGATGAGAAGTAGCTGTTCTTAACAATTACCAAAAATAAAAATAAATTAAATTAAAAAATAAAAATCTGACAAGTAAACTCTCCCTGACTACTTTTTTTTTTTTTTTTTAATTTCAGTGAGGCTGTAAAATATGTTAGTATCTTCGTAAAATATATATATTTCAATGTAAACAAGTTCTTTAAACAAAAGAAAGCTTTGTAGTAGAGCGCTTACCTCTGACGCGTTAGGTCCCTGGTTCGATTCCTGCTCCCGACAAATAGCCTTTTGGTGAACACTGTAGGTGTGGCTATTCTTAAGACTTTCCAGTTTCCTTACATTTTCTTGATTCCACCATTATCATGTATCTCATTGTCACCTTCTCTCTTACATTGATGTACAATCATGGGGCGTTAAACTAAAAGCAAAAAAAAAAAAAAAAAAAAAAAAAAATTGCAAATATCCTAGTAAAAATGAGTTTTCTAGACTACACAAGTGGCCCCGCGTAGGGTAGTCGCTAGCGCTCTCGCCTTCGGTGCGAACGGTTCCGGGTTCGATCCCGGGGGAGAACTCGGTCGAAAAAGTATCAAAAGATTTTAAGTCCAGCCATCCTGAATGAGGTTTCCTTGGGTTTTCCTCATTCACAGCAGGCAAATGCCGGAGTGGTACCTAACATATAGGTCCCAGGCCGTTTTCTTCCTTCCCCAATCCTTTCTTCCCTTCCTTTCCCCGGATAGTGTACTCGCCGAGGAAAGTCATCCCTCATATGGGGTAACAAGGCCATTGATGCCGAAAGCCCAGAAATCTAAATCCTAAATCTTCACTACACAAGGAAATTTCCGCGCTGAAAACGGTTTATTAGCAATTATGTTAAGCAGTCCTGTAGTAAATCTGCACCAAGTAATAAATCGTCACATATAAAATGGAATGAATAAACACATAACATTCATTTTGCTACCTTGAAACATAATATGTTTCAAAACATTAATATTCAAAGTTTTTTCAAAATTCAGATTCACCCATTCCATTCTCCTCAATCATTTACGAGTTACAATAGTAAGAATTGTAGTCATAAACTACATTACTTACTTAGTACTATATTAAAGCAAGTTACACTAAAAGAATATATAATTAATGGGAATATTTAACTAAAGTAATAGTTAACTATTGTACTTACCCAGGCTTCCCAGGTTTCCTTCCTCTCTTCTGTTCCGTTTGTAAACAACCTCGTTTCGCAAGCAAAAGACGGTAGTTCAATGACGTCAGCCATGGCGAAAGAAAGAGTGTCTATAGGCGGTCTGGATCTTACACACAGATGGACGTATATAACGTATAGCTGAAGTATTTAACATACGTATACGTATGTAAAATACAGAAGATTGTTAGATATCAGACATCCTGCAGAGACATGATGTAATATCTAAGCGGGTAAAAGGCAGTACCTATGTAGTATATGGATAAAGTACGCTCCGTACAGATTTCCTTAGTAAACATAACGAATCCTTGTATTTGTACAATATACCGCTGTCCGGATAATGGATTTTTCTCAGTGCATTCGGTGCAAGGAATTCGTGTTCGATTCTCGATGCGGACTCAAGTTGTTCGGATCTTCATTAAGGTCTAGGTCCACAACTCATATCGCATAACTCCAAATGAACCAAATGAAATAATGAAAGTCCAGCTCGACCCAATTACTACTCTCAAAACTTCATTTGAAATGATGTAGTCGTTATCCTTTGAGAAAATTTAAATATCCTTTTCCGCCTTAATATACACATCGCAACTAAGGTGTAATAACAAAAACTCGAGAGCTAACAATTTTCAGAAACTGATTTTAAATGGCTCAACTGTTTCGTTATTGTTGCCATTTTATGAACACAAAATTAGAAAATAAAGAATTTACAGAAATATGTTCCCTTTCGAAGCTAAATTTTAAGAAATCCTTTCACTCATGTAACCTTTTTTTTTTTTTTAATTAAGAAGTTTTTATACCAGGTTTCATCTGCCTAACTTAAATGTGTTAGTTATCATATTTTTGACAGTAAGTTTGAAACCCCCTCCCTTTCCGCTTAGGAAAATCATTTTAATGAAAATGACACGATATTATCCCGACTTTATATTCAAAAATTCATATCAAACGGAGGGAGATGGATTTTTTATGGCGGATAAATATACAAACATTCTGCTGTGTGCATTGTCGCAAATCTGTCTTCAACATTGGGGGAAGGGGAGACGGGTAAGAACGTTCCCCTATATATTTAAAGCGATGTTCAAAATATTTATGAAGTTGAAAAAGAATGCTGCGGAGGATCAGGGGAGCAGAGTTGTCTTCAATATTGGGAAACAAGCAAATTTGAGACTTATTGTTTCGGGGGAGGGGAGACTCATATTATGGTAGGTGAGTGTGACTTTTGAGGTGAACCTGTTGCATATTTTATATCGGGCGATGTAGATGAAGTGTCAGTCAGACACAAATCATCACATTTCTCCCCAAGAAACACAATTCAAATCGGATTATTGGCAGGGGACAGTCCCCCAAGTTCAAGACTGAGGGACATGTCCCCCTCATCTCCCGGAATGCGCCAGTGGTTGTGTGTATATGCAAGATTCCAATAATAGAGCAATAAAACTGAACGTACGTATTTGTTCTAAATTTCCACAGTACAAATAGTACAAGAGACAAGAAAGAAAGACAAAGAAGTAGAAATCATCCAATACAAGTACTATTTCACATTTTAAAACATTCAACCAATTACGTAGATTGTTCTTATATCTTCTAATGCAAATACTTGTGGTAATAACTTAATTGAATCTCAGTAATTGCTATAAAGCCACAAGGGAGACATAGGTTTGATATTGTGCATAGTACTGCACAAAGATTCTAATTACTTCAGTATCTCAATACATTGTAAATACAAACGCACACATTTCACTGGAAAGTGTTTGATGGACGTTTAGTTAGAGAGACAGAGAAGTGTAATTGGATTTCGGGTTGCATTGATGAATCTTTAGTTTTAAGTCCCACATTCATGCTTTGTATGCTAATATATATAACAAGGTTGGCAACACCCTAAGTACTGGTTATAATACTGATTAGGTACATTCTTTAAAAATCTTATTTAAGTAATCTATATATTAAAATGTTAGGTTTATATATATATGTCTCCAAATCTTTCGACAATGAGATCTCGAAAACCACAAGTGCTAGAAACGTTTGGTTTTCGCTGGCCAATTTCAAATTTTATGTAGATTGTCCAGTTCTAATTGAATATTTAAAACATGTGACAGTTATTCCTTTATTACATTATTAGGGATACATTGGCAGTGTTGAAATTTTAACCCCTTCAGTGTGGGTGGTGAGTTAACTCGTGTCTTCAAAAAGCACCTGCTGTGCGGATGGCGTATATATACGCTTTCATTTTGCTTTGGCTATTTTGTATTGCGTATGGCGAATATACTTGCCCATAGTATGAGTAATGTTATTCCCGACAATATTTAGCGAGTTTGCGCTCACCTAGGAACCCCAAGAGACCACACAGAAAAATTGGGCTTGATCTGTTGAAGCATTCCCAAATTTTGTGTAACCTAACCATATGATGATGGTGATGATGATGATAACCATAAATACGACAATGACAAGTTATAGTAGCTAATTAGAAGCAACAAAGATTATAATGCCGAAAATTTCATTGTGATTGCTTGAGAGGTTCAAAAGTTATTAAAAGGTAACAAATTCCAAAGTTCTAAAAAAGAACTACACTTTTTTTTTTACAGCGGTTCGCATCTGAAAATTACGCACTGAAGGGGTTAAATAAGTAAAGCATCATATCTTATGAGTTATACATTCCAACACAACATTGTTGTATACAGGGATTGTATGTCTCTCAGGCGTTTGTTTCATGGCCAAATGATAATGAAAAACTAAGGATAATAATTTCTCCAGGCTAAGAGGAATCTTTATTTTTTTGAGTGTTTTGCCCAATGAACACCGTATATCACTGATATTATAATTAATTGTGTATGTAATGTATTTGCTTATTACATGCTGCATGCAAGAAGAAAGAAAACACTGATCATACATTAATTAGAAACTCCAAACGAAAGTAGGTTCAATCTTGCAAACGGTGCGAGATATTGAAAAAATAATCGAAAAATCTCCCCTTTATGGTATCCCTTGCCGATTTTCTTTCTTTCTTTTCTTTTTCTTTTTCTTCTTTTCTTTTCTTTTCTTTTCTTTTCTTTTCTTTTCTTTCTTTCTTTCTTTTCTTTTCTTTTCTTTTTTTTTTTTTTGTAAATGAAGACGTCTTTCACTTGTATCTGTAAAGGAACATATACAGATGTTGTGAGGAATGACAAGGAGATTCATGCTCATATGTTAATGATGCGCTGTGTAGAGATCGCAGGTTCAGCTAGTTTATTATTATTATTAAATTATTATTATTATTATTATTATTATTATTATTATTATTATTATTATTATTATTATTATTATTATTATTATTATTATTATTATTAACTACATAACAAACTTAAAATAATAAACATTATGTTCTACAAATGAATATATTTTGTTCTTTTGATTAAACAGATTTTAAGGGTACTTACATAAGTTTTTGAAGTTTTTAAATTTTCTCGAAAGTAATTTGGAACAACAGTTAATTACTGGGTGTAGTGCTGCCCCATAGCAAATTCTGGTTATTCACTCTGACTTCAAAGTTTATATTTTTAGTAAGTTACTTTTAGTTTAATTAAATGAAAAAAATATGGAAAGAGGAATTTTTATTTATTTTTTAACTGAAGGTTACTGGTGTGAAAATTATAATAGAGAGAACCTAGCAGCATTGAGTATATACAGTATTTGTCCCGAAAATAATAGGATTGAATTTTTTTCAAAGAAATGTATTCACAATTTTGACATATCAACTTAATAGTTTTCAAAATATGTCCCTTCTGCATCAAGATAGCTTTCCCAGCGACTCTGCCAATCACTGAAATCTTCCTGGAACACAGAAACTGGAATGCTATTCAGCTCCCTCATTACGGCCTATTGAATGGCTTGGACCGAGCCATGGTGCCATCCTTTCATGACCCTTTTCAGTCGGGGAAAGAGGAAGAAGTCTTCAGGAGCAACATCTGGGCTGTAGGGTAGCTGAAGGAGCTGTGTGATGCCATGTTTGGTCAGGAAGTCCATGATAGTAAAGGTTGTGTGGCTCGGCGCATTGTCGTGATGAAGGTTCTATGATCCAGCAATTGCTGGACGGACATAAGAGACTCATTTCCTGAGTCTTTTTAAGTACTTCCACGCAGAATGCAGCATTCAAAGTCGGATCAGGTGATACAAACTGTTTGTGAACCACTCCTTTGCAGTCAACAAATGTGATCAGTTGCAGTCAACAAAGATGATCAGTTGCAGTCAACAACATCAATTTCGTTTTCGACTTGCTCATGCGCGCTTTTATCGGGCGAGGTGAGACGAGGGTGAGCTTTGTCACATTGTCGCATTGTCGCAGGGTCGTAATCAAAAAGACACGACTCGTATCCGGTGATAACATTGTCGAAAAAAATTGTCCCGAAACAGCTTGTGCCACTCAAACACACTTGATCAACCCATGACATCACTCCCTTAAACACTCTTGATCACATCATGGGTCTGACTTGCAGTTTTACCGTTTGATGCAAAACTTCACCGCGTAACGAAACAAATGATTCATTGTGGAAACCTTGAAACGGTTCACCTTAAATTTCATCAACACTCCGTGAAGGCTTGGAAAGGACTTGCGTCTGACGTGCTGGTAGCTAAGATCCCTACCAAATAACCAGCTACCAAATGACGTGCAGGTAGCCAGCCCAAAAATGTAGGGGGGCCGGCTGAAGTTAGGGGGGGGGCAACCCAAAAATATAGTTCATAACCATATTATAGTTCATTGGCAAGCCTACCGTGAAAATTTTAGGGGGGCCGCAAAAATTTAGGGGGGAGGCCCCCCTAGAGCCCCCATGGATACGGGCCTACACATCCCCTTCCTTCACCACGTTTTGGCGGGGAAAATTCAGTCCTACTACTTTACGAACAAACTCTCTATAAATTGTAAGAAACCATGAAAGGGTTGATATAACAAATAATTTTAAAAAAATAATAATGGTTTCACCATTTTTTGATAGATCCTTGTATATAGAAATTTAGCTGATAATATACGTATTAAAGGTGAAAACTGCTACTTCGGAGAGGTATTATTTTCCTTCTAGATGTGTATATCAGCTTAGCTTTTGTTGTGTCTCTATTATTTTTTGCAAAAAGGAGACAAAGAAAAAAAAAAAGGTCTCAACATGTCCCAATTGGTATGAAATATGAAATCTCTTGCAGGACATGTGCCTTTTCCTTCACTACCTTTTATTTTGAAAGAAGATTCGTAATAAAAAAAAGAAAAAAAATAAACTAACAAGAGGAAAGAAATGAAGGTTTCATAAGGGATGGAGAAGGACGGAGACACACACATACAAACACAGAGTCACGAACACACAGCCTTGAAGTTGGACGCTTGATGAGGGATCCGTTGCTAGGCAACAGCAGACAACATCTCAAAGTGCACGCAACTCAACTACAGGGCGAAAGCGGACTCTCCCACCCAAATTCATCAAGGATGGTTCGGGAGGAAAAAGGGGTGGTGGTGTGGTGGTACTTGCAACGAAATGAAACGAGAATCGTAGGAACAATACAGTTATGGCGTTGAATAGAATGCTTCTTTATTGGTATTCCGTGCAGGCACTTTAGCTTATCGAAATACGTAATGTAATGGAGTTTTGTCTCCCCAACTAGTACAGCAGAACTGGAAGACAACGAAAAGTCCTATTATATTATATATACTGGTGCGACTAATAAAACAGAACACGTTTCGTTTCTTTGATTGACTACGAATTGCGTTTGCAATTATTTTTAAATTATTTTGATATATTTTACATCTTAGGCACACCATTCTTTTGATTAACGTCTAACTTGTTTTCAGATGTATTTATTTTTCGTCAGGCATAGAATCCAATAACGGTTTTATGTTTGACAGATTCTACTATATTATCAGTATTAAACGATGAAAAGAATGTCCAAAGATGAGGCATGCCAATCGAAAGATTTCATTAACCTGTAGAAAATGGTATGACCAGTGCATATCTTCATGTACAGTTTTCGAGAAGGTGAAAAAACAATGTAATTTACGGTGAATTGATTAGAAAATAACTTCAACAGGTATTAATAGATATACGTAATTAATTATTTTGTTTTGTTGAAGAAAAGAAGATATAAATAATAATGCACTATTTTCAATTTAGTTCGGGAGGGAGATATTCTCTCTCTCTCTCTCTCTCTCTCCCTATAACCAGCTGCCACCTCAACAGAATATGAAACATAATTAAATTATTAATTCTCTTTTGTTTACATTTAACTCTGACAAATTTCCAATTCTCTGTATTTTGAATAGCCATTGACAGAAAATGAATTTTAAGATATAACATCTGAACCTTATGTTTGAAGAATAGTTGGGATTATGATTGTATGATAAGTTATCAGTTAATAAAGATTTGGGGGAAGCTATTTTGATAAATGTCGGCCTTAGGGGAGCAAGCAATTTACGACCCGCTCGGGAGAGTAATACCCCTGGACATACGTTTCTTTCGCGCGCTACCCTAGCCAACTGTTTTGCGCGCTATCCTAGTCAACTGTTTTAAGTTGGTCACAAAATTTATATCATAGGGGTCAAGGTGGAACAAAGTGAGCCCTTCGAAGCTTCTAACCCGTTCCTACTACTACTACTATTACTATTACTACTTTTGCTCCTCCTCCTCCTTCTATTATTATTGTTATTATTATTATTATTATTATTATTATTATTATTTTATTTTTATTATTATTATTATTATCACTACCACTCCTCCTCCTCCTACTACTACTACTACTAGCACTAGTGCTACTACTACTATTATTTATCTGCACAAAAGTAGGTAAATCTCTTTCTTTGAGTATTATTTTCATCTTATTTTAATGAAAAAGTGTTGTGAAAAATTAAAAACCGGATTTGAACCCACGCCAAAAGTGACTCCCTTTACTAGCCCGTAGCGTTAGCACGGTCGGCTACGAGGACCAACGGCAGCAAGCGTTTGATTTCTGCTATATGTTTGCTACGTGGCAAGAAACGGTTAACGCCAACCAATCAGAACCGTGTATTTAGTTCTTACTTCCGGGAGTATTACTCTCTTGAGCTAGTCCTAGCAATTTTTACAAAAGATTGTTACATCTTTTTAACGATTGCCTAATTTTGGTTAGGTTGTTAGTTTAGGTTAGGTTAGGTAAGGTTAGATTAGGCTAGGTTAGGTCAGGTTAACTTTGTTATTTCAATGTCAATTATGTTTGTACTTACCTTTGGCTCCTCTCTGTCCGGCATAACCCGTTATTTTAATGTTTCAGGAATAAAAACATATGATCTCTTAAAATAAACT
This sequence comes from Thermobia domestica, assembly GCF_964235325.1. Lineage (NCBI taxonomy): Eukaryota > Metazoa > Arthropoda > Insecta > Zygentoma > Lepismatidae > Thermobia > Thermobia domestica. Next base: position 93,608,296 of record NC_137456.1, read on the forward strand.
ATGTAGAAGTTATACTTTATTTAGGTAGGCTGCCCTCATCCGGAATTTTAAAATCAGTTAATGTAGTGGAAATTGGCTTAACCTACAGGTAAACAAATAAGTTTATTAATGTACAAGGAAAGGGAGAACATAAAAATATAATAATAATAATATATAATAATATAACATATATATATATATATATATATATATATATATTAATGATTAAGTAGGAAATTTATATACTTACTACGCATTAATATATTTCTGAAGGATGCGACGTATATGTATCTAAGCTGAAGTTGAAAAGAAAAGAGAAACATTAAAATATGTAAATATACATGCGAGTGTTATTGAATAAAACCAAATATGCTATTCAGAACTAAAATAATAAATACAAAAAGGAAGGATGATACATTGATTGTGAGCAGACGATAATTGCTGTATTGTAGTCATAATTTCTAATCTTCAGGATATGAATAACTGAATTTGCACAAGCTATAACTAAACTAGTAATAAAAAAAAATTACAGGTATTATATATTTTTTTGTATTAAAATGTTTTTGAAATTAATTAAAATTAAATTTCAGTGTAATTGTATAAATTTTATGTCTACTCTGTATAAAGGTAACCAAGAAAGTTCTGTCGCTTTTTCACCCACTATCTTCGAACATCAATATGTTACCTAAGACGTACCTGGAAGATCAAAAATAGACCCCATCAGCATCGACGACTTTCTGCCAACGCTCTGGAAGGCCATGGACTCCATTGCGATAGAACTTGGTGGGCCGTGAAGCGAAGGAAATATCAAGTGCATTTTGCACCTCTACTTGTGATTTGAACTGACATCCTCTAAAGTAATTATCCAAGGAAGGAAATAGGTGATAATCGGACGGTGCAATGTCCGGGGAGTACGGCGGATGCAATAGTGTTTCCCATCCAAGGAATAGAATGGTGTCCCGGGCATCCTAGGCACGTGGGACTTAGCGTTGTCCTGTAAGAGGAGGACTCCTTTGTGATTCCGAAGTGCTGGCTCCAGAGTTTTGAGTTTTTCCTGAACACGACTCAACTGTTGACAGTACATATTGTATTGATGCTCTGACCATCTGGTAGCAGTTCCCGATGCACGATGCCGCGAGCAGTCCACCAAACACACAGGAGAACCTTCTTCTGGTGTAGTGCCGGTTTCGGCTGTCTTGGAACCGGTTCATGGGATGCTAACCAATGATGACGGGTCCGTGGAGCTTCGTACAGAACCCACTTCTCATCACATGTCTAGAAATGGCTCCCTCCTCAGACGAAACAGCAAAGAAACACAGGTGTGTGCAGGCACGTAGCCAGGGGTGTCCGGCCCCTCCCCACTTCAAGACCAGAAATGAAAAAATTAAGGAAGAATGACACAAAATGAAATGAGAAAAACAAGGATCATCGTTAAAAATAAACTACAGGAGGCTTTTGGTTACTCTTTCTTATGAGGAGATTTGTATTACTTGCAATACATGGTGGAGAAGTGAGCGACATATCTTGGAAGAGTCAGGGAATTTAAAATTTCTAGAAAAGTTACTGAATTCTCAGAATTTCTGCTACTAGTTAGGATTTTTTCAAGCTTCCGACAGTATTGTGTCGTTGTGTAACAGCGTGGACATTTTTTTAAATCATAATTTTCAGTATCAAACATGTTATTTTAAAAACAATTTTCTACTACTCCTTTAACCTGTCATTTGGAACAGACAGTAGTTGACGGAATAATAAAAACAAAAATTTATGTGGAAAGAAAGTTCTGTTAACATTTGATTCAACAGAGAAAGGAACGCAGATATTGTAAAATATTTTACAAGACATTATTGAGTATGTACATTTTATAATAATGAATATGTACTTTTTTATATAATAGTCGAGGTCATAATGAAAGGAAAATTGTTATATTTGAATAAACAGAGGTAGGACGTAAATATTGTATAATCTTTTTCAGTACTTTTTTTTATTATTTTACTCAAGATTTCTTCATAGTTTGTTAATAAATACCGTACTTACCAACATATTCTACGCAAAACATTCAGTCTCATCTTGATGTTACTTAGGCTTTGTGTATTTATCCTTATGTCTCCTGCCATGATTACAACAACAATAATAATTCACCTATATGTATGAATAAAGTGAGCTTCTTTATTATTGTTGTTGGAAATCCTCATAGCCCGTCCATGAGTTCCACTTCTCACTGAAATTAAACTTAATCCCTCCCGAAGAGACGACGTTATCTTCTGAGGAATACAGAAAAAAAACAAACGCTTTTATACATTATATTCATACTTTTCTAGCCCTGAAGCGCTACCTTGTTTATGGTGGAGTTTTGAATTATCCTTCCTTTTCCATATCCTGGGCCTCTTTCTCTGTTTCTTTCTAGAGATCCGTTCGCCAGACTTATCAAGCCAAGGGCGTCAGGATCTACGGATCGAGCCAGAGGAGCATCTCCTCCTGGACAACTATCCAAACGGGTTGTCCTACCTTCATCATAATCATCACTCATCAGCGCCTCATCTTAGGGTATCACGGTTCTCCTAAAACATAACGTCTCTGCTATGGCAGATCAAACTGCTTCTGGACCAAAGGTGGATGGTCTTCCTCCGGTATTTGTCGCTCTGTTCGCTTCGAGCACGAAGATGGTCAAGCGGAAGGATACTGGCAACCGGAAGAGAACCATATCCGGCAGCTCTACCACTTCAACAGCTTCAAATGTCTCCACCCGGTCTAGGTCCCCACGTAACACACAACTATATGCTGATACCATCAAGCAACCTCGACACCAGTCGAAGAAGTAACAGAGAGACGATATTTCAGAAAATTCTGATATGGATGCAGTCGATGACAATAGCAATACAACCATTCACAATTCTCAAACATCTCTCACCAGTAATCAGCCTCATAATCGGCACATTCTTCATTCATTCCTACTTCAAAATTATGACACGAAATACAGCAATGAGAAGTTCATCACATTACAACTCAGGAAATATCTACCAAGCATTCCACTAGCAGAAGTCATCAATACTCATAACGGTTACATCTTAAAGTCCATAGATCCCCAGTTCGCTATCACCGTCAGGAACAAGGCCTCGTTTGAGATCTTTGGGGGAAACGCGACTTTTACATCTCTCTCCTCTGCACGCCAGAAACAAGTACCGCCACGAAAACGTCCACCACGTCCATTATTATCTTATACTTCAAGTCCATCATGGTCACTTTTACTACTCTTTATGTTCGTGCAGGCCATCCCATCCCACTTGATTTTTTCAGTCATATTTCTCATACCTATAAACATTACATAATTCTCGCCGATATCAATTTTCATAGTCGCACTCCAAATGAACGCACACGCTTTACAGACCACATTACAACTCATACAACAGGCATAATGCATATTCCCCCATCTGCTACTAGGCCCGAGTCAAATACTTCTCCTTATATCGCTATCACCTCAAATACACTTTCCAGTAACAGTACTATCACAGTCCTTGATCTCCTTGGTAGTGACCACGCACCCATCAAACTTTCGTATCATATTGGCACTGCTCGACCGCAAAATGCACCTCCACCACTCCGAACGCTTCGCTTTGATAAGGTCAATTGGGATAAATATCGTGCATATCTTACCACTGCTGTTGCAGATATTCACCCTCCTATATCATCTGACGAACTATATGCACACGTCACTACAATCACTTCTGAGATCACCCGTGCATCTGAATTGTACATTCCAACTACCAGTTCCACTCCATACCAACCTAAATTTCCTCCGCACTTCCTCGCTCAGATCATACGTTCCCGTCAAGCATATCGCGACTACGTCCGGACACGAAATTTTGAAGCTCTACGCCTTCACAATCAGCTCCAACGTTCCGTAGAAAGCTATCTTGAAGCTTACAAAAAGTGCCAATGGATTAAAACTTGTAACACTCTCGCCGACACAGCACATCCATAACGTTACTGGAAACGTTTTTATGCGCTTTGTGGTATATTCAGTAAAACCTCTTACCTACTCATCATCAATAACAGTCAAGCTGCTTCTGATCTAGACAAGGCCAATTCGTTTGCCGACTACCTCCAAGACATCTTAACTCCTCAACCTTCTGATCATATTTTTCCTCAATGAGTCGATAAAGTCAACACAGCGAGCCCTCTCTTCCAACCTAGTGCAAGTCACACATTGCCGCCTAATGAACTCACTTCTCCCATCACTGTTGCCGATATCACTTCTGTTGTCCAGCCGATATAACTTCTGTTGTCCAGACTAAACGAAACTTTGCTCCAGGTTTTGATTCAATTACATATCGCCATATCAAGGAAAGTCCGCCCTCACTCCTCCTTTTATTAGCCTCTATCTTCACTTTCATCCTTCGAACATGCTTTTTTCCTGCCGAATGCAAGATATCTAAAACAGGCATGTTCCCAAAACCGAATAAACCGCCCAGCACCGCATCTTCCTACCGCCCAATACAACTCATTTCAACTTTTAGCAAAGTACTGGAACGCATTCTAGTCAATAGGCTTCATCCTTATCTCCGTGCACGCAGTTTCATCCCATCTTTCCAAGGCGGTTTCCGCCCGTCATATTCCATCAACGATCAGCTCCAACGACTAAGCGCCCTTATCACAAATCATTATAATTCTGTTTCAACCATTCTGTCTTGTGCATTTTGACCTAGAAAAAAGCATTTGACAAAGTCTGGCATCTCGCCCTCATCTTCAAACTCATCAAACTTAAATTGCCATCACCACACATCCGTTTTATCTTTCACTTTTTGGTTTGCCGCATTACCTATGTTCATATTAACCATCATTTATCTCATCCAATATTTTTACATTCAGGCGTTCCTCAAGGATCAGCTCTGTCCCCCTTGCTGTACTTGCTATTCGTTTCCAACATTCCAACTCTCCTCGCAGATGTACATACCTTTCAATATGCAGATGATACCGCCTTCCTCGCCCTCGATCGTACCATCGGACACATCAATCTTATATTACAAGAAACGATCGATCGTTTCTCTCAGTGGTGTCGAAAATTTAAGCTCACAATAAATGCTTAAAAAACACAGGCCATCGTATTTCTTCTACCACGCAAACGCTCCAGACTACACAGAAATACATATCTACTCTCCCTATCCATTCAGAATTCACAAATTCGCCCCAGTAAAACAGTCACTTACCTCGGCATTATATTCGATCAACATCTTACTTGGACTCCTCATATAAACTACGTTAAAACTAAAGTCTATAACCGTCTCAATCTCCTAACACCTCTGACTTCACTACATGGGGACTTACATCGCACATCGTACTAAATACGTATAAGGTTTTCCTTCGTTCCGTCCTGACTTATGAGTTCACTGCCTGGACATCAGCTCCACCTTCCTACTACTTCAAACTGGCAACCTTCGAGCGCCACGCCTTTCGTATTGCTCATCGTAATTCTCTTCCTAGTCCGACTCGCTACTTGTATTCTCTCATAACATTTCCTACATTGCTTTATCACATTTAATCTCTCCACCAAAATTTCATCACCATTCATTACAAGCAAGAACAACCACTGCTTTTGGAAACCATGCATTACCTCGCCCTTTCATCTGTTCGGCTACGATACTACCATCTTCCTCTCAATTTACTCTTTACACTCTACCGCCTAATCATCCAGACTTAGCACTTGTGCAAGATCAGCGCCTTCATGTCCATCTTCTGCACATCTACCCATCATATCAAGCACAGTAACTCCTCTGTAATCTATCTGTAATCTAACTGGGACTCCTCTGTCTACATTGGCCTAGCGTCGCCCCTACGCTGAAGATAACCCGCATTTGTCTTTATTAACAGTACCTATGTGTTGTGGCGTGCATCGCACCTCATTTCATAACTCATGCTCAGTTATACAGACTAAAATTATTTCCCACAATATTGTTTTGTATCATATTGTATTGTAACTATAATTATTCTACTTGTAACTATGTATATTTTGTTAATTAGCTCACCTTTAAAATGATTATAGTCGCAAAGACTATAATGATCCAGAATATAAAGTGATAATATAAAAATATCTCTTAGCCCAACGCCTATAACCTTTATTTCCTTAATTTCCGTTACAATACTTTCCTAAAAGAGGATGTAGCCCTCTGGAGGGTAGCTAGCCCAAGGGCTAGCATTAAAAAAAAGCGCTTTAATACATTCGCATCTCCTCCTAAACACTTAAAAAAGCTTTCATGCGCCCGGTCTTAACTTATGTTCACACAGGTTGGTTGGCAGCTCCTCCTAAGTACTATCAAAAGTTAGCAATACTCGAACGCCATGCATTTCACTTGGCCTTTCTTATCCAGCTCCCACCCAACTCGTCTACTCTATGACCGTATTCATTTTCCATCGCTCTTATCCCATCTTGAGGCTCTCCGCTTAAACTGCATTAAGAAACGCGTTGAAACTGCTCATCCAGTATTCTTGAACATTCTCCGCTATGACAGAGACTTTGATATCCTTGCTGTTTATTACCCGACAGTTTTACAACATATGATGATCCTGTATCATTTGAACATCGGCCGCGAGAACGTCGATACGGAAGTTTAGTGCAGGGGAGTAGATAAGGGTCCCGCAGGGGAGTAGATAAGGGTCAGGCAGGGGAGTAGATAAGGGTCCCGCAGACCCCGCATTGCGGGGGCCTCAAACCATCAGGGCCCCCAAATAGTGAAGTTGGACTTAAAGAAGGGGCCCCACTCCACGCTGTCTGCGGGGAGGCCCAAAAACCTTTAGTTACGCCACTGTTAACAGGGCTGCCTTTGTCTTCACTAGTTACTGAGTCGCCCCAGGAACAGAAGCTAACAGCATTCGCTTTACTAATAATACCCATATGTTGTGGCGTCGTAGCACTTCACCCTCATGACATCTACTACTCCTCCTGTCTTGACTGCCATCTATTCCTATGATTGAACCCTATGTTTTATAGCTCCTGATGAACCTGAATCACCGCACTGTGTTTTGGCATTCTCTCTTCATTTCAGGCATCGTCGTTAAAGAACGACTACGACTTATATGTCAGCCAGACGATCTTCCTCAGCATCTATGGCACATGAAGATTGCCCTCACTTAATTGATGCCCATCCCTCTACGTAAACTGAATAAAATGTTAAATAAAGATGACTAAACAACACCTAGACCCTTTCATGATACAATTGATGGTCCTATACCCTTCGACCTCTGCCCGAAGAAAGGGCGCAACCCTTTAAACGGGTAAACGTAAAAAATACGTGCTTTTATAGCATTTTAATAGACAATTATTCCACGTTACTATGTGAAACAATATATGTGGTTGTTATATGTAAATTCCGATTACCACGTATCTTTCTTTGTAACTCCTAAAATCATAGAAATCTTTATTTTATTCTCTGAAGAATCTGGCAACCCTGGCCAAAAGTGCGCATTTAGCTAGACGCTGGACAAAATAGTGTGTCAACACTCAAAAGGAAAAAAGGTTATATATATATATATATATATATATATATATCAGTGACCAAAGCTCGCCAGGTTAAAGTTCCCCAGGAATTCTGAGAAATAACCTCAAGCCTTCTTCCTCTTTTGGTAGACTAATAATTCACTTATGCAATTGATTTCTCATTCGCTTCATTTTGGAGACCTAACATGCGAACCTAGAGTTTTTAAGTTACACGCAAATGCTGCAAATGGAAATGCATTAAGTAATGGTGAGTGCTAGAGAAAGAGAAAAAAATTAAAAATCATACACTAACTTTCCAGTGAGAAGTGGGTTAGAATAAAAAGAGTTAGCAATGTAATTAGTAGGAACGTTTTGGAACGACTTTCCTTCCTAGTAACGGTAACAGAACAAACGTTTTCATGGTGCGACGCGAGCACCACCTATATCTCGGTTACAAAGCACCAGAAGTTTAATTGGCTGACGGTAGGCAGTTCTTTTGTTGGCAAAGTAGAAAAGACATAAGTTGGTTGGCTACACAGAAGGAGGAAAAGTCACTATGTTTCCCAACTTTCTTGCTAATTGGATTTCTCTTAAAAGACTAGGAAATTGCTCATATTGATGGAAGTTGTACACTAGTAACTAGGATGAAACAAACAAATAATTGTAATAATTGAAATAGTTAATTTACTGTACATCATATATGCTTTACTAACATAATTCATTTCGTTTCTAGTTTTCTTATGTAGAGTATAACTATCGTGGAGAAATAGTAAATATGAAATACGAGGCGAATCCAGAAAGTAACTTTCCCATGCGTCCCATAGCTAGGAAATCGTATGTTGCACGAAACAATTGTACGCACGTGATTTGGTAAGGTCTTAGCATGGCGCATGAGCCAACGGAACTTCCCTAATGATCTTAGTAGCGCCGAGGCAGTGGTTGAAGATGAACGTTCCTATTTCAGCTTCTGCCGCGTGTGAAATGCGAGCAGTGATAAAGGTTTCGAATGCACAGAGCATAGCGCCGATTGAAATCCATCGTCAGCTGTGCCAGGCCTATGAACCTAACGTCATGAGCAAGCAGATGGTGCGTTGCTGTTATTATTATTATTTACTACTCGGTCTTTAGGTAGGTCCTAAGACTAATGAGTGTTTTTCTACTGTTTTATTATTTCTTTTCTTCTTAATTTTCAGTTTGGACCTGGAAATGTTTCTTCCATCTTTCACGATTTTCAGCTTTCCCTCCTTTAACTCCTAATATTTTCCTCTATTTTTCATCGATCACTTGTGTTCTTCTTCTTCTTATTCCTCACTTTTCTTCCATCTTCCCTTCTATGGCGGTATGAAGAAGACAATTTCTTCGCAAGATGTGTCCAATCCAATTGGCTTTTCTACGAAGGATGGTGGCTAGAAGCGTTCTCTTCTCTCCTATCCGTTTTAAAACATCTTCGTTGTTTACTCCTTCTGTCCATTTTATCTTCTCCATCTTCGTCCAACACCAAATTTCGAAGCTCTCTAAATATTTCTTCTCTAACTTTCGTAATGTCCAAGTCTCTGAACCATAAAGTCCAATGCACCATATATAACATTTGACCAATGTTAGTCCAATGTTAAGGTTCCTAGTTAAGAACGGCCTTTCCTTGTTGAAAGCTTCTTTGGCTATGACAATTCTCGACCTGATATCTTTGGTACAGTACACGTCTTTTGTCAAAATACTTAGCACGTATTTGAAATATTCAACCTCTTCAAGTACTATTCGTTCTACTCTGACCTGCTAGGGCGCATTACTATGGGATATTTTCATGACTTTCGATTTTTCGATGTTGATTTCCATTCCATATAGTTTCCCAGTGTCAGCTATTTGTGTCAGTCATTCGTAGTCCTTCTTCGGTTCTAGCTATAATAAACATATCATCTGCGTTACCTGATCTTGTTAATGATCTGCTCTCCAATCTTGAAATCTCCAATTCCCATTAATGCTTCCTTCATTAACCATTCACTGTAGATGTTGAATAGTTGGGGCGACATACTACATCCTTGTCTGACTCCTCCTCCAATCTCCACATTATTGGTTTCTCCTTCATTCAAGCGCATCTTGACTCGTTATCCTACGTACAGGTTGCGAGTAAGTCGCCAGTCTCTCCAGTTATCCTCAATTTCTTTAAGTATTTGCAAAATTACCCGTCCAATTTACCCGGTCGAAAGTTTTATGCTATTCTATGAAGCACAAACACAACTCTTAATTTACGACCAGAACTCGTTCTGAGATAATTCTCATCAACCCAATGGCATCTCTGGTGTCTTTTCCTTTTCGGAACCCGAGTTGATCTTCGTCCAACATCTCTTCTATCTTATCTTCCTACCTTTTATTCAGTATGCGCGCAATTATCTTTCCAGTGTGGGAAATAAGGTTAATGGTTCCGTGATCGCTGCATTTCTTTGCTTTCTTTTTCTTGGGTAATGCTATCATTGTAACATCAAGAAAATCCTTTGGCCATTTTCCACTCAGATAGATCTTGTTAATAAGTGAAATAAATACTTTCATTGCATTGTCTCCTAATCTCTTGAGCAAATCTGCTGGTATGTCATCATCTCCAGTGGCCTTCCTCCTTCGCATGTCCTTGGTGGCTTGTACTACTTCACTTTTCAATATATTGGGTCCTTTTTTACCATCATCCAACTCTTCCTCTGCTTCGATCTCAATATCTTTGGGGCGGTTCTTCTGGTCATACAGATCTTTTATGTACTCTTCTCAAACTCTAACAAGTAAACCTTACGTTTGGGTGAATCGAGTTGCTGGCTGAGACACATATGAGAAGGTAGTACTAAATGTGGTCAGTATTTCAGTCAAGTTATAGCTGCGAAGCTCCAGGGGTTTAGGAGATACAGCTACCAGAACATCACATGGAAGTACAGAATAGTCTTCATACAGTTAGAGGTAAAAGCTCTGTAAGACCTCTTGTAATGACAAAAGGTGAATAACAAATATATGGGTACATATTAGGACTAGGGAGAAGTCATATAGTAAGGGTATACCTGACGGCGGCCATCTTGAAATCCGCCATTTTGAATTAAGGTTAAGTTTTTAAAATAGGAATAGGGTCATGTGATACATGATTTAAGGCGCAAATTTAATCAGAAGAACTATTGTGACGTTAATTTTGATTTACGCCCAATTGGTAAAAAGTTACAGGGAAATTAAATATTGTTGCAGCATATGTATTAGTTCTTTACCTCATCTTGTAAATTTTGTATTAATGATAATAATTAAATAAAAAGCAGGTGGATAAATATTAGGTCTATGGTAAGAGTTGCCTTGATGGCGGCCATGTTCAAATCCGCCATTTTGAATCAGACAAAAGTTTTAAACAAAACGCATAACATTGACACCTTATTAATAGCAAATTTTACCATAACTCCAACGGTATAACCATTTTTGCTTTATCATTAACCAGCACAAAATTAAATGGATCGCTCCTTACGACTACTGCTTTGACGGAATTGTTAACGAGAAATGTGTCAAGTGTAACTCGATTGCCTTTGTCAGGTGTGCTCACTGTGAGCAGAGCATTTGTGCAAGTCATGCACTCTTTTCTGAACTACATATTGATTGTACTAATTGAGGACTGTTCTGAAAGAAAGACCCAAGTTCAATTATGACAATTCCACTTTGATCATTTTTCCTTAAATTAGCAACTTGTTAATGCGATAACAAATGCTGGTTAATGATAAAGCAAAAATGGTTATACCGCTGGATTTATGGTAAAATTTGCTGATTATAAGGTGTCATTGCGTTTTGTTTAAAGCTTTTACTGATTCAAAATGCCAAATTTGAACATGGCCGCCATCAAGGCAACTTCACCATAGACCTAATATTTATCCACCTGCTTTTTATTTAATTATTATCATTAACACAAAATTTACAAAGTGAGCTAAAGGACTAATACATATGCTGCAACAATATTTAATTTTCCTGTAACTTTCTACCAATTGGGCGTAAATCAAAATTAACGTCACCATTGTTCTTCTGATTAAATTTGCAACTTAAATCATGTATCACATGACCCTATTCCTATTTTAAAAACTTAACCTTAATTCAAAATGGCGGATTTCAAGATGGCCGCCGTCAGGTATACCCTTACTATATGACTTCTCCCTAGTCCTAATATGTACCCATATATTTGTTATTCACCTTTTGTCATTACAAGAGGTCTTACAGAGCTTTTACCTCCAGCTGTATGAAGACTATTCTGTACTTCCATGTGATGTTCTGGTAGATGTATCTCCTAAACCCCTGGAGCTTCGCAGCTATAACTTGACTGAAATACTGACCACATTTAGTACTACTTTCTCATATGTGTCTCAGTCAGCAACTCGATTCACCCAAACGTAAGGTTTACTTGTAAGAATTCTTTGATGGTCAGTGACTATATCGCCTTGTTGATCTTCGATTCCAAATGTGCGTATGCATTTCTTAGCCTTTTCCCCTAATTCTTGTGCCTTCTGATACATCAGATCATATCTGCGGCGCTGTTGAAGTTACATTATTTCTTCACATATCTGTTCCATGTACTTTTCTTTTACTTTGTCTGTCTCTCTTCTCAATTCATTATTCAGCCTTCTGTATTCTTTCATGCCCATGCTTTTCGCCCTTCTGCGTTCTTCCACCTCCTTAAGCATTGCTTTAGTCACCTACGGTTTTCTCGGTGCTTTCTCCATCTTGCCAATGTTGTTGTGGAGTGTGTCAAATAGAATCTGTTCAACTTTTCTTTAACTATTTTCTACATTGTCTACCATGTTGCCAATCACACAGAATTTTACTTCATTCACTTCTTTCACATCACTATCCATACTTCTGAGTCGTTCTAAGTTCCATTTGCGATTTCTCCAACCATGTTTCTTGATTGTCTTTAACGAGGTTTGCACTTTCGCCACTAGGAGGTTGTGATCCGAATCGATATCCGCTCCCGATAGTGTCTTCACGTCTCGTACACTATTCCTAAAACACTGCTTCACAAGGATGTAATCGATTTGGTAGCGTTTCTTATCTACTGGTCTCTTCCAAGTTTACAGCTTGGTTTTTCTTTTCTTAAACCACGTGTTCATCACCACCAACCATATGTTGCCTACAGAAGTCGATAAGCATTTGACCCCGTTCATTTCTTCTATCTAGTACAAATGGCCCCACCGTCTTATTCTCACCTCCTTCTCTTATTACGCTGTTAAAGTCTCTCATTACTATGGCGTTGACCTTACCTCTTCCCTCCTGGTGCAATATATTGCTATTTTCATCGTACAGTGTTTCTACTTCATTGTCATCATGGTCGCTTGTATTACCAGAATATCCACTGGTTTTGCATTTAGTTTTACAAACATAAAGCGGTCACTGCAGCGTTCCACTTTGCTCACACTTCTTGCCACGTCGTTCTTCATTGCTATCGCGACACCATTCTCAGCCTTAACGCCACCCGAATAGAATATTGTGTAATTTCCCGATAACAACCCGAATAGAATATTGTGTAATTTCCTGATATTGTCTCACCTTTTCCTGGCTACTTCATTTCACTTAAGCCCATTATTTTCACTTTACATTTGTCCATTTCCACTTTTAAATTTTCAAGTTTATCCATTCGCCGTAAAGTCCATACGTTTCAGCTACATATACTGAAATGAAAGTTATTATTATTATTGTTGTTATTTTGTCCTCTGATTCTTCCCCGAGTAGTCCCTACCCGGAGATCCGAACGGGGAGGGGGGGGCTATTTCACCTCGGGAATTTATTTACTTCCGGAAGAACCATCATATTTATTTATTCTCCTTCGTCTCTCCTGGGAAAAAAATAATATGCTAGTATTCCTATTTTCTTTCCACATCTCCATGCCGTTAAAAACTTTGTGGTTCATCCGCCTTTTAGGACAGTTTCCTCTCCTATGGGCAAGAAGGTGCCCTGACCTCTACCGGTCCATCCGCCGCGGTGGCTCAGTGGTAGAGCGTTCGCCTCTGGTGCTTGGAGTCTCGGGTTCGGTCCCAGCCCCCGCCAAATGAACTTTGTGGTGAACAAACACCGTGTGCGTGGGTTTCCTCGGGGTTCTCCCGTTTCTTCATTCCACCATTTCATTAATTACTCATCACCACCGTCACCTTTGGCATAATCGTGGGACGTAAAACTCAAAGATTTCATTTCATTTCATTTTCATTTTCAAACAGAAACCGAAGAACACATATGGTTTGCGTACGAAGGGCACAGGGAAAAAAGTATGGGAACTCCACGTTTTGCGATTTTCAATACTAATGCCACCCAATAGCTTAAAGAAAGTACATTCCGATGATATAATCACACTGAAGAAAAATTTGCTTATACGACAGCGAAGTAACTTAGATTTCTTCTGCGGGGGCAAGCATTAATACTTGAGCCCCCTAGAAAAAGTTGTTTTGGGCCCTTCGCAATATTCGGAAGTAGGGCCCTTCTTCCATCTTTCTGTTACTGTTTGTGGGTCCCCGCAGCCTGTAAGCCCTTCCGCACGCTTCTGGGCCCCTTCCATACATGACAACTTAATTAAGAGAACAATATTGAAAACTCTCAAAGCCATACGAATAAATATTATTTCTAGGGCCCCTAACCCTTTCCGGTACCCGGCTTTTTGGGCTATTTTTTAGACTTTCAGTCAAGCAGCTACTGCATCGTCACTATTTATCCTAGGATCATGGTTCATACTTCATTCTCTTCAGAATAGAGCTGGCTTTCAAATGGTACCACTTGCATACTCATACCATATACCAGGAGCGAGAAAAATGATGTCAAAAGGAAAATTTCGGAGGGAAATTTTTTCTCGCACTTTGGGCCTCTCTGGAGCGGCCCTGTGTGAACGTAGGTATCTAAAGATATCTGATAAATAGTACTTGGTATACTGAAAGTGTGTGCCAAATTTCAAGTTTCTATCTTGAATACTAAGGGCGGGAGAAATTTTATCAGAAATCCCCACCATGCCCCAAATTACCGTAAAACACCATGATCTCAGGTAAAAAATTTCCTGAGACATCCCTAATTACCCTAGGGTCATGTTTCGCCCATCATTCTCTTCAGAATAGAACTGCGTTTCAGGCGGTATGACTCACGTGTCTCCATCATGTATCTAAGGCGGGAAAATTCCGAAAAAAGGGATTTTTTGGGTCTAAATATCCTTTTTTCAACTTTTTGCCCCCCTGGACCCCCTGTTTTAACGCAGAGATCTGAAAAAAATTCTGGTAAATATTACTCGGTGGGCTGAATGTTTATGCACAATTCCAATTTTCCAGGTGCAAAAGTAAGCCCGCCAAAAAAAAATATACCGACAATGTCCCATATTCCCGTATACAGAGGGAAATTTTTAAACATTCCCTGAGACATCCCTAATTACCCTAGGGTCATGTGTCGCACATCATTCTCTTCAGAATAGAACTGTCTTTCAGTTGGTACCATTCACTTGTCCCCATCATATATTTAAGACGGGAAAATCCCGTGAAAGGGATTTTTTGGTAAAAAATTTCCCTTTTTCAACTTTTAGCCCCCCTGGACTCCCTGTTTTAACGCAGAAATCTGAAAAAATCTGGTAAATACTACTCGGTGGACTGAATGTTTGTGCAAAATTTCAATCTTCTACGTGCAAAAATAAGCCCGCCAAAATCACTTTACATAAACCCCCCAAAAAATATTACACGAAAATATAGATTTTAAAATTGTGACGTCATCACCTCCTATGTCTCGACTCAGGAAGGTGTGAAACCATACGTAAGGTCTTCTACAATGCCTCTGAACTTGAAAAAAAACGGACGAAAAAGCTCAAATAGGAGAGTTATAACGCAATGTACCATGAAACACCCCGTATGGTACAAAAAGTACCATGGGATCCCCAAAGGGCTAATAATAGACATTTTTTTTTTACTGAAGTGGTCCCACGACTCATTTTTGTTTTATTTACCTTTTGTGTACTGTTTTGTTTACGTAATGTAGTGAACCTGTTTGATGCTTCATTTATATTTTAATGTTCGTATCGCATATGGAATAAGAAAATTTTGTCTTAAAGTACCCCCCCTCGAAGGCCGGAGAGTTTTCCTGGGGCAGATGCCCTTCCTGCCCCCTACAAGTTACGGCTGTGCTTATGGCAATTATTACTAGTTATTAGAAGAATCTCGTACAGGGGAAAAGTATAGGTTTCCCCAACTTTATAGATACGCTCTTGTGTATAATTTACAAAATATGACTTAATGTTTATATACAAAAATTTCTCACCTGTACCTTTCATGTAGATAATAAGGGGGAAATATGATACATTTGGCCCACGCCTTTTTGTATCAGCTTGCCCCAAAGTACACTTGCAAACACTTTTCGTTATTTTCCAACATTGCTTGCAGTTTTGGCCCCATCACGCCCTCATGTCTTTGTTCGCAAGACTCACCGGTTTTCGTCGTCCTATTTAAAATTTCCATAGACACAGACTGCATTTATGAAATATTTTAGAGCTCATTGACTCGAATTTACAGCCAAACTACTATTTTTCTATTAGTTAAACGTCATGTTTGTAAAGTAAACTTGCCAGCACTCCTGCAACCTCCGCTTTGGTTTCTTCTTCCTCATATACTATCTTCTTGTTCATTGCTGATAAATATAGCCACTGGTGGAACATTAAAATATTGCCCTTTATACCATCTTGCCCTCGTTTCGTATACACTTATTTTAACCGTCTTAAAACACTTGTAATGGTTTAAGACGAGGGTCCGTAATTCTGGAGAGATGAAAGGAATACACAAACTTAGTATAAATGATTCAGAAGAATAAATGAATCAAACTTTATTTTTTACAATTCTACAAAATATAAGATTAGCATTTCGTGGTTTGCATAATAAGATAGTGAAAACTATTATTAATGTTCGAATAAAATAATTATATTAAAATTACTCATAAGATTGTGGGTGACGTTCAAAAGTAATATATACTTTTATCTACTGCAAATCTCATATGGAACGTCTTGGAATCGAATTCGTGTTCTTTCGCAGCAGAGGTGAGTCTGACTTTTAATACCAGAAGAATTTTGATGCTTAGAGAACTAGGAAAAATGTAGAAATACTTTCAAAATACTCTATCGAAAACCACTGAAACATTCAAGACTGAAACTGGAGAGAATCCTTTATCGGAGCTGATCCTTAAAGCTGATCCTTAAAGCTGATATCATGCAGAAGTTGTTTCTTAAGAAGATATTTCTGAGAAAGTTTAATAGTTTCATGCTTTGCAGGAAACTTTTAGAAGTGTGACAGGGTCATTATCTCGCCTGTAGTTGAATGGGAATAACCTATTGCATTGCTTGTTATATTAAAACAAATAGACATGACAACAATTAGATAAGAAGAAATTATCACTTGTATTACTTACTTAGAATTCCCTCAAATTGAAATTAAAGTAATCTAGATTATGTGTAATAATTGAATGGACTGAATGTAGCTTTCTTTCTTTTTATTTCTATCCTGGTAATTTTGGGTGGAAAAATACAAGTATTTACGTCCACATATGAAGTTATGTACTTGTTTTTGGTACTTGGACTACCACTAGTTCACACTTAAATAAAACGAAGGATGATACATAAGGTTTGTTGAAACTTACACTACTAGACTACAAAGCATTGTTTACTTGGTAATCCCACCGCCTCATCTGAGGATGACTCTCGAATGACACATCCGTCTGCTGTTGTGAGTAGCACTGCGAGTGTGTTTGTGGGTAAGTACCGTCAAATGGTGTCTATATTGAACCATCAGTGGGAATGCTACGCGTATATTCCATGCGCTCTTTCCCTACATACACATAGTGAAACAGTAAACCGTTGTGACTTGTTACACAAATCAGGGCCCCGTGTTAAAACAGTCGCTCTCAGAAAGCACCAGGAAGAAGGTTCTTAGAAAAGTGACACTCGGAGTGCCCTATGACATCGGTCGATTGGCGTTCTAGGAACATCCATCGACTTAACGTGAACACAACCATTCATGATCAGATCTGGCTTAGGAACGTCCGTAAATCCCCCGTACACAGCCTGATCCTACACCACATTGTAACACGAGAAACGGACTCCAAATAGCAGACAGTCGTTACAATGGATGAAGTATACATGCATCTCACTGCTGATGGTCACATTCAGGCTCTGATATGCCGTGACAGGGAAGACAAGAACCGCTGCAACTTTGGTCACTACTGCCGGGAAGATTTCCAGCGAGACTTGATGGCGGTTACGGAATTCAGTTATGACGGAAAGTTGGTGATAATCAAGGTTGATAAAAACGTAATGCCAGATATTTTTAGAATTCATTTATGATACATATATTTCTGATCAACTTTCCACAATTATAATGGCATTAGTATTATTTGTAAACCATCGCCCAGCTAGAGGTTTTAAGATTCAGGAACAAGTAGAAATCAAAGGGGTCAAATCTGGCGAATAAAGTGAATAAGAACGAGTTGAAATACATATTCGTACTTGCCATGTTAATTGCCTGGAGCGTTGTCGAAGTAGTAGATAACTTCTCCGGTCAGCATTTACGGCCTTTTTTCTTGAATTTGAGCTCTGTTCTTTCCACAAAGTCAGTATAATATTGTCCTTATCAATACCACATGATAGGAATAATAGTAATAATAAAAAACTTATCACCTTGCCAGCAGAAGGGGTGATCCTTGTCTTCTGTGGTGGTGGTGGTGGTGGTGGGGATGAAGAGTACTTCAAGTGTTTGGATTGTTGTTTGGTTTTGGATTAATAGTAATGAGCCCAGCATTCACCCATAGTTATGAATCTCGTCAGAGAGTTGTCCACATCGCATTCAAACAGTTTTAAATTGTCCAGTGACGTGGCGTACCGAGTGCGCTTTTGTTCTAAAGTCAAAATACGTCGGACTCATGGAGCTGAAACATTTGATTATTCGAGATCCCTTTTCGAAATTGGATCTGCTCGGTCGCATAGTTTGTGTCTACTGTCTGAAGAGTTGAGAATCAACGATTTTTCATTTCTTTTCTCAGATCGGCCTTTCAGTTTCTACACTTGAAAGTTTAACCGAAACAGGGTTATCATCATTGCAATCTTCTTTTGCTTTATTTTTCATCGTTCATTTGTTTTTCCTTTTTTGACAAGAGTGTACAGGGACAAGGGATAGGAAAATTGGAGGAAACGAGGAGCGTCATTTCAGATTTTGCTCGGGGGGAAGGGGGGGCAAGACCCCTTCATATAAGCAAAATTTCTCGTTTTTCACTGACTTTCTACTATTCTATTGATAAAATCTATATAGATCTCAACCTCAGGGGGAGCAATGGCCCCTCCCTGCCCGCCTAAATGACGGCCCTGGAGGAAACTACAACTAAGAAACAACAAGAGAACAAAACAAAATTTGAAACAAAATCCACAAAAAGAAAAAAGAAATGAAATACCTTTTTTTTAAAAAAAAACTCCTAACTACCTAATATTAATTAATCTTCTAACTATTCTATTTTATTCTATTCTCGACTCAAGTTTAGTCTTCAATTGTTTCATCCTCGTTGCTTTAATCATCTTTCATAATTATATCAAATACAAGGGCAATGTTCTTGTTGGTGGTAGCGATTTTTAGCCTCCCTGATCTTAATTCATCATCAACACTCTTCGTGCCATGCCTGATAGAACGAGCTTCTGTCCTGCCGGAAGAACTTCTGTACACAAGCCGCCGTCCTGCCGGCAGAACGCATCTCCTCAATGGAAATAATGTGAGTTTGTCCTTCTGGAAGGACGGAAATCTTCCAGCAGTACGCATTTTAAAATACACAATAGACAATATAAGTAGGTTTAGTGTTTCCCAGTTTTCACCGAAATTCGCTCTACTCTACACATGGTTGGTGTTTGGTGGATCAAAAAAGGAGCGTAAAAATACACACGATCTCCTTTAGAAAACATCTCGCCATTATTGAACTAACAGTCGTACCAACATGATTCTTTTTTGCGCTAAAACTAGAGTTCATGCTCTTTCCACCAGGAGAAGTTTCTGTCCTGCTGGACGTATACAATTACTCTAATTTATAGATAAACATGATAGAACGTTTAGGACGTTATGTCCTGCCGGAAGGACGTTGTACGTTCTAAGGAAGGACGTTGTACGTTGTACTTACGTAAATTCTTGCACTACCATTTGATGGTGGCATGTAAATGAGTAGATTCACCTAAAATATTGACCATATCGAGGTGAATAACGAACGCTACATTCATTTCAAATCTAGATAATTTATAACAGCACTGTATTCGATTTTTCTACTTTCCCAGCTCCTGACTCACTTCAAGGCTCTTTCAAAGACAAAAGAAATATCCTTAGAACCTTGAAATTCGTATATTTCACTAACAAAGATTGTACTATTATGAAACATGTATTTCTTTTTTTGGCTCAAAACTTTTCAGTAAGTCCTCGTAGTTTAGAATTGCAGTAAGGTTTCTTCGAACAGGGGAGGTTTATTTCATAAATAAATGTTTCAGTAATAACAGAAGCATGACTTGATTTAATTGAAGAATTGAGAGCGATAACGTTTAGTGCATTTTACATTCGTGTACACCCGTTTCTTCTAAGAATTCACTGAAGGATACTTTCAAGAGAGAAGGAGTAAACAAACAAACACGCGCAGTTGACACATCTTATGCTCACTGAACCATCTAGATTTCTTCTGCTATTTGATACAAATGCTACCAATCAAATAAAAGAGAGAAATCAAGGAATAAGCATGAAAATGTTCTCAGAATCAAGAAGACACAATCAAATGTTCTCGGAAATATTTACGTTCACACTCACAGAAGAACATATAGATATATATATATTTTTTCAGAGTTGCTTATTTATTTCTCCATTTCTTCTGGTTCAACCTTCGTTTCTCTATCCTTTGATTTTGTTTATTCTTCAGTTAACACGAATAACATTTATTCTCAATTTTATTGTGTGACAGCATCCATATATGCGTAAACTTTTGAGCATTTCGTCTCTCAAAAAGGATTCAGAGAAGAGTCGTGAATACGGTGGGTTCAATAGCTTTAGATTTATCCTGGGAATGAGACAAAGTTGGCCGGAAATTGTGTATCACAAAAGTCTCTCTCACACAGTGTGTAGCTCTTCTAAAGTAGGTATACAGATGACAATATGCGTTTTCCATTTTCATATATTTTTGTTAGTAGAGGAAAACACTCTTCTATTTGGATATTAGTTTACCTGAAAGACGAGAAGCTACACAGTAAAAAATAGTTGTGTTAATTGAACTCAATTTTAACACAGGACAGTGGTTCCAGTGTGACTACCACTATGCGATGTTAGCTCAACACGGACTCCGCGGTGTTGGCGTTTAACACAGGGAGTGTGTTACGTCTTTAATACACAACCGGAGTTGAGAGGTGTTAAATTCGGATCTGTGTTAGTATTTTCGGTGTTGATTCGACACCATGTCAGGGTCAGTAGTGTGGAGAAAAGTGTTGAGTATTACTTATGACGGTGTTGCACCAACACGAAGAAAGAAACACAGTGTGTAGTCCACTCCACAAGCTTTTTCAACACAGAAAAATGATTACATCAACACTGCACACGGAGTTATTTCAACACCGAAATTGCTCTTGTAGTAACACAGAAGTGGAGTCGAACTAACACCAAAACGGTGTTAATCTGGTGGTCTAACCTTGAATTTTAACACAGAGAGTGTTGAATTAACACCACAACGGTGTTACTTATACGTCTTTGATCTTGAATTATGACAGATTGGGTGTTTAAATAATAAGAAAATGATGTTGATATAACACAGGGACTGTGTTATATTGATACTTGACATGGTGTAATATTAACACACGGTTACTTTCTTCGTGTTGGTGCAACACCGTCACAAATAACACTCAACACCTTTCCCCACACTACCGATCTTGACATGGTGTCTAATCAATACCGAAAATACTAACGCAGATCTGAATTTAACACTGCTCAACACCAGTTGTGTGTTAGAAACGTAACACACACCCCGTGTTAAACGCCAACACCGCTGGGTCTGTGTTGAATAAACACCGCATAGTGGTAGTCACGCTGGAACCACTGCCCTGTGTTAAAATTGAGTTGAATTAACACAACCATTTTTTACTCTGTGTTGGGGAATATGTACTGGAAAACGCTTATGGAAAGTAACGAGTTTTAATGTTGTAGACATGTAGATGTTTACATGAGGTGGTTTAAATAACGGACTAGTATACCACATTGAACCGTAAGGGACTTATAAAATCCTGAATTTGGATAACATTATCCATATTGATGCTTTATTTTAATATCGGAAGTAGACCTAATTTTTAAAACATTATTTTAGTTCATTTACAGCTCGATAGACAATACGCTATTCTCTATATTTTATAGTATGCTCAGAACTTTTAAATCGTACTCAGAAGTGATAGTTTTATTAAACGTTTGTGATTAAATTAGTGACAAACATTTTTAAAAAGTTTTAAATCAAAATTTTTATTTTGAAATCTTGGATCTGATATTTCTTTCCTGTTAAATATTCTGATCAATGAGTGGGTCGTCCGCAAATACAATTTCACTGTCACCATTTCTCCAAAAGTTGTCAGAGACAGCTGCTTAGCAGGCCCGTATCCACGGGGGGTCTAGGGGGCCGGCCCCCCTAAATTTTCGCTGGTCCCCTAAAATTTTCACGGTAGGCTTGCAAATGAACTATAATACGATGATGAACTATCATATGGTTAGATTGGGCCCCCCTAACTTCAGCCGGGACCCCCTACAGTTTTGGGCTGGCTACAGGTCTGCTGCTTGGTCGAAGGACTGAGTATCAAGATTTAGTAAGAACTGAGTGAGAGATGTGAAGAATTTTTTCTCAATTTTGTAACGTTGATAGTTGTCATAGAGCTTCTTTAGAACGGTAAGATCCTTAGTTTTCTCTTTTCGTTTGCGTTTTTCTGCTTCCCGGTAATTTCCTAAATAGTTATTTATCCCTGTGTTAAACAAAATTCGTCTAATTTTTGTCACTTTTTAATATCCTGATCAGTCTACTAGACATTAGGCATTTTGGAATGTATAACTGCAACAGGAATTCTGTCCGGATTTGAAGACAGAATTCATCCGCACAGTTTATTAGTATGAAAGGCAAAGGCTTTATTAAACTGTTTTTGATCACATCCTCGCGGTGTTCTTCTTAATGTAATCCCACAAGAGAAAAAAGATCACATGGAGTGAGATCTGGACTTCATGCTGGCTATTCGTGAGGTCCACATCGTCTAGGCCAACGTCCAGCAAGCTCACTTATAAACAAATAACGGCAAGTGATGTTCGTTTACATTGCACCCATCTTGCTTCTAACGGACAACAATTGAAGTAAGTAGGGATGGTATCGAGACGAGACGAGACGAGACTTTGTACAGTCTCGGTCTCGTCTCGGTTGAAAAATAGCTGTCTCGGTCTCGATCTCGTCTCGAGTCAAAAATCGTCGTCTCGGTCTCGTCTCGGTCAACAAATGCTTGTCTCGGTCTCGAGGGTCAAATCTCGGTCTCGTCTCAAAAGTCTCGAAATAAATAGGTGAAATTAAAATTCTAAAAGTATTACTATCGTAAAGTCTGTCGTTTCTGCTTCTTATTTTTGGCCTTATTCTTGACTTCAAATTATAGTATGGTGTACTTCAGAGCTAATTTGCTTGTGCTAATGCCTTCCATGCGTGTGTTCCAGGTTCAATCATCAGTGGGTATATCATGCCTGGGATTAAACCCTAATAGTATCCCATATTTCACTTTCAGCAAAAGACTTTCTCATATGGCCTCAGTACTGCATATACTATTAAAGTCTATTAAATTAACTACAGTACTATACAGTAGTTTATTTCCTTCGTTTGAATCAGAATTGTTCAATATCTCCTAACGGATAACGCAATACATAGCAGGACGAACGTATTTAATCTTACCGAAATTGAAATTTTACAATTTCTCATTTATTATCCAACACATTCTGCTTTGACTGTCATTTTAAAAACAGAATATAACTTTCATTATCTTAACAAATTGGGGAAAATTGTTACTACAATATATTTTGTTTAAAATTGATCAAATGTTTTATTACCGTTTCACATCTACGTGTTTAATTGACACTTATAACACGAACTTCGTGAACTTTGTGGTGGGAGCTACGGCACTCATCTTTGCTATGTGTGGTCTCGGGTTGCATCATGAAACAAGTTAGATTCCAAGTCAGATGTTTCGCAGCGATACATGTGATCTTTATTCGAGAAAACCAATCGTGCGTTCATTACGTTGAAATTTTATATTGATTGAAAATTACTTGCGAAACATGAACATACATATTATATAAGTATATAGGTAATTCGAGCTATCTGTATCTATCTTCTCTCCCTCGCGCCAAAACAAGTGATTCTTAACTTTCGTTTTCTTTTGTATTAATTTTCGTAGTTTTGCAACAACATGAAGTATTAAATAGTCAAAAATATAATTTTTTTTCAATGTACGACTTTCGTTAAATTTTGGATCTAATTTTACCCTACCTTACCTAGTAAAAGTTATACAATCTGAACATTAGTGGTAGACTATGCTAAGTCACTTTTTAGTCAAATTGAGTTAGAATACTTTTTTAATAGTCTATATTCTTTCCAGTGGGGTAATAATTATATACCTCTATAATCGGAAACACACTTAATTGTTTGCATACTTCCACAAAACATACAAACACCAAATTTTGCATATTTGTTCGTCATGGGATGTGAGTAATTGGAAAATTCCGATATCACGAAAAAGGCGACATTTTCCATGTAAATGAAGTGTCGAAATTTTTCGTCGTTTCGAAATGCTGGTTTTTAGAGTAGTTCCGCACACCATAGAAACGTCATATTTTGTCAGGCAGTGAAGCTAGGAACATAGTTTATGATAGAAAAAAGAGCTTTAAAATTCGTTTTCGTTTCGCGGCGCAAATCGAAAAAATGTGAAATTTGTAATGGCTGTATGTAGGACGTTGAAATTTCGAGGTGATGTTTATTCTGATGCGTAGTTTGCGAATCCGCCCTTAAACTTGAAAAAAATAGTCATGTTCTGTGTAAGAAAGTGCTAGGAATGTTATAAGGGGGCGTCTAATTCTACACAACTTGTAGATATGGTGGAATCACGAAATTGCGTTCAAGTGTGAAGATTACAGGACATGTGAGGGGAAAAATCCGACATGTTGGAAAAGTCGCCATCTTCGATTCAAAATGGCGGCTCAAAAATTTCTAACCATGAAAATTGTAAGTTGTGCTCTTGGTAGGTACGCAAGGTTTCGCTATGTTATTAAGGACGTAGTTCAGTTTAAGTGAAGAAAGAAATCATTGGAGAAGTCGCCATCTTGAATGCAAAATTGCCATATTTTTGAATTGCCTTCATTTGGACTCTTATGTGGTATATTGAGGAGAATAAAACAAACAGAATTCAACGTAGTAAGTTAGCTCCGCGGTAAAGTGTCTGCTTTCTGAGTAGCAGGTCTGGGTTCGATTCCCCGTCAAACCCTCTTTTTTTCTTACGTTTTTTTTCTTATCACGTTGCTTCGTTTTATCAAAATAGTTTCTGTTGGCATTGCGTGAACAAAATATTTTCGTTATTACAGACACAGACGAAAAGAATATATTTATACGCTAACTGTTGAGATGGTCTCGAAACTAGCAGTATGTTCGTGTAAAGTTTCGAGACGATACTGAAGTATTTAAAATCAAACATATATAGCTTTGGAAATAGACCATCACCGGTATCTCTATCGGAAGCAATGTTCGCGGGGTGGGGGGAGTGTTACCCCGAGGGCACTGCTGATAACAATCTATTTGTTATTGTATTATAAACGTATTATTTTGATCTCGCCAGGGGCGCTCCGAGGAGGCAGTGTCCCCCAAAAAGAGTCTGAAAGAAACATTGGGCATCATTTTCACGATATAGTGTCCATACAAGACAACAATACATTTTGTCTCGCGACAACAGTGTCTGCTTCAAACCGGAAACGATTGCAAAATATCTCTCTCCCCTTTTATGTTCCTCGTTAAGATACATGCGTATACCAAATTTGAAGTGAATACCACAAATGGAAAGTATAAAATATTAATTTTAAGGAAATACACACCCACACAGGGACGTACGCAGGGGGTGGGTCCTGGGGGTTCGGACCACCACCGAAATTCCAACTTTTGAGTAAATTTAGCCTAATTTTTGGGAGAAGCTTAGGAATTTCAATATAAAATACACTGATATTGAGTTTGGCCCTTCCCGAAATTAATTCCTGCGTACGCAACTGCTCACACACGCTCATACACGCACACACACACACACAAATGGGCACCATTGAAAATTGTCTCGTCGGCAGCGTACATAATTTTAATATATAAGATACGTGGAAAAGTGCCCCTTTCGATTTAATAGTTTTAGTTGCGGGTCCGGTTGGAATGAAATGCCGTATATAATAAAGTCAAGCATATTTTCAATCACCTATGCTATAAAAATAAACTTTCAAAGAAAGAAAAAGTGAGAGAAAAACTTGTTGGGGATCGAACCCAGGTCTCCCGCCTAGTAGGCTCACGTCGTTCCCCTACACTACTCTATTCCTTAGATTTTGGATTTCCTACTTACTCCTGACATAGTACTGGTACGTAGCGGGCCCGCGTCTGTGAAATTATATACCTCTAAAGTCGGAAACACACTTAATTGTTTGCATACTTCCACAAAACATACAAACACCAAATTTTGCATACTTGTTCGTCATGGGATGTGAGTAATGGGAAAATTCCGATATCACGAAAAAGGCGACATTTTCCATGTAAATGAAGTGTCGAAATTTTTCGTCGTTTCGAAATGCTGGTATTTAGAGTAGTTCCGCACACCATAGAAACGTCATATTTTGTCAGGCAGTGAAGCTAGGAACATAGTTTATGATAGAAGAAAGAGCACTAAAATCCGTTTTCGTTTCGCGGCGCAAATCGAAAAAATGTGAAATTTGTAATGGCTGTATCTAGGATGTTGAAATTTCGAGGTGATGTTTATTCTGATGCGTAGTTTGCGAATCCGCCCTTAAACTTGAAAAAATAGTCATGTTCTGTGTAAGAAAGTGCTAGGAATGTTATAAGGGGGCGTCTAATTCTACACAACTTGTAGATATGGTGGAATCACGAAATTGCGTTCAAGTGTGTAGATTACAGGACATGTGATGGGAAAAATCCGACATTTTGGAAAAGTCGCCGTCTTCGATTCAAAATGGCGGCTCAAAAATTTGTAACCATGAAAATTGTAAGTTGTGCTCTTGGTAGGTAAGCCAGGTTTCGCTATGTTATTAAGGACGTAGTTCAGTTTAAGTGAAGAAACAAATCATTGGAGAAGTCGCCATCTTGAATGCAAAATTGCCATATTTTTGAATTGCCTTCATTTGGACTCTTATGTGGTATATTGAGGAGAATAAAACAAACAGAATTCAACGTAGTAAGTTAGCCCCGCGGTAAAGTGTCTGGTTTCTGAGTAGCAGGTCTGAGTTTGAATCCCCGCAGACCATGTTTTATCTTGCATTTTTTTCTAATCACGTTGCTTCATTTTACCAAATAGTTTCTGTTGGCATTGCGTGAACAAAATATTTTCGTTATTACAGACAGACGGAAAGGATATATTTATACGCTAACTGTTGAGATGGTCTCGAAACTAGGCAGTATGTTCGTGTAAAGTTTCGAGACGATACTGAAGTATTTAAAATCAAACATATGTAGCTTTGGAAATGGAGCATCACCAGTGTCTCTATCGGAAGTATTGTTCGGGGGGGGGAGTATTATCCCGGGGGCACTGCTGATAACATTCTATTTGTTATTGTATTATAAACGTATTATTTTGATCTCGCCAGGGGCGCTCTGAGGAGGCAGTGTCCCCCAAAAAGAGTCTGAAAGAAACATTGGGCATCATTTTCACGATATCGTGTCCATACAAGACAACAATACATTTTGTCTCGCGACAACAGTGTCTGCTTCAAACCGGAAACGATTGCAAAATATCTCTCTCCCTTTTATATTCCTCGTTAAGATACATGCGTATACCAAATTTGAAGTGAATACCACAAATGGAAAGTACAAAATATTAGTTTTAAGGAAATACACAAACACACAGGGATGTACGCAGGTGGTGGGTCCTGGTGGTCCGGACCACCACCGAAATTCTTACTTTTGAGTAAATTTAGCCTAATTTTTGGGACAATTTCAGGAATTTCAATATAAAATACACTGATATTGAGTTTGACCCTTCCCGAAATAAATTCCTGCGTACGCAACTGTGCACACACGCTCATACACGCACACACACACACACAAATGGGCACCTTTGAAAATTGTCTCGTCGGCAGCGTACATAATTTTAATATATAAGATACGTGGAAAAGTGCACCTTTCGATTTAATAGTTTTAGTTGCGGGTCCGGTTGGAATGAAATGCCGTACATAATGAAGTCAAGCTTATTTTCAATCACCTATGCTATAAAAATAAAGTTTCAAAGAAAGAAAAAGTGAGAGAAAAACTTGTTGGGGATCGAACCCAGGTCTTTTGCACAGTAGGCTCACGTCGTTCCCCTACACTACTCAATTCCTTAGATATTGGATTTCCTACTTACTGCTCACATAGTACTGGTACGTAGCGGGCCCGCGTGCATGGAATTATATACCTCTATAATCGGAAACACACTTAATTGTTTGCGTACTTCCACAAAACATACAAACACCAAATTTTGCATACTTGTTCGTCATGGGATGTGAGTAATGGGAAAATTCCGATATCACGAAAAAGGCGACATTTTCCATGTAAATGAAGTGTCGAAATTTTTCGTCGGTTTCAAATGCTGGTTTTTAGAGTAGTTCCGCACACCATAGAAACGTCATATTTTGTCAGGCAGTGAAGCTAGGAACATAGTTTATGATAGAAAAAAGAGCATTAAAATTCGTTTTCGTTTCGCGGCGCAAATCGAAAAAATGTGAAATTTGTAATGGCTGTATCTAGGAGGTAGAAATTTCGAGGTGATGTTTATTCTGATGCGTAGTTTGCGAATCCGCCCTTAAACTTGAAAAAAATAGTCATGTTCGGTGTAAGAAAGTGCTAGGAATATTATAAGGGGGCGTCTAATTCTACACAATTTGTAGATATGGTGGAATCACGAAATTGCGTTCAAGTGTGTAGAGTACAGCGCATGTGAGGGGAAAATTCCGACATGTTGGAAAAGTCGTCATCTTCGATTCAAAATGGAGGCTCAAAAATTTGTAACCATGAAAATTGTAAGTTGTGCTCTTGGTAGGTAAGCCAGGTTTCGCTATGTTATTAAGGACGTAGTTCAGTTTAAGTGAAAAAACAAATCATTGGAGAAGTCGCCATCTTGAATTCAAAATTGCCATATTTTTGAATTGCCTTCATTTGGCCTCTTATGTGGTATATTGAGGAGAATAGAACAAGCAGAATTCAACGTAGTAAGTTAGCTCCGCGGTAAAGTGTCTGGTTTCTGAGTAGCAGGTCTGGGTTCGAATCTCCGGCGACCTTGTTTTATCTTGCGTTTTTTTCTTATCACGTTGCTTTGTTTTATCAAAATAATTTCTGTTGGCATTGCGTGAACAAAATATTTTCGTTATTACAGACATAGACGGAAAGGATATATTTATACGCTAACTGTTGAGATGGTCTCGAAACTAGGCAGTATGTTCGTGTAAAGTTTCGAGACGATACTAAAGTATTTAAAATCAAACATATGTAGCATTGGAAATGGAGCATCACCAGTGTCTCTATCGGAAGCAATGTTCGGGGGGGGGGAGTATTACCCCGGGGGCACTTCTGATAACATTCTATTTGTTATTGTATTATATACGTATTATTTTGATCTCGCCAGGGGCGCTCTGAGGAGGCGGTGTTCCCCAAAAAGAGTCTGAAAGAAACAACGGGCATCTTTTTCACGATATAGTGTCCATACAAGACAACAATACATTTTGTCTCGCGACAACAGTGTCTACTTCAAACCGGAAACGATTGCAAAATATCTCTCTCCCCTTTTATGTCCCTCGTTAAGATACCTGCGTATACCAAATTTGGAGTGAATACCACAAATGGAAAGTATAAAATATTAATTTTAAGGAAATACACACACATACAGGGACGTACGCAGGGGGTGGTTCCTGGGGGTCCGGACTACCCCCGAAATTCCAACTTTTGTGTAAATGTAGCCTAATTTTTGGGACAAGTTTAGGAATTTCAATATAAAATACACAGATATTGAGTTTGGACCCCTCCCGAAATAAATTCCTGCGTACGCCACTGCACACACACGCTCATACACACACACAAATGGGCCCCTCTTGAAAATTGTCTCGTCGGCAGCGTACATATTTATAATATATAAGATACTAGGGAAAGTGCCCCTTTCGATTTAATAGTTTTAGTTGCGGGTCCGGTTGGAATGAAATGCCGTATATGATAGAGTCAAGCTTATTTTCAATCACCTATGCTATAAAAATAAACTTTCAAAGAAAGAAAAAGTGACCGAAAAACTTGTTGGGAATCGAACCCAGGTCTTTCGGCTAGTAGGCTCACGTCGTTCCCCTACACTACTCAATTCCTTAGATTCTGGACTTCCTACCTACTGCTCACATAGAACTGGTACGTAGCGGGCCCGCGTCTGTGGAATTATATACCTCTATAATCGGAAACACACTTAATTGTTTGCGTACTTCCACAAAACATACAAACACCAAATTTTGCATACTTGTTCGTCATGGGATGTGAGTAATGGGAAAATTCCGATATCACGAAAAAGGCGACATTTTCCATGTAAATGAAGTGTCAAAATTTTTCGTCGGTTTGAAATGCTGGTTTTTAGAGTAGTTCCGCACACCATAGAAACGTCATATTTTGTCAGGCAGTGAAGCTAGGAACATAGTTTATGATAGAAAAAAGAGCATTAAAATTCGTTTTCGTTTCGCGGCGCAAATCGAAAAAATGTGAAATTTGTAATGGCTGTATCTAGGAGGTAGAAATTTCGAGGTGATGTTTATTCTGATGCGTAGTTTGCGAATCCGCCCTTAAACTTGAAAAAAATAGTCATGTTCGGTGTAAGAAAGTGCTAGGAATATTATAAGGGTGCGTCTAATTCTACACAATTTGTAGATATGGTGTAATCACGAAATTGCGTTCAAGTGTAGAGTACAGCGCATGTGAGGGGAAAATTCCGACATGTTGGAAAAGTCGTCATCTTCGATTCAAAATGGAGGCTCAAAAATTTGTAACCATGAAAATTGTAAGTTGTGCTCTTGGTAGGTAAGCCAGGTTTCGCTATGTTATTAAGGACGTAGTTCAGTTTAAGTGAAGAAACAAATCATTGGAGAAGTCGCCATCTTGAATTCAAAATTGCCATATTTTTGAATTGCCTTCATTTGGCCTCTTATGTGGTATATTGAGGAGAATAGAACAAGCAGAATTCAACGTAGTAAGTTACCTCCGCGGTATAGTGTCTGGTTTCTGAGTAGCAGGTCTGGGTTCGAATCCCCGCCGACCTTGTTTTATCTTGCGTTTTTTTTTCTTATCACGTTGCTTTGTTTTATCAAAATAATTTCTGTTGGCATTGCGTGAACAAAATATTTTCGTTATTACAGACATAGACGGAAAGGATATATTTATACGCTAACTGTTGAGATGGTCTCGAAACTAGGCAGTATGTTCGTGTAAAGTTTCGAGACGATACTGAAGTATTTAAAATCAAACATATGTAGCATTGGAAATGGAGTATCACCAGTGTCTCTATCGGAAGCAATGTTCGGGGGGGGGGAGTATTACCCCGGGGGCACTTCTGATAACATTCTATTTGTTATTGTATTATATACGTATTATTTTGATCTCGCCAGGGGCGCTCTGAGGAGGCGGTGTTCCCCAAAAAGAGTCTGAAAGAAACAACGGGCACCTTTTTCACGATATAGTGTCCATACAAGACAACAATACATTTTGTCTCGCGACAACAGTGTCTACTTCAAACCGGAAACGATTGCAAAATATCTCTCTCCCCTTTTATGTCCCTCGTTAAGATACCTGCGTATACCAAATTTGGAGTGAATACCACAAATGGAAAGTATAAAATATTAATTTTAAGGAAATACACACACATACAGGGACGTACGCAGGGGGTGGTTCCTGGGGGTCCGGACTACCCCCGAAATTCCAACTTTTGTGTAAATGTAGCCTAATTTTTGGGACAAGTTTAGGAATTTCAATATAAAATACACAGATATTGAGTTTGGACCCCTCCCGAAATAAATTCCTGCGTACGCCACTGCACACACACGCTCATACACACACACAAATGGGCCCCTCTTGAAAATTGTCTCGTCGGCAGCGTACATATTTATAATATATAAGATACTAGGGAAAGTGCCCCTTTCGATTTAATAGTTTTAGTTGCGGGTCCGGTTGGAATGAAATGCCGTATATGATAGAGTCAAGCTTATTTTCAATCACCTATGCTATAAAAATAAACTTTCAAAGAAAGAAAAAGTGACAGAAAAACTTGTTGGGAATCGAACCCAGGTCTTTCGGCTAGTAGGCTTACGTCGTTCCCCTACACTACTCAATTCCTTAGATTCTGGACTTCCTACCTACTGCTCACATAGTACTGGTACGTAGCGGGCCCGCGTCTGTGGAATTATTATATACCTCTATAATCGGAAACACACTTAATTGTTTGCGTACTTCCACAAAACATACAAACACCAAATTTTGCATACTTGTTCGTCATGGGATGTGAGTAATGGGAAAATTCCGATATCACGAAAAAGGCGACATTTTCCATGTAAATGAAGTGTCAAAATTTTTCGTCGGTTTGAAATGCTGGTTTTTAGAGTAGTTCCGCACACCATAGAAACGTCATATTTTGTCAGGCAGTGAAGCTAGGAACATAGTTTATGATAGAAAAAAGAGCATTAAAATTCGTTTTCGTTTAGCGGCGCAAATCGAAGAAATGTGAAATTTGTAATGGCTGTATCTAGGAGGTAGAAATTTCGAGGTGATGTTTATTCTGATGCGTAGTTTGCTAATCCGCCCTTAAACTTGAAAAAAATAGTCATGTTCGGTGTAAGAAAGTGCTAGGAATATTATAAGGGTGCGTCTAATTCTACACAATTTGTAGATATGGTGGAATCACGAAATTGCGTTCAAGTGTGTAGAGTACAGCGCATGTGAGGGGAAAATTCCGACATGTTGGAAAAGTCGTCATCTTCGATTCAAAATGGAGGCTCAAAAATTTGTAACCATGAAAATTGTAAGTTGTGCTCTTGGTAGGTAAGCCAGGTTTCGCTATGTTATTAAGGACGTAGTTCAGTTTAAGTGAAGAAACAAATCATTGGAGAAGTCGCCATCTTGAATTCAAAATTGCCATATTTTTGAATTGCCTTCATTTGGCCTCTTATGTGGTATATTGAGGAGAATAGAACAAGCAGAATTCAACGTAGTAAGTTAGCTCCGCGGTAAAGTGTCTGGTTTCTGAGTAGCAGGTCTGGGTTCGAATCTCCGGCGACCTTGTTTTATCTTGCGTTTTTTTCTTATCACGTTGCTTTGTTTTATCAAAATAATTTCTGTTGGCATTGCGTGAACAAAATATTTTCGTTATTACAGACATAGACGGAAAGGATATATTTATACGCTAACTGTTGAGATGGTCTCGAAACTAGGCAGTATGTTCGTGTAAAGTTTCGAGACGATACTGAAGTATTTAAAATCAAACATATGTAGCATTGGAAATGGAGCATCACCAGTGTCTCTATCGGAAGCAATGTTCGGGGGGGGAGTATTACCCCGGGGGCACTTCTGATAACATTCTATTTGTTATTGTATTATATACGTATTATTTTGATCTCGCCAGGGGCGCTCTGAGGAGGCGGTGTTCCCCAAAAAGAGTCTGAAAGAAACAACGGGCATCTTTTTCACGATATAGTGTCCATACAAGACAACAATACATTCTGTCTCGCGACAACAGTGTCTACTTCAAACCGGAAACGATTGCAAAATATCTCTCTCCCCTTTTATGTCCCTCGTTAAGATACCTGCGTATACCAAATTTGGAGTGAATACCACAAATGGAAAGTATAAAATATTAATTTTAAGGAAATACACACACATACAGGGACGTACGCAGGGGGTGGTTCCTGGGGGTCCGGACTACCCCCGAAATTCCAACTTTTGTGTAAATGTAGCCTAATTTTTGGGACAAGTTTAGGAATTTCAATATAAAATACACAGATATTGAGTTTGGACCCCTCCCGAAATAAATTCCTGCGTACGCTACTGCACACACACGCTCATACACACACACAAATGGGCCCCTCTTGAAAATTGTCTCGTCGGCAGCGTACATATTTATAATATATAAGATACTAGGGAAAGTGCCCCTTTCGATTTAATAGTTTTAGTTGCGGGTCCGGTTGGAATGAAATGCCGTATATGATAGAGTCAAGCTTATTTTCAATCACCTATGCTATAAAAATAAACTTTCAAAGAAAGAAAAAGTGACAGAAAAACTTGTTGGGAATGGAACCCAGGTCTTTCGGCTAGTAGGCTCACGTCGTTCCCCTACACTACTCAATTCCTTAGATTCTGGACTTCCTACCTACTGCTCACATAGTACTGGTACGTAGCGGGCCCGCGTCTGTGGAATTATATACCTCTATAATCGGAAACACACTTAATTGTTTGCGTACTTCCACAAAACATACAAACACCAAATTTTGCATACTTGTTCGTCATGGGATGTGAGTAATGGGAAAATTCCGATATCACGAAAAAGGCGACATTTTCCATGTAAATGAAGTGTCGAAATTTTTCGTCGGTTTGAAATGCTGGTTTTTAGAGTAGTTCCGCACACCATAGAAACGTCATATTTTGTCAGGCAGTGAAGCTAGGAACATAGTTTATGATAGAAAAAAGAGCATTAAAATTCGTTTTCGTTTCGCGGCGCAAATCGAAAAAATGTGAAATTTGTAATGGCTGTATCTAGGAGGTAGAAATTTCGAGGTGATGTTTATTCTGATGCGTAGTTTGCGAATCCGCCCTTAAACTTGAAAAAAATAGTCATGTTCGGTGTAAGAAAGTGCTAGGAATATTATAAGGGGGCGTCTAATTCTACACAATTTGTAGATATGGTGGAATCACGAAATTGCGTTCAAGTGTGTAGAGTACAGCGCATGTGAGGGGAAAATTCCGACATGTTGGAAAAGTCGTCATCTTCGATTCAAAATGGAGGCTCAAAAATTTGTAACCATGAAAATTGTAAGTTGTGCTCTTGGTAGGTAAGCCAGGTTTCGCTATGTTATTAAGGACGTAGTTCAGTTTAAGTGAAGAAACAAATCATTGGAGAAGTCGCCATCTTGAATTCAAAATTGCCATATTTTTGAATTGCCTTCATTTGGCCTCTTATGTGGTATATTGAGGAGAATAGAACAAGCAGAATTCAACGTAGTAAGTTAGCTCCGCGGTAAAGTGTCTGGTTTCTGAGTAGCAGGTCTGGGTTCGAATCTCCGGCGACCTTGTTTTATCTTGCGTTTTTTTTCTTATCACGTTGCTTTGTTTTATCAAAATAATTTCTGTTGGCATTGCGTGAACAAAATATTTTTGTTATTACAGACATAGACGGAAAGGATATATTTATACGCTAACTGTTGAGATGGTCTCGAAACTAGGCAGTATGTTCGTGTAAAGTTTCGAGACGATACTGAAGTATTTAAAATCAAACATATGTAGCATTGGAAATGGAGCATCACCAGTGTCTCTATCGGAAGCAATGTTCGGGGGGGGGGAGTATTACCCCGGGGGCACTTCTGATAACATTCTATTTGTTATTGTATTATATACGTATTATTTTGATCTCGCCAGGGGCGCTCTGAGGAGGCGGTGTTCCCCAAAAAGAGTCTGAAAGAAACAACGGGCATCTTTTTCACGATATAGTGTCCATACAAAACAACAATACATTTTGTCTCGCGACAACAGTGTCTACTTCAAACCGGAAACGATTGCAAAATATCTCTCTCCCCTTTTATGTCCCTCGTTAAGATACCTGCGTATACCAAATTTGGAGTGAATACCACAAATGGAAAGTATAAAATATTAATTTTAAGGAAATACACACACATACAGGGACGTACGCAGGGGGTGGTTCCTGGGGGTCCGGACTACCCCCGAAATTCCAACTTTTGTGTAAATGTAGCCTAATTTTTGGGACAAGTTTAGGAATTTCAATATAAAATACACAGATATTGAGTTTGGACCCCGCCCGAAATAAATTCCTGCGTACGACACTGCACACACACGCTCATACACACACACAAATGGGCCCCTCTTGAAAATTGTCTCGTCGGCAGCGTACATATTTATAATATATAAGATACTAGGGAAAGTGCCCCTTTCGATTTAATAGTTTTAGTTGCGGGTCCGGTTGGAATGAAATGCCGTATATGATAGAGTCAAGCTTATTTTCAATCACCTATGCTATAAAAATAAACTTTCAAAGAAAGAAAAAGTGACAGAAAAACTTGTTGGGAATCGAACCCAGGTCTTTCGGCTAGTAGGCTCACGTCGTTCCCCTACACTACTCAATTCCTTAGATTCTGGACTTCCTACCTACTGCTCACATAGTACTGGTACGTAGCGGGCCCGCGTCTGTGGAATTATATACCTCTATAATCGGAAACACACTTAATTGTTTGCGTACTTCCACAAAACATACAAACACCAAATTTTGCATACTTGTTCGTCATGGGATGTGAGTAATGGGAAAATTCCGATATCACGAAAAAGGCGACATTTTCCATGTAAATGAAGTGTCGAAATTTTTCGTCGGTTTGAAATGCTGGTTTTTAGAGTAGTTCCGCACACCATAGAAACGTCATATTTTGTCAGGCAGTGAAGCTAGGAACATAGTTTATGATAGAAAAAAGAGCATTAAAATTCGTTTTCGTTTCGCGGCGCAAATCGAAAAAATGTGAAATTTGTAATGGCTGTATCTAGGAGGTAGAAATTTCGAGGTGATGTTTATTCTGATGCGTAGTTTGCGAATCCGCCCTTAAACTTGAAAAAAATAGTCATGTTCGGTGTAAGAAAGTGCTAGGAATATTATAAGGGGGCGTCTAATTCTACACAATTTGTAGATATGGTGGAATCACGAAATTGCGTTCAAGTGTGTAGAGTACAGCGCATGTGAGGGGAAAATTCCGACATGTTGGAAAAGTCGTCATCTTCGATTCAAAATGGAGGCTCAAAAATTTGTAACCATGAAAATTGTAAGTTGTGCTCTTGGTAGGTAAGCCAGGTTTCGCTATGTTATTAAGGACGTAGTTCAGTTTAAGTGAAGAAACAAATCATTGGAGAAGTCGCCATCTTGAATTCAAAATTGCCATATTTTTGAATTGCCTTCATTTGGCCTCTTATGTGGTATATTGAGGAGAATAGAACAAGCAGAATTCAACGTAGTAAGTTAGCTCCGCGGTAAAGTGTCTGGTTTCTGAGTAGCAGGTCTGGGTTCGAATCTCCGGCGACCTTGTTTTATCTTGCGTTTTTTTCTTATCACGTTGCTTTGTTTTATCAAAATAATTTCTGTTGGCATTGCGTGAACAAAATATTTTCGTTATTACAGACATAGACGGAAAGGATATATTTATACGCTAACTGTTGAGAGGGTCTCGAAACTAGGCAGTATGTTCGTGTAAAGTTTCGAGACGATACTGAAGTATTTAAAATCAAACATATGTAGCATTGGAAATGGAGCATCACCAGTGTCTCTATCGGAAGCAATGTTCGGGGGGGAGTATTACCGCGGGGGCACTTCTGATAACATTCTATTTGTTATTGTATTATATACGTATTACTTTGATCTCGCCAGGGGCGCTCTGAGGAGGCGGTGTTCCCCAAAAAGAGTCTGAAAGAAACAACGGGCATCTTTTTCACGATATAGTGTCCATACAAGACAACAATACATTTTGTCTCGCGACAACAGTGTCTACTTCAAACCGGAAACGATTGCAAAATATCTCTCTCCCCTTTTATGTCCCTCGTTAAGATACCTGCGTATACCAAATTTGGAGTGAATACCACAAATGGAAAGTATAAAATATTAATTTTAAGGAAATACACACACATACAGGGACGTACGCAGGGGGTGGTTCCTGGGGGTCCGGACTACCCCCGAAATTCCAACTTTTGTGTAAATGTAGCCTAATTTTTGGGACAAGTTTAGGAATTTCAATATAAAATACACAGATATTGAGTTTGGACCCCGCCCGAAATAAATTCCTGCGTACGACACTGCACACACACGCTCATACACACACACAAATGGGCCCCTCTTGAAAATTGTCTCGTCGGCAGCGTACATATTTATAATATATAAGATACTAGGGAAAGTGCCCCTTTCGATTTAATAGTTTTAGTTGCGGGTCCGGTTGGAATGAAATGCCGTATATGATAGAGTCAAGCTTATTTTCAATCACCTATGCTATAAAAATAAACTTTCAAAGAAAGAAAAAGTGACAGAAAAACTTGTTGGGAATCGAACCCAGGTCTTTCGGCTAGTAGGCTCACGTCGTTCCCCTACACTACTCAATTCCTTAGATTCTGGACTTCCTACCTACTGCTCACATAGAACTGGTACGTAGCGGGCCCGCGTCTGTGGAATTATATACCTCTATAATCGGAAACACACTTAATTGTTTGCGCACTTCCACAAAACATACAAACACCAAATTTTGCATACTTGTTCGTCATGGGATGTGAGTAATGGGAAAATTCCGATATCACGAAAAAGGCGACATTTTCCATGTAAATGAAGTGTCGAAATTTTTCGTCGGTTTGAAATGCTGGTTTTTAGAGTAGTTCCGCACACCATAGAAACGTCATATTTTGTCAGGCAGTGAAGCTAGGAACATAGTTTATGATAGAAAAAAGAGCATTAAAGTTCGTTTTCGTTTCGCGGCGCAAATCGAAAAAATGTGAAATTTGTAATGGCTGTATCTAGGAGGTAGAAATTTCGAGGTGATGTTTATTCTGATGCGTAGTTTGCGAATCCGCCCTTAAACTTGAAAAAAATAGTCATGTTCGGTGTAAGAAAGTGCTAGGAATATTATAAGGGGGCGTCTAATTCTACACAATTTGTAGATATGGTGGAATCACGAAATTGCGTTCAAGTGTGTAGAGTACAGCGCATGTGAGGGGAAAATTCCGACATGTTGGAAAAGTCGTCATCTTCGATTCAAAATGGAGGCTCAAAAATTTGTAACCATGAAAATTGTAAGTTGTGCTCTTGGTAGGTAAGCCAGGTTTCGCTATGTTATTAAGGACGTAGTTCAGTTTAAGTGAAAAAACAAATCATTGGAGAAGTCGCCATCTTGAATTCAAAATTGCCATATTTTTGAATTGCCTTCATTTGGCCTCTTATGTGGTATATTGAGGAGAATAGAACAAGCAGAATTCAACGTAGTAAGTTAGCTCCGCGGTAAAGTGTCTGGTTTCTGAGTAGCAGGTCTGGGTTCGAATCTCCGGCGACCTTGTTTTATCTTGCGTTTTTTTTCTTATCACGTTGCTTTGTTTTATCAAAATAATTTCTGTTGGCATTGCGTGAACAAAATATTTTCGTTATTACAGACATAGACGGAAAGGATATATTTATACGCTAACTGTTGAGATGGTCTCGAAACTAGGCAGTATGTTCGTGTAAAGTTTCGAGACGATACTGAAGTATTTAAAATCAAACATATGTAGCATTGGAAATTTAGCATCACCAGTGTCTCTATCGGAAGCAATGTTCGGGGGGGGGAGTATTACCCCGGGGGCACTGCTGATAACATTTTATTTGTTATTGTATTATATACGTATTATTTTGATCTCGCCAGGGGCGCTCTGAGGAGGCGGTGTTCCCCAAAAAGAGTCTGAAAGAAACAACGGGTATCTTTTTCACGATATAGTGTCCATACAAGACAACAATACATTTTGTCTCGGGACAACAGTGTCTACTTCAAACCGGAAACGATTGCAAAATATCTCTCTCCCCTTTTATGTCCCTCGTTAAGATACCTGCGTATACCAAATTTGGAGTGAATACCACAAATGGAAAGTATAAAATATTAATTTTAAGGAAATACACACACATACAGGGACGTACGCAGGGGGTGGTTCCTGGGGGTTCGGACTACCCCCGAAATTCCAACTTTTGTGTAAATGTAGCCTAATTTTTGGGACAAGTTTAGGAATTTCAATATAAAATACACAGATATTGAGTTTGGACCCCTCCCGAAATAAATTCCTGCGTACGACACTGCACACACACGCTCATACACACACACAAATGGGCCCCTCTTGAAAATTGTCTCGTCGGCAGCGTACATATTTATAATATATAAGATACTAGGGAAAGTGCCCCTTTCGATTTAATAGTTTTAGTTGCGGGTCCGGTTGGAATGAAATGCCGTATATGATAGAGTCAAGCTTATTTTCAATCACCTATGCTATAAAAATAAACTTTCAAAGAAAGAAAAAGTGACAGAAAAACTTGTTGGGAATCGAACCCAGGTCTTTCGGCTAGTAGGCTCACGTCGTTCCCCTACACTACTCAATTCCTTAGATTCTGGACTTCCTACCTACTGCTCACATAGTACTGGTACGTAGCGGGCCCGCGTCTGTGGAATTATATACCTCTATAATCGGAAACACACTTAATTGTTTGCGTACTTCCACAAAACATACAAACACCAAATTTTGCATACTTGTTCGTCATGGGATGTGAGTAATGGGAAAATTCCGATATCACGAAAAAGGCGACATTTTCCATGTAAATGAAGTGTCGAAATTTTTCGTCGGTTTCAAATGCTGGTTTTTAGAGTAGTTCCGCACACCATAGAAACGTCATATTTTGTCAGGCAGTGAAGCTAGGAACATAGTTTATGATAGAAAAAAGAGCATTAAAATTCGTTTTCGTTTCGCGGCGCAAATCGAAAAAATGTGAAATTTGTAATGGCTGTATCTAGGAGGTAGAAATTTCGAGGTGATGTTTATTCTGATGCGTAGTTTGCGAATCCGCCCTTAAACTTGAAAAAAATAGTCATGTTCGGTGTAAGAAAGTGCTAGGAATATTATAAGGGGGCGTCTAATTCTACACAATTTGTAGATATGGTGGAATCACGAAATTGCGTTCAAGTGTGTAGAGTACAGCGCATGTGAGGGGAAAATTCCGACATGTTGGAAAAGTCGTCATCTTCGATTCAAAATGGAGGCTCAAAAATTTGTAACCATGAAAATTGTAAGTTGTGCTCTTGGTAGGTAAGCCAGGTTTCGCTATGTTATTAAGGACGTAGTTCAGTTTAAGTGAAGAAACAAATCATTGGAGAAGTCGCCATCTTGAATTCAAAATTGCCATATTTTTGAATTGCCTTCATTTGGCCTCTTATGTGGTATATTGAGGAGAATAGAACAAGCAGAATTCAACGTAGTAAGTTACCTCCGCGGTATAGTGTCTGGTTTCTGAGTAGCAGGTCTGGGTTCGAATCTCCGGCGACCTTGTTTTATCTTGCGTTTTTTTTCTTATCACGTTGTTTTGTTTTATCAAAATAATTTCTGTTGGCATTGCGTGAACAAAATATTTTCGTTATTACAGACATAGACGGAAAGGATATATTTATACGCTAACTGTTGAGATGGTCTCGAAACTAGGCAGTATGTTCGTGTAAAGTTTCGAGACGATACTGAAGTATTTAAAATCAAACATATGTAGCATTGGAAATGGAGCATCACCAGTGTCTCTATCGGAAGCAATGTTCGGGGGGGGGGGAGTATTACCCCGGGGGCACTTCTGATAACATTCTATTTGTTATTGTATTATATACGTATTATTTTGATCTCGCCAGGGGCGCTCTGAGGAGGCGGTGTTCCCCAAAAAGAGTCTGAAAGAAACAACGGGCATCTTTTTCACGATATAGTGTCCATACAAGACAACAATACATTTTGTCTCGCGACAACAGTGTCTACTTCAAACCGGAAACGATTGCAAAATATCTCTCTCCCCTTTTATGTCCCTCGTTAAGATACCTGCGTATACCAAATTTGGAGTGAATACCACAAATGGAAAGTATAAAATATTAATTTTAAGGAAATACACACACGTACAGGGACGTACGCAGGGGGTGGTTCCTGGGGGTCCGGACTACCCCCGAAATTCCAACTTTTGTGTAAATGTAGCCTAATTTTTGGGACAAGTTTAGGAATTTCAATATAAAATACACAGATATTGAGTTTGGACCCCTCCCGAAATAAATTCCTGCGTACGCCACTGCACACACACGCTCATACACACACACAAATGGGCCCCTCTTCAAAATTGTCTCGTCGGCAGCGTACATATTTATAATATATAAGATACTAAAGAAAGTGCCCCTTTCGATTTAATAGTTTTAGTTGCGGGTCCGGTTGGAATGAAATGCCGTATATGATAGAGTCAAGCTTATTTTCAATCACCTATGCTATAAAAATAAACTTTCAAAGAAAGAAAAAGTGACAGAAAAACTTGATGGGAATCGAACCCAGGTCTTTCGGCTAGTAGGCTCACGTCGTTCCCCTACACTACTCAATTCCTTAGATTCTGGACTTCCTACCTACTGCTCACATAGTACTGGTACGTAGCGGGCCCGCGTCTGTGGAATTATATACCTCTATAATCGGAAACACACTTAATTGTTTGCGTACTTCCACAAAACATACAAACACCAAATTTTGCATACTTGTTCGTCATGGGATGTGAGTAATGGGAAAATTCCGATATCACGAAAAAGGCGACATTTTCCATGTAAATGAAGTGTCGAAATTTTTCGTCGGTTTGAAATGCAGGTTTTTAGAGTAGTTCCGCACACCATAGAAACGTCATATTTTGTCAGGCAGTGAAGCTAGGAACATAGTTTATGATAGAAAAAAGAGCATTAAAATTCGTTTTCGTTTCGCGGCGCAAATCGAAAAAATGTGAAATTTGTAATGGCTGTATCTAGGAGGTAGAAATTTCGAGGTGATGTTTATTCTGATGCGTAGTTTGCGAATCCGCCCTTAAACTTGAAAAAAATAGTCATGTTCGGTGTAAGAAAGTGCTAGGAATATTATAAGGGTGCGTCTAATTCTACACAATTTGTAGATATGGTGGAATCACGAAATTGCGTTC
This sequence comes from Thermobia domestica, assembly GCF_964235325.1. Lineage (NCBI taxonomy): Eukaryota > Metazoa > Arthropoda > Insecta > Zygentoma > Lepismatidae > Thermobia > Thermobia domestica. Next base: position 93,650,976 of record NC_137456.1, read on the forward strand.
AAGTGTGTAGAGTACAGTGCATGTGAGGGGAAAATTCCGACATGTTGGAAAAGTCGTCATCTTCGATTCAAAATGGAGGCTCAAAAATTTGTAACCATGAAAATTGTAAGTTGTGCTCTTGGTAGGTAAGCCAGGTTTCGCTATGTTATTAAGGACGTAGTTCAGTTTAAGTGAAGAAACAAATCATTGGAGAAGTCGCCATCTTGAATTCAAAATTGCCATATTTTTGAATTGCCTTCATTTGGCCTCTTATGTGGTATATTGAGGAGAATAGAACAAGCACATTTCAACGTAGTAAGTTAGCTCCGCGGTAAAGTGTCTGGTTTCTGAGTAGCAGGTCTGGGTTCGAATCTCCGCCGACCTTGTTTTATCTTGTGTTTTTTTTTATCACGTTGCTTTGTTTTATCAAAATAATTTCTGTTGGCATTGCGTGAACAAAATATTTTCGTTATTACAGACATAGACGGAAAGGATATATTTATACGCTAACTGTTGAGATGGTCTCGAAACTAGGCAGTATGTTCGTGTAAAGTTTCGAGACGATACTGAAGTATTTAAAATCAAACATATGTAGCATTGGAAATGGAGCATCACCAGTGTCTCTATCGGAAGCAATGTTCGGGGGGGGGGGGAGTATTACCCCGGGGGCACTTCTGATAACATTCTATTTGTTATTGTATTATATACGTATTATTTTGATCTCGCCAGGGGCGCTCTGAGGAGGCGGTGTTCCCCAAAAAGAGTCTGAAAGAAACAACGGGCATCTTTTTCACGATATAGTGTCCATACAAGACAACAATACATTTTGTCTCGCGACAACAGTGTCTACTTCAAACCGGAAACGATTGCAAAATATCTCTCTCCCCTTTTATGTCCCTCGTTAAGATACCTGCGTATACCAAATTTGGAGTGAATACCACAAATGGAAAGTATAAAATATTAATTTTAAGGAAATACACACACGTACAGGGACGTACGCAGGGGGTGGTTCCTGGGGGTCCGGACTACCCCCGAAATTCCAACTTTTGTGTAAATGTAGCCTAATTTTTGGGACAAGTTTAGGAATTTCAATATAAAATACACAGATATTGAGTTTGGACCCCTCCCGAAATAAATTCCTGCGTACGCCACTGCACACACACGCTCATACACACACACAAATGGGCCCCTCTTGAAAATTGTCTCGTCGGCAGCGTACATATTTATAATATATAAGATACTAAAGAAAGTGCCCCTTTCGATTTAATAGTTTTAGTTGCGGGTCCGGTTGGAATGAAATGCCGTATATGATAGAGTCAAGCTTATTTTCAATCACCTATGCTATAAAAATAAACTTTCAAAGAAAGAAAAAGTGACCGAAAAATTTGTTGGGAATCGAACCCAGGTCTTTCGGCTAGTAGGCTCACGTCGTTCCCCTACACTACTCAATTCCTTAGATTCTGGACTTCCTACCTACTGCTCACATAGAACTGGTACGTAGCGGGCCCGCGTCTGTGGAATTATTATATACCTCTATAATCGGAAACACACTTAATTGTTTGCGTACTTCCACAAAACATACAAACACCAAATTTTGCATACTTGTTCGTCATGGGATGTGAGTAATGGGAAAATTCCGATATCACGAAAAAGGCGACATTTTCCATGTAAATGAAGTGTCAAAATTTTTCGTCGGTTTGAAATGCTGGTTTTTAGAGTAGTTCCGCACACCATAGAAACGTCATATTTTGTCAGGCAGTGAAGCTAGGAACATAGTTTATGATAGAAAAAAGAGCATTAAAATTCGTTTTCGTTTCGCGGCGCAAATCGAAAAAATGTGAAATTTGTAATGGCTGTATCTAGGAGGTAGAAATTTCGAGGTGATGTTTATTCTGATGCGTAGTTTGCGAATCCGCCCTTAAACTTGAAAAAATAGTCATGTTCGGTGTAAGAAAGTGCTAGGATATTATAAGGGGGCGTCTAATTCTACACAATTTGTAGATATGGTGGAATCACGAAATTGCGTTCAAGTGTGTAGAGTACAGCGCATGTGAGGGGAAAATTCCGACATGTTGGAAAAGTCGTCATCTTCGATTCAAAATGGAGGCTCAAAAATTTGTAACCATGAAAATTGTAAGTTGTGCTCTTGGTAGGTAAGCCAGGTTTCGCTATGTTATTAAGGACGTAGTTCAGTTTAAGTGAAGAAACAAATCATTGGAGAAGTCGCCATCTTGAATTCAAAATTGCCATATTTTTGAATTGCCTTCATTTGGCCTCTTATGTGGTATATTGAGGAGAATAGAACAAGCAGAATTCAACGTAGTAAGTTACCTCCGCGGTATAGTGTCTGGTTTCTGAGTAGCAGGTCTGGGTTCGAATCTCCGGCGACCTTGTTTTATCTTGCGTTTTTTTTCTTATCACGTTGTTTTGTTTTATCAAAATAATTTCTGTTGGCATTGCGTGAACAAAATATTTTCGTTATTACAGACATAGACGGAAAGGATATATTTATACGCTAACTGTTGAGATGGTCTCGAAACTAGGCAGTATGTTCGTGTAAAGTTTCGAGACGATACTGAAGTATTTAAAATCAAACATATGTAGCATTGGAAATGGAGCATCACCAGTGTCTCTATCGGAAGCAATGTTCGGGGGGGGGGGGGGAGTATTACCCCGGGGGCACTTCTGATAACATTCTATTTGTTATTGTATTATATACGTATTATTTTTATCTCGCCAGGGGCGCTCTGAGGAGGCGGTGTTCCCCAAAAAGAGTCTGAAAGAAACAACGGGCATCTTTTTCACGATATAGTGTCCATACAAGACAACAATACATTTTGTCTCGCGACAACAGTGTCTACTTCAAACCGGAAACGATTGCAAAATATCTCTCTCCCCTTTTATGTCCCTCGTTAAGATACCTGCGTATACCAAATTTGGAGTGAATACCACAAATGGAAAGTATAAAATATTAATTTTAAGGAAATACACACACGTACAGGGACGTACGCAGGGGGTGGTTCCTGGGGGTCCGGACTACCCCCGAAATTCCAACTTTTGTGTAAATGTAGCCTAATTTTTGGGACAAGTTTAGGAATTTCAATATAAAATACACAGATATTGAGTTTGGACCCCTCCCGAAATAAATTCCTGCGTACGCCACTGCACACACACGCTCATACACACACACAAATGGGCCCCTCTTCAAAATTGTCTCGTCGGCAGCGTACATATTTATAATATATAAGATACTAAAGAAAGTGCCCCTTTCGATTTAATAGTTTTAGTTGCGGGTCCGGTTGGAATGAAATGCCGTATATGATAGAGTCAAGCTTATTTTCAATCACCTATGCTATAAAAATAAACTTTCAAAGAAAGAAAAAGTGACAGAAAAACTTGATGGGAATCGAACCCAGGTCTTTCGGCTAGTAGGCTCACGTCGTTCCCCTACACTACTCAATTCCTTAGATTCTGGACTTCCTACCTACTGCTCACATAGTACTGGTACGTAGCGGGCCCGCGTCTGTGGAATTATATACCTCTATAATCGGAAACACACTTAATTGTTTGCGTACTTCCACAAAACATACAAACACCAAATTTTGCATACTTGTTCGTCATGGGATGTGAGTAATGGGAAAATTCCGATATCACGAAAAAGGCGACATTTTCCATTTAAATGAAGTGTCGAAATTTTTCGTCGGTTTGAAATGCTGGTTTTTAGAGTAGTTCCGCACACCATAGAAACGTCATATTTTGTCAGGCAGTGAAGCTAGGAACATAGTTTATGATAGAAAAAAGAGCATTAAAATTCGTTTTCGTTTCGCGGCGCAAATCGAAAAAATGTGAAATTTGTAATGGCTGTATCTAGGAGGTAGAAATTTCGAGGTGATGTTTATTCTGATGCGTAGTTTGCGAATCCGCCCTTAAACTTGAAAAAAATAGTCATGTTCGGTGTAAGAAAGTGCTAGGAATATTATAAGGGGGCGTCTAATTCTACACAATTTGTAGATATGGTGGAATCACGAAATTGCGTTCAAGTGTGTAGAGTACAGTGCATGTGAGGGGAAAATTCCGACATGTTGGAAAAGTCGTCATCTTCGATTCAAAATGGAGGCTCAAAAATTTGTAACCATGAAAATTGTAAGTTGTGCTCTTGGTAGGTAAGCCAGGTTTCGCTATGTTATTAAGGACGTAGTTCAGTTTAAGTGAAGAAACAAATCATTGGAGAAGTCGCCATCTTGAATTCAAAATTGCCATATTTTTGAATTGCCTTCATTTGGCCTCTTATGTGGTATATTGAGGAGAATAGAACAAGCAGATTTCAACGTAGTAAGTTAGCTCCGCGGTAAAGTGTCTGGTTTCTGAGTAGCAGGTCTGGGTTCGAATCTCCGCCGACCTTGTTTTATCTTGTGTTTTTTTTTATCACGTTGCTTTGTTTTATCAAAATAATTTCTGTTGGCATTGCGTGAACAAAATATTTTCGTTATTACAGACATAGACGGAAAGGATATATTTATACGCTAACTGTTGAGATGGTCTCGAAACTAGGCAGTATGTTCGTGTAAAGTTTCGAGACGATACTGAAGTATTTAAAATCAAACATATGTAGCATTGGAAATGGAGCATCACCAGTGTCTCTATCGGAAGCAATGTTCGGGGGGGGGGGGAGTATTACCCCGGGGGCACTTCTGATAACATTCTATTTGTTATTGTATTATATACGTATTATTTTGATCTCGCCAGGGGCGCTCTGAGGAGGCGGTGTTCCCCAAAAAGAGTCTGAAAGAAACAACGGGCATCTTTTTCACGATATAGTGTCCATACAAGACAACAATACATTTTGTCTCGCGACAACAGTGTCTACTTCAAACCGGAAACGATTGCAAAATATCTCTCTCCCCTTTTATGTCCCTCGTTAAGATACCTGCGTATACCAAATTTGGAGTGAATACCACAAATGGAAAGTATAAAATATTAATTTTAAGGAAATACACACACGTACAGGGACGTACGCAGGGGGTGGTTCCTGGGGGTCCGGACTACCCCCGAAATTCCAACTTTTGTGTAAATGTAGCCTAATTTTTGGGACAAGTTTAGGAATTTCAATATAAAATACACAGATATTGAGTTTGGACCCCTCCCGAAATAAATTCCTGCGTACGCCACTGCACACACACGCTCATACACACACACAAATGGGCCCCTCTTGAAAATTGTCTCGTCGGCAGCGTACATATTTATAATATATAAGATACTAAAGAAAGTGCCCCTTTCGATTTAATAGTTTTAGTTGCGGGTCCGGTTGGAATGAAATGCCGTATATGATAGAGTCAAGCTTATTTTCAATCACCTATGCTATAAAAATAAACTTTCAAAGAAAGAAAAAGTGACCGAAAAATTTGTTGGGAATCGAACCCAGGTCTTTCGGCTAGTAGGCTCACGTCGTTCCCCTACACTACTCAATTCCTTAGATTCTGGACTTCCTACCTACTGCTCACATAGAACTGGTACGTAGCGGGCCCGCGTCTGTGGAATTATTATATACCTCTATAATCGGAAACACACTTAATTGTTTGCGTACTTCCACAAAACATACAAACACCAAATTTTGCATACTTGTTCGTCATGGGATGTGAGTAATGGGAAAATTCCGATATCACGAAAAAGGCGACATTTTCCATGTAAATGAAGTGTCAAAATTTTTCGTCGGTTTGAAATGCTGGTTTTTAGAGTAGTTCCGCACACCATAGAAACGTCATATTTTGTCAGGCAGTGAAGCTAGGAACATAGTTTATGATAGAAAAAAGAGCATTAAAATTCGTTTTCGTTTCGCGGCGCAAATCGAAAAAATGTGAAATTTGTAATGGCTGTATCTAGGAGGTAGAAATTTCGAGGTGATGTTTATTCTGATGCGTAGTTTGCGAATCCGCCCTTAAACTTGAAAAAATAGTCATGTTCGGTGTAAGAAAGTGCTAGGATATTATAAGGGGGCGTCTAATTCTACACAATTTGTAGATATGGTGGAATCACGAAATTGCGTTCAAGTGTGTAGAGTACAGCGCATGTGAGGGGAAAATTCCGACATGTTGGAAAAGTCGTCATCTTCGATTCAAAATGGAGGCTCAAAAATTTGTAACCATGAAAATTGTAAGTTGTGCTCTTGGTAGGTAAGCCAGGTTTCGCTATGTTATTAAGGACGTAGTTCAGTTTAAGTGAAGAAACAAATCATTGGAGAAGTCGCCATCTTGAATTCAAAATTGCCATATTTTTGAATTGCCTTCATTTGGCCTCTTATGTGGTATATTGAGGAGAATAGAACAAGCAGAATTCAACGTAGTAAGTTAGCTCCGCGATAAGTGTCTGGTTTCTGAGTAGCAGGTCTGGGTTCGAATCTCCGCCGACCTTGTTTTATCTTGCGTTTTTTCTCTTATCACGTTGCTTTGTTTTATCAAAATAATTTCTGTTGGCATTGCGTGAACAAAATATTTTCGTTATTACAGACATAGACGGAAAGGATATATTTATACGCTAACTGTTGAGATGGTCTCGAAACTAGGCAGTATGTTCGTGTAAAGTTTCGAGACGATACTGAAGTATTTAAAATCAAACATATGTAGCATTGGAAATGGAGCATCACCAGTGTCTCTATCGGAAGCAATGTTCGGGGGGGGAGTATTACCCCGGGGGCACTTCTGATAACATTCTATTTGTTATTGTATTATATACGTATTATTTTTATCTCGCCAGGGGCGCTCTGAGGAGGCGGTGTTCCCCAAAAAGAGTCTGAAAGAAACAACGGGCATCTTTTTCACGATATAGTGTCCATACAAGACAACAATACATTTTGTCTCGCGACAACAGTGTCTACTTCAAACCGGAAACGATTGCAAAATATCTCTCTCCCCTTTTATGTCCCTCGTTAAGATACCTGCGTATACCAAATTTGGAGTGAATACCACAAATGGAAAGTATAAAATATTAATTTTAAGGAAATACACACACATACAGGGACGTACGCAGGGGGTGGTTCCTGGGGGTCCGGACTACCCCCGAAATTCCAACTTTTGTGTAAATGTAGCCTAATTTTTGGGACAAGTTTAGGAATTTCAATATAAAATACACAGATATTGAGTTTGGACCCCTCCCGAAATAAATTCCTGCGTACGCCACTGCACACACACGCTCATACACACACACAAATGGGCCCCTCTTGAAAATTGTCTCGTCGGCAGCGTACATATTTATAATATATAAGATACTAGGGAAAGTGCCCCTTTCGATTTAATAGTTTTAGTTGCGGGTCCGGTTGGAATGAAATGCCGTATATGATAGAGTCAAGCTTATTTTCAATCACCTATGCTATAAAAATAAACTTTCAAAGAAAGAAAAAGTGACAGAAAAACTTGTTGGGAATCGAACCCAGGTCTTTCGGCTAGTAGGCTCACGTCGTTCCCCTACACTACTCAATTCCTTAGATACTGGACTTCCTACCTACTGCTCACATAGTACTGGTACGTAGCGGGCCCGCGTCTGTGGAATTATATACCTCTATAATCGGAAACACACTTAATTGTTTGCGTACTTCCACAAAACATACAAACACCAAATTTTGCATACTTGTTCGTCATGGGATGTGAGTAATGGGAAAATTCCGATATCACGAAAAAGGCGACATTTTCCATGTAAATGAAGTGTCAAAATTTTTCGTCGGTTTGAAATGCTGGTTTTTAGAGTAGTTCCGCACACCATAGAAACGTCATATTTTGTCAGGCAGTGAAGCTAGGAACATAGTTTATGATAGAAAAAAGAGCATTAAAATTCGTTCTCGTTTCGCGGCGCAAATCGAAAAAATGTGAAATTTGTAATGGCTGTATCTAGGAGGTAGAAATTTCGAGGTGATGTTTATTCTGATGCGTAGTTTGCGAATCCGCCCTTAAACTTGAAAAAATAGTCATGTTCGGTGTAAGAAAGTGCTAGGATATTATAAGGGGGCGTCTAATTCTACACAATTTGTAGATATGGTGGAATCACGAAATTGCGTTCAAGTGTGTAGAGTACAGCGCATGTGAGGGGAAAATTCCGACATGTTGGAAAAGTCGTCATCTTCGATTCAAAATGGAGGCTCAAAAATTTGTAACCATGAAAATTGTAAGTTGTGCTCTTGGTAGGTAAGCCAGGTTTCGCTATGTTATTAAGGACGTAGTTCAGTTTAAGTGAAGAAACAAATCATTGGAGAAGTCGCCATCTTGAATTCAAAATTGCCATATTTTTGAATTGCCTTCATTTGGCCTCTTATGTGGTATATTGAGGAGAATAGAACAAGCAGAATTCAACGTAGTAAGTTAGCTCCGCGATAAGTGTCTGGTTTCTGAGTAGCAGGTCTGGGTTCGAATCTCCGCCGACCTTGTTTTATCTTGCGTTTTTTCTCTTATCACGTTGCTTTGTTTTATCAAAATAATTTCTGTTGGCATTGCGTGAACAAAATATTTTCGTTATTACAGACATAGACGGAAAGGATATATTTATACGCTAACTGTTGAGATGGTCTCGAAACTAGGCAGTATGTTCGTGTAAAGTTTCGAGACGATACTGAAGTATTTAAAATCAAACATATGTAGCATTGGAAATGGAGCATCACCAGTGTCTCTATCGGAAGCAATGTTCGGGGGGGGAGTATTACCCCGGGGGCACTTCTGATAACATTCTATTTGTTATTGTATTATATACGTATTATTTTTATCTCGCCAGGGGCGCTCTGAGGAGGCGGTGTTCCCCAAAAAGAGTCTGAAAGAAACAACGGGCATCTTTTTCACGATATAGTGTCCATACAAGACAACAATACATTTTGTCTCGCGACAACAGTGTCTACTTCAAACCGGAAACGATTGCAAAATATCTCTCTCCCCTTTTATGTCCCTCGTTAAGATACCTGCGTATACCAAATTTGGAGTGAATACCACAAATGGAAAGTATAAAATATTAATTTTAAGGAAATACACACACATACAGGGACGTACGCAGGGGGTGGTTCCTGGGGGTCCGGACTACCCCCGAAATTCCAACTTTTGTGTAAATGTAGCCTAATTTTTGGGACAAGTTTAGGAATTTCAATATAAAATACACAGATATTGAGTTTGGACCCCTCCCGAAATAAATTCCTGCGTACGCCACTGCACACACACGCTCATACACACACACAAATGGGCCCCTCTTGAAAATTGTCTCGTCGGCAGCGTACATATTTATAATATATAAGATACTAGGGAAAGTGCCCCTTTCGATTTAATAGTTTTAGTTGCGGGTCCGGTTGGAATGAAATGCCGTATATGATAGAGTCAAGCTTATTTTCAATCACCTATGCTATAAAAATAAACTTTCAAAGAAAGAAAAAGTGACAGAAAAACTTGTTGGGAATCGAACCCAGGTCTTTCGGCTAGTAGGCTCACGTCGTTCCCCTACACTACTCATGCCTTAGATTCTGGACTTCCTACCTACTGCTCACATAGTACTGGTACGTAGCGGGCCCGCGTCTGTGGAATTATATACCTCTATAATCGGAAACACACTTAATTGTTTGCGTACTTCCACAAAACATACAAACACCAAATTTTGCATACTTGTTCGTCATGGGATGTGAGTAATGGGAAAATTCCGATATCACGAAAAAGGCGACATTTTCCATGTAAATGAAGTGTCGAAATTTTTCGTCGGTTTCAAATGCTGGTTTTTAGAGTAGTTCCGCACACCATAGAAACGTCATATTTTGTCAGGCAGTGAAGCTAGGAACATAGTTTATGATAGAAAAAAGAGCATTAAAATTCGTTTTCGTTTCGCGGCGCAAATCGAAAAAATGTGAAATTTGTAATGGCTGTATCTAGGAGGTAGAAATTTCGAGGTGATGTTTATTCTGATGCGTAGTTTGCGAATCCGCCCTTAAACTTGAAAAAAATAGTCATGTTCGGTGTAAGAAAGTGCTAGGAATATTATAAGGGTGCGTCTAATTCTTCACACTTTGTAGATATGGTGGAATCACGAAATTGCGTTCAAGTGTGTAGAGTACAGCGCATGTGAGGGGAAAATTCCGACATGTTGGAAAAGTCGTCATCTTCGATTCAAAATGGAGGCTCAAAAATTTGTAACCATGAAAATTGTAAGTTGTGCTCTTGGTAGGTAAGCCAGGTTTCGCTATGTTATTAAGGACGTAGTTCAGTTTAAGTGAAGAAACAAATCATTGGAGAAGTCGCCATCTTGAATTCAAAATTGCCATATTTTTGAATTGCCTTCATTTGGCCTCTTATGTGGTATATTGAGGAGAATAGAACAAGCAGAATTCAACGTAGTAAGTTAGCTCCGCGGTAAAGTGTCTGGTTTCTGAGTAGCACGTCTGGGTTCGAATCTCCGGCGACCTTGTTTTATCTTGCGTTTTTTTTCTTATCACGTTGCTTTGTTTTATCAAAATAATTTCTGTTGGCATTGCGTGAACAAAATATTTTCGTTATTACAGACATAGACGGAAAGGATATATTTATACGCTAACTGTTGAGATGGTCTCGAAACTAGGCAGTATGTTCGTGTAAAGTTTCGAGACGATACTGAAGTATTTAAAATCAAACATATGTAGCATTGGAAATGGAGTATCACCAGTGTCTCTATCGGAAGCAATGTTCGGGGGGGGGAGTATTACCCCGGGGGCACTTCTGATAACATTCTATTTGTTATTGTATTATATACGTATTATTTTGATCTCGCCAGGGGCGCTCTGAGGAGGCGGTGTTCCCCAAAAAGAGTCTGAAAGAAACAACGGGCATCTTTTTCACGATATAGTGTCCATACAAGACAACAATACATTTTGTCTCGCGACAACAGTGTCTACTTCAAACCGGAAACGATTGCAAAATATCTCTCTCCCCTTTTATGTCCCTCGTTAAGATACCTGCGTATACCAAATTTGGAGTGAATACCACAAATGGAAAGTATAAAATATTAATTTTAAGGAAATACACACACATACAGGGACGTACGCAGGGGGTGGTTCCTGGGGGTCCGGACTACCCCCGAAATTCCAACTTTTGTGTAAATGTAGCCTAATTTTTGGGACAAGTTTAGGAATTTCAATATAAAATACACAGATATTGAGTTTGGACCCCTCCCGAAATAAATTCCTGCGTACGCCACTGCACACACACGCTCATACACACACACAAATGGGCCCCTCTTGAAAATTGTCTCGTCGGCAGCGTACATATTTATAATATATAAGATACTAGGGAAAGTGCCCCTTTCGATTTAATAGTTTTAGTTGCGGGTCCGGTTGGAATGAAATGCCGTATATGATAGAGTCAAGCTTATTTTCAATCACCTATGCTATAAAAATAAACTTTCAAAGAAAGAAAAAGTGACAGAAAAACTTGTTGGGAATCGAACCCAGGTCTTTCGGCTAGTAGGCTCACGTCGTTCCCCTACACTACTCAATTCCTTAGATTCTGGACTTCCTACCTACTGCTCACATAGTACTGGTACGTAGCGGGCCCGCGTCTGTGGAATTATATACCTCTATAATCGGAAACACACTTAATTGTTTGCGTACTTCCACAAAACATACAAACACCAAATTTTGCATACTTGTTCGTCATGGGATGTGAGTAATGGGAAAATTCCGATATCACGAAAAAGGCGACATTTTCCATGTAAATGAAGTGTCGAAATTTTTCGTCGGTTTCAAATGCTGGTTTTTAGAGTAGTTCCGCACACCATAGAAACGTCATATTTTGTCAGGCAGTGAAGCTAGGAACATAGTTTATGATAGAAAAAAGAGCATTAAAATTCGTTTTCGTTTCGCGGCGCAAATCGAAAAAATGTGAAATTTGTAATGGCTGTATCTAGGAGGTAGAAATTTCGAGGTGATGTTTATTCTGATGCGTAGTTTGCGAATCCGCCCTTAAACTTGAAAAAAATAGTCATGTTCGGTGTAAGAAAGTGCTAGGAATATTATAAGGGTGCGTCTAATTCTTCACACTTTGTAGATATGGTGGAATCACGAAATTGCGTTCAAGTGTGTAGAGTACAGCGCATGTGAGGGGAAAATTCCGACATGTTGGAAAAGTCGTCATCTTCGATTCAAAATGGAGGCTCAAAAATTTGTAACCATGAAAATTGTAAGTTGTGCTCTTGGTAGGTAAGCCAGGTTTCGCTATGTTATTAAGGACGTAGTTCAGTTTAAGTGAAGAAACAAATCATTGGAGAAGTCGCCATCTTGAATTCAAAATTGCCATATTTTTGAATTGCCTTCATTTGGCCTCTTATGTGGTATATTGAGGAGAATAGAACAAGCAGAATTCAACGTAGTAAGTTAGCTCCGCGGTAAAGTGTCTGGTTTCTGAGTAGCACGTCTGGGTTCGAATCTCCGGCGACCTTGTTTTATCTTGCGTTTTTTTTCTTATCACGTTGCTTTGTTTTATCAAAATAATTTCTGTTGGCATTGCGTGAACAAAATATTTTCGTTATTACAGACATAGACGGAAAGGATATATTTATACGCTAACTGTTGAGATGGTCTCGAAACTAGGCAGTATGTTCGTGTAAAGTTTCGAGACGATACTGAAGTATTTAAAATCAAACATATGTAGCATTGGAAATGGAGTATCACCAGTGTCTCTATCGGAAGCAATGTTCGGGGGGGGGAGTATTACCCCGGGGGCACTTCTGATAACATTCTATTTGTTATTGTATTATATACGTATTATTTTGATCTCGCCAGGGGCGCTCTGAGGAGGCGGTGTTCCCCAAAAAGAGTCTGAAAGAAACAACGGGCATCTTTTTCACGATATAGTGTCCATACAAGACAACAATACATTTTGTCTCGCGACAACAGTGTCTACTTCAAACCGGAAACGATTGCAAAATATCTCTCTCCCCTTTTATGTCCCTCGTTAAGATACCTGCGTATACCAAATTTGGAGTGAATACCACAAATGGAAAGTATAAAATATTAATTTTAAGGAAATACACACAATAAAGGGACGTACGCAGGGGGTGGTTCCTGGGGGTCCGGACTACCCCCGAAATTCCAACTTTTGTGTAAATGTAGCCTAATTTTTGGGACAAGTTTAGGAATTTCAATATAAAATACACAGATATTGAGTTTGGACCCCTCCCGAAATAAATTCCTGCGTACGCCACTGCACACACACGCTCATACACACACACAAATGGGCCCCTCTTGAAAATTGTCTCGTCGGCAGCGTACATATTTATAATATATAAGATACTAGGGAAAGTGCCCCTTTCGATTTAATAGTTTTAGTTGCGGGTCCGGTTGGAATGAAATGCCGTATATGATAGAGTCAAGCTTATTTTCAATCACCTATGCTATAAAAATAAACTTTCAAAGAAAGAAAAAGTGACCGAAAAATTTGTTGGGAATCGAACCCAGGTCTTTCGGCTAGTAGGCTCACGTCGTTCCCCTACACTACTCAATTCCTTAGATTCTGGACTTCCTACCTACTGCTCACATAGAACTGGTACGTAGCGGGCCCGCGTCTGTGGAATTATTATATACCTCTATAATCGGAAACACACTTAATTGTTTGCGTACTTCCACAAAACATACAAACACCAAATTTTGCATACTTGTTCGTCATGGGATGTGAGTAATGGGAAAATTCCGATATCACGAAAAAGGCGACATTTTCCATGTAAATGAAGTGTCAAAATTTTTCGTCGGTTTGAAATGCTGGTTTTTAGAGTAGTTCCGCACACCATAGAAACGTCATATTTTGTCAGGCAGTGAAGCTAGGAACATAGTTTATGATAGAAAAAAGAGCATTAAAATTCGTTTTCGTTTCGCGGCGCAAATCGAAAAAATGTGAAATTTGTAATGGCTGTATCTAGGAGGTAGAAATTTCGAGGTGATGTTTATTCTGATGCGTAGTTTGCGAATCCGCCCTTAAACTTGAAAAAATAGTCATGTTCGGTGTAAGAAAGTGCTAGGATATTATAAGGGGGCGTCTAATTCTACACAATTTGTAGATATGGTGGAATCACGAAATTGCGTTCAAGTGTGTAGAGTACAGCGCATGTGAGGGGAAAATTCCGACATGTTGGAAAAGTCGTCATCTTCGATTCAAAATGGAGGCTCAAAAATTTGTAACCATGAAAATTGTAAGTTGTGCTCTTGGTAGGTAAGCCAGGTTTCGCTATGTTATTAAGGACGTAGTTCAGTTTAAGTGAAGAAACAAATCATTGGAGAAGTCGCCATCTTGAATTCAAAATTGCCATATTTTTGAATTGCCTTCATTTGGCCTCTTATGTGGTATATTGAGGAGAATAGAACAAGCAGAATTCAACGTAGTAAGTTAGCTCCGCGATAAGTGTCTGGTTTCTGAGTAGCAGGTCTGGGTTCGAATCTCCGCCGACCTTGTTTTATCTTGCGTTTTTTCTCTTATCACGTTGCTTTGTTTTATCAAAATAATTTCTGTTGGCATTGCGTGAACAAAATATTTTCGTTATTACAGACATAGACGGAAAGGATATATTTATACGCTAACTGTTGAGATGGTCTCGAAACTAGGCAGTATGTTCGTGTAAAGTTTCGAGACGATACTGAAGTATTTAAAATCAAACATATGTAGCATTGGAAATGGAGCATCACCAGTGTCTCTATCGGAAGCAATGTTCGGGGGGGGGGGGAGTATTACCCCGGGGGCACTTCTGATAACATTCTATTTGTTATTGTATTATATACGTATTATTTTTATCTCGCCAGGGGCGCTCTGAGGAGGCGGTGTTCCCCAAAAAGAGTCTGAAAGAAACAACGGGCATCTTTTTCACGATATAGTGTCCATACAAGACAACAATACATTTTGTCTCGCGACAACAGTGTCTACTTCAAACCGGAAACGATTGCAAAATATCTCTCTCCCCTTTTATGTCCCTCGTTAAGATACCTGCGTATACCAAATTTGGAGTGAATACCACAAATGGAAAGTATAAAATATTAATTTTAAGGAAATACACACACATACAGGGACGTACGCAGGGGGTGGTTCCTGGGGGTCCGGACTACCCCCGAAATTCCAACTTTTGTGTAAATGTAGCCTAATTTTTGGGACAAGTTTAGGAATTTCAATATAAAATACACAGATATTGAGTTTGGACCCCTCCCGAAATAAATTCCTGCGTACGCCACTGCACACACACGCTCATACACACACACAAATGGGCCCCTCTTGAAAATTGTCTCGTCGGCAGCGTACATATTTATAATATATAAGATACTAGGGAAAGTGCCCCTTTCGATTTAATAGTTTTAGTTGCGGGTCCGGTTGGAATGAAATGCCGTATATGATAGAGTCAAGCTTATTTTCAATCACCTATGCTATAAAAATAAACTTTCAAAGAAAGAAAAAGTGACAGAAAAACTTGTTGGGAATCGAACCCAGGTCTTTCGGCTAGTAGGCTCACGTCGTTCCCCTACACTACTCAATTCCTTAGATTCTGGACTTCCTACCTACTGCTCACATAGTACTGGTACGTAGCGGGCCCGCGTCTGTGGAATTATATACCTCTATAATCGGAAACACACTTAATTGTTTGCGTACTTCCACAAAACATACAAACACCAAATTTTGCATACTTGTTCGTCATGGGATGTGAGTAATGGGAAAATTCCGATATCACGAAAAAGGCGACATTTTCCATGTAAATGAAGTGTCGAAATTTTTCGTCGGTTTCAAATGCTGGTTTTTAGAGTAGTTCCGCACACCATAGAAACGTCATATTTTGTCAGGCAGTGAAGCTAGGAACATAGTTTATGATAGAAAAAAGAGCATTAAAATTCGTTTTCGTTTCGCGGCGCAAATCGAAAAAATGTGAAATTTGTAATGGCTGTATCTAGGAGGTAGAAATTTCGAGGTGATGTTTATTCTGATGCGTAGTTTGCGAATCCGCCCTTAAACTTGAAAAAAATAGTCATGTTCGGTGTAAGAAAGTGCTAGGAATATTATAAGCGTGCGTCTAATTCTTCACACTTTGTAGATATGGTGGAATCACGAAATTGCGTTCAAGTGTGTAGAGTACAGCGCATGTGAGGGGAAAATTCCGACATGTTGGAAAAGTCGTCATCTTCGATTCAAAATGGAGGCTCAAAAATTTGTAACCATGAAAATTGTAAGTTGTGCTCTTGGTAGGTAAGCCAGGTTTCGCTATGTTATTAAGGACGTAGTTCAGTTTAAGTGAAGAAACAAATCATTGGAGAAGTCGCCATCTTGAATTCAAAATTGCCATATTTTTGAATTGCCTTCATTTGGCCTCTTATGTGGTATATTGAGGAGAATAGAACAAGCAGAATTCAACGTAGTAAGTTAGCTCCGCGGTAAAGTGTCTGGTTTCTGAGTAGCACGTCTGGGTTCGAATCTCCGGCGACCTTGTTTTATCTTGCGTTTTTTTTCTTATCACGTTGCTTTGTTTTATCAAAATAATTTCTGTTGGCATTGCGTGAACAAAATATTTTCGTTATTACAGACATAGACGGAAAGGATATATTTATACGCTAACTGTTGAGATGGTCTCGAAACTAGGCAGTATGTTCGTGTAAAGTTTCGAGACGATACTGAAGTATTTAAAATCAAACATATGTAGCATTGGAAATGGAGTATCACCAGTGTCTCTATCGGAAGCAATGTTCGGGGGGGGGGAGTATTACCCCGGGGGCACTTCTGATAACATTCTATTTGTTATTGTATTATATACGTATTATTTTGATCTCGCCAGGGGCGCTCTGAGGAGGCGGTGTTCCCCAAAAAGAGTCTGAAAGAAACAACGGGCATCTTTTTCACGATATAGTGTCCATACAAGACAACAATACATTTTGTCTCGCGACAACAGTGTCTACTTCAAACCGGAAACGATTGCAAAATATCTCTCTCCCCTTTTATGTCCCTCGTTAAGATACCTGCGTATACCAAATTTGGAGTGAATACCACAAATGGAAAGTATAAAATATTAATTTTAAGGAAATACACACACATACAGGGACGTACGCAGGGGGTGGTTCCTGGGGGTCCGGACTACCCCCGAAATTCCAACTTTTGTGTAAATGTAGCCTAATTTTTGGGACAAGTTTAGGAATTTCAATATAAAATACACAGATATTGAGTTTGGACCCCTCCCGAAATAAATTCCTGCGTACGCCACTGCACACACACGCTCATACACACACACAAATGGGCCCCTCTTGAAAATTGTCTCGTCGGCAGCGTACATATTTATAATATATAAGATACTAGGGAAAGTGCCCCTTTCGATTTAATAGTTTTAGTTGCGGGTCCGGTTGGAATGAAATGCCGTATATGATAGAGTCAAGCTTATTTTCAATCACCTATGCTATAAAAATAAACTTTCAAAGAAAGAAAAAGTGACAGAAAAACTTGTTGGGAATCGAACCCAGGTCTTTCGGCTAGTAGGCTCACGTCGTTCCCCTACACTACTCAATTCCTTAGATTCTGGACTTCCTACCTACTGCTCACATAGTACTGGTACGTAGCGGGCCCGCGTCTGTGGAATTATATACCTCTATAATCGGAAACACACTTAATTGTTTGCGTACTTCCACAAAACATACAAACACCAAATTTTGCATACTTGTTCGTCATGGGATGTGAGTAATGGGAAAATTCCGATATCACGAAAAAGGCGACATTTTCCATGTAAATGAAGTGTCGAAATTTTTCGTCGGTTTCAAATGCTGGTTTTTAGAGTAGTTCCGCACACCATAGAAACGTCATATTTTGTCAGGCAGTGAAGCTAGGAACATAGTTTATGATAGAAAAAAGAGCATTAAAATTCGTTTTCGTTTCGCGGCGCAAATCGAAAAAATGTGAAATTTGTAATGGCTGTATCTAGGAGGTAGAAATTTCGAGGTGATGTTTATTCTGATGCGTAGTTTGCGAATCCGCCCTTAAACTTGAAAAAAATAGTCATGTTCGGTGTAAGAAAGTGCTAGGAATGTTATAAGGGTGCGTCTAATTCTTCACACTTTGTAGATATGGTGGAATCACGAAATTGCGTTCAAGTGTGTAGAGTACAGCGCATGTGAGGGGAAAATTCCGACATGTTGGAAAAGTCGTCATCTTCGATTCAAAATGGAGGCTCAAAAATTTGTAACCATGAAAATTGTAAGTTGTGCTCTTGGTAGGTAAGCCAGGTTTCGCTATGTTATTAAGGACGTAGTTCAGTTTAAGTGAAGAAACAAATCATTGGAGAAGTCGCCATCTTGAATTCAAAATTGCCATATTTTTGAATTGCCTTCATTTGGCCTCTTATGTGGTATATTGAGGAGAATAGAACAAGCAGAATTCAACGTAGTAAGTTAGCTCCGCGGTAAAGTGTCTGGTTTCTGAGTAGCACGTCTGGGTTCGAATCTCCGGCGACCTTGTTTTATCTTGCGTTTTTTTTCTTATCACGTTGCTTTGTTTTATCAAAATAATTTCTGTTGGCATTGCGTGAACAAAATATTTTCGTTATTACAGACATAGACGGAAAGGATATATTTATACGCTAACTGTTGAGATGGTCTCGAAACTAGGCAGTATGTTCGTGTAAAGTTTCGAGACGATACTGAAGTATTTAAAATCAAACATATGTAGCATTGGAAATGGAGTATCACCAGTGTCTCTATCGGAAGCAATGTTCGGGGGGGGGAGTATTACCCCGGGGGCACTTCTGATAACATTCTATTTGTTATTGTATTATATACGTATTATTTTGATCTCGCCAGGGGCGCTCTGAGGAGGCGGTGTTCCCCAAAAAGAGTCTGAAAGAAACAACGGGCATCTTTTTCACGATATAGTGTCCATACAAGACAACAATACATTTTGTCTCGCGACAACAGTGTCTACTTCAAACCGGAAACGATTGCAAAATATCTCTCTCCCCTTTTATGTCCCTCGTTAAGATACCTGCGTATACCAAATTTGGAGTGAATACCACAAATGGAAAGTATAAAATATTAATTTTAAGGAAATACACACAATAAAGGGACGTACGCAGGGGGTGGTTCCTGGGGGTCCGGACTACCCCCGAAATTCCAACTTTTGTGTAAATGTAGCCTAATTTTTGGGACAAGTTTAGGAATTTCAATATAAAATACACAGATATTGAGTTTGGACCCCTCCCGAAATAAATTCCTGCGTACGCCACTGCACACACACGCTCATACACACACACAAATGGGCCCCTCTTGAAAATTGTCTCGTCGGCAGCGTACATATTTATAATATATAAGATACTAGGGAAAGTGCCCCTTTCGATTTAATAGTTTTAGTTGCGGGTCCGGTTGGAATGAAATGCCGTATATGATAGAGTCAAGCTTATTTTCAATCACCTATGCTATAAAAATAAACTTTCAAAGAAAGAAAAAGTGACCGAAAAATTTGTTGGGAATCGAACCCAGGTCTTTCGGCTAGTAGGCTCACGTCGTTCCCCTACACTACTCAATTCCTTAGATTCTGGACTTCCTACCTACTGCTCACATAGAACTGGTACGTAGCGGGCCCGCGTCTGTGGAATTATTATATACCTCTATAATCGGAAACACACTTAATTGTTTGCGTACTTCCACAAAACATACAAACACCAAATTTTGCATACTTGTTCGTCATGGGATGTGAGTAATGGGAAAATTCCGATATCACGAAAAAGGCGACATTTTCCATGTAAATGAAGTGTCAAAATTTTTCGTCGGTTTGAAATGCTGGTTTTTAGAGTAGTTCCGCACACCATAGAAACGTCATATTTTGTCAGGCAGTGAAGCTAGGAACATAGTTTATGATAGAAAAAAGAGCATTAAAATTCGTTCTCGTTTCGCGGCGCAAATCGAAAAAATGTGAAATTTGTAATGGCTGTATCTAGGAGGTAGAAATTTCGAGGTGATGTTTATTCTGATGCGTAGTTTGCGAATCCGCCCTTAAACTTGAAAAAATAGTCATGTTCGGTGTAAGAAAGTGCTAGGATATTATAAGGGGGCGTCTAATTCTACACAATTTGTAGATATGGTGGAATCACGAAATTGCGTTCAAGTGTGTAGAGTACAGCGCATGTGAGGGGAAAATTCCGACATGTTGGAAAAGTCGTCATCTTCGATTCAAAATGGAGGCTCAAAAATTTGTAACCATGAAAATTGTAAGTTGTGCTCTTGGTAGGTAAGCCAGGTTTCGCTATGTTATTAAGGACGTAGTTCAGTTTAAGTGAAGAAACAAATCATTGGAGAAGTCGCCATCTTGAATTCAAAATTGCCATATTTTTGAATTGCCTTCATTTGGCCTCTTATGTGGTATATTGAGGAGAATAGAACAAGCAGAATTCAACGTAGTAAGTTAGCTCCGCGATAAGTGTCTGGTTTCTGAGTAGCAGGTCTGGGTTCGAATCTCCGCCGACCTTGTTTTATCTTGCGTTTTTTCTCTTATCACGTTGCTTTGTTTTATCAAAATAATTTCTGTTGGCATTGCGTGAACAAAATATTTTCGTTATTACAGACATAGACGGAAAGGATATATTTATACGCTAACTGTTGAGATGGTCTCGAAACTAGGCAGTATGTTCGTGTAAAGTTTCGAGACGATACTGAAGTATTTAAAATCAAACATATGTAGCATTGGAAATGGAGCATCACCAGTGTCTCTATCGGAAGCAATGTTCGGGGGGGGGAGTATTACCCCGGGGGCACTTCTGATAACATTCTATTTGTTATTGTATTATATACGTATTATTTTTATCTCGCCAGGGGCGCTCTGAGGAGGCGGTGTTCCCCAAAAAGAGTCTGAAAGAAACAACGGGCATCTTTTTCACGATATAGTGTCCATACAAGACAACAATACATTTTGTCTCGCGACAACAGTGTCTACTTCAAACCGGAAACGATTGCAAAATATCTCTCTCCCCTTTTATGTCCCTCGTTAAGATACCTGCGTATACCAAATTTGGAGTGAATACCACAAATGGAAAGTATAAAATATTAATTTTAAGGAAATACACACACATACAGGGACGTACGCAGGGGGTGGTTCCTGGGGGTCCGGACTACCCCCGAAATTCCAACTTTTGTGTAAATGTAGCCTAATTTTTGGGACAAGTTTAGGAATTTCAATATAAAATACACAGATATTGAGTTTGGACCCCTCCCGAAATAAATTCCTGCGTACGCCACTGCACACACACGCTCATACACACACACAAATGGGCCCCTCTTGAAAATTGTCTCGTCGGCAGCGTACATATTTATAATATATAAGATACTAGGGAAAGTGCCCCTTTCGATTTAATAGTTTTAGTTGCGGGTCCGGTTGGAATGAAATGCCGTATATGATAGAGTCAAGCTTATTTTCAATCACCTATGCTATAAAAATAAACTTTCAAAGAAAGAAAAAGTGACAGAAAAACTTGTTGGGAATCGAACCCAGGTCTTTCGGCTAGTAGGCTCACGTCGTTCCCCTACACTACTCAATTCCTTAGATTCTGGACTTCCTACCTACTGCTCACATAGTACTGGTACGTAGCGGGCCCGCGTCTGTGGAATTATATACCTCTATAATCGGAAACACACTTAATTGTTTGCGTACTTCCACAAAACATACAAACACCAAATTTTGCATACTTGTTCGTCATGGGATGTGAGTAATGGGAAAATTCCGATATCACGAAAAAGGCGACATTTTCCATGTAAATGAAGTGTCGAAATTTTTCGTCGGTTTCAAATGCTGGTTTTTAGAGTAGTTCCGCACACCATAGAAACGTCATATTTTGTCAGGCAGTGAAGCTAGGAACATAGTTTATGATAGAAAAAAGAGCATTAAAATTCGTTTTCGTTTCGCGGCGCAAATCGAAAAAATGTGAAATTTGTAATGGCTGTATCTAGGAGGTAGAAATTTCGAGGTGATGTTTATTCTGATGCGTAGTTTGCGAATCCGCCCTTAAACTTGAAAAAAATAGTCATGTTCGGTGTAAGAAAGTGCTAGGAATATTATAAGCGTGCGTCTAATTCTTCACACTTTGTAGATATGGTGGAATCACGAAATTGCGTTCAAGTGTGTAGAGTACAGCGCATGTGAGGGGAAAATTCCGACATGTTGGAAAAGTCGTCATCTTCGATTCAAAATGGAGGCTCAAAAATTTGTAACCATGAAAATTGTAAGTTGTGCTCTTGGTAGGTAAGCCAGGTTTCGCTATGTTATTAAGGACGTAGTTCAGTTTAAGTGAAGAAACAAATCATTGGAGAAGTCGCCATCTTGAATTCAAAATTGCCATATTTTTGAATTGCCTTCATTTGGCCTCTTATGTGGTATATTGAGGAGAATAGAACAAGCAGAATTCAACGTAGTAAGTTAGCTCCGCGGTAAAGTGTCTGGTTTCTGAGTAGCACGTCTGGGTTCGAATCTCCGGCGACCTTGTTTTATCTTGCGTTTTTTTTCTTATCACGTTGCTTTGTTTTATCAAAATAATTTCTGTTGGCATTGCGTGAACAAAATATTTTCGTTATTACAGACATAGACGGAAAGGATATATTTATACGCTAACTGTTGAGATGGTCTCGAAACTAGGCAGTATGTTCGTGTAAAGTTTCGAGACGATACTGAAGTATTTAAAATCAAACATATGTAGCATTGGAAATGGAGTATCACCAGTGTCTCTATCGGAAGCAATGTTCGGGGGGGGGGAGTATTACCCCGGGGGCACTTCTGATAACATTCTATTTGTTATTGTATTATATACGTATTATTTTGATCTCGCCAGGGGCGCTCTGAGGAGGCGGTGTTCCCCAAAAAGAGTCTGAAAGAAACAACGGGCATCTTTTTCACGATATAGTGTCCATACAAGACAACAATACATTTTGTCTCGCGACAACAGTGTCTACTTCAAACCGGAAACGATTGCAAAATATCTCTCTCCCCTTTTATGTCCCTCGTTAAGATACCTGCGTATACCAAATTTGGAGTGAATACCACAAATGGAAAGTATAAAATATTAATTTTAAGGAAATACACACACATACAGGGACGTACGCAGGGGGTGGTTCCTGGGGGTCCGGACTACCCCCGAAATTCCAACTTTTGTGTAAATGTAGCCTAATTTTTGGGACAAGTTTAGGAATTTCAATATAAAATACACAGATATTGAGTTTGGACCCCTCCCGAAATAAATTCCTGCGTACGCCACTGCACACACACGCTCATACACACACACAAATGGGCCCCTCTTGAAAATTGTCTCGTCGGCAGCGTACATATTTATAATATATAAGATACTAGGGAAAGTGCCCCTTTCGATTTAATAGTTTTAGTTGCGGGTCCGGTTGGAATGAAATGCCGTATATGATAGAGTCAAGCTTATTTTCAATCACCTATGCTATAAAAATAAACTTTCAAAGAAAGAAAAAGTGACAGAAAAACTTTGTTGGGAATCGAACCCAGGTCTTTCGGCTAGTAGGCTCACGTCGTTCCCCTACACTACTCAATTCCTTAGATTCTGGACTTCCTACCTACTGCTCACATAGTACTGGTACGTAGCGGGCCCGCGTCTGTGGAATTATTATATACCTCTATAATCGGAAACACACTTAATTGTTTGCGTACTTCCACAAAACATACAAACACCAAATTTTGCATACTTGTTCGTCATGGGATGTGAGTAATGGGAAAATTCCGATATCACGAAAAAGGCGACATTTTCCATGTAAATGAAGTGTCAAAATTTTTCGTCGGTTTGAAATGCTGGTTTTTAGAGTAGTTCCGCACACCATTGAAACGTCATATTTTGTCAGGCAGTGAAGCTAGGAACATAGTTTATGATAGAAAAAAGAGCATTAAAATTCGTTTTCGTTTCGCGGCGCAAATCGAAAAAATGTGAAATTTGTAATGGCTGTATCTAGGAGGTAGAAATTTCGAGGTGATGTTTATTCTGATGCGTAGTTTGCGAATCCGCCCTTAAACTTGAAAAAAATAGTCATGTTCGGTGTAAGAAAGTGCTAGGAATATTATAAGGGGGCGTCTAATTCTACACAATTTGTAGATATGGTGGAATCACGAAATTGCGTTCAAGTGTGTAGAGTACAGCGCATGTGAGGGGAAAATTCCGACATATTGGAAAAGTCGTCATCTTCGATTCAAAATGGAGGCTCAAAAATTTGTAACCATGAAAATTGTAAGTTGTGCTCTTGGTAGGTAAGCCAGGTTTCGCTATGTTATTAAGGACGTAGTTCAGTTTAAGTGAAGAAACAAATCATTGGAGAAGTCGCCATCTTGAATTCAAAATTGCCATATTTTTGAATTGCCTTCATTTGGCCTCTTATGTGGTATATTGAGGAGAATAGAACAAGCAGAATTCAACGTAGTAAGTTAGCTCCGCGGTAAAGTGTCTGGTTTCTGAGTAGCAGGTCTGGGTTCGAATCTCCGGCGACCTTGTTTTATCTTGCGTTTTTTTTCTTATCACGTTGCTTTGTTTTATCAAAATAATTTCTGTTGGCATTGCGTGAACAAAATATTTTTGTTATTACAGACATAGACGGAAAGGATATATTTATACGCTAACTGTTGAGATGGTCTCGAAACTAGGCAGTATGTTCGTGTAAAGTTTCGAGACGATACTGAAGTATTTAAAATCAAACATATGTAGCATTGGAAATGGAGCATCACCAATGTCTCTATCGGAAGCAATGTTCGGGGGGGGGGAGTATTACCCCGGGGGCACTTCTGATAACATTCTATTTGTTATTGTATTATGTACGTATTATTTTGATCTCGCCAGGGGCGCTCTGAGGAGGCGGTGTTCCCCAAAAAGAGTCTGAAAGAAACAACGGGCATCTTTTTCACGATATAGTGTCCATACAAGACAACAATACATTTTGTCTCGCGACAACAGTGTCTACTTCAAACCGGAAACGATTGCAAAATATCTCTCTCCCCTTTTATGTCCCTCGTTAAGATACCTGCGTATACCAAATTTGGAGTGAATACCACAAATGGAAAGTATAAAATATTAATTTTAAGGAAATACACACACATACAGGGACGTACGCAGGGGGTGGTTCCTGGGGGTCCGGACTACCCCCGAAATTCCAACTTTTGTGTAAATGTAGCCTAATTTTTGGGACAAGTTTAGGAATTTCAATATAAAATACACAGATATTGAGTTTGGACCCCTCCCGAAATAAATTCCTGCGTACGCCACTGCACACACACGCTCATACACACACACAAATGGGCCCCTCTTGAAAATTGTCTCGTCGGCAGCGTACATATTTATAATATATAAGATACTAGGGAAAGTGCCCCTTTCGATTTAATAGTTTTAGTTGCGGGTCCGGTTGGAATGAAATGCCGTATATGATAGAGTCAAGCTTATTTTCAATCACCTATGCTATAAAAATAAACTTTCAAAGAAAGAAAAAGTGACAGAAAAACTTGTTGGGAATCGAACCCAGGTCTTTCGGCTAGTAGGCTCACGTCGTTCCCCTACACTACTCAATTCCTTAGATTCTGGACTTCCTACCTACTGCTCACATAGTACTGGTACGTAGCGGGCCCGCGTCTGTGGAATTATATACCTCTATAATCGGAAACACACTTAATTGTTTGCGTACTTCCACAAAACATACAAACACCAAATTTTGCATACTTGTTCGTCATGGGATGTGAGTAATGGGAAAATTCCGATATCACGAAAAAGGCGACATTTTCCATGTAAATGAAGTGTCAAAATTTTTCGTCGGTTTCAAATGCTGGTTTTTAGAGTAGTTCCGCACACCATAGAAACGTCATATTTTGTCAGGCAGTGAAGCTAGGAACATAGTTTATGATAGAAAAAAGAGCATTAAAATTCGTTTTCGTTTCGCGGCGCAAATCGAAAAAATGTGAAATTTGTAATGGCTGTATCTAGGAGGTAGAAATTTCGAGGTGATGTTTATTCTGATGCGTAGTTTGCGAATCCGCCCTTAAACTTGAAAAAAATAGTCATGTTCGGTGTAAGAAAGTGCTAGGATATTATAAGGGGGCGTCTAATTCTACACAATTTGTAGATATGGTGGAATCACGAAATTGCGTTCAAGTGTGTAGAGTACAGCGCATGTGAGGGGAAAATTCCGACATGTTGGAAAAGTCGTCATCTTCGATTCAAAATGGAGGCTCAAAAATTTGTAACCATGAAAATTGTAAGTTGTGCTCTTGGTAGGTAAGCCAGGTTTCGCTATGTTATTAAGGACGTAGTTCAGTTTAAGTGAAGAAACAAATCATTGGAGAAGTCGCCATCTTGAATTCAAAATTGCCATATTTTTGAATTGCCTTCATTTGGCCTCTTATGTGGTATATTGAGGAGAATAGAACAAGCAGAATTCAACGTAGTAAGTTAGCTCTGCGGTAAAGTGTCTGGTTTCTGAGTAGCAGGTCTGGGTTCGAATCTCCGGCGACCTTGTTTTATCTTGCGTTTTTTCTCTTATCACGTTGCTTTGTTTTATCAAAATAATTTCTGTTGGCATTGCGTGAACAAAATATTTTCGTTATTACAGACATAGACGGAAAGGATATATTTATACGCTAACTGTTGAGATGGTCTCGAAACTAGGCAGTATGTTCGTGTAAAGTTTCGAGACGATACTGAAGTATTTAAAATCAAACATATGTAGCATTGGAAATGGAGCATCACCAGTGTCTCTATCGGAAGCAATGTTCGGGGGGGGGGGAGTATTACCCCGGGGGCACTTCTGATAACATTCTATTTGTTATTGTATTATATACGTATTATTTTTATCTCGCCAGGGGCGCTCTGAGGAGGCGGTGTTCCCCAAAAAGAGTCTGAAAGAAACAACGGGCATCTTTTTCACGATATAGTGTCCATACAAGACAACAATACATTTTGTCTCGCGACAACAGTGTCTACTTCAAACCGGAAACGATTGCAAAATATCTCTCTCCCCTTTTATGTCCCTCGTTAAGATACCTGCGTATACCAAATTTGGAGTGAATACCACAAATGGAAAGTATAAAATATTAATTTTAAGGAAATACACACACATACAGGGACGTACGCAGGGGGTGGTTCCTGGGGGTCCGGACTACCCCCGAAATTCCAACTTTTGTGTAAATGTAGCCTAATTTTTGGGACAAGTTTAGGAATTTCAATATAAAATACACAGATATTGAGTTTGGACCCCTCCCGAAATAAATTCCTGCGTACGCCACTGCACACACACGCTCATACACACACACAAATGGGCCCCTCTTGAAAATTGTCTCGTCGGCAGCGTACATATTTATAATATATAAGATACTAGGGAAAGTGCCCCTTTCGATTTAATAGTTTTAGTTGCGGGTCCGGTTGGAATGAAATGCCGTATATGATAGAGTCAAGCTTATTTTCAATCACCTATGCTATAAAAATAAACTTTCAAAGAAAGAAAAAGTGACAGAAAAACTTGTTGGGAATCGAACCCAGGTCTTTCGGCTAGTAGGCTCACGTCGTTCCCCTACACTACTCAATTCCTTAGATTCTGGACTTCCTACCTACTGCTCACATAGTACTGGTACGTAGCGGGCCCGCGTCTGTGGAATTATATACCTCTATAATCGGAAACACACTTAATTGTTTGCGTACTTCCACAAAACATACAAACACCAAATTTTGCATACTTGTTCGTCATGGGATGTGAGTAATGGGAAAATTCCGATATCACGAAAAAGGCGACATTTTCCATGTAAATGAAGTGTCGAAATTTTTCGTCGGTTTCAAATGCTGGTTTTTAGAGTAGTTCCGCACACCATAGAAACGTCATATTTTGTCAGGCAGTGAAGCTAGGAACATAGTTTATGATAGAAAAAAGAGCATTAAAATTCGTTTTCGTTTCGCGGCGCAAATCGAAAAAATGTGAAATTTGTAATGGCTGTATCTAGGAGGTAGAAATTTCGAGGTGATGTTTATTCTGATGCGTAGTTTGCGAATCCGCCCTTAAACTTGAAAAAAATAGTCATGTTCGGTGTAAGAAAGTGCTAGGAATATTATAAGGGTGCGTCTAATTCTTCACACTTTGTAGATATGGTGGAATCACGAAATTGCGTTCAAGTGTGTAGAGTACAGCGCATGTGAGGGGAAAATTCCGACATGTTGGAAAAGTCGTCATCTTCGATTCAAAATGGAGGCTCAAAAATTTGTAACCATGAAAATTGTAAGTTGTGCTCTTGGTAGGTAAGCCAGGTTTCGCTATGTTATTAAGGACGTAGTTCAGTTTAAGTGAAGAAACAAATCATTGGAGAAGTCGCCATCTTGAATTCAAAATTGCCATATTTTTGAATTGCCTTCATTTGGCCTCTTATGTGGTATATTGAGGAGAATAGAACAAGCAGAATTCAACGTAGTAAGTTAGCTCCGCGGTAAAGTGTCTGGTTTCTGAGTAGCAGGTCTGGGTTCGAATCTCCGGCGACCTTGTTTTATCTTGCGTTTTTTTTTCTTATCACGTTGCTTTGTTTTATCAAAATAATTTCTGTTGGCATTGCGTGAACAAAATATTTTCGTTATTACAGACATAGACGGAAAGGATATATTTATACGCTAACTGTTGAGATGGTCTCGAAACTAGGCAGTATGTTCGTGTAAAGTTTCGAGACGATACTGAAGTATTTAAAATCAAACATATGTAGCATTGGAAATGGAGTATCACCAGTGTCTCTATCGGAAGCAATGTTCGGGGGGGGGGGGGAGTATTACCCCGGGGGCACTTCTGATAACATTCTATTTGTTATTGTATTATATACGTATTATTTTGATCTCGCCAGGGGCGCTCTGAGGAGGCGGTGTTCCCCAAAAAGAGTCTGAAAGAAACAACGGGCATCTTTTTCACGATATAGTGTCCATACAAGACAACAATACATTTTGTCTCGCGACAACAGTGTCTACTTCAAACCGGAAACGATTGCAAAATATCTCTCTCCCCTTTTATGTCCCTCGTTAAGATACCTGCGTATACCAAATTTGGAGTGAATACCACAAATGGAAAGTATAAAATATTAATTTTAAGGAAATACACACACATACAGGGACGTACGCAGGGGGTGGTTCCTGGGGGTCCGGACTACCCCCGAAATTCCAACTTTTGTGTAAATGTAGCCTAATTTTTGGGACAAGTTTAGGAATTTCAATATAAAATACACAGATATTGAGTTTGGACCCCTCCCGAAATAAATTCCTGCGTACGCCACTGCACACACACGCTCATACACACACACAAATGGGCCCCTCTTGAAAATTGTCTCGTCGGCAGCGTACATATTTATAATATATAAGATACTAGGGAAAGTGCCCCTTTCGATTTAATAGTTTTAGTTGCGGGTCCGGTTGGAATGAAATGCCGTATATGATAGAGTCAAGCTTATTTTCAATCACCTATGCTATAAAAATAAACTTTCAAAGAAAGAAAAAGTGACCGAAAAACTTGTTGGGAATCGAACCCAGGTCTTTCGGCTAGTAGGCTCACGTCGTTCCCCTACACTACTCAATTCCTTAGATTCTGGACTTCCTACCTACTGCTCACATAGTACTGGTACGTAGCGGGCCCGCGTCTGTGGAATTATTATATACCTCTATAATCGGAAACACACTTAATTGTTTGCGTACTTCCACAAAACATACAAACACCAAGTTTTGCATACTTGTTCGTCATGGGATGTGAGTAATGGGAAAATTCCGATATCACGAAAAAGGCGACATTTTCCATGTAAATGAAGTGTCAAAATTTTTCGTCGGTTTGAAATGCTGGTTTTTAGAGTAGTTCCGCACACCATAGAAACGTCATATTTTGTCAGGCAGTGAAGCTAGGAACATAGTTTATGATAGAAAAAAGAGCATTAAAATTCGTTTTCGTTTCGCGGCGCAAATCGAAAAAATGTGAAATTTGTAATGGCTGTATCTAGGAGGTAGAAATTTCGAGGTGATGTTTATTCTGATGCGTAGTTTGCGAATCCGCCCTTAAACTTGAAAAAAATAGTCATGTTCGGTGTAAGAAAGTGCTAGGAATATTATAAGGGGGCGTCTAACTCTACACAATTTGTAGATATGGTGGAATCACGAAATTGCGTTCAAGTGTGTAGAGTACAGCGCATGTGAGGGGAAAATTCCGACATGTTGGAAAAGTCGTCATCTTCGATTCAAAATGGAGGCTCAAAAATTTGTAACCATGAAAATTGTAAGTTGTGCTCTTGGTAGGTAAGCCAGGTTTCGCTATGTTATTAAGGACGTAGTTCAGTTTAAGTGAAGAAACAAATCATTGGAGAAGTCGCCATCTTGAATTCAAAATTGCCATATTTTTGAATTGCCTTCATTTGGCCTCTTATGTGGTATATTGAGGAGAATAGAACAAGCAGAATTCAACGTAGTAAGTTAGCTCCGCGGTAAAGTGTCTGGTTTCTGAGTAGCAGGTCTGGGTTCGAATCTCCGGCGACCTTGTTTTATCTTGCGTTTTTTTTCTTATCACGTTGCTTTGTTTTATCAAAATAATTTCTGTTGGCATTGCGTGAACAAAATATTTTTGTTATTACAGACATAGACGGAAAGGATATATTTATACGCTAACTGTTGAGATGGTCTCGAAACTAGGCAGTATGTTCGTGTAAAGTTTCGAGACGATACTGAAGTATTTAAAATCAAACATATGTAGCATTGGAAATGGAGCATCACCAGTGTCTCTATCGGAAGCAATGTTCGGGGGGGGGGAGTATTACCCCGGGGGCACTTCTGATAACATTCTATTTGTTATTGTATTATGTACGTATTATTTTGATCTCGCCAGGGGCGCTCTGAGGAGGCGGTGTTCCCCAAAAAGAGTCTGAAAGAAACAACGGGCATCTTTTTCACGATATAGTGTCCATACAAGACAACAATACATTTTGTCTCGCGACAACAGTGTCTACTTCAAACCGGAAACGATTGCAAAATATCTCTCTCCCCTTTTATGTCCCTCGTTAAGATACCTGCGTATACCAAATTTGGAGTGAATACCACAAATGGAAAGTATAAAATATTAATTTTAAGGAAATACACACACATACAGGGACTTACGCAGGGGGTGGTTCCTGGGGGTCCGGACTACCCCCGAAATTCCAACTTTTGTGTAAATGTAGCCTAATTTTTGGGACAAGTTTAGGAATTTCAATATAAAATACACAGATATTGAGTTTGGACCCCTCCCGAAATAAATTCCTGCGTACGCCACTGCACACACACGCTCATACACACACACAAATGGGCCCCTCTTGAAAATTGTCTCGTCGGCAGCGTACATATTTATAATATATAAGATACTAGGGAAAGTGCCCCTTTCGATTTAATAGTTTTAGTTGCGGGTCCGGTTGGAATGAAATGCCGTATATGATAGAGTCAAGCTTATTTTCAATCACCTATGCTATAAAAATAAACTTTCAAAGAAAGAAAAAGTGACAGAAAAACTTGTTGGGAATCGAACCCAGGTCTTTCGGCTAGTAGGCTCACGTCGTTCCCCTACACTACTCAATTCCTTAGATTCTGGACTTCCTACCTACTGCTCACATAGTACTGGTACGTAGCGGGCCCGCGTCTGTGGAATTATATACCTCTATAATCGGAAACACACTTAATTGTTTGCGTACTTCCACAAAACATACAAACACCAAATTTTGCATACTTGTTCGTCATGGGATGTGAGTAATGGGAAAATTCCGATATCACGAAAAAGGCGACATTTTCCATGTAAATGAAGTGTCGAAATTTTTCGTCGGTTTGAAATGCTGGTTTTTAGAGTAGTTCCGCACACCATAGAAACGTCATATTTTGTCAGGCAGTGAAGCTAGGAACATAGTTTATGATAGAAAAAAGAGCATTAAAATTCGTTTTCGTTTCGCGGCGCAAATCGAAAAAATGTGAAATTTGTAATGGCTGTATCTAGGAGGTAGAAATTTCGAGGTGATGTTTATTCTGATGCGTAGTTTGCGAATCCGCCCTTAAACTTGAAAAAAATAGTCATGTTCGGTGTAAGAAAGTGCTAGGAATATTATAAGGGTGCGTCTAATTCTTCACACTTTGTAGATATGGTGGAATCACGAAATTGCGTTCAAGTGTGTAGAGTACAGCGCATGTGAGGGGAAAATTCCGACATGTTGGAAAAGTCGTCATCTTCGATTCAAAATGGAGGCTCAAAAATTTGTAACCATGAAAATTGTAAGTTGTGCTCTTGGTAGGTAAGCCAGGTTTCGCTATGTTATTAAGGACGTAGTTCAGTTTAAGTGAAGAAACAAATCATTGGAGAAGTCGCCATCTTGAATTCAAAATTGCCATATTTTTGAATTGCCTTCATTTGGCCTCTTATGTGGTATATTGAGGAGAATAGAACAAGCAGAATTCAATGTAGTAAGTTAGCTCCGCGGTAAAGTGTCTGGTTTCTGAGTAGCAGGTCTGGGTTCGAATCTCCGGCGACCTTGTTTTATTTGCGTTTTTTTTCTTATCACGTTGCTTTGTTTTATCAAAATAATTTCTGTTGGCATTGCGTGAACAAAATATTTTCGTTATTACAGACATAGACGGAAAGGATATATTTATACGCTAACTGTTGAGATGGTCTCGAAACTAGGCAGTATGTTCGTGTAAAGTTTCGAGACGATACTGAAGTATTTAAAATCAAACATATGTAGCATTGGAAATGGAGTATCACCAGTGTCTCTATCGGAAGCAATGTTCGGGGGGGGGGGGGGGAGTATTACCCCGGGGGCACTTCTGATAACATTCTATTTGTTATTGTATTATATACGTATTATTTTGATCTCGCCAGGGGCGCTCTGAGGAGGCGGTGTTCCCCAAAAAGAGTCTGAAAGAAACAACGGGCATCTTTTTCACGATATAGTGTCCATACAAGACAACAATACATTTTGTCTCGCGACAACAGTGTCTACTTCAAACCGGAAACGATTGCAAAATATCTCTCTCCCCTTTTATGTCCCTCGTTAAGATACCTGCGTATACCAAATTTGGAGTGAATACCACAAATGGAAAGTATAAAATATTAATTTTAAGGAAATACACACACATACAGGGACGTACGCAGGGGGTGGTTCCTGGGGGTCCGGACTACCCCCGAAATTCCAACTTTTGTGTAAATGTAGCCTAATTTTTGGGACAAGTTTAGGAATTTCAATATAAAATACACAGATATTGAGTTTGGACCCCTCCCGAAATAAATTCCTGCGTACGCCACTGCACACACACGCTCATACACACACACAAATGGGCCCCTCTTGAAAATTGTCTCGTCGGCAGCGTACATATTTATAATATATAAGATACTAGGGAAAGTGCCCCTTTCGATTTAATAGTTTTAGTTGCGGGTCCGGTTGGAATGAAATGCCGTATATGATAGAGTCAAGCTTATTTTCAATCACCTATGCTATAAAAATAAACTTTCAAAGAAAGAAAAAGTGACCGAAAAACTTGTTGGGAATCGAACCCAGGTCTTTCGGCTAGTAGGCTCACGTCGTTCCCCTACACTACTCAATTCCTTAGATTCTGGACTTCCTACCTACTGCTCACATAGTACTGGTACGTAGCGGGCCCGCGTCTGTGGAATTATTATATACCTCTATAATCGGAAACACACTTAATTGTTTGCGTACTTCCACAAAACATACAAACACCAAATTTTGCATACTTGTTCGTCATGGGATGTGAGTAATGGGAAAATTCCGATATCACGAAAAAGGCGACATTTTCCATGTAAATGAAGTGTCAAAATTTTTCGTCGGTTTCAAATGCTGGTTTTTAGAGTAGTTCCGCACACCATAGAAACGTCATATTTTGTCAGGCAGTGAAGCTAGGAACATAGTTTATGATAGAAAAAAGAGCATTAAAATTCGTTTTCGTTTCCCGGCGCAAATCGAAAAAATGTGAAATTTGTAATGGCTGTATCTAGGAGGTAGAAATTTCGAGGTGATGTTTATTCTGATGCGTAGTTTGCGAATCCGCCCTTAAACTTGAAAAAAATAGTCATGTTCGGTGTAAGAAAGTGCTAGGAATATTATAAGGGGGCGTCTAATTCTACACAATTTGTAGATATGGTGGAATCACGAAATTGCGTTCAAGTGTGTAGAGTACAGCGCATGTGAGGGGAAAATTCCGACATGTTGGAAAAGTCGTCATCTTCGATTCAAAATGGAGGCTCAAAAATTTGTAACCATGAAAATTGTAAGTTGTGCTATTGGTAGGTAAGCCAGGTTTCGCTATGTTATTAAGGACGTAGTTCAGTTTAAGTGAAGAAACAAATCATTGGAGAAGTCGCCATCTTGAATTCAAAATTGCCATATTTTTGAATTGCCTTCATTTGGCCTCTTATGTGGTATATTGAGGAGAATAGAACAAGCAGAATTCAACGTAGTAAGTTAGCTCCGCGGTAAAGTGTCTGGTTTCTGAGTAGCAGGTCTGGGTTCGAATCTCCGGCGACCTTGTTTTATCTTGCGTTTTTTTTCTTATCACGTTGCTTTGTTTTATCAAAATAATTTCTGTTGGCATTGCGTGAACAAAATATTTTTGTTATTACAGACATAGACGGAAAGGATATATTTATACGCTAACTGTTGAGATGGTCTCGAAACTAGGCAGTATGTTCGTGTAAAGTTTCGAGACGATACTGAAGTATTTAAAATCAAACATATGTAGCATTGGAAATGGAGCATCACCAGTGTCTCTATCGGAAGCAATGTTCGGGGGGGGAGTATTACCCCGGGGGCAGTTCTGATAACATTCTATTTGTTATTGTATTATGTACGTATTATTTTGATCTCGCCAGGGGCGCTCTGAGGAGGCGGTGTTCCCCAAAAAGAGTCTGAAAGAAACAACGGGCATCTTTTTCACGATATAGTGTCCATACAAGACAACAATACATTTTGTCTCGCGACAACAGTGTCTACTTCAAACCGGAAACGATTGCAAAATATCTCTCTCCCCTTTTATGTCCCTCGTTAAGATACCTGCGTATACCAAATTTGGAGTGAATACCACAAATGGAAAGTATAAAATATTAATTTTAAGGAAATACACACACATACAGGGACGTACGCAGGGGGTGGTTCCTGTGGGTCCGGACTACCCCCGAAATTCCAACTTTTGTGTAAATGTAGCCTAATTTTTGGGACAAGTTTAGGAATTTCAATATAAAATACACAGATATTGAGTTTGGACCCCTCCCGAAATAAATTCCTGCGTACGACACTGCACACACACGCTCATACACACACACAAATGGGCCCCTCTTGAAAATTGTCTCGTCGGCAGCGTACATATTTATAATATATAAGATACTAGGGAAAGTGCCCCTTTCGATTTAATAGTTTTAGTTGCGGGTCCGGTTGGAATGAAATGCCGTATATGATAGAGTCAAGCTTATTTTCAATCACCTATGCTATAAAAATAAACTTTCAAAGAAAGAAAAAGTGACAGAAAAACTTGTTGGGAATCGAACCCAGGTCTTTCGGCTAGTAGGCTGACGTCGTTCCCCTACACTACTCAATTCCTTAGATTCTGGACTTCCTACCTACTGCTCACATAGTACTGGTACGTAGCGGGCCCGCGTCTGTGGAATTATATACCTCTATAATCGGAAACACACTTAATTGTTTGCGTACTTCCACAAAACATACAAACACCAAATTTTGCATACTTGTTCGTCATGGGATGTGAGTAATGGGAAAATTCCGATATCACGAAAAAGGCGACATTTTCCATGTAAATGAAGTGTCAAAATTTTTCGTCGGTTTGAAATGCTGGTTTTTAGAGTAGTTCCGCACACCATAGAAACGTCATATTTTGTCAGGCAGTGAAGCTAGGAACATAGTTTATGATAGAAAAAAGAGCATTAAAATTCGTTTTCGTTTCGCGGCGCAAATCGAAAAAATGTGAAATTTGTAATGGCTGTATCTAGGACGTTGAAATTTCGAGGTGATGTTTATTCTGATGCGTAGTTTGCGAATCCGCCCTTAAACTTGAAAAAAATAGTCATGTTCGGTGTAAGAAAGTGCTAGGAATATTATAAGGGGGCGTCTAATTCTACACAATTTGTAGATATGGTGGAATCACGAAATTGCGTTCAAGTGTGTAGAGTACAGCGCATGTGAGGGGAAAATTCCGACATGTTGGAAAAGTCGTCATCTTCGATTCAAAATGGAGGCTCAAAAATTTGTAACCATGAAAATTGTAAGTTGTGCTCTTGGTAGGTAAGCCAGGTTTCGCTATGTTATTAAGGACGTAGTTCAGTTTAAGTGAAGAAACAAATCATTGGAGAAGTCGCCATCTTGAATTCAAAATTGCCATATTTTTGAATTGCCTTCATTTGGCCTCTTATGTGGTATATTGAGGAGAATAGAACAAGCAGAATTCAACGTAGTAAGTTAGCTCCGCGGTAAAGTGTCTGGTTTCTGAGTAGCAGGTCTGGGTTCGAATCTCCGGCGACCTTGTTTTATCTTGCGTTTTTTTTCTTATCACGTTGCTTTGTTTTATCAAAATAATTTCTGTTGGCATTGCGTGAACAAAATATTTTCGTTATTACAGACATAGACGGAAAGGATATATTTATACGCTAACTGTTGAGATGGTCTCGAAACTAGGCAGTATGTTCGTGTAAAGTTTCGAGACGATACTGAAGTATTTAAAATCAAACATATGTAGCATTGGAAATTTAGCATCACCAGTGTCTCTATCGGAAGCAATGTTCGGGGGGGGGGGAGTATTACCCCGGGGGCACTTCTGATAACATTCTATTTGTTATTGTATTATATACGTATTATTTTGATCTCGCCAGGGGCGCTCTGAGGAGGCGGTGTTCCCCAAAAAGAGTCTGAAAGAAACAACGGGCATCTTTTTCACGATATAGTGTCCATACAAGACAACAATACATTTTGTCTCGCGACAACAGTGTCTACTTCAAACCGGAAACGATTGCAAAATATCTCTCTCCCCTTTTATGTCCCTCGTTAAGATACCTGCGTATACCAAATTTGGAGTGAATACCACAAATGGAAAGTATAAAATATTAATTTTAAGGAAATACACACACATACAGGGACGTACGCAGGGGGTGGTTCCTGGGGGTCCGGACTACCCCTGAAATTCCAACTTTTGTGTAAATGTAGCCTAATTTTTGGGACAAGTTTAGGAATTTCAATATAAAATACACAGATACTGAGTTTGGACCCCTCCCGAAATAAATTCCTGCGTACGCCACTGCACACACACGCTCATACACACACACAAATGGGCCCCTCTTGAAAATTGTCTCGTCGGCAGCGTACATATTTATAATATATAAGATACTAGGGAAAGTGCCCCTTTCGATTTAATAGTTTTAGTTGCGGGTCCGGTTGGAATGAAATGCCGTATATGATAGAGTCAAGCTTATTTTCAATCACCTATGCTATAAAAATAAACTTTTAAAGAAAGAAAAAGTGACAGAAAAACTTGTTGGGAATCGAACCCAGGTCTTTCGGCTAGTAGGCTCACGTCGTTCCCCTACACTACTCAATTCCTTAGATTCTGGACTTCCTACCTACTGCTCACATAGTACTGGTACGTAGCGGGCCCGCGTCTGTGGAATTATATACCTCTATAATCGGAAACACACTTAATTGTTTGCGTACTTCCACAAAACATACAAACACCAAATTTTGCATACTTGTTCGTCATGGGATGTGAGTAATGGGAAAATTCCGATATCACGAAAAAGGCGACATTTTCCATGTAAATGAAGTGTCAAAATTTTTCGTCGGTTTGAAATGCTGGTTTTTAGAGTAGTTCCGCACACCATAGAAACGTCATATTTTGTCAGGCAGTGAAGCTAGGAACATAGTTTATGATAGAAAAAAGAGCATTAAAATTCGTTTTCGTTTCGCGGCGCAAATCGAAAAAATGTGAAATTTGTAATGGCTGTATCTAGGACGTTGAAATTTCGAGGTGATGTTTATTCTGATGCGTAGTTTGCGAATCCGCCCTTAAACTTGAAAAAAATAGTCATGTTCGGTGTAAGAAAGTGCTAGGAATATTATAAGGGGGCGTCTAATTCTACACAATTTGTAGATATGGTGGAATCACGAAATTGCGTTCAAGTGTGTAGAGTACAGCGCATGTGAGGGGAAAATTCCGACATGTTAGAAAAGTCGTCATCTTCGATTCAAAATGGAGGCTCAAAAATTTGTAACCATGAAAATTGTAAGTTGTGC
Organism: Thermobia domestica; assembly: GCF_964235325.1. Lineage (NCBI taxonomy): Eukaryota > Metazoa > Arthropoda > Insecta > Zygentoma > Lepismatidae > Thermobia > Thermobia domestica. The sequence continues at coordinate 93,689,216 of NC_137456.1, forward strand.
TCTTGGTAGGTAAGCCAGGTTTCGCTATGTTATTAAGGACGTAGTTCAGTTTAAGTGAAGAAACAAATCATTGGAGAAGTCGCCATCTTGAATTCAAAATTGCCATATTTTTGAATTGCCTTCATTTGGCCTCTTATGTGGTATATTGAGGAGAATAGAACAAGCAGAATTCAACGTAGTAAGTTAGCTCCGCGGTAAAGTGTCTGGTTTCTGAGTAGCAGGTCTGGGTTCGAATCTCCGGCGACCTTGTTTTATCTTGCGTTTTTTTTCTTATCACGTTGCTTTGTTTTATCAAAATAATTTCTGTTGGCATTGCGTGAACAAAATATTTTCGTTATTACAGACATAGACGGAAAGGATATATTTATACGCTAACTGTTGAGATGGTCTCGAAACTAGGCAGTATGTTCGTGTAAAGTTTCGAGACGATACTGAAGTATTTAAAATCAAACATATGTAGCATTGGAAATTTAGCATCACCAGTGTCTCTATCGGAAGCAATGTTCGGGGGGGGGGGGGAGTATTACCCCGGGGGCACTTCTGATAACATTCTATTTGTTATTGTATTATATACGTATTATTTTGATCTCGCCAGGGGCGCTCTGAGGAGGCGGTGTTCCCCAAAAAGAGTCTGAAAGAAACAACGGGCATCTTTTTCACGATATAGTGTCCATACAAGACAACAATACATTTTGTCTCGCGACAACAGTGTCTACTTCAAACCGGAAACGATTGCAAAATATCTCTCTCCCCTTTTATGTCCCTCGTTAAGATACCTGCGTATACCAAATTTGGAGTGAATACCACAAATGGAAAGTATAAAATATTAATTTTAAGGAAATACACACACATACAGGGACGTACGCAGGGGGTGGTTCCTGGGGGTCCGGACTACCCCCGAAATTCCAACTTTTGTGTAAATGTAGCCTAATTTTTGGGACAAGTTTAGGAATTTCAATATAAAATACACAGATATTGAGTTTGGACCCCTCCCGAAATAAATTCCTGCGTACGCCACTGCACACACACGCTCATACACACACACAAATGGGCCCCTCTTGAAAATTGTCTCGTCGGCAGCGTACATATTTATAATATATAAGATACTAGGGAAAGTGCCCCTTTCGATTTAATAGTTTTAGTTGCGGGTCCGGTTGGAATGAAATGCCGTATATGATAGAGTCAAGCTTATTTTCAATCACCTATGCTATAAAAATAAACTTTCAAAGAAAGAAAAAGTGACAGAAAAACTTGTTGGGAATCGAACCCAGGTCTTTCGGCTAGTAGGCTCACGTCGTTCCCCTACACTACTCAATTCCTTAGATTCTGGACTTCCTACCTACTGCTCACATAGTACTGGTACGTAGCGGGCCCGCGTCTGTGGAATTATATACCTCTATAATCGGAAACACACTTAATTGTTTGCGTACTTCCACAAAACATACAAACACCAAATTTTGCATACTTGTTCGTCATGGGATGTGAGTAATGGGAAAATTCCGATATCACGAAAAAGGCGACATTTTCCATGTAAATGAAGTGTCGAAATTTTTCGTCGGTTTCAAATGCTGGTTTTTAGAGTAGTTCCGCACACCATAGAAACGTCATATTTTGTCAGGCAGTGAAGCTAGGAACATAGTTTATGATAGAAAAAAGAGCATTAAAATTCGTTTTCGTTTCGCGGCGCAAATCGAAAAAATGTGAAATTTGTAATGGCTGTATCTAGGAGGTAGAAATTTCGAGGTGATGTTTATTCTGATGCGTAGTTTGCGAATCCGCCCTTAAACTTGAAAAAAATAGTCATGTTCGGTGTAAGAAAGTGCTAGGAATATTATAAGGGTGCGTCTAATTCTTCACACTTTGTAGATATGGTGGAATCACGAAATTGCGTTCAAGTGTGTAGAGTACAGCGCATGTGAGGGGAAAATTCCGACATGTTGGAAAAGTCGTCATCTTCGATTCAAAATGGAGGCTCAAAAATTTGTAACCATGAAAATTGTAAGTTGTGCTCTTGGTAGGTAAGCCAGGTTTCGCTATGTTATTAAGGACGTAGTTCAGTTTAAGTGAAGAAACAAATCATTGGAGAAGTCGCCATCTTGAATTCAAAATTGCCATATTTTTGAATTGCCTTCATTAGGCCTCTTATGTGGTATATTGAGGAGAATAGAACAAGCAGAATTCAACGTAGTAAGTTAGCTCCGCGGTAAAGTGTCTGGTTTCTGAGTAGCACGTCTGGGTTCGAATCTCCGGCGACCTTGTTTTATCTTGCGTTTTTTTCTTATCACGTTGCTTTGTTTTATCAAAATAATTTCTGTTGGCATTGCGTGAACAAAATATTTTCGTTATTACAGACATAGACGGAAAGGATATATTTATACGCTAACTGTTGAGATGGTCTCGAAACTAGGCAGTATGTTCGTGTAAAGTTTCGAGACGATACTGAAGTATTTAAAATCAAACATATGTAGCATTGGAAATGGAGTATCACCAGTGTCTCTATCGGAAGCAATGTTCGGGGGGGGGGGAGTATTACCCCGGGGGCACTTCTGATAACATTCTATTTGTTATTGTATTATATACGTATTATTTTGATCTCGCCAGGGGCGCTCTGAGGAGGCGGTGTTCCCCAAAAAGAGTCTGAAAGAAACAACGGGCATCTTTTTCACGATATAGTGTCCATACAAGACAACAATACATTTTGTCTCGCGACAACAGTGTCTACTTCAAACCGGAAACGATTGCAAAATATCTCTCTCCCCTTTTATGTCCCTCGTTAAGATACCTGCGTATACCAAATTTGGAGTGAATACCACAAATGGAAAGTATAAAATATTAATTTTAAGGAAATACACACACATACAGGGACGTACGCAGGGGGTGGTTCCTGGGGGTCCGGACTACCCCCGAAATTCCAACTTTTGTGTAAATGTAGCCTAATTTTTGGGACAAGTTTAGGAATTTCAATATAAAATACACAGATATTGAGTTTGGACCCCTCCCGAAATAAATTCCTGCGTACGCCACTGCACACACACGCTCATACACACACACAAATGGGCCCCTCTTGAAAATTGTCTCGTCGGCAGCGTACATATTTATAATATATAAGATACTAGGGAAAGTGCCCCTTTCGATTTAATAGTTTTAGTTGCGGGTCCGGTTGGAATGAAATGCCGTATATGATAGAGTCAAGCTTATTTTCAATCACCTATGCTATAAAAATAAACTTTCAAAGAAAGAAAAAGTGACAGAAAAACTTGTTGGGAATCGAACCCAGGTCTTTCGGCTAGTAGGCTCACGTCGTTCCCCTACACTACTCAATTCCTTAGATTCTGGACTTCCTACCTACTGCTCACATAGTACTGGTACGTAGCGGGCCCGCGTCTGTGGAATTATATACCTCTATAATCGGAAACACACTTAATTGTTTGCGTACTTCCACAAAACATACAAACACCAAATTTTGCATACTTGTTCGTCATGGGATGTGAGTAATGGGAAAATTCCGATATCACGAAAAAGGCGACATTTTCCATGTAAATGAAGTGTCGAAATTTTTCGTCGGTTTCAAATGCTGGTTTTTAGAGTAGTTCCGCACACCATAGAAACGTCATATTTTGTCAGGCAGTGAAGCTAGGAACATAGTTTATGATAGAAAAAAGAGCATTAAAATTCGTTTTCGTTTCGCGGCGCAAATCGAAAAAATGTGAAATTTGTAATGGCTGTATCTAGGAGGTAGAAATTTCGAGGTGATGTTTATTCTGATGCGTAGTTTGCGAATCCGCCCTTAAACTTGAAAAAAATAGTCATGTTCGGTGTAAGAAAGTGCTAGGAATATTATAAGGGTGCGTCTAATTCTTCACACTTTGTAGATATGGTGGAATCACGAAATTGCGTTCAAGTGTGTAGAGTACAGCGCATGTGAGGGGAAAATTCCGACATGTTGGAAAAGTCGTCATCTTCGATTCAAAATGGAGGCTCAAAAATTTGTAACCATGAAAATTGTAAGTTGTGCTCTTGGTAGGTAAGCCAGGTTTCGCTATGTTATTAAGGACGTAGTTCAGTTTAAGTGAAGAAACAAATCATTGGAGAAGTCGCCATCTTGAATTCAAAATTGCCATATTTTTGAATTGCCTTCATTTGGCCTCTTATGTGGTATATTGAGGAGAATAGAACAAGCAGAATTCAACGTAGTAAGTTAGCTCCGCGGTAAAGTGTCTGGTTTCTGAGTAGCACGTCTGGGTTCGAATCTCCGGCGACCTTGTTTTATCTTGCGTTTTTTTTCTTATCACGTTGCTTTGTTTTATCAAAATAATTTCTGTTGGCATTGCGTGAACAAAATATTTTCGTTATTACAGACATAGACGGAAAGGATATATTTATACGCTAACTGTTGAGATGGTCTCGAAACTAGGCAGTATGTTCGTGTAAAGTTTCGAGACGATACTGAAGTATTTAAAATCAAACATATGTAGCATTGGAAATGGAGTATCACCAGTGTCTCTATCGGAAGCAATGTTCGGGGGGGGGGAGTATTACCCCGGGGGCACTTCTGATAACATTCTATTTGTTATTGTATTATATACGTATTATTTTGATCTCGCCAGGGGCGCTCTGAGGAGGCGGTGTTCCCCAAAAAGAGTCTGAAAGAAACAACGGGCATCTTTTTCACGATATAGTGTCCATACAAGACAACAATACATTTTGTCTCGCGACAACAGTGTCTACTTCAAACCGGAAACGATTGCAAAATATCTCTCTCCCCTTTTATGTCCCTCGTTAAGATACCTGCGTATACCAAATTTGGAGTGAATACCACAAATGGAAAGTATAAAATATTAATTTTAAGGAAATACACACACATACAGGGACGTACGCAGGGGGTGGTTCCTGGGGGTCCGGACTACCCCCGAAATTCCAACTTTTGTGTAAATGTAGCCTAATTTTTGGGACAAGTTTAGGAATTTCAATATAAAATACACAGATATTGAGTTTGGACCCCTCCCGAAATAAATTCCTGCGTACGCCACTGCACACACACGCTCATACACACACACAAATGGGCCCCTCTTGAAAATTGTCTCGTCGGCAGCGTACATATTTATAATATATAAGATACTAGGGAAAGTGCCCCTTTCGATTTAATAGTTTTAGTTGCGGGTCCGGTTGGAATGAAATGCCGTATATGATAGAGTCAAGCTTATTTTCAATCACCTATGCTATAAAAATAAACTTTCAAAGAAAGAAAAAGTGACCGAAAAATTTGTTGGGAATCGAACCCAGGTCTTTCGGCTAGTAGGCTCACGTCGTTCCCCTACACTACTCAATTCCATAGATTCTGGACTTCCTACCTACTGCTCACATAGAACTGGTACGTAGCGGGCCCGCGTCTGTGGAATTATTATATACCTCTATAATCGGAAACACACTTAATTGTTTGCGTACTTCCACAAAACATACAAACACCAAATTTTGCATACTTGTTCGTCATGGGATGTGAGTAATGGGAAAATTCCGATATCACGAAAAAGGCGACATTTTCCATGTAAATGAAGTGTCAAAATTTTTCGTCGGTTTGAAATGCTGGTTTTTAGAGTAGTTCCGCACACCATAGAAACGTCATATTTTGTCAGGCAGTGAAGCTAGGAACATAGTTTATGATAGAAAAAAGAGCATTAAAATTCGTTTTCGTTTCGCGGCGCAAATCGAAAAAATGTGAAATTTGTAATGGCTGTATCTAGGAGGTAGAAATTTCGAGGTGATGTTTATTCTGATGCGTAGTTTGCGAATCCGCCCTTAAACTTGAAAAAATAGTCATGTTCGGTGTAAGAAAGTGCTAGGATATTATAAGGGGGCGTCTAATTCTACACAATTTGTAGATATGGTGGAATCACGAAATTGCGTTCAAGTGTGTAGAGTACAGCGCATGTGAGGGGAAAATTCCGACATGTTGGAAAAGTCGTCATCTTCGATTCAAAATGGAGGCTCAAAAATTTGTAACCATGAAAATTGTAAGTTGTGCTCTTGGTAGGTAAGCCAGGTTTCGCTATGTTATTAAGGACGTAGTTCAGTTTAAGTGAAGAAACAAATCATTGGAGAAGTCGCCATCTTGAATTCAAAATTGCCATATTTTTGAATTGCCTTCATTTGGCCTCTTATGTGGTATATTGAGGAGAATAGAACAAGCAGAATTCAACGTAGTAAGTTAGCTCCGCGATAAGTGTCTGGTTTCTGAGTAGCAGGTCTGGGTTCGAATCTCCGCCGACCTTGCTTTATCTTGCGTTTTTTCTCTTATCACGTTGCTTTGTTTTATCAAAATAATTTCTGTTGGCATTGCGTGAACAAAATATTTTCGTTATTACAGACATAGACGGAAAGGATATATTTATACGCTAACTGTTGAGATGGTCTCGAAACTAGGCAGTATGTTCGTGTAAAGTTTCGAGACGATACTGAAGTATTTAAAATCAAACATATGTAGCATTGGAAATGGAGCATCACCAGTGTCTCTATCGGAAGCAATGTTCGGGGGGGGGAGTATTACCCCGGGGGCACTTCTGATAACATTCTATTTGTTATTGTATTATATACGTATTATTTTTATCTCGCCAGGGGCGCTCTGAGGAGGCGGTGTTCCCCAAAAAGAGTCTGAAAGAAACAACGGGCATCTTTTTCACGATATAGTGTCCATACAAGACAACAATACATTTTGTCTCGCGACAACAGTGTCTACTTCAAACCGGAAACGATTGCAAAATATCTCTCTCCCCTTTTATGTCCCTCGTTAAGATACCTGCGTATACCAAATTTGGAGTGAATACCACAAATGGAAAGTATAAAATATTAATTTTAAGGAAATACACACACATACAGGGACGTACGCAGGGGGTGGTTCCTGGGGGTCCGGACTACCCCCGAAATTCCAACTTTTGTGTAAATGTAGCCTAATTTTTGGGACAAGTTTAGGAATTTCAATATAAAATACACAGATATTGAGTTTGGACCCCTCCCGAAATAAATTCCTGCGTACGCCACTGCACACACACGCTCATACACACACACAAATGGGCCCCTCTTGAAAATTGTCTCGTCGGCAGCGTACATATTTATAATATATAAGATACTAGGGAAAGTGCCCCTTTCGATTTAATAGTTTTAGTTGCGGGTCCGGTTGGAATGAAATGCCGTATATGATAGAGTCAAGCTTATTTTCAATCACCTATGCTATAAAAATAAACTTTCAAAGAAAGAAAAAGTGACAGAAAAACTTGTTGGGAATCGAACCCAGGTCTTTCGGCTAGTAGGCTCACGTCGTTCCCCTACACTACTCAATTCCTTAGATTCTGGACTTCCTACCTACTGCTCACATAGTACTGGTACGTAGCGGGCCCGCGTCTGTGGAATTATATACCTCTATAATCGGAAACACACTTAATTGTTTGCGTACTTCCACAAAACATACAAACACCAAATTTTGCATACTTGTTCGTCATGGGATGTGAGTAATGGGAAAATTCCGATATCACGAAAAAGGCGACATTTTCCATGTAAATGAAGTGTCGAAATTTTTCGTCGGTTTCAAATGCTGGTTTTTAGAGTAGTTCCGCACACCATAGAAACGTCATATTTTGTCAGGCAGTGAAGCTAGGAACATAGTTTATGATAGAAAAAAGAGCATTAAAATTCGTTTTCGTTTCGCGGCGCAAATCGAAAAAATGTGAAATTTGTAATGGCTGTATCTAGGAGGTAGAAATTTCGAGGTGATGTTTATTCTGATGCGTAGTTTGCGAATCCGCCCTTAAACTTGAAAAAAATAGTCATGTTCGGTGTAAGAAAGTGCTAGGAATATTATAAGCGTGCGTCTAATTCTTCACACTTTGTAGATATGGTGGAATCACGAAATTGCGTTCAAGTGTGTAGAGTACAGCGCATGTGAGGGGAAAATTCCGACATGTTGGAAAAGTCGTCATCTTCGATTCAAAATGGAGGCTCAAAAATTTGTAACCATGAAAATTGTAAGTTGTGCTCTTGGTAGGTAAGCCAGGTTTCGCTATGTTATTAAGGACGTAGTTCAGTTTAAGTGAAGAAACAAATCATTGGAGAAGTCGCCATCTTGAATTCAAAATTGCCATATTTTTGAATTGCCTTCATTTGGCCTCTTATGTGGTATATTGAGGAGAATAGAACAAGCAGAATTCAACGTAGTAAGTTAGCTCCGCGGTAAAGTGTCTGGTTTCTGAGTAGCACGTCTGGGTTCGAATCTCCGGCGACCTTGTTTTATCTTGCGTTTTTTTTCTTATCACGTTGCTTTGTTTTATCAAAATAATTTCTGTTGGCATTGCGTGAACAAAATATTTTCGTTATTACAGACATAGACGGAAAGGATATATTTATACGCTAACTGTTGAGATGGTCTCGAAACTAGGCAGTATGTTCGTGTAAAGTTTCGAGACGATACTGAAGTATTTAAAATCAAACATATGTAGCATTGGAAATGGAGTATCACCAGTGTCTCTATCGGAAGCAATGTTCGGGGGGGGGGAGTATTACCCCGGGGGCACTTCTGATAACATTCTATTTGTTATTGTATTATATACGTATTATTTTGATCTCGCCAGGGGCGCTCTGAGGAGGCGGTGTTCCCCAAAAAGAGTCTGAAAGAAACAACGGGCATCTTTTTCACGATATAGTGTCCATACAAGACAACAATACATTTTGTCTCGCGACAACAGTGTCTACTTCAAACCGGAAACGATTGCAAAATATCTCTCTCCCCTTTTATGTCCCTCGTTAAGATACCTGCGTATACCAAATTTGGAGTGAATACCACAAATGGAAAGTATAAAATATTAATTTTAAGGAAATACACACACATACAGGGACGTACGCAGGGGGTGGTTCCTGGGGGTCCGGACTACCCCCGAAATTCCAACTTTTGTGTAAATGTAGCCTAATTTTTGGGACAAGTTTAGGAATTTCAATATAAAATACACAGATATTGAGTTTGGACCCCTCCCGAAATAAATTCCTGCGTACGCCACTGCACACACACGCTCATACACACACACAAATGGGCCCCTCTTGAAAATTGTCTCGTCGGCAGCGTACATATTTATAATATATAAGATACTAGGGAAAGTGCCCCTTTCGATTTAATAGTTTTAGTTGCGGGTCCGGTTGGAATGAAATGCCGTATATGATAGAGTCAAGCTTATTTTCAATCACCTATGCTATAAAAATAAACTTTCAAAGAAAGAAAAAGTGACAGAAAAACTTTGTTGGGAATCGAACCCAGGTCTTTCGGCTAGTAGGCTCACGTCGTTCCCCTACACTACTCAATTCCTTAGATTCTGGACTTCCTACCTACTGCTCACATAGTACTGGTACGTAGCGGGCCCGCGTCTGTGGAATTATTATATACCTCTATAATCGGAAACACACTTAATTGTTTGCGTACTTCCACAAAACATACAAACACCAAATTTTGCATACTTGTTCGTCATGGGATGTGAGTAATGGGAAAATTCCGATATCACGAAAAAGGCGACATTTTCCATGTAAATGAAGTGTCAAAATTTTTCGTCGGTTTGAAATGCTGGTTTTTAGAGTAGTTCCGCACACCATTGAAACGTCATATTTTGTCAGGCAGTGAAGCTAGGAACATAGTTTATGATAGAAAAAAGAGCATTAAAATTCGTTTTCGTTTCGCGGCGCAAATCGAAAAAATGTGAAATTTGTAATGGCTGTATCTAGGAGGTAGAAATTTCGAGGTGATGTTTATTCTGATGCGTAGTTTGCGAATCCGCCCTTAAACTTGAAAAAAATAGTCATGTTCGGTGTAAGAAAGTGCTAGGAATATTATAAGGGGGCGTCTAATTCTACACAATTTGTAGATATGGTGGAATCACGAAATTGCGTTCAAGTGTGTAGAGTACAGCGCATGTGAGGGGAAAATTCCGACATATTGGAAAAGTCGTCATCTTCGATTCAAAATGGAGGCTCAAAAATTTGTAACCATGAAAATTGTAAGTTGTGCTCTTGGTAGGTAAGCCAGGTTTCGCTATGTTATTAAGGACGTAGTTCAGTTTAAGTGAAGAAACAAATCATTGGAGAAGTCGCCATCTTGAATTCAAAATTGCCATATTTTTGAATTGCCTTCATTTGGCCTCTTATGTGGTATATTGAGGAGAATAGAACAAGCAGAATTCAACGTAGTAAGTTAGCTCCGCGGTAAAGTGTCTGGTTTCTGAGTAGCAGGTCTGGGTTCGAATCTCCGGCGACCTTGTTTTATCTTGCGTTTTTTTTCTTATCACGTTGCTTTGTTTTATCAAAATAATTTCTGTTGGCATTGCGTGAACAAAATATTTTTGTTATTACAGACATAGACGGAAAGGATATATTTATACGCTAACTGTTGAGATGGTCTCGAAACTAGGCAGTATGTTCGTGTAAAGTTTCGAGACGATACTGAAGTATTTAAAATCAAACATATGTAGCATTGGAAATGGAGCATCACCAATGTCTCTATCGGAAGCAATGTTCGGGGGGGGAGTATTACCCCGGGGGCACTTCTGATAACATTCTATTTGTTATTGTATTATGTACGTATTATTTTGATCTCGCCAGGGGCGCTCTGAGGAGGCGGTGTTCCCCAAAAAGAGTCTGAAAGAAACAACGGGCATCTTTTTCACGATATAGTGTCCATACAAGACAACAATACATTTTGTCTCGCGACAACAGTGTCTACTTCAAACCGGAAACGATTGCAAAATATCTCTCTCCCCTTTTATGTCCCTCGTTAAGATACCTGCGTATACCAAATTTGGAGTGAATACCACAAATGGAAAGTATAAAATATTAATTTTAAGGAAATACACACACATACAGGGACGTACGCAGGGGGTGGTTCCTGGGGGTCCGGACTACCCCCGAAATTCCAACTTTTGTGTAAATGTAGCCTAATTTTTGGGACAAGTTTAGGAATTTCAATATAAAATACACAGATATTGAGTTTGGACCCCTCCCGAAATAAATTCCTGCGTACGCCACTGCACACACACGCTCATACACACACACAAATGGGCCCCTCTTGAAAATTGTCTCGTCGGCAGCGTACATATTTATAATATATAAGATACTAGGGAAAGTGCCCCTTTCGATTTAATAGTTTTAGTTGCGGGTCCGGTTGGAATGAAATGCCGTATATGATAGAGTCAAGCTTATTTTCAATCACCTATGCTATAAAAATAAACTTTCAAAGAAAGAAAAAGTGACAGAAAAACTTGTTGGGAATCGAACCCAGGTCTTTCGGCTAGTAGGCTCACGTCGTTCCCCTACACTACTCAATTCCTTAGATTCTGGACTTCCTACCTACTGCTCACATAGTACTGGTACGTAGCGGGCCCGCGTCTGTGGAATTATATACCTCTATAATCGGAAACACACTTAATTGTTTGCGTACTTCCACAAAACATACAAACACCAAATTTTGCATACTTGTTCGTCATGGGATGTGAGTAATGGGAAAATTCCGATATCACGAAAAAGGCGACATTTTCCATGTAAATGAAGTGTCAAAATTTTTCGTCGGTTTCAAATGCTGGTTTTTAGAGTAGTTCCGCACACCATAGAAACGTCATATTTTGTCAGGCAGTGAAGCTAGGAACATAGTTTATGATAGAAAAAAGAGCATTAAAATTCGTTTTCGTTTCGCGGCGCAAATCGAAAAAATGTGAAATTTGTAATGGCTGTATCTAGGAGGTAGAAATTTCGAGGTGATGTTTATTCTGATGCGTAGTTTGCGAATCCGCCCTTAAACTTGAAAAAAATAGTCATGTTCGGTGTAAGAAAGTGCTAGGATATTATAAGGGGGCGTCTAATTCTACACAATTTGTAGATATGGTGGAATCACGAAATTGCGTTCAAGTGTGTAGAGTACAGCGCATGTGAGGGGAAAATTCCGACATGTTGGAAAAGTCGTCATCTTCGATTCAAAATGGAGGCTCAAAAATTTGTAACCATGAAAATTGTAAGTTGTGCTCTTGGTAGGTAAGCCAGGTTTCGCTATGTTATTAAGGACGTAGTTCAGTTTAAGTGAAGAAACAAATCATTGGAGAAGTCGCCATCTTGAATTCAAAATTGCCATATTTTTGAATTGCCTTCATTTGGCCTCTTATGTGGTATATTGAGGAGAATAGAACAAGCAGAATTCAACGTAGTAAGTTAGCTCTGCGGTAAAGTGTCTGGTTTCTGAGTAGCAGGTCTGGGTTCGAATCTCCGGCGACCTTGTTTTATCTTGCGTTTTTTCTCTTATCACGTTGCTTTGTTTTATCAAAATAATTTCTGTTGGCATTGCGTGAACAAAATATTTTCGTTATTACAGACATAGACGGAAAGGATATATTTATACGCTAACTGTTGAGATGGTCTCGAAACTAGGCAGTATGTTCGTGTAAAGTTTCGAGACGATACTGAAGTATTTAAAATCAAACATATGTAGCATTGGAAATGGAGCATCACCAGTGTCTCTATCGGAAGCAATGTTCGGGGGGGGGGGAGTATTACCCCGGGGGCACTTCTGATAACATTCTATTTGTTATTGTATTATATACGTATTATTTTTATCTCGCCAGGGGCGCTCTGAGGAGGCGGTGTTCCCCAAAAAGAGTCTGAAAGAAACAACGGGCATCTTTTTCACGATATAGTGTCCATACAAGACAACAATACATTTTGTCTCGCGACAACAGTGTCTACTTCAAACCGGAAACGATTGCAAAATATCTCTCTCCCCTTTTATGTCCCTCGTTAAGATACCTGCGTATACCAAATTTGGAGTGAATACCACAAATGGAAAGTATAAAATATTAATTTTAAGGAAATACACACACATACAGGGACGTACGCAGGGGGTGGTTCCTGGGGGTCCGGACTACCCCCGAAATTCCAACTTTTGTGTAAATGTAGCCTAATTTTTGGGACAAGTTTAGGAATTTCAATATAAAATACACAGATATTGAGTTTGGACCCCTCCCGAAATAAATTCCTGCGTACGCCACTGCACACACACGCTCATACACACACACAAATGGGCCCCTCTTGAAAATTGTCTCGTCGGCAGCGTACATATTTATAATATATAAGATACTAGGGAAAGTGCCCCTTTCGATTTAATAGTTTTAGTTGCGGGTCCGGTTGGAATGAAATGCCGTATATGATAGAGTCAAGCTTATTTTCAATCACCTATGCTATAAAAATAAACTTTCAAAGAAAGAAAAAGTGACCGAAAAACTTGTTGGGAATCGAACCCAGGTCTTTCGGCTAGTAGGCTCACGTCGTTCCCCTACACTACTCAATTCCTTAGATTCTGGACTTCCTACCTACTGCTCACATAGTACTGGTACGTAGCGGGCCCGCGTCTGTGGAATTATATACCTCTATAATCGGAAACACACTTAATTGTTTGCGTACTTCCACAAAACATACAAACACCAAATTTTGCATACTTGTTCGTCATGGGATGTGAGTAATGGGAAAATTCCGATATCACGAAAAAGGCGACATTTTCCATGTAAATGAAGTGTCGAAATTTTTCGTCGGTTTCAAATGCTGGTTTTTAGAGTAGTTCCGCACACCATAGAAACGTCATATTTTGTCAGGCAGTGAAGCTAGGAACATAGTTTATGATAGAAAAAAGAGCATTAAAATTCGTTTTCGTTTCGCGGCGCAAATCGAAAAAATGTGAAATTTGTAATGGCTGTATCTAGGAGGTAGAAATTTCGAGGTGATGTTTATTCTGATGCGTAGTTTGCGAATCCGCCCTTAAACTTGAAAAAAATAGTCATGTTCGGTGTAAGAAAGTGCTAGGAATATTATAAGGGTGCGTCTAATTCTTCACACTTTGTAGATATGGTGGAATCACGAAATTGCGTTCAAGTGTGTAGAGTACAGCGCATGTGAGGGGAAAATTCCGACATGTTGGAAAAGTCGTCATCTTCGATTCAAAATGGAGGCTCAAAAATTTGTAACCATGAAAATTGTAAGTTGTGCTCTTGGTAGGTAAGCCAGGTTTCGCTATGTTATTAAGGACGTAGTTCAGTTTAAGTGAAGAAACAAATCATTGGAGAAGTCGCCATCTTGAATTCAAAATTGCCATATTTTTGAATTGCCTTCATTTGGCCTCTTATGTGGTATATTGAGGAGAATAGAACAAGCAGAATTCAACGTAGTAAGTTAGCTCCGCGGTAAAGTGTCTGGTTTCTGAGTAGCAGGTCTGGGTTCGAATCTCCGGCGACCTTGTTTTATCTTGCGTTTTTTTTTCTTATCACGTTGCTTTGTTTTATCAAAATAATTTCTGTTGGCATTGCGTGAACAAAATATTTTCGTTATTACAGACATAGACGGAAAGGATATATTTATACGCTAACTGTTGAGATGGTCTCGAAACTAGGCAGTATGTTCGTGTAAAGTTTCGAGACGATACTGAAGTATTTAAAATCAAACATATGTAGCATTGGAAATGGAGTATCACCAGTGTCTCTATCGGAAGCAATGTTCGGGGGGGGGGGGGAGTATTACCCCGGGGGCACTTCTGATAACATTCTATTTGTTATTGTATTATATACGTATTATTTTGATCTCGCCAGGGGCGCTCTGAGGAGGCGGTGTTCCCCAAAAAGAGTCTGAAAGAAACAACGGGCATCTTTTTCACGATATAGTGTCCATACAAGACAACAATACATTTTGTCTCGCGACAACAGTGTCTACTTCAAACCGGAAACGATTGCAAAATATCTCTCTCCCCTTTTATGTCCCTCGTTAAGATACCTGCGTATACCAAATTTGGAGTGAATACCACAAATGGAAAGTATAAAATATTAATTTTAAGGAAATACACACACATACAGGGACGTACGCAGGGGGTGGTTCCTGGGGGTCCGGACTACCCCCGAAATTCCAACTTTTGTGTAAATGTAGCCTAATTTTTGGGACAAGTTTAGGAATTTCAATATAAAATACACAGATATTGAGTTTGGACCCCTCCCGAAATAAATTCCTGCGTACGCCACTGCACACACACGCTCATACACACACACAAATGGGCCCCTCTTGAAAATTGTCTCGTCGGCAGCGTACATATTTATAATATATAAGATACTAGGGAAAGTGCCCCTTTCGATTTAATAGTTTTAGTTGCGGGTCCGGTTGGAATGAAATGCCGTATATGATAGAGTCAAGCTTATTTTCAATCACCTATGCTATAAAAATAAACTTTCAAAGAAAGAAAAAGTGACCGAAAAACTTGTTGGGAATCGAACCCAGGTCTTTCGGCTAGTAGGCTCACGTCGTTCCCCTACACTACTCAATTCCTTAGATTCTGGACTTCCTACCTACTGCTCACATAGTACTGGTACGTAGCGGGCCCGCGTCTGTGGAATTATATACCTCTATAATCGGAAACACACTTAATTGTTTGCGTACTTCCACAAAACATACAAACACCAAATTTTGCATACTTGTTCGTCATGGGATGTGAGTAATGGGAAAATTCCGATATCACGAAAAAGGCGACATTTTCCATGTAAATGAAGTGTCGAAATTTTTCGTCGGTTTGAAATGCTGGTTTTTAGAGTAGTTCCGCACACCATAGAAACGTCATATTTTGTCAGGCAGTGAAGCTAGGAACATAGTTTATGATAGAAAAAAGAGCATTAAAATTCGTTTTCGTTTCGCGGCGCAAATCGAAAAAATGTGAAATTTGTAATGGCTGTATCTAGGAGGTAGAAATTTCGAGGTGATGTTTATTCTGATGCGTAGTTTGCGAATCCGCCCTTAAACTTGAAAAAAATAGTCATGTTCGGTGTAAGAAAGTGCTAGGAATATTATAAGGGTGCGTCTAATTCTTCACACTTTGTAGATATGGTGGAATCACGAAATTGCGTTCAAGT
Organism: Thermobia domestica; assembly: GCF_964235325.1. NCBI lineage: Eukaryota > Metazoa > Arthropoda > Insecta > Zygentoma > Lepismatidae > Thermobia > Thermobia domestica. The sequence goes on from NC_137456.1 coordinate 93,705,160, forward strand.
GTGTAGAGTACAGCGCATGTGAGGGGAAAATTCCGACATGTTGGAAAAGTCGTCATCTTCGATTCAAAATGGAGGCTCAAAAATTTGTAACCATGAAAATTGTAAGTTGTGCTCTTGGTAGGTAAGCCAGGTTTCGCTATGTTATTAAGGACGTAGTTCAGTTTAAGTGAAGAAACAAATCATTGGAGAAGTCGCCATCTTGAATTCAAAATTGCCATATTTTTGAATTGCCTTCATTTGGCCTCTTATGTGGTATATTGAGGAGAATAGAACAAGCAGAATTCAACGTAGTAAGTTAGCTCCGCGGTAAAGTGTCTGGTTTCTGAGTAGCACGTCTGGGTTCGAATCTCCGGCGACCTTGTTTTATCTTGCGTTTTTTTTCTTATCACGTTGCTTTGTTTTATCAAAATAATTTCTGTTGGCATTGCGTGAACAAAATATTTTCGTTATTACAGACATAGACGGAAAGGATATATTTATACGCTAACTGTTGAGATGGTCTCGAAACTAGGCAGTATGTTCGTGTAAAGTTTCGAGACGATACTGAAGTATTTAAAATCAAACATATGTAGCATTGGAAATGGAGTATCACCAGTGTCTCTATCGGAAGCAATGTTCGGGGGGGGAGTATTACCCCGGGGGCACTTCTGATAACATTCTATTTGTTATTGTATTATATACGTATTATTTTGATCTCGCCAGGGGCGCTCTGAGGAGGCGGTGTTCCCCAAAAAGAGTCTGAAAGAAACAACGGGCATCTTTTTCACGATATAGTGTCCATACAAGACAACAATACATTTTGTCTCGCGACAACAGTGTCTACTTCAAACCGGAAACGATTGCAAAATATCTCTCTCCCCTTTTATGTCCCTCGTTAAGATACCTGCGTATACCAAATTTGGAGTGAATACCACAAATGGAAAGTATAAAATATTAATTTTAAGGAAATACACACACATACAGGGACGTACGCAGGGGGTGGTTCCTGGGGGTCCGGACTACCCCCGAAATTCCAACTTTTGTGTAAATGTAGCCTAATTTTTGGGACAAGTTTAGGAATTTCAATATAAAATACACAGATATTGAGTTTGGACCCCTCCCGAAATAAATTCCTGCGTACGCCACTGCACACACACGCTCATACACACACACAAATGGGCCCCTCTTGAAAATTGTCTCGTCGGCAGCGTACATATTTATAATATATAAGATACTAGGGAAAGTGCCCCTTTCGATTTAATAGTTTTAGTTGCGGGTCCGGTTGGAATGAAATGCCGTATATGATAGAGTCAAGCTTATTTTCAATCACCTATGCTATAAAAATAAACTTTCAAAGAAAGAAAAAGTGACCGAAAAATTTGTTGGGAATCGAACCCAGGTCTTTCGGCTAGTAGGCTCACGTCGTTCCCCTACACTACTCAATTCCTTAGATTCTGGACTTCCTACCTACTGCTCACATAGAACTGGTACGTAGCGGGCCCGCGTCTGTGGAATTATTATATACCTCTATAATCGGAAACACACTTAATTGTTTGCGTACTTCCACAAAACATACAAACACCAAATTTTGCATACTTGTTCGTCATGGGATGTGAGTAATGGGAAAATTCCGATATCACGAAAAAGGCGACATTTTCCATGTAAATGAAGTGTCAAAATTTTTCGTCGGTTTGAAATGCTGGTTTTTAGAGTAGTTCCGCACACCATAGAAACGTCATATTTTGTCAGGCAGTGAAGCTAGGAACATAGTTTATGATAGAAAAAAGAGCATTAAAATTCGTTCTCGTTTCGCGGCGCAAATCGAAAAAATGTGAAATTTGTAATGGCTGTATCTAGGAGGTAGAAATTTCGAGGTGATGTTTATTCTGATGCGTAGTTTGCGAATCCGCCCTTAAACTTGAAAAAATAGTCATGTTCGGTGTAAGAAAGTGCTAGGATATTATAAGGGGGCGTCTAATTCTACACAATTTGTAGATATGGTGGAATCACGAAATTGCGTTCAAGTGTGTAGAGTACAGCGCATGTGAGGGGAAAATTCCGACATGTTGGAAAAGTCGTCATCTTCGATTCAAAATGGAGGCTCAAAAATTTGTAACCATGAAAATTGTAAGTTGTGCTCTTGGTAGGTAAGCCAGGTTTCGCTATGTTATTAAGGACGTAGTTCAGTTTAAGTGAAGAAACAAATCATTGGAGAAGTCGCCATCTTGAATTCAAAATTGCCATATTTTTGAATTGCCTTCATTTGGCCTCTTATGTGGTATATTGAGGAGAATAGAACAAGCAGAATTCAACGTAGTAAGTTAGCTCCGCGATAAGTGTCTGGTTTCTGAGTAGCAGGTCTGGGTTCGAATCTCCGCCGACCTTGTTTTATCTTGCGTTTTTTCTCTTATCACGTTGCTTTGTTTTATCAAAATAATTTCTGTTGGCATTGCGTGAACAAAATATTTTCGTTATTACAGACATAGACGGAAAGGATATATTTATACGCTAACTGTTGAGATGGTCTCGAAACTAGGCAGTATGTTCGTGTAAAGTTTCGAGACGATACTGAAGTATTTAAAATCAAACATATGTAGCATTGGAAATGGAGCATCACCAGTGTCTCTATCGGAAGCAATGTTCGGGGGGGGGAGTATTACCCCGGGGGCACTTCTGATAACATTCTATTTGTTATTGTATTATATACGTATTATTTTTATCTCGCCAGGGGCGCTCTGAGGAGGCGGTGTTCCCCAAAAAGAGTCTGAAAGAAACAACGGGCATCTTTTTCACGATATAGTGTCCATACAAGACAACAATACATTTTGTCTCGCGACAACAGTGTCTACTTCAAACCGGAAACGATTGCAAAATATCTCTCTCCCCTTTTATGTCCCTCGTTAAGATACCTGCGTATACCAAATTTGGAGTGAATACCACAAATGGAAAGTATAAAATATTAATTTTAAGGAAATACACACACATACAGGGACGTACGCAGGGGGTGGTTCCTGGGGGTCCGGACTACCCCCGAAATTCCAACTTTTGTGTAAATGTAGCCTAATTTTTGGGACAAGTTTAGGAATTTCAATATAAAATACACAGATATTGAGTTTGGACCCCTCCCGAAATAAATTCCTGCGTACGCCACTGCACACACACGCTCATACACACACACAAATGGGCCCCTCTTGAAAATTGTCTCGTCGGCAGCGTACATATTTATAATATATAAGATACTAGGGAAAGTGCCCCTTTCGATTTAATAGTTTTAGTTGCGGGTCCGGTTGGAATGAAATGCCGTATATGATAGAGTCAAGCTTATTTTCAATCACCTATGCTATAAAAATAAACTTTCAAAGAAAGAAAAAGTGACAGAAAAACTTGTTGGGAATCGAACCCAGGTCTTTCGGCTAGTAGGCTCACGTCGTTCCCCTACACTACTCAATTCCTTAGATTCTGGACTTCCTACCTACTGCTCACATAGTACTGGTACGTAGCGGGCCCGCGTCTGTGGAATTATATACCTCTATAATCGGAAACACACTTAATTGTTTGCGTACTTCCACAAAACATACAAACACCAAATTTTGCATACTTGTTCGTCATGGGATGTGAGTAATGGGAAAATTCCGATATCACGAAAAAGGCGACATTTTCCATGTAAATGAAGTGTCGAAATTTTTCGTCGGTTTCAAATGCTGGTTTTTAGAGTAGTTCCGCACACCATAGAAACGTCATATTTTGTCAGGCAGTGAAGCTAGGAACATAGTTTATGATAGAAAAAAGAGCATTAAAATTCGTTTTCGTTTCGCGGCGCAAATCGAAAAAATGTGAAATTTGTAATGGCTGTATCTAGGAGGTAGAAATTTCGAGGTGATGTTTATTCTGATGCGTAGTTTGCGAATCCGCCCTTAAACTTGAAAAAAATAGTCATGTTCGGTGTAAGAAAGTGCTAGGAATATTATAAGCGTGCGTCTAATTCTTCACACTTTGTAGATATGGTGGAATCACGAAATTGCGTTCAAGTGTGTAGAGTACAGCGCATGTGAGGGGAAAATTCCGACATGTTGGAAAAGTCGTCATCTTCGATTCAAAATGGAGGCTCAAAAATTTGTAACCATGAAAATTGTAAGTTGTGCTCTTGGTAGGTAAGCCAGGTTTCGCTATGTTATTAAGGACGTAGTTCAGTTTAAGTGAAGAAACAAATCATTGGAGAAGTCGCCATCTTGAATTCAAAATTGCCATATTTTTGAATTGCCTTCATTTGGCCTCTTATGTGGTATATTGAGGAGAATAGAACAAGCAGAATTCAACGTAGTAAGTTAGCTCCGCGGTAAAGTGTCTGGTTTCTGAGTAGCACGTCTGGGTTCGAATCTCCGGCGACCTTGTTTTATCTTGCGTTTTTTTTCTTATCACGTTGCTTTGTTTTATCAAAATAATTTCTGTTGGCATTGCGTGAACAAAATATTTTCGTTATTACAGACATAGACGGAAAGGATATATTTATACGCTAACTGTTGAGATGGTCTCGAAACTAGGCAGTATGTTCGTGTAAAGTTTCGAGACGATACTGAAGTATTTAAAATCAAACATATGTAGCATTGGAAATGGAGTATCACCAGTGTCTCTATCGGAAGCAATGTTCGGGGGGGGGGAGTATTACCCCGGGGGCACTTCTGATAACATTCTATTTGTTATTGTATTATATACGTATTATTTTGATCTCGCCAGGGGCGCTCTGAGGAGGCGGTGTTCCCCAAAAAGAGTCTGAAAGAAACAACGGGCATCTTTTTCACGATATAGTGTCCATACAAGACAACAATACATTTTGTCTCGCGACAACAGTGTCTACTTCAAACCGGAAACGATTGCAAAATATCTCTCTCCCCTTTTATGTCCCTCGTTAAGATACCTGCGTATACCAAATTTGGAGTGAATACCACAAATGGAAAGTATAAAATATTAATTTTAAGGAAATACACACACATACAGGGACGTACGCAGGGGGTGGTTCCTGGGGGTCCGGACTACCCCCGAAATTCCAACTTTTGTGTAAATGTAGCCTAATTTTTGGGACAAGTTTAGGAATTTCAATATAAAATACACAGATATTGAGTTTGGACCCCTCCCGAAATAAATTCCTGCGTACGCCACTGCACACACACGCTCATACACACACACAAATGGGCCCCTCTTGAAAATTGTCTCGTCGGCAGCGTACATATTTATAATATATAAGATACTAGGGAAAGTGCCCCTTTCGATTTAATAGTTTTAGTTGCGGGTCCGGTTGGAATGAAATGCCGTATATGATAGAGTCAAGCTTATTTTCAATCACCTATGCTATAAAAATAAACTTTCAAAGAAAGAAAAAGTGACAGAAAAACTTTGTTGGGAATCGAACCCAGGTCTTTCGGCTAGTAGGCTCACGTCGTTCCCCTACACTACTCAATTCCTTAGATTCTGGACTTCCTACCTACTGCTCACATAGTACTGGTACGTAGCGGGCCCGCGTCTGTGGAATTATTATATACCTCTATAATCGGAAACACACTTAATTGTTTGCGTACTTCCACAAAACATACAAACACCAAATTTTGCATACTTGTTCGTCATGGGATGTGAGTAATGGGAAAATTCCGATATCACGAAAAAGGCGACATTTTCCATGTAAATGAAGTGTCAAAATTTTTCGTCGGTTTGAAATGCTGGTTTTTAGAGTAGTTCCGCACACCATTGAAACGTCATATTTTGTCAGGCAGTGAAGCTAGGAACATAGTTTATGATAGAAAAAAGAGCATTAAAATTCGTTTTCGTTTCGCGGCGCAAATCGAAAAAATGTGAAATTTGTAATGGCTGTATCTAGGAGGTAGAAATTTCGAGGTGATGTTTATTCTGATGCGTAGTTTGCGAATCCGCCCTTAAACTTGAAAAAAATAGTCATGTTCGGTGTAAGAAAGTGCTAGGAATATTATAAGGGGGCGTCTAATTCTACACAATTTGTAGATATGGTGGAATCACGAAATTGCGTTCAAGTGTGTAGAGTACAGCGCATGTGAGGGGAAAATTCCGACATATTGGAAAAGTCGTCATCTTCGATTCAAAATGGAGGCTCAAAAATTTGTAACCATGAAAATTGTAAGTTGTGCTCTTGGTAGGTAAGCCAGGTTTCGCTATGTTATTAAGGACGTAGTTCAGTTTAAGTGAAGAAACAAATCATTGGAGAAGTCGCCATCTTGAATTCAAAATTGCCATATTTTTGAATTGCCTTCATTTGGCCTCTTATGTGGTATATTGAGGAGAATAGAACAAGCAGAATTCAACGTAGTAAGTTAGCTCCGCGGTAAAGTGTCTGGTTTCTGAGTAGCAGGTCTGGGTTCGAATCTCCGGCGACCTTGTTTTATCTTGCGTTTTTTTTCTTATCACGTTGCTTTGTTTTATCAAAATAATTTCTGTTGGCATTGCGTGAACAAAATATTTTTGTTATTACAGACATAGACGGAAAGGATATATTTATACGCTAACTGTTGAGATGGTCTCGAAACTAGGCAGTATGTTCGTGTAAAGTTTCGAGACGATACTGAAGTATTTAAAATCAAACATATGTAGCATTGGAAATGGAGCATCACCAATGTCTCTATCGGAAGCAATGTTCGGGGGGGGGGAGTATTACCCCGGGGGCACTTCTGATAACATTCTATTTGTTATTGTATTATGTACGTATTATTTTGATCTCGCCAGGGGCGCTCTGAGGAGGCGGTGTTCCCCACAAGAGTCTGAAAGAAACAACGGGCATCTTTTTCACGATATAGTGTCCATACAAGACAACAATACATTTTGTCTCGCGACAACAGTGTCTACTTCAAACCGGAAACGATTGCAAAATATCTCTCTCCCCTTTTATGTCCCTCGTTAAGATACCTGCGTATACCAAATTTGGAGTGAATACCACAAATGGAAAGTATAAAATATTAATTTTAAGGAAATACACACACATACAGGGACGTACGCAGGGGGTGGTTCCTGGGGGTCCGGACTACCCCCGAAATTCCAACTTTTGTGTAAATGTAGCCTAATTTTTGGGACAAGTTTAGGAATTTCAATATAAAATACACAGATATTGAGTTTGGACCCCTCCCGAAATAAATTCCTGCGTACGCCACTGCACACACACGCTCATACACACACACAAATGGGCCCCTCTTGAAAATTGTCTCGTCGGCAGCGTACATATTTATAATATATAAGATACTAGGGAAAGTGCCCCTTTCGATTTAATAGTTTTAGTTGCGGGTCCGGTTGGAATGAAATGCCGTATATGATAGAGTCAAGCTTATTTTCAATCACCTATGCTATAAAAATAAACTTTCAAAGAAAGAAAAAGTGACAGAAAAACTTGTTGGGAATCGAACCCAGGTCTTTCGGCTAGTAGGCTCACGTCGTTCCCCTACACTACTCAATTCCTTAGATTCTGGACTTCCTACCTACTGCTCACATAGTACTGGTACGTAGCGGGCCCGCGTCTGTGGAATTATATACCTCTATAATCGGAAACACACTTAATTGTTTGCGTACTTCCACAAAACATACAAACACCAAATTTTGCATACTTGTTCGTCATGGGATGTGAGTAATGGGAAAATTCCGATATCACGAAAAAGGCGACATTTTCCATGTAAATGAAGTGTCAAAATTTTTCGTCGGTTTCAAATGCTGGTTTTTAGAGTAGTTCCGCACACCATAGAAACGTCATATTTTGTCAGGCAGTGAAGCTAGGAACATAGTTTATGATAGAAAAAAGAGCATTAAAATTCGTTTTCGTTTCGCGGCGCAAATCGAAAAAATGTGAAATTTGTAATGGCTGTATCTAGGAGGTAGAAATTTCGAGGTGATGTTTATTCTGATGCGTAGTTTGCGAATCCGCCCTTAAACTTGAAAAAAATAGTCATGTTCGGTGTAAGAAAGTGCTAGGATATTATAAGGGGGCGTCTAATTCTACACAATTTGTAGATATGGTGGAATCACGAAATTGCGTTCAAGTGTGTAGAGTACAGCGCATGTGAGGGGAAAATTCCGACATGTTGGAAAAGTCGTCATCTTCGATTCAAAATGGAGGCTCAAAAATTTGTAACCATGAAAATTGTAAGTTGTGCTCTTGGTAGGTAAGCCAGGTTTCGCTATGTTATTAAGGACGTAGTTCAGTTTAAGTGAAGAAACAAATCATTGGAGAAGTCGCCATCTTGAATTCAAAATTGCCATATTTTTGAATTGCCTTCATTTGGCCTCTTATGTGGTATATGGAGGAGAATAGAACAAGCAGAATTCAACGTAGTAAGTTAGCTCTGCGGTAAAGTGTCTGGTTTCTGAGTAGCAGGTCTGGGTTCGAATCTCCGGCGACCTTGTTTTATCTTGCGTTTTTTCTCTTATCACGTTGCTTTGTTTTATCAAAATAATTTCTGTTGGCATTGCGTGAACAAAATATTTTCGTTATTACAGACATAGACGGAAAGGATATATTTATACGCTAACTGTTGAGATGGTCTCGAAACTAGGCAGTATGTTCGTGTAAAGTTTCGAGACGATACTGAAGTATTTAAAATCAAACATATGTAGCATTGGAAATGGAGCATCACCAGTGTCTCTATCGGAAGCAATGTTCGGGGGGGGGGGAGTATTACCCCGGGGGCACTTCTGATAACATTCTATTTGTTATTGTATTATATACGTATTATTTTTATCTCGCCAGGGGCGCTCTGAGGAGGCGGTGTTCCCCAAAAAGAGTCTGAAAGAAACAACGGGCATCTTTTTCACGATATAGTGTCCATACAAGACAACAATACATTTTGTCTCGCGACAACAGTGTCTACTTCAAACCGGAAACGATTGCAAAATATCTCTCTCCCCTTTTATGTCCCTCGTTAAGATACCTGCGTATACCAAATTTGGAGTGAATACCACAAATGGAAAGTATAAAATATTAATTTTAAGGAAATACACACACATACAGGGACGTACGCAGGGGGTGGTTCCTGGGGGTCCGGACTACCCCCGAAATTCCAACTTTTGTGTAAATGTAGCCTAATTTTTGGGACAAGTTTAGGAATTTCAATATAAAATACACAGATATTGAGTTTGGACCCCTCCCGAAATAAATTCCTGCGTACGCCACTGCACACACACGCTCATACACACACACAAATGGGCCCCTCTTGAAAATTGTCTCGTCGGCAGCGTACATATTTATAATATATAAGATACTAGGGAAAGTGCCCCTTTCGATTTAATAGTTTTAGTTGCGGGTCCGGTTGGAATGAAATGCCGTATATGATAGAGTCAAGCTTATTTTCAATCACCTATGCTATAAAAATAAACTTTCAAAGAAAGAAAAAGTGACAGAAAAACTTGTTGGGAATCGAACCCAGGTCTTTCGGCTAGTAGGCTCACGTCGTTCCCCTACACTACTCAATTCCTTAGATTCTGGACTTCCTACCTACTGCTCACATAGTACTGGTACGTAGCGGGCCCGCGTCTGTGGAATTATATACCTCTATAATCGGAAACACACTTAATTGTTTGCGTACTTCCACAAAACATACAAACACCAAATTTTGCATACTTGTTCGTCATGGGATGTGAGTAATGGGAAAATTCCGATATCACGAAAAAGGCGACATTTTCCATGTAAATGAAGTGTCGAAATTTTTCGTCGGTTTCAAATGCTGGTTTTTAGAGTAGTTCCGCACACCATAGAAACGTCATATTTTGTCAGGCAGTGAAGCTAGGAACATAGTTTATGATAGAAAAAAGAGCATTAAAATTCGTTTTCGTTTCGCGGCGCAAATCGAAAAAATGTGAAATTTGTAATGGCTGTATCTAGGAGGTAGAAATTTCGAGGTGATGTTTATTCTGATGCGTAGTTTGCGAATCCGCCCTTAAACTTGAAAAAAATAGTCATGTTCGGTGTAAGAAAGTGCTAGGAATATTATAAGGGTGCGTCTAATTCTTCACACTTTGTAGATATGGTGGAATCACGAAATTGCGTTCAAGTGTGTAGAGTACAGCGCATGTGAGGGGAAAATTCCGACATGTTGGAAAAGTCGTCATCTTCGATTCAAAATGGAGGCTCAAAAATTTGTAACCATGAAAATTGTAAGTTGTGCTCTTGGTAGGTAAGCCAGGTTTCGCTATGTTATTAAGGACGTAGTTCAGTTTAAGTGAAGAAACAAATCATTGGAGAAGTCGCCATCTTGAATTCAAAATTGCCATATTTTTGAATTGCCTTCATTTGGCCTCTTATGTGGTATATTGAGGAGAATAGAACAAGCAGAATTCAACGTAGTAAGTTAGCTCCGCGGTAAAGTGTCTGGTTTCTGAGTAGCAGGTCTGGGTTCGAATCTCCGGCGACCTTGTTTTATCTTGCGTTTTTTTTTCTTATCACGTTGCTTTGTTTTATCAAAATAATTTCTGTTGGCATTGCGTGAACAAAATATTTTCGTTATTACAGACATAGACGGAAAGGATATATTTATACGCTAACTGTTGAGATGGTCTCGAAACTAGGCAGTATGTTCGTGTAAAGTTTCGAGACGATACTGAAGTATTTAAAATCAAACATATGTAGCATTGGAAATGGAGTATCACCAGTGTCTCTATCGGAAGCAATGTTCGGGGGGGGGGGGGAGTATTACCCCGGGGGCACTTCTGATAACATTCTATTTGTTATTGTATTATATACGTATTATTTTGATCTCGCCAGGGGCGCTCTGAGGAGGCGGTGTTCCCCAAAAAGAGTCTGAAAGAAACAACGGGCATCTTTTTCACGATATAGTGTCCATACAAGACAACAATACATTTTGTCTCGCGACAACAGTGTCTACTTCAAACCGGAAACGATTGCAAAATATCTCTCTCCCCTTTTATGTCCCTCGTTAAGATACCTGCGTATACCAAATTTGGAGTGAATACCACAAATGGAAAGTATAAAATATTAATTTTAAGGAAATACACACACATACAGGGACGTACGCAGGGGGTGGTTCCTGGGGGTCCGGACTACCCCCGAAATTCCAACTTTTGTGTAAATGTAGCCTAATTTTTGGGACAAGTTTAGGAATTTCAATATAAAATACACAGATATTGAGTTTGGACCCCTCCCGAAATAAATTCCTGCGTACGCCACTGCACACACACGCTCATACACACACACAAATGGGCCCCTCTTGAAAATTGTCTCGTCGGCAGCGTACATATTTATAATATATAAGATACTAGGGAAAGTGCCCCTTTCGATTTAATAGTTTTAGTTGCGGGTCCGGTTGGAATGAAATGCCGTATATGATAGAGTCAAGCTTATTTTCAATCACCTATGCTATAAAAATAAACTTTCAAAGAAAGAAAAAGTGACCGAAAAACTTGTTGGGAATCGAACCCAGGTCTTTCGGCTAGTAGGCTCACGTCGTTCCCCTACACTACTCAATTCCTTAGATTCTGGACTTCCTACCTACTGCTCACATAGTACTGGTACGTAGCGGGCCCGCGTCTGTGGAATTATTATATACCTCTATAATCGGAAACACACTTAATTGTTTGCGTACTTCCACAAAACATACAAACACCAAGTTTTGCATACTTGTTCGTCATGGGATGTGAGTAATGGGAAAATTCCGATATCACGAAAAAGGCGACATTTTCCATGTAAATGAAGTGTCAAAATTTTTCGTCGGTTTGAAATGCTGGTTTTTAGAGTAGTTCCGCACACCATAGAAACGTCATATTTTGTCAGGCAGTGAAGCTAGGAACATAGTTTATGATAGAAAAAAGAGCATTAAAATTCGTTTTCGTTTCGCGGCGCAAATCGAAAAAATGTGAAATTTGTAATGGCTGTATCTAGGAGGTAGAAATTTCGAGGTGATGTTTATTCTGATGCGTAGTTTGCGAATCCGCCCTTAAACTTGAAAAAAATAGTCATGTTCGGTGTAAGAAAGTGCTAGGAATATTATAAGGGGGCGTCTAACTCTACACAATTTGTAGATATGGTGGAATCACGAAATTGCGTTCAAGTGTGTAGAGTACAGCGCATGTGAGGGGAAAATTCCGACATGTTGGAAAAGTCGTCATCTTCGATTCAAAATGGAGGCTCAAAAATTTGTAACCATGAAAATTGTAAGTTGTGCTCTTGGTAGGTAAGCCAGGTTTCGCTATGTTATTAAGGACGTAGTTCAGTTTAAGTGAAGAAACAAATCATTGGAGAAGTCGCCATCTTGAATTCAAAATTGCCATATTTTTGAATTGCCTTCATTTGGCCTCTTATGTGGTATATTGAGGAGAATAGAACAAGCAGAATTCAACGTAGTAAGTTAGCTCCGCGGTAAAGTGTCTGGTTTCTGAGTAGCAGGTCTGGGTTCGAATCTCCGGCGACCTTGTTTTATCTTGCGTTTTTTTTCTTATCACGTTGCTTTGTTTTATCAAAATAATTTCTGTTGGCATTGCGTGAACAAAATATTTTTGTTATTACAGACATAGACGGAAAGGATATATTTATACGCTAACTGTTGAGATGGTCTCGAAACTAGGCAGTATGTTCGTGTAAAGTTTCGAGACGATACTGAAGTATTTAAAATCAAACATATGTAGCATTGGAAATGGAGCATCACCAGTGTCTCTATCGGAAGCAATGTTCGGGGGGGGGGAGTATTACCCCGGGGGCACTTCTGATAACATTCTATTTGTTATTGTATTATGTACGTATTATTTTGATCTCGCCAGGGGCGCTCTGAGGAGGCGGTGTTCCCCAAAAAGAGTCTGAAAGAAACAACGGGCATCTTTTTCACGATATAGTGTCCATACAAGACAACAATACATTTTGTCTCGCGACAACAGTGTCTACTTCAAACCGGAAACGATTGCAAAATATCTCTCTCCCCTTTTATGTCCCTCGTTAAGATACCTGCGTATACCAAATTTGGAGTGAATACCACAAATGGAAAGTATAAAATATTAATTTTAAGGAAATACACACACATACAGGGACTTACGCAGGGGGTGGTTCCTGGGGGTCCGGACTACCCCCGAAATTCCAACTTTTGTGTAAATGTAGCCTAATTTTTGGGACAAGTTTAGGAATTTCAATATAAAATACACAGATATTGAGTTTGGACCCCTCCCGAAATAAATTCCTGCGTACGCCACTGCACACACACGCTCATACACACACACAAATGGGCCCCTCTTGAAAATTGTCTCGTCGGCAGCGTACATATTTATAATATATAAGATACTAGGGAAAGTGCCCCTTTCGATTTAATAGTTTTAGTTGCGGGTCCGGTTGGAATGAAATGCCGTATATGATAGAGTCAAGCTTATTTTCAATCACCTATGCTATAAAAATAAACTTTCAAAGAAAGAAAAAGTGACAGAAAAACTTGTTGGGAATCGAACCCAGGTCTTTCGGCTAGTAGGCTCACGTCGTTCCCCTACACTACTCAATTCCTTAGATTCTGGACTTCCTACCTACTGCTCACATAGTACTGGTACGTAGCGGGCCCGCGTCTGTGGAATTATATACCTCTATAATCGGAAACACACTTAATTGTTTGCGTACTTCCACAAAACATACAAACACCAAATTTTGCATACTTGTTCGTCATGGGATGTGAGTAATGGGAAAATTCCGATATCACGAAAAAGGCGACATTTTCCATGTAAATGAAGTGTCGAAATTTTTCGTCGGTTTCAAATGCTGGTTTTTAGAGTAGTTCCGCACACCATAGAAACGTCATATTTTGTCAGGCAGTGAAGCTAGGAACATAGTTTATGATAGAAAAAAGAGCATTAAAATTCGTTTTCGTTTCGCGGCGCAAATCGAAAAAATGTGAAATTTGTAATGGCTGTATCTAGGAGGTAGAAATTTCGAGGTGATGTTTATTCTGATGCGTAGTTTGCGAATCCGCCCTTAAACTTGAAAAAAATAGTCATGTTCGGTGTAAGAAAGTGCTAGGAATATTATAAGGGTGCGTCTAATTCTTCACACTTTGTAGATATGGTGGAATCACGAAATTGCGTTCAAGTGTGTAGAGTACAGCGCATGTGAGGGGAAAATTCCGACATGTTGGAAAAGTCGTCATCTTCGATTCAAAATGGAGGCTCAAAAATTTGTAACCATGAAAATTGTAAGTTGTGCTCTTGGTAGGTAAGCCAGGTTTCGCTATGTTATTAAGGACGTAGTTCAGTTTAAGTGAAGAAACAAATCATTGGAGAAGTCGCCATCTTGAATTCAAAATTGCCATATTTTTGAATTGCCTTCATTTGGCCTCTTATGTGGTATATTGAGGAGAATAGAACAAGCAGAATTCAACGTAGTAAGTTAGCTCCGCGGTAAAGTGTCTGGTTTCTGAGTAGCAGGTCTGGGTTCGAATCTCCGGCGACCTTGTTTTATTTGCGTTTTTTTTCTTATCACGTTGCTTTGTTTTATCAAAATAATTTCTGTTGGCATTGCGTGAACAAAATATTTTCGTTATTACAGACATAGACGGAAAGGATATATTTATACGCTAACTGTTGAGATGGTCTCGAAACTAGGCAGTATGTTCGTGTAAAGTTTCGAGACGATACTGAAGTATTTAAAATCAAACATATGTAGCATTGGAAATGGAGTATCACCAGTGTCTCTATCGGAAGCAATGTTCGGGGGGGGGAGTATTACCCCGGGGGCACTTCTGATAACATTCTATTTGTTATTGTATTATATACGTATTATTTTGATCTCGCCAGGGGCGCTCTGAGGAGGCGGTGTTCCCCAAAAAGAGTCTGAAAGAAACAACGGGCATCTTTTTCACGATATAGTGTCCATACAAGACAACAATACATTTTGTCTCGCGACAACAGTGTCTACTTCAAACCGGAAACGATTGCAAAATATCTCTCTCCCCTTTTATGTCCCTCGTTAAGATACCTGCGTATACCAAATTTGGAGTGAATACCACAAATGGAAAGTATAAAATATTAATTTTAAGGAAATACACACACATACAGGGACGTACGCAGGGGGTGGTTCCTGGGGGTCCGGACTACCCCCGAAATTCCAACTTTTGTGTAAATGTAGCCTAATTTTTGGGACAAGTTTAGGAATTTCAATATAAAATACACAGATATTGAGTTTGGACCCCTCCCGAAATAAATTCCTGCGTACGCCACTGCACACACACGCTCATACACACACACAAATGGGCCCCTCTTGAAAATTGTCTCGTCGGCAGCGTACATATTTATAATATATAAGATACTAGGGAAAGTGCCCCTTTCGATTTAATAGTTTTAGTTGCGGGTCCGGTTGGAATGAAATGCCGTATATGATAGAGTCAAGCTTATTTTCAATCACCTATGCTATAAAAATAAACTTTCAAAGAAAGAAAAAGTGACCGAAAAACTTGTTGGGAATCGAACCCAGGTCTTTCGGCTAGTAGGCTCACGTCGTTCCCCTACACTACTCAATTCCTTAGATTCTGGACTTCCTACCTACTGCTCACATAGTACTGGTACGTAGCGGGCCCGCGTCTGTGGAATTATTATATACCTCTATAATCGGAAACACACTTAATTGTTTGCGTACTTCCACAAAACATACAAACACCAAATTTTGCATACTTGTTCGTCATGGGATGTGAGTAATGGGAAAATTCCGATATCACGAAAAAGGCGACATTTTCCATGTAAATGAAGTGTCAAAATTTTTCGTCGGTTTCAAATGCTGGTTTTTAGAGTAGTTCCGCACACCATAGAAACGTCATATTTTGTCAGGCAGTGAAGCTAGGAACATAGTTTATGATAGAAAAAAGAGCATTAAAATTCGTTTTCGTTTCCCGGCGCAAATCGAAAAAATGTGAAATTTGTAATGGCTGTATCTAGGAGGTAGAAATTTCGAGGTGATGTTTATTCTGATGCGTAGTTTGCGAATCCGCCCTTAAACTTGAAAAAAATAGTCATGTTCGGTGTAAGAAAGTGCTAGGAATATTATAAGGGGGCGTCTAATTCTACACAATTTGTAGATATGGTGGAATCACGAAATTGCGTTCAAGTGTGTAGAGTACAGCGCATGTGAGGGGAAAATTCCGACATGTTGGAAAAGTCGTCATCTTCGATTCAAAATGGAGGCTCAAAAATTTGTAACCATGAAAATTGTAAGTTGTGCTATTGGTAGGTAAGCCAGGTTTCGCTATGTTATTAAGGACGTAGTTCAGTTTAAGTGAAGAAACAAATCATTGGAGAAGTCGCCATCTTGAATTCAAAATTGCCATATTTTTGAATTGCCTTCATTTGGCCTCTTATGTGGTATATTGAGGAGAATAGAACAAGCAGAATTCAACGTAGTAAGTTAGCTCCGCGGTAAAGTGTCTGGTTTCTGAGTAGCAGGTCTGGGTTCGAATCTCCGGCGACCTTGTTTTATCTTGCGTTTTTTTTCTTATCACGTTGCTTTGTTTTATCAAAATAATTTCTGTTGGCATTGCGTGAACAAAATATTTTTGTTATTACAGACATAGACGGAAAGGATATATTTATACGCTAACTGTTGAGATGGTCTCGAAACTAGGCAGTATGTTCGTGTAAAGTTTCGAGACGATACTGAAGTATTTAAAATCAAACATATGTAGCATTGGAAATGGAGCATCACCAGTGTCTCTATCGGAAGCAATGTTCGGGGGGGGAGTATTACCCCGGGGGCACTTCTGATAACATTCTATTTGTTATTGTATTATGTACGTATTATTTTGATCTCGCCAGGGGCGCTCTGAGGAGGCGGTG
The DNA here is from genome assembly GCF_964235325.1 of Thermobia domestica. Classification (NCBI taxonomy): domain Eukaryota; kingdom Metazoa; phylum Arthropoda; class Insecta; order Zygentoma; family Lepismatidae; genus Thermobia; species Thermobia domestica. The sequence continues at coordinate 93,721,939 of NC_137456.1, forward strand.
TTCCCCAAAAAGAGTCTGAAAGAAACAACGGGCATCTTTTTCACGATATAGTGTCCATACAAGACAACAATACATTTTGTCTCGCGACAACAGTGTCTACTTCAAACCGGAAACGATTGCAAAATATCTCTCTCCCCTTTTATGTCCCTCGTTAAGATACCTGCGTATACCAAATTTGGAGTGAATACCACAAATGGAAAGTATAAAATATTAATTTTAAGGAAATACACACACATACAGGGACGTACGCAGGGGGTGGTTCCTGTGGGTCCGGACTACCCCCGAAATTCCAACTTTTGTGTAAATGTAGCCTAATTTTTGGGACAAGTTTAGGAATTTCAATATAAAATACACAGATATTGAGTTTGGACCCCTCCCGAAATAAATTCCTGCGTACGACACTGCACACACACGCTCATACACACACACAAATGGGCCCCTCTTGAAAATTGTCTCGTCGGCAGCGTACATATTTATAATATATAAGATACTAGGGAAAGTGCCCCTTTCGATTTAATAGTTTTAGTTGCGGGTCCGGTTGGAATGAAATGCCGTATATGATAGAGTCAAGCTTATTTTCAATCACCTATGCTATAAAAATAAACTTTCAAAGAAAGAAAAAGTGACAGAAAAACTTGTTGGGAATCGAACCCAGGTCTTTCGGCTAGTAGGCTGACGTCGTTCCCCTACACTACTCAATTCCTTAGATTCTGGACTTCCTACCTACTGCTCACATAGTACTGGTACGTAGCGGGCCCGCGTCTGTGGAATTATATACCTCTATAATCGGAAACACACTTAATTGTTTGCGTACTTCCACAAAACATACAAACACCAAATTTTGCATACTTGTTCGTCATGGGATGTGAGTAATGGGAAAATTCCGATATCACGAAAAAGGCGACATTTTCCATGTAAATGAAGTGTCAAAATTTTTCGTCGGTTTGAAATGCTGGTTTTTAGAGTAGTTCCGCACACCATAGAAACGTCATATTTTGTCAGGCAGTGAAGCTAGGAACATAGTTTATGATAGAAAAAAGAGCATTAAAATTCGTTTTCGTTTCGCGGCGCAAATCGAAAAAATGTGAAATTTGTAATGGCTGTATCTAGGACGTTGAAATTTCGAGGTGATGTTTATTCTGATGCGTAGTTTGCGAATCCGCCCTTAAACTTGAAAAAAATAGTCATGTTCGGTGTAAGAAAGTGCTAGGAATATTATAAGGGGGCGTCTAATTCTACACAATTTGTAGATATGGTGGAATCACGAAATTGCGTTCAAGTGTGTAGAGTACAGCGCATGTGAGGGGAAAATTCCGACATGTTGGAAAAGTCGTCATCTTCGATTCAAAGTGGAGGCTCAAAAATTTGTAACCATGAAAATTGTAAGTTGTGCTCTTGGTAGGTAAGCCAGGTTTCGCTATGTTATTAAGGACGTAGTTCAGTTTAAGTGAAGAAACAAATCATTGGAGAAGTCGCCATCTTGAATTCAAAATTGCCATATTTTTGAATTGCCTTCATTTGGCCTCTTATGTGGTATATTGAGGAGAATAGAACAAGCAGAATTCAACGTAGTAAGTTAGCTCCGCGGTAAAGTGGCTGGTTTCTGAGTAGCAGGTCTGGGTTCGAATCTCCGGCGACCTTGTTTTATCTTGCGTTTTTTTTCTTATCACGTTGCTTTGTTTTATCAAAATAATTTCTGTTGGCATTGCGTGAACAAAATATTTTCGTTATTACAGACATAGACGGAAAGGATATATTTATACGCTAACTGTTGAGATGGTCTCGAAACTAGGCAGTATGTTCGTGTAAAGTTTCGAGACGATACTGAAGTATTTAAAATCAAACATATGTAGCATTGGAAATTTAGCATCACCAGTGTCTCTATCGGAAGCAATGTTCGGGGGGGGGGAGTATTACCCCGGGGGCACTTCTGATAACATTCTATTTGTTATTGTATTATATACGTATTATTTTGATCTCGCCAGGGGCGCTCTGAGGAGGCGGTGTTCCCCAAAAAGAGTCTGAAAGAAACAACGGGCATCTTTTTCACGATATAGTGTCCATACAAGACAACAATACATTTTGTCTCGCGACAACAGTGTCTACTTCAAACCGGAAACGATTGCAAAATATCTCTCTCCCCTTTTATGTCCCTCGTTAAGATACCTGCGTATACCAAATTTGGAGTGAATACCACAAATGGAAAGTATAAAATATTAATTTTAAGGAAATACACACACATACAGGGACGTACGCAGGGGGTGGTTCCTGGGGGTCCGGACTACCCCCGAAATTCCAACTTTTGTGTAAATGTAGCCTAATTTTTGGGACAAGTTTAGGAATTTCAATATAAAATACACAGATACTGAGTTTGGACCCCTCCCGAAATAAATTCCTGCGTACGCCACTGCACACACACGCTCATACACACACACAAATGGGCCCCTCTTGAAAATTGTCTCGTCGGCAGCGTACATATTTATAATATATAAGATACTAGGGAAAGTGCCCCTTTCGATTTAATAGTTTTAGTTGCGGGTCCGGTTGGAATGAAATGCCGTATATGATAGAGTCAAGCTTATTTTCAATCACCTATGCTATAAAAATAAACTTTTAAAGAAAGAAAAAGTGACAGAAAAACTTGTTGGGAATCGAACCCAGGTCTTTCGGCTAGTAGGCTCACGTCGTTCCCCTACACTACTCAATTCCTTAGATTCTGGACTTCCTACCTACTGCTCACATAGTACTGGTACGTAGCGGGCCCGCGTCTGTGGAATTATATACCTCTATAATCGGAAACACACTTAATTGTTTGCGTACTTCCACAAAACATACAAACACCAAATTTTGCATACTTGTTCGTCATGGGATGTGAGTAATGGGAAAATTCCGATATCACGAAAAAGGCGACATTTTCCATGTAAATGAAGTGTCAAAATTTTTCGTCGGTTTGAAATGCTGGTTTTTAGAGTAGTTCCGCACACCATAGAAACGTCATATTTTGTCAGGCAGTGAAGCTAGGAACATAGTTTATGATAGAAAAAAGAGCATTAAAATTCGTTTTCGTTTCGCGGCGCAAATCGAAAAAATGTGAAATTTGTAATGGCTGTATCTAGGACGTTGAAATTTCGAGGTGATGTTTATTCTGATGCGTAGTTTGCGAATCCGCCCTTAAACTTGAAAAAAATAGTCATGTTCGGTGTAAGAAAGTGCTAGGAATATTATAAGGGGGCGTCTAATTCTACACAATTTGTAGATATGGTGGAATCACGAAATTGCGTTCAAGTGTGTAGAGTACAGCGCATGTGAGGGGAAAATTCCGACATGTTGGAAAAGTCGTCATCTTCGATTCAAAATGGAGGCTCAAAAATTTGTAACCATGAAAATTGTAAGTTGTGCTCTTGGTAGGTAAGCCAGGTTTCGCTATGTTATTAAGGACGTAGTTCAGTTTAAGTGAAGAAACAAATCATTGGAGAAGTCGCCATCTTGAATTCAAAATTGCCATATTTTTGAATTGCCTTCATTTGGCCTCTTATGTGGTATATTGAGGAGAATAGAACAAGCAGAAATCAACGTAGTAAGTTAGCTCCGCGGTAAAGTGGCTGGTTTCTGAGTAGCAGGTCTGGGTTCGAATCTCCGGCGACCTTGTTTTATCTTGCGTTTTTTTTCTTATCACGTTGCTTTGTTTTATCAAAATAATTTCTGTTGGCATTGCGTGAACAAAATATTTTCGTTATTACAGACATAGACGGAAAGGATATATTTATACGCTAACTGTTGAGATGGTCTCGAAACTAGGCAGTATGTTCGTGTAAAGTTTCGAGACGATACTGAAGTATTTAAAATCAAACATATGTAGCATTGGAAATTTAGCATCACCAGTGTCTCTATCGGAAGCAATGTTCGGGGGGGGGGAGTATTACCCCGGGGGCACTTCTGATAACATTCTATTTGTTATTGTATTATATACGTATTATTTTGATCTCGCCAGGGGCGCTCTGAGGAGGCGGTGTTCCCCAAAAAGAGTCTGAAAGAAACAACGGGCATCTTTTTCACGATATAGTGTCCATACAAGACAACAATACATTTTGTCTCGCGACAACAGTGTCTACTTCAAACCGGAAACGATTGCAAAATATCTCTCTCCCCTTTTATGTCCCTCGTTAAGATACCTGCGTATACCAAATTTGGAGTGAATACCACAAATGGAAAGTATAAAATATTAATTTTAAGGAAATACACACACATACAGGGACGTACGCAGGGGGTGGTTCCTGGGGGTCCGGACTACCCCCGAAATTCCAACTTTTGTGTAAATGTAGCCTAATTTTTGGGACAAGTTTAGGAATTTCAATATAAAATACACAGATATTGAGTTTGGACCCCTCCCGAAATAAATTCCTGCGTACGCCACTGCACACACACGCTCATACACACACACAAATGGGCCCCTCTTGAAAATTGTCTCGTCGGCAGCGTACATATTTATAATATATAAGATACTAGGGAAAGTGCCCCTTTCGATTTAATAGTTTTAGTTGCGGGTCCGGTTGGAATGAAATGCCGTATATGATAGAGTCAAGCTTATTTTCAATCACCTATGCTATAAAAATAAACTTTTAAAGAAAGAAAAAGTGACAGAAAAACTTGTTGGGAATCGAACCCAGGTCTTTCGGCTAGTAGGCTCACGTCGTTCCCCTACACTACTCAATTCCTTAGATTCTGGACTTCCTACCTACTGCTCACATAGTACTGGTACGTAGCGGGCCCGCGTCTGTGGAATTACACCTCTAAAATCGGAATAGTAATCGTGTTATATATGTGTTTTTTTTAGGATGATTAAGGAAATGATGTTTTGTTATTTGATTGTAATAAGAAATTAGAATGACACGATTCTAGTACAATGTTCTACTAGAGTGTAGAAAGTGGTGTTGTTTAAGTTGCTACAAACAAATTTTTTAAAAGCCTCCAATAATTCTCATATTCTAAATTACCTAGTAAATAAACGTCTTCATTGAAAATATAAGAGTAAAGATACAGGAAGACTGTATGTAATTGTCCAGTATAAATAAACATTTCAACAATACCTGCTGCCCAATAATTACTTGTGTACCAAAGGACAGCATTATAATACAGTGTACTACGTTACTGTGCAAAAACTGGTGTTCAATCAAATGTTATGAACTAATGTTTAAAAAGCTTTAAGAAAATTCATATTTGTAAATTACGAACAAATTTATTCTTCATAAAAATACAAGACGAGAGATACAGGTAGACTGCCAGAAATTGTCCAGTAAGTATGAAATATTTCAAAAAGTGTTGCTGCAGGTAATATGTACTACTATGCCGAAGGATTCCATTATAAGGGACTTTTCTATATTACAGTGCAAAAGTAGTGTTCTCTCAAATGTTACAAACAAATGTTTAAAAAGCCTCCAACAATAATCATATTTGTAAATCACCTACAAATTGTAGTCTTCATTGAAAATACAAGAATAAATATACAGGGAGACTGCAAGAATTTGTGCCGTATATATGAAACTTTTCAAGAAATCTTGCTGAGGTAATATGTAAAACTATGCCCAAGGTTTCCATTATAATCCACTGTACTACATTATAGTACAAAAGTAGTGTTCACTCAAATGCTATGAAAAAAATGTAAACAATCTCCAACAATATTCATATTTGTAAATTATCTAGTAAGTTGTAGTCTTCATTGTAAATACAAGAATAAATGTGCAGGAAGCCTGAAATATTTCCCCACCCTTATATCACAGATATGAATAACTTTTCCTGCAGGTAATATGTACAATTAACTACAATGACACTATTATAATACATTGTACTAAATTACACTGCAAAACATTATATTAAAAAATGCTACGAATAAATATTTGAAAGGTTGCAAAAATTACATTTGTAAACAGTGAGTGTTTTCGCAAAATGCAAGGTTTAATAGGTAGGCTATTGGAAGACAGTGTTCGCTGTTTATGTTTGAGAAAATAAATTCTGTTATTGTCTCTAACATGTATAGGTGTGCGCAAAGTGTACATAATAAGCCACGCACATGATTGCCAGAGTAGAAGTAGTAATAGAGTTATTTCTAATAAATTGTGGGCTTGTTTTTCAAAGTTACATGGAAGGAATAATACCGGTTGAATTGAAGTATGTATTGGTAAACGGTGTCTACTGTAAAGGGAAGTGAATTCTTGAAGGAATAGTTTTCTAGAACATGACACCTCATGGCAAAGGCCTGACCGGGGGTCTGGGGGCGGAGCCCCCAGCGAGCTTTAGCGAGTTACACCTCTAAAATCGGAATAGTAATCGTGTTATATATGTGTTTTTTTTAGGATGATTAAGGAAATGATGTTTTGTTATTTGATTGTAATAAGAAATTAGAATGACACGATTCTAGTACAATGTTCTACTAGAGTGTAGAAAGTGGTGTTGTTTAAGTTGCTACAAACAAATTTTTTAAAAGCCTCCAATAATTCTCATATTCTAAATTACCTAGTAAATAAACGTCTTCATTGAAAATATAAGAGTAAAGATACAGGAAGACTGTATGTAATTGTCCAGTATAAATAAACATTTCAACAATACCTGCTGCCCAATAATTACTTGTGTACCAAAGGACAGCATTATAATACAGTGTACTACGTTACTGTGCAAAAACTGGTGTTCAATCAAATGTTATGAACTAATGTTTAAAAAGCTTTAAGAAAATTCATATTTGTAAATTACGAACAAATTTATTCTTCATAAAAATACAAGACGAGAGATACAGGTAGACTGCGAGAAATTGTCCAGTAAGTATGAAATATTTCAAAAAGTGTTGCTGCAGGTAATATGTACTACTATGCCGAAGGATTCCATTATAAGGGACTTTTCTATATTACAGTGCAAAAGTAGTGTTCTCTCAAATGTTACAAACAAATGTTTAAAAAGCCTCCAACAATAATCATATTTGTAAATCACCTACAAATTGTAGTCTTCATTGAAAATACAAGAATAAATATACAGGGAGACTGCAAGAATTTGTGCCGTATATATGAAACTTTTCAAGAAATCTTGCTGAGGTAATATGTAAAACTATGCCCAAGGTTTCCATTATAATCCACTGTACTACATTATAGTACAAAAGTAGTGTTCACTCAAATGCTATGAAAAAAATGTAAACAATCTCCAACAATATTCATATTTGTAAATTATCTAGTAAGTTGTAGTCTTCATTGTAAATACAAGAATAAATGTGCAGGAAGCCTGAAATATTTCCCCACCCTTATATCACAGATATGAATAACTTTTCCTGCAGGTAATATGTACAATTAACTACAATGACACTATTATAATACATTGTACTAAATTACACTGCAAAACATTATATTAAAAAATGCTACGAATAAATATTTGAAAGGTTGCAAAAATTACATTTGTAAACAGTGAGTGTTTTCGCAAAATGCAAGGTTTAATAGGTAGGCTATTGGAAGACAGTGTTCGCTGTTTATGTTTGAGAAAATAAATTCTGTTATTGTCTCTAACATGTATAGGTGTGCGCAAAGTGTACATAATAAGCCACGCACATGATTGCCAGAGTAGAAGTAGTAATAGAGTTATTTCTAATAAATTGTGGGCTTGTTTTTCAAAGTTACATGGAAGGAATAATACCGGTTGAATTGAAGTATGTATTGGTAAACGGTGTCTACTGTAAAGGGAAGTGAATTCTTGAAGGAATAGTTTTCTAGAACATGACACCTCATGGCAAAGGCCTGACCGGGGGTCTGGGGGCGGAGCCCCCAGCGAGCTTTAGCGAGTTACACCTCTAAAATCGGAATAGTAATCGTGTTATATATGTGTTTTTTTTAGGATGATTAAGGAAATGATGTTTTGTTATTTGATTGTAATAAGAAATTAGAATGACACGATTCTAGTACAATGTTCTACTAGAGTGTAGAAAGTGGTGTTGTTTAAGTTGCTACAAACAAATTTTTTAAAAGCCTCCAATAATTCTCATATTCTAAATTACCTAGTAAATAAACGTCTTCATTGAAAATATAAGAGTAAAGATACAGGAAGACTGTATGTAATTGTCCAGTATAAATAAACATTTCAACAATACCTGCTGCCCAATAATTACTTGTGTACCAAAGGACAGCATTATAATACAGTGTACTACGTTACTGTGCAAAAACTGGTGTTCAATCAAATGTTATGAACTAATGTTTAAAAAGCTTTAAGAAAATTCATATTTGTAAATTACGAACAAATTTATTCTTCATAAAAATACAAGACGAGAGATACAGGTAGACTGCCAGAAATTGTCCAGTAAGTATGAAATATTTCAAAAAGTGTTGCTGCAGGTAATATGTACTACTATGCCGAAGGATTCCATTATAAGGGACTTTTCTATATTACAGTGCAAAAGTAGTGTTCTCTCAAATGTTACAAACAAATGTTTAAAAAGCCTCCAACAATAATCATATTTGTAAATCACCTACAAATTGTAGTCTTCATTGAAAATACAAGAATAAATATACAGGGAGACTGCAAGAATTTGTGCCGTATATATGAAACTTTTCAAGAAATCTTGCTGAGGTAATATGTAAAACTATGCCCAAGGTTTCCATTATAATCCACTGTACTACATTATAGTACAAAAGTAGTGTTCACTCAAATGCTATGAAAAAAATGTAAACAATCTCCAACAATATTCATATTTGTAAATTATCTAGTAAGTTGTAGTCTTCATTGTAAATACAAGAATAAATGTGCAGGAAGCCTGAAATATTTCCCCACCCTTATATCACAGATATGAATAACTTTTCCTGCAGGTAATATGTACAATTAACTACAATGACACTATTATAATACATTGTACTAAATTACACTGCAAAACATTATATTAAAAAATGCTACGAATAAATATTTGAAAGGTTGCAAAAATTACATTTGTAAACAGTGAGTGTTTTCGCAAAATGCAAGGTTTAATAGGTAGGCTATTGGAAGACAGTGTTCGCTGTTTATGTTTGAGAAAATAAATTCTGTTATTGTCTCTAACATGTATAGGTGTGCGCAAAGTGTACATAATAAGCCACGCACATGATTGCCAGAGTAGAAGTAGTAATAGAGTTATTTCTAATAAATTGTGGGCTTGTTTTTCAAAGTTACATGGAAGGAATAATACCGGTTGAATTGAAGTATGTATTGGTAAACGGTGTCTACTGTAAAGGGAAGTGAATTCTTGAAGGAATAGTTTTCTAGAACATGACACCTCATGGCAAAGGCCTGACCGGGGGTCTGGGGGCGGAGCCCCCAGCGAGCTTTAGCGAGTTACACCTCTAAAATCGGAATAGTAATCGTGTTATATATGTGTTTTTTTTAGGATGATTAAGGAAATGATGTTTTGTTATTTGATTGTAATAAGAAATTAGAATGACACGATTCTAGTACAATGTTCTACTAGAGTGTAGAAAGTGGTGTTGTTTAAGTTGCTACAAACAAATTTTTTAAAAGCCTCCAATAATTCTCATATTCTAAATTACCTAGTAAATAAACGTCTTCATTGAAAATATAAGAGTAAAGATACAGGAAGACTGTATGTAATTGTCCAGTATAAATAAACATTTCAACAATACCTGCTGCCCAATAATTACTTGTGTACCAAAGGACAGCATTATAATACAGTGTACTACGTTACTGTGCAAAAACTGGTGTTCAATCAAATGTTATGAACTAATGTTTAAAAAGCTTTAAGAAAATTCATATTTGTAAATTACGAACAAATTTATTCTTCATAAAAATACAAGACGAGAGATACAGGTAGACTGCCAGAAATTGTCCAGTAAGTATGAAATATTTCAAAAAGTGTTGCTGCAGGTAATATGTACTACTATGCCGAAGGATTCCATTATAAGGGACTTTTCTATATTACAGTGCAAAAGTAGTGTTCTCTCAAATGTTACAAACAAATGTTTAAAAAGCCTCCAACAATAATCATATTTGTAAATCACCTACAAATTGTAGTCTTCATTGAAAATACAAGAATAAATATACAGGGAGACTGCAAGAATTTGTGCCGTATATATGAAACTTTTCAAGAAATCTTGCTGAGGTAATATGTAAAACTATGCCCAAGGTTTCCATTATAATCCACTGTACTACATTATAGTACAAAAGTAGTGTTCACTCAAATGCTATGAAAAAAATGTAAACAATCTCCAACAATATTCATATTTGTAAATTATCTAGTAAGTTGTAGTCTTCATTGTAAATACAAGAATAAATGTGCAGGAAGCCTGAAATATTTCCCCACCCTTATATCACAGATATGAATAACTTTTCCTGCAGGTAATATGTACAATTAACTACAATGACACTATTATAATACATTGTACTAAATTACACTGCAAAACATTATATTAAAAAATGCTACGAATAAATATTTGAAAGGTTGCAAAAATTACATTTGTAAACAGTGAGTGTTTTCGCAAAATGCAAGGTTTAATAGGTAGGCTATTGGAAGACAGTGTTCGCTGTTTATGTTTGAGAAAATAAATTCTGTTATTGTCTCTAACATGTATAGGTGTGCGCAAAGTGTACATAATAAGCCACGCACATGATTGCCAGAGTAGAAGTAGTAATAGAGTTATTTCTAATAAATTGTGGGCTTGTTTTTCAAAGTTACATGGAAGGAATAATACCGGTTGAATTGAAGTATGTATTCGTAAACGGTGTCTACTGTAAAGGGAAGTGAATTCTTGAAGGAATAGTTTTCTAGAACATGACACCTCATGGCAAAGGCCTGACCGGGGGTCTGGGGGCGGAGCCCCCAGCGAGCTTTAGCGAGTTATATACCTCTATAATCGGAAACACACTTAATTGTTTGCGTACTTCCACAAAACATACAAACACCAAATTTTGCATACTTGTTCGTCATGGGATGTGAGTAATGGGAAAATTCCGATATCACGAAAAAGGCGACATTTTCCATGTAAATGAAGTGTCAAAATTTTTCGTCGGTTTGAAATGCTGGTTTTTAGAGTAGTTCCGCACACCATAGAAACGTCATATTTTGTCAGGCAGTGAAGCTAGGAACATAGTTTATGATAGAAAAAAGAGCATTAAAATTCGTTTTCGTTTCGCGGCGCAAATCGAAAAAATGTGAAATTTGTAATGGCTGTATCTAGGAGGTAGAAATTTCGAGGTGATGTTTATTCTGATGCGTAGTTTGCGAATCCGCCCTTAAACTTGAAAAAAATAGTCATGTTCGGTGTAAGAAAGTGCTAGGAATATTATAAGGGGGCGTCTAATTCTACACAATTTGTAGATATGGTGGAATCACGAAATTGCGTTCAAGTGTGTAGAGTACAGCGCATGTGAGGGGAAAATTCCGACATGTTGGAAAAGTCGTCATCTTCGATTCAAAATGGAGGCTCAAAAATTTGTAACCATGAAAATTGTAAGTTGTGCTCTTGGTAGGTAAGCCAGGTTTCGCTATGTTATTAAGGACGTAGTTCAGTTTAAGTGAAGAAACAAATCATTGGAGAAGTCGCCATCTTGAATTCAAAATTGCCATATTTTTGAATTGCCTTCATTTGGCCTCTTATGTGGTATATTGAGGAGAATAGAACAAGCAGAATTCAACGTAGTAAGTTACCTCCGCGGTATAGTGTCTGGTTTCTGAGTAGCAGGTCTGGGTTCGAATCCCCGCCGACCTTGTTTTATCTTGCGTTTTTTTTCTTATCACGTTGCTTTGTTTTATCAAAATAATTTCTGTTGGCATTGCGTGAACAAAATATTTTCGTTATTACAGACATAGACGGAAAGGATATATTTATACGCTAACTGTTGAGATGGTCTCGAAACTAGGCAGTATGTTCGTGTAAAGTTTCGAGACGATACTGAAGTATTTAAAATCAAACATATGTAGCATTGGAAATGGAGCATCACCAGTGTCTCTATCGGAAGCAATGTTCGGGGGGGGGGGAGTATTACCCCGGGGGCACTTCTGATAACATTCTATTTGTTATTGTATTATATACGTATTATTTTGATCTCGCCAGCGGCGCTCTGAGGAGGCGGTGTTCCCCAAAAAGAGTCTGAAAGAAACAACGGGCATCTTTTTCACGATATAGTGTCCATACAAGACAACAATACATTTTGTCTCGCGACAACAGTGTCTACTTCAAACCGGAAACGATTGCAAAATATCTCTCTCCCCTTTTATGTCCCTCGTTAAGATACCTGCGTATACCAAATTTGGAGTGAATACCACAAATGGAAAGTATAAAATATTAATTTTAAGGAAATACACACACGTACAGGGACGTACGCAGGGGGTGGTTCCTGGGGGTCCGGACTACCCCCGAAATTCCAACTTTTGTGTAAATGTAGCCTAATTTTTGGGACAAGTTTAGGAATTTCAATATAAAATACACAGATATTCAGTTTGGACCCCTTCCGAAATAAATTCCTGCGTACGCCACTGCACACACACGCTCATACACACACACAAATGGGCCCCTCTTGAAAATTGTCTCGTCAGCAGCGTACATATTTATAATATATAAGATACTAGGGAAAGTGCCCCTTTCGATTTAATAGTTTTAGTTGCGGGTCCGGTTGGAATGAAATGCCGTATATGATAGAGTCAAGCTTATTTTCAATCACCTATGCTATAAAAATAAACTTTCAAAGAAAGAAAAAGTGACCGAAAAACTTGTTGGGAATCGAACCCAGGTCTTTCGGCTAGTAGGCTCACGTCGTTCCCCTACACTACTCAATTCCTTAGATTCTGGACTTCCTACCTACTGCTCACATAGTACTGGTACGTAGCGGGCCCGCGTCTGTGGAATTATTATATACCTCTATAATCGGAAACACACTTAATTGTTTGCGTACTTCCACAAAACATACAAACACCAAATTTTGCATACTTGTTCGTCATGGGATGTGAGTAATGGGAAAATTCCGATATCACGAAAAAGGCGACATTTTCCATGTAAATGAAGTGTCGAAATTTTTCGTCGGTTTGAAATGCTGGTTTTTAGAGTAGTTCCGCACACCATAGAAACGTCATATTTTGTCAGGCAGTGAAGCTAGGAACATAGTTTATGATAGAAAAAAGAGCATTAAAATTCGTTTTCGTTTCGCGGCGCAAATCGAAAAAATGTGAAATTTGTAATGGCTGTATCTAGGAGGTAGAAATTTCGAGGTGATGTTTATTCTGATGCGTAGTTTGCGAATCCGCCCTTAAACTTGAAAAAAATAGTCATGTTCGGTGTAAGAAAGTGCTAGGAATATTATAAGGGGGCGTCTAATTCTACACAATTTGTAGATATGGTGGAATCACGAAATTGCGTTCAAGTGTGTAGAGTACAGCGCATGTGAGGGGAAAATTCCGACATGTTGGAAAAGTCGTCATCTTCGATTCAAAATGGAGGCTCAAAAATTTGTAACCATGAAAATTGTAAGTTGTGCTCTTGGTAGGTAAGCCAGGTTTCGCTATGTTATTAAGGACGTAGTTCAGTTTAAGTGAAGAAACAAATCATTGGAGAAGTCGCCATCTTGAATTCAAAATTGCCATATTTTTGAATTGCCTTCATTTGGCCTCTTATGTGGTATATTGAGGAGAATAGAACAAGCAGAATTCAACGTAGTAAGTTAGCTCCGCGGTAAAGTGTCTGGTTTCTGAGTAGCAGGTCTGGGTTCGAATCTCCGGCGACCTTGTTTTATCTTGCGTTTTTTTTCTTATCACGTTGCTTTGTTTTATCAAAATAATTTCTGTTGGCATTGCGTGAACAAAATATTTTTGTTATTAGAGACATAGACGGAAAGGATATATTTATACGCTAACTGTTGAGATGGTCTCGAAACTAGGCAGTATGTTCGTGTAAAGTTTCGAGACGATACTGAAGTATTTAAAAACAAACATATGTAGCATTGGAAATGGAGCATCACCAGTGTCTCTATCGGAAGCAATGTTCGGGGGGGGGAGTATTACCCCGGGGGCACTTCTGATAACATTCTATTTGTTATTGTATTATATACGTATTATTTTGATCTCGCCAGGGGCGCTCTGAGGAGGCGGTGTTCCCCAAAAAGAGTCTGAAAGAAACAACGGGCATCTTTTTCACGATATAGTGTCCATACAAGACAACAATACATTTTGTCGCGCGACAACAGTGTCTACTTCAAACCGGAAACGATTGCAAAATATCTCTCTCCCCTTTTATGTCCCTCGTTAAGATACCTGCGTATACCAAATTTGGAGTGAATACCACAAATGGAAAGTATAAAATATTAATTTTAAGGAAATACACACACATACAGGGACGTACGCAGGGGGTGGTTCCTGGGGGTCCGGACTACCCCCGAAATTCCAACTTTTGTGTAAATGTAGCCTAATTTTTGGGACAAGTTTAGGAATTTCAATATAAAATACACAGATATTGAGTTTGGACCCCGCCCGAAATAAATTCCTGCGTACGCCACTGCACACACACGCTCATACACACACACAAATGGGCCCCTCTTGAAAATTGTCTCGTCGGCAGCGTACATATTTATAATATATAAGATACTAGGGAAAGTGCCCCTTTCGATTTAATAGTTTTAGTTGCGGGTCCGGTTGGAATGAAATGCCGTATATGATAGAGTCAAGCTTATTTTCAATCACCTATGCTATAAAAATAAACTTTCAAAGAAAGAAAAAGTGACAGAAAAACTTGTTGGGAATCGAACCCAGGTCTTTCGGCTAGTAGGCTCACGTCGTTCCCCTACACTACTCAATTCCTTAGATTCTGGACTTCCTACCTACTGCTCACATAGAACTGGTACGTAGCGGGCCCGCGTCTGTGGAATTATATACCTCTATAATCGGAAACACACTTAATTGTTTGCGTACTTCCACAAAACATACAAACACCAAATTTTGCATACTTGTTCGTCATGGGATGTGAGTAATGGGAAAATTCCGATATCACGAAAAAGGCGACATTTTCCATGTAAATGAAGTGTCGAAATTTTTCGTCGGTTTGAAATGCTGGTTTTTAGAGTAGTTCCGCACACCATAGAAACGTCATATTTTGTCAGGCAGTGAAGCTAGGAACATAGTTTATGATAGAAAAAAGAGCATTAAAATTCGTTTTCGTTTCGCGGCGCAAATCGAAAAAATGTGAAATTTGTAATGGCTGTATCTAGGAGGTAGAAATTTCGAGGTGATGTTTATTCTGATGCGTAGTTTGCGAATCCGCCCTTAAACTTGAAAAAAATAGTCATGTTCGGTGTAAGAAAGTGCTAGGAATATTATAAGGGCGCGTCGAATTCTACACAATTTGTAGATATGGTGGAATCACGAAATTGCGTTCAAGTGTGTAGAGTACAGCGCATGTGAGGGGAAAATTCCGACATGTTGGAAAAGTCGTCATCTTCGATTCAAAATGGAGGCTCAAAAATTTGTAACCATGAAAATTGTAAGTTGTGCTCTTGGTAGGTAAGCCAGTTTTCGCTATGTTATTAAGGACGTAGTTCAGTTTAAGTGAAGAAACAAATCATTGGAGAAGTCGCCATCTTGAATTCAAAATTGCCATATTTTTGAATTGCCTTCATTTGGCCTCTTATGTGGTATATTGAGGAGAATAGAACAAGCAGAATTCAACGTAGTAAGTTACCTCCGCGGTATAGTGTCTGGTTTCTGAGTAGCAGGTCTGGGTTCGAATCCCCGCCGACCTTGTTTTATCTTGCGTTTTTTTTCTTATCACGTTGCTTTGTTTTATCAAAATAATTTCTGTTGGCATTGCGTGAACAAAATATTTTCGTTATTACAGACATAGACGGAAAGGATATATTTATACGCTAACTGTTGAGATGGTCTCGAAACTAGGCAGTATGTTCGTGTAAAGTTTCGAGACGATACTGAAGTATTTAAAATCAAACATATGTAGCATTGGAAATGGAGCATCACCAGTGTCTCTATCGGAAGCAATGTTCGGGGGGGGGAGTATTACCCCGGGGGCACTTCTGATAACATTCTATTTGTTATTGTATTATATACGTATTATTTTGATCTCGCCAGAGGCGCTCTGAGGAGGCGGTGTTCCCCAAAAAGAGTCTGAAAGAAACAACGGGCATCTTTTTCACGATATAGTGTCCATACAAGACAACAATACATTTTGTCTCGCGACAACAGTGTCTACTTCAAACCGGAAACGATTGCAAAATATCTCTCTCCCCTTTTATGTCCCTCGTTAAGATACCTGCGTATACCAAATTTGGAGTGAATACCACAAATGGAAAGTATAAAATATTAATTTTAAGGAAATACACACACGTACAGGGACGTACGCAGGGGGTGGTTCCTGGGGGTCCGGACTACCCCCGAAATTCCAACTTTTGTGTAAATGTAGCCTAATTTTTGGGACAAGTTTAGGAATTTCAATATAAAATACACAGATATTGAGTTTGGACCCCTCCCGAAATAAATTCCTGCGTACGCCACTGCACACACACGCTCATACACACACACAAATGGGCCCCTCTTGAAAATTGTCTCGTCGGCAGCGTACATATTTATAATATATAAGATACTAGGGAAAGTGCCCCTTTCGATTTAATAGTTTTAGTTGCGGGTCCGGTTTGAATGAAATGCCGTATATGATAGAGTCAAGCTTATTTTCAATCACCTATGCTATAAAAATAAACTTTCAAAGAAAGAAAAAGTGACCGAAAAACTTGTTGGGAATCGAACCCAGGTCTTTCGGCTAGTAGGCTCACGTCGTTCCCCTACACTACTCAATTCCTTAGATTCTGGACTTCCTACCTACTGCTCACATAGAACTGGTACGTAGCGGGCCCGCGTCTGTGGAATTATATACCTCTATAATCGGAAACACACTTAATTGTTTGCGTACTTCCACAAAACATACAAACACCAAATTTTGCATACTTGTTCGTCATGGGATGTGAGTAATGGGAAAATTCCGATATCACGAAAAAGGCGACATTTTCCATGTAAATGAAGTGTCAAAATTTTTCGTCGGTTTCAAATGCTGGTTTTTAGAGTAGTTCCGCACACCATAGAAACGTCATATTTTGTCAGGCAGTGAAGCTAGGAACATAGTTTATGATAGAAAAAAGAGCATTAAAATTCGTTTTCGTTTCGCGGCGCAAATCGAAAAAATGTGAAATTTGTAATGGCTGTATCTAGGAGGTAGAAATTTCGAGGTGATGTTTATTCTGATGCGTAGTTTGCGAATCCGCCCTTAAACTTGAAAAAAATAGTCATGTTCGGTGTAAGAAAGTGCTAGGAATATTATAAGGGTGCGTCTAATTCTACACAATTTGTAGATATGGTGGAATCACGAAATTGCGTTCAAGTGTGTAGAGTACAGCGCATGTGAGGGGAAAATTCCGACATGTTGGAAAAGTCGTCATCTTCGATTCAAAATGGAGGCTCAAAAATTTGTAACCATGAAAATTGTAAGTTGTGCTCTTGGTAGGTAAGCCAGGTTTCGCTATGTTATTAAGGACGTAGTTCAGTTTAAGTGAAGAAACAAATCATTGGAGAAGTCGCCATCTTGAATTCAAAATTGCCATATTTTTGAATTGCCTTCATTTGGCCTCTTATGTGGTATATTGAGGAGAATAGAACAAGCAGAATTCAACGTAGTAAGTTAGCTCCGCGGTAAAGTGTCTGGTTTCTGAGTAGCAGGTCTGGGTTCGAATCTCCGGCGACCTTGTTTTATCTTGCGTTTTTTCTCTTATCACGTTGCTTTGTTTTATCAAAATAATTTCTGTTGGCATTGCGTGAACAAAATATTTTCGTTATTACAGACATAGACGGAAAGGATATATTTATACGCTAACTGTTGAGATGGTCTCGAAACTAGGCAGTATGTTCGTGTAAAGTTTCGAGACGATACTGAAGTATTTAAAATCAAACATATGTAGCATTGGAAATGGAGCATCACCAGTGTCTCTATCGGAAGCAATGTTCGGGGGGGGGGAGTATTACCCCGGGGGCACTTCTGATAACATTCTATTTGTTATTGTATTATATACGTATTATTTTGATCTCGCCAGGGGCGCTCTGAGGAGGCGGTGTTCCCCAAAAAGAGTCTGAAAGAAACAACGGGCATCTTTTTCACGATATAGTGTCCATACAAGACAACAATACATTTTGTCTCGCGACAACAGTGTCTACTTCAAACCGGAAACGATTGCAAAATATCTCTCTCCCCTTTTATGTCCCTCGTTAAGATACCTGCGTATACCAAATTTGGAGTGAATACCACAAATGGAAAGTATAAAATATTAATTTTAAGGAAATACACACACATACAGGGACGTACGCAGGGGGTGGTTCCTGGGGGTCCGGACTACCCCCGAAATTCCAACTTTTGTGTAAATGTAGCCTAATTTTTGGGACAAGTTTAGGAATTTCAATATAAAATACACAGATATTGAGTTTGGACCCCTCCCGAAATAAATTCCTGCGTACGACACTGCACACACACGCTCATACACACACACAAATGGGCCCCTCTTGAAAATTGTCTCGTCGGCAGCGTACATATTTATAATATATAAGATACTAGGGAAAGTGCCCCTTTCGATTTAATAGTTTTAGTTGCGGGTCCGGTTGGAATGAAATGCCGTATATGATAGAGTCAAGCTTATTTTCAATCACCTATGCTATAAAAATAAACTTTCAAAGAAAGAAAAAGTGACAGAAAAACTTGTTGGGAATCGAACCCAGGTCTTTCGGCTAGTAGGCTCACGTCGTTCCCCTACACTACTCAATTCCTTAGATTCTGGACTTCCTACCTACTGCTCACATAGTACTGGTACGTAGGGGGCCCGCGTCTGTGGAATTATATACCTCTATAATCGGAAACACACTTAATTGTTTGCGTACTTCCACAAAACATACAAACACCAAATTTTGCATACTTGTTCGTCATGGGATGTGAGTAATGGGAAAATTCCGATATCACGAAAAAGGCGACATTTTCCATGTAAATGAAGTGTCGAAATTTTTCGTCGGTTTGAAATGCTGGTTTTTAGAGTAGTTCCGCACACCATAGAAACGTCATATTTTGTCAGGCAGTGAAGCTAGGAACATAGTTTATGATAGAAAAAAGAGCATTAAAATTCGTTTTCGTTTCGCGGCGCAAATCGAAAAAATGTGAAATTTGTAATGGCTGTATCTAGGAGGTAGAAATTTCGAGGTGATGTTTATTCTGATGCGTAGTTTGCGAATCCGCCCTTAAACTGGAAAAAAATAGTCATGTTCGGTGTAAGAAAGTGCTAGGAATATTATAAGGGCGCGTCGAATTCTACACAATTTGTAGATATGGTGGAATCACGAAATTGCGTTCAAGTGTGTAGAGTACAGCGCATGTGAGGGGAAAATTCCGACATGTTGGAAAAGTCGTCATCTTCGATTCAAAATGGAGGCTCAAAAATTTGTAACCATGAAAATTGTAAGTTGTGCTCTTGGTAGGTAAGCCAGTTTTCGCTATGTTATTAAGGACGTAGTTCAGTTTAAGTGAAGAAACAAATCATTGGAGAAGTCGCCATCTTGAATTCAAAATTGCCATATTTTTGAATTGCCTTCATTTGGCCTCTTATGTGGTATATTGAGGAGAATAGAACAAGCAGAATTCAACGTAGTAAGTTACCTCCGCGGTATAGTGTCTGGTTTCTGAGTAGCAGGTCTGGGTTCGAATCCCCGCCGACCTTGTTTTATCTTGCGTTTTTTTTCTTATCACGTTGCTTTGTTTTATCAAAATAATTTCTGTTGGCATTGCGTGAACAAAATATTTTCGTTATTACAGACATAGACGGAAAGGATATATTTATACGCTAACTGTTGAGATGGTCTCGAAACTAGGCAGTATGTTCGTGTAAAGTTTCGAGACGATACTGAAGTATTTAAAATCAAACATATGTAGCATTGGAAATGGAGCATCACCAGTGTCTCTATCGGAAGCAATGTTCGGGGGGGGGGAGTATTACCCCGGGGGCACTTCTGATAACATTCTATTTGTTATTGTATTATATACGTATTATTTTGATCTCGCCAGAGGCGCTCTGAGGAGGCGGTGTTCCCCAAAAAGAGTCTGAAAGAAACAACGGGCATCTTTTTCACGATATAGTGTCCATACAAGACAACAATACATTTTGTCTCGCGACAACAGTGTCTACTTCAAACCGGAAACGATTGCAAAATATCTCTCTCCCCTTTTATGTCCCTCGTTAAGATACCTGCGTATACCAAATTTGGAGTGAATACCACAAATGGAAAGTATAAAATATTAATTTTAAGGAAATACACACACGTACAGGGACGTACGCAGGGGGTGGTTCCTGGGGGTCCGGACTACCCCCGAAATTCCAACTTTTGTGTAAATGTAGCCTAATTTTTGGGACAAGTTTAGGAATTTCAATATAAAATACACAGATATTGAGTTTGGACCCCTCCCGAAATAAATTCCTGCGTACGCCACTGCACACACACGCTCATACACACACACAAATGGGCCCCTCTTGAAAATTGTCTCGTCGGCAGCGTACATATTTATAATATATAAGATACTAGGGAAAGTGCCCCTTTCGATTTAATAGTTTTAGTTGCGGGTCCGGTTTGAATGAAATGCCGTATATGATAGAGTCAAGCTTATTTTCAATCACCTATGCTATAAAAATAAACTTTCAAAGAAAGAAAAAGTGACCGAAAAACTTGTTGGGAATCGAACCCAGGTCTTTCGGCTAGTAGGCTCACGTCGTTCCCCTACACTACTCAATTCCTTAGATTCTGGACTTCCTACCTACTGCTCACATAGAACTGGTACGTAGCGGGCCCGCGTCTGTGGAATTATATACCTCTATAATCGGAAACACACTTAATTGTTTGCGTACTTCCACAAAACATACAAACACCAAATTTTGCATACTTGTTCGTCATGGGATGTGAGTAATGGGAAAATTCCGATATCACGAAAAAGGCGACATTTTCCATGTAAATGAAGTGTCAAAATTTTTCGTCGGTTTCAAATGCTGGTTTTTAGAGTAGTTCCGCACACCATAGAAACGTCATATTTTGTCAGGCAGTGAAGCTAGGAACATAGTTTATGATAGAAAAAAGAGCATTAAAATTCGTTTTCGTTTCGCGGCGCAAATCGAAAAAATGTGAAATTTGTAATGGCTGTATCTAGGAGGTAGAAATTTCGAGGTGATGTTTATTCTGATGCGTAGTTTGCGAATCCGCCCTTAAACTTGAAAAAAATAGTCATGTTCGGTGTAAGAAAGTGCTAGGAATATTATAAGGGTGCGTCTAATTCTACACAATTTGTAGATATGGTGGAATCACGAAATTGCGTTCAAGTGTGTAGAGTACAGCGCATGTGAGGGGAAAATTCCGACATGTTGGAAAAGTCGTCATCTTCGATTCAAAATGGAGGCTCAAAAATTTGTAACCATGAAAATTGTAAGTTGTGCTCTTGGTAGGTAAGCCAGGTTTCGCTATGTTATTAAGGACGTAGTTCAGTTTAAGTGAAGAAACAAATCATTGGAGAAGTCGCCATCTTGAATTCAAAATTGCCATATTTTTGAATTGCCTTCATTTGGCCTCTTATGTGGTATATTGAGGAGAATAGAACAAGCAGAATTCAACGTAGTAAGTTAGCTCCGCGGTAAAGTGTCTGGTTTCTGAGTAGCAGGTCTGGGTTCGAATCTCCGGCGACCTTGTTTTATCTTGTGTTTTTTTTCTTATCACGTTGCTTTGTTTTATCAAAATAATTTCTGTTGGCATTGCGTGAACAAAATATTTTCGTTATTACAGACATAGACGGAAAGGATATATTTATACGCTAACTGTTGAGATGGTCTCGAAACTAGGCAGTATGTTCGTGTAAAGTTTCGAGACGATACTGAAGTATTTAAAATCAAACATATGTAGCATTGGAAATTTAGCATCACCAGTGTCTCTATTGGAAGCAATGTTCGGGGGGGGGGAGTATTACCCCGGGGGCACTGCTGATAACATTTTATTTGTTATTGTATTATATACGTATTATTTTGATCTCGCCAGGGGCGCTCTGAGGAGGCGGTGTTCCCCAAAAAGAGTCTGAAAGAAACAACGGGTATCTTTTTCACGATATAGTGTCCATACAAGACAACAATACATTTTGTCTCGGGACAACAGTGTCTACTTCAAACCGGAAACGATTGCAAAATATCTCTCTCCCCTTTTATGTCCCTCGTTAAGATACCTGCGTATACCAAATTTGGAGTGAATACCACAAATGGAAAGTATAAAATATTAATTTTAAGGAAATAGACACACATACAGGGACGTACGCAGGGGGTGGTTCCTGGGGGTCCGGACTACCCTCGAAATTCCAACTTTTGTGTAAATGTAGCCTAATTTTTGGGACAAGTTTAGGAATTTCAATATAAAATACACAGATATTGAGTTTGGACCCCTCCCGAAATAAATTCCTGCGTACGACACTGCACACACACGCTCATACACACACACAAATGGGCCCCTCTTGAAAATTGTCTCGTCGGCAACGTACACCTTGTCTCAAAAAGGTTGAGCGCATTCTTTATTGGTGTTTTGAGGCAAAAATTTTCTAAGTCCAGCTTCGGGTATCTTCGGGAAAAAGTAAGCCAGGTTCGAACCTCCAAGCCAGCCTTTGCAATCGGGAAAAAGTTTGCAGATGTGTTTTTCTTCTTTTAAATATAATAAGACTTGTTATCAAGTGTTTAAAAAAGCAACATTGATTGAAATACTTAATGATACAATATTTCGAAACCTTGCACATGCTTGTTTGTCATTTAGCTCTCTATACGTAATGGAGCATTTAAATACGTTAATGAATCTTTCCATATGTAAAAGAATGCTCAAAGTTAAGAAATAGAACATAATTATCGCCTGAGTACTAAAATAAAAGTCAAAGTAGAACAGAAACAGCGTTTGTAATGGATATGAATGTCATAATTATCTTGAGATTCGTTATACATCGCTAGAAGCTTAGTTCTAGGAGTCCTTGTGTTAGCTCATTGGTAAGCTGTCGGATTTCAAATCATAAGGTTGTGAGTTCGAATCCTATCTGGGTCAATACATTTTTTAAAATTATATTTTCCGCAATGCATGAAAAATTATATAAAATAATTACATTAAAATACATAAGTTGTTTATATATAACATAATAATTGCAGAACATAGTAATTATTATGTTTAAAATATAACATCTGAGATAATTTTCACAGTAGGTCGTTATTATATATGAGAATGTTAAATACAAGTTAGGAAAATCGTTTAATAGCAATAAATAAGTTATGTAGTGTATTTATTTGCAGCTATTTGTCATACAGATTTAACTTCTCAATATTCTCATTACAGTATGTTATTTATATTCGTGAAATACAGTATATTCCTACGGATATAGAAAGTATATAAACAGAGTATCCAAAGTCGTATCCTGCTTCAAGACACATAGCTTTTCCCGATCCCCTTAACGTCACGGGAAGAAACACAAATTCTCTTTAGAACGGAATGTCGTTACTTAGAGTCTCATTCGAATACGTTGAATATGCTTTTGTGTATTCATCTCTCTCTCTCTCTCTCTCTCTCTCTCTTTCTTTCGCTTTGTTTATGTGTGTGTGTGTGTTGCAGAATATCCCAAGTTGAATACAACATTTGCAAAGTATATGAGCATCATTGTCATCGAATACCAGAAATTGAAAGTCGTGTTTCTTCAGGTTAGGTTTGCGTGTTCATGTTAGCTCACTGGTAGAGTACGGACTTGCCACTGAAGAGGTCTTGAGTTCAAAGCCTACAGCTAATTATCATTCTTTTGTTAGTAGGATTGCACAGAAATCGGATACAAGGAGTGGTTTACTTCTAGAAATATTTTCAGAAGCGTTTAGGTAGCCCTGAAAAGGGCTGTTTTCGGGAGTTAAGGCGGAGTCATTAATATTGTGTCCAAGACCCTTCTGAATTTATTACACGCTCCATTCTTCTGGGCATGGAATATATTACATGGGTGACAAATCTATCTTCTTCCCCTACCTCCAGCCATGCTTCGGAAACAAGATGCCACAGGTCATCCTGAGTTCTTGGTGGATCTGCCTCAGGCCAACTTTCCCTTAGAGTACGCTTCACTTCTGCTCACATATTTTCCATGAGATTGAGGTCTGCTCCACGAGGCGGCCAGTCGATTAAATCAATCTCAGGGTGCCCTGCGAACCATTCCTGAACCACACGGGAATTATGTATTGGCGACTGGTATTGCTGGAACTGAATTACACCATCAGGCTGAAACAGATGGCACCATGATATTACTGATAATGTCTAAGTACTGAGCATTGTCCAGATGTCCTGCAATTCTATGAAGCTGTCCTGCTTCGCGACTGGAAATCCAACCCCAACATAAAATAGATACATGGCCACTGCGATTGCAAGCAGCCACATATCCATGGTCATATCGGGTGCCTCTCGGACGATACACAAAACGGCGTCCCTCCTTTGATGTTGTGAATATGGATTCATCTGAGAAAACTACGTTTTCCCAATTGAGACCCACATTCGCCTGTGCAAACGCGAGACGGTAAATTTTGTGGTCGTCTGAGAGTTTTTCCTTCACGGCAGCAACACGGCCACGTAACCCAGGTTGACGAAGCCTTCGCAGAGCTGTATGCCTACTACCAGGAAAGAGAGAAGCTTCCCTTATCTGTCTAGACGTCCTTAGTGGGTCTAACCGGGCTTCGTTTACTAATCTCGCATCTTGGGCTTCGGTTGACACATGCGGAGGACCAAGAGATCGTAAATTACCAGTCTGACCTGTAGCACCATATTTCCGAATCCATTGCCTTCCTGTAGAGGCCGGGACACCTACTCGCCTGCTAGCTGCAGTTGCAGAATAACCTTCCAACTTCCATAAAGTAATTACTGCTGTACGTCTATCCATAGTTACCAATGTTCTGAGCTGTGAGAAGAAAGCAATAGGTAAAAGCTAGTACCTGACGTGTGATTGGTTACTTGCACGACACGCCTATTGTGGGGAACAGCGTTGCCAGATCTAGCATAATGATGCTAGATCTAGCATAATTTGCATGTCTCTAGCACCTAGCATCTTGCTTTTAGCATCCTGCCCAAATCTAGCATAATTTCAGCAAGTTATCAAAAAGCCGTAAAACCTGGAGAAGTTGGTCGTGGGAAGAAAAAGAACGGCATAAATGTATTCTCTTCCATTGATTCATACACTCGGTAAACCATACAGGCAGTCTTATTTTCCTAAGTATGTTCGGAACGGCTTTGGGCTTTTTTTTTTTCGGCTCCACCCAGGGTTTTCTAATCCTTTAACTCCGAGGCATGGGCGGAGCTATGGGGGCCATTCTCCCCCCAACTTTTTGACAACTTAACCATCTTTACTTCTGACTTCATGATCATATTTATTCCTGAAATGACAGCTCCGAGACCGACCAAAAATCTGCCTCTCCCCCAGCAGACGATTCCCAACTCCGCTTATGCTGCGAAGTAATTTTCTTTCAAAATATGTAAACAAAAACTTTGCATTCATTTATACGATATATACGCCATTGAGTTTGGCAACGACTGCAGTAATTTAGTTGAGTTAAAATTTTGGTGCGTGAAGTATTGAGTTCTATCCATGCATTCTTGCTCTCTGTGTATTTTAAGTTACGTTATCGTACCTCAACTTTGTTTTTTTTTAACTCCTGAATTAGTAATTATGAGGATCTAGCATAATTTGACCGAATCTAGCATAAGTTCGATCAGGTTTTGGAATAATTCCGAGCTGTGAGTCTGGCAACGCTGGTGGCGAACGACTTGGTCAACGACTCGCGAAAGAAATCTGAAAATGGTGCGCCGTAATAATAATAATAAAAACAGTTTTTATAAAGGAATATTAATACATGCGAAAAGCTGTTTAAAGAATGAATTGTTATACTGACTTTACACGTATAAAAACATATACCATATACCAAACAGATTGAGCGATATGATTATAGCTGTTTTGAGACGAACACTTTCGAAGTCCAACATCGGGTGTCTTCGGAAAACAGTAAACTAAAGCTGCTGGTTCGAACCTCCAAAGCCAACCTTAGTAATCGGGAAAAGATGTACAGATATGTTTTTCCTTCTGTTAAATATAATAAGACATGTTGAAATGGTATTAAGTGTAGAAAAAAGTAACATTGATTGAAATACTTAATGAAACAATATTTCGAAACTATGTATTCACACTCTAATTTCGTCATTGTGATTTTCATACGGAAAAGAGCATTTACGTATGAGCTCAGTTATATTTCAGAAGCAGCTTCCGAAAAGCGGTCATGTTAGCTCAGTGGTACACCACCGAGCGTTAAATCGTGAGTTCGATACCCGTTCAGGTGAGATTCCTTTATGATATTCTACTTTCCTCAATGCATGAAAATTATGTAAAATAGTTACATTACAATTCATCAGTTGTATATATATTTTCATATCATCAGTTGTATATATGAGTTGAATATATATATTCATATCATTTCACGACATAAGTAATTCTTATCTTTAAAATATAACATCTGAGGTATTCACAGAACGTCGGTGTGTTATGTGTGAATATTGAATACAAATTTAAAAAATCGTGTAATAGCAATAAATAAGTTATGTAATATATTTATTTGCAGCTACTTTCATCGCAGATAACTTCTCAATATTCGCATTACAGCATTTAGGTAGAACATATCGAAAATCGGATCGTGGTTCAAGACAAAAAACTAGCTAGCCCCAAACTGTCACGTAAGAAATTCACGAATCGCAAAAGTAAAGGGAAGAGATTGAGAGCGGTAATTCCTTAATCGCTTTCTCTCAACTCTCTCTTATCTGCATTTATATATATAAAAGTGTATGTATGTATGTTCCATCATAACTCATGTATGCCTAGAGCAGGGTTTCTCAACCTGGGAGTCGCGGCCCCTAGGGGATCGCGAAGATAGGCGGAAGAGATAAATATAGTTAGAATCTAATATCAGAAATTATTTTTAAATATTATTTTTAATTTTGTTCTGATAGGCATACTTTTATTTTTTATACACACTGTAAAGAACAATAAAAAAATAAGTCTACTGAACATTTTCAAAGGGTGTAGAATTCGTGTTACTATTCGGTTCAAAGTCTCTTGTCATCGCGAATTTTGTCGAGAAATTTGAAGCTTAAAATATACAAAACGATAATCATGCCTGTTGTTCTGTATGGTTGTGAAACATGGTCGCTTACTCTGAGGGAAGAACATAGACTGAAAGTATAAAATATTTGAGAACAAGATCCTTAGACGAATATTCGGACCCAAGAGGAACGGGAATGGGGAATGGCGGAAACTTCATAACGAGGAACTACATAATTTATACGGTTACCCAACATTGTTAGGGTCGTCAAGTCTAGGAGGCTTAGGTGGGCAGGTCAGGTAGCTAGAATGGAAGAAAGTAGAAACGCTTTGAAAGTCTTGACTGGAAGACCAAACGGAAAACGACCATTAGGAAGACCTAGGGGCAGATGGGAGGACAATATTAAGATGGATCTCGCTGAGATAAGAATACAAAGTAGAAACTGGATCCAATTGGCTAAGGATAGAAGTCAGTGTAGAGCTTTTGTGAACGCGGCATTGAACCTTCGGGTTCCATAGGCCATAGAGTTAGTTAGTTAGTAAAGTTGTTTAAAAATGAATTTAAATCAAAGAGATATGATATAAAACTAATGAGAACTGTATATAGAATTACTAGAAAAATACACATGAAACAAAACCTGCACATTGAAATACAATTAAAATTAAAACCTAATGAGATACCTAAGCATGGTGTAATTTCACTAGTGCAGCAATGCCCGGTTCAATCTTCATGACGAATATTATCAAGCCGTTTTCAACTGATAAACGATTTCTTATCTTTGTTTTAATGTTTACCATAAAAAAAAACACTTTCGCACAAGTACGATATAGCAAATGGAATTATTACTTTTAAAGCAGCAACCACCAGACCAGGATATTCTTCTCTCCTCATCAGGCAGAAGTTGTCCAAGTCTTCGTTACAGAAAACCAGTTGCAAAGACTTGTCGCATGATCATTATATTATTTGGTCAAGAAGTTGTGGGCTTAGATCGGATACGTTAATGGCCTCTTCAATGAAGGAGTTTAACATCCATCTTGAACCAGCACCTTCGTCGTTGGGAATATAGATATTACAGTTACTGTATCCACTGTCAGTGCCGGGCGCCGAAAAGAGGGGCCACACATTTCGGAGGAAGTGTGTTACTCAAGTTAGGAAAGTGCATGTGCACATGTGTAAAATAGAAGATAAAACGTAATAAAATGTGCTCAAAATTAAGGAAAGGTAGGGTTTATTTTGAAAATGTTATTGAGCTTCGTGCCAACCATGGTGGCGCTTCGTAGCTAGTCTGTCGACGTCACTCATATATACGGTGACATCGTACTATACTCTCGCCCCGGGCAATGATTTTCCATGGCACTGTTCACTATAAACAAACAAACAAACAAACAAAAAAAAAGGATTCTACTATTATAGAAATAGGTATGTTGAAAATCCCACACAAGCTTATTATAAAACAAATTATAAAAGGGTCGCTGGCAAGAGCGTGTGATAAAAGGGGATCGTGATAGGAATTAGATTGAGAACCACTGGCCTAGAGTAATTTTAACCACATTTCTTATAGTTTCAAAAAGAGTGCTGTCGGGTTACCTATGGTGAATGGGAGGGGGATACATATAAAAGATTGCTAGAAAATGATCGATATTAGATTCATAGTTTTCGGGGTCGCTTAGATAAATAGTGAGACTCTCAATTTCGCTTAACTCCGATTAAGCTCTCATTAGTAGGGATGGGCACGAACGACTTTTCTTTGAAACTCGACTCGACTCGAAACAGACATCTTTGAGGTCTACTCTTGGACTCGGCGCGAAAAATATCTTCCAACTCGACTCGGATTACAGTCAAGTCGAACCAAAACAAGCCAAATCCTGTGTGTAGTCCTACCTAGACAATACATAGACAATAATTATTCTATCATCAATTATACTACAGTTACTACAAATAATAATAATAATAATAATAATAATAATAATAATAATAATAATAATAATAATAATAATAATAATAATAATAATAATTATTATTATTATTATTATTATTATTATTATTATTATTATTATTATTATTATTATTATTATTACAACACCGTGTACAAACATGAACGATAGATGGTTAGTAAAGGAATACTAAAAGCTAGTTGACTGCCGACGTCGGTAGTCATGAAGTCTACAAGGCAAGGACATCGTTCATTACCCTAAGCTGTAAGCGTCGGTGGACTACAGATGGTCAACTATTAACCTCTCGCCAGAAATTGGTGGCCCCGCAGTGACGATCAGCTGTGGCACCAGTTCCATTTTGAAAACTTTACTACCATTGGCAGAGACGCGATGAAACGCCAACGAACCACAAAATTACTCTCCCAAAATATGTTAAATTGCCTATATCTGTGATTTGTTTATATTTAGATGAGTCAAAAAACACTAAACAAATACCCCGGGGTGGACGCGAACTATCAATATTACGATTACTAGGCACGTGTTCTTCTGACTTCCCCACGGAAACGATCATAAAAAGCTTGCTTGTTGAAGGATAAATCATTGACGTCTTAATTTAGCCAATCAGACAAACCCCTACATCTCGAGTTCTAGGAGGTCATACCGTGAACCGTTTCAGATTTATTGCTTTCTGGTGGAGTACTATCCATGCGCAAAATTTGAGCATAATAGCCGACATGCATCTTCGGTGCCTCTTATCTTTAGTACAATTTTAACCAGAGATGGTGTGGGTCAATGAAAATTTGATCCACGACCCACCATGACCCACTATGACCCACCACCCAAATGACCCATTGGCCCATTCTGACCCATCAACCATCGTGATCCACTCTGACCCACCACCAACTATGAACCACTCTGAACCATTGCGACCAACTCCGACCCACCAAAACCCATCGACATCAACTCTGACCGATGACCCACGTCCTCCTCTCCATTGACTAAAGAGATTACACTTGTAATAAAACAAGACTGTGAAATTATCACTTATCGGAGTTTGAATTTCTACCGTCATTGGCTCAAGCACCTCTTTGTTACAATACTGGTGGGTCTGACCTTTACGATATATAATGGCAAAGTGTTTCTCATCTTCCGAATTAAAATGAATTTAAATTTATCATATGTAATTATTTCTTTGTTGCCTTACAGACACATTTCAGTAGAAAATAGGGTGAAATTGAAAAGTTTCGAATCAAGGAAAAGTAGACCAACTTAAAAAAAAAAAAGAGAGAGAGAGAGAGAGAGAGAGAGAAACTAATTTTCTATATAATTAAGCATGCCGTACTAATTGGAAATGCCCATGTAATTAAGTTTAGAATACAAATTTTATGGCCATTTTTCTCTAACTTTATGGCTTGATTGCCTTATGCTCGGAACGCTCCATATATTAAACACCAGCTTCAGCAATTATAAATAGAAAGCAGTGGGTATAAAATTCAAAAAGAACTTTAGTTTGCATTACTCAATTTTTTTCTCAACTAATATCAATCGTTTTCGATTATTTTTACAAATCAACCCACTACCAATTTCCAGTATATAGAAAATGCACCCCCGTCCCCCCGCTCATAAAAGACAATTTTAAAAAATGCCAGGGCATATTCTCTTTATTTTTAATAAAGAGTTATATGCTGAATTTCAGCTCTCAGTTGAACGGCTTGTGAGATACTAAATTTTTCGCAAAAATTCGGACTTCTACTCCCCCTAAGGATATGTATTATAATGAAAGTGACACGCGTATGATAACTTCCCAGTTGGGATTGGAGCCTGATTATATACCAAACGTCAATTCATTTGACTTTGCAATTTGACCGTGATGATTACGCAGACATAGTTACTTCCAATTTTTTATGATACATATCCTTATTTCATATGTTACAGATGATTCAAAAATATTTTTTCAAGCAGTTAGCTCCTCTAGAATCTCACAGGCTGCATCCCAAAATCCAACTCCTACTATCCTATGACAATCCAAAAGTGACTGAACTTTTTTTATTAGGAACAAATGACAAAAGAAAAATGGAGATCTTGAAAGTAAAATGTAGAAAAGCTCGGTGCCCCCAATAACTCCATATTTCTCCGCCCCTTCATTCCGAACTTAAAAATAAAACTTAATTCGAATATGGTTAATTAGTGAATTTATTACAGTTAAATTCCACTCACTACATGCTACAGCTACAACTATGTAAGAAAAAATAACAACTGTGAAACATGTTCTGAATTACTATTACATTTCTTACGCTATTATTAAACATATTAGAATAGTAAAAGAGGATTGTTCGTGAAATAGTATATTTGCTCATGATTTTTAACTTTTTCATACGGAAAAAATTAAAATATTATTGAAGTTTTAAAATTTGCACTCTGCAAATATGTTGCCCTCTTGGCAATGGGACTAATGTGGACTAATGGGAAAGGCTGCACTGTTAGCGGCGCTGAAAACTTATGATTCGATTCTAATATCGGTTGATTTCGATATCTTTATGTCGCTACGTAACCACCCTGGGTGCTAATGGGAGCTTAATTGGACTTGAATTGAAAGTAGAGCTATTCACCTAAGCGACCACGAAACTATGGATTCAATAATAATATCGACCCGTTTCTAGCATTTTTGATATGTATCCCGACAGTACTCTTTTTCCAGACTGTAAGAAATATAGTTAAAATTGCTCTAGATATATCAGAATTATGTTGAAACACACACATAAATCCACTTTTATATTCTGTATAAATAAAGAGAGAGTGAGCGAGCGAGAGAGGGCGACTCAAGGCATCACCACTTCTACATTGCAAAAGCATATATCAGGAATTGAATTGAAAATCTATGTAAAGACTTTCTGCTGTGGCATGCTTCATAAGGACAATTCCAGTCTGCTCACGTGACCTTTGGGGTTCATGAATTTTTTTGCGAGCGTTCCGACTTTGGATTCTCTGTTTATACCCTCTGTTTATGCATCGAATAACTTTTCAAGAACATAAATGACATTCTATATTATGAATGTTGAGAATTACTCTCTATATGACAAATAGCTGCAAATAAATACACTACATGATTTATTTATTGCTATTGAACGAGTTTCTTAACTTGTATTTACATCCTCATATATAATACCGACCTACTGTGAAAATTATCTCAGATGTTATATTTTAAACATAATAATTACTATGTTCTGCAATTATTATGTTATATATAAACAACTTATGTATTTTAATGTAATTATTTTATATAATTTTTCATGCATTGCGGAAAATATAATTTTAAAAAAAGTATTGACCCAGATGGGATTCGAACTCACAACCTTATGATTTGAAATCCGACAGCTTACCAATGAGCTAACACAAGGACTCCAAGAACTAAGCTTCTAGCGATGTATAACGTATCTCAAGATAATTATGACATTCATATCCATTACAAACGCTGTTTCTGTTCTACTTTGACTTTTATTTTAGTACTCAGGCGATAATTATGTTCTATTTCTTAACTTTGAGCATTCTTTTACATATGGAAAGATTCTTTAACGTATTTAAATGTTCCATTACGTATAGAAAGCTAAATGACAAACAAGCATGTCCTCATATTAATAAAAGGTTTCGAAATATTGTATCATTAAGTACTTCAATCAATGTTGCTTTTTTAAACACTTGGTAATAAGTCTTATTATATTTAAAAGAAGAAAAACACATCTGCAAACTTTTTCCCGATTGCAAAGGCTGGCTTGGAGGTTCGAACCTGGCTTACTTTTTCCCGAAGATACCCGAAGCTGGACTTAGAAAATTTTTGCCTCAAAACACCAATAAAGAATGCGCTCAACCTTTTTGAGACAAGGTGTACATATTTATAATATATAAGATACTAGGGAAAGTGCCCCTTTCGATTTAATAGTTTTAGTTGCGGGTCCGGTTGGAATGAAATGCCGTATATGATAGAGTCAAGCTTATTTTCAATCACCTATGCTATAAAAATAAACTTTCAAAGAAAGAAAAAGTGACCGAAAAACTTGTTGGGAATCGAACCCAGGTCTTTCGGCTAGTAGGCTCACGTCGTTCCCCTACACTACTCAATTCCTTAGATTCTGGACTTCCTACCTACTGCTCACATAGTACTGGTACGTAGCGGGCCCGCGTCTGTGGAATTATATACCTCTATAATCGGAAACACTTAATTGTTTGCGTACTTCCACAAAACATACAAACACCAAATTTTGCATACTTGTTCGTCATGGGATGTGAGTAATGGGAAAATTCCGATATCACGAAAAAGGCGACATTTTCCATGTAAATGAAGTGTCAAAATTTTTCGTCGGTTTGAAATGCTGGTTTTTAGAGTAGTTCCGCACACCATAGAAACGTCATATTTTGTCAGGCAGTGAAGCTAGGAACATAGTTTATGATAGAAAAAAGAGCATTAAAATTCGTTTTCGTTTCGCGGCGCAAATCGAAAAAATGTGAAATTTGTAATGGCTGTATCTAGGAGGTAGAAATTTCGAGGTGATGTTTATTCTGATGCGTAGTTTGCGAATCCGCCCTTAAACTTGAAAAAAATAGTCATGTTCGGTGTAAGAAAGTGCTAGGAATATTATAAGGGGGCGTCTAATTCTACACAATTTGTAGATATGGTGGAATCACGAAATTGCGTTCAAGTGTGTAGAGTACAGCGCATGTGAGGGGAAAATTCCGACATGTTGGAAAAGTCGTCATCTTCGATTCAAAATGGAGGCTCAAAAATTTGTAACCATGAAAATTGTAAGTTGTGCTATTGGTAGGTAAGCCAGGTTTCGCTATGTTATTAAGGACGTAGTTCAGTTTAAGTGAAGAAACAAATCATTGGAGAAGTCGCCATCTTGAATTCAAAATTGCCATATTTTTGAATTGCCTTCATTTGGCCTCTTATGTGGTATATTGAGGAGAATAGAACAAGCAGAATTCAACGTAGTAAGTTACCTCCGCGGTATAGTGTCTGGTTTCTGAGAAGCAGGTCTGGGTTCGAATCCCCGCCGACCTTGTTTTATCTTGCGTTTTTTTTCTTATCACGTTGCTTTGTTTTATCAAAATAATTTCTGTTGGCATTGCGTGAACAAAATATTTTCGTTATTACAGACATAGACGGAAAGGATATATTTATACGCTAACTGTTGAGATGGTCTCGAAACTAGGCAGTATGTTCGTGTAAAGTTTCGAGACGATACTGAAGTATTTAAAATCAAACATATGTAGCATTGGAAATGGAGCATCACCAGTGTCTCTATCGGAAGCAATGTTCGGGGGGGGAGTATTACCCCGGGGGCACTTCTGATAACATTCTATTTGTTATTGTATTATATACGTATTATTTTGATCTCGCCAGGGGCGCTCTGAGGAGGCGGTGTTCCCCAAAAAGAGTCTGAAAGAAACAACGGGCATCTTTTTCACGATATAGTGTCCATACAAGACAACAATACATTTTGTCTCGCGACAACAGTGTCTACTTCAAACCGGAAACGATTGCAAAATATCTCTCTCCCCTTTTATGTCCCTCGTTAAGATACCTGCGTATACCAAATTTGGAGTGAATACCACAAATGGAAAGTATAAAATATTAATTTTAAGGAAATACACACACGTACAGGGACGTACGCAGGGGGTGGTTCCTGGGGGTCCGGACTACCCCCGAAATTCCAACTTTTGTGTAAATGTAGCCTAATTTTTGGGACAAGTTTAGGAATTTCAATATAAAATACACAGATATTGAGTTTGGACCCCTCCCGAAATAAATTCCTGCGTACGCCACTGCACACACACGCTCATACACACACACAAATGGGCCCCTCTTGAAAATTGTCTCGTCGGCAGCGTACATATTTATAATATATAAGATACTAAAGAAAGTGCCCCTTTCGATTTAATAGTTTTAGTTGCGGGTCCGGTTGGAATGAAATGCCGTATATGATAGAGTCAAGCTTATTTTCAATCACCTATGCTATAAAAATAAACTTTCAAAGAAAGAAAAAGTGACAGAAAAACTTGATGGGAATCGAACCCAGGTCTTTCGGCTAGTAGGCTCACGTCGTTCCCCTACACTACTCAATTCCTTAGATTCTGGACTTCCTACCTACTGCTCACATAGTACTGGTACGTAGCGGGCCCGCGTCTGTGGAATTATTTATATACCTCTATAATCGGAAACACACTTAATTGTTTGCGTACTTCCACAAAACATACAAACACCAAATTTTGCATACTTGTTCGTCATGGGATGTGAGTAATGGGAAAATTCCGATATCACGAAAAAGGCGACATTTTCCATGTAAATGAAGTGTCGAAATTTTTCGTCGGTTTGAAATGCTGGTTTTTAGAGTAGTTCCGCACACCATAGAAACGTCATATTTTGTCAGGCAGTGAAGCTAGGAACATAGTTTATGATAGAAAAAAGAGCATTAAAATTCGTTTTCGTTTCGCGGCGCAAATCGAAAAAATGTGAAATTTGTAATGGCTGTATCTAGGAGGTAGAAATTTCGAGGTGATGTTTATTCTGATGCGTAGTTTGCGAATCCGCCCTTAAACTTGAAAAAAATAGTCATGTTCGGTGTAAGAAAGTGCTAGGAATATTATAAGGGTGCGTCTAATTCTACACAATTTGTAGATATGGTGGAATCACGAAATTGCGTTCAAGTGTGTAGAGTACAGTGCATGTGAGGGGAAAATTCCGACATGTTGGAAAAGTCGTCATCTTCGATTCAAAGTGGAGGCTCAAAAATTTGTAACCATGAAAATTGTAAGTTGTGCTCTTGGTAGGTAAGCCAGGTTTCGCTATGTTATTAAGGACGTAGTTCAGTTTAAGTGAAGAAACAAATCATTGGAGAAGTCGCCATCTTGAATTCAAAATTGCCATATTTTTGAATTGCCTTCATTTGGCCTCTTATGTGGTATATTGAGGAGAATAGAACAAGCAGATTTCAACGTAGTAAGTTAGCTCCGCGGTAAAGTGTCTGGTTTCTGAGTAGCAGGTCTGGGTTCGAATCTCCGCCGACCTTGTTTTATCTTGCGTTTTTTTTCTTATCACGTTGCTTTGTTTTATCAAAATAATTTCTGTTGGCATTGCGTGAACAAAATATTTTCGTTATTACAGACATAGACGGAAAGGATATATTTATACGCTAACTGTTGAGATGGTCTCGAAACTAGGCAGTATGTTCGTGTAAAGTTTCGAGACGATACTGAAGTATTTAAAATCAAACATATGTAGCATTGGAAATGGAGCATCACCAGTGTCTCTATCGGAAGCAATGTTCGGGGGGGGGGAGTATTACCCCGGGGGCACTTCTGATAACATTCTATTTGTTATTGTATTATATACGTATTATTTTGATCTCGCCAGGGGCGCTCTGAGGAGGCGGTGTTCCCCAAAAAGAGTCTGAAAGAAACAACGGGCATCTTTTTCACGATATAGTGTCCATACAAGACAACAATACATTTTGTCTCGGGACAACAGTGTCTACTTCAAACCGGAAACGATTGCAAAATATCTCTCTCCCCTTTTATGTCCCTCGTTAAGATACCTGCGTATACCAAATTTGGAGTGAATACCACAAATGGAAAGTATAAAATATTAATTTTAAGGAAATACACACACGTACAGGGACGTACGCAGGGGGTGGTTCCTGGGGGTCCGGACTACCCCCGAAATTCCAACTTTTGTGTAAATGTAGCCTAATTTTTGGGACAAGTTTAGGAATTTCAATATAAAATACACAGATATTGAGTTTGGACCCCTCCCGAAATAAATTCCTGCGTACGCCACTGCACACACACGCTCATACACACACACAAATGGGCCCCTCTTGAAAATTGTCTCGTCGGCAGCGTACATATTTATAATATATAAGATACTAGGGAAAGTGCCCCTTTCGATTTAATAGTTTTAGTTGCGGGTCCGGTTGGAATGAAATGCCGTATATGATAGAGTCAAGCTTATTTTCAATCACCTATGCTATAAAAATAAACTTTCAAAGAAAGAAAAAGTGACCGAAAAACTTGTTGGGAATCGAACCCAGGTCTTTCGGCTAGTAGGCTCACGTCGTTCCCCTACACTACTCAATTCCTTAGATTCTGGACTTCCTACCTACTGCTCACATAGAACTGGTACGTAGCGGGCCCGCGTCTGTGGAATTATATACCTCTATAATCGGAAACACACTTAATTGTTTGCGTACTTCCACAAAACATACAAACACCAAATTTTGCATACTTGTTCGTCATGGGATGTGAGTAATGGGAAAATTCCGATATCACGAAAAAGGCGACATTTTCCATGTAAATGAAGTGTCAAAATTTTTCGTCGGTTTCAAATGCTGGTTTTTAGAGTAGTTCCGCACACCATAGAAACGTCATATTTTGTCAGGCAGTGAAGCTAGGAACATAGTTTATGATAGAAAAAAGAGCATTAAAATTCGTTTTCGTTTCGCGGCGCAAATCGAAAAAATGTGAAATTTGTAATGGCTGTATCTAGGAGGTAGAAATTTCGAGGTGATGTTTATTCTGATGCGTAGTTTGCGAATCCGCCCTTAAACTTGAAAAAAATAGTCATGTTCGGTGTAAGAAAGTGCTAGGATATTATAAGGGGGCGTCTAATTCTACACAATTTGTAGATATGGTGGAATCACGAAATTGCGTTCAAGTGTGTAGAGTACAGCGCATGTGAGGGGAAAATTCCGACATGTTGGAAAAGTCGTCATCTTCGATTCAAAATGGAGGCTCAAAAATTTGTAACCATGAAAATTGTAAGTTGTGCTCTTGGTAGGTAAGCCAGGTTTCGCTATGTTATTAAGGACGTAGTTCAGTTTAAGTGAAGAAACAAATCATTGGAGAAGTCGCCATCTTGAATTCAAAATTGCCATATTTTTGAATTGCCTTCATTTGGCCTCTTATGTGGTATATTGAGGAGAATAGAACAAGCAGAATTCAACGTAGTAAGTTAGCTCCGCGGTAAAGTGTCTGGTTTCTGAGTAGCAGGTCTGGGTTCGAATCTCCGCCGACCTTGTTTTATCTTGCGTTTTTTTTCTTATCACGTTGCTTTGTTTTATCAAAATAATTTCTGTTGGCATTGCGTGAACAAAATATTTTCGTTATTACAGACATAGACGGAAAGGATATATTTATACGCTAACTGTTGAGATGGTCTCGAAACTAGGCAGTATGTTCGTGTAAAGTTTCGAGACGATACTGAAGTATTTAAAATCAAACATATGTAGCATTGGAAATGGAGCATCACCAGTGTCTCTATCGGAAGCAATGTTCGGGGGGGGGGGGAGTATTACCCCGGGGGCACTTCTGATAACATTCTATTTGTTATTGTATTATATACGTATTATTTTGATCTCGCCAGGGGCGCTCTGAGGAGGCGGTGTTCCCCAAAAAGAGTCTGAAAGAAACAACGGGCATCTTTTTCACGATATAGTGTCCATACAAGACAACAATACATTTTGTCTCGCGACAACAGTGTCTACTTCAAACCGGAAACGATTGCAAAATATCTCTCTCCCCTTTTATGTCCCTCGTTAAGATACCTGCGTATACCAAATTTGGAGTGAATACCACAAATGGAAAGTATAAAATATTAATTTTAAGGAAATACACACACATACAGGGACGTACGCAGGGGGTGGTTCCTGGGGGTCCGGACTACCCCCGAAATTCCAACTTTTGTGTAAATGTAGCCTAATTTTTGGGACAAGTTTAGGAATTTCAATATAAAATACACAGATATTGAGTTTGGACCCCTCCCGAAATAAATTCCTGCGTACGCCACTGCACACACACGCTCATACACACACACAAATGGGCCCCTCTTGAAAATTGTCTCGTCGGCAGCGTACATATTTATAATATATAAGATACTAGGGAAAGTGCCCCTTTCGATTTAATAGTTTTAGTTGCGGGTCCGGTTGGAATGAAATGCCGTATATGATAGAGTCAAGCTTATTTTCAATCACCTATGCTATAAAAATAAACTTTCAAAGAAAGAAAAAGTGACCGAAAAACTTGTTGGGAATCGAACCCAGGTCTTTCGGCTAGTAGGCTCACGTCGTTCCCCTACACTACTCAATTCCTTAGATTCTGGATTTCCTACCTACTGCTCACATAGAACTGGTACGTAGCGGGCCCGCGTCTGTGGAATTATATACCTCTATAATCGGAAACACACTTAATTGTTTGCGTACTTCCACAAAACATACAAACACCAAATTTTGCATACTTGTTCGTCATGGGATGTGAGTAATGGGAAAATTCCGATATCACGAAAAAGGCGACATTTTCCATGTAAATGAAGTGTCAAAATTTTTCGTCGGTTTCAAATGCTGGTTTTTAGAGTAGTTCCGCACACCATAGAAACGTCATATTTTGTCAGGCAGTGAAGCTAGGAACATAGTTTATGATAGAAAAAAGAGCATTAAAATTCGTTTTCGTTTCGCGGCGCAAATCGAAAAAATGTGAAATTTGTAATGGCTGTATCTAGGAGGTAGAAATTTCGAGGTGATGTTTATTCTGATGCGTAGTTTGCGAATCCGCCCTTAAACTTGAAAAAAATAGTCATGTTCGGTGTAAGAAAGTGCTAGGATATTATAAGGGGGCGTCTAATTCTACACAATTTGTAGATATGGTGGAATCACGAAATTGCGTTCAAGTGTGTAGAGTACAGCGCATGTGAGGGGAAAATTCCGACATGTTGGAAAAGTCGTCATCTTCGATTCAAAATGGAGGCTCAAAAATTTGTAACCATGAAAATTGTAAGTTGTGCTCTTGGTAGGTAAGCCAGGTTTCGCTATGTTATTAAGGACGTAGTTCAGTTTAAGTGAAGAAACAAATCATTGGAGAAGTCGCCATCTTGAATTCAAAATTGCCATATTTTTGAATTGCCTTCATTTGGCCTCTTATGTGGTATATTGAGGAGAATAGAACAAGCAGAATTCAACGTAGTAAGTTAGCTCCGCGGTAAAGTGTCTGGTTTC
Source organism: Thermobia domestica (assembly GCF_964235325.1). Taxonomy (NCBI): domain Eukaryota; kingdom Metazoa; phylum Arthropoda; class Insecta; order Zygentoma; family Lepismatidae; genus Thermobia; species Thermobia domestica. The sequence continues at coordinate 93,762,095 of NC_137456.1, forward strand.
TGAGTAGCAGGTCTGGGTTCGAATCTCCGGCGACCTTGTTTTATCTTGCGTTTTTTCTCTTATCACGTTGCTTTGTTTTATCAAAATAATTTCTGTTGGCATTGCGTGAACAAAATATTTTCGTTATTACAGACATAGACGGAAAGGATATATTTATACGCTAACTGTTGAGATGGTCTCGAAACTAGGCAGTATGTTCATGTAAAGTTTCGAGACGATACTGAAGTATTTAAAATCAAACATATGTAGCATTGGAAATGGAGCATCACCAGTGTCTCTATCGGAAGCAATGTTCGGGGGGGGAGTATTACCCCGGGGGCACTTCTGATAACATTCTATTTGTTATTGTATTATATACGTATTATTTTGATCTCGCCAGGGGCGCTCTGAGGAGGCGGTGTTCCCCAAAAAGAGTCTGAAAGAAACAACGGGCATCTTTTTCACGATATAGTGTCCATACAAGACAACAATACATTTTGTCTCGCGACAACAGTGTCTACTTCAAACCGGAAACGATTGCAAAATATCTCTCTCCCCTTTTATGTCCCTCGTTAAGATACCTGCGTATACCAAATTTGGAGTGAATACCACAAATGGAAAGTATAAAATATTAATTTTAAGGAAATACACACACATACAGGGACGTACGCAGGGGGTGGTTCCTGGGGGTCCGGACTACCCCCGAAATTCCAACTTTTGTGTAAATGTAGCCTAATTTTTGGGACAAGTTTAGGAATTTCAATATAAAATACACAGATATTGAGTTTGGACCCCTCCCGAAATAAATTCCTGCGTACGCCACTGCACACACACGCTCATACACACACACAAATGGGCCCCTCTTGAAAATTGTCTCGTCGGCAGCGTACATATTTATAATATATAAGATACTAGGGAAAGTGCCCCTTTCGATTTAATAGTTTTAGTTGCGGGTCCGGTTGGAATGAAATGCCGTATATGATAGAGTCAAGCTTATTTTCAATCACCTATGCTATAAAAATAAACTTTCAAAGAAAGAAAAAGTGACCGAAAAACTTGTTGGGAATCGAACCCAGGTCTTTCGGCTAGTAGGCTCACGTCGTTCCCCTACACTACTCAATTCCTTAGATTCTGGACTTCCTACCTACTGCTCACATAGTACTGGTACGTAGCGGGCCCGCGTCTGTGGAATTATTATATACCTCTATAATCGGAAACACACTTAATTGTTTGCGTACTTCCACAAAACATACAAACACCAAATTTTGCATACTTGTTCGTCATGGGATGTGAGTAATGGGAAAATTCCGATATCACGAAAAAGGCGACATTTTCCATGTAAATGAAGTGTCGAAATTTTTCGTCGGTTTCAAATGCTGGTTTTTAGAGTAGTTCCGCACACCATAGAAACGTCATATTTTGTCAGGCAGTGAAGCTAGGAACATAGTTTATGATAGAAAAAAGAGCATTAAAATTCGTTTTCGTTTCGCGGCGCAAATCGAAAAAATGTGAAATTTGTAATGGCTGTATCTAGGAGGTAGAAATTTCGAGGTGATGTTTATTCTGATGCGTAGTTTGCGAATCCGCCCTTAAACTTGAAAAAAATAGTCATGTTCGGTGTAAGAAAGTGCTAGGAATATTATAAGGGTGCGTCTAATTCTTCACACTTTGTAGATATGGTGGAATCACGAAATTGCGTTCAAGTGTGTAGAGTACAGCGCATGTGAGGGGAAAATTCCGACATGTTGGAAAAGTCGTCATCTTCGATTCAAAATGGAGGCTCAAAAATTTGTAACCATGAAAATTGTAAGTTGTGCTCTTGGTAGGTAAGCCAGGTTTCGCTATGTTATTAAGGACGTAGTTCAGTTTAAGTGAAGAAACAAATCATTGGAGAAGTCGCCATCTTGAATTCAAAATTGCCATATTTTTGAATTGCCTTCATTTGGCCTCTTATGTGGTATATTGAGGAGAATAGAACAAGCAGAATTCAACGTAGTAAGTTAGCTCCGCGGTAAAGTGTCTGGTTTCTGAGTAGCACGTCTGGGTTCGAATCTCCGGCGACCTTGTTTTATCTTGCGTTTTTTTTCTTATCACGTTGCTTTGTTTTATCAAAATAATTTCTGTTGGCATTGCGTGAACAAAATATTTTCGTTATTACAGACATAGACGGAAAGGATATATTTATACGCTAACTGTTGAGATGGTCTCGAAACTAGGCAGTATGTTCGTGTAAAGTTTCGAGACGATACTGAAGTATTTAAAATCAAACATATGTAGCATTGGAAATGGAGTATCACCAGTGTCTCTATCGGAAGCAATGTTCGGGGGGGGGGGAGTATTACCCCGGGGGCACTTCTGATAACATTCTATTTGTTATTGTATTATATACGTATTATTTTGATCTCGCCAGGGGCGCTCTGAGGAGGCGGTGTTCCCCAAAAAGAGTCTGAAAGAAACAACGGGCATCTTTTTCACGATATAGTGTCCATACAAGACAACAATACATTTTGTCTCGCGACAACAGTGTCTACTTCAAACCGGAAACGATTGCAAAATATCTCTCTCCCCTTTTATGTCCCTCGTTAAGATACCTGCGTATACCAAATTTGGAGTGAATACCACAAATGGAAAGTATAAAATATTAATTTTAAGGAAATACACACACATACAGGGACGTACGCAGGGGGTGGTTCCTGGGGGTCCGGACTACCCCCGAAATTCCAACTTTTGTGTAAATGTAGCCTAATTTTTGGGACAAGTTTAGGAATTTCAATATAAAATACACAGATATTGAGTTTGGACCCCTCCCGAAATAAATTCCTGCGTACGCCACTGCACACACACGCTCATACACACACACAAATGGGCCCCTCTTGAAAATTGTCTCGTCGGCAGCGTACATATTTATAATATATAAGATACTAGGGAAAGTGCCCCTTTCGATTTAATAGTTTTAGTTGCGGGTCCGGTTGGAATGAAATGCCGTATATGATAGAGTCAAGCTTATTTTCAATCACCTATGCTATAAAAATAAACTTTCAAAGAAAGAAAAAGTGACCGAAAAACTTGTTGGGAATCGAACCCAGGTCTTTCGGCTAGTAGGCTCACGTCGTTCCCCTACACTACTCAATTCCTTAGATTCTGGACTTCCTACCTACTGCTCACATAGTACTGGTACGTAGCGGGCCCGCGTCTGTGGAATTATTATATACCTCTATAATCGGAAACACACTTAATTGTTTGCGTACTTCCACAAAACATACAAACACCAAATTTTGCATACTTGTTCGTCATGGGATGTGAGTAATGGGAAAATTCCGATATCACGAAAAAGGCGACATTTTCCATGTAAATGAAGTGTCAAAATTTTTCGTCGGTTTGAAATGCTGGTTTTTAGAGTAGTTCCGCACACCATAGAAACGTCATATTTTGTCAGGCAGTGAAGCTAGGAACATAGTTTATGATAGAAAAAAGAGCATTAAAATTCGTTTTCGTTTCGCGGCGCAAATCGAAAAAATGTGAAATTTGTAATGGCTGTATCTAGGAGGTAGAAATTTCGAGGTGATGTTTATTCTGATGCGTAGTTTGCGAATCCGCCCTTAAACTTGAAAAAAATAGTCATGTTCGGTGTAAGAAAGTGCTAGGAATATTATAAGGGTGCGTCTAATTCTACACAATTTGTAGATATGGTGGAATCACGAAATTGCGTTCAAGTGTGTAGAGTACAGCGCATGTGAGGGGAAAATTCCGACATGTTGGAAAAGTCGTCATCTTCGATTCAAAATGGAGGCTCAAAAATTTGTAACCATGAAAATTGTAAGTTGTGCTATTGGTAGGTAAGCCAGGTTTCGCTATGTTATTAAGGACGTAGTTCAGTTTAAGTGAAGAAACAAATCATTGGAGAAGTCGCCATCTTGAATTCAAAATTGCCATATTTTTGAATTGCCTTCATTTGGCCTCTTATGTGGTATATTGAGGAGAATAGAACAAGCAGAATTCAACGTAGTAAGTTAGCTCCGCGGTAAAGTGTCTGGTTTCTGAGTAGCAGGTCTAGGTTCGAATCTCCGGCGACCTTGTTTTATCTTGCGTTTTTTTTCTTATCACGTTGCTTTGTTTTATCAAAATAATTTCTGTTGGCATTGCGTGAACAAAATATTTTTGTTATTACAGACATAGACGGAAAGGATATATTTATACGCTAACTGTTGAGATGGTCTCGAAACTAGGCAGTATGTTCGTGTAAAGTTTCGAGACGATACTGAAGTATTTAAAATCAAACATATGTAGCATTGGAAATGGAGCATCACCAGTGTCTCTATCGGAAGCAATGTTCGGGGGGGGGGAGTATTACCCCGGGGGCACTTCTGATAACATTCTATTTGTTATTGTATTATGTACGTATTATTTTGATCTCGCCAGGGGCGCTCTGAGGAGGCGGTGTTCCCCAAAAAGAGTCTGAAAGAAACAACGGGCATCTTTTTCACGATATAGTGTCCATACAAGACAACAATACATTTTGTCTCGCGACAACAGTGTCTACTTCAAACCGGAAACGATTGCAAAATATCTCTCTCCCCTTTTATGTCCCTCGTTAAGATACCTGCGTATACCAAATTTGGAGTGAATACCACAAATGGAAAGTATAAAATATTAATTTTAAGGAAATACACACACATACAGGGACGTACGCAGGGGGTGGTTCCTGGGGGTCCGGACTACCCCCGAAATTCCAACTTTTGTGTAAATGTAGCCTAATTTTTGGGACAAGTTTAGGAATTTCAATATAAAATACACAGATATTGAGTTTGGACCCCTCCCGAAATAAATTCCTGCGTACGCCACTGCACACACACGCTCATACACACACACAAATGGGCCCCTCTTGAAAATTGTCTCGTCGGCAGCGTACATATTTATAATGTATAAGATACTAGGGAAAGTGCCCCTTTCGATTTAATAGTTTTAGTTGCGGGTCCGGTTGGAATGAAATGCCGTATATGATAGAGTCAAGCTTATTTTCAATCACCTATGCTATAAAAATAAACTTTCAAAGAAAGAAAAAGTGACAGAAAAACTTGTTGGGAATCGAACCCAGGTCTTTCGGCTAGTAGGCTCACGTCGTTCCCCTACACTACTCAATTCCTTAGATTCTGGACTTCCTACCTACTGCTCACATAGTACTGGTACGTAGCGGGCCCGCGTCTGTGGAATTATTATATACCTCTATAATCGGAAACACACTTAATTGTTTGCGTACTTCCACAAAACATACAAACACCAAATTTTGCATACTTGTTCGTCATGGGATGTGAGTAATGGGAAAATTCCGATATCACGAAAAAGGCGACATTTTCCATGTAAATGAAGTGTCGAAATTTTTCGTCGGTTTCAAATGCTGGTTTTTAGAGTAGTTCCGCACACCATAGAAACGTCATATTTTGTCAGGCAGTGAAGCTAGGAACATAGTTTATGATAGAAAAAAGAGCATTAAAATTCGTTTTCGTTTCGCGGCGCAAATCGAAAAAATGTGAAATTTGTAATGGCTGTATCTAGGAGGTAGAAATTTCGAGGTGATGTTTATTCTGATGCGTAGTTTGCGAATCCGCCCTTAAACTTGAAAAAAATAGTCATGTTCGGTGTAAGAAAGTGCTAGGAATATTATAAGGGTGCGTCTAATTCTTCACACTTTGTAGATATGGTGGAATCACGAAATTGCGTTCAAGTGTGTAGAGTACAGCGCATGTGAGGGGAAAATTCCGACATGTTGGAAAAGTCGTCATCTTCGATTCAAAATGGAGGCTCAAAAATTTGTAACCATGAAAATTGTAAGTTGTGCTCTTGGTAGGTAAGCCAGGTTTCGCTATGTTATTAAGGACGTAGTTCAGTTTAAGTGAAGAAACAAATCATTGGAGAAGTCGCCATCTTGAATTCAAAATTGCCATATTTTTGAATTGCCTTCATTTGGCCTCTTATGTGGTATATTGAGGAGAATAGAACAAGCAGAATTCAACGTAGTAAGTTAGCTCCGCGGTAAAGTGTCTGGTTTCTGAGTAGCAGGTCTGGGTTCGAATCTCCGGCGACCTTGTTTTATCTTGCGTTTTTTTTCTTATCACGTTGCTTTGTTTTATCAAAATAATTTCTGTTGGCATTGCGTGAACAAAATATTTTCGTTATTACAGACATAGACGGAAAGGATATATTTATACGCTAACTGTTGAGATGGTCTCGAAACTAGGCAGTATGTTCGTGTAAAGTTTCGAGACGATACTGAAGTATTTAAAATCAAACATATGTAGCATTGGAAATGGAGTATCACCAGTGTCTCTATCGGAAGCAATGTTCGGGGGGGGGAGTATTACCCCGGGGGCACTTCTGATAACATTCTATTTGTTATTGTATTATATACGTATTATTTTGATCTCGCCAGGGGCGCTCTGAGGAGGCGGTGTTCCCCAAAAAGAGTCTGAAAGAAACAACGGGCATCTTTTTCACGATATAGTGTCCATACAAGACAACAATACATTTTGTCTCGCGACAACAGTGTCTACTTCAAACCGGAAACGATTGCAAAATATCTCTCTCCCCTTTTATGTCCCTCGTTAAGATACCTGCGTATACCAAATTTGGAGTGAATACCACAAATGGAAAGTATAAAATATTAATTTTAAGGAAATACACACACATACAGGGACGTACGCAGGGGGTGGTTCCTGGGGGTCCGGACTACCCCCGAAATTCCAACTTTTGTGTAAATGTAGCCTAATTTTTGGGACAAGTTTAGGAATTTCAATATAAAATACACAGATATTGAGTTTGGACCCCTCCCGAAATAAATTCCTGCGTACGCCACTGCACACACACGCTCATACACACACACAAATGGGCCCCTCTTGAAAATTGTCTCGTCGGCAGCGTACATATTTATAATATATAAGATACTAGGGAAAGTGCCCCTTTCGATTTAATAGTTTTAGTTGCGGGTCCGGTTGGAATGAAATGCCGTATATGATAGAGTCAAGCTTATTTTCAATCACCTATGCTATAAAAATAAACTTTCAAAGAAAGAAAAAGTGACAGAAAAACTTGTTGGGAATCGAACCCAGGTCTTTCGGCTAGTAGGCCTACGTCGTTCCCCTACACTACTCAATTCCTTAGATTCTGGACTTCCTACCTACTGCTCACATAGTACTGGTACGTAGCGGGCCCGCGTCTGTGGAATTATTATATACCTCTATAATCGGAAACACACTTAATTGTTTGCGTACTTCCACAAAACATACAAACACCAAATTTTGCATACTTGTTCGTCATGGGATGTGAGTAATGGGAAAATTCCGATATCACGAAAAAGGCGACATTTTCCATGTAAATGAAGTGTCAAAATTTTTCGTCGGTTTGAAATGCTGGTTTTTAGAGTAGTTCCGCACACCATAGAAACGTCATATTTTGTCAGGCAGTGAAGCTAGGAACATAGTTTATGATAGAAAAAAGAGCATTAAAATTCGTTTTCGTTTCGCGGCGCAAATCGAAAAAATGTGAAATTTGTAATGGCTGTATCTAGGAGGTAGAAATTTCGAGGTGATGTTTATTCTGATGCGTAGTTTGCGAATCCGCCCTTAAACTTGAAAAAAATAGTCATGTTCGGTGTAAGAAAGTGCTAGGAATATTATAAGGGGGCGTCTAATTCTACACAATTTGTAGATATGGTGGAATCACGAAATTGCGTTCAAGTGTGTAGAGTACAGCGCATGTGAGGGGAAAATTCCGACATGTTGGAAAAGTCGTCATCTTCGATTCAAAATGGAGGCTCAAAAATTTGTAACCATGAAAATTGTAAGTTGTGCTATTGGTAGGTAAGCCAGGTTTCGCTATGTTATTAAGGACGTAGTTCAGTTTAAGTGAAGAAACAAATCATTGGAGAAGTCGCCATCTTGAATTCAAAATTGCCATATTTTTGAATTGCCTTCATTTGGCCTCTTATGTGGTATATTGAGGAGAATAGAACAAGCAGAATTCAACGTAGTAAGTTAGCTCCGCGGTAAAGTGTCTGGTTTCTGAGTAGCAGGTCTGGGTTCGAATCTCCGGCGACCTTGTTTTATCTTGCGTTTTTTTTCTTATCACGTTGCTTTGTTTTATCAAAATAATTTCTGTTGGCATTGCGTGAACAAAATATTTTTGTTATTACAGACATAGACGGAAAGGATATATTTATACGCTAACTGTTGAGATGGTCTCGAAACTAGGCAGTATGTTCGTGTAAAGTTTCGAGACGATACTGAACTATTTAAAATCAAACATATGTAGCATTGGAAATGGAGCATCACCAGTGTCTCTATCGGAAGCAATGTTCGGGGGGGGAGTATTACCCCGGGGGCACTTCTGATAACATTCTATTTGTTATTGTATTATGTACGTATTATTTTGATCTCGCCAGGGGCGCTCTGAGGAGGCGGTGTTCCCCAAAAAGAGTCTGAAAGAAACAACGGGCATCTTTTTCACGATATAGTGTCCATACAAGACAACAATACATTTTGTCTCGCGACAACAGTGTCTACTTCAAACCGGAAACGATTGCAAAATATCTCTCTCCCCTTTTATGTCCCTCGTTAAGATACCTGCGTATACCAAATTTGGAGTGAATACCACAAATGGAAAGTATAAAATATTAATTTTAAGGAAATACACACACATACAGGGACGTACGCAGGGGGTGGTTCCTGGGGGTCCGGACTACCCCCGAAATTCCAACTTTTGTGTAAATGTAGCCTAATTTTTGGGACAAGTTTAGGAATTTCAATATAAAATACACAGATATTGAGTTTGGACCCCTCCCGAAATAAATTCCTGCGTACGCCACTGCACACACACGCTCATACACACACACAAATGGGCCCCTCTTGAAAATTGTCTCGTCGGCAGCGTACATATTTATAATATATAAGATACTAGGGAAAGTGCCCCTTTCGATTTAATAGTTTTAGTTGCGGGTCCGGTTGGAATGAAATGCCGTATATGATAGAGTCAAGCTTATTTTCAATCACCTATGCTATAAAAATAAACTTTCAAAGAAAGAAAAAGTGACAGAAAAACTTGTTGGGAATCGAACCCAGGTCTTTCGGCTAGTAGGCTCACGTCGTTCCCCTACACTACTCAATTCCTTAGATTCTGGACTTCCTACCTACTGCTCACATAGTACTGGTACGTAGCGGGCCCGCGTCTGTGGAATTATTATATACCTCTATAATCGGAAACACACTTAATTGTTTGCGTACTTCCACAAAACATACAAACACCAAATTTTGCATACTTGTTCGTCATGGGATGTGAGTAATGGGAAAATTCCGATATCACGAAAAAGGCGACATTTTCCATGTAAATGAAGTGTCAAAATTTTTCGTCGGTTTGAAATGCTGGTTTTTAGAGTAGTTCCGCACACCATAGAAACGTCATATTTTGTCAGGCAGTGAAGCTAGGAACATAGTTTATGATAGAAAAAAGAGCATTAAAATTCGTTTTCGTTTCGCGGCGCAAATCGAAAAAATGTGAAATTTGTAATGGCTGTATCTAGGAGGTAGAAATTTCGAGGTGATGTTTATTCTGATGCGTAGTTTGCGAATCCGCCCTTAAACTTGAAAAAAATAGTCATGTTCGGTGTAAGAAAGTGCTAGGAATATTATAAGGGGGCGTCTAATTCTACACAATTTGTAGATATGGTGGAATCACGAAATTGCGTTCAAGTGTGTAGAGTACAGCGCATGTGAGGGGAAAATTCCGACATGTTGGAAAAGTCGTCATCTTCGATTCAAAATGGAGGCTCAAAAATTTGTAACCATGAAAATTGTAAGTTGTGCTATTGGTAGGTAAGCCAGGTTTCGCTATGTTATTAAGGACGTAGTTCAGTTTAAGTGAAGAAACAAATCATTGGAGAAGTCGCCATCTTGAATTCAAAATTGCCATATTTTTGAATTGCCTTCATTTGGCCTCTTATGTGGTATATTGAGGAGAATAGAACAAGCAGAATTCAACGTAGTAAGTTAGCTCCGCGGTAAAGTGTCTGGTTTCTGAGTAGCAGGTCTGGGTTCGAATCTCCGGCGACCTTGTTTTATCTTGCGTTTTTTTTCTTATCACGTTGCTTTGTTTTATCAAAATAATTTCTGTTGGCATTGCGTGAACAAAATATTTTTGTTATTACAGACATAGACGGAAAGGATATATTTATACGCTAACTGTTGAGATGGTCTCGAAACTAGGCAGTATGTTCGTGTAAAGTTTCGAGACGATACTGAACTATTTAAAATCAAACATATGTAGCATTGGAAATGGAGCATCACCAGTGTCTCTATCGGAAGCAATGTTCGGGGGGGGGAGTATTACCCCGGGGGCACTTCTGATAACATTCTATTTGTTATTGTATTATGTACGTATTATTTTGATCTCGCCAGGGGCGCTCTGAGGAGGCGGTGTTCCCCAAAAAGAGTCTGAAAGAAACAACGGGCATCTTTTTCACGATATAGTGTCCATACAAGACAACAATACATTTTGTCTCGCGACAACAGTGTCTACTTCAAACCGGAAACGATTGCAAAATATCTCTCTCCCCTTTTATGTCCCTCGTTAAGATACCTGCGTATACCAAATTTGGAGTGAATACCACAAATGGAAAGTATAAAATATTAATTTTAAGGAAATACACACACATACAGGGACGTACGCAGGGGGTGGTTCCTGGGGGTCCGGACTACCCCCGAAATTCCAACTTTTGTGTAAATGTAGCCTAATTTTTGGGACAAGTTTAGGAATTTCAATATAAAATACACAGATATTGAGTTTGGACCCCTCCCGAAATAAATTCCTGCGTACGCCACTGCACACACACGCTCATACACACACACAAATGGGCCCCTCTTGAAAATTGTCTCGTCGGCAGCGTACATATTTATAATATATAAGATACTAGGGAAAGTGCCCCTTTCGATTTAATAGTTTTAGTTGCGGGTCCGGTTGGAATGAAATGCCGTATATGATAGAGTCAAGCTTATTTTCAATCACCTATGCTATAAAAATAAACTTTTAAAGAAAGAAAAAGTGACAGAAAAACTTGTTGGGAATCGAACCCAGGTCTTTCGGCTAGTAGGCTCACGTCGTTCCCCTACACTACTCAATTCCTTAGATTCTGGACTTCCTACCTACTGCTCACATAGTACTGGTACGTAGCGGGCCCGCGTCTGTGGAATTACACCTCTAAAATCGGAATAGTAATCGTGTTATATATGTGTTTTTTTTAGGATGATTAAGGAAATGATGTTTTGTTATTTGATTGTAATAAGAAATTAGAATGACACGATTCTAGTACAATATTCTACTAGAGTGTAGAAAGTGGTGTTGTTTAAGTTGCTACAAACAAATTTTTTAAAAGCCTCCAATAATTCTCATATTCTAAATTACCTAGTAAATAAACGTCTTCATTGAAAATATAAGAGTAAAGATACAGGAAGACTGTATGTAATTGTCCAGTATAAATAAACATTTCAACAATACCTGCTGCCCAATAATTACTTGTGTACCAAAGGACAGCATTATAATACAGTGTACTACGTTACTGTGCAAAAACTGGTGTTCAATCAAATGTTATGAACTAATGTTTAAAAAGCTTTAAGAAAATTCATATTTGTAAATTACGAACAAATTTATTCTTCATAAAAATACAAGACGAGAGATACAGGTAGACTGCCAGAAATTGTCCAGTAAGTATGAAATATTTCAAAAAGTGTTGCTGCAGGTAATATGTACTACTATGCCGAAGGATTCCATTATAAGGGACTTTTCTATATTACAGTGCAAAAGTAGTGTTCTCTCAAATGTTACAAACAAATGTTTAAAAAGCCTCCAACAATAATCATATTTGTAAATCACCTACAAATTGTAGTCTTCATTGAAAATACAAGAATAAATATACAGGGAGACTGCAAGAATTTGTGCCGTATATATGAAACTTTTCAAGAAATCTTGCTGAGGTAATATGTAAAACTATGCCCAAGGTTTCCATTATAATCCACTGTACTACATTATAGTACAAAAGTAGTGTTCACTCAAATGCTATGAAAAAAATGTAAACAATCTCCAACAATATTCATATTTGTAAATTATCTAGTAAGTTGTAGTCTTCATTGTAAATACAAGAATAAATGTGCAGGAAGCCTGAAATATTTCCCCACCCTTATATCACAGATATGAATAACTTTTCCTGCAGGTAATATGTACAATTAACTACAATGACACTATTATAATACATTGTAGTAAATTACACTGCAAAACATTATATTAAAAAATGCTACGAATAAATATTTGAAAGGTTGCAAAAATTACATTTGTAAACAGTGAGTGTTTTCGCAAAATGCAAGGTTTAATAGGTAGGCTATTGGAAGACAGTGTTCGCTGTTTATGTTTGAGAAAATAAATTCTGTTATTGTCTCTAACATGTATAGGTGTGCGCAAAGTGTACATAATAAGCCACGCACATGATTGCCAGAGTAGAAGTAGTAATAGAGTTATTTCTAATAAATTGTGGGCTTGTTTTTCAAAGTTACATGGAAGGAATAATACCGGTTGAATTGAAGTATGTATTGGTAAACGGTGTCTACTGTAAAGGGAAGTGAATTCTTGAAGGAATAGTTTTCTAGAACATGACACCTCATGGCAAAGGCCTGACCGGGGGTCTGGGGGCGGAGCCCCCAGCGAGCTTTAGCGAGTTATATACCTCTAAAGTCGGAAACACACTTAATTTTTGCATACTTCCACAAAACATACAAACACCAAATTTTGCATACTTGTTCGTCATGGGATGTGAGTAATGGGAAAATTCCGATATCACGAAAAAGGCGACATTTTCCATGTAAATGAAGTGTCGAAATTTTTCGTCGTTTCGAAATGCTGGTTTTTAGAGTAGCTCCGCACACCATAGAATCGTCATATTTTGTCAGGCAGTGAAGCTAGGAACATAGTTTATGATAGAAAAAAGAGCATTAAAATTCGTTTTCGTTTCGCGGCGCAAATCGAAAAAATGTGAAATTTGTAATGGCTGTATCTAGGATGTTGAAATTTCGAGGTGATGTTTATTCTGATGCGTAGTTTGCGAATCCGCCCTTAAACTTGAAAAAAATAGTCATGTTCGGTGTCAGAAAGTGCTATGAATGTTATAAGTGGGCGTCTAATTCTACACAACTTGTAGATATGGTGGAATCACGAAATTGCGTTCAAGTGTGTAGAGTACAGCTCATGTGAGGGGAAAAATCCGACATGTTGGAAAAGTCGTCATCTTAGATCCAAAATGGCGTCTCAAAAATTTGTAACCATGAAAATTGTAAGTTGTGCTCTTGGTAGGTAAGCCAGGTTTCGCTATGTTATTAAGGACGTAGTTCAGTTTAAGTGAAGAAACAAATCATTGGAGAAGTCGCCATCTTGAATTCAAAATTGCCATATTTTTGAATTGCCCTCATTTGGCCTCTTATGTGGTATATTGAGTAGAATAGAACAAACAGAACTCAACGTAGTAAGTTAGCTCCGCGGTAAAGTGTCTGCTTTCTGAGTAGCAGGTCTGGGTTCGAATCCCCGCAGACCATGTTTCATCTTGCATTTTTTTCTTATCACGTTGCTTCATTTTACCAAATAGTTTCTGTTGGCATTGCGTGAACAAAATATTTTCGTTATTACAGACAGACGGAAAGGATATATTTATACGCTAACTGTTGAGATGGTCTCGAAACTAGGCAGTATGTTCGTGTAAAGTTTCGAGACGATACTGAAGTATTTAAAATCAAACATATGTAGCTATGGAAATGGAGCATCATCAGTGTCACTATCGGAAGCAATGTTCGGGGGGGAGTATTATCCCGGTGGCACTGCTGATAACTTTCTATTTGTTATTGTATTATATACGTATTATTTCGATCTCGCCAGGGGCGCTCTGAGGAGGCAGTGTCCCCCAAAAAGAGTCTGAAAGAAACAATGGGCAACATTTTCACGATATAGTGTCCATACAAGACAACAATACATTTTGTCTCGCGACAACAGTGTCTGCTTCAAACCGGAAACGATTGCAAAATATCTCTCTCCCTTTTATGTTCCTCGTTAAGATACATGCGTATACCAAACTTGAAGTAAATACCACAAATGGAAAGTATAAAATATTAGTTTTAACGAAATGCACACACACACAGGGACGTACGCAGGGGGTGGGTCCTGGGGGTCCGGACCAACACCGAAATTCTAACTTTTGAGTAAATTTAGCCTAATTTTTGGGACAATTTCAGGAATTTCAATATAAAATACACTGATATTGAGTTTGACTCTTCCCGAAATAAATTCCTGCGTACGCAATTGTGCACACACGCTCATACACGCACACACACACACAAATGGGCACCTTTGAAAATTGTCTCGTCGGCAGCGTACATAATTTTAATATATAAGATACGTGGAAAAGTGCCCCTTTCGATTTAATAGTTTTAGTTGCGGGTCCGGTTGGAATGAAATGTCGTACATAATGAAGTCAAGCTTATTTTCAATCACCTATGCTATAAAAATAAAAATAAACTTTCAAAGAAAGAAAAAGTGAGAGAAAAACTTGTTAGGTGATCGAACCCAGGTCTTTTGCACAGTAGGCTCACATCGTTCCCCTACACTACTCAATTCCTTAGATTTTGGATTTCCTACTTACTGCTCACATAGTACTGGTAAGTAGCGGGCCCACGTCCGTGGAATTATATACCTCTATAATCGGAAACACACTTAATTGTTTGCATACTTCCACAAAACATACAAACACCAAATTTTGCATACTTGTTCGTCATGGGATGTGAGTAATGGGAAAATTCCGATATCACGAAAAAGGCGACATTTTCCATGTAAATGAAGTGTCGAAATTTTTCGTCGTTTCGAAATGCTGGTTTTTAGAGTAGTTCCGCACACCATAGAAACGTCATATTTTGTCAGGCAGTGAAGCTAGGAACATAGTTTATGATAGAAAAAAGAGCTTTAAAATTCGTTTTCGTTTCGCGGCGCAAATCGAAAAAATGTGAAATTTGTAATGGCTGTATGTAGGACGTTGAAATTTCGAGGTGATGTTTATTCTGATGCGTAGTTTGCGAATCCGCCCTTAAACTTGAAAAAAATAGTCATGTTCTGTGTAAGAAAGTGCTAGGAATGTTATAAGGGAGCGTCTAATTCTACACAACTTGTAGATATGGTGGAATCACGAAATTGCGTTCAAGTGTGTAGATTACAGGGCATGTGAGGGGAAAAATCCGACATGTTGGAAAAGTCGTCATCTTCGATTCAAAATGGCTGCTCAAAAATTTGTAACTATGAAAATTGTAAGTTGTGCTCTTGGTAGGTAAGCCAGGTTTCGCTATGTTATTAAGGACGTAGTTCAGTTTAAGTGAAGAAACAAATCATTGGAGATGTCGCCATCTTGAATGCAAAATTGCCATATTTTTGAATTGCCTTCATTTGGACTCTTATATGGTATATTGAGGAGAATAAAACAAACAGAATTCAACGTAGTAAGTTACCTCCGCGGTAAAGTGTCTGCTCTCTGAGTAGAAAGTCTGGGTTCGATTCCCCGCCGAACCTTCTTTTTTGTTACGTTTTTTTTCTTATCACCTTGCTTCGTTTTATCAAAATAGTTTCTGTTGGCATTGCGTGAACAAAATATTTTCGTTATTACAGACACAGACGAAAAGAATATATTTATACACTAACTGTTGATATCGTCTCGAAACTAGGCAGTATGTTCGTGTGAAGCTTCGAGACGATACTCAACTACTTAGAAAGAAACATATGTAGCTTTAGAGATGGGGCAACACCAGTGTTTCTTTCAGAAACAATGTTCCTGAGGATCACAGTTAGTATTCCCAGGGGCACTGCTCATAGTATTCTATTTATTTTTCTATTATACACGTATTATTTGGTCTCCTGTGGGGGCACTCTAAGAGCCCCAAGGAGGCAGTGTACCCCCCAAAAACATTTTGGAAAAAAAACATTGAGCATTATTTCCACGATATAGTATACAGACGAGACAAAAATACATTTTGTCTCGCGAGGATAGTGTGTGCTTCGAACCGGAAATAATTGCAAACAATCTCCCTTTTTATACTGGTCGTTTAGATAGATGCGTATACCAAGTTTGAGGTCTATACCACAACTGAAAAAGTATAAGAGTATAACTTTTAAGGAAATACACACACACAAAGACACACACACACACACACACACACACACACACATATATATATATATATATATATATATATATATATATATATATATATATATACACGCACCTTTTCACCATTTTCTCGTTGGCAGCGTATATAGTTATAATATACGGGATACGTGGAAAAGTGCCTCTTTCGGTTCAGTAGTTTGTTTACAGGACCGGTTGGAGTGAAATGCGTTTTATAATAGACTCAACCTTATAGGCAAACAATATATGCTATGAAAATAAACTTTCAAAGAGAGAAAGTGAGAAAGAGATTGTTAGGAATAGAACCCAGGTCTCTTGTCCAGTAGACTCACGTCTCATCCTCTATACTACCGATTTCCTTTGATTTTCGATTTCGTTCTTACTGCTCACATAATACTAGTACGTTGCGGCCGGCATCTGTGGGGAATTATATACCTCTATAGTCGGAAACACACTTAATTGTTTGCATACTTCCACAAAACATACAAACACCAAATTTTGCATACTTGTTCGTCATGGGATGTGAGTAATGGGAAAATTCCGATATCACGAAAAAGGCGACATTTTCCATGTAAATGAAGTGTCGAAATTTTTCGTCGTTTCGAAATGCTGGTTTTTAGAGTAGCTCCGCACACCATAGAAACGTCATATTTTGTCAGGCAGTGAAGCTAGGAACATAGTTTATGATAGAAAAAAGAGCATTAAAATTCGTTTTCGTTTCGCGGCGCAAATCGAAAAAATGTGAAATTTGTAATGGCTGTATGTAGGACGTTGAAATTTCGAGGTGATGTTTATTCTGATGCGTAGTTTGCGAATCCGCCCTTAAACTTGAAAAAATAGTCATGTTCTGTGTAAGAAAGTGCTAGGAATGTTATAAGGGGGCGTCTAATTCTACACAACTTGTAGATATGGTGGAATCACGAAATTGCGTTCAAGTGTGTAGATTACAGGACATGTGATGGGAAAAATCCGACATTTTGGAAAAGTCGCCGTCTTCGATTCAAAATGGCGGCTCAAAAATTTGTAACCATGAAAATTGTAAGTTGTGCTCTTGGTAGGTAAGCCAGGTTTCGCTATGTTATTAAGGACGTAGTTCAGTTTAAGTGAAGAAACAAATCATTGGAGAAGTCGCCATCTTGAATGCAAAATTGCCATATTTTTGAATTGCCTTCATTTGGACTCTTATGTGGTATATTGAGGAGAATAAAACAAACAGAATTCAACGTAGTAAGTTAGCCCCGCTGTAAAGTGTCTGCTTTCTGAGTAGCAGGTCTGGGTTCGATTCCCCGTCAAACCCTCTTTTTATCTTACGTTTTTTTCCTTATCACGTTGCTTCGTTTTATCAAAATAGTTTCTGTTGGCTTTGCGTGAACAAAATATTTTCGTTATTACAGACACAGACGAAAAGAATATATTTATACAATAACTGTTGAGATGGTCTCGAAACTAGCAGTATGTTCGTGTAAAGTTTCGAGACGATACTGAAGTATTTAAAATCAAACATATGTAGCTATGGAAATAGACCATCACCGGTATCTCTATCGGAAGCAATGTTTGCGGGGTGGGGGGAGTGTTACCCCGAGGGCACTGCTGATAACATTCTATTTGTTATTGTATTATAAACGTATTATTTTGATCTTGCCACGAGGGCTCTGATGAGGCAGTGTCCCCCAAAAAGAGTCTGAAGGAAACATTGGGCATCATTTTTACGATATAGAGTCCATACAAGACAACAATACATTTTGTCTCGCAACAACAGTGTCTGCTTCAAACCGGAAACGATTACAAAATATCTCTCTCCCCTTTTATGGTCCTAGTTAAGATACATGCGTATGCCATATTTGAAGTGAATACCAAAAATGGAAAATATAAAATATTAATTTTAAGGAAATACACACCCACACAGGGACGTACGCCGGGGGTGGGTCCTGGGGGTCCGGACCACCCCCGAAATTCCAACTTTTGAGTAAATTTAGCCTAATTTTTGGGACAAGTTTAGCAATTTGAATATAAAATACACTGATGTTGTGTTTGGCCCCTCCCGAAATAAATTCCTGCGTATGCTACTGCACGCTCATACACACACACGCTCATACACACATACAAATAGGCACCTTTTGAAAATTGTCTCCTCGCCAGCGTACATAATTTTAATATATAAGATACGTGGAAAAGTGCCCTTTCGATTTAATAGTTTTAGTTGCGGGTCCGGTTGGAATGAAATGCCGTATATAATAAAGTCAAGCTTATTTTCAATCACCTATGCTATAAAAATGAACTTTCAAAGAAAGAAAAAGTGAGAAAAACTTGCTGGGAATCGAACCCAGTTCTTTTCCACAGTAGGCTCACGTCGATCCCCTAAACTACTCAATTCCTTAGATTTTGGACTTCCTACGTAGTGCTCACATAGTACTGGTACGTAGCGGGCCCGCGTCTGTGGAATTATATACCTCTAAAGTCGGAAACACACTTAATTGTTTGCATACTTCCACAAAACATACAAACACCAAATTTTGCATACTTGTTCGTCATGGGATGTGAGTAATGGGAAAATTCCGATATCACGAAAAAGGCGACATTTTCCATGTAAATGAAGTGTCGAAATTTTTCGTCGTTTCGAAATGCTGGTTTTTAGAGTAGTTCCGCACACCATAGAAACGTCATATTTTGTCAGGCAGTGAAGCTAGGAACATAGTTTATGATAGAAAAAAGAGCATTAAAATTCGTTTTCGTTTCGCGGCGCAAATCGAAAAAATGTGAAATTTGTAATGGCTGTATCTAGGATGTTGAAATTTCGAGGTGATATTTATTCTGATGCGTAGTTTGCGAATCCGCCCTTAAACTTGAAAAAAATAGTCATGATCGGTGTCAGAAAGTGCTAGGAATGTTATAAGGGTGCGTCTAATTCTACACAACTTGTAGATATGGTGGAATCACGAAATTGCGTTCAAGTGTGTAGAGTACAGCTCATGTGAGGGGAAAAATCCGACATGTTGGAAAAGTCGTCATCTTCGATCCAAAATGGCGTCTCAAAAATTTGTAACCATGAAAATTGTAAGTTGTGCTCTTGGTAGGTAAGCCAGGTTTCGCTATGTTATTAAGGACGTAGTTCAGTTTAAGTGAAGAAACAAATCATTGGAGAAGTCGCCATCTTGAATTCAAAATTGCCATATTTTGAATTGCCTTCATTTGGCCTCTTATGTGGTATATTGAGTAGAATAGAACAAACAGAATTCAACGTAGTAAGTTAGCTGCGCGGTAAAGTGTCTGCTTTCTGAGTAGCAGGTCTGAGTTTGAATCCCCGCAGACCATGTTTTATCTTGCATTTTTTTCTAATCACGTTGCTTCATTTTACCAAATAGTTTCTGTTGGCATTGCGTGAACAAAATATTTTCGTTATTACAGACAGACGGAAAGGATATATTTATACGCTAACTGTTGAGATGGTCTCGAAACTAGGCAGTATGTTCGTGTAAAGTTTCGAGACGATACTGAAGTATTTAAAATCAAACATATGTAGCTTTGGAAATGGAGCATCACCAGTGTCTCTATCGGAAGTAATGTTCGGGGGGGGAGTATTATCCCGGGGGCACTGCTGATAACATTCTATTTGTTATTGTATTATAAACGTATTATTTTGATCTCGCCAGGGGCGCTCTGAGGAGGCAGTGTCCCCCAAAAAGAGTCTGAAAGAAACATTGGGCATCATTTTCACGATATCGTGTCCATACAAGACAACAATACATTTTGTCTCGCGACAACAGTGTCTGCTTCAAACCGGAAACGATTGCAAAATATCTCTCTCCCTTTTATATTCCTCGTTAAGATACATGCGTATACCAAATTTGAAGTGAATACCACAAATGGAAAGTATAAAATATTAGTTTTAAGGAAATACACAAACACACAGGGACGTACGCAGGGGGTGGGTCCTGGTGGTCCGGACCACCACCGAAATTCTAACTTTTGAGTAAATTTAGCCTAATTTTTGGGACAATTTCAGGAATTTCAATATAAAATACACTGATATTGAGTTTGACCCTTCCCGAAATAAATTCCTGCGTACGCAACTGTGCACACACGCTCATACACGCACACACACACACACAAATGGGCACCTTTGAAAATTGTCTCGTCGGCAGCGTACATAATTTTAATATATAAGATACGTGGAAAAGTGCACCTTTCGATTTAATAGTTTTAGTTGCGGGTCCGGTTGGAATGAAATGCCGTACATAATGAAGTCAAGCTTATTTTCAATCACCTATGCTATAAAAATAAACTTTCAAAGAAAGAAAAAGTGACAGAAAAACTTTGTTGGGAATCGAACCCAGGTCTTTCGGCTAGTAGGCTCACGTCGTTCCCCTACACTACTCAATTCCTTAGATTCTGGACTTCCTACCTACTGCTCACATAGTACTGGTACGTAGCGGGCCCGCGTGCATGGAATTATATACCTCTAAAGTCGGAAACACACTTAATTTTTGCATACTTCCACAAAACATACAAACACCAAATTTTGCATACTTGTTCGTCATGGGATGTGAGTAATGGGAAAATTCCGATATCACGAAAAAGGCGACATTTTCCATGTAAATGAAGTGTCGAAATTTTTCGTCGTTTCGAAATGCTGGTTTTTAGAGTAGCTCCGCACACCATAGAATCGTCATATTTTGTCAGGCAGTGAAGCTAGGAACATAGTTTATGATAGAAAAAAGAGCATTAAAATTCGTTTTCGTTTCGCGGCGCAAATCGAAAAAATGTGAAATTTGTAATGGCTGTATCTAGGATGTTGAAATTTCGAGGTGATGTTTATTCTGATGCGTAGTTTGCGAATCCGCCCTTAAACTTGAAAAAAATAGTCATGTTCGGTGTCAGAAAGTGCTATGAATGTTATAAGTGGGCGTCTAATTCTACACAACTTGTAGATATGGTGGAATCACGAAATTGCGTTCAAGTGTGTAGAGTACAGCTCATGTGAGGGGAAAAATCCGACATGTTGGAAAAGTCGTCATCTTAGATCCAAAATGGCGTCTCAAAAATTTGTAACCATGAAAATTGTAAGTTGTGCTCTTGGTAGGTAAGCCAGGTTTCGCTATGTTATTAAGGACGTAGTTCAGTTTAAGTGAAGAAACAAATCATTGGAGAAGTCGCCATCTTGAATGCAAAATTGCCATATTTTTGAATTGCCTTCATTTGGACTCTTATGTGGTATATTGAGGAGAATAAAACAAACAGAATTCAACGTAGAAAGTTAGCCCCGCGGTAAAGTGTCTGCTTTCTGAGTAGCAGGTCTGGGTTCGATTCCCCGTCAAACCCTCTTTTTTTCTTACGTTTTTTTCCTTATCACGTTGCTTCGTTTTATCAAAATAGTTTCTGTTGGCATTGCGTGAACAAAATATTTTCGTTATTACAGACACAGACGAAAAGAATATATTTATACGCTAACTGTTGAGATGGTCTCGAAACTAGCAGTATGTTCGTGTAAAGTTTCGAGACGATACTGAAGTATTTAAAATCAAACATATGTAGCTATGGAAATAGACCATCACCGGTATCTCTATCGGAAGCAATGTTCGCGGGATGGGGGGAGTGTTACCCCGAGGGCACTGCTGATAACATTCTATTTGTTATTGTATTATAAACGTATTATTTTGATCTTGCCACGGGGGCTCTGATGAGGCAGTGTCCCCCAAAAAGAGTCTGAAGGAAACATTGGGCATCATTTTTACGATATAGAGTCCATACAAGACAACAATACATTTTGTCTCGCAACAACAGTGTCTGCTTCAAACCGGAAACGATTACAAAATATATCTCTCCCCTTTTATGGTCCTAGTTAAGATACATGCGTATGCCATATTTGAAGTGAATACCAAAAATGGAAAATATAAAATATTAATTTTAAGGAAATACACACCCACACAGGGACGTACGCCGGGGGTGGGTCCTGGGGGTCCGGACCACCCCCGAAATTCCAACTTTTGAGTAAATTTAGCCTAATTTTTGGGACAAGTTTAGCAATTTGAATATAAAATACACTGATGTTGTGTTTGGCCCCTCCCGAAATAAATTCCTGCGTATGCTACTGCACGCTCATACACACACACACGCTCATACACACATACAAATAGGCACCTTTTGAAAATTGTCTCCTCGCCAGCGTACATAATTTTAATATATAACATACGTGGAAAAGTGCCCCTTTCGATTTAATAGTTTTAGTTGCGGGTCCGGTTGGAATGAAATGCCGTATATAATAAAGTCAAGCTTATTTTCAATCACCTATGCTATAAAAATGAACTTTCAAAGAAAGAAAGAGTGAGAAAAACTTGCTGGGAATCGAACCCAGTTCTTTTCCACAGTAGGCTCACGTCGATCCCCTAAACTACTCAATTCCTTAGATTTTGGACTTCCTTCTTACTGCCCACATAGTACTGGTACGTAGCGGGCCCACGTCCGTGGAATTATTATTATTATATACCTCTAAAGTCGGAAACACACTTAATTGTTTGCATACTTCCACAAAACATACAAACACCAAATTTTGCATACTTGTTCGTCATGGGATGTGAGTAATGGGAAAATTCCGATATCACGAAAAAGGCGACATTTTCCATGTAAATGAAGTGTCGAAATTTTTCGTCGTTTCGAAATGCTGGTTTTTAGAGTAGCTCCGCACACCATAGAATCGTCATATTTTGTCAGTCAGTGAAGCTAGGAACATAGTTTATGATAGAAAAAAGAGCATTAAAATTCGTTTTCGTTTCGCGGCGCAAATCGAAAAAATGTGAAATTTGTAATGGCTGTATCTAGGATGTTGAAATTTCGAGGTGATATTTATTCTGATGCGTAGTTTGCGAATCCGCCCTTAAACTTGAAAAAAATAGTCATGATCGGTGTCAGAAAGTGCTAGGAATGTTATAAGGGTGCGTCTAATTCTACACAACTTGTATATATGGTGGAATCACGAAATTGCGTTCAAGTGTGTAGAGTACAGCTCATGTGAGGGGAAAAATCCGACATGTTGGAAAAGTCGTCATCTTCGATCCAAAATGGCGTCTCAAAAATTTGTAACCATGAAAATTGTAAGTTGTGCTCTTGGTAGGTAAGCCAGGTTTCGCTATGTTATTAAGGACGTAGTTCAGTTTAAGTGAAGAAACAAATCATTGGAAAAGTCGCCATCTTGAATTCAAAATTGCCATATTTTGAATTGCCTTCATTTGGCCTCTTATGTGGTATATTGAGTAGAATAGAACAAACAGAATTCAACGTAGTAAGTTAGCTGCGCGGTAAAGTGTCTGCTTTCTGAGTAGCAGGTCTGAGTTTGAATCCCCGCAGACCATGTTTTATCTTGCATTTTTTTCTAATCACGTTGCTTCATTTTACCAAATAGTTTCTGTTGGCATTGCGTGAACAAAATATTTTCGTTATTACAGACAGACGAAAAGGATATATTTATACGCTAACTGTTGAGATGGTCTCGAAACTAGGCAGTATGTTCGTGTAAAGTTTCGAGACGATACTGAAGTATTTAAAATCAAACATATGTAGCTTTGGAAATGGAGCATCACCAGTGTCTCTATCGGAAGTAATGTTCGGGGGGGGGAGTATTATCCCGGGGGCACTGCTGATAACATTCTATTTGTTATTGTATTATAAACGTATTATTTTGATCTCGCCAGGGGCGCTCTGAGGAGGCAGTGTCCCCCAAAAAGAGTCTGAAAGAAACATTGGGCATCATTTTCACGATATCGTGTCCATACAAGACAACAATACATTTTGTCTCGCGACAACAGTGTCTGCTTCAAACCGGAAACGATTGCAAAATATCTCTCTCCCTTTTATATTCCTCGTTAAGATACATGCGTATACCAAATTTGAAGTGAATACCACAAATGGAAAGTATAAAATATTAGTTTTAAGGAAATACACAAACACACAGGGACGTACGCAGGGGGTGGGTCCTGGTGGTCCGGACCACCACCGAAATTCTAACTTTTGAGTAAATTTAGCCTAATTTTTGGGACAATTTCAGGAATTTCAATATAAAATACACTGATATTGAGTTTGACCCTTCCCGAAATAAATTCCTGCGTACGCAACTGCACACACGCTCATACACGCACACACACACACACAAATGGGCACCTTTGAAAATTGTCTCGTCGGCAGCGTACATAATTTTAATATATAAGATACGTGGAAAAGTGCACCTTTCGATTTAATAGTTTTAGTTGCGGGTCCGGTTGGAATGAAATGCCGTACATAATGAAGTCAAGCTTATTTTCAATCACCTATGCTATAAAAATAAACTTTCAAAGAAAGAAAAAGTGAGAGGAAAACTTGTTGGGGATCGAACCCAGGTCTTTTGCACAGTAGGCTCACGTCGTTCCTCTACACTACTCAATTCCTTAGATATTGGATTTCCTACTTACTGCTCACATAGTACTGGTACGTAGCGGGCCCGCGTGCATGGAATTATATACCTCTAAAGTCGGAAACACACTTAATTTTTGCATACTTCCACAAAACATACAAACACCAAATTTTGCATACTTGTTCGTCATGGGATGTGAGTAATGGGAAAATTCCGATATCACGAAAAAGGCGACATTTTCCATGTAAATGAAGTGTCGAAATTTTTCGTCGTTTCGAAATGCTGGTTTTTAGAGTAGCTCCGCACACCATAGAATCGTCATATTTTGTCAGGCAGTGAAGCTAGGAACATAGTTTATGATAGAAAAAAGAGCATTAAAATTCGTTTTCGTTTCGCGGCGCAAATCGAAAAAATGTGAAATTTGTAATGGCTGTATGTAGGACGTTAAAATTTCGAGGTGATGTTTATTCTGATGCGTAGTTTGCGAGTCCGCCTTTAAACTTGAAAAAAAGGTCATGTTCGGTGTAAGAAAGTGCTAGGAATGTTATAAGGGGGCGTCTAATTCTACACAACTTGTAGATATGGTGGAATCACGAAATTGCGTTCAAGTGTGTAGATTACAGGGCATGTGAGGGGAAAAATCCGACATGTTGGAAAAGTCGTCATCTTCGATTCAAAATGGCTGCTTAAAAATTTGTAACTATGAAAATTGTAAGTTGTGCTCTTGGTAGGTAAGCCAGGTTTCGCTATGTTATTAAGGACGTAGTTCAGTTTAAGTGAAGAAACAAATCATTGGAGATGTCGCCATCTTGAATGCAAAATTGCCATATTTTTGAATTGCCTTCATTTGGACTCTTATGTGGTATATTGAGGAGAATAAAACAAACAGAATTCAACGTAGTAAGTTACCTCCGCGGTAAAGTGTCTGCTCTCTGAGTAGAAAGTCTGGGTTCGATTCCCCGCCGAACCTTCTTTTTTCTTACGTTTTTTTTCTTATCACCTTGCTTCGTTTTATCAAAATAGTTTCTGTTGGCATTGCGTGAACAAAATATTTTCGTTATTACAGACACAGACGAAAAGAATATATTTATACACTAACTGTTGATATCGTCTCGAAACTAGGCAGTATGTTCGTGTGAAGCTTCGAGACGATACTCAACTACTTAGAAAGAAACATATGTAGCTTTAGAGATGGGGCAACACCAGTGTTTCTTTCAGAAACAATGTTCCTGAGGATCACAGTTAGTATTCCCAGGGGCACTGCTCATAGTATTCTATTTATTTTTCTATTATACACGTATTATTTGGTCTCCTGTGGGGGCACTCTAAGAGCCCCAAGGAGGCAGTGTACCCCCCAAAAACATTTTGGAAAAAAAACATTGAGCATTATTTCCACGATATAGTATACAGACGAGACAAAAATACATTTTGTCTCGCGAGGATAGTGTGTGCTTCGAACCGGAAATAATTGCAAACAATCTCCCTTTTTATACTGGTCGTTTAGATAGATGCGTATACCAAGTTTGAGGTCTATACCACAACTGAAAAAGTATAAGAGTATAACTTTTAAGGAAATACACACACACAAAGACACACACACACACACACACACACACACATATATATATATATATATATATATATACATATATATATACACGCACCTTTTCACCATTTTCTCGTTGGCAGCGTATATAGTTATAATATACGGGATACGTGGAAAAGTGCCTCTTTCGGTTCAGTAGTTTGTTTACAGGACCGGTTGGAGTGAAATGCGTTTTATAATAGACTCAACCTTATAGGCAAACAATATATGCTATGAAAATAAACTTTCAAAGAGAGAAAGTGAGAAAGAGATTGTTAGGAATAGAACCCAGGTCTCTTGTCCAGTAGACTCACGTCTCATCCTCTATACTACCGATTTCCTTTGATTTTCGATTTCGTTCTTACTGCTCACATAATACTAGTACGTTGCGGCCGGCATCTGTGGGGAATTATATACCTCTATAGTCGGAAACACACTTAATTGTTTGCATACTTCCACAAAACATACAAACACCAAATTTTGCATACTTGTTCGTCATGGGATGTGAGTAATGGGAAAATTCCGATATCACGAAAAAGGCGACATTTTCCATGTAAATGAAGTGTCGAAATTTTTCGTCGTTTCGAAATGCTGGTTTTTAGAGTAGCTCCGCACACCATAGAAACGTCATATTTTGTCAGGCAGTGAAGCTAGGAACATAGTTTATGATAGAAAAAAGAGCATTAAAATTCGTTTTCGTTTCGCGGCGCAAATCGAAAAAATGTGAAATTTGTAATGGCTGTATGTAGGACGTTGAAATTTCGAGGTGATGTTTATTCTGATGCGTAGTTTGCGAATCCGCCCTTAAACTTGAAAAAATAGTCATGTTCTGTGTAAGAAAGTGCTAGGAATGTTATAAGGGGGCGTCTAATTCTACACAACTTGTAGATATGGTGGAATCACGAAATTGCGTTCAAGTGTGTAGATTACAGGACATGTGATGGGAAAAATCCGACATTTTGGAAAAGTCGCCGTCTTCGATTCAAAATGGCGGCTCAAAAATTTGTAACCATGAAAATTGTAAGTTGTGCTCTTGGTAGGTAAGCCAGGTTTCGCTATGTTATTAAGGACGTAGTTCAGTTTAAGTGAAGAAACAAATCATTGGAGAAGTCGCCATCTTGAATTCAAAATTGCCATATTTTTGAATTGCCTTCATTTGGCCTCTTATGTGGTATATTGAGGAGAATAGAACAAGCAGAATTCAACGTAGTAAGTTACCTCCGCGGTATAGTGTCTGGTTTCTGAGAAGCAGGTCTGGGTTCGAATCCCCGCCGACCTTGTTTTATCTTGCGTTTTTTTTCTTATCACGTTGCTTTGTTTTATCAAAATAATTTCTGTTGGCATTGCGTGAACAAAATATTTTCGTTATTACAGACACAGACGAAAAGAATATATTTATACAATAACTGTTGAGATGGTCTCGAAACTAGCAGTATGTTCGTGTAAAGTTTCGAGACGATACTGAAGTATTTTAAATCAAACATATGTAGCTATGGAAATAGACCATCACCGGTATCTCTATCGGAAGCAATGTTTGCGGGGTGGGGGGAGTGTTACCCCGAGGGCACTGCTGATAACATTCTATTTGTTATTGTATTATAAACGTATTATTTTGATCTTGCCACGAGGGCTCTGATGAGGCAGTGTCCCCCAAAAAGAGTCTGAAGGAAACATTGGGCATCATTTTTACGATATAGAGTCCATACAAGACAACAATACATTTTGTCTCGCAACAACAGTGTCTGCTTCAAACCGGAAACGATTACAAAATATATCTCTCCCCTTTTATGGTCCTAGTTAAGATACATGCGTATGCCATATTTGAAGTGAATACCAAAAATGGAAAATATAAAATATTAATTTTAAGGAAATACACACCCACACAGGGACGTACGCCGGGGGTGGGTCCTGGGGGTCCGGACCACCCCCGAAATACCAACTTTTGAGTAAATTTAGCCTAATTTTTGGGACAAGTTTAGCAATTTGAATATAAAATACACTGATGTTGTGTTTGGCCCCTCCCGAAATAAATTCCTGCGTATGCTACTGCACGCTCATACACACACACGCTCATACACACATACAAATAGGCACCTTTTGAAAATTGTCTCCTCGCCAGCGTACATAATTTTAATATATAAGATACGTGGAAAAGTGCCCTTTCGATTTAATAGTTTTAGTTGCGGGTCCGGTTGGAATGAAATGCCGTATATAATAAAGTCAAGCTTATTTTCAATCACCTATGCTATAAAAATGAACTTTCAAAGAAAGAAAAAGTGAGAAAAACTTGCTGGGAATCGAACCCAGTTCTTTTCCACAGTAGGCTCACGTCGATCCCCTAAACTACTCAATTCCTTAGATTTTGGACTTCCTTCTTACTGCCCACATAGTACTGGTACGTAGCGGGCCCACGTCCGTGGAATTATTATTATTATATACCTCTAAAGTCGGAAACACACTTAATTGTTTGCATACTTCCACAAAACATACAAACACCAAATTTTGCATACTTGTTCGTCATGGGATGTGAGTAATGGGAAAATTCCGATATCACGAAAAAGGCGACATTTTCCATGTAAATGAAGTGTCGAAATTTTTCGTCGTTTCGAAATGCTGGTTTTTAGAGTAGTTCCGCACACCATAGAAACGTCATATTTTGTCAGGCAGTGAAGCTAGGAACATAGTTTATGATAGAAAAAAGAGCATTAAAATTCGTTTTCGTTTCGCGGCGCAAATCGAAAAAATGTGAAATTTGTAATGGCTGTATCTAGGATGTTGAAATTTCGAGGTGATATTTATTCTGATGCGTAGTTTGCGAATCCGCCCTTAAACTTGAAAAAAATAGTCATGATCGGTGTCAGAAAGTGCTAGGAATGTTATAAGGGTGCGTCTAATTCTACACAACTTGTAGATATGGTGGAATCACGAAATTGCGTTCAAGTGTGTAGAGTACAGCTCATGTGAGGGGAAAAATCCGACATGTTGGAAAAGTCGTCATCTTCGATCCAAAATGGCGTCTCAAAAATTTGTAACCATGAAAATTGTAAGTTGTGCTCTTGGTAGGTAAGCCAGGTTTCGCTATGTTATTAAGGACGTAGTTCAGTTTAAGTGAAGAAACAAATCATTGGAGAAGTCGCCATCTTGAATTCAAAATTGCCATATTTTGAATTGCCTTCATTTGGCCTCTTATGTGGTATATTGAGTAGAATAGAACAAACAGAATTCAACGTAGTAAGTTAGCTGCGCGGTAAAGTATCTGCTTTCTGAGTAGCAGGTCTGAGTTTGAATCCCCGCAGACCATGTTTTATCTTGCATTTTTTTCTAATCACGTTGCTTCATTTTACCAAATAGTTTCTGTTGGCATTGCGTGAACAAAATATTTTCGTTATTACAGACAGACGGAAAGGATATATTTATACGCTAACTGTTGAGATGGTCTCGAAACTAGGCAGTATGTTCGTGTAAAGTTTCGAGACGATACTGAAGTATTTAAAATCAAACATATGTAGCTTTGGAAATGGAGCATCACCAGTGTCTCTATCGGAAGTAATGTTCGGGGGGGGGGAGTATTATCCCGGGGGCACTGCTGATAACATTCTATTTGTTATTGTATTATAAACGTATTATTTTGATCTCGCCAGGGGCGCTCTGAGGAGGCAGTGTCCCCCAAAAAGAGTCTGAAAGAAACATTGGGTAACATTTTCACGATATAGTGTCCATACAAGACAACAATACATTTTGTCTCGCGACAACAGTGTCTGCTTCAAACCGGAAACGATTGCAAAATATCTCTCTCCCTTTTATATTCCTCGTTAAGATACATGCGTATACCAAATTTGAAGTGAATACCACAAATGGAAAGTATAAAATATTAGTTTTAAGGAAATACACAAACACACAGGGACGTACGCAGGGGGTGGGTCCTGGTGGTCCGGACCACCACCGAAATTCTAACTTTTGAGTAAATTTAGCCTAATTTTTGGGACAATTTCAGGAATTTCAATATAAAATACACTGATATTGAGTTTGACCCTTCCCGAAATAAATTCCTGCGTACGCAACTGTGCACACACGCTCATACACGCACACACACACACACAAATGGGCACCTTTGAAAATTGTCTCGTCGGCAGCGTACATAATTTTAATATTTAAGATACGTGGAAAAGTGCACCTTTCGATTTAATAGTTTTAGTTGCGGGTCCGGTTGGAATGAAATGCCGTACATAATGAAGTCAAGCTTATTTTCAATCACCTATGCTATAAAAATAAACTTTCAAAGAAAGAAAAAGTGAGAGAAAAACTTGTTGGGGATCGAACCCAGGTCTTTTGCACAGTAGGCTCACGTCGTTCCCCTACACTACTCAATTCCTTAGATAATGGATTTCCTACTTACTGCTCACATAGTACTGGTACGTAGCGGGCCCGCGTGCATGGAATTATATACCTCTAAAGTCGGAAACACACTTAATTTTTGCATACTTCCACAAAACATACAAACACCAAATTTTGCATACTTGTTCGTCATGGGATGTGAGTAATGGGAAAATTCCGATATCACGAAAAAGGCGACATTTTCCATGTAAATGAAGTGTCGAAATTTTTCGTCGTTTCGAAATGCTGGTTTTTAGAGTAGCTCCGCACACCATAGAATCGTCATATTTTGTCAGGCAGTGAAGCTAGGAACATAGTTTATGATAGAAAAAAGAGCATTAAAATTCGTTTTCGTTTCGCGGCGCAAATCGAAAAAATGTGAAATTTGTAATGGCTGTATCTAGGATGTTGAAATTTCGAGGTGATGTTTATTCTGATGCGTAGTTTGTGAATCCGCCCTTAAACTTGAAATAAATAGACATGATCGGTGTCAGAAAGTACTAGGAATGTTATAAGGGGGCGTCTAATTCTACACAACTTGTAGATATGGTGGAATCACCAAATTGCGTTCAAGTGTGTAGATTACAGCTCATGTGAGGGGAAAAATCCGACATGTTGGAAAAGTCGTCATCTTAGATCCAAAATGGCGTCTCAAAAATTTGTAACCATGAAAATTGTAAGTTGTGCTCTTGGTAGGTAAGCCAGGTTTCGCTATGTTATTAAGGACGTAGTTCAGTTTAAGTGAAGAAACAAATCATTGGAGAAGTCGCCATCTTGAATTCAAAATTGCCATATTTTTTAATTGCCTTCATTTGGCCTCTTTTGTGGTATATTGAGTAGAATAGAACAAACAGAACGGAACGTAGTAAGTTAGCTCCGCGGTAAAGTGTCTGCTTTCTGAGTAGCAGGTCTGGGGTAGAATCCCCGCAGACCATGTTTTATCTTGCATTTTTTTCTTATCACGTTGCTTCATTTTACCAAATATTTTCCGTTGGAATTGCGTGAACAAAATATTTTCGTTATTACAGACAGACGGAAAGGATATATTTATACGCTAACTGTTGAGATGGTCTCGAAACTAGGCAGCATGTTCGTGTAAAGTTTCGAGACGATACTGAAGTATTTAAAATCAAACATATGTAGCTTTGGAAATGGAGCATCACCAGTGTCTCTATCGGAAGTAATGTTCGGGGGGGGAGTATTATCCCGGGGGCACTGCTGATAACATTCTATTTGTTATTGTATTATAAACGTATTATTTTGATCTCGCCAGGGGCGCTCTGAGGAGGCAGTGTCCCCCAAAAAGAGTCTGAAAGAAACATTGGGCATCATTTTCACGATATCGTGTCCATACAAGACAACAATACATTTTGTCTCGCGACAACAGTGTCTGCTTCAAACCGGAAACGATTGCAAAATATCTCTCTCCCTTTTATGTTCCTCGTTAAGATACATGCGTATACCAAATTTGAAGTGAATACCACAAATGGAAAGTATAAAATATTAGTTTTAAGGAAATACACAAACACACAGGGACGTACGCAGGGGGTTGGTCCTGGGGGTCCGGACCACCACCGAAATTTTAACTTTTGAGTAAATTTAGCCTAATTTTTGGGACAATTTCAGGAATTTCAATATAAAATACACTGATATTGAGTTTGACCCTTCCCGAAATAAATTCATGCGTACGCAACTGTGCACACACGCTCATACACGCACACACACACACACAAATGGGCACCTTTGAAAATTGTCTCGTCGGCAGCGTACATAATTTTAATATATAAGATACGTGGAAAATTGCCCCTTTCGATTTAATAGTTTTAGTTGCAGGTCCGGTTGGAATGAAATGCCGTACATAATGAAGTCAAGCTTATTTTCAATCACCTATGCTATAAAAATAAAAATAAACTTTCAAAGAAAGAAAAAGTGAGAAAAAAACTTGTTGGGGATCGAACCCAGGTCTTTTACACAGTAGGCTCACGTCGTTCCCCTACACTACTCAATTCCTTAGATTTTGGATTTCCTTCTTACTGCCCACATAGTACTGGTACGTAGCGGGCCCACGTCCGTGGAATTATTATTATTATATACCTCTAAAGTCGGAAACACACTTAATTGTTTGCATACTTCCACAAAACATACAAACACCAAATTTTGCATACTTGTTCGTCATGGGATGTGAGTAATGGGAAAATTCCGATATCACGAAAAAGGCGACATTTTCCATGTAAATGAAGTGTCGAAATTTTTCGTCGTTTCGAAATGCTGGTTTTTAGAGTAGCTCCGCACACCATAGAAACGTCATATTTTGTCAGGCAGTGAAGCTGGGAACATAGTTTATGATAGAAAAAAAAAGAGCATTAAAATTCGTTTTCGTTTCGCGGCGCAAATCGAAAAAATGTGAAATTTGTAATGGCTGTATCTAGGATGTTGAATTTTGTAGTACTGGTACGTAGCGGGCCCACGTCCGTGGAATTATATACCTCTAAAGTCGGAAACACACTTAATTGTTTGCATACTTCCACAAAACATACAAACACCAAATTTTGCATACTTGTTCGTCATGGGATGTGAGTAATGGGAAAATTCCGATATCACGAAAAAGGCGACATTTTCCATGTAAATGAAGTTTCGAAATTTTTCGTCGTTTCGAAATGATGGTTTTTAGAGTAGCTCCACACAACATAGAATCGTCATATTTTGTCAGGCAGTGAAGCTAGGAACATAGTTTATGATAGAAAAAAGAGCATTAAAATTCGTTTTCGTTTCGCGGCGCAAATCGAAAAAATGTGAAATTTGTAATGGCTGTATGTAGGACGTTAAAATTTCGAGGTGATGTTTATTCTGATGCGTAGTTTGTGAATCCGCCCTTAAACTTGAAAAAAATAGTCATGTTCGGTGTCAGAAAGTACTAGGAATGTTATAAGGGGGCGTCTAATTCTACACAACTTGTAGATATGGTGGAATCACGAAATTGCGTTCAAGTGTGTAGAGTACAGGGCATGTGAGGGGAAAAATCCGACATGTTGGAAAAGTCGTCATCTTCGATCCAAAATGGCGTCTCAAAAATTTGTAACCATGAAAATTGTAAGTTGTGCTCTTGGTAGGTAAGCCAGGTTTCGCTATGTTATTAAGGACGTAGTTCAGTTTAAGTGAAGAAACAAATCATTGTAGAAGTCGCCATCTTGAATTTAAAATTGCCATATTTTTGAATTGCCTTCATTTGGCCTCTTATGTGGTATATTGAGTAGAATAGAACAAACAGAATTCAACGTAGTAAGTTAGCTCCGCGGTAAAGTGTCTGCTTTCTGAGTAGCAGGTCTGGGTTCGAATCCCCGCAGACCATGTTTTATCTTGCATTTTTTCTTATCACGTTGCTTCATTTTACCAAATAGTTTCTGTTGGCATTGCGTGAACAAAATATTTTCGTTATTACAGACAGACGGAAAGGATATATTTATACGCTAACTGTTGAGATGGTCTCGAAACTAGGCAGTATGTTCGTGTAAAGTTTCGAGACGAACTGAAGTATTTAAAATCAAACATATGTAGCTTTGGAAATGGAGCATCACCAGTGTCTCTATCGGAAGCAATGTTCGGGGGGGGGAGTATTATCCCGGGGGCACTGCTGATAACATTCTATTTGTTATTGTATTATAAACGTATTATTTTGATCTCGCCAGGGGCGCTCTGAGGAGGCAGTGTCCCCCAAAAAGAGTCTGAAAGAAACATTGGGCATCATTTTCACGATATAGTGTCCATACAAGACAACAATACATTTTGTCTCGCGACAACAGTGTCTGCTTCAAACCGGAAACGATTGCAAAATATCTCTCTCCCTTTTATGTTCCTCGTTAAGATACATGCGTATACCAAATTTGAAGTGAATACCACAAATGGAAAGTATAAAATATTAGTTTTAAGGAAATACACATACACACAGGGACGTACGCAGGGGGTGGGTCTTGGGGGTCCGGACCACCACCGAAATTCTAACTTTTGAGTAAATTTAGCCTAATTTTTGGGACAATTTCAGGAATTTCAATATAAAATACACTGATATTGAGTTTGACCCTTCCCGAAATAAATTCATGCGTACGCAACTGTGCACACACGCTCATACACGCACACACACACACACAAATGGGCACCTTTGAAAATTGTCTCGTCGGCAGCGTACATAATTTTAACATATAAGATACGTGGAAAATTGCCCCTTTCGATTTAATCGTTTTAGTTGCGGGTCCGGTTGTAATAAAATGCCGTACATAATGAAGTCAAGCTTATTTTCAATCACCTATGCTATAAAAATAAACTTTCAAAGAAAGAAAAAGTGAGAGAAAAACTTGTTGGGGATCGAACCCAGGTCTTTTGCACAGCAGGCTCACGTCGTTCCCCTACACTACTCAATTCCTTAGATTTTGGATTTCCTACTTACTGCTCACATAGTACTGGTACGTAGCGGGCCCACGTCCGTGGAATTATATACCTCTGAAGTCGGAAACACACTTAATTGTTTGCATACTTCCACAAAACATACAAACACCAAATTTTGCATACTTGTTCGTCATGGGATGTGAGTAATGGGAAAATTCCGATATCACGAAAAAGGCGACATTTTCCATGTAAATGAAGTGTCGAAATTTTTCGTCGTTTCGAAATGCTGGTTTTTAGAGTAGCTCCACACACCATAGAATCGTCATATTTTGTCAGTCAGTGAAGCTAGGAACATAGTTTATGATAGAAAAAAGAGCATTAAAATTCGTTTTCGTTTCGCGGCGCAAATCGAAAAAATGTGAAATTTGTAATGGCTGTATGTAGGACGTTAAAATTTCGAGGTGATGTTTATTCTGATGCGTAGTTTGTGAATCCGCCCTTAAACTTGAAAAAAATAGTCATGTTCGGTGTCAGAAAGTGCTAGGAATGTTATAAGAGTGCGTCTAATTCTACACAACTTGTAGATATGGTGGAATCACGAAATTGCGTTCAAGTGTGTAGAGTACAGGGCATGTGAGGGGAAAAATCCGACATGTTGGAAAAGTCGTCATCTTCGATCGAAAATGGCGTCTCAAAAATTTGTAACCATGAAAATTGTAAGTTGTGCTCTTGGTAGGTAAGCCAGGTTTCGCTATGTTATTAAGGACGTAGTTCAGTTTAAGTGAAGAAACAAATCATTGTAGAAGTCGCCATCTTGAATTCAAAATTGCCATATTTTTGAATTGCCTTCATTTGGCCTCTTATGTGGTATATTGAGTAGAATAGAACAAACAGAATTCAACGTAGTAAGTTAGCTCCGCGGTAAAGTGTCTGCTTTCTGAGTAGCAGGTCTGGGTTCGAATCCCCGCAGACCATGTTTTATCTTGCATTTTTTTCTTATCACGTTGCTTCATTTTACCAAATAGTTTCTGTTGGCATTGCGTGAACAAAATATTTTCGTTATTACAGACAGACGGAAAGGATATATTTATACGCTAACTGTTGAGATGGTCTCGAAACTAGGCAGTATGTTCGTGTAAAGTTTCGAGACGAACTGAAGTATTTAAAATCAAACATATGTAGCTTTGGAAATGGAGCATCACCAGTGTCTCTATCGGATGCAATGTTCGGGGGGGGGGGAGTATTATCCCGGGGGCACTGCTGATAACATTCTATTTGTTATTGTATTATAAACGTATTATTTTGATCTCGCCAGGGGCGCTCTGAGGAGGCAGTGTCCCCCAAAAAGAGTCTGAAAGAAACATTGGGCATCATTTTCACGATATAGTGTCCATACAAGACAACAATACATTTTGTCTCGCGACAACAGTGTCTGCTTCAAACCGGAAACGATTGCAAAATATCTCTCTCCCTTTTATGTTCCTCGTTAAGATACATGCGTATACCAAATTTGAAGTGAATACCACAAATGGAAAGTATAAAATATTAGTTTTAAGGAAATACAGACACACACAGGGACGTACGCAGGGGGTGGGTCCTGGGGGTCCGGACCACCACCGAAATTCTAACTTTTGAGTAAATTTAGCTTAATTTTTGGGACAATTTCAGGAATTTCAATATAAAATACACTGATATTGAGTTTGACCCTTCCCGAAATAAATTCATGCGTACGCAACTGTGCACACACGCTCATACACGCACACACACACACACAAATGGGCACCTTTAAAAATTGTCTCGTCGGCAGCGTACATAATTTTAACATATAAGATCCGTGGAAAATTGCCCCTTTCGATTTAATAGTTTTAGTTGCGGGTCCGGTTGTAATAAAATGCCGTACATAATGAAGTCAAGCTTATTTTCAATCACCTATGCTATAGAAATAAACTTTCAAAGAAAGAAAAAGTGAGAGAAAAACTTGTTGGGGATCGAACCCAGGTCTTTTGCACAGTAGGCTCACGTCGTTCCCCTACACTACTCAATTCCTTAGATTTTGGATTTCCTACTTACTGCTCACATAGTACTGGTACCAAATTTCACACAATTAAATCCCCACGTTAAGCGGGTTTGCATATCCAGGCTCCTAACTATGAAAACATTTACGCTCACTCCAACCTCAATCATTTCACGAATTCAACCTGTTTTACGTATGTTATTTGGACATAATATCGATTGTGATTTCTTCTAAAAACACTTTTATACATTGCAAGAGCTGTAACGTCCAAATATTTACTGAAAACACATAGTCGTATCGGAATAAACAAAAGCGAGTATGGAACAGTAAACTGCTTTCACAAAAGGCAAAAGAACATCTACAAAGGCATACAAAACGGTCGAGTGGTTTGGGTCGATACACTATTAATCATATGTTTGTGTGTTTAAACCCGGTAGCAAGTTGTTTCCTTTTTAAGTGTCTTCCTATTTTCATCCGGAGGCTGAAAATATTTCTTTGAGTAACTCATTGAAAACTTCTTTTGTTTCAAATTCGATTAGAACGGAACATAATATGAATTGCAAATCTTAAATCCATAGCTTAAAAAAAATGAAGTATACTCACTACTCCATTATCCTCTGATTTGTAACGAAAAACTATTTATGAACAGTGGTGACTTCAGAAAATTATCCTCGGGGGGAATTTCAATATGCGGGTGGAGGGCAAACATTGGTAGTCCACATTGAGCACGATCGAATATATGGTCCTGAAGGCGGAAATTTCTTAGCTCGAAAGGGTTCTCAAATTCTCCGTCAAATCACGTCCTGAAAGTATCATTGCTTAAAAGCTTTTCGTAGCAAATATAATATTACACTTGTTTCTCGTTTTATATTTAGAATTGGTAAAATCATAACTCACAGAGGATTATAATAAAAGCATAAAAATTACAATACCAATCATGTATAAATTATCCTGTAAGTTACCAACTTTGGGTCAGATTAAAACTCAAATATTTGTTTTCGGATTGCACTTAGAAGTAAGTCCTCTCTATATAATCCTGATTGGAAAGCCATGTATAACTCTAATTAATTAATCAATATTTATACAAATATTTTTTTTATTTTACTATTTTCACTATTCAATATTATATACACTTCATTTCCAAAATCAAAATCTCGAAAATGTATATTGTACGAGTGCAGATTCGGAAATAAATGATTATTTATCATATATATTGGTCTCTATTCGAAATTCTATTTAATCGAATCCGACCAGAACGCAGACAGAAACATTGAGAACAGGTAAAAAAAAAAGAGAGAAAAAGGTGCTGTACCCGGTGGAGACTCGAATTTAGTTCGAATAGTGCTTTATAAGCCGAACGCCTTAGACCACTCGGCTATGGTAACAACTAGTGATTGTAGTAAAGGCTTCGAGTAGTAGTTCCTATTACAGAATAACGTTTTCTATTGCCTAAAATTTAAACCTAATTCACTTTGATATAATATATCTATTAATTTGTTTCATGAACACGTTTTCGTTACTTTGATGAATGATGTATGTTGTTGATATAGATTCTATTACACGTTCTTTCGTAAATATTATAGAAAGTATCAGTGTTATTTATGATCTTTCATGGAAATTGACTGGCACATGCGCAGTACACAGAGAATTCAATTGGAAGGCGAGGAAGGAAACGCCAACACACTGTTAGAATGTTTCCCTCACAAGCAGTAGTTCCCAACCGAGAGACGACCGGACGCGCTTCATCCTCCTGGGGTGGCGTGAAGGGTTTACGAAGTCCCTTCGTTGTGTTATATTTCTTGAATGATTATGCACAATATACAGTCACATCTTCTACACATTTAGAAGTAATAAATCGTAGTATAAATAAATCGTCCTCCACACACAGTGATTGTTGCTTTTCCAAGATTATAAACTGGAACACTTTTTATTTCAATAGAATATAAAATTTTTCTTGGGAGGGGTTACAACCCCCGGGGTCTTTGATATGTCACCGCCTAAACTGTAACTTTCAAGTTAGAATCGAAAAATGGAGACATGTGACCTACTAAATATATTTTTAGTTCATTATACATTTTCATAAATAAAATATCCACAATTACAATGACAGTAAATGCTATGTAATTATTGTAAATGTTTGTAAGAGGTAAATGTAAGAGGTTCATTTTCCCTCTTTCTTCTCAACTGAGCTTGAAAAATGTAAAAATGGGAGGTTAAGAATTTCAAATATTACGTATATTTTAGCGTATTACGAAATTATAATTAACAGAATCCGGCAGGACCACAAACAGAAACGTCAAGAAGAGGTAAAACCAAATTGTATTGTGGTGGGATTCCAACTACTCTTGAATGGTGCCTCAGAATCTCTAGCCGAATGCCTTAGTCCACTCGGCTAATGTCACAAGTTTAAAATATAGTAAGCGTGTTTCGTGTGCAATCTTTTGTTACAGTATGAAATTTATTTTGTGTTCTCTGAAGTTTTAGCCTATTTTGGCCTGATGTAATAGTCTGTTCAAATT
This sequence comes from Thermobia domestica, assembly GCF_964235325.1. Lineage (NCBI taxonomy): Eukaryota > Metazoa > Arthropoda > Insecta > Zygentoma > Lepismatidae > Thermobia > Thermobia domestica. The sequence continues at coordinate 93,801,569 of NC_137456.1, forward strand.
GTTTTATGTTTACGGTATTCTTTACTTTGACGAATGATGTTGTTAATATAGGTTCTATTACGTATTCGTTCATAAATATTACAACAATTGTCAGGATTATTTGTGATCTTTCATGAAAACTGACTGGTGCATGCGCAGTAGAAACAGAAAGATACACTTTACCGACATTTGTCATACACGCCAGAACGCAAATTTCTAACAGGTTCTGAAAATGCCTCGCTCTAAAGGTTGTGGAGAACTGTCTGTTGCTCTGAGAGGAGAAATCATAGGCCGAGCAAAAATGGGACAAACTGTGCCTCAGATTGCTAGAGATCTGGGATGTGACAAGAAAACGGTCAAGAAATGGGTTCAGCGACATGAAGAAGGTGGTGAATGGTTCAGGTTTCGGTCAAGAAGTGGAAGGCCAAAAGTGACAACTGCAGCTCAAGATCAAGCTTTAGTTACAGAAGTAATCAACAGACCTCTACGCCACACGTCAATCCTCTTGGACAAAGCCAGAGAATATAATTGTTCTCAAGAAACAATAAGAAGAAGATTATTGGGGGCTGGTCTACACTGTTCAAGACCCGCTAGGAAGACTCTCCTGACTGAAACTCACAAGGCCAGACGAATGGAATGGGCACAGAATAACATAACCCAACCCCAGTCATATTGGGACTTAGTCATCTGGACCGACGAGAAGGTTTCCAAGTCTAACCAACAAGGCAGAGTTATATTGTATAGACCGCGCGGAACCAGGTATGCTGAACAAAATATTATCAGAACTTCTTGTTCAGGACGAATATCAGCACACTTTTGGGGATACATGACGGCTGCTGGTCCTGGAGATTTGGTTGCGGTGCCTGAGAGAATGAACAGCAGTGTTTACATTAATATCCTCGAAAATACTTTGTTACCGTCCTTAGAAAGAAACTTCCCCGAACAGGAAGAATATATATTTATGCATGATAACAGTGCTGTTGACACTTCCCGGCAAACAAGAGAGTGGCTAAGTGAACATCCAGAGTTAATTTGTATTGAGTGGCCCCCTCTATCCCCAGATTTGAACCCAATTGAACATCTCTGGGCCTACATGGTGCAAGAATGGGAAGAGAGACGTGAAGACAGAGACCAAACGTTTCTTCAAAATCATGTTATGGAACTGTGGCAACATTTTCGTGACACACCGTCGTATTGCTCGAGACTTGTATCTAGTATCCCCTCCAGACTTCAAGAAGTTATTGACTCTGGAGGTGATTACACGAAGTACTAGTGTGTTATTTTTTTGTGTAAACATTTATTTAAGTTTCATTTATTTATTATACTTTTTCAAGAGCAATACTTTCGTTCTTCATTCTTTTCCTTTGCTTGTTTACTTATTAGTTCGTTAAAAGGTAAAGGAAGAGTAGTATATCTTCAAAAAGTATTTGTGAATTTACTTTGAACGTTTCTAAGAATACATTTACTTTTTTTTTCTTACTCTATATCATGCCCAATATTACTTTCATTTCAGTTCATTAATAACTTTATTTCACACCTCGAATAAAAGTATTATTGTCTTTTTAACGATGTTTTTCCTTTTGATTGTGTAATTTCTAGTTTCATTGAATTATCTCAATTCGAATGAATAAATCAAAATTTGTTTATTATCCCTTCCTTAGCTAGGTTCGAATTCGAGAACAATGTGGTGTAATTTACGTTCTTTATTCTTCATATTGTGCAGTAATGACAATATTAATTATTTTTCATGAGTCCAGTTGATCAGTGAGAACTTGGACAAACATTAACCTGGTGATTCTTTACGCAATGACAAGCGCAAAATTCATTTTAGCTGTTCTTTATACTTCACAGCGATGAAACATTCTAACAGTGTGTTAGCGTTTCCTTCCTCGCCTTCGAATTGAACTGTCTGTGTACTGCGCATGCGCCAGTCAATTTCCATGAAAGATCATAAATAACCCTGATACTTTCTATAATATTTACGAGAGAACGCGTAATAGAATCTATATCAACAACATACATCATTCATCAAAGTAACGAAAACGTGTTCATGAAACAAATTAATAGATATATGTCAAAGTGAATTAGGTTTAAATTTTTGGCAATAGAAAACGTTATTCTGTAATAGGAACTACTACTCGAAGCCTTTGCTGCAATCACTAGTTGTTACCATAGCCGAGTGGTCTAAGGCGTTCGGCTTATAAAGTACCATTCGAACTAAGTTCGAGTCTCCGCCGGGTACAACACCTTTTTCTCTCTTTTTTTCACCTGTTCTCAATGTTTCTGTCTGTGTTCTTGTCGGATTCGATTAAATAGAATTTCGAATAGAGACCAATATATATGATAAATAATCATTTATTTCCGAATCTGCACTCGTACAATATACATTTTCGAGATTTTGATTTTGGAAATGAAGTGTATATAATATTGAATAGTAAAAATAGTATAATAAAAAAATATTTGTTGAGCTGAGCGAAGCGAAGCTCTTATACTCGGGTTAGCCGTTTGGTTGTCCGCGAACTCCTCCTAGACCGTTTGGCCGATCTCAACCAAACTTAGCACGCTGATAGAGTATGTCGTGCTGAGTGACAACATAGGTCGAAATCAAAAATCCGATGTACCATCGAGGAATAATCACCGAAAAACGCTTGCATAGACTTAACATGGGGAAAAAGTTTTCACGCGATTTTTTTGTCAACAATTAAAAATGGCATTTATTATTGCACAATGGCCAGGAATGATTACGTAGTTTAAGCTCGCTCAGCTCATTTCATTGCAATCGGGTACATCCATTGCATTCCTAGTATAAATATTGATTAATTAATTAGAGTTATACATGGCTTTCCAATCAGGATTATATAGAGAGGACTTACTTCTAAGTGCAATCCGAAAACAAATATTTGAGTTTTAATCTGACCCAAAGTTGGTAACTTACAGGATAATTTATACATGATTGATATTGTAATTTTTATGCTTTTATTATAATCCTCTGTGAGTTATGATTTTACCAATTCTAAATATAAAACGAGAAACAAGTGTAATATTATATTTGCTACGAAAAGCTTTTAAGCAATGATACTTTCAGGACGTGATTTGACGGAGAATTTGAGAACCCTTTCGAGCTAAGAAATTTCCGCCTTCAGGACCATATATTCGATCGTGCTCAATGTGGACTACCAATGTTTGCCCTCCACCCGCATATTGAAATTCCCCCCGAGGATAATTTTCTGAAGTCACCACTGTTTATAAATAGTTTTTCGTTACAAATCAGAGGATAATGGAGTAGTGAGTATACTTCATGTTTTTTTTTTTTTTTAAGCTATGGATTTAAGATTTGCAATTCATATAATGTTCCGTTCTAATCGAATTTGAAACAAAAGAAGTTTTCAATGAGTTACTCAAAGAAATATTTTCAGCCTCCGGATGAAAATAGGAAGACACTTAAAAAAGAAACAACTTGCTACCGGGTTTGAACACACAAACATATGATTGATAGTGTATCGACCCAAACCACTCCACCGTTTTGTATGGCTTTGCAGATGTTCTTTTGCCTTTTGTGAAAGCAGTTTACTGTTCCATACTTGCTTTTGTTTATTCCGATACGACTATGAGTTTTCAGTAAATATTTGGACGTTACAGCTCTTGCAATGTATAAAAGTGTTTTTAGAAGAAATCACAATCGATATTATGTCCAAATAACATACGTAAAACAGGTTGAATTCGTGAAATGATTGAGGTTGGAGTGAGCGTAAATGTTTTCATAGTTAGGAGCCTGGATATGCAAACCCGCTTAAAATGGGGATTTAATTTTGTGAAATTTGGTACGTAGCGGGCCCGCGTCCGTGGAATTATATACCTCTATAATCGGAAACACACTTAATTGTTTGCATACTTCCACAAAACATACAAACACCAAATTTTGCATACTTGTTCGTCATGGGATGTGAGTAATGGGAAAATTCCGATATCACGAAAAAGGCGACATTTTCCGTGTAAATGAAGTGTCGAAATTTTTCGTCGTTTCGAAATGCTGGTTTTTAGAGTAGTTCCGCACACCATAGAATCGTCATATTTTGTCGGGCAGTGAAGCTAGGAACATAGTTTATGATAGAAAAAAGAGCATTAAAATTCGTTTTCGTTTCGCGGCGCAAATCGAAAAAATGTGAAATTTGTAATGGCTGTATGTAGGACGTTGAAATTTCGAGGTGATGTTTATTCTGATGCGTAGTTTGCGAATCCGCCCTTAAACTTGAAAAAATAGTCATGTTCGGTGTAAGAAAGTGCTAGGAATGTTATAAGGGGGCGTCTAATTCTACACAACTTGTAGATATGGTGGAATCACGAAATTGCGTTCAAGTGTGTAGATTACAGGGCATGTGAGGGGAAAAATGCGACATGTTGGAAAAGTCGCCATCTTCGATTCAAAATGGCGGCTCAAAAATTTGTAACCATAAAAATTGTAAGTTGTGCTCTTGGTAGGTAAGCCGGGTTTCGCTGTGTTATTAAGGACGTAGTTTAGTTTAAGTGAAGAAACAAATCATTGGAGAAGTCGCCATCTTGAATGCAAAATTGCCATATTTTTGAATTGCCTTCATTTGGACACTTATCTGGTATATTGAGGAGAATAAAACAAACAAAACTCAACGTAGTAAGTTAGCTCCGCGGTAAAGTGGCTGCTTTCTGAGTAGCAGGTCTGGGTTCGATTCCACGCCAAACCTTCTTTCTTCTTACGTTTTTTTCTTATCACGTTGCTTCGTTTTATCAAAATAGTTTCTGTTGGCATTGCGTGAACAAAATATTTTCGTTATTACAGACACAGACGAAAAGAATATATTTATACACTAACTGTTGATATCGTCTCGAAACTAGGCAGTATGTTCGTGTGAAGCTTCGAGACGATACTCAACTATTTAGAAAGAAACATATGTAGCTTTAGAGATGGGGCAACACCAGTGTTTCTTTCAGAAACAATGTTCCTGAGGATCACAGTTAGTATTCCCAGGGGCACTGCTCATAGTATTCTATTTATTATTCTATTATACACGTATTATTTGGTCTCCTGCGTGGGCACTCTAAGAGCCCCAAGGAGGCAGTGTACCCCCAAAAACATTTTGGAAAAAAACATTGAGCATCATTTCCACGATATAGTATACAGACGAGACAAAAATACATTTTGTCTCGCGAGGATAGTGTGTGCTTCGAACCGGAAATAATTGCAAACAATCTCCCTTTTTATATATATATACGCACCTTTTGACAATTTTCTCGTTGGCAGCGTATATAGTTATAATATACGGGATACGTGGAAAAGTGCCTCTTTCGGTTCAGTAGTTTGTTTACAGGACCGGTTGGAGTGAAATGCGTTTTATAATAGACTCAACCTTATAGGCAAACAATATATGCTATGAAAATAAACTTACAAAGAAAGAAAAGTGAGAAAAAGATTGTTAGGAATCGAACCCAGGTCTCCTGTCCAGTAGGCTCACGTCAATCCCCTACACTACCGATTTCCTTAGATTTTCGACTTCGTTCTTACTGCTCACATGATACTGGTACGTTGCGGCCGGCATCTGTGCGGAATTACACCTCTAAAATCGGAATAGTAATCGGGTTATATATGCATTTTTTAGTATCATTAAGGAAATGATGTCTTGTTATTTAATTGTATTAAGAAATGAGAAAGACACCATTCTAATACACTGTTATACTACTATGCAAAAAGTGGTTTCTTTAAAATGCTATAAAAAAAATTTCAAAAGCCTTCAATAATATTCATATTCTAAATTACTTAGTTAATAATCGTCTTCATTGAAAATATGAGAGTAAAGATACACGAAGACTCTATGTAATTGCCCAGTGTATATAAACATTTCAAGAAGTCTTGCTGCCCAGTAAGTACATTTTTTACCAAAGGACACCATTATAATAAGATGTACTACGTTACACTGCAAAAACTAGTGTTGAATCAAATGTTATGAACTAATGTTTAAAAAGCCTTAACAAAATTCATTTGTATAAATTACCTACAAATTGTAGTCTTTATTGAAAATACAATACGAGGGATACAGGTTGACTGCAATAAATTGTCCAGTAAATATGAAATATTTGAAAAAGTCTTGCTGCAGGTAATATGTACAACTACGCCCAAGGTTTCCATTATAATCCACTGTACTACATTACAGTACAAAAGTAGTGTTCACTGAAATGCTATGAAAAAAAATTAAATAATTTCCAACAATATTCATATTTGTAAATTACCTAGTAAATTGTAGCATTCATTGTAAATACAAGAATAAATATGCAGGGAGCCTGAAATATTTTCGCACTCTATCACAGATGTGAATTACTTTTAGTGCAGGTAATATGTACAATTAACAACAGGGACACTATTATAATACATTGTACGTACTAAATTACACTGCAAAACATAATATTTAAAAGGGTGGAAAAATTCACATTTGTAAACAGTGAGTGTTTTCGGAAAATGAAAGGTTTAATTGGTAGGCTATTGCAAGACAGTTTACGCTGTTTATGTTTCAGATAATAAATTCTGTTATTGTCTCTAACATGTATAGATGTGCGCAAAGTGTATATAATTAGCCATGTACATGATTGCCAGAATAGAAGTAGTAATAGAGTTCTTCTTATAAATTGTGTGTTTGCTGTCCAAAGTTAAATGGAAGAAATAATACCGGTTCAATTGAAGTATGTGTTGGTAACAGGTGTGTGCTGTAAAGGGAAGTGAATTCCTCAAGGAAGTTTTCTAGAACTTGACACCTTATGGCAAAGCCATGACCGGGGGTCTGGGGGCGGAGCCCCCAGCGAGCTTTAGCGAGTGTAAGTCTAAAATCATACTACTACTTTGTAACTACTTAGTATAGTTTGAAAAACAGTACTATAGATCTTAGTTAAGGAACCGGTTTTTCGCTTCTGTAAAATTACGAAATTATGACTTGGTTTAGTTTATCTCTTAGGTCTCGATATAAAATCATCACCATCATCATAATCAATCATTATCAATCCACTGCTGGATGAAGTCTTCCCAAGTTTTCTCTACAAATATCTAACTTGGGTAATTCTTTTCCAGGTTACTCCCCAGTGGTTCCAGATTTTGTCACATTTTCTGGTATGCGGACTTTTCCTAGGCTGTTTTTGTCACGTAATATCCAGTCTAGAATTGTTTTCGTCTATCGATCATAATTTCGCTTTGCAATATGTCCATCACACCTTCCAGTCTATTTTAAAAATTATTTCATTAGTACCAGTCATTAGTTGCCAAATAATTCATTTCTATATATTTGGCCTCCAAATAGTTCATATCCTCTACTTTTGGAGAACAGACACGCTACTTTTTGATTTTCGGATCTGGCAACACTGACTCAATTACTTAAATTAGAACAATGTAAGGACCCCCATTTGCTCCAGTGGCTAGCACGCTTGATTTTGGTTCACATGCTCCCGAGTTCGATTCAAGGTGGCGGTAATGTTCAATGAACGAAGTTTTTCGGATTCCACTGTGATCAGTAACTCCACGTTTCCTTCACCCGCCCTAGCATAACCGTGAGACGTTAAACTAAAACAAACCAAAACAAAAATCAACACAATGTGTATTACTAACTGTAAGTCCTTGAATAATTGCATATAGCTATATGGTATGGATCGAGTTTGAGGTGGTCGGTGGTCAAACTATAACAAATGAAATGCAGTTAGGGTGTAATTAAAATTTTAATAAAGCACTGTTTTAATCTAAAGTGTACATCAGGCCTAAGGTTTAGGGGGAACAACTAGTGTTACTGAGAAGTATTGCTAAAACGAAAACTTTGACATTAACATTATAAGTAGCCCAAAGACTATGAAAAACATCGTGTTTGGAAAACATTCTTTCATCATAAAACAAATTACGAATAATTTAAAAATATTTTGCAGTTTAGCTACGTTATTTGCACTATATTTATAATAATATTTAGCAATTTTTTTAAGTTCGCAACACTGCTTAAAATAAAGTAACTGCGACTTGTAATTAAAACTACTGAACACTAATGTTATAATGTTCCTGCCATTTGAGTTATTAAAGATATCCAAAATGTTGATGTTAGTGATATGTATTGTCCTTTGTTACACTGAATAATATATGTGCTTTTGTGCTTTTATTTAATATCAAATTAGAAATATGTAGAGCTCTTTCGTGGCTAAGTGGTTAGCCTTTGGCGTGAGAGACCCGGGTTCGATTCCCGGCGGGAGCTCATGTGGTTTGGATTCCATGTTAATCAGTAGGTTCAGTCTCATATAGCCTCGCTGCTGAAAGAGACGTTAACTCAATTAACTGAACAGAAATATGTAATATCATACGTAGTGCAATTTCAGAAATTACAACTTTATGTTGCGTTGGCAACACTGCTTGTTTATCTAGTGGCATTGCAGAGTATCTAGAATGATTTCCCCTTCCATACTTCACACAGCATGTTAAAAAATTCAGCATTTATATATATATATATATATATATATATATATATATATATATATATATATATAACTAGATGAAATACCAATTTTTCGCATGGGACCAGTATTTGGAAGCCAAGGTCTGTGGGAGTATCACTATCTCAGCAACCACGAAAACTATGTATTTGACACTAATATCGATCATATTGTATTATTTTTGCATGTCCCGATAATCCCCCCCCCCTAAGGCCTCCTGATCCAAAATTAAAAAAAAAAAAAAAAAAAAAACGCTTCTTCTTGGTCTGATTACTGGGTCAGACCCGTCACCCAAATTTGGTAACTCCTGGACTCTCGTCTGGTCCCCAGGCCGCACACAGGCAGTCAGAAAGACAGGCGCACAGGCACACAGACAAACCAACTCTTCCTTTTACTTATATTAGATAAGATATACAGGGGAGGGTTGAAGGGGTTATAGCTCCTCTTGACGCTCAGCTATACACTGTATAAAATGGGCTTCAATCCTACTTCTTTCTTTACACTTGATAAAATGTCAAACTATGGTTTAGCCCCTCCCTCGATCATATCCTGGATCCACTGGTATATATATATATATATATATATATATATATATATATATATATATATATATATATATATGTGTGTGTGTGTGTGTGTGTGTTGAGAGAGGGAGAGAAGGCTATATACATCAGCAGTAGATTTTGTTTCGGGAGAGGCTTGAGAACGAGTAAGGAACATTTGTGTAGTACGTGCAATGCGAAAAAATGATCACAAATTTATTTCGGGAGGGGCCTAAGTCCGATAGCCAGCCCCCTAAATAAGCCATTGAACATTAGTCAACAGTTCCCATATTATCTAACACAGCAACGAAATAAATATTGAGTAAAGGACAATCTTAATAGGTATCTATATCAATATTCGAGACGAGACCGAGACTTTCGAGACTGACCTAAGTCTCGTCTCGGTTTATAGAGCTCCGTCTCGATCTCGCTCTCGTCTCGGTAAATAAAAGGCCGTCTCGGTCTCGGTCTCGTCTCGGTATATAAAAGACCGTCTCGGTCTCGGTACCATCCCTAGAAGTAAGTAAAGCAAGAAATGTGAAATCTTAATAAATGCTTTGTATTATGGAACTGTAGTTTTAACATAAGTGTCATTGTAATTTTTATAGAGTATTAAAAATAGTTATTTCCCCTACTTAGTAATATGAAGTAATATAACAAGTCTGATTAAGGTAAAATATCCCTACTAAATTGCTACAAGACTATTCGAGCACTCTTAAGCCTAAACATGACTATGTAAAGGTTTCGCAAATCATAATGAGACCACCACCGGCCTCTCGACATCATGTTGTGCACGTTCCGATCAGTTATTCCCCTGGAAGACGACGGATTCTGACCCGGCCATCGTTATGATGAAGGTACTATCGCGATTCATGGGATCAATCTATGTTGTCCCGTTGCACGGTGATCCAATGACGATGATCACGTGTCCATTTCAGTCGTAATTGATAATTCCATGCAGTTAACATGGAGTCACATGTTGGACGTCGACTGCGGGGGCCTACTTCTAACAGTGTACGGTGAACTGTATGCTCAGACTCACTTGTGTTTTGCCCACAGTTAAAATGTACTGTTAAGTGTGTCACTGTTTGGATCCTGTCCTGTTGTACCAATCTCGACAGTCTACGATATTCACCATTTTAATGAGATATGGCTGTCAAACGCTTTGTCGTTTAGTACTCGTTTACCCTTCCTTTTCCTACTTTTGGAAGGCACTAACCACAGCAATTCACGAATATCCGACAAGTCATGTCATTTTCGATGCGCTCATCTCTTGACGTCTGGCCATCACTATCTGGCCCCTATCAAACTCTGATATATCGCCGACCTTCTCCATCCTATGCACAAATATCACAGTGACTGATCGAAAATATCCTTCTCACCATTTGGCGATCGGTTCTGTTGTGTTCCGTGCATCTTACGTCAGCCCAACGACTTCGTGGAAAAATAATGGGTGGCTATAATGTTTGGCTGATCAGTGAACGTTTCTATTTTAAACCTAGCTTTACCGCGTATAATTTCTATAATATTGCAGAGGAATGCACTCAAATATGATGTCAATTGTGTGTACAGATTCTTCCAAAATTCGTGTGTAAATGTCATTTTAGTGTTCCATAGAAATGGTAAGCCCTAAGAAAGTGAAACTGGACAGTGGCGTATACTGGTTTGAAGGCATGGGCTACCACTGACCTTGTATATTATTATTATTATTATTATTATTATTATTATTATTATTATTATTATTATTATTATTATTATTATTATTATTATTATTGATAATAATAATAATAATAAAAGTACTTATCATCATCAGCATTATCAAAATATGCATAACAATGAACAAAAAGTGGTTGTTGTGTTTTGTTTAAGGTTTTGTTTTGAGACCATTAATGTTTTCCACCGTAAATGAAATCCTATCATACATTTGTGCAGTTAACTTCTCGTGGATTGTATATGCAAAATGTTATTTTTTTTTTTTTACCAAAGTTACTTCCCTCAAGAGTCGCCTCTGTTACTGATGTTAGTTACCATTCCGTACCAGTCTTCGCAAAAATTCTGAGCATAGCAACGTAACGCAAAAATGCAAACAGTTATTATAATTGTTATGCCCATTATCGCTACCTAAATCGCAAATTTTGGGTTTTGTTAACGCAAACAGTTGCGGAATGTGCCCTGTTATTCCATACAACATTTTTCGTTCATCAATTTGCATCCGAAATATTTATAGTGATTTTGCTATTTGGACTTAAATCCGTTAGAGTATTCATTTTAGTCATACAATAAACGTTCTATGATCAATTACTTTGTAACAAAAATAAAAATTGATAATTTTCTTCGTAGCATTTCATTTTCCCCCTAGATATTACTCACAATGCTCACCAGAGTAATAGAAATTAACACATTCTCCAATTTATAATACTGTCTGCGAGCCTCATTTCGTAATGGTTGGCGCAAAATCAGCGGATTCAACTCAATGCAAATAACGCAATAACTAATTAGAACTACAATAACAAGAATCGCAAAGTAAAACACAAATTTTGTATTGCGTTGACGCAAAACCCTACGAAATGATGATCCCAAATTCTCAGATAGATCCAAAATGGCTGCTGTCATTGTTCTTAACTTCGATTTACTAGCATCGCCTACAGAAACCGCTCCACAGAGAGGAACCCTGCTTGGTTGCCATCGCGCGCCTCGCTAATATACTGTTTAGGGAGGAACCTATGAGGGTGCGCAAGCAGTAATATGTTTCTCTTTGCTAGCAGACGACTGGTTTCCCAGGAGTTGTCAAATCATCAGTGTTTACGAAAGCGAGAGGGATTGCGTTCTAAACGTTAACGACTGCCTAAGTATGTATTCACGTTTCCGAAAATATAGAGAAACTAGTACCATGAAAAAAGATAACAAACTGTAAATGTGTTATTTTAAATTAATTTATACGTGTTATATTAACTTCCTTTATTAATGTAGCAGGGATACCGCAGGTAACCACGGTTGCCCATAAAATACGCCACTGAAAGTGGATGGGAAGTTTTGTGTGACACTAAAACAAGGTCGAGAATGTTAAGTATAAACGAGTTATAGGATTAAAGGGTAAAGAGTAATTTTTTTCCTTATCTGATTTCAATGCTAAATTATGGCATATGTAACTTTTCGAAAATGGATTTCTAACAGCATAAATTGACAAATTTGCATAAATTCCGATGTGAAAGAATGTGATAATGAGGAATGTGTGGAACTGTGATTTTTGGCCCCTAGGAGCTCATCCATTACTTTTGTTATAAGAGCACTCATTTCAGTAAGTTCCCTTATCAAATCAATTCAGTCGCACAAAGTGTAACTCAACATACAGATAAAAGATATGCCCAAGATTAGTGTAAATCTAACAATTAGGTTACCAATTTCAAGAGAGGTCAAAGGTCACGAAGATTACATGTCCTATTTCAGGTACTGAAAAATACTACCGGTAACTTATTCAGCTGAAGGAGCAAGAAATTGATTATTAAGAGTAGAGAACAAAATAATAATAATAATAATAATAATAATAATAATAATAATAATAATAATAATAATAATAATAATAATAATAACACTCATTAAATGAACTGAAAATTGTAACACCTGATCTCTACGAAGTCACCGGTGACTTTTGTTCAAATTACACCACATGGAACCGTTTACTATATAAAAATAATTCAATCATGAATCTTATGTAAAGGACTAAAGAGATAAAGGACCAATACATAGTTTAATATAAACTTAAAAGTAAGGTCACCAGTGACAAAAAAAGCCAAAGGTCATGAAGCATATGTGTCCTATTTCAGGCAATGCAAAATAACAACGTACGCGACTGATAGAATACATTAACTATGTACGAATCTTGACTCTCAATCTCTACCAGATAACCTGTGACTTTTTTTTTGAACACCATAAACTTTAGCATCTGAATGTGTAAAGATAAATTAATTGAATAACATGTAATTCAACTTACAAATAAAAGGCCTACTCGAGGTTGGTCAAAGTCCAAAAGTTCAGTAATATTAAAGAGATCAAATATTATGAAGTATATGTGTCCTATTTAGGGCACTGAAAAATACCAACATGGTTTGCTGATGGAACAATAAGTTGATTATGTAGGCCTATATATATCTATATCTATGTCTATATCTATCTATCTATATCCCTTAATGAATTGTAAACTGTGATCTCGTTCTTGGAATAACACAAGATTTATCAGCTTACCGTATAAAGATAATCGAGTAACATGTAGCTCAACATATAGATAAAGGATCTACGCAAAGTTTATTATAAGCCTAAGAATAAAGTCCCACTGTCAAGGTAGGTCAAAGGTCACAAAGCTGAAATCAATGTTTCAGAAGTTAAAAATACCAACATTCACGAGTTTCCCGGTGGAGTTCATGCGGCTCAGTTCCCACGTTAAGCTGTAGGTCCACGTCTCATATAGCCTCGCTGCTGAACGGGACGCTAAACTCAAATCCAATACAAACAATATATTGAATTGATAAAGGAATACATTGATTATGTAAGAAGACTGAACTAAAAAAATAACACTTCCATTACATGAATTGAAATCTGTAATACCTAGTCTTTGCCAGTTTATGGCATAAATCAACGGAAATGAAAGAGCTACAGCAAAGCACATATAAATATAATGGACGTTAAAAATATCAAGCTAAGAAAAAGTTCATTAATGTAATAAGAGGCTAAAGTCTGAACATATAAAAGTATTATTTTATGTACCAACACGTTTCTATTTCTTCTGTTCTATAGTTACATGAAAGCCCTTGAGGAGAGATAGGCACTCCTGGAGCCAAATATATTGCCGTCTCATAACATTCATTTTGATCCCTCTAACATTTCTCAGCGACGAAAAAAAAAAAGAACTCTTTTTAAAGATATGAGTCTGTTAAACTATGTTTCAAACAGTATTTGGATTCCAAGCTAACAGTGATTATTCTGCATACTGTCAACAACCTGATTTCCAGATGGGAAAAAGTTATACACAATGGCGGTGCATACATTAGTGACTTCAAAGTGAACTTCAAAAATGACAGAACATGTAAACTTAGCCAATAATTGAAAATTTCACACGTATTGTATAGTGCCGAATTATATCAAAGAGAAGAAATTTCACTTAATTTATTTTCCATTACGAAAATTCGTATGCGAAATGTTATTTAGTAAACAGAGAAGAAAATTTAGCTATGAACTGTATTACTTGAAATAATTCTTTTGGGATAGATAGATAGATAGATAGATGTTGCGTACCTCTATGAAGGATGAGTTCTATCAAAGAGAATTCGTAATAATAGAGTTTCATCATTTCCTTGAGAAGACTTCAAAGCACTTGGATGTGTATTTTCTCCCTCCAGCTGAAATAGAACGTAGCAAAACAAGATAACTCTACTGGTTTGAAGAACTCTTTCCCTTTGGATTCAATGAACAAAGTGAAACAAGAAGATCGATTGAATTTTTCTCGAGAGACGTGGGGATATTTTAAGAACTGCTTGATTGGATTTCCTTTCGCGGAAGAATCATTATCTAACGATAGATTGACAATTGATTCTCCTTCTGTTGTTGACTAAAAAACAAGCTTCAAAAGATCTTGAATTATATTGTCTGTTTAAGCATGGTATTAATTGTGTGTTTACTTTTCTTTGTCGTTGAAAAATGAGCTTCATTCGTTCAATAACTCAACTCTTCCCGCTCACTGAGTTAACTTCATCCACTGCCCGTTAAAACGCCAACGTTACTAGAACACAGTGTTGCCACAGTCCTAGCTCTGAAGTGGGCTGAAAAATAGTACCAAATTGAAACAAAAAGGGCTGAACTCATTATTTTATACCAGTGTAATACATGGCTCTATAACACAAAAATAAAAGAGGTAAAGTTCTAGAATACCCTCCTCGTTCCAAGGGTCAAAATCAAAAAAGTGCTCTTTTTAAAAATTACTTTTTAAAAACATCGAATTTTTTTTGCTATTATCGTTTTGACGTAGGACGACACATAAATTATAGACTTACTTGAGCACATGCTTGTCTTCTTCAGAATATTCGATACTTGATTCAACGTGTGTTTTTTTTCTTTCTTTCTTTTTTGTAAAATTTCAAGCTAAAATTTCCACCACAGTGCTGTTCTTTCGTCTCCTTTTTGCGTGGCGCGGATTGGCTCATCTAGCGTAATTTATTTCTCGGTATATTTGGAATTACGAATTTTCCACACAAAGTTCCTAGCGTTATGCGATGCAACGTCATAGAATGAATGTTCAACAGCATATTTTACTGGCACTTTTGAAAAGTCACAAGTATTTGTTAAATAGTGCTGAATTGGGTAGAATTGTACCAACTTTTTCACAAAAAGGGCTGAAAATGTCAGCGTGGTACCAACGGGCCGATGAATGACAAAAAGGGCTGAATTTGGTACAATTGTACCAAGTGTGGCAACACTGCTAGAACAAGTCTCTCGGTAAGCGACGTGGCTCAAGAGGATTTCGTAATTAATTTTACTTCGCTCCGCACCAGGTTGCACCGTCATCCAATGTTACCTGTAATATTTTATTCGATTATTCAGAGACTGTAAAATAAATCGGACCAAGAAATTTCTGCAGAAAATAGCTGTATATATCTCTCTACTTACTCTATTAATCTTTCTTTCTTCGTATCTTTCCATTCTTATTCTCACACTTGTTAAAATGCCCGTTCTTCGCACAGGGAGAATAGTTTTTTGGAAAATACTTCATCCCCCTTCCCCCTTAGGATGCGCATTTCAATAAATGTGTAATGATTAAAAAAATCCATAAGATATTCTACTTTAGGCATGAAGTTTGAAACACTTTTCCCCTAAAATTCGCTTTTCAATCATATGATATGATAAAATCCTACCTTGAGATAAATAGTAACTATTAAAAAAAAAAAAATCGGACCCCAGAAACTATGGATTCGACACTAATCTCAGTCGTTGTGGACAATTTAAAACCCCTTCTCAATCTCCATGCCAATACCAGCTGAACTTTGACTTAAACGGGCCCAGAAGTTTCATTATCCATCTCAGCTATGGAAACGTCCCCGAAAACTATGGATTCGACATTAATATTGGCCGTTTACGATTTATATATCACCCCTTCCCAGCCCAAGAAGTGTTAGGGATGTTTTATCTCAGAGGTGACTGAACTTGGGCTTAAACTACATCGAGAATGTCACTATTCATTTAAGCGATTCCGAAAATTGTGGATTCGATACTAATATCGAATATTTTCGATTATTTGAAAATGTTATCCCTTCCTATACCTACCCTTAGGGGATATATAGGCCTCTAGCCGTCACACTATTTTTCCAGACTGTAAGTTATATGTGTAGTAAGTCAGGTTGAAATTACTCCATACGTTTCTCCAAGTTATGCTGGCAAATACATACTATACATGGACACACATACATTCATTCTGATATATATATATATATATATATATATATATATATATATATATATATATATATATATATATAGAGAGAGAGAGAGAGAGAGAGAGAGAGAGAGAGAGACGGCTTTTTTGAATCGATGGTTTTTTTCACATAAAAGCCGGCTTTTTTGGAAAAAAAACGAGAATTTTGGAAATTTTGGCTTTTTTCATTTTCATGATTTTTCTATCCAAATAGCTTTCTTATAGTATATTCTATAGTTAGATAAGAATTACACGACCTAAATGACATATTTAGCTGTGTAATTCACCATCAAGATGGATGGAGCACATGTTTTACGAATTAAAGCTAACATGAATAATGTAGTATTTGAGGGCAATTTTACATGCTATTTAACTTTATTTTAACTTTTGAGTTATCGACATTTTTTTCTTTTCTAGATCATTTTAGTTTGTCATCCGTGTTTCATTTCTAAGAGCTTAGTACTCTAGCTTCTAGCCCAAAAGTTAAACTTACGTTTTTCTATATATCCGTCAAAGCATACGTTTTGCAATATGTCCGTCAAACCGTACTTCCACATTTCTGTTCTACTGTAGTTGTGCAATGATTTAGCAATAATTTTCCGGATACAACCTTGAATACCAATTTAGATTGTAGCGGATTTAGAAAAGTGCTTTGGGAGGGGTTTCTCTGATTGTTTCGTTTTCTAAAAAGTCCTAATTTTATTTGGGAAGTGCTTGAAGTTTATGAGTACAGGCATAACTAATATTTCGTTTCGTTTATATGTTTAGCAATAATCTTCCGGATACAACCTTGAAGATAATTTTATACTGAGAATCAATGGCGAATTTAGAAAAGTATTTTGGGAGGGTTTTTTCTTACTAATGTTTAGTTTTTCTAAACATTCGTAATTTTTATTTGACGGGAGCTTAAAGTTTATGAGTAAAGGCATAACTAATAGATATTTCGTTCGTTTTAGACATTCCGCAACTTTGGGGAACAGACTTCAGTCCGAACGACCGCCCCCCTAACCTTCGCAAAACCATCACTGCTGGTAATTAGTAATAATAACAATTTAAAAACAATAAGAAAGGAAATAGGCCAATAGAGACCTGCACGGGCCGAATTTTTTGGCCCGAGGCCAATCCAGACCGAATGTACCTAGGCCCGGCCCAGCCCGGGCCCGAAATTTTTTTGGAGATTTTCGGCCCGACCCGGCACGGCCCGATAAGTATTTAAAATTCTTGGCCCAAGCCCGGCCCGAGCCCGATAAATTTTAAAAATTTTATTTTGTAACATTTCTCACGGGCACACTTCTTCAACGTTTGCCTTTATTCTAATTATCGTTGAACGAAAGTCAATAATAATTAAAGAATTGCAATTAATCGGCCCCAGCCCGGCCCGACGTGAAGAGAAATCAGTGTAGGCCTGTCCAAGCCCGGCCCGGCCCAAAGAAATAACAGAGTCGGCCCGCCCAAACCCGGCCCATGCAGGTCTCTATCGGCCAACTCCTACACTCCTAGTCGGCCAGTACATGAACTATTTCTACATTCACAGATGGAATGAAGAATAGCTTTGTCAAATAGTCGAATGCTGGGTTGAATCCCGGACTTCCCGATAGAAGCGCAAAAGCTAACCACTGAATCATGTTTGTTGTGCAGTTGTATTTAGTTTAAATATATTTTGTAGTTCTTTTTTTTAGGTAGGGGGAGAGTTCCGTAATGATATGTTGAATCCCTCTTGTTAGAAATTCAGAAAACTTGAGGATTGGGTAAACCGTGATGGTGGTTATATAAAACTTAACTGTAGAATTTCAAGAGTATACAGAACCAAAAGCTCTAGATGTGCAACCTTTAAGTATATTATATAAATCTTTCTCTTATGTTTCATTTTAATTTTATTTTGTTTCAAAAAGAGGGTTTGGAATATTTTGAAGTAAAAATACTACATACAATTTTGCTAGTTATTTGTATATTTTTAAAAAGAAGTTTTTACTTTTAGGGTTGGCTCTTTTACACCAGCTGTTTTTAGTAACTGTTTTAAACAAAAAAAAAAAAAAAAATAAAAAGAACAAAAATGTGAAATTCATGGTGACGTTTCCACATGTCAAACCATCTGCATTAGTCTTATTTCCTTTTCACCTTTTAATCAAGGTGTCCCATGTTCAATTTTCGGTCGAACCACAACCCTTCTTTCATGTGTAAACCAAGTAGCGGTTCGGATGTCACTTTAAGCGAAAGTCTTCTCCTCGATAACCTCGGTATTACGTAAGGATGTTAAGCCTAAACATACGAAACGAAACCAAATTATATATTTCTGCATGCCTGTTGTTTTATAAAGAAGCCAAGGTTGCTTAAATATATTGATAGAAATTGGTAAAATTTATCGATTGCCTACGTAGCTTCCAACATTAGCTTGGATTGGACTTTCAATGATATCTACATACTAAATTTTTAATTTAATGCCTCAGTTTTAGCGTACTGATTATGATACGTTGACATTTAAATTTTACATGGAAGCAATAACAGGATTTTCCCGTTATTGTCTTACATTTAAAATAATGACAGGATTTTCCCGATGGCTAGGGCGGGAGTTTCTCAATTTAAGGAATTTACTGACCGGACTTATTTAAGCTTATGGGACCCCTTCCAGCATAATCCCGCTGTTGCATAATAACACCAAGGAGAAACAAACTTATTTATGTCAATATGTAATATAAATACATAAAGCAAAATATCTAAATAAAAAAACCTGGTTTAAACCCCCCCAAAAAAAACCTGGTTTAAACTCCCCCCAAAAAACGGGTTTTTGGCATTTTCAGAAACAACCATGGTTATTGCCAACTCTACTTGCTTTTGTATATAGGAGGTTTAAAAAAATTTATTATGTACATTGGTTAATCCTTTGGAATTCATAATGTAAAAATGTTGAAGTAAAATGGTTTGAAATTTCTTTTCGAAATTCATGGTTTATTTTCGAGGTTTTATATTATTATCGGCATCAACCACTAATTAAATGACTTTTTGTGTTATAGAGAAGCGAAACAAAGTCTGCTTTATCAATTTAAAGCAGAATTTTGAAAAAAGCCCAAAATTTCACAAGCAAAAAAGCGAAGCAGAAAAAACCGAGTTTTTTTTCCAAAAAAAGCCGGTTTTTTTCCGAGCCCTTGCATCTATATATATATATATATATATATATATATATATATATATATATATATATATATATATAAACGCCTGGTCAACCTCAGACCGTAACAACGTCGGAAAATGTGGAGCGTGGGAGAATCCATTTAGCAATCTCCAAAGCGTTCACTACTTAAACAAATCGGCCAGGCGATTTGTTTTTCAGTGCAGAACCTGTCGCTCTAAAGCAGCGTTTCCCAACCGGTGTGCCGCGAAAAAATCGAAACAAATTATTAATTCTGTACGAACCAAATTGCAAGTCAGGGGAAAATGTATATTTATATTTCACATTACTATGAACCTCTACTATAAATCTGCAATTTTAAATTTCATACTGTGTTACTTTTCTGTACATTTTTAATGTTGAAAAACGTATTTATCATTGTCATGACCATTATTATTTCTTTATTGTTGCAGACTATTTCGTAACTTGAAATTTTAACATATCATTCAATAAATTCAACAAAGCAAGCATGCATACAAATTACCTACATTTGTGTTTTAAA
Source organism: Thermobia domestica (assembly GCF_964235325.1). Lineage (NCBI taxonomy): Eukaryota > Metazoa > Arthropoda > Insecta > Zygentoma > Lepismatidae > Thermobia > Thermobia domestica. Next base: position 93,821,695 of record NC_137456.1, read on the forward strand.
AGTATAGGAGATTTGTTTATTTGTTCGTTATTTAGTGATCTTCCCGTTTAGTTAGAGGTTAGATACAGTTTTCGAAAGAGAAAGTGGATTTTTAAAAACCCGAGTCCTATATTTCATTGCTATTGTTTTCTATTTTAAAATTAGAATGAAAAATAAGTATAATGATTTAGCACGGGGGAAAATCAGTGATCGAGCTTTCTTCTCTGTAAGAAGGAAATTAGTAATCACATTAAAATACCACGGTAATTATATATATGGGTGTGCCGCGAGAATTCAAGTTACACCTGTAGTGTGCCGCAAGTTGAAAAAGGTTGGGAAACGCTGCTCTAAAGCTTAATACCCAAACGCGAATAGTTTTTATATCCGGAACAGAATCGTATCAGGCAAGTTCGAACCAAATACGAAATGCTCGTTGAGTAGTAATCACAGAACCATCTCTTCCACAACAAACGCATGATGCTTATCGTGCTATGCCATTACGACTACTGAAAATGGCACGTATACCACTATCGATCTTTCCCCCTCCGCCGCCGTCACATGTCTATCACAACTCAAACAGCACCCTCTCCAAGTACGGGAGATCTTTGCCGAATTTTGTATAAACTCAAAATTGCCACTTGAGGCCCTTCAAAGAGGAAGAAATAACATAATTTTGAAAACCTTTTATGGCGTTTTTTAACATCAAGAGAATATATCTGACTTGTGAGTAAGAAGAAATTGTATAATCCTTGCGAGTGGCAGAAAGAAGTACGTTTGACTTCCTAAATGACTTCGAGTTTCAGGCTACACATATGTTCTTACTGCAAAATATAACTTGGGTCCTGTTTTAAACGTCAAAAGCATCTTGGTCTCATTCGTGGTATAAGTTGTGACTAGGGTTGCCAACTGGCCGTTTTTCACTGGTCTGGCCAGATATATTGCTGTTATTTTGATTAAAGCCCGTGACCGGATAATTTTAAAGAGATGACAGCGACGTATCAGGGAAAATTTGAAATTTACTTGTAAGGAATTTTATACATTTATTGAGACTGAAAAAGGACTTCTTAAAGCAATTTTCTGTAGTTGAAGTGTAAGTTTAAAGAATAAATTTCATTTTCCAAATCCAAAATTGTCATGTAACGATTAATATACTTTTCTTCACCTGATTCGATAATTTTAAAGAAGTGGCAGTTACTGGTAAATATAATATAATGATCAATGCTGATTTCGGTTTCTCATTTATAACACAATGTATTTGGTCTAGGAATTAATTCGTGCGGGTGGACAAGAGATGGCGCAACGAACGGAGCGTCCCACAGTTCCGTGTATCCACACATGTGTTGCAAACCCCTGTCATCGCGTATCATTCGTAGTATAGGGCAGTGGATTAAAGCGTCAACAACACCAGTTTGTAGTTAAGTGAACATGGCGCAATTTGTGCCTGATAAAGTGTTTTTGCGGGGTGTCCTGCTGCATTACTTTAACATGCAGAAAAGTGCGACTGAAAGTCATCGTATTTTGGTGGAAGTGTATGGTGATCATGCTATAGCTGAGCGAACGTGTCAGAAGTGGTTTGCACGGTTTAGAAGTGGTGATTTCGGCTTGGCAGACCAAGAGCGAGCTGGACAGCCAAAAAAATTTCAAGACGAAGAATTCACAGCATTGCTCGAGCAGGATTCGTGTCAAACGCAGGAACAACTTGCAGCAGCATTAGGCGTTGATCAAACAACAGTCTCCAAACGCTTGAAAGCCATGGGAATGATTCAAAAGATGTCACATTGGGTTCCACATGAATTGAAAGACAGAGACGTTGAAAGACGAAAAACCATTTGCGAATTGCTGCTTCAACGACAGAGCAGAAAGGGGTTTCTGCATCGAATTATTACGGGTGATGAGAAGTGGATCCATTACGAGAACCCTAAACGAAAAAAGGCCTGGGTGAAACCAGGTGAACCAGGTCCATCACAACCAAAACGAGATATTCACTGTGCAAAGGTTATGCTGTGCATATGGTGGGATATGAAAGGTGTGGTGTACTATGAGCTGCTGCAACCGGGTGAAACTATGAATGGAGAACGTTATCGACGACAATTAATGCGTTTGAAGCAAGCTCTGGCCAGAACACGACCAGAATGGGAGAACAGACATGATAAACTTATTGTTCAACATGATAACGCTCGCCCACATGTCGCAAAACCGGTCAAAACCTATTTAGAAAATGTCGGATGGGAAGTTTTACCCCACCCGCCGTATTCACCAGACGTTGCTTCTTCGGACTACTACTTGTTCGATTGCATGAACAACGATTTGATTGGACAGCGGTTTACTTCTTCAGAAGATATCGAAACATGGGTCTCTGACTGGATCGCTTCCAAGGATGAGGACTTCTTTCGCCACGGAATCCGTACATTGCCTGACAGATGGGCGAAAGTGGTGGCTAGCGATGGACAATATTTTTCTTAAGGTATTTATGTATTTTGTGTTTGTACTACAGATTCAATGTGTGCGTTCCAACGGCACGAATTAATTCCTAGACCAAATATCTATTAAGCTTATTAGGAAAAATGAAATGAAATCTTTGAGTTTTACGTCCCACGCTTATACCGGTTAGGCTAAAGGAGACGGTGATAATGTGTAATGAATGAAATGGTGGAATGAAGAAAGTGGGAGGAAACGGGAGAAAACCCACGCACACGGTGTTTGTCCACCACAAAGTTCACTTGGCGGGGGCTGGGATCGAACCCGGGACCCCAAGCCCCAGAGGTGAACGCTCTACCACTGAGCCATCGCTTCCCCATTTATTAGTGAATGCACTAAGGATATGCAGAATACAGATGCTAATGCACTTTTGTTCACGATAGTACATTTCCTTCTCATAGATAGGCCCAAACAGAGATACTTCGCACTTAGACCTATATCATAGGAAATTTTGAAGGGGTGTCGGTTTTTTTATTTTCCAGAGTTGGCAATCCTAGTTGTGACGACTGTCCTTCATCAGTCGACTTGTTACAATTTTTTTTTTTTTTTTTCAAAATAGCCATCCTTGTTTTGTATGATGTAATCAAATATTTTGGTTTCGTAATAAACAAAAAGCTAAACGCCAGTTATGTAGTTTGAGGAGATCGCATCAACATAATACATGACGTTCCAGTGCTTCGAACTTTGAGTTGCTTTGAGAAGCACCTTTCAAGGTTTTTACTAATATTAATACTTCATCATGTCAAGTAGCGCTTTGGTTTTTCAGCACAGCTAATTACCAGAGAAATGCTGTGAAGGTTATCTACAAAGTCACGGAGAAAGTTCTATATTCTTCAACAACAAATAAAAATCGCCATAATTCAAATGTGCGCATAGTCTTCCTCGCCGATTCGTTGGGACCTAACTACGCTACCACTACTATGCGGTGAAATTAGGAACTTGAGAAGTATCAGCACTTAGTGTGTAAAGGTTGTGCTGTAAAAGATTATGACATGATATCCAGAGTCGTAAATGGATGATCAACTGGATGTTAGTGACAACCATAACTTCGGCAAAGCTGTGGAAAATGTCCTAGGACGCTCAAAGACTAAGCAGAAAAGTTGATTGATGGAAATTTTTATCAACAACTTGTAGAATTAACAATACTAGTTTGTGATATGTGTGTCAGTTTCGTGACTTCGTTGAGACATCTAGTTCAAAAACTTTATATTTACACTAAATCATACTAAACTATTATTACGTACTATACTTCTGTATCAGTGCGTATACTTTCCATCACATTTTCGATAAATTTCACTTAAGACACTAAATTCATGAAATGGAAGTTCAGCAAAATTCAAGATTAAACAATCAATAGTTGTTCGCAGGGCACTTGAGATAAGTTCTGAGAATCTGATTCCCTGGATCAGGACCCATAGTTTCTGGATCCATAATCCTTGGCAGTTGGTTCAGGCCAGGCTATTCTTTGGTCAAGTTTTAGTGAATTACGCGGATGTGATATCATAACATTACCTGTGAAAATAATGATACATTATATTTCAGCGTATGGTTGTTCAGTGCCAAATATTAAAATCTTTGTTAAATCACTAACAAATTCATATCTCACAAATTTCGTTTCTAAACTTTGGGAGGAGGTATCTAAGTCCAGGGCCCCGACAATGATAAAAGCGATGTACAGTACATATCATAAAACATAATCTAAGGTCCTTCTAAAATCATTTGTATCAAATGTGGTTCTAAATTTTGAGACAGAAACCATATACCATGTCACAAATCATGTTCAGAAACACGCATAAACATTTACATGCATAAAAGACTTCATTTAAGACATTTAAACCAAGAAGAAGCACCACCCAAATTCATATCAACCAAATTTGATTCCTACATTTTGAAAAAAATAAATATTTGAAAATCTTTAAGTTTAACGTCCCGGGATTATGCCCTTTAGATGGGAGACATATGATTAAGGCAAGTGAATCATAATGGGATGTTTGATGGAATGGAAATGTGGGACTAGTCCGAGAAAACCCATGGACACGATGTTGTCCACCACAAATTTACTTGGCAAGGGATCGAACCAGGGACCCTATGCACCAGAGGTAAGAGCTCTAGCTCTGAGCCACCGTGCTCCCGCCTACATTTCGGAAGGAGTGCCTTGGACTGGGAAACACTTAACTTTTCAAATACACCTTTGGACGTGTATATTCTCATAAGACTTTGTGTAAGACGTTTAAACTTAGGAAACGTGCCTCCCAAATTTATGTCTACCAAATATGGTTTCTAAAATTTGGAATAATATCTAAAATTTGGAACACTAATTTCCAAATACCCTCATGGATCTATACATACGCATCACCCAAAGTCTTATAACGCATATTATTCTCACACAATCGTAAAACGTACTTTTCACATATTGGTAACGCATACTTACGTGTTCCACCAAATTTGGTGCTATTCTCTTTTTGGGAGTGATATCTAGGGCCAGGTGACACGTAATTTTCAAATACACTCATGAATATCACCAAAAGTACCATTATTTTCATATAATGATAAAACATACGTTGTACTATTGATATTTCCTAACGTATGCTTACACGTTCCACAAATTTTGGTTCCTATTCTGAATTTGGAAGATTATCTTGCTTTAGATACATGTTGTAGACGCTTGACTTTCAGAAACATTTAAGGACCTACACATTTTTATTACTCAATGTACCATGAATCATACTTTTGTTACACGTGGTAAAACGTACTGATAACGTAATCAAAAACTTGAGAAGTTGTACCGCAGCGCGGTCCTAGGTACTTCTTCCAAATGCTGGGAATCAAATTAGGCAGATGTGAGTTCAGATTGATTGAACCATAAATATTAATTTGGTAATTGCATAATAGCTTGAGTATTAAATTCCTTAGTGTATTTGAAAGATGTGTGTCTCCCTAATTTAATTCCGAAAATTTGGAAGGGATATCTAGAACCTGGTAGAATACATCCATAAGTTTTCTCGAGATTTTCCCGTTTCCTCCTATATTCGCATTCCACCAATTCTTTTATGATCATTCATTTTCATTAATCGCTTATATCCTTGAGCCTACCTTTGGAAGTGAAACTGAAAGAATTCGTTTTTTATATACTTAGTTTTTATGTCTTTATTTGTTGGGAAATTCACACTAGTGCTGTTAGAATTCGAATAATTCATTATAAAAAAAAAATATTCGTTGTTCGAATAAATATTTCGATAAGAAAAACATTCAAATAGTTATTTCGAAATGGAAAAATATTTCGAATAATCATTCGAATTACTAATAACTATTCAAGCAATTGTTCAAGTACTGAAAATGAATATTCGAATATTTGAATAAATAACAGAAGAAAAATTATTCGAACAACTTACATTCGAATAACTTTAACAGCACTACTTTACACATCTTCACAGAAAAATGACTTACGTGGCATATGTAAAATGCGTAGGTTAAATGAGTAAATCCTGGAGTTTTTGGATCTAAAGTACAATCCTATGTATCAAACGTCCTATGTATCCTATATATCCTGCATCAAACGTATGACTGAAAGCATATGTTTTATAATCCTTTCCTTATGAGAGTTCCATCTATACGTGCTCTCCGTATGACTGTATATGGTCGGTAAAAAATCTCAAATACAGATGGACGTGTATATAACATATAGTTGAGGTGTGCAATATACAGAAGACTGTTAGAAGTCAGATAGATATTTTGCAGCTGTATGATGTAACATCTAAGCGGGAAAATTTAGTACGTATGTAGCATATGGATAACATATTTTCCGTAAAAATTTCTGTAATAAACATATGGATTCGGAATATTCGTACCATATATCGCTGTCTAGATAATGAATTTTTCTCACTGTTCCCTGATTAATTACATAATCATACAAAAAAGATAAGTGTGATATAATTATTTCGGGGTTAAATGTTTAGATAAGATAGACGGTAAATGGAAAGGTACTAAAGTATCAATTCTTAATTAGGCTAATCTTAGTTGAGAGCTATCTTTTACGATATGCAATACCCTGTATAAGTAGGTTTACTAATTAAGTATTATAATAAAATAAAAAAGAAAGAGGAAAATATGACAAACTTTCGCTATTAACATATCTAGTTACACTATTTTTAAAAAATTTCAAATTGCTATTGCTTACTTCACCCTTATATTGTGATCACAGACAACCACATAATTTCTCAATTGTATATGTTTGTGTGCGCAATATATCAATGTCATGACGCTATATAGAGTACAATATAAAAAAATGTGGTAACTGTCGGTGAGGAGTGTAACAATGTCTGTTGCATTTTCGTCTGTTGCAACACCGCCATCGCTATTTTCACTGCTAGATTTACTGGAGTCATTATCCATAAAATCTGGATACTTATCTGGATCGTCGATATCTGAATCCTAAAGCAAATTTAGAATATCTTCTGTGGTTAGCTCTCCTAAGAACGAAAAGAACGAAACCATTGACAATATGCTTGCAATATTTGTTCATCAATGATTAGCACAAATAGTGGAAATTATTATAGTTACAAATTCTCTTATACTTTCTAAAAATGGAAATGAAATAATGCCATCGTTAAAAATAGGTATTTTACTTTTTTAATGCATTTATATCGTGTTTCGTTTCTAACATGTACAATTTTGTAGCAAAACAAATCTAAAAAATATGCGAAAGAATATAGAGGAACAATTATCTAATATAAAACCAGTATACACAATTGTGGACATTAAAAAATAAGTTCTCATTATATTTGTTCTCCAGACATAAAGCGAAGCTAATAATCGCCAAGTCTGTGAAACTTTGTTTATCACAAAAATACCTTGATTGTAGCAATAATATATTTGGGCGAAAATGATACTTGCTTTTCCAACTTACAAAAGTCTGTGTTCCACCAACACCTGTCATCTAAAAACAATTGAAAGGCAGTTGCCACTTGCACTCGAGCTTACCGGAAAAAGTCTATGTGGTGTTCAGACGTCCACGCGTGTGTACGCCAGGAATTAATGGATTTAACGAAACGATCAGGAAAAATATACCAATTTGTGTGCACAAATGTGTACATAGGGACCGAAGGGGTTAGAATAGACAAAATAAAAATGAAATGAAATTTTTCAGTTTTACGTCCCACAGTTAAGCCGGTTAGGCTAAAGGAGACGGTGATGATGAGTAATGAATGAAATGGTGGAATGAAGAAAGTGGGAGAAAACGGGAGAGTGGGAGGGAACCCCGAGAAAACCCAAGCACACTGTGTTTGTCCACCACAAAGTTCACTTGGCTCGGGCTGGGATCGAATCCGGGACCCAAGCACTATAGACAAAATAAGTTGTACTACTTATTTATAATATAAGAATCTAGTGCATGCGTCTTTGGTGCAAGGGGTCCCGGATTTGATTTCCAGTGGAAGAGCATTTAAATTTGACGCATTTCTGTGGTTCGGATTCCACCTTAAACTGTAAATCCACGTCTCATATAGTCCCAGCTGAAAGCGGACGCAAAACTCCAACAAATCAACCTGTGTCAGAGGATCAATTCATAACCTATCTGGTGGTTATGGCTCACCCCGTATATATACGTTGTGAGTTATTAAAGTGCCTTTTTTAATTATAAACTTAAACTTTCTAGATGAGGAAGAAATGAAAAGTAGGAAAAAATAATGTAAAGCGGATATGAACGCAATAACAACTAAAGATAATTAAACGAAGAGCATAATACAAGCATCAAAAAATGGCTTAACGAATCGATAATAAACTAGGGAAAGAGGCTTGCGACTAACTTTGTAGTAACAAGCAAGTAAATATTCTCTCCGTTGCTTTGAAACCCTCAAGTCTTAGTCACCATGGAAACAAATCATAGCCGTAACTTTTCATGTCTGCAGAGGAAAAAGTGTCATTGTATAAGTTCGAGAAAGGTGGTTTCAATTCAGACCTTTTTCTTTCTATAAGACCATTCCACTTAATTTCTTCATCGTGTAAAACAAAACCCAAGAGCTTTGAAACACTTGCTTTGGTGAAGTAGAGAAGATTTAGTAGTTTTTTTTTTTTTTTTTAAATAATAATTCAAGTTGTTTTTGAAGAATGGTGCTGCTTTCTCCTCCTTTCTCTTACTTATTTTTTAGTTGATTATCAAAGGGATGCTTCTGGTAGTAGAGCCTTTATGAGAAACACGCAAAAGCTATTCGGTTGCTTGCACATTCAATTACTACCTATTTGGTGCACTACTTATATAAGCACCTTTAACATACTGCATGGTGTTGTTTCAAGTAGGACATATATGTAAACATTCCTTCCTTTGATGTGTGACATGTAATTAAAATATCTCTATACTTTGAATTTTTTCTCGAAATAACATTGAATTTCGTATATGGTATTCTACCAGTAATGTATTCAAATTTATTCACTGTTTTTAAATATGAAGGAAGTTAGGATTTAGGATTTAAAAATTAGATTTCTGGGCTTTCGGTATCTATATGAAGGAAGTTGTTCTCGCTAGGAGTTTGAGGATACGCTGGCGGTTAACAGTTGTTGACTTTCTTAAAAGCAAAATCACAGGCTAACAACCTCCTTCAAGGGTACACTAACTTTCAAGGATGAAATGCTGTGGGTAAAAGGAGAGCAAGTAGTGCGTGATGGTCAAGAATTGTCCCGAACAATCGATAGAACTTTAACTTCATCCAAGTTGTTAAAAGTTTATGAACCAATAAAATTTAAACATAGCTTAAGATGTTAAAATAACACAATACAGTAAAACTTAAAAAGTGTTTTTTTTTTGGGGGGGGGTTAAACGCATGTCAGATTTTGGCAGCAATAAAGTTAACACCACTATTGCGTTTGCTACGTGTAGACAAACATTCTGTGAGATAACAGGGTAAGGGGAAAAACAACGAATGTCCATGTGTATGCTTTAACGGGTGTTTTGTCCTATCTGTTGGTGACTCTTGGTACTATTTGATTGTATATGTCATGCATGCGTAGATGTAGAAATGTCCATGTAAAAAGGAGGAAAAATTTGACTAACCCTATTCATTCGAAAATGCAGTTTTGTGACATTCCTCCTTTTTTCCTCTTACCCTTCAAGTGTACTTGTCATAGTGTTGCCTACGCTTGGCATATTAGTAATAGACCCTAAATAGACATTTTAGGATAAATTATAGCGTCTAGTATTGTTTTTGTCATTTTTCTCAATACTTGATTTTTCACACATGTGTCGTTTTACAAAAAAAAAAAAAGATTCATTTATAGATATTAAAAGAACACAACACAACACAATAAAACTTTAACAGTACCTTCAAAAATGTTGGAAGTACATGATTCGATAAAACTTGAAACGTTTACTAAAGAATTTAATTATTTTGTGATTTGTTTTAGGCAACTGATAAATTTAGTAACCCTGTTGCGCAAGTTAAGAAATTATATTAACAGCCTAAATCAATCGTTTACAGATAGCAAATTTAACAATTTCAAGTGAGAAAAAAAGAGAATGGCGAATTGTTTACCTATGTGAATCATATGAATGTCACAAAATCAAACCTTCTATAACCTTTTTTTTTTTTATCGAGATTAAAAATCTGTGAAATTTACTGAAAACATCCTCCTAATGAAACATCGAAGTTAACTTAGAATACAATAAGATATGATTTTGTTTTACTTAAACGTACAGAGTACACAATTGTTTCAAAAGAATCTGCCCATTCTCCAATTTTAACATCACGACCCGAAGAAAAAAAAAAAACTGAACTCGTTTCTTTACAATTACGTTATAAAGATCACATAAGCCATTTTATTTACAAATTTGGACAATAACAATTCAATGAAGCCAATAGATAAATATTTCACTCTTCCTACAGAACGTTTACCTTTTAAATTGCGTTTTAATATATTCCAACTGGCCTTGCCTTTTACGAAAGTAAGGAGAACACCAAGTCATATACTCACTTTTGACACAATTTTCCCTGACTATCTTCCTGTACGTGATCCGGATTTTCACATTTCTAATTACTGGTGCCTGTTTTCTTATTGTTGCTACTTTCATTATTTACTGGTATATACCTAGGTTTTTACTATACGACTATTTGTATTTAACCTCGTAGCTTAATCTTGATAATAATCATTGCTGAAGAAATGTCTATTTCTTCGTATTTCTTAAATCTTATTTTTCTATTCCTACTTCTTTTGGTTCATTCTAGTTTACGAAGCTTTTTCTTTTTGTCCTCTACAATATAAGGTAGTCTAAAAAGCAATGAGTTTTTTGCTCACGAGATGATGTTATTGTTCTAACTCGCAGGGTATTGGAGTTGCAGATGTTAAATTCTAACGCCAATTGACAGCTGACAGTTGCAACTAAATGATGTAAAAAAAAAACTGTTGGAATTCCTCAAATTAAACGTAAGGCCCCGTGAGTATGTGCGAACTTTCCACAAATGCTACGCAAATTTCCAGTGAAGAAACTTATGCTGTTAATGGGTAAGATACGTCATCATAAGTAACAACCAAAGATGGTTTATTCGCTTTCGTTTTGGAAATTTCGATGTCTGTGATGCTCCCTGCACTGGACGATCAATCACAGCAAAAAGTGGGTAGTATTCTGGCAGAAGTTGAACAAAACTGGCATGTAATCAGTCATGTCATTCTGAATGACGTGCATAACCAAACAGTGTTAAACCATTTAGAAGAAAGCTGACTACAAAAAGAAGCTCGATGTTTGGGTGGCACGTGATCTGGAAATATTTACTTCATGAATTTGTATCTGGAAATCTCTGTTGAAAGATAACGAACTGGAACTATTTCTAAAGCTATTGATCTCGAGTGAATGACAACAATCGTGCGAAAAAGATTGGTGTCGAAGCTAAGAGAAGGTCTACAATCTGTACCAAATCCCGCACTTATGTCCAGAAATTATCATGTGCGTTCGGTGGAAGTGGAAGGGCATCGTGTATCATGAGCTGTTGCCTCCGGGCAGAATGCTAGACTCAGACCTGTTCTGTCGACAATTAGCAACAGCGCACGTAGCAATTTGAAAGAAGCAGCCGGGGCTAGTCAACAGGTAGGATGTTGTATGCCACGCTGACCACGTCAGACCACAGGAGATTTTAACGCATCTACCGCATAGCCCGGACATGACACCGTCAATTATTTGTATCGGTATCTGTAGAACGCTCTGAATGGTGTTAATTTAGTTTCAAAAAAGGTCTGACGAAAACATGTCATAATGTTTTGACCAGCAACCTCAGAATTTCTATAACGGATTTTTTTTATGGTGTTATAGAAAACAATTGTGGAAGACCATCAAATAAAATGGTGCAATTCTGGTTTCATAATGTTCTTTTCAAATTACAGTAAACGTATTCTCTATTTTGACTTCTGAACCTCAATATTTCCTAGACAACTTGATACAAAATACCTCTTCGTATGTAAGGTGACAGAACTATTACGGGGTAACATGTCATCACAAGAAAGGGTATTGTTTAAACATAAAAGGCTTTAGTAAAAACATAAATGTTGTATCCAGTTTAGTTCATCCAATAATATTAACCATAACCACGTCTGACAGCCAAGTTGTCTTTACTTTCTTTATTCAATATTTTCTTTGAAATGAATGGGCTATTCTATACAGTAAATGGAGAGGAAGAAGCCAAAGAACGTTATTTTTGCTGACACTGTGCTTTATGCGTAAAATGTTTCAGAAAGACTTATCTAAGAAACACCTGACAGCTACCTCCCCATGCTTGCATGCACCGTATCTCTTTATTTTGTCTATTGAACATAAATTCAGCGTTTTCGTTATTCTAAGACAGTCTTTCTCAACCTTTTCAAGCCTGGGACCCATCTTGAAGGATATTAAACTTCTCTGCACTCTGGAATATAAAATAATTACTCTGTTCCTTCATAAATTAATTTCCCTTAGTTAAGACTATATTAAATATCGAACTCAAACACTTTTATAAGGCTACTAACAGTTATCTTTTTTCGATAGGAGATAGCGTATAATGATCAATCCAGAGGGCGACCCAAAATAAAAATTCTGCAAGGACAATTTCTAATTCTAGTTTCTTTATGCGATTATTTATAGATTAGTAAGTTAGCCTAAATTTGTAGCTAATAGATTGCCAATTAGTAACTGTATTACGCAGATTTTTTATTTTTTATTAGAAAAGTTGTATTTCTTGTGTGTCGTTTGCATGAAATTTGATTTGGTTCACTTGCACAGTCGGTTTAGGAAAAGATCATAGAACAGCGACAGACCCACTCACCACTTGCAGACACGATGTTTTTATATTTCATTTCTTGATTATATAAAAAAAATGAAGGTGATGTCAAGGGAAACTTGTAGCTATATCATGTTCAAAATAATTTACTAACAAATCCTCCACTCCAATCTATTCGTATTATGTTATGATATATAGACTTAAAAAAAAGACACTTCAAAGAAACACAGAGTAAACGAAATTCTACTAATTAACGACTAACAAGGAATGCCTTACGGTTCGATCGGACACAAACGCATCAGAGTTTAGTTGCGGGTAATTTAATTACCTCTGAAATTAATCATGTCTTAAGCAGACAGTTGTTATTGTTAATATGACATGAGTTGCATTTGTGGTAATAAATAATGAAGGAAATGATATGAGATTGCTGAAACTTTAATACAGATTAGCACTAATAAGAATATGCTTTCGTCGGATTTTTATAGCTGGAAGGACAGTATTCGATGTATTTTTTCTGCAAAATATTGCTGTTCATCAGAAAATCGCTGAAGACAAAGATCAATCATAAGATATACATGTCTTTACATTGACAAATAAATATTCAAAATATTATTGTCTCTGATTTCATTATGAATAGTTATTTGTTTTTAGAACATTAAAATTGTACATATCCCTTAACATTCTAGATGCCACTTGTACCACCGATGGTCACACCATACTCGATTCAACGGGCCGCGTGTACCACACGTAGACACGCAACCTTTACACTTTGATGCCTTGTGCTCTATCGACGGGCACATATAGCGTGAAGTGGAATAGGTTTACATGTTTTAGAAGAGATAGCCTCCACATGTAACACATAAAAGGGTTCACGGCTTCAAATTATTTTGTATGTTTAAAAGAGATCTTAACTACTGACTTATTTTACAAAGATACATTTATTTTATTATTTATTGTTTCTTGAAAAGCTATAATGGAACATGTTTGATTGATTTATGCACAAAGATGATTACTAATGTTTAATCATTATAATTGTATGCGTTCTTTATTGTTTAGTCAGACATTCCCTCCCTAAGGCACATGCAAGCATTTCGTAAGGACATGGAGGGATATTTTCGTTGTCATCGCAGGAACAGCATCGAAAACTGCCTGGCAATACTTTTGTTTACTTTCAGCTATCTTAATCATTCAATTGCAACATTCCAACGATAAAGGATAATTAAAATAACCGATGTTCTAATGGAATCAAAAAGTGAAAATTCTAGTGATATAAGTTTGTTTAATGATTCAGACGCTGATCCAGGCTTTGGTTATTTTATCCCCTTCTATTGTGGACATGTTGAACTAAATGACTAAGATCACTGAAAGTAAACAAAACGGTTACCAAGCAGTTTTCGATGCTGTTCCTGCGATGACAACGAAAATATTTCTCCATGTGTCTACAACCTGTTTGAATGTGCATTAGGCAGGGAATGTTTGACTAAGTAGTGAAGAACATATACCATTATAGTGATTAAACATTAGTAATTTTATTTTATACTAAACAGATATGAAAACAATGTTAAAAAATACAGCATCTACCGGTAGTACACGTGGCCTCAGAATGTAACTTTACATTCTGGGGCCACGTGTACCACGGGTAGGCACTTCCCCAGAGACGCCAATAGAGGGCCAATGAGAAAAAACAAAACAACAACATAGCCCCTATATTAAAAATTCACCACTCTGATTACGGTAAATTAAAAAAAAAAAAAACACCTGGCCCCGCGGTGACAGTCACGCAAAACCAACTTCGAAGCGAGTGTGTTAAGAATTATGCAACTGGAGGCTTTCTAATTTCATTTTTTAAATACTGTGGCTCACAAAATTTATCGTATACTTGACTCTCTGAGACAAATGAATAGAAATAACCTCTTTTACATAGCTTATATTACAAGAAACTGAAATATATCATGTCAAGGGATCTTATAAACAAAATATACTTATTTCATTTCTTTATTTAAAAAAATCAGACCTTGAACGTAGAAACAAAACACTTTCATACACAAACTTAAGAGTCACAAAATTATTCGTACACGTCGCCCACCTAAAATTTGGAGTTGGAAAGTTCAGTAGCAAGTTGCAAACCCGTTTCTTCTCATCCCCTCGGCCAGTCTGTTTTTCATTAATTGTACCAACTTTTTTGTAACACTAGATGTAATCTTGAGCCGCTTTTCTTTCAGGAACGCCTTCCGTTTTATTAGGTTATTCGGTTGGCGCTGCTGTAATTCTTCTCTAATTCCCACCATAGCTTTTTATATTTGGTTGAAAAGGGGTTGCAAGAGTCTTTGCTGTGTTGTACAATAGCCATGAGCGCACAATGTAAGCGGTGTGCTTGCGATCGTTGTCCTGCTGAAATCTGTAGAACTGTCCAAGTCCTAAGTTTTCTGCACTATACTTCTACTATACTTTCTGCACTGTCTTCAATATGTTGAGATATGCAAATTTATTCATTGTTCCCTCAATAAAGTGAAGATTTCCTACGCCAGAAGCTGTCATGCAGCCCCAAATCATGACTGATTCTCTTCCATGTTTTACTGTTGGTCTGCAGTGTTCCTTTTTAAATTGTGTATTAGTTTTTCGCCAAATAATTTTGTGTCCATCGGATCAATACAGGTTAAGTTTGCTCTCATCACTAAATACAGTATTACGCTATTCCAAAAGTCTTTGGAGCATTGTTTGTGTTCCAGAGCAAATTGAAGCCTTTTGCGTTGATTCGTCTTCTTAATGAAGGGCTTCTTAATAGCACTTCGGTCATTGAATCCAGCTTTTCATAAAGCTTTTGTCACTGTTTCTGTGGAAAGGAATCTCCCAATGGATGATGTCACTTCTGTTGTCAGTTTGGGAAACTCTGACGAGGATTCGTTTTATTTTTAAAATGATTCTTCGTTCGTCTCTTTCACTCAATATACATTTTCTTAATCGACCAACTATTTCTCATTCTGCCTTCATACTGTTGAATCTGTTGACAACTGCCTGGATGGTTGAATGTATTCTTCTCGTTATTTTTGTTATAATTCTTCAAGATTTGCCCTCCATAGCTAATTTTATAATCAATTTACATGTAGAGTGTGTAGTTTCACTTTTTGGTGCCAAGTACTGACTTTCTTCGTGTTGTACTCACCTCAAGTACGTAGAAAATCGTGAATAATCTACTAGTACAGTGGCTCCGTCAGCTTTGTTTGATTCCACCTCTTTCAACAAGAGCTAAATGCAAAGTGTACGATCAATTCTGTGACTGTCTTTTGCACATGAATCTGGAGAATCCCCCAACTGTAAACACGGAGGACAAAAAGGTGTGATACTCATACAAATGGGTCTCATAAACACCAGTTTCGCCTCAATAACTGCAAACATGTAGACTTTATGACGAGCAATGACTTTACGCGTTCTTATTTAGAAATTAGTAGGTTGTACGATTAATTTCATTAGCCACGGTATTTATGTGTGTGTGTTAAGAGCCTGGCTTACTAAATAATAATACAAAATTTACCATTTTTCTTTTGCTTGTTTATTCATAAGTGAAAGGAGATAATGAAATGCAACTTACCACAATCATAGATAGTGCTATTCTACAACAGGAAATATGAACTTGAAGAATTTTCAGTGTTGCCATCCATAGAAATCGCAGTGTTGCCAGAAAAACAATGCCCCTAAAATCTAAGTTAATACAGCGACTAGAGGAACGATCTCAACTACATTCGGTTACGTATCATGTTGTTTTGGTTTCCTGTGAACTACTTTTTAAATGACATTATTAATTAGTTTTAACAACTCTTTGTTAAAACTAGTTTGTTTATTACAAACAAAATACAACAATTATTTAAATAGTAAACATACAGGAAACCAAAACAACATGATACGTAAGCAAATGCAGTTGAGTTCGTTCCTGTACTCGCTACCTTAACTTAGATTTTAGGGGCGTTGTTATTCTGGCAACACTGCAATTTCTATGGATGGAAATACTGAACATTCTTCAGGTTCATATATTCTGTTGTACCTAGGTAGAATAACATTATCTATGATTGTGATAAGTTGCATTTCATTATCTCCTTTCACTTATGAATAAACAAGCAAAAGGAAAGTGGTAAATTTTGCATTATACTCATTTACCTCGTATTTCTTTCACTTTTACAAATTACCTGAGTTTTAAATTAGAAATACTATACTTTAAGCATATTATGAGCTGGTTTACAATGCTCATTTCTCTCTTCTTTTCCTTGACCAATAGCGTTCTTCGCGCTGAACCAAAGCAATAGTAAGTTGAATAACAGGTTTGACCAGCTTCCGATATAACCTTCTTTCATTCGTTTCGTCTTTCGCCACCAGGTAATGACGTTGTCTAGGCGCACACAAACACACACACACACCTACAACCACGTACACACTCTAGCTTATATTCGTGGGCTGAAAAGGCATTTTCCTTCCATGTGAACCCATTTTCAGCTGATGAAAAGAAACGGCTGTAGAGCTTTAAGACTCCCTCTCTCTACTTCTTTTATTCATCCGTTAGTAATTTCCGTTCCCTGTATGTTTACTTTCCTCCATGCTTCGTCTTCCTTCTTGGCTTTATTTTCCATGTATTTCACTCTGTTATGGAATTTGTTTACAGTCCTTTTCCCCTCTTCTCTTGCTGTCTACGTACAAACTGTAAGGAACAAAAGCACATACACATATATGATGATGCCTTCTTATTACTACTTATAAATATAAAAATATCTCTTTTTATTAAAAGTAATGACTGCAATATAATATTCCTTCTTTATTACTACTACTACTACTACGTTTATCTCTTATAATTTCCTAGCCAAAGTCATGAAAGAAGCGAGACTTCAAAAATAATAATAATAAAAAAAAGCATTATCTAATCTTTTCTAAAATGAAAATTCTCCTCTTTATAATGACTTAAGGAGTATATTAAACAAACTCTAATCAAAACTACTCTAATCCAAAACAAACCTACTCTATTAAACAAACTCCAATCAAAAACAAAACATACTCTAATGAAAACTAACTAAACATATAAATAGACTGAAATAGTGATGTCGTCATTTCCTTTCCGTTACCATGGTGATCGCCATGTTTTTTTTCTATACAAACGCGTGAAACGAATAGTGTATTTAGTCTAGTAGAAACAAGGACAACCGATGTAAATTTATTTAAAATTATAAAATGTTTTAACGACTAAATAATGTTGGTGGGAAAAGGTACAGATTTAGAATATGGAAATGTGCTTAGGAAACTACGAATAAAATCAAGAAAATTCATAAAGACTTACATTTAAGAAACTTATTTCTAAAAGCGCCACATCTTTAAGTGATAAGGTAGGAATCAAATAATTAATGTAAACCTAATTATCATGTAATCCACCTTAAGAAGCATTTATACACAATAGAAACTCCCTAACGTGCAGATTGACAAATTGTTGGCACTAGGAAGATTGTAAAAATATACGACTTTTAAAAAGAAAAAAAAAACTTTTAGAACAATATTAACTCTATTGGGATATTTGGACTTCTCTTATGTCCACTCTTGGTAATGGAAGTGCACAATATTAATGTCTAGAATATTACAAAAGAAAAAGGGGAATAAAGCAAGCCTTTGGAATTTTTCAGTACAGACCATCAGTTGATATAGGTCAATCTTTTCTTATTTTCTATATCAACTTTTTTCTTAAACATTTGGAAACAGTACAATAAGAAAACATCCAATTATGAATGGTTCAGCATATATTCTAAACAACTGTTAATCATTAATCCTGTTCACGTATGCAATGTTATGATATTTATATTAATGAATCATAAATTTTCCAGAATAATTTGATTAATATCTGATTATGAATGAGTACATTTTTTCTTTGTTTTTTTCTATATCTCTGTTATTTCAGTTTCATTGATTGAAAATTTTTAAAAAAGAAACACAAATATTTCATTCAGTCTAATGTTTGCAATTCCGAAATATTTCATCACTGTTTTCGCTTTGCATTTAGGTCCTTTAGGTACTTAGGCTACTTGTTGTTTAGAAAACAAAATGGCGAGAACCATGGCAACGAAAAGGATGTTACGTCACACTATTTCAGTCTATTGGAGAAAGTATATCAAGGAAAGAAATTTTACTTACATAGCCAGTGTGAAAGAATAAAAAAAAAAAAAGATATAGTTGTGTGAATTTATCTGAAGATCGTAAAACTTTAATCCTATCTCGTTTCGATTTTAACAGCTATCATTTCTCTGTTGGCGCATATACAGTAATGCAACTCTTGTAACAATAGAATGACATTATTGTCTAACGTAAGTTATAAATATTGCAATGATCTGTTTGGTAGAGTCTTTAAATAATGAAAACAGAGGTTTAACTCTTTACCTTTTATTATGAAAAGAATATGTATGTTTGTTTGTATGTTTATGTATGTATGTAACAAAGTTCTTGTAAGCATTTTCTCTAAAATGTTTTCTGTGTACAAATACCTTTGATGTTTCTCGGCACACAACTGGCCTCGGAATAAGTTGTCGTAGCTCACCGCTGCCTCAGACGGGGATCGGGAATGCTCAAGGCAGTCCCGGGAGTGTGTTAGAGGGAATTTCCTTCGCTCATAGTAGCCTCAGGACAGGTTTTTACGAGGAACTCCGTAGTTCATAGCAGGCCCAGGAGTTAGAACGAATCTCTGTAGCCCATGGTGGCCTCAAGAGAAGGTTTTAGTAGGTGACCGATCAGCTTTGGATGGATAATTTCCTCGTCTCGTCGTCTTCTTTTCTAGTCATCTTCTTGGAGGGAGGACCCATGAAGGGGCAGTCGGCTTTCTTCGTAGTGTTTCGATTCCTCTTCGTTTCTTCCTGATGGTGTAGTCTCCTTCCGTTGTCTGCTACTGTTTGTTTATGATTGTAAAAAACACGTATTTGTAATGAGAACATGTGGCTTGCAGTGTGTAAATATATAGATCCTTACAATATATTATTATCAATAATACACGTTAAAATAAGCATGTTACTTTGTCGTAATTAACCCAGATTCTGTGGACGTGATTCATAGTGTAGCTACAAAGATTAGCATTAGATACCACACAAATTTGAATGTGACCACTTTGAAGTTATACCCTTGCAAACAAATAAGGAATCATCAAAATCGATGCGCCTAAACGTATGCCGAAGATCGCAATGTAAGAAGCCTTCCCCTCACCACACACATACACACAAATGTGAGAAAAATGTAGATTACCTTATGATGAATTATAGAAGTTATTAAGCATACTTGTTAACATCTTCTATATTTGTTAACTTACCTCCAAGGGAAAATTTCTTTGTATTATTCAATGAAATGGAATTTAACAGAAATCTGAGAATACTGGGACTCGATGAATTCTCAACGAATGAAGCATGTAATTGGTGCTGGAATACACAGTATTTTGCCTGTAAAGGATAACTATCTACTTACAACCTATTTGAGTAAAATATAAGTTTACAACACGAACATTAAAGCTGTACCCAAACCCGTGGCAAGAATATTCAAGACAGAGAGGGGCGGTGTAGTTCGGAGGGCCAAATTATAGTTCACTTTACATTTATATACACACCAACAAATAATTGGAAGTTTCAAGGAGCTGATTCATACTTGACCACCTCCTACAACCCCTACAGTAGCTACGGGCTTGGTTATTTGCATTTTCACCTATTATTTTTGTCATAGTCTATTGATCCACTTCAGGATGTGTCTTCGAATGTGAGTCCAAAGTTTTCTGTTACAAAATACAGAACGTTTTTATTCTGGCTAGTATTAATCCGAAAATTGGAAAATAAATTTACAACTTCTATACAATATCGTAGTAGGCCTAATATGGGGTCAGTTAAAGACACTTTTGTACCCTTGGGTCTCTGATTCAGGGGCTATGGTCAATGAACCAGGGTCAATGATTTGGGAGCCTAGGACCACTCCTAAATTTTGGAAATGGCACATAGGACCATCCCTTAAATTTTAAAATGGTCATATATGAAAATTTGGTATGCTAGTATAGGACCACAGTATGCTCCCCAGTAAATTTTGTGGGTTTATCTTGCTCCCTTTCATGGATAAAAAGTTGCCAAAAATGTAAATTTCGTAGGTTTTTAGGCTGTTTTTTTTCTTTTTTGACGTACTTTATTGCCTTATATTATTAGGTGTATGGGTGAGTATAGGGTCCATTTCCTTTCATAAGACATGGGTACATTGGTGTTACTTTCAAGATTTGGGAGGAAGTACGTAGGACCAGTCTTTAAATTTAGGAATTCTCAGAGAACAAAATATGATAAATATTCTCTAGGACAAGAATATACAACTCTGTAAAGGTGGGTGGTAATGCTTAGTTCTTCCATTGGTAAAAAAAAAAAAAAAAGTCATATGTTAGTATTTCTACTTGATCAGTTTTTGACCTAATTTGTGTTCTTTGACGAGTCTTTACTACTGTGGTTATTATGGTTGAGTACAGGGGTTTATTCTCTTTCGAGGGACATAGTACATTGATGTAGTCCTCGTAATTTTTGAAGGGGTACAAAGAGTTGAGAAAAAGACTCATAAAATGCTTCGTGTGGAGTGTTGTACTGTATGGGGCGGAAACGTGGACATTACGTAAAGGTGATGAAAATTGACTTGAAGCCTTCGAAATGTGGGTGTGGAGAAGAATGGAAAGAATTAGTTGGGTCGAGCGGAAAACGAATGAGAGAGTGTTAGAAATGGTGGGTGAGAAAAGAACACTTTTAGATATTATTAGGAAGAGGAAGAGAAACTGGTTGGGACATTGCCTAAGAAGAGATTGTATCATAAGGGACGTCCTAGAGGGTATGGTGGCGGGAAAGACAGGGAGGGGGCGAAGGAGACTACAATTAATGGATGATATTAAAACAGAAAGATCATACGCGAAGACGAAAAGGTTAGCGGAGGACCGTGGAGCATGGAAGCTTCTCAGCTGCGGCAAGTGACCTGCCAATAAAGGCAGAATACCTATGATGATGATGATGACATTAGCTCATTTTAAAATTAAAGAATTGTCAAAAAAATGGTAAATGCTCTCTAGGAAACGAATATACATTATAATTCTGTAAATTTTGAATGTTCATTCTTATTCCCTGTGTTGGTAAAAAAAAAAATGCCAAATACGAGGGTTACACTGAAAGTTTCGGGAATTACGTACTAAGAATAATATAATCTGTTAGATTTTGGTGTAGTTATAAACTGTCATTTTTGTTCATTCTAAATACAAAATCTATGTAATTCGGAATCTTTGTCGTTGGAGAACATCAGTTTGATGTGAGGTGGTATTAATCAAAAATGGATCTGACGAGAGAGCACTTCCGTCCCATGATTACGATTTTCGCCAAGGGTAACACAGCAAGAGTGTGTTCGTCGGATGACTGCTACTTTCCCTGATGAAGCTCCATCCCAGACGACAATTTACAGTTGGTTTCAGGAATTAAGATGTAGTTGGGTCAGCCTGACTAATGAGGAACGTACAGGTAGTTCATCGGCAGCTATTGTGCCCCAAAACATTGAAGCTATTCATGAATTAATTAATACTGTTCGACATGTGACTTGTCACAAAATTCAAGGGACCTTAGGTATTGGCATGAGCCAAATACAAACAATATTACATGATCAATTAGGTATGAGAAAACTTCGCCCGCGTTGTATCTCACACAATTTAACTCAAACACAAAAAAGACGTGCATGTGAAATGGTGCAAAGCTATGACGAAACGGTTCAAGAGTGGATCATCTAATTTGGTGTTTAACATCGTAACATTTATTTATGGTGATGAAACGTGGATTTATGTATACGGATCGAAAAGAAAGCGACAATCTGCTGTGTGCGTGTTCCGCAACGAACCTAAACCAACCAAAGTTGTTCGTACACGCAGACATTCTCTACGTTCTCTAAACAAATGATTACATCATTTTTTGATAAATCAGGTCATATTGCAACTGTTCCACTGGAGAATCATAGAACAGTTAATGCAGAATAGTACAGAACCATATGCAGAATAGTATGGAGGGTTTATTATAACACTATAAGATATGGTTATATGGTTGAGCACAGGAGTCAATTCTTTTTTCATAGGATATAGGTATATTGATGATTTCCTTTTAAAGTTGGGATGGGAGCATTGGCCTACTTCTTAAAATTTTGAATTATCAAAAAAAAAAAAAAATGTTAACTGTTCCCTAGGGCGTGAATATATATTTCTGTAAAATTTGGTTGGTCCAGCTGATCACTTTCTATGAGTAAAAGATTGTGAAAAATTCAAAATTTGGAGTTTTATTTATTTATTTATTTATTACCTATTACATGTATCCTCTTTCATGAATTTTGATGACACATTATCACGCTCTGTTTTTCTATCTTGACAAATAAATAACAATTTTCATTTCTAGAATCTCTCGTGATATTAAAGAAAGAAACAACAGGGCGAGAAAATTTCATTATTTGCCTAGCGGATCAATCGTGGAGTAAGGATTAATTTTACATGTTTTCTTAAGATTAAGGGAATGTTGCATGTGATTGAAGAGAATATGGACGCAGTTTATAAAAAATAAAAATATTATAAGCATTTACTTTCCTTTTTAGTTAGAGAAAGAAAGGAGGCACGGTTGCTCAATGGTAGAGTTGAATTGAGTTGATTTTGAGTTTTAACGTCTCCTTTCAGCAGCGAGGCTATATGAGACGGGACCTACTAATTAATGCGGAATCCGAACCACATGAACTCCCGCCGGGAAGCTCAGTGGTAGAGCGCTTAATTCTGCTGCGCAGGGTCCCTAGTTCCATTCCAGGTCAAGTAAGTTTGTGGTGGACAACACTGTGTACTTAGCTTTTCTCAACGTTAAACTAAAATATTTAATTTTCATTTCATTAATTAGAGAAAGATGCAAATATGTATAAGATGTAAACACACAAATTTAATACAAAATTGTATTGATTTAAAATATATATATATTTACATTTAACATTCATTACCATGTTCTCCCCACTTTTGCAATGAATAATATTGAAAATTTAGTCAGTAAGCCACATAATTAACAAAAAAAAAAAAAAAACTAATACTACTTCGAGATCTTTTGTTGCAGAACAGAAATATGCAGATGCAATTTATGAATTCATTAAGTGTTGGATACTGAAAATTATTCAATATATGATAGGTCTTACAAATTAATTATTACACTATTTCATTTAATAGTATTTCGTAAGTATTAAAAGAATTATTTTTAAAATTACCAAACGGAACCTTATTGAGTTATTTTTTAAAAATTGGAGCAAATTGAAGTTTTTATGACGTTAGCAATTCTGACGTCTAATGAAATCAGTACTTCTTCGTTATCTTTTATATATCCTAAACTTAATGGCTAAAAAGCCAAATTCTCAAACTATTTCCTACTAATTTGAGGAGTAAGTATTCCTTAAACACAGAAGAGTTTGGAATCTGAGATACAGAAAAGAAAAGATAAATTTAACATTATAATTATGAATAAAACCATTTAATCCATAGCGCCTTATGAGTCTAATTTTTCGGTATTTTGATGCAGAGAAATGCCCTTCTAACTACAGAACATATAACTTGTTAATCTGTAAACCTAGCAAAGACCCTAGGGCTTCCTTTCAGAGCGGAAACTCATTAATGTCACGTCAAGACACATGAACTCACAGGATATCATCTCATCAACTCCAACAAAGTACAGAACATTGTTAATATTTACGTTATGTTCTTGTTGACGGATACATTGTTACTATTTTATACTGTATAGTGTTGTTTGCAATAATGTTCTTAAGTAGGCTAGCAGCAAGGGGTGCTACAATTCTGCTCCCTAAATTTTCCTTGTCCCTCTACGTGTAGACGCAATGCGTCAATATGTGGTATATTTAAAAAAAATAGACATTCGTAACATATGGCTAATTTTATATTCATTTTAATCGCTTTAAGAAAACACGAGATGAAGAAATATATAAAAGAAGTAGGAATTAGTGCTAGGGAGAACATGTATTTTTGTTGCAAATTTTTACATATGTTTCATCGTAATTCGTCGATGGTATAATACAAGGGTCACTACAGAAGTCAGGGCTTTTTTCTTTACGAAAATGGGAACTAATTTAGAAATTCTGAAATATGCAAATATGCAAATGGCAGGTTATTAAGTATATAAATATTGAATGTAAGGAACTGGATAATATATTTCGTTCTTGTAATGCAGGTAAAACACACAGGAAACAAAAAATTCGTTGTACTGATCTCTCTCATGCTATATCCTGCTGGAAATGTGTATATTCATCCAACTTCCTACATGTAATTGTTACATGTGTACTAATGCAGAATTTCAAGCTTTGTTCCAATTCTGATAAAAAAAGATAGTTGCTATGACTTTCGAAGTGACCCTCGTATATGTAAGGAATGAACTTGAATGGCTGTAATTGTAGAAAGCGGAGGAGTGCGAAATGAATTTTGAAAAGGCCAAAATCAGGAAGAATACGAACAAAGTGCCGGAAACCGCGAATCGAATACCGATTGGAGTTGAGTCATCCTAAGAGTGTCTGGGTAGAAATCTAGAACTAACTTCGGGAAGTAAAAATGAGAATGACGAGTAAATGAGAAATAAAAAGAAGGTTTTCATTTTCTTTTTTAAAGACAATGTTGGTGTCAGTAGTGTTGTTTTTCAGTTGATAGAGTATAGGGAAATATTTATTATTGGGATTTAGATTTAATCAGTGCTACTGTCGAATACGGCCCACAAATTTGCAAAATATTGGGATAAATAAATAAAGAAATAACGTTACTACACTGAAATTGTGCAGGTTGATATGAGTGAGAACTCGTGATTTCGGGAAAATTATACAATAGACCCTACTATATTTCCCTTACTGTTTGTGAGTAACAGTAGAGTTTTTACATATCCTTTCTACGTCCGTTGTGTATTTTTACTTTCAAGCGAAGATAAGAGATAAGAAAGTATGGTGATTGTAAAAATAATCGAACTCGAGATTTTAACTGATATACATGTCACAGAGCCTCTACACACAGTAGTATCATTCGATTGGTTCACCCGGAACTAGTTGTTAAAATTGTCTTTCCGCCCCTAAGACATGCTGCAGTTAAGACATAATACGTAATTTATCAATGGGAATCTAATTCTGCCGATGTACAGACGCAGTTCGAAGGACCATCAGCGCCACCGCCACATTGGAGCAACTATGAAACGAGAAGGACTACCACCAAGGGCGCCCATGTTGTGGTTTCCAAGGGAGGGAAGTATAAGCAACGTTTCAAATATAGTTTCAAATTTTGATGTAACTAATGTAAAAATTCTATTAGGTTTTCGATATTCCCAAGTACATTTCCTCTTAGGGAAGGGGAGAGCGCCCCACCTTGCCCCCCCTGATGGGCGCCCTTGACTACCACATATAGTATCAGTCTTTGGCTCATCAAACTTCACTCTTCCAGCTTGCCTGGAACTTTGAGAGGTACTTAACCCAAGGCTTTTAGCTTGCCTGGAGCTCTGACCTCCTATCCACCCCACTCTGCTTGCCTGGAGCATTATGGTATTTCTGATCTCAGCCAAGCAGTTTGCATGTAGCTTTGTGGCTTTGTAACCTCAACTTGCGTGGAGCATTGAGAATCCTAAATTCACACCACTTAGTTTGTGTGGAACTCTGTGGGATTCTTTCCTAGGTTGTCTGGATCTTCGGGCGACTATTTATCCTAGTTATTATTGAAACTTATACTGGTACTTGTACCGATTATGACCCGGGGCCCTAATATGGGCCACAGAAAATATTTCTGCAGATTTACGTTGGTGCTACTAGATGACAATATAAACTATGTCCTCATGACAAGCGTAAACATATTTGCGCGGCTCAGAGGACATAGTTTAAATTGTCATTTAGTAGCACCAACGTAAATCTGCAGAGATATGATGGGTGGGCCATATTAGGGGCCCGGCCCATAATCGGTACAAGTACCATGTTTTATAGTGATACTGTATCTTACTATTTATAACAGGAAATTTTGTAATAAATTGGTAGTGGGAGAAAACGATTCCCATGTGTGATTTGCTCTATTACCTGCATTAAGCCTAACTTTATATTATCCATAAAGTGTAGTTTGTTCTTGAGTCTAAATTTTTGGGTCGTTTTCTTCAAAAACTGTTCAGCCGATTATTTTCATATTTCATAAACAGTCCTTCGCTATTGCGTAAGTAGTTTCTTCTGGAAATATCCACAAGGAGTCGTTTGTTTTCGGGGCGAGATTGTTTAGACTATTTTCTTAACAATTACTCAGGCGGTTTAGCTTATGTTTTATAAATGAACATAATAAAAAGAACCCTTCAATATGCATATGTCATTTCACTGAAAAATCAAGAACGAGTATGTATATTTTCTTTTTAAGACTGCATTTTAATAGATTTCTCAGATATTATTATTTAAGTAGTTTTTAAAATATTTATCGTATTATGCATACTTGCTCAATTGAAATTTTCTCAATTTTACTTACTATATTAATAAGAGTAACATGTATTCAGAGTACCGACACTTACCTTACCCAGGGTAATTAAAAAACAGTTAAATGGTATTTGTTGAGAATTAAATTGTGGAAATGTAAACATCAATCATTACCCTACTAAAACACTGTACTACATACAGTATACTTCAATAAACAGAATTTCCGTCAAGTAAGAGTCTCAGGCATCCAGTAAGAGTGTTAGTTTCTGTACATTTTATGTGTATACCAAGTTAATAAATGTTTTGATTATGTCCATTAATATTATTATTAGAAGAAGGAGTGGGTTTGAGAGAATAGAATTACAAATATTGCTATTACATTTATAAGATCAGAGTAATTGTTCCCATAGACCGGTTTCAAAATTCCATCGACTTGTGCCTCCCCTGTACCCCCTGCAAAATGTCTGTAGCTGACTACAGACTTGTTCTTAACCCACAATCATTCGGCGATGTGTAAAACTATAGATATATTGTTTGCTACCTGTTGTCTTGCGAATGACTTCATAAATGAACATAAGTGGTTGGTAGTTTTCTATAATACAGGACGGATAATTATGTATATAATGTTTCAAATACTGTGGTAAAGAAACAAGTAACATAACTTGAACACAAAAAAACATTACTCCCATACCTTTCCTTATAAGAATTTTAATCTCTGTTCTACATGGCACGGTCCACCAATGCACCATCCAAATCGATACATGCCTGGAGACGAAGAGCGCCATTGTCCCAAACAGCTTGACCCTTGACAGACCCGTGTGGAACTCTTCTGTGATAGCTTCCCGTAGTTCGGCCAAATTGCGTATGTGGTTTGATACACTTTGTCCTTTAAAACACTACATAAAAGTCAGGTGGTGACAAATAGAGAGAACGAGCTGACCAATCCACAGACCTACGTCTACCGATCCAAGGCTCAGAAATGTATCGTTCATCCTGTCTGGCATACACTAACAATTCTAAGTCCAGTGACCGTTATCCCCATTTTCAGGATACACAGTGCTGCCATATTGAAAGGACCCCGCATTTTTCTTATGGAAAGTGGCTTTCGGCTAATGTTGTTGAAACTTCGCTGGTTGATAGTTCTTAACATGTGGATCAAAAGTCTCAATGGGCACAAAGACCGAAATCCACTCCTTCCCCCCCAAAAACCACCTCCAATTAGCTGGGGGGATTGAACTGATTTCAGCATGTAAAACAATTTGTTGTTTTAATCAACTCAACAAGGACCCCAAACAACCACATGTTAGACTATCAAACTACACCACTTGACACCGCCCTTTGCCCCCCACATATCCCCCCGCGAATTACCTTACGGATGTTCCATATTACTGTAGTTTATAGTTGCGCGTATGTGTTGAAATACCTACAGTTTTGGTCTCACCGACGATATAATGGGTTTCACGTATCGCTGATTACGAATCTGAGGTGAGAGTTCTAGCTATTTACTAGGGTATTTTGAGTCGTTGGTTACGAATCTGAGGTCAAAATTCTTGAATTCAAGATTGCAGATCCAATATGGTGGATAAAAACGTCGAAGCCACAAACCGTAGTAGACTAGAGTGTTTTTAGATCGCTGTTTAAGTACGCAACATTCCTTGATACTTCAGCCACTATGTAGAATTATTCTGCACCCTTGCCCTTTACCAAAACCCACCACAGATATCTTAATGCTGAACGGTGTTAAAATAATTCATCAATTATCTGTTCATTATTTTCATCATTCCGGTTTGCCGCATCTAATGTGGTACTTAGCAATGAGTCATCGGGATATCTAATATTCTGTAAATGTCGTGCATTGCCTAAATACCACAAGACACTTGCAACGTGCGCACATGTACCTTATGTACGAGCACCGCTTTGACATGTACAGTAGTAAACTTGAATAACATTTTGATCATAATCCTGGTCATCATCATTGGCTACATATGCTATGAAAACTTGATGCTTAGTTGCATTGCGAAACCTTGAGTAGAGGCGTATGCGCAGGAATCCGGGTTCAGTTACGTTTTCATCAACCTGGAATTGCTCATCCTTATCTCGTATTAGTTTATCTTGGATGTAAGAGGATGAGAGATCTACTTGATATGTGCCTACAGTCAAATCTCGTAAATAGTTTAAGTTAAGTACAGAGAAAGCAATTAGGCCTTGATCATTCAGCGGTACCCATTGACCGTTTCTTCTAATAAGATTATCTACCTCCACTCTTGCTTTAACAACATTCGGCATGATTGACCTATTTCTCATTTCTCTACCTAATTCAATGTTTACATCTTGCATGAAAATAACGTTATGGTATCTGTTCAAAATAGCTCCAGCTATGCGATAGAAACTATTTAGTTTCTTTGCATGTTGCAGATTCAACGTTTGTGCTAGAAACTTAAAAACAGATCTTAGATGCCCGTTTCTTGCCTCGACTATCCATCGACTTTTAGTAACTAGTCGACAAGTATTCGCATCTTCTGTTGATAGTTGTCTTTCACGTGGTAGTAGGAGTGCGGGCATTCTATGATTAATTCCTAAATATTCCAGTAAAGGAATTGCATCGCGGTATCCTCTGTCTACTATCAAAATGACCAGGATTATGATCAAAATGTTATTCAAGGTTACTACTGTACATGTCAAAGCGGTGCTCGTACATTAGGTACATGTGCGCACGTTGCAAGTGTCTTGTGGTATTTAGGCAATGCACGACATTTACAGAATATTAGATATCCCGATGACTCATTGCTAAGTACCACATTAGATGCGCCAAACCGAAATGATAAAAAATAATGAACAGATAATTGATGAATTATTTTAACACCGTTCAGCATTAAGATATCTGTGGTGGGTTTTGGTAAAGGGCAAGGGTGCAGAATAATTCTACATAGTGGCTGAAGTGTCAAGGAATGATGCGTACTTAAACAGCGATCTAAAAACACTCTAGTCTACTACGGTTTGTGGCTTCGACGTTTTTATCCACCATACTGGAACTGCAATCTTGAATTCAAGAATTTTGACCTCAGATTCGTAACCAACGACCCAAAATACCCTAGTAAATAGCTATTTGTGGCTACATTCAGGAGTTTCGTGTTTTTGATCCGCCATATTGATCCTCCATCTTGAATTCTAGAACTCTCACCTCAGATTCGTAATCAGCGATACGTGAAACCCATTATATCGTCGGTGAGACCAAAACTGTAGGTATTTCAACATATACGCGCAACTATAAACTACAGTAATATGGAACATCCGTAAGATAATTCGCGGGGGGAATATGTGGGGGGCAAAGGGCGGTGTCAAGTGGTGTAGTTTGATAGTCTAACATGTGGTTGTTTGGGGTCCTTGTTGAGTTGATTAAAACAACAAATTGTTTTACATGATGAAATCAGTTCTTCCCCCTCAGCTACTTGGAGGCGGTTTTTTGGGGGGAAGGAGTGGATTTCGGTCTTTGTGCCCATTGAGACTTTTGATCCACATGTTAGGAACTATCAACCAGCGAAGTTTCAACAACATTAGCCGAAAGCCACTTTCCATAAGAAAAGTGCGGGGTCCTTTTTTACAAGAATTACAATTACTACAGTCAGTCAAACATCATATATATATTGATGTATATACTTTTATTGGGTTGTTTGGAGTTTAGCCTCCCTTTCCACCTTGGAGACTTCATGAATTGTGGACCTACGGTTTAATATGAGATCTGAATCATATGAGATCCCACCGGAAATCGAACAAAGGTGTCCTCACCAGAGTCTCAAGCATTAACAATATAGGAACGCAGAACTTCTGTATGCACTTCGGGTGGTGATTATAATTAAGATAACAAAATTCATTTACGAAAAGCAACACCAACATAATGGCTAATTCAAATACCACCAAGTATGCTATTTATCAAACAATAGATATAATTGTAGTGATAAACATTACACAGTACATAATTCAAGAGTTTTTAAATATTAATAGGATAGTTTGATGTTACTTAAACCTATATATAAAACTTTCTCCAATTAATACCAATAAAGCAACGCCACACGTTGTTATAAGAAACATAAATGCTCCAATAATATCATCTAATGACAAAGGTCGAGTATCTTGTGGAGTTTCTTGCTCGTCTCTTAGTGGACACAAATAGTTATCTGACCTGTATTTGTCAATAATTTGCTTTTCCCACTCGTCTATAATTCCAGAATCCCTAAGTGACCTCAACAGCTTATTACACTTTCCTACTAAAGGCGATCCTTTCCGGAAAGCAAATCCTATGTAAAAGTTCATTGCACTTTCTTTCATCAAATATAGCTCTACAAGTGCAGATTCACTAAGGAACTCTACATTAGTAATGTGCCCAGACTTTAGTTCTTCAACAACTACAGCTACCTTTCTATTTTGTGCCAATCTATTTAGTTCTTCTTCATCTTTTACAAGAAGATAGCGTTGCGTTATCGTTTTAACAAGTGGATCACTACCTTCCTTTAAGAGTTCCACCCAACCAATATCATGCGTTGCCCAATACAGTTCAGAGTCAACCAATTCACTCAATGTATTGATAGAACTATCGTAGACTGGAAATGTAAGAAATGATATAAGATTACAATCATAAGCTGTGCTTAATAGAACAGAAGTTATAAACATCCATAGAATAACATGTCTTGTAGCAAATTTGTTTGATAATGCTACACTTATCCCAAGTATCACACTAATTGAGTGCAGAAAAGAATAACTTGTCTGCAGATATGGATTTCCTATCTTCCTAGGAAAGAAGTATAACTCAATACGTGCTACTAGAGTCAAAGCAAATGATCCAATTATTATAATGTTGACGATGAGCACCCATACTAGCCATGAGAGAGGCGAAAATATTGACCATAAATAATTACTACGTTTTGGCCTAGGCGTAAGAAAAGTAACGCTAGATTGTGTATAAGGTACACTATAATCAAAATAACGAGTGTTAGCTGCAGTTATATAAAAACCAGGAATACCTGTTTGATACTGTTTTCGTTTCAAATTACCAAGATAACCCACAAATGATTGGTTATCAGCAATATCTCCCCACATACTCTCAACTATTTCTATATCCCAAGTAAAATTAAGCCGCTTTGAAAACTCTGTCATAAGTCTGTAGTCAGTTCCTTCATAATGACCTTCCACACGAATCACAAATGGGGTATATAACATTAGCAAAAGCTTGAGAGATATCTGTTTCAAATCTTTGAAGACATCTTCATTGAAATTTATAAGAGTGGTTAAAGTATCATCTTCCCAAATACCGACTACCTGCAACAGTCCAGGTTTCAAATCATTTCCCGCAGCAAACGACAAAATTTCGTATGCATTATCAATTCCACTAAACTTTTGGTTTTGTTTTACGTAATAAACAGAGCCCAATATTTGTATACATTCATAATCCATTAAATTATTTATATCTTCACTACTATTTGGTAACACAATGATATATGTCCTTCTTTGCGTTTGAACTGACTTCACTACTGCGTCGCATATACTTAATAATGTTTGAGAAACGTTGAGAGGCACAAGAACAAATATTGTACATGATTGGTCCATTCCTTGAAGCAACATTTCGAATTCAGATGATGAATTTCTATCGTAAATAAATGGGATATACGCATCAGGGTTTCTTGTGTTGACACTTCTCTGTAAAAATAGACACGAGGTTTCAACCATCATTACACACGTGAAGGGCTTTTGGAGAAGTTGTGACGTTAATTCATTTAAAAGATTTTCCAAATTTACTTCACGATCGTTCACTGGAGTCAATGTCGCTGCTGCACAGAAGGTTGCAAAAACAAGAATGTGCATAATTTGGTATAAATCTGTAAGAAAACATGTACATTCAATAAGTGTTAGGATTAAGAAGAAACTAATATTCATTATAATTACTAAAATTTACTTATTGGACAATAGATTATACTGATTATAGTCTTTTAATTACAACCATAGTCGAAGTAAAACCTACACTTGTTCTAATTCTTGGGACGGAATGCAAAACTAGTTTTTATGAGTATCTGTCCAAATGACTCCTCAACGATTCGAATAGTAGAACTACCCACTTCATGAAGACAGTCATTACGTTCGTCAAAATGTTCGGCGTAATAAAACTGCACTTAATCATGTACTGTACTCATTAGAACTTTACTAGGACGCTACAGTACATTTGGATAAATCTCTTTGAAGCATCTCATTCTAGCACTGAACTTAAGAAATATCCTCTTTTTTACATTTGAATATATTTATCAATGCCCAAGAACAACACACGACCAGTTTCTGCTATTCTGTGTAGAGGGTGTGCCAAGCACATAAGATGCATTTGCGCAAATACGAGGTGCACACCTAAGTACATGTCATTTTGAGATAGTGCAAAACAACTAATTAGAATAGACTAATATAATTTTACATGAATTAACTTTAGACTTTGACTTAACTGTGCAACATTTTAAGTTTCTAACTGTGTTCGTTTAAATATCTTTCTTATGAAGGATTTTTTTAAATACGGTACTGACCTGAAATGACGGACTTTACAGTTAGAAGTGCCTCATAAAGTTTCCGTCTATATGTTGTGTAAAAGGTGTTGATATCAACCGTGAGAACGCACCCAGGATCTTCCTTTCGAGAAAAATTTTAAGACATTTTTTCCGACAGCCTTTGAACAATCGCTTTATTGGGAACTAATATATATATATATATATATATATATATATATATATATATATATATATATATATATATATATATATATTACTCCTCATGGAGGGGCGCGCGAGCCCTGCGCCCCCTTTCTGGATCCATACGGGGCGATACCCGGACAATCGTCAATGCAATGTCTGTCTACCTAGTGAAAGTTTGCATAAGGAGTCATTGCAATCAGCGCGCCGCGCCTCCTCCCGGGGATAAAACGAAAGTTGGTCTGTTTGAAACCTAGTTGCCACTTATAAAACTACCCTGTACTCCCTACTTTTATATTAAGAATATAAAATATAAAATTATCTTTATAATATATATATATATATATGGACGAGTATGAGTAAATCGATGATCAATCGATCCAGGGCGCAGTAAAACTAGTTACGCCACTGGTCCAAAATGATCAAAAGTAGACTTGAATCCTTCGGGCACTGAATGGTCTAATTATGCGAGTTCTGAAAGGTCTTTCTTTATTTTTATTTTCTTTTACTTTTTTTTTTAATTAGAAATCTCTAGCAAACGGCTTTCTATCGACGCACACAGTGTTGTCGGTTATTTTCACAGGTGCTACGTTATACTGTGGCAATGTAAAATTTTAGTTGCTGTGTCTATATCCGAATTTTAAGTTAAACTCAAAATAAGTTTTCATTATAATTTAATTAACTAATTATAATATAATTAAAATATAATTAAATATAATATATAATATAATTAAAATTTCATTATAATTTTCATAGCTATACATGGTCTAACAACTGTGAACAGTTACACGTTTAACAAATTCTACAACCTAACATTGTTAATGTAAGAATATACCAATGAATATATTGGGCTGAACTAAATGATAAAGTTTAAATTATCATGCGTAGTTTTCGGGAAAACTTAAAGAAGAGATTTTTCTAGTAAATTTAAAAATTAATCATTTATGAAAATTATGTCACGTACTAAAATTAATCTTATCCCAAAGTAAACGATCATACAGTTTTCACTACGATAATACCAATATGGCAGTACACAATGTGGTTAATTAGATAAAGATCTAGCCCAAAATTATAATTAGCACTGAAGTTTTAATTTGCGTTTAATTATCTTTCAAAGATACAACATGTCTGAATCGGCAGATCAGATCAAACTAAGCAATATGAGATGCTTCAGATAAATTCTATTATGTAGTTTCTAGAAAATTATTTTTAAAAAACAAGAAAGCAGCTATTTTAAACATATTTATTTCCGTATCCGACCTTGGTTGGATTTGAATTTAGGTGTATAGCATACCATATCCGACTAAAGTCGAATTTGAGTACACGTGTATGTTTGGAAAGTATGCCAAATGAGTTCTCAGAGATGGCAGATTAACGTTTTTTGTATTAATCACTCACGTCTTTCAATGTTATTTTCTGTTCCTTAATGTCGGTTTTCTAAATATTCTGTCAGTAGGTGACGCAACTCAGATATGTAGCTTTATGAAGTGAGAACACCTTCTTTAGGTTCCTTTCAGCTCCTTCTGGCATTTCGAATATTTACCACGGATCACCATCATCCATGTCTTTAGTTCACAAACTTCTCACAAAAAGTGCTGTCAAAGTAACCCCATTTCGTTTGGATGGCAAAGTGAACAAACATATTTTGTTGAAAGTTCCCCCCATAAAAAATGACAAAACCCTCACGAGATGGTGCACAGTGTGCCTCAGGAAAAATCAATCAGTGAAACTAGGCGATACTACAGAAAATGTAGTGCACCTCTTCACCCTGGATGGTGTGATACTAGATATCACACACTCAAATCATATTAGATCATCATCTGAAGCAGCGGCGTCGATTTCTGCATAACTTTAGGGGGTGGCATTCAGGTATGATATGTGTTTCATTATCAAATGTTGTTTAAGAAAGCTGTTGATGAGAATTTAATTACAAATACGTGAGCCCAAACAAAACGTCTGTGGAGGGGCTCGATCTCCCACTCTCAGAGTTGCCACAATGATCTGAAGTTCTATATAAAATTTCAGTTTTTTTTTTTCATTTTTAGTAGGATATAAGAATAAAGTCAATTTCAGTTGACGGAGTCGTTTAATTAGGAATGAATGCCATAGGCACTTTGAAATTTCTGGTTTGGTCATGTAGCTACCTTGTGCAATTGCTGGTACTGAACGTGTTAACGCAGCTAATAATAATAATTTTTATTCTTCTGCAAGAAATGATTTATGTATATACTCTCTATATAAAAAGGAAACAATGTTAAATACTAAATGGTGTCTATTGTTGTTTGTGTTCTAACGGTGAAACATACTACTAAGAGTAACTGGTGTAAAACTTGGAAAAGTTGATAAATATTCAAATTGTTCACTTAGATAACCCGAGAAAGTCCATGCTAATTTTACCCTTAAAAGGCACACGGGTTGCCTCTGAGGCTCCCTGCTGCATATAAAAGCTACCTGAATTCACCGCGACCATTTGTATTTTCCATCATTAATAGAAAAGGCTAGTCACTACTTTGGTATGACATCATTTGTCAATGGTAAAAAACGAACAGTATCAAATAATTAGAAAAGTACATATTTCAATAGGAGCCTCAGAGGCACCCCTTGGGCCTTTACGTTAGTATAAAAAATAACGCTATTTTTTCTGAGGTAAAGTAAAAACAATGCTTAGGAAACGCAATCAGAGGGTGTATTTCAAAGAGATAGAAGAATTCTAGAGCCCAGGACACGGGATGAAATATCTATTAAGAATAATTGCACTAAAATTAACCAGGGTGCCTCCGAGGCACCCCTTGGGCCTTTACGTCAATATAAAAAATAACCCTATTTTTTCTGAGGTAAAATAAAAAAAACGTATGAACAACTCAATCAGGGGGCATATTCCAAACAGATAGGAGAATTCTAGTGCGGAAAACACGCGACGAAACATCTATTAAGGATAATTGCATTAAAAGGACCAGGGTGCCCCTGAGGCACCCCCTGGGCTTTCTCGGGTTAAATAAGGATTTATTAATTACGCTATAGGATTTTACAGTAAAATTAGAGCGAATCACTGTCAAAGTTTTTCGATAATATTTTGTTTAAATTGCAATCTAACGTATAGAAAATTCTGAAAATTTACATTATAGTAGCTTGTAATTATGAACTTTACATATTCAGACTAAAAACTCCATGCTACATAGATGGCCGCGGTGGCTCAGTGGTAGAGTGTTCACCTAGTGGCTGGGGTCCTTGGTTCGATCACAGCTCGTACCAAGTGAGCTTTGTGTTGGGCAAACACCATGTGCGTGGGTTTTCTCTGGGTTCTCCCACTTCCTCCATTTCACCATTTCATTCATTTCTCATCATCATCGTCTTCTTTAGTCTAGCCGGCATACATTTTTTTCCATTCTTCATAGTGAAAATTGACTACAACGTTTAGTTTTACCTTTCTTTATGCGTATACTTGGAACTGCTGGCTGTTGGAACTTCATTTGTTTTTAAAAGTAAAATTGAAACAAGTTACCCATTTTTGTTGCGCACAAATCAGGATTTTTGCTTCCTTGTAGTAGGTTTCACAATTAACAAAATAGCTCTAGCTTAGCGCTTTTTCTAAAGTCCATACTGATGGTACTGTATTTCTTAGGTATTTTTATTTTATATCATCTGTTATCATTATCATAAATATTCTGGTAACACTGTAAATTCTTGCTGTAAAGTGAGAAACTTACATTTCAGTTTAGTCCTCTCACAATCCATTTATTTGCTGTTCGAACTTCAGGAACTACAGTAGCACATTAAGAAACATATCCAGAGTTATTATTGCATGGTTTATGGGTAATAACTGTTATTAGCAATACATTTCTCTGTCTTACGTTTATTTCTATTCTATTCGTCGCAAATCAGTATATTTTTTTATCTTCTTTCCGTTGAAGCCATTAGTCTTGACACGCATGTTATTGAGAAACCAATTACTTTTTTGATTGATAATTTCTTGGACTAAAGTATACATTAAGATTCTTTTACATACAGTAAAAGAACAATGAAACAGATCGATTTTGTTATTTCATGTCGTCAAAGTTAGTGGTATTTCCTTGTTTTCGATGTATTATTTGTTACCATTATACATGTTCTAGTGTAATAATTGAAACATAGTGTATTTATGCGAGTGTATCAGTAGTCGAATAATATGACAATTATAACAGTATGGAAGGGAATGTTAAGTTGTTTTGTTACTATGTTATGAAAGTGTGTTTTATATACTGTGAATTTCGCTTTATAGGACAATGTTTCTTATCATCCTAGTAAGCAGCTGGTTCTATTATCCGAGTTTTATGTGCACAGAGCAGCAATCAGGAAAGGAGATTTTTTAAGCTTCGAAGTTAGTTTTAGTACGGTAATTCTTCACAAGGATGACCTTGGTAATATGTGCAGAAATTTCCAGCTCGGCCGATCTCCAGGATCGAGGGTGACGCGGCTAAGTATTAGGGTGGAGCGAAAAGAATCAAATTTTAAAGTATCGAATTCTAATAGGGCTCAAAAGTTGCGTATTCGCGTGCCAATCAAAGGCGAAAATAACGAAAAATTCACATTTTGGATCTTCAGATTGCAAAAACGGCTTAAAATTTAAAAACAAATGACAAAAAAACACCAAAATTTACCTTTACGCGAAAAAAAAATCAGATTTCGAGTATCGAATTCTAATAAAACTCAAAAGTTGCGTATTCACGTGCTGATCAATGTAAAAATAACGAAAAAGATCACACGTTGGATCTTCAGTTCGCGTAAATGGCCTAAAGTTTGAAAAAAAAAAAAATCACCAAACTTTACCTTTATGCAAGAAATATAGAGATTACTTTTTCCATTTCTATAGTGTCTAAGTACTTTATTTTAGTTGTGTGAAGTCATGGTTGTTAATAATTCGTTAATGTGAGTGATTTTATACATTTTATTTTCATAATGATTTTACAGCTCTTCGCCCATTTCTCAACCTTTTTTTTTTTTTTTTAATGAAATGATCCAGAACTCACTATGAGAAGTTGGCTGCAATTCGAGTTCCACTCACACCCTACCCAACTATCCTACCAATTAGAATGTGCTAAATTATGTTGATTTAGTCAAGAATGTTGTCTTAAATTCAGATTTTTAAATCAAATTTTGGCATTATGAGTCTTGAGAGCAAAGTTGCCCTAATGTAGCCATTTTTTGTCCGCACACTTTCCCTGTATACTCTGTAATAAGTTTGACACGTCTTTCAACTTCCTGAGTATGGCATGGAAAATATCAGAAGTCATACTCATGACCAGATTTGTCATACATAGTTGATAAGATACTTTCTATTGTCAAGCTCTCGAGAATTGGAGGGAGATACAGCTTACATTTTTTCCAATCTATCAGTTCCCTTTAGTCCGTGGCATCAAAATTTATTGAAGGTACCATAAGTTCTAACACATTACCCCTTCGGGTCTAGATTTCTTACCTTTAGCACTGTCCTGTAATCCAACTCTCATACGTGTTGTCTCTCATCTACTGTCATACCTAACAAATGTTCTCTGGATGACAGAAGAACGCGTTTCTCTCAATCAGAGGATCGATGATTCTTTTAATGTTATTTGGCAAATGTCTCGATGTTTGAACTACCTTCAAAATACGTTTAGGTCATATTTCACTGACTGATATCTCTTTTCGTCGAACCAGACGGGGGTACGTCTTTATAATGGAGTTTACAAGCACTTTGAGTTCGTTTATAGGCTTTGTTTGAGGAACGTACAACCGTAAAACCCGGTTTACACATGTCAACCATCGGGAGTGAGTGAGATGTCCAAGATCTCTTAGAGCCACATCTGGAGCACACTGTCCTGTATGAATTGCTCTGTAAGAACTTTTATTGCACCTTTAACAAATTTTGATGCCATGGACTACAATGAGTTGATAGAGTGGAGAAAATGTAAGCTGTCTCTCCGTCCAATGCTCGAAAGCTTGACAACAGAAACTATCTTATCAATGACAGATCTGGCCATGAGTTTGACTTCTAAAATTTTCCTTGCGATACCCAGGAAGTTGAAAGACGTTTCAAACTTGTCACAGAGTATGCAGGAAAAGTGTGCGGGCAAAAAGCAGAGATGGCTACATTAGAGCAATTTGACTCTTAAGACTCATTATGTCAAAATTTGATTAAAAAATCTGAATTTAAGACAACATTCTTCACTAAATTAACATTATTTACCATACCATAAGTGATAGGAATGGATGGATAGGGTGTGAGTGGAACTCGAATTGCAGGCATCTTCTTGTGGTGAGTTCTAGAATAATTCATTTAAAAAAAGTTGAGAAATGGGTGAAGAGCTGCAAAATCATTGTGAAAATAAAATGCATAACATCAATCACATTAACGAATTATTATTAACAATCATGACCTCACACAACTAAAATAAAGTACTTAGACGTTATAGAAATGAAAAAAGGAATCTGTATATTTCTTACGTAAAGGTAAATTTTATTGTTTTTATAATGTTTTTCAAACTTTAGGCCCTTTGTGCGAACTAAAGATCAAATATGTAATCTTTTTTGTTATTTTTCCATTGATTAGCACGCGAATACGCAACTTTTGAGCCCTATTAGAATTCGATACTCGAAAATTTGATTTCTTCGCTCCGCCCTATTCAGTATAGACTAATGTTGTGATATCTCGTCACCGTTCCAACAACTGAACAAAGAATAAATATAAAGTTCCGTGCGCGCTTAGGGAAAACTTCAACGGAAACATTTTATATGTTGGAAAAAATATATGGTGGATAATTGTCTTTCTCGTTGCCATGTTTTTAAATAGCATGATATGTTTAGTGCTAATAGGTGTTTGTGGAAGATGATGAGCTCTCAGATCCAAGCAGATTTGTAAGGACAACTGAAATGATTTGGCAAGTTCTTTAGATGATTTTCAACTGCCGAAATGCAAGGTGGAAGATAACAAAATTTTGTGGGTGAATATTCAGACTATTTACCAAGTAATAACTGAAGATTAAAATAAACGGAAACTGGATGAACGTTTCGTGTTCCATTTCTTAATGTAGGAGCAGAAACTACAGTGATTGTTCGTGAGTTCTTGGCTTAGAAAGTCTTTGCATATTACAACACACCGCACAGTTGACAGGTTTGACCCCTGTGTTACTTTCCAAGATTAAAAGCACACTCAAGGCTTTGCATATTACAACACTATTTTTATACTGTT
Organism: Thermobia domestica; assembly: GCF_964235325.1. Classification (NCBI taxonomy): domain Eukaryota; kingdom Metazoa; phylum Arthropoda; class Insecta; order Zygentoma; family Lepismatidae; genus Thermobia; species Thermobia domestica. The sequence goes on from NC_137456.1 coordinate 93,862,794, forward strand.
TCCACCATCCAGATAGCAGTAACACAGGCCTTGAACACCATTACAGCCCAGTACTTCCAGTAGTCATTCAATGACTTAGTGGATCTTACAAAGATGTGTGTGGACAATAGAGGTTCCTATTTTGAATAAACTGAGGTAAAAATTGATTCCTCTTGTTTAATCATTCATTTATTTTTGTACAGATCCAGTCTCATTTCCTGACTTCCGCACTTGTATGTGAAGAACCCTCTACTACGTAATCTTACTGGTAAACTCGCGTCATATCAATTAATCGGATTCCATGTCAAAAGGGCCCGGACAAAAGGGTGAGGATAGAAAGGCCCGAGTCAAAACAGACCCACGTCAAAAGGATGTCTCACAAAATGGCCTGGGTCAAAAAAGCCCCTCGACAAACGGCATCATGGTCAGAAACCCAGAAATCAAAGCAGGAGTGGAAATCAGGGAGGCACGAAGGTATATCATCCCCTTGCACAGACGTATGCTAACCATGACACCTAGATATTTATGAAAATTGATACTCTGACTAATTGTGGATCGCTAATCATAGTCGTGATAGTCACTCAGTGCGGAAGTGCCTTGTTTACTCGCTACGAACAATATATATAAACTGGAAAAAATTCTATAGTTTAAATTACCAAACATCAATGTAACATCATTTTGTAAGTTGATATACATTTCCCTAGGTTAAATTACAAAATTTGATGTTTTTTTAAACAAATTTTCAGTAAATTTGTAAGGAAATACGATATTTTTATTGTTAAAAAAGTAATTTTACACCATTTTATATTAGTAATTTTACTTTACAAGTGTAAATTGCTTGATAAGATTCTTGGCAAACAGATTGCCATTTTTTTTTTTTTTTTTTTGTAGATTTACCTATGGAGTTTTTACATTGTACCAAACAATGACCAGGTGAGGCTGTGCCGAGTTATACCCCGAAATTGCCGGTAAAATGTAGAATATGAAAAATGTATCCAGGTAACATGATATTTACGAAGGGGAATACGTGATCAAGAACACGGCAGTAATGCCACACAAGCAGCATTTCCATCCAACACAAACTTCTAGCTTATCAAAATGAACGTATACCATTTTATGTCATTAAAACAATTGACATAAAACGTGAAAGAAAGAATAAAGTGCATGTATCTACTAAGGGAATGGTTGTTTTACAACAGCCCGAAAGTGCATGAAACTCCACCCCAAGGTACTGTACAGCCTTTAAAGCCACTAAAAACCTTTGGAACGAATCGCGACATAAGATCAATATATACAGTTACGTTGAAAGAAGGTTTGAAGAAACCATTGCGCACAGCATGGAATAATATTTCCCCACACTATATCAGGAAAATTGTAACAACTATGCCGAAACGCTGAAAGACAGTTGCAAATCTTTATATGTTTGTCATTAATTAATAACTGTACTAACTTGGAGGAAGAAAATAACTTCTGAGGACATTTTATAGTAGTTTGTTTCATGATGTCCAAATATTAATGTAATGAGGTAATCACAGAGTGACATGTGTAAATTTACTTTGGTATATGTTATTTTTATATTAAATATCTAGTACATTTAAAAAATCGAAGAGTTCCAGTACAAATGTTATACATGTATTGTACGATACATGTGCAAGCTGATAAGGGTCGAAAGTCAGTGTTGGAAGGGATAGTTATAATTAGGAGGATATTATTTGAGAATGTTGTCACATACCGTGAATTAAGGAGTTGTTATGGTTTATGCTGTATAGAATTGAGGTAATTCTGTTGTACAACGTTGAGAAGCGTTTAATGCTATTTCCCAGAATGTAACCCAGTTTCGAAGTCAAACATCGAAAGAACCATTCGATATTTTGCGGTAAATGGAAGCGATGAAGACCACTCGCTTCAGTGTGATCAGGAAGGCCTGTAGTAATGAGGAAGTTTCTTTCGATCTGTTAAAATCGTCTGTAAAAACTCTACAAATGTCGTCAACTAACGTTGCCAGCATGATGATGATTTCTCAGAGTTCAGTGCAACGAAATCTAGCGCTCAGTAATTTTAAACCTTACAAAATGCATTTAAGGGCTTACAAGTAGACGAGCTTTAGGCAGATGGCTCTCGTCATCGCAATGAATTTTGCTAAGTAATGATGCAAAATATCGATGCCACCAGCATTAACGTACCCCATGCTCAAAAAAATTGCGCCTATACCGTAACTCACGAATTTTTGCATTTATTCCATTTTACTTACATTTATGGATAAATTTCTGTTAGTAGTAAGTGGAGATAATACAAAGCAATTCATTTAAGGAGATATTTCCAAATGATATAATAAAATAATAAAAATATAAGGAAAAAATACAATTATGCTCGGTTTTGCGTATACTGGCAATCATGCTTTCGAGGGAGTTTTGCAGTAGCACAGCACGATTGCGCAGGGAATTTCAAATTGGCAGTCGCGCAGTTGAATGAAGGAACTGGGAGGTGGAGTAAAATATTGAATTTATTGGTTTAAACCTAGTATCTAGATTGTCTGGCAAATATAAACTAGCTTCTGTAACCAAGATGTCATACGGAAATGTAGAAACAAACAGGTAATCTTTAGTCTTGAGGTTGGAAGTGACATGCGCCAGGGCTATTAGGATTTATTAGTTAAGAAAAAGGGAACAAGCAGAAAGGAGTTCCCGTGGATAGGTGGGGGTAGCGTGGTGGACTAGTAGTTCTTATACTATTTTGACACCACATCGAATCTCATCTTTCTTTCTTTCTTTTTTACAAAACAATAGGAAGTGCATAATTTTCATGTTAATAAGAACGGAAGCAATATAATAAGAAAATAACTTATTGATATTTTCCTTTAATGACGTATTTATCCAGGATTATAGTACTACTGTTAATAGCTATTGTTTTCAGTTTATGCTGTTGTATAGCTTCTTCTCTCACCCTCTTTTGCTGAAAAAAGAACAATTTTGTCTCTTATATAAACTTTAGGAAATTATTGAAGTTTTTTTTTTTTTTTTTTTTAGCTGGGTGAGCGACCATACCCTTCAATTTAGATAGGGAGTGAAATACAATTCTTTTATACAAATACTTTTATAGGTTTAGGTGCGTGAAACACCAATACACCATGGTATCGCTTATCCGACCTTCGTTTATTCCACATACCTTGCAGATAAAAAATAGCATCAATCGGTAAGATGAACTGCAAGTTGTGATCTTAATCTATTTTTGATGCTCTGGAATCTATCGCCTAGCGTGCCCGTCTACCCCATGCCTTGTATATCTATCATTCAGTGCAGACACGTATCCAGGTTTTCTTTTCGGAGGGTTCCCAATACGAATCCTCGTAAGCATGTAATTCTAATGTGTTAAAAACATTAATACTATTACTACTACTACTACTGCTGCTGCTGCTGCTACTACTACTACTAATAATAAGAAGAAGAATGCTACAGTTTTGTATTTCTCTTAAACTATTCATACTTTTCATTTATAAACCGGTTTACTTTAAACAAACTGCTTTGTAGCACAAACAAAATAAAACATATTTTCGAGAGACATAGTATAACTAAGGAAAACAACTGTCTGCCACGTATATCACATAACAAAAATAGCAAGAAGGCAATGAGTGTATCGTTCTAATACATTAAAGCTATAAACAAAACGGAAACGAAATCTTAATCCTATTTAAAAGTGTTCTTTAAATCCACCTGGAATCAATGGCATTACGGTATGTTCTTAGAATTATAACAAGACAACAATACATTGCCCAAAGTTTGGACACTGACTCAAAGTAAATAGATAAAAAAACACTCAAAAGGGTAAAAGCAAGTTTATTAAAACGCGCTTGAGTTTGGGAGGGGGACAGCCCCAAGGACCTCACGCTGGATACGTTCCTGATTCAGTGCAGTGCATTTATATGTTATAAAACATGATTATTAGATGGTAATATGTAAAATTAGTCTATATCATAGCTTAACTTTTAATAGGTCTTTTCTTAACATATCCAGATTATCCGGCGTTCCACCTGCCTGTTTATGTCGGATAAGTGAAACTCTATGTATTTCAAAAGATAGTATATACATGAACTAGAATTATATCATCCTAGAACAGACAATAGCGTGAAATGCTTATATTAAAATGTAGAATAAAAATGCATAGGTAGTTTTGGTAGCGTGAGAACAAATGAAAAACAATTCAATATATTTCTTATGTTTCAGATTATCATCTTGTGTGTCGATGTGTATTCTTTTCTAAACATAGGGTCGCGCGGTGGCTCAATGGTAGAACGTTCACCTCCGGTGCTTGGGGTTCCTGGTTCGATCCCAGCTCGCGCCGTGTGGACTTTGTGGTGGACAAACACTGTGCTCGTGGGCTTTCTCGGGGTTCTCCCGTTTCCACCCACTTTCTTCATTCCACCAATTCATTCATTTCTCATCATCACCGTCTCTTTTAGCCTAACCGGCATAATCGTGGGACGTAAAACTTAAAGATTTCGTTTCATTTTTCTTTTTTAAACAGTTTTAAAAGTCATACCATAAGAAATATTCCTAAGAAAATCGAAAGAAAAACTCCCATGTGCCTCTTGTCGCTCAAGCGGCTTAAGTCCGAAATCCGATTTCCACGTTAAAGTACAGATTACAAATTTGCTCATAAAAGGAGTGTTAAATAAACCAAACCAAATAAATCAATCACACAAACAAAACATACAATATTAGGAAAATATCAAGGATATATTATTTAAAAGAGGTCGAAGCAACTGTAATTCCATCTTAAATAAGTCACTTTCAAAGGTAAAAAAATGAAAACTACAATACTAGGTTTAGTCAGCAGTCTCTGGCTAAAGTTGCCTTGCAAGAAGTTACTGAAATACCAGAAAAGGCAGTAAACGATGATAGAGATTAGGTTAATATTGTAAGTAGGGAAGGGTTTTATACTTCAAATCATAGATAGTATATATCATCCTTTGAGGTGTTACATTGAAGTGCATACCGTTGTTGAGCCTTCAAAAAGCTCCATGTGCAGATTTTGCTCAAAGTATGATTTTTAGAGATGTAGGTGCAGTTTGGTATTGAGCATATACCTACAACCGTTCTGACTGTGCACCACCCCAAAGTTGTAAGTGCCACAAGTTCTCTTGTATGCCTTGCGTTCAGCGAGAGAGAGAGAGAGAGAGAAATAACTTAAGTCCATTGCACTTATATGCCTGAATAAATGTTAACTTATGTTTATAAATTATGTAAACGATCATTTCGTCTTCTGTTTATTATTATTATTATTATTATTATTATTATTATTATTATTATTATTATTATTATTATTATTATTATTATTATTATTATTATTATACATTTCTTAACGCGTTGACTGCCATATGTATGGAATTCCATACATACGGCTCTCCCGTGCAGCGCTGCGTGTGTAGTTTTCCATACACAAACAATAATCTTCCAAGATCGTTGTGTTCATTCTATAGGTGTGTATGTAATTAGATACGTATGGCGTAGAAATCAAAATTTAATGTCCATGCCACGTATATGCAAAACCATACACAAAGAAATTTATGAACAAAGACATTTATGGGGCTTAAACAAAGGCGAAAACAAAGTATTAGTGCCGAGTTTTGCCCGGGGTGCACAGGTGCTAACGGCCAACAGTTTTAAATTTAAACAAATAGAGTTTTAATTAAGAACGAATTTAACTTATAGTGTACAGTGGAGAAGGCTCAACCAGATATTGTATTCTAATGTTTATTTCAGTGCAAACCTACATACGAACTTTAATTCTCGCTCTCAAATGAAGGTGCAGACTATTCATGATTTGCAGTATGATAATTTTTTTAAAAAAAATTAAATAAAAATTTTTGAATAACATTTAAAAATATATTTAAGAAAGGGTACGGAACATATACACTGAACTTTCTGACTCGAATTTCTTAAACTGACTTGTGTTAGGCTGCAGCTATTACTGAAACATTTATTTGAAAAATGCGAATAAAATAATGGGTTTTGGAAAAAAATGTTCTCGGAAATAATTGTATGTGAACTATGAGCAAAACCGTCTGAATAATTTCCGAGATAGTCGTCGGAAAAGCCACTTCCAAGAATAAACTATCACTTGTGGATCTTTTCAGAACAAACGAGTTGTGCTATCTTGTTACTGTTTTCATGAAACATTTATTTATGAAATATGAACAAAATCGCCTGAGTCGTTCTTGAGAAAATCACAGGGTAAAACTTATTCCCAAAAGTGAAAACCACTTCTACAGTAGATTTTCAAGATGATGGAATTATTTCATTAGGTTATTTATGTAACATTTATTTATGAAATATGAACAACAAACATCTCTTGAGTTGTTTTTGCGAAGGTCATCGGGGAAACTTACTCCCAAAAGTAAACTATTCTATCTGTAATTTTGAGGATAAACGATTTATGTATATTGTAAATTATTTATGAAATTTGTACCAAGTAGCTCGAGTCTTTTTAAGCAGATCGTTGGGAAATAATTCACCGTCAAAGTAAACATCTTTTGGATTTTTCTTTTCCGGACAAGCAAGTTATACCATACTGTAAGGTTACTACTGAAATATTTATTACTGAAATTAGAAGAAATTCGTCTGAGTTATTACTAGAGAGCGGATGTTGAGCAAAATGCCTATTCTTTAATCTTAAAGATATCAAAAATAATGTTTTAAAGTATATCAGGGGGATATATTTTCAATTTAAGCTATTTTTATTTTGCCTATTTTGTCTATTTCGCCCCTTGCCTAAATAATTGCTTTAGTGCCTAATATTGTCTATTCTATGCTTTTTCTTCAAAATAAAACTTTGTTGGGAAATATATAATTTAGTATTTCAAGAAAGAATTCTGCCTCTTTCCAGAAATATAAGTGTTGTTTGTAGTGATAAGATGCCGTAAAAATTGGACTGTTACGTGTACTGATAAAGTGCTGTAAAACTTTGAACTCATATATGTAGTGATGAAGTGCTGTATAAAATGTATTTACCAAATACACATGGAATACATGTCAATTCCTTTTTATATATACAGTAAAAGAAGACATTAACAAACAGGTATGTTTCTATATTCTTGGAACATTATCTATGACGAATTTATTTCTTAATTGTATTCAGTATTTATATTCATTACTTCAAGTTACATTTTAGTGCCTATATTTTAAATTTTAAGTGCCTATATGTCTGCCTATTTTCCAGGTTTGTAATGCCTAAACATTCGGTATCTAGTTATTACAAAGAAAATAGTCAAAAACAAATCACTCCTTAAGAAAACCACTCCTTCTGGATGTTTTCAGGACAAACGAGTTACGTAGTATATTAGGTTATTACTGAAACATCTCTTTACGAAATATTAACAAAATTGTCTGAGGCGTTAATGGGGTAATCGTCGGGGAAAAACTCACTCTAAGAGTAAAGTACCCCCTCCGAATGTTTACATGACGAACGATTTATGTCATATTGCTACGCTATTAATGATAAGTTTTTTTATGAAATGTGGTTGTGAAAATTGTTCGACAAAACGCATCTCATACAGTAAATTACACCTTATCTATTTTTTCAGAGCAATGATTAATACTACGGTGGAGGGTTGTTAATAAAATATATATTTGTAAAAATAAACAAAATCGTTACAGCTGTTTTTGAGAAAATTTAATTATTTTAAGTTCCTATCCTTCAGTAAATTACCCTTAATTTTAGGTGTCGGAGGGTATAGAATTCAAAACGATAAAAAAAACTCATGTGTAGAATTCGGTTCAGATACGTTGAACAATATGGACTCTATTTGAATGCATATGAAAGCGTGACAAACGGACAGACGAACAGATGGACAGACATCGAAAAAGCATTTTTTCGATATGTAGGGGCCATGAAACTTGAATTCGCTGAAATCTCGAATTCGATTTTTACCACTATCACCATAATTTCTTCTTTCGTCGCTCGAATGTGAAAACGAATAGGCCTACTCCGACAAGTAAGGTGATAATTTGTAATCTCAAGAATTTAATGAGTTACGTTTAATGTATTGTCATGCTAGAAAAAAAGCTTATGCTTGATATCATTTTAATATCAGTTTTTCGCGCTACTGTATAATTTAGAAGAATGGTATAATTAGTGTTCACATACATACTATCTTGTGGAAGCATTCGTGTTCGGCACACATAAATCTATATAATTTAGTTTTGTTCAAAGAAAGCATTCTTTACTCCTTACACAAACTTATGATTGCATTTCTTGCATTTGTGGATATGAAAGAAAAAGAAATTCAATTCTCTAAAAATAAACATACACGAACACTAGAACAATAATTTAACATATGCTTTTTTTCTGTTTTTTTTTATGACAACAAGCTATTTTACTTCATTCACTGGAACTGTAAGGCTGCAGGTCGCGTGTTTTTTTCTGTTCCTGACTCACACACACACACACAGACGAAGTGAGTTGAATTTGGTCTGCTGTGCAAACACGAGGAGGGGAGGAGTAAAAATACATAAACTGAAAACAATCCCCCTTACGAATCCCCCTTCAAGTTTCTAATCCTGAATAAATACGTCGATTAAAGGAGACTATCAATAAGAATACCCTTATTATATTCATCGGTCCTTATTAACATGACAATTATACCCATCCTATAATAGTTTGTAAAAAAATAATAAAAAAGATGGCATGAGATGGGATTCGATCTAGTCTCAAAATTGTATAAGAACTACTAGTCCACCACGCTACCCACCTAACCACAAAGACTACGTTTCCTTTGCTTTCTTTTTCTTAACAAATGAGTGCTCATAGCCATAGTGCGTATCACTTCCAAACTTAAGACAAGTTTTCCTGTTTGTTTCTATATTTTCGTATGACATCTTGGTTACAGAAGCTAATTTATATTTGGCAGACAATCTAGACACTAGGTTTAAACCAATAAATGCAATATTTTACTCCATTTCTCAGTTCCTTCATTCAACTCTGCGACTGCCGATTTGAAATTCCCTGCGCAATCGTGCTGTGCTACTGCAAAAGTCCCTCGAAAGCATGATTGCAAAACCAAGCATAATTTTATTTTTTGCTTATATTTTTATTATTTTATTATATTATTTGGAAATGTCTCCTTAGATGGATTGCTTTCTAATATCTTCACTTACTAATAACATAATTTTTTCCATAAATGTAAGTAAAATGGAATAAATGCGAAAATTCGTGATTTACAGTATAAGCGCATTTTTTTCTTTTTTGAGCATGGGGGTACATGACATTGCATTCTCTAATGGAACGACATTTACGTTAAAGGCTTAGGTGACATAAATCGCATTTGATAATGAAGCATCTTGCCCTATTAGAGCGATGAAAACCCGCATTCAATGATGGTACCAGAGTATCCACAGAAATCTAATATTTTTGTGGGAAATATCATTATTGAAAACCTTTTTTTTTCACTGATGGCAATCTGGCAGGTAAGAAGTATTTGACAGGACTTCGTAAACTGATTCTTCCTGCTATCAAGTCTCCACATATAATTTTGATCGTATTCATCTCCAACAGAATGGAGCACTGACACGCTGTGGAATTTTGTCTTCAACAATATTAACATATTGTTGACCACCACAGTGCCATACTAAGTCATCAATAACTAGATTGAAACTCTATCCACCATTTATGCATAGATCAATAAACTGGTTGTTAACTTTCCCCACAACAAAAGATACAAGTATATTCACTAATTCAGACGGTATATTTTAATAACCCTCACCAGAACCTTCAAAAAAATGTTCAGTTTGTTTAGTATGAAACCATGAAGCATCCTCACCCCAAGATCTATCACTCAAATGATTTGATGTTAAGAAAGAATTTTTTGTTTCAAATTTATGCTTCCTAAATTTGAAAACGATGAATTACCATGAGTTTTATTATACTGCTTTTTAATATGAAAACAAGATTTACTTTCCCTTTTCTCAAACTCACCTGTTTATTATAATCTAATTGATTAGTATTGAATAATACATGCTATTCAGCTATTTCAAAAATTTGATCTTCGATCTAAATCGATATCAGCAATTATATCCATAGTAACCAATTCTGAATATTCTACAGTAATATCAAAATTTACATAATCCTCACTAATATTATTAATAGTTTAATTTATAAACAATATCAATAAATTAAAGCAAATTACAACAATTAATTATAAATATTCCAATATTACGTCAAAAAGACCAAATGGACAACGATCCGACCTATAACAAGATAACATCAAGTTAATTTATGAAAATCCTGGGGGAAAAATCTGTACAATATAATTACACAATTAAATTTCATCAATCTTAGCAGTTCACCAAACATTTGCCGAAAAAATATATATTGAGTATTTAGCTGCTACTTTGTAGCGGCTCCAACAGCTGGAATCTCGAAAAAATCTGTAAAAGGAAACGAAATTCGGTACCGTCGAAAGTTCTTCGAAGAAAGCACTACGAGACACTGATACAAAAGGAAAAAATGAGCTGCATATGTTAAGATCATGAATAATGCAGTATTCCATAAACAAACATCAAAATATGTAAAAACACTCAACAATAGCATAGAATAACAAGACAAAAAATCTATTCAAACGTTTATTATAACAAAGGGTTATGAATATGCAAATATGCGTTAGATATATGCGTATTCACAATTAAAAACCAACTACAATAATAATAGCAAAGAGTTACTAATTTCTTCAAAAAGCCAAAGTTTAGTCAAATTTCAAAATTTAAATTCCATACTCTAATTTGATTGACAATAATAAGTAAAGCTCGACTAAAACTCGAAATTATAATTTTAATTCTGCACAGACTTAAATCTCTCAATTTTGTACAATTTGATTCATCCATTGCTATTTTAATACTTTGTCCAACTTCCAGAAATGACAAACTTCAATTCAAAATTAATTTATCCTGATAGAGTTTACTCGAAACAATGAATTAATCAGCACTAATCTCCAGTTTAAGTGATTAATTATTCTAGTTCGTAATAACAACTCATTGAAAATGCTATGCTTTTAATCTGCAAATTTCATTTAATTGAAATTCCTAATTTGATTCAAGAATATTATAATCAGCAGAATTATTCTCATTACTTTCTCAATATCCTTTCTTACTTCAAACCTGATGTCTTTTCTACTTAAAGAAAAGCGACGTCTAACCATTGGCAATTCCAAGGTTATTAGTTTTATTTTGTTAAAAAAGGAAGAAGCAAATAATCAGTTAGAATTTAAGCAGATCTCATTAAATACTGGATTATTTCCATCTCCAAATCACGTCTTTCTGGATGGGACAATAAACTAGAAACCCAACCGCGAAAACCTTGATTGGAAAACACAACCCCAGTTGAACTCAGTGAAGTCAATCGAACAAACCAACACCAATACTCTTGGCATATCATACGCACTACAATTTTACAGTATAAATTTAACTTACATAATAAAAGTATCTCTCCTTCTGTCCTCCACCTTTGGCTCTTCGATGACTCAATATCCCTTCAACTGGTCGTCTTTCAGGGAACTTGAGTAGCTTTGTATGTTCACATTCAAATATGTGCAAAACTGATGTGAGCCTGGATGTTTTGCTCCGCAATCAAAGAATATTATTAAATCTACAAAATTAACACGATAGACTGAGGCAAAGGTACCAAACACCATCCGTATAAGGATTCGAGCAAGGCTTAAGTAAATGAGCATTCAACACAATCAGAATAGTTATAGCACTTAGCCCACAAATAACTAACTTAGGCAGCGATTTAAAAAAATATCACGAAAAGGAACCAATAATCATATAGAATGTACTATTAAACACTCACTATAAAATTTAACTGATTTTGACTATCAACTGTTTTCTCACTTCATTTATGCGTCTGTTACGAAAGGGTGAGGTTAGATTTACATCGAAGTTGCTCCACCCGAGTGTGACGTATTGTCACGTGGTACTGTCATGGGGCATAGGCGGAATAAAGCGAGTCCTGCGGGGTTAGAAACGTATCTGCATATATTTCTAAGATATGTTTACATGTTTGGTTAAAGTATGTTAAGATCCACTGTACTCTATAGTTCCAAATGGACTTGAACCTATGTCCACGTGCACAAGACGTAAGTAAATATTTTTGTAACGCTGCACATAAGCTTGAGTTATTCAACAATAACATGTGTAGTATTGGTCCCGACTTTTATGTATACTTAAGATCGATCCCATCTAATGTCATACGGACTTTATGATGGATAAACACCACGTGCGTGGATTTTCTGGAAACGAAAGCGTAAATGGAAATCTTGAAAGTACGTTCGTTAGATTAACACATTTGAATGTGGTTAATCAGATTGCTCCTTTAACTATCCATATTCGACGATAACCGTTTGGGATCAGATAAAATCTGCTCGCCGTGTAATTTTACAACAAAATGACACTCGTCTGTTTACTTTATTTCATGATTCTCCCATATTCACTTTCAAATGATCGGTGACAATTGCCATTTAAATTCAAATAATTATTTAAAGATTTTTCACTTCATGATGTAGAAGCAGGGGATACTCTTGACCCTTGGACCTAACTTTAGGAACAATTCGTCAGGAAAAAATAATCTAATATAAATAAAATAAAGAATATATTTGTGTGTTTGTCTGTATGCGGCCTGGGGACCAGACGAGTGGACTGACAGTTACCAAAATTTGGTCATAGGTACCTTGATCCAGACCCCAGCTCAAGACGAAGCGTTTTTTTTTTTAATTTCGAGCCAGAGGGTCTCAATGAAGACACGTGTTTACCGGGACTGCCCTGGGAACCAGACAAGTTGACCGAGAGTTAACATATTTTGAAAAAGGATACCTTGGTCCAGGTCCGAGACCAAGGCGAAGCATTTTATCAAAATTCGAACCAGTGGGGTTTCAGGGGGGACGTTTACACGGACATGTAAAAATAGTAGAAAACAACCAATATGACATTTAAATGACGGTTAACAGTTGTTAAACGCAGAACTACAGATAACCACTAAGGCTCCTTTACACTAATAATTGACAATTGAATTACTCACTAAGAACATTCATCACATTCTCAACGTTGTATATACAACAGAATAACATCAATTCTCTACAGCATAAACAATAGCAACTCCTTAATTCACGGTATGTGCCAACGTTCTCAAATAATTTCCTCCTAATTATAATTATCCCATCCAACACTGACTTTCGGCCCTTATCAGCTTTCACATGTATCATAAAATACATGTATCACATTAATATTGGAATTCTTGATTTTTAAATGTACTAGATATTTAATACAAAAATAACATATACCAAAGTAAATTTACATATGTCGCTCTGTGATTACCTCATCACATTAATATTTGGACATCATGAAACAAACTACTATAAAATGTCCTCAAAAGATATTTCCTCCAAGTTAGTACAGTTATTAATTAATGGCAAACATATAAAGATTTGTAACTTTCTTTCAGCGTTTCAGCATGGTTGCTACAATTTTCCTGATATAGTGTGGGGAAATATTGTTCCACGCTGTGCGTAATGGTTCCTTCAAACATTCTTTCACAGTAACTGTAAGTACTCATCTTATGTCGCGATTCGTTCCAAAGGTTCTCAATGGCTTTAAAGAGAATACGGTACCTTGGGGTGGAGTTTCACGCACTTTCGGACTGTTGTAAAACAACCATTCCCTTAGCAGATACATGCACTTTATTCTTTCTTTCACGTTTTATACCAATTGTTTTAATGCCATAAAATGATATACGTTATTTTTGAAAAACTAAAAGTATGTGTTGGGATGGCAATACTGCTTGTGTGACACTACTAACGTATTCTTGATCACGTGTTCCTCTCTGTAAATATCATGTTACCTGCATACATTTTTCATTTTCTATCTTTTGCCGGCGATTTTAGGGCATAACTCGGCACAACCTCGCCTGGTCATCGTTTAGTACTGACTACTGGAAGTACTGGGTTGCAATGATGTTCAGGGCCTGTGTTACTGCTATTCGAATGGTGGAAACAGTATAAAAATAAAAACATTGAGTGTGATTTTAATCTTGGAAAGTAAAAAAGTAATTACAGGGGTAGAACCTGGTAACCGTCCGGTGTGTTGCCATATGCAAAGACTTTCTAAGCCAAGAACTCTCGAATAATCACTATAGTTTTTGCTCCTACATTAAGAAATGGAACACGAAACGTTCATACAGTTTCCGTTTATTCAGATCTTCAGTTATCATTTGGTAAATAGTCTGAATATTCACCCACAAAATCTTATGTTGTCTTCTGCCTTGCATTTCGACCGTTGGAAGTGACCTTAAGAACTTGTCAAATCATTTCAGGTGTCCTCACAAATCTGCTTGGATTTGAGAGCTCTTCATCTTTCACAAACACCTGCTAGCACTAAACATACCATGCTATTCAAAAACGTGGCAACGAGAAAGACAACTATAACCATATATCTTTTCCAACATAATAAAAGTTTCCGTTGAAGTTTTCCCTAAACGCGCACGGAACTTTATATTTATTCTTTGTTCAATTGTTGGAACGGTGACGATATATCACAATAGTAATCTATACTTAGTAGGGTGGAGCAAAGAAATCAAAGTTTCGAGTATCGAATTCTAATAGGGCTCAAAAGTTGCGTATTCGAGTGCTAATCAATGGAAAAATAACAAAAAGATTACACATTTGATCTTTAGTTCACACAAAGGGCCCAAATAAAAAAAATATAAAAACAATAAAATTTACCTTTACACAAGAAATAGAGAGATTACTTTTTTCATTTCTATAACGTCTAAGTACTTTATTTTAGTTGTGTGATGTCATGTTTGTTAACCCTTTTAAGTTTTTCGGTCGTTTTCGACCGATATTGTACTGTCTTAAAGATTCGATTAAAAGAGAACCAAGAATGCTATTTAGTTCCGTTTTGTTTTTAATTTTCCAAGAGAGGAGGCATTCAAGAAAGCCTTGAAAGGGTCTATATGCTTCCGAGCGTCAGAACATAGGGGGTATGACGTCATCAATTTACAAATTCCCTTTTTTTAGGGAGGTCTAACTTCCAACATTTTTTGGTGAGCTTCTCTTTAATCCTAGAAACCTAATATTTTCCATATACAATCCGTGGATCCATTAGTTCTTATGAGATTTTTTTTGGATCTCTTCGGCAACATAGAAGGGGGGTTCAGAGGGACAAAATGGTAAAAAAAGGAATATTTTTTGACCAAAAATCCCACTTTCGCGATTCTTGCTCCACTCGGCTACATGATAGGGACATTTGAGTTGTACTTTCCGAAAGCCTACTCGATTCTGAAGAGAACGACGTATGAATCATAATCCTACGATAATTAGGGACGTGTCAGGAAATTTTTGAGGTTTGTATAGTATCCTTGGGAAATTTCGGAAATATTTGCAGAAGAGGAAAATATTTTTCCCGCCCTTAGTATTGAAGATAGGAGATTGGTATTTGGAACACGTTATTGGTACCATAAGTAACATTTTCAAAATGATTTCCAGATCTCTATGTTAACCCAGGGCCGCGCCAGAGGGCCCCAAAACGGGAAAAAAGGGATTTTTTCTCCAAAAATCCAATTTTCCTCACTTGTAACCTAGTTAGGAACGTCCTAGGGACATACTGGTGATACCATCTAAAAGCCTACTTTATTCTAAAGAGAACGACGTATGTATCATCATCCTACGATAAGCTTGACAACAGAAACTATCTAATCAGTTATGTAGATATTATCAAGAAACTATTGTATCAATTATGGTGGATAAACACCACGTGCGTGGATTTTCTGGAAACGGATGTGTAAATGAAAAAAACTGCCCAATCTTCAAAGAACGTTCGTTGGATTGACTCCGCATATTTATATTATTATTCGTTGAAATAAAAACTACACAGTGGAGCTGAACATTTATTATTATTATTATTATTATTATTATTATTATTATTATTATTATTATTATTATTATTATTATTATTATTTAAAACGATAATCATGCCTGTTGTTCGGTATGGTTGCGAAACATGGTCGCTTACTCTGAGGGAAGAACATAGACTAAAAGTATTTGAGAACGAGATCTTGAGACGAATTTTCGGACCCAAATGGAACGGGAATGCGGAATGGCGGAAACTTCATAACGAGAATTTTCATAATTTATACGACTTACCAAACATTGTTAGGGTCATCAAGTCTAGGAGGCTTAGATGTGCAGGTCATGCAGCTAGAATGGAAGAAAGTAGAAACGCTTTCAGACTTGACTGGAAGACCAACCGGAAAACGACCATTAGGAAGACCTTGGCGCAGATAGGATGAGACTATTAAGATGGATCTTGCAGAGATAGGAATACAAGGTAGTAACTGGATTCAGTTGGCTAAGGATAGAAGTCAATGGACAGCTTTCGTGAACGGCATTGAACGTCCGGGTTCCATAGCCCATAGAATTAGTTAGTTTTCTTAGTTATTATTTTTATTATTATAAGCGTACTTTCCCCATACCGTAAGCGTGAGTAGATCACCAATGGATAACTAGCGACACTTCGCCAAAAATTGGCGGCCCCGCAGGGACGATCCGCGGTGGCACCACTTTCGCTTTGAAAATTATACCCCCAGCGGCCTACCAGCGGCAGAGATGCTACGAAACAACAATGAACCACAAAAATTAGTCCCCAAAATATCTTCGCCTAGGTGCGTAATTTGTTTACATTAAGGTGAGTCTAATAAAAACTTTTAAAAAGTAAAAAAAGCTTCCTGGGGTGAGCGCGAACCACCAACCCTTTGATTACTAGGCGAGTGCACTTTCGACTTGGACACCGAGGTGAAGAAGAAATGTCACTTGTAGAGGGATAAATAGTTGAGGTCTTTTGAATGTGGCTAATCAGACTGCTCCTTTAACTATAAATATTCGACGATAACCATTTGGAATCGGTTAAAATTTGCTTGCCATGTAATTTTACAACAAAGTGACCCGCGTCTATTTACTTTATTTCATGGTTCTCCCATATTCACTTTCAAATGATCGGTGATAATTGCCATTTAAATTCAAACAATTATACGCATTCGTCTTAAGATTTTTCACTTCAAGATGTAGAAATAGGAGTTACTCTTAACACCTGGAGCTAAATTTAGAAACAATTCGTCAGAAAAGAATAATCTAATTTAAATAAAATAAAGAGTTATTTTTCTGTTTGTCTGTCTGTGTGCGGTCTGGGGACCAGACGAGTGGACTGACAGTTACCAAAATTTGGTCATAGGTACCTTGATCCAGACCCCAGATCAAGACGAAGTTTTTATTTTTAATTTCGAACCAGAGGGGCTCAGGGGAGGCGGGCGTTTACCGAGACAGGGTTGGAAACCAGACAAGTTGACCGAGATTTATCATATTTTTGACAAGGATACCTTGGTCCAAGGCGAAGTATTTTTTTAAAAATCGTAACCAGGGGATCCCGGGGGGGGCGTTTACCGGGACATGTAAAAGTAGTAGAAAATGACCGATATTACTGTCGAATTCATAGTTTTTGCTGTCGCTGAAATCAATAATGAAACTCAAAGCTCATTAACTTCCAAATTCACCCTATTTTGGCTGCGGGCCGGACCGAGGCGTGTTACCACGACATGTAAAAGTAATCGAAAATGGCCGTTATTAAGTGTCAAATCCGTAATTTCCGTGGTCGCTTACATCAATGGTGACACTTCCATTAGCGATTACTTGCAAGTTCACCTACCATTGTATGCCGGTCGGGAGCAACTCGGAGGGATACTGAGACATGTGAAAAGAGAGCAAAATGACTGATATTAGTGTCAAATCCATACTTTTCGCGGTCGCTGAGAAGAATGGTAATACTACTACAGGCGTTGAGTTCCAAATACTGCCCCCATGCGAAGAATGGGTATATTCAGCTAGTATATTATAAGAATCGCATGTATATGACTGGCAATAGTTCGTGTTGGTCCCTTCGCAATTCTCCGCGACGAATCGCAGGAATGCTGACCAAAAGAAATCTTCGCTGGTACGCGGTGGTAACTTTAATATCGCGACTCTAGATATCTCTTTTGACTCGATGAAACCCTGCCGCCAATGGCACACTAGCGGCAATCCTTCGACACGTCGCTATAGCGAAGATCGACATTTACGGCATGGAGTTTGAACTTGCACGGCGTAATTACTGCATAATATATTATTATTTCGGTATTTTTTCCTGAATTGTATGCTATTTCCTTTATTAGTGGGCGCTAATTTCTCTCCAGGTCCTCGAATGAATGAATTTCGGTATGCACTTTGGTGTAAATAACCTTACAGAAAGAAGCCAGTTCGTTCTAAAGAGCAGAACTAAACTTAATAAGATTTGAGTTATAGTTTCAGGTTGCAGCGTAGCATAGGGGTAACGTCATGCACTCACTGGGAGTATAGGTTCAAATCTTAGGTTCGAATCCTGGTCAAGACTAAGGTCCTTTTCTCCATAAAGTGATCGTGAAGAATCGAAGAGTGACTTCTGATACTAAACCAGCAATCCGTAAGAATATGGAAGCAAACACCTGTATCATGATAGAGACGATTTACAAATGTTGCTTGGGAAAGAGAAAATAATAATTATGGGGGCTACTAGGACAATTTGAAACATTTAATTGGTCTGTAGTATCCATTTTTCATGTTATTGTTCTTAGAGAGAAATACTATAGGGCCTACCTTTTGTTAATTATGTTTCGGGTAGAGTAACCGTTGGTGTATTGGTACCGTCCTAGACTTCCACACGGAAAATCTCTGTTCGAATCCCCATCAGATACTACTTTCTTCTCAAAAGATTCGCTACCATCGTTCGTTCGAGAAGTTACAAGGCAGGAATCCGAATAAAGAGTGTGTGCAGTCTTCATCATATAGAGTAATGATAAGTAGATTTCATATTTATATTCGTCTTTCTTTCTCTCTCTCTCTATCAATCTTTCTTGACGTTTTCTGGCCATGTATTGCATCTTTCTCTTATCTCTCTCTCACACACCTAAATACACACTCGATGTCAAGGAAATAAGTAAAGTCTCTCTTTTTTCCTGTGGGTTACTGAGTGTGAATCGAGTTGAGTTGTTGAGTTTATTTTAAGTTTAACGTCCGTAATGAGGCTATATGAGACGTGGACCTACTGATTAATGTGGAATCCGAACCACATGAGCCGGGAATCGAACTCGAGTCTCCCACGCCAAAGGCGAGTCTCAATGGAATCACAGTGTCCCTGCGATGACCCGTTTCAGCTCTAGCGTGGGAGACAAAGTTATATCCGCAATAGGCGGAATCGAGAGTAAATATTTGGAACAGATAAATGTTCAGAAATAACTAGAAAATGGCCCCTTTTGGATTATTTCAAGAGATATTTTATTTATATTAATTTTACAGAAAATTTGTTTCCATCATTTAATTCTTCAATTTGTTTTACCCACGTATGAAATGCGAAATATGCAAGAGTCAAAAAACTTTACACTTTCCTGTACCGATTACCTCGAAACCCCGGTAGCCAGAATTAGCCCGAGAACTTATATATTTAAAAAATGACAACCTCAGCAAAATGCAGACATCTAATGTGAGAGTAAATTTCTCATTTCTAGCCTATTAACCTTGTAGTTCTGAGTCTGTGTCGAAATTCCTGACAGAAATAAGGACAATGAATTATGATTACTTTCTAGAACATTCCACCTTATTATCATAAGAATTCCATCTTACGGTTTGCTTACTTTGAAAAATTATAGAGTATATTTCTATACTATGTAAAGTATGTGTACTGTAGTTGATTTCTGATGACAATCAGAAAGAAAAGTAAAAGATAAATTACAGTAACAGTTTTCTATTAAGGGGGAGTATAAATACTTTTATTTTAACAACTTTCTGGCTTAAAATGCTTGTTCCGGTTCACCCCTTTCGTCCTCAACGTTGGATACGGAATAAAAGAATATTTAGCTTTTGATTATTGATTCTAGCATATTTCAAGCATCATTTGTCGCATCTAGGTCTGTGCGATATATCGATATCGTCGAGATCAATATTGACAAATATCAATATTCGATATCGCAAATATATCAATATCGATATATCCATATCCTAAATTTTCGACATCGATCTTGCGGAGGGGTAGGCATAGCGGGTCCCTAAGACTTGCAATAGGCGACTAAACAAAACTTTATTTTTACAATAATGTCTTTCAATGACAATTGGTTTACTACCAGAAATAGGAATGTAAATAAATTCACTTGAAAATTTGCAATATTATATACTGTAATTTCTTAGGCACCAAAACTTTTCTCTTCCCGAAAAAGAAAGGAACAAGCACCTGTCAAAAACAGTTGCTTCGAACTTCGACGTAGAATTTATCATAAGAAAATGTTTTTGTTCTCTCTCTGAGAATTCCATCCCATTTGGCCTTTGAGACCGCTCATTGACAAAAACTCCACATATGAGCGTTATATACAGATATGCTCTTAGGCAGAATCAGAAATTGGGAAAGGAAACGAGTTTTCAATAATAATAACAATAACAATAATAATAATAATAATAATAATAATAATAATAATAATAATAATAATAATAATAATAATAATAATAATAATAATAAAATTGGGTTTACAAGTAGGGCCCTTCTGTTTATCTTGCATGGGAGACCCGCAAATCTACTACACTAATGCTGTCCCTTAGGCTGTGTTTGTCTGTCTTTACGTTTCCTGTGTTGCTATGCGTGTATGTTAAGCCTTTACATGATGTAACCTATTTTCTTATTTCCAAGATTTTTTGAAAAAGGAAAGAAACTGCTTTCCTTTTATATCCATTTCTTAGCATTCAGCTTCTTTCTCCTGCTTAAGTAAGATCATGTTTTAACTTTCTGTGTCATCCATTTCTCTCACAATAAGAAAACCGTCATTTTTAACAATTTACTTTATTCTCTTTTTTGCAGTTTTCCACATTGATAGATTTGTAACAGAATTGAGGTTTGGTTCAACGCCTTTCGAATTCTAAACCATCACAACTTCCGAGATTTTGGGGTCGCCTATTATTGCAGGAAAGGAATTGCAAGTGGTAATGCACTTTTGGAGTCGTGTATACAAATCTATACTTGCATTATTGCATATATACTTCTTTTTGTAAATAATCTCCGTACCTTAAATAAACATTGTTTTGATGTGGTCTTTTATTTCACTGTAAAGATTTATTTTAGGAGGGATTCAGTGTACGTACGTGATAAGAACAATGGAGTAAAACATTAACAAACTTGTGCTAGGTGGCCACTAAAAGCACGAATATTATCTACTGGAGTCAAAGCAAGAGCACAATGGGGCTTGAGAGAATGCGTCCGAAGTTAGCAGACGCATCAACGACGGTGAGTATACACATAAACGCAAACACTATATGTGATATAAAACGCTTACATTATGTGTTGAATTATGTATTTATACGTTAGTAAAGATGTTATGGGTAATATCCCGATATGATCCTATTGCTTGCACATTTGTGTTCCAAAGTAACGTACTAACTTAAATTACACAAAAATGTGTAGTCGTTAATTCTTGGACACTTCTGTGGTTGCGCGTCATGAATTAGCACACTTAATTCAGATATTTTATTTTAATTCGTCTATTGTAGTTAATGGCTATGTTATGGGCGAATTTGTACTTAAACTGGTTAAAATTGCGCAAATGTATTTCTATGTAGATATGCATCGCGTAGGTAGAAACACAATATATTTAGAATATTTTCTCACTGGGGTTTTGAAATATTATTACAAATTTGTTCTGTAAATTTTATAACTATGTAGATATCTACAGTAAATCTGCACCTATTTTGTTAATGTTAACTATACGCACCAGGTAATTACATTAGGGATGGACATTTCCGGAAATCACTTTTTCCGTTTCTGTTTTTCCGGAAAATTTTCCGTCTTCCGATTTTCCGGAAAATTTTCCGTACCGATTTTCCGGAAAATTTTCCCTTTTCGTTTTACCGGAAAGTTTTCCGTTTTTCTGGAAAATTTTTCGTTTTTGTTTTTCCGGAAAATTTTCCGTCTTCCATTTTCCCGGAAGATTTTCCGTCTTTCCTTTCTAATTTCCCAGTTTCCGGAAGAATAATTTTCCGTTTTCCCTGAAAATGTGGTAATCCCTAGTCTGTAGGAAGCTTAACCTATTAAAAAGAGTTCTGGTATATTTATCTAGCATGGCGTACTACTGTCTTTGACCGCTTATTTAGGTTCTATAACAGGTATTTAAGCCGGGATTTTTTTATTTTTCAAGTCAAGGATGAACCAAGAAACACCGCAGATGCGTTTTGGAACCGGATGGTCAACTTGACGGCGCCAAGTGGTACGAAGGAACGTGACTTTTTTTTCTTAAGGCAAATTTCAAAAGTTTTTCACGCCTTTAGTTTTCGAGATATCAGATTGAAACTTTGCATAAGGATTGTGTGTACCTTTGGGTATTTATAATTTTTTTGATCCCTACGTGAAACAGGGGCCGGGCCTGATTGGCGCAAGTGTTACGAAGGGGTGATTTTTTCAAAAAAATTCCGTTTTTCCCAATTTTTCCGGTTAAGTTTTATGATACGGACACGTGGTACCGTTGGTAAGTATGCTCTATCGTTAGAAAAACGAGGTATGAACCATGATCCTACGATAAATAGTAAGGAAGCAATAGTTGTTTGAGTGAAAGTCTAAAATTTACGTCAGAAAGTGGAAATCCTTAAAGGGTTAAACTTCTTGCAATCTGACGCCTTTGTTACATTTCTATCTGATAATTCATTGTTAAGAGCTCTTCTTTGTTCTATCGATCTCTCAAGCATTCCATGTATGCTGTTCCACCGAGTTTTAACTTGGAAAGGAAATGTACTGCCAATCCTAATAACCTTTACTGTTTTTCCAGTTCTGACGTTCCCAACGTACTGTTTAAAGTAGGAAACAATCCGACTAACAACACTTAAGATTTTCTCGATTTTTTCTATTGCAAGACCTTTATTTATAGAGAGTTGTAGGGTCTGAGCAAAACAACATATGCTTGCATACGGAAGTTCTCGTACTGCACTTGTGATATTATTAGCATTGTCATAGACAATTGCATGTATTTTATCTGAAATGTTCCACTACTCTGCAACATGCGCTAAGTGCTGAGTTAGGTTTACGTGCCTCACTTCTATTTCAATTATTTGAAGGACTGAACTTATTGAACTTAGATGGAAGCATATAGTGGGCTGTAATTGTAACATAACTTTCCGTAGCCTGCGAAGTCCAGCTATCTGTTGTCAAATGAATCGATTCCGCAGCCACACTTCTTAGAAAACAAGGCCTCAATACGGCGAGTCATAGTTTGCCTGGATGGTGACTGGTAACTTGGTTCTATTTCATTCATAAATTCAAGAAACCGAATTGCTTCAACGAAAGGCAAAGAAGAAGATCCTTTGGTACCATATTACTTATTTTACTATCAAGCACCTCTGCTCTTGGTGCTTGATAGTAAGAACAAAGTTTGGGGTCTCTGAGATAAGACAGAATTATTTTCTTTTTCTTACGTACTACTATGTTCCCTTTATTTGTAAAACATTTTTTCTGGGATCTTTCTGTTACTTTAGATGTATTTGAGCGTGCGCCAGGTGAAGCGATAATCTGAGATATAGAGATAGCAGTTTCGTTTCTGAAATAATAATAATAATAATGATAATAATAATAATAATAATAATAATAATAATAATAATAATAATAATAATAATAATAATAATAATAATAATAATAAAACACTTTGATTGCATTAGGAGTTCACAATTTAGTAACAAAACATGAATATACAATAATAAGTAGAACAACCCACATTATGCTTTATTTTGGTTTAATTATGCTTTATTATGCTTTATTATTAATTTCAATCATTGTTTTACATTAATCGTGTATAACGTATAATATTTACTATACATTAAATATTCTAAATATCTTGATCTATTTATTAATATTTTATGCAACCAGTTTCTTTCATATTTAATGAACTTGCTACCTAAAGCCAATGTATATAGAGTATTACAGGTAGCACATTTTCTGCTAGCGAGAGAACAAAAATACCCAGAATTCTTGCGCGACGTGACGTCACGTGGAAGAGAGCACGAAACAAACACATTGTAGGGATTACAGTGAGCGGTGTCGATGCGTGAAATTTATAAAGAATGAGTAATTATTGAGACAAAAATGAATAAAAATAACTTTGTTGTTGCTCAATGTCCGAATTGAGAAAGGAAGACTCTATGTATATCATAGCACCCCTTTCCTAAAATGTTGTTGGTGCAACGACAGTGAGTTTCTTGGTGTAAGCGCGCAGACAGAATCGATATAACAATGATAATATTTATTCTATTTATTTCTTACCGAAAGATTATGAGACAGACTTAAAACACGAACCCACGAGCTACCAGTAAGAAAAAAAAGTTCCGCCCTCATGCAATTTCTTCTCTGCATATATCGAATTGGCATGGAATTGTTAAGAACGAACAGAAGTAAAAGGTTAAGAGAAAATAATTTATTTTTCAAACATATAAAGTTGAAGAACTTGTAGAAATTTAAATAACTAGAGTCATGGATGCAGATCCTGTAGGACGAGTAAAAATGTTAGAAAAGAGAATTTGCCCATTTTGTCTCCATAACTCGGTGAAGCCAAAAACGTAATCGAGACAAACCTGATTGGCTGCTTTCTTTTCCGCCAGTAATGCTCGCTCAAAACTAGGTTTTCCATATGCCAACATATAGTGTTCATTGCGTTTATTCTTATTTAAATATTCACTTTAACGTTTAAAATGGTTACATGTGCAGCTTATGGAATCGTGTTCGTTACATTCAATGGGGCTCGCGTTCTTATTTCCGTTGAGGCTCGTGCTCACTTGGGCTAGGACTCATCCTCCAATAAGAATCACACTCAGGGTGGGATTCAGAATTTTCTAAGCGAGGGTGCACCAATAATTACCAAACTAACCAATCACAAAGAAACTCTTCAAAGTGACAATTTTCTTTACCCTTGACAACGCTGATACATAGAACGGGGGAGGGTGTATTTTTAAAGAAGGTCGTATGTTTTTTGTCCTACTTGACAAATGGTATATTGTTTTTACTTGGTGAATACTTTTCCTACAATCTTCAGAAAATCGACTTAATGTATTGCTTTGGAAAGCTCTGCTTTCTCTTAAGCCCCAAACGGAAAAATAATGGCAGAAAGTTTCGGAAAGTGTTGCTATTTTCACTGCTAGCTTCTAATTTTAGATAGTGTATATTTACAACGAAGGGGTGTACGTGCACCGGTGTACCCCTTAAATCCAGCCCTGATCACACTCACTTGACTGCTGCGACCTCGTGCTCACTAATTTCATTGTGGGTGGAGGCGCGGTGGCTCAGTGGTAGAACGTTCACCTCCGGTGCTTGGGGTCCCTGGTTCGATCCCAGCTCGCGCCGTATGGACTTTGTGGTGGACAAACACCGTGCTCGTGGGTTTCTCTTGGTTCTCCCGGTTATTCCCACTTTCTTTATTCCACCATTTCATTCATTTCTCATTATCACCGTCTCCTTTAGCCTAAACAATATACCTGTAGGACGTAAAACTTAAAAGATTTCATTTCATTTTCATTTCAATTTCATTGGGGTACACGTTTATTGGGTTTGGGCTCACTACACTCAATAAAGCTCGGGCTTACTAATCTGAACTAGAATAAGGGTCACTACCATTAATGACCTCGTGCTCAATGACGTCAGTGGGGCTTGCAATGAGTTTATTACTTTCAGTGGGGAAAGCATTCACTATTCTCGTTAAGGCTCGCTCTTACTCAAGCTCGGGCTCATATCCTTCAATGAGGCTCGTGTTAACTCGGTCTCGGTCTCACATCTTCGAGTGAGGCTCACTCTCATTAGGCTCCTTGGAGATCGCGCACCCTAATCTATTTCGAGCGAGCACACGATTAGTTAGGTTCGGGGTCACTAATCTTAATTAGACTTTTGCTCACTCGCGCGTGCTATCTTCCGTCAACTGGGCTCGAGCTCACTCATCAATAGGGCTCAAATTCATTGACAAAAGTGTGTATTAATGCGGGCTCGGGTTCCATATTTTCAGTGGGGCTCGAGCTATTTATTCTCGTTGAGGCTTGAGCTTTCTTGGTCTATTACTCACATTCATTGAGGCTTGTGCTTAGTCAGGTTCTGGCTCAGATCCTTTAATGAGACTTACAGTTATTAGCCTCCTGGCACTCGCGCTTACGAATTTTATTTGGACACATTTTCCGCGAACTAAACCCAAAATATAGTAGAAACACGTACAAACAAGAACATTTATTCGAGCAATCTCAACCTAAAAAAATAAAACCCAAACAATGAAGAAACACAGTGCAAGGAAAAACAATCAATGCGTTCCGGGTTCTGTGACTTCTGAGCAGTGTTGCCAAAAAGTTGACAGAAAAAGTCACTAAATGGGCTGTTAAATGACTCCAGTTCGGGGTAAAAAGTCGCTAAAAATTATTCATGATGTTTCGTATCTCTTTCTCTCTCATATATATATATATATATATATATATATATATATATATATATATATATATATATATATATATATATATATATATATATATATATATATATTCTATGATGTAGATCAATTACCTTGACAGTAATCTCCTTTTATATATGTATTTTACTTCAATGAAATCAACAATGTTTAGAAAAAAACACATGAAAGTTAAAAATTTACAAAGAAAAGTATTATACCCACTTCACCATTTAATCGAGCTTTTAGAAATAATTGATAAATCTGTACTATTTGTGCATCTCAAGGAAAGCTCTACAAACTAAATGAAGGTTAAAATTCTTCTCCTACAGAAGACAAGACACGGCTTATCAGAAATTTAAAAAGGAATTTGGAGATTTTATATGCTATATAGGCTGTATATTTGCTGAACTTACTGACGCTTGGGCTGATTCAATTAAGTAGGGAAAAAAAAAGATATAAAGACTGCTTGCAACTAAAGGTGCTTGATTTGTTCACAACACAAAAGTTGCTAGATTTGTAAATAAGTCGCTAAATTGTCATTTAAAAATCACCAAAAATGTCGCTAATCGGAAATATTATTTTTGGTCGCTATTCTCGAAGTCGAATCCCCTAGATCTGGCGACTTTTCCCTAAATTGGCAACACTGCTTCTGAGGGCTCCAATTAGAATTATCACTAACATTTCCTATCAACATTCATAAAACAACAACAATGAGTGGATGATAACATTAATATAAATTTATTATAATATAGCAATTTACCCTGCGTATTTGTAGTGTTAGAATTAGTAATATTTTTGTCTTTATGTAGTTTCAACAATCAAATGAAATTAGAATATGCTCGGAGTATACAAAAAGTATATGCTTAAAGCAGAAGACGCGATTTCCTCTCTTCCGCATGACGTCACACTTCCAGCGACCAATGCCAATTCGAATCGCATATTTAGCAGCAGCGTTGCCAGATCTAGCATAATGATGCTAGATCTAGCATAATTTGCATGTCTTTAGCATCTAGCATCTTGCTTTTAGCATCCTGCCCAAATCTAGCATAATTTCAGCAAGTTTATCAAAAAGCCGTAAAACCTGGAGATGAAAAAGAAGTTGATCGTGGGAAGAAAAAGAACGGCAGAAATGTATCCTCTTCCATTGATTCATACAGTCGGTAAACCATACAGGCAGTCTTATTTTCTCAAGTAAGTTAGAAACGGCTTTGGGCTTTTTTTTTTTGTGCCTCCACCCAGGGTTTTCTAATCCTTTAACTGCGAGGCATGGGCGGAGCAATGGGGGCCATTCTCCCCCCAACTTTTTGACAACTTTACCATCTTTATTTCTGACTTCATGACCATCTTAATTCCTGAAATGAAAAGGTCCGAGAACGACCAAAAATCTCCCCCCCCCCCTAACTGACAATTCCCAACTCTGCTTATGCTGCGAGGTAATTTGCTTTCAAAATATGTAAACAAACACTTTGCATTCATTTATAGTACATATACGCCATTGAGTCTGGCAACGACTGCACTAGTTTAGATGAGTTAAAGCTTTGGAGCATGAAGTATTGAGTTCTATCCACGCATTCTTGCACTCTGCGTATTTTAAGTTACGTTATCGTATCTTAACTTCGTAAAAAAAAAAAAAAAAAAAAAAAAAAAAAAAAAAAAAAAAGAATTAGTAATTATGAGGATCTAGCATAATTTGACCGAATCTAGCGTAATTTCGATCGGGTTTTGGAATAATTCCCTGCTGTGAGTCTGGCAACGTTGTTTAGCAGCCCTTGACCTAAAGCACTGTAAAGAGATGCTTTACTCGAGTCAGTTATTTTAATCACTTGTGTGCGCCTTAGAGGTGCATATATACAGAAAGGGAAAGTAAAAGATGCCACCAAAAAGTACAGAAAGTGCTCAACTTCAAGAGGTACACATAACAATATAGTGTGGAGTTCTTGTGTACTATTCATTGTTGGCAGAAGTTTTCTTCTTGTCCTTTTTTTCTTTTCTCCACGTCAATAGACCAAAAGATTTACAGAAATAAAAATAGCTTTTCATTGTTGCATTGTTATTAATGATTTTGCATTGTAAATATTAGTTTTTAAAAATATTAATATAATATGTCAAACTTGTAGTTAAAGAGATTTTTTTAAAGAATTGTGCTATATCTTTTAAATTATGCTTTATGCTTTATTTTCTAAAATTATGCTTTATTATGCTTTTAAAATTAGTTTCTTCTGGACCCTTAGACAGCCACAACCATGTTCAAGGAACCAATCATATGTGTAAATAGCTATTATGTTTTTTATGCTTTGTATGCTTTTGGGTTGCTCTAATAATAAGTAAAACTTTCAAATGCATACAGAAACATAGATAATAAGTCAGCATTGAGAACTCAATTGATGTATCGATGACTAGGTGGAATCGTCCTTCAGTTTAAGAGAAATTAGCAGAAAAAGTTACGAAGAGAATTATGTGGAATAGATCATTATATGAATAGCTGGCGCTAGTTTCAAGTAGTGCTACATACTATGGTATTTAAAGTCAATAGTACCGGTATTTGGAAGTCGTGACGCTTGTAGTTGCAAGATGGTAACACTAGGGTAAAGTGTAAAATTGAATTACATCAGTAGAATTGAATTTATCTTAGGGTTAAAAAGTCTATGGCACAGGTCGGATGTAACTGACATGAGTAATAAACTTACAAAAAAAAAAAAAAGTCGGGACGGTAGGACGCGCGAATCGAACATCGGTCTTCAGAATGTTAATTCGATTCTAACGCCTGAGCTCAGTTGGAATACGTAGTGTACTCCCGCCCATGAAATAATACAAGACTACTGCGTATGGATTCTATAGAATCTAGGGCGCCGATTTCTCTGTAACTTTGGGGATCCATTCAGATGCAGAAGGTATATATGAAGGTTTTAAGACAAACTGAATTCAAATAGTGCAAAATATTGTATATTTATAAATAAAATGCGGGTCCACATGAACTTTGAGGGGGCTGCCCCCGGTCCCCCAGGATCTGTGACCTTGACAGATCACCGTGGTCATGATAAGCAATGAAGAAATGGTTGGAATATAAACATACCAGTTGTATTAATAACACACTGCCAGCTCTCTTTACTGACAGGGTTCTGCCCTCAGGTACACGCATAATCGGGGATTCCGCGAAACACACGCATGATCGGAATTTCCTGGTGCAAACGAATGATCCGCAAGCCCTCACGTAAACAAGAAAAAGTACATGATTAAGCAAGTGTACAAATAGATGTAGCAGGAAGGAATGTTTTGTCGCTGATTTACTCGACCTTTCTCTCCTATCCACTGTTAAGTTTGAGTTGCATTTCTATAGCACTAGATGGTGAAGAGCATTGCCTCATTTACTTGTTTTCGCGTAGCATTTTTCGTTATTTTTCTTAATGTAAGACGACCAATGTCACTATTCCAAGTGAACATTTTCATTTTCCAGAAGATGTTTCGTCTTCCGTTTTTCCAGAAGATTTTCATCTTGCGTTTTCCGGAAAATTTTCCATCTTCCGTTTTCAATTTTCCGGTTTCCGGAAAAAATATTTTCCGTTTTCCGTTTTTCCGGAAAATGTGGCCATCCCTAAATTACATATGGAGGTTAAAAAGTGACTTTACTCTTTGTTGAAAGCATATTTCTATTTCATCAAGCAATAGTTTTTATTCTTGAAACTGGGTAGAATTGCCAACAAATTTAATGCAAAGATGGGAGTAATTCTAGGTTATGGCATACATAGTTAACTGTTCTGATTTATTTCTCCTGATTATTCAATTTATTTATTTTCACACGTAAACCCAGGACCGTTGCGTGGGTTGTAAGCGCCTGGGGTGACGACAATTCCATGACGCCACCCTTCAGGTGTGTTATGACAAACAACCGAAGTTTATTCTGTACTCCTAGATTTAAATATGGAATGTAAGATAAAAAGAAGTTGATATTATGTCAATTTTTTAAAGTGAATGGCTTTTGTAGTTAAAACATAAAAGTTAATGAAAACAGGTTTTGAATTATTGAAATAAAGTGCTATTTTTGTTTATTTTGAACTTAATACACATCAACATATTAATAGCATAGAATATACAAATAGCGATACAAATATTTAATTCCAAGATAAAAAAGAAACTTCTCACAAATTGCTGGAGAGAGTTCCAGTTGAATAATCCTAGACAATGTTTTACATCACCGGTAATTTTCAAGTTCAACTGTATCGGGAGTCCCTCAAGGATTTAATCTATATCCCCGATTGTATCTTCTTGTTATTAATAGTATTCCTCTGTGTATTAAAACTTCTCAAGTTCTTCTTTTTGCCGACGATCTCAAATTATACTCCAAAGTAAGTTCATTTTTTTATGATTGCATGAAACTTCAACATGATGTACAGAGAGTTCAAATATGGTGTGATAGTAATAAATTAGTCCAGAATGTGTCCAAATGTAAATCTGTATCTTTCACGAGGAAAGAAAATCCAATGAACTTTACCTATACAATGAGTGGCACTTCTTTGTCTACCCCGAATATTATTAAAGATCTAGGAGTTATATTTGATAGCAAATAAACCTTTACTCAACACGTTGACGCAATAGCGAGTAGTGCATATAGAAACCTAGGTTTAATTTATAGAATAGGACAGGATTTCTGCAAAGAATCTACATTTATAAGGTTATAGTTTTCGTATGTGAGGTCAAAATTAGAATACTGTTGTACTGTTTGGACACCACATGTCACTAAGTTCCCTGATGCAATAGAAAATATACAGTTTAATTCTTTCTAAATGTCTGCATACAAGAAAACCGGTTTCTACCCAAAGTATGTCCCCTATGAAGACTTAGTAACGAATTTTAGTTTTCAAACATTAGGAAAAAGGACGTGGGTGTTTGATCTGTTGTTCTTACATAAATTATTAAACGATAAAATTGACTGTCCACAATTAGTTTCACAAGTATTATTCCGTGTGCCAATAAGTAAGACTAGAACAGCAAACACTGGGACGTTTTATTGTAGAAAAGCAAGATCTAACATAATTATTACATAAGTCTCCTTTGTGGAGAATGTGTGCTTCATATAACGAAATAATTAGATTTCATGTAGCAGATGTATTTAATATGCCCAAAAATAAGTTCAAAACAATTGTCAGACAATAATTTTAGCATAATTAAACGACGTATATTTATGTTTGTATAATAATGTGTATATAATAGAGACGTTAGATAATTATGTACATGACACTATAACTGGGTATTAAACCTGTTGTGTCTTATGAAATAAATAAATAAATAATTTTTACTTGCTGTGGCCTAATCATTATTAAAATATCTGAATTAACGTTTTTTTAATGTCATTTATCAACATAACCTGATTGCCCCGGTCGACTCACTCACGCGACGGCCCTGCGTAAACCTGTAGCATTTAATGTACAAAGGCATATTCAACTCGAATAAAGCAAAATTATATAGATTTAAGATGCCAACAGGTCTGTTAAATGAACGAATGGAGTCGCATATGCCAAAATATACAGTATAATTGAACCCAAGAGAATGGGATGCAGTAGGGTAGAATCTCATGGAGATAACATTCTTAAATGTAACACAAATTAAACTATTGCGTACATCTATGCTAAATGGCCACCTAAATGTAATTCTTTCAATTCACAAACTACAGTAAAGATATAAACTAATTAATAAAATGAAAATTATAATAAAGTAGTACAAATTTGGCGCTTTAATAGTTTCGTTGTGGTTAATGATAGATTATTAGTACAAATGTCACTCTTTCTTACTTTAGGAACGGTTGAAATAACCATAGTAACAACCAGCTCACAGCTGTGATTCCCTACAAAACGCTAATCGCGGATTTAGCTTCCGTTTTCGATTATTTACCTTAATCCGATGATTTGTCGAAATAATCTTCAGATCAGTGTTGGTGCAACACATTATCCTGAATTCGATGAATTACTTTGGCTTTATCCCTATCCACAGATTAATTCTTGGTTGGTGCAACTGAGCAATAGAGTAGTAAATAACATTGAGGACAACATTAGGCTACAAGAAGACTTAAGCAGAAAACGATATAAAGATAATGGCACGAACATAATTTTTAAAAAAACTAAGTGTATGACCTACATTAACAAATCTCAATACTATGTAAGTCAATACAAAATACAAGGTAGTGCAATACGAAAATTGACACAATGAAGGATTAAAGTGTAACATTTGACAAGTCATTACGCTTTACTGACCATATACAAAATATATCTAATGAAGCAAGGAAAATAGTTGGGTACCTTCTTCACCAATTATTTGCTTCTTGTCACTCAGACACTTATGTATAATTTGCTAGTAAGACCAAAACCAGAATACACATCGATGATTTGGAACTGCTAACAAGGACTCAAGTGAACAAAATTGAAATTGTCCACAAGTGTTTTATTACAGTAGAATACCTTGTTTTAAGTTAGGCCACGATTATAACTCTAACATGTCTGAATACTGGAAAACATATTTTAAATTGAAACCACTGGCTGACAAGAGAAAATACATTAACTTTGCATTTGTACTAAAGATACTTGACAATCGATGTAACTCAGGCTATATTTTGAAAGTTTCAATATATGATACAAGGGCAAAAATTTTATTGCAACCAAATAATAGGAAGCATATTTTAGTCTCTAGGCTTTAACAAGCCACAACAAGTATATCTTAGAATGTGACTTTACTTTAGAATTTATATAACGTAGTAAGTTATTTTCATCTGAACTTTTAATTTTTGATCATTGACATAGACTACAGTGTTAGAGTTTACCTTTTTATTAATTCATATCAAAGCTAATCATTATTTGTCTCTTTTTCTATATTATAGTATTTATTATTATTATTATTATTATTATTATTATTATTATTATTATTATTATTATTATTATTATTATTATTATTATTATTATTATTGAAGAAGAAAAATGATAGAGAAAAACTTTATTCAGAAAATTTTAGATAATAGATATAGTAGTGAATACTGCCTACATAATATAGGTATAAGGGTACCAGCATATAATCTTAGAAGAGCATCGGAAGTGGTTCCCATGAATAAAAATTCTATAATCTTAAGAAAACTGACAAGTTCTTTTAACATATTATCGGGATAATTGTATTTATTGAACAGACGTATAGATTTTAATAGGTATGTGTATTTTTTATAGTATATTTGTATGTTTGACGGTATCCTTGTTTTAAGGACAATTTTAAGGTAATTGACTAACTATTTTAATGAAGAATGAAATAATTATGTTTGTCCAGACAAGACACAAGTCATAAAATTATGTGTACATTATAAGATAAACAATGACCTCCTATCGTCGAAACAAATGTATTATTAATATTAAAAGGAATATAAGATGTGTGTTATAACCCTTAGTTCTATGACTAAATGCTGTATTTTTGCTATCTGGCTGTTCATGGCACTAAAAATAAATAAATATATTATTATTAAATATATTATTATTATTATTATTATTATTTGAACAAGGAGTGAGCATGAGGGGATAGAATGAGAAATATTGCTACTATAAGATAAGAGTAATTATTAATGTTGATCTCTTTAGAATTTTTTAATGGCTCATACCTTCCTTATGCCCACCCTCTCCCTATTGTTAAAAAATGATGAACATAAATAGTTGATAGTTATCTATAATATACTGATATTTGGTCAATTCGTTCCATAGGTTACTGGCAAACCGAACATGTAGTGCGAAGTATGAGTATTTGTTTTGGTTAGGTTGGAGTTAAGACTTAGTTTTGAGCTTGGAGACTTCAAGAAACGTGGACCTACCGTTAAATATGAGATCTGAATGAGATGAACTCCCACTGGAAATCGAACCCTATCAAAATCTCATACAGTAACAATAAAGTCACGTACGAACTGTCTATGAACTTTTCAATTAAGATGACTACATTCATATAGGCAAAACAATGCTAATATTATGACAAATTTAAATACGAACAGGAATGTGATTTGTCAATCAACAGACGTACATGTAGTGATAAACACTACATAGTTGAAGATTCAAGATCTTTTAAACATTTATAAACTAGTTTACTTTTTACTTGAACCTATATATAAGACATTCTCCAACTAATATCAACAAAGCAATGCCACACATTGTTAGAAGAAACACAAATGCTCCGATAACATCATCTAATGACAAAGGTCGAATATCTTCTGTAGTTTTTTTCTCGTCTCTCAGTGGAAGCAAATACTTACCTGACCTGTATTTATCAATAATTTCTTTTTCCCACTCTTCTATAATCCCAGAATCCCTAAGTGATCTCAACAACTCATTACATTTTCCTACTAAAGGCGATCCTTTCCGGAAAGCAAATCCTATGTAAAAGTTCATTGCACTTTCTTTCATCAAATATAGCTCTACAAGTGCAGATTCACTAAGGAACTCTACATTAGTAATGTGCCCAGACTTTAGTTCTTCAACAACTACAGCTACCTTTCTATTCTGTGCCAATCTATTTAGTTCTTCTTCATCTTCTAAAAGAAGATAGCGTTGCGTTATCGTTTTAACAAGTGGATCACTACCTTCCTTTAAGAGTTCCACCCAACCAATATCATGCGTTGCCCAATACAGTTCAGAGTCAACCAATTCACTCAATGTATTGATAGAACTATCGTAGACTGGAAATGTAAGAAATGATATAAGATTACAATCATAAGCTGTGCTTAATAGAACAGAAGTTATAAACATCCATAGAATAACATGTCTTGTAGCAAATTTGTTTGATAATGCTACACTTATCCCAAGTATCACACTAATTGAGTGCAGAAAAGAATAACTTGTCTGCAGATATGGATTTCCTATCTTTCTAGGAAAGAAATATAATTCTATACGTGCCACTAAATTTAAAGCAAACGATCCAATTATTATAACGTTGACGATGAGTACCCATACTAGCCATGAGAGAGGCGAAAATATTGACCATAAATAATTACTACGTTTTGGCCTAGGCGTAAGAAAAGTAACTTTAGATTGACTATAAGGTACACTATAATCAAAATAACGAGTGTTAGCTGCAGTTATATAAAATCCAGGAATCCCCGTTTGATACTGCTTGCGTTTCAAATTACCAAGATAACCCACAAATGTTTGGTTATCGGTAGCGACTCCCCATATACTTTCAATTACTTTTATATCCCACGTAAAGTTAAGCCGCTTTGAAAACTCTGTCATAAATCTGTAGTCAGTTCCTTCATAATGACCTTCCGCACGAATCACAAATGGGGTATATAACATTAGCAAAAGCTTAAGAGATATCTGTTTCAAATTTTTGAAGACATCTTCATTGAAATTGGTAAGACTGGTTAAAGTATCATTTTCCCAAATACCGACTACCTGCAACAGTCCAGGTTTCAAATCATTTCCCACAGCAAACGACAAAATTTCGTATGCATTATCATTTCCACTAAACTTTTGGTTTTGTTTTACGTAATAAACAGAGCCCAATATTTGTAAACGTTCATAATCCATTAAATTATTTATATCTTCACCACTATTTTGTAACACAATGACATATGTCTTTCTTTGCGTTTGAACTGACTTCGTTACTGCGCCACATATACGTGATAATGTTTGAGAAACGTTGAGAGGCACAAGAACAAATATTGTACATGACTGGTCCATTCCCTGAAGGAACATTTCGAATTCAGATGATGAGTTTCTGTCGTAAATAAATGGGATATACGCATAAGGGTTTCGCTTGTTGACAATTCCCTGTAAAGATATATGTGAAGTTTCAGCAATCATTACACACGTGACGCGGTTTTGGAGAAGTTGTGACATTAATTCATTTAAAAGTCTTTCCAAGTTTACTTCATGATCGTTCACAGGAATCAATGGTGTTGTTGCGACACAGAAGGTCACAAATATAAGAATGTACATAGTTTGGTATGAATCTGTAAGAAAACAAGTATATTCAATAATTGTTGGAATTAAGAAGTATCTTATATATATTATCATTACTAAAACTTAGTTACTGAAAAATACATAATATATAATGTGGTCTTTGAACTACAGCCATCGTCGAGATGAAACCTATATACACTTGTTTTGATTCTTGGGACG
This sequence comes from Thermobia domestica, assembly GCF_964235325.1. Lineage (NCBI taxonomy): Eukaryota > Metazoa > Arthropoda > Insecta > Zygentoma > Lepismatidae > Thermobia > Thermobia domestica. The sequence continues at coordinate 93,899,441 of NC_137456.1, forward strand.
ATCAGTCCATTTCTCTCTATCTTTTGCCAAGTTTGCTCTCATGCCTATCAACAGACGTACGATTATAGTGATATATACTTCCGATTATGTATAGGACAGCTTAGAATTCTAAAATTTCAATTTTGCACTGACATTTTTAATGTTAATAGGTATTTTCTCACGATTAAATAATGACAGGCCAATATGATTTGCAAAAGCAGTTTAGCAAGAGGAACAGCGATAATATGCAGAATAAATAGATATGAAAGAATGTGTGGAACAGGTACTGCAAGCTTGTTACCCTCCCATGCTCTTCGATAACCTATTTTCGATCTTTTACACTCCCGTACTCTCCAGGAAATTATGAAAAGAATTCGTTTGTTTCCCACGTACAGATGGAAAGTAATAAGTATAATTTTTTTTACCACTAGAATTTGTGCTAGCTTCCTTACATCAAAATGAAACCATTGAAGTTAATATTGAGTTCCAAAGTAGGAAATGCATGTTATAGAGCGCCTATAAAGTTGGATTTTAAAGAAAGACAGCAAATTTTTCCAGAGGTTCAAGTAATTGACAACATAAACTAGATCTAATATCGACGATGGCTTAGTCGTATAGCACTCACAACCGGTGTGACGGTTCTATTTCGATTCGAGGCCACATAAGTTTGTGTTGAACTAATACAGCGTGTTGGCAGGTTTTCTCGGAATTTTTCCATTTTCTCCCACATTTTTTTCATAATTATTTACTATCACCAACCATTCGTCTTCTTATCCTACAGGACATTAACAGGTGGGAAGTTAAATTAAAGTTTACATTTCACTTCATTTAATGAACTAGAATTGCACGAGTTCATCTTTGTACTTATACACAATACTAACGCGGGGTAATAGTGGTAGTCATGCTGGAACCACTGCCCTGTGTTAAAATTGATTGAATTAACAGAACCACTTTTTACTGTGCATGGAACATAAAACAAAGGTTTCATTCTTAACTTACAATTGAATGTATTTTTTGAACATCATACAGAGTGTTCAGAGCGCAAGCGCTTCAAGTCCAAATTACCAAAATTGTGAAAAAAAACACAAAGTTTGTACAGTCCGCAGCAAAAAACCTGCAACATGAGCGTGTAAGTTTATTGTGAAACTACGCCTAGCAGCACAGGAAATCAACTTAACGTCTAAGTGGCACGAATCACGCCAGGAAAATCCTCGGCGTCCTCCCCTGCACACTTATTTTGGAACAATACACTTCGTCGTTTCACAATAAACTTACATGCTCATGTTGCAGGTTTTTTACTGCGGACTGTACGTTCCGTTCAAATATGGAAAACTGAACGCTGGCCTTTATATTATAAGAGTTATTTAGACTATATCTGGACATGAAACTTTAAAGAAGATAATCAGATAGCCTAGAGATGTTGCAAATATGAAATACGACCAAAATTACCAAAAGTGGATTTGAATCCTTTGTGCACTGGGCTGACTGATTATACGCGTTATGATATGTATTTTTTTTACTATTTGTTTTTAAATTTAGAAATATCTAGCTAACGGTTATCTATGAACGCATGTACACTCATGTCCAAAATGATTGTCGCGTATCTATAACTCTCTTCTTGTAAGAATATAATTTGATAATGATGTTGCAGGGTACTTTTAATACTGATACTATGTGTATAATCGAGAAATGTATATTTGTGGTAAATTTCATAGGAAAACAATTATAAATACGAAAATGAGAATGAGTAAAACCAAATGTTGCTAAATTGACAAGAAAGCTTTATTTTCTTTTTCGGAATCATAATGTTGGAGAAAACGAGAGCCAGACACGATGTATACAACAAACTAAAAAATGTACATGGGCTGGGAACAAACCAGTAATGCCCTCGATTAGAGGTAAGCATTCTTCCACTGGCCCAACGTGCCCTCTTTTTCTTGACATCATAACTCATGTAGAACAGATTAAGCACGAGATTGAGTTTGGAGGTCTTATTACACTGTAAAAAGTCGTTGTGTTATTTCAACGATATGCTTATGTGTTAACGCGATTGTGTTAAAATATAACACAAATAGGTGGTTAGAACAACTCACACTCTATCAGGGGCGGATCCAGGCTGAATGTTTTGGAAGAGCGGTCGTTCGAAGTCAACAGGTTTTATTTTACATTTATAATACAAAGGGGAAAATTCTTAGGATAGGTTTTATTTTTTTGCCCCCTGGATCTGCCCCTGCTCTCTATTTGTAGTTATGTGTCAAATGCCAGTACTTGAAATGACACTACACAGCCTATTGTTGAATTAACACAAGTGTAGAATGTTCGGTATTGTTTTCTGCATAATTGCCAGATATATTGGGCATTTAATTATAAAGGGTTATGTAACGAAGCTACAGACAAACACAGTAGACGGAAATACTTGAACAAATTCAGTTATTCACAAAATTTCAACATGTAAATCGCGCGATGTGTTCTCAATTGTTTTACATAATGTTTCTGAAGAAATATGTCAACAACGAGAAACAACACCGTATTACTGTGTCACTTCTACACCGCACTAGAGCTCATCAGTCATCACCAGTGACTGTTTCAAAAATGGCGGAAAACAAGTAGAAGCTATTAAGAAGCAGTCATATAAGGATATAGGAAGACTTTCCTATCATTCTTCAAGAAGATATTGGTGAAGATTGTATTTCGCACCATCAAGAAATACGTCACAATAAATAATAGTGAGTACGACAAACACATTTATGAAGATTTTCTAAATGAAAGTAAATGTTCTGTAATTTACTATTCTTCTTTTGGGTACCGTATTATTTATTTTCTCTCCCAGATCACTTGGTAGTGATTCTGCCTCACTTAGTAGTGATTACCATGATAGTGCATTACGTACAACAGTGATGTATACAACCATTTACTATACAGGTAAAAAAAAACAAAACAAAAAAAAAACACCCTAGTAACATTCGTGTGAAAGGATGTACACGACAAGTTTTTCCAACGCAGAAAAATGGTTACATCAACACCGCACACGGAGCTATTTCAACACCGACATAGGTATCGTTGTAATACAAAAGTGGAGTCGCACTAACACCAAAAACGGTGTTAATCTGGTGGTATGACCTTGACTTTTAACACAGGGGGTGTTGAATTAACAGCAAAACTGTGTTACTTATATGGTCTTGATCTTAAATTATGACGCAGATGGTATGTTGAAATAATAAGAAAATAATGTTGAAATAACAGAGGAAATGTGTTATATTGATACTTGATATGGTGTAATATTAACAACAAATAATTAACACATTTCACACTGTTACTTTCTTCGTGTTGGTGCAACAACGCTACGATTAACACTCAGCACTTTTCTCCATACTACTGACCCTGATATGGTGTCGCCGAATTTAACACCGCTCAGCACAGGTTGTGTTAAAACCATAACACATCCCCTGTATTAAGTCTGTGTTGAAATAACACCGCATAGTGGTAGTCACGCTGGAGCCACTGCCCTGTGTTAAAATTGAGTTCAATTAACACAACCACTTTTTACTGTGTACGTACTTAGGAACTTGGGTATGAAACTCTTTTATACGATAAGATTGGCTTCCTTCAAACAACGTGATTTTTTTTTTTAGTATTTCCTCGACTGGTTTTTATTACTATAAATTAGCTGTGTGCATGAAAAAATGTATGCAAGTAGGAAATTATTATTTATAGATCTAGGGGACACGGTAATTCAGTCAAGAGTAACCGTCTCTAGTGCGAGGAGGTCCTGGTTCGATACTATATCCTCAGACATCATGCTGAATAACATAATGTCCGTGATTTCTTCGCGGTTCTCCCGTTTCGTCAAGTATTTCCATTCCATTATTCTTTCTAGTCATTCACTTTTATTAAGCACCCGTCTCCTTCAGACAACAGAACATACTTGTAGGACATTAAATCAAACCTTACATTTCATTTCACCCACGAATCTAAGTTACATTAATCCTGAAATGAGTGCACTCGGTTGAAACAATTATATGTAACAATTATAGTATGTATCATATAACATATAGCACTTTAGATCTGCAATTATCAATAGCAGTACTTACATGTAAGTAGCTAATAATTATTTTTCAAAATATGAGGACACTGAATTAGGCTTTGTGTTTTACTTAGCTTCTCCTATTTGAATTTGAAAAGAAACTTACGCATATACAGATCTGAATGTTGTTTAAGCACGCATACTGTTCCGCTAAAGCAGATATGGGTACGATTGTCTACATAAATACGTTTACTTAGTTCCAAACTCCGTGGGCTTGCTCATACATATTTAAATATCTTTGATAAATGGCGCGTGTTACAAAAGGCTGTGCGCTGTTATTATTGATTGGTTTGTTAGAAATACTATAGACTCAGAAATATAGATTGCTAGCTTCGAGTGTGTCTCATTGATAACATCAAGGTCCTATGCATAAAATACAAACACAATTGTATTTATTCACAACGTTAATTCCGAGTATGTGTATTAAATTAGAATCGATTGTGAACGTTTCCTACCATAAAATAACAGTAATTCGAAAACAACAATCAGGTAAGAATAATAAATATATAAGGAATAGACAATCGTGTTATACATTTCTAGTTTTCTAGTACTGCTAGCAAAACTTTTTTCTTTCGTCACAATGACTATTTTAAGATCATTGTTGAGATAATCTCTAATTTTCTCTAATTCTTTTCTTCGTAAAACAATAGTAATGTTTATCGTGAGAATTGCTTTTAGTTTTGATTTGTAAGAATTCACACGTAACCAGAATTGTGAGCTCATGAGAGAACTGTGAAACGTATCCGCTTGCGTAGGTTGGTTGGTTTGATTAGATTTACCGTCCTTTCAGCAACGAGGTTATAATGAGACATGGCCCTACAGCTTAACGTGGAATATGAAACATATGAATTCCCACCGAGACTCAAACTCGGGTCCACTTGCGTAAGGTTCAGAAAATTTGAAAATATATGTTTTCCACAATACCAGAAAACTTATGTTGAAACATTATAGAACAAAATAGAGTTTAAAAGTACTATTATGAACGTTTTCCATTTCGAGATATATACACGACTTCAAAAGTGTATGCCCACTTGCAATTCTTCCTCTCCTGCAATAGTAGGCAACCCAAGAAACAGGGTCGTTGGGGTGGTTGAGAATAAGAAAGGCGTTGGATCAAACCTCAATTTTGTTACAAATATATCAGTGTGGCAAAATAAAAATAAGAGAATGAAATAAATTGTTAAGAATGACGATTTTATTATGATGAGGGCAATGGATAACACAAAAAGTTACAAAATGTACTTAGCAGTTCAAACAATATGAATGATAAAAAATAAATATGAGACAAAAGCAGTTTCCCTCCTTTTCCAAAAAATCTATTTAAAAAAAGAGAAAGGTTACATAATGTAAAGGTTGAACATAAACAGCACAAAACAAACATCAACACGAAACGGAAAGAAAGACGAACACAGAATAAATGACATCAATGGTGTAGCAGACTCACGGGAATCCTATGCAAGATAAAAAGATAAGGACCTAGTAGTAAACAATTGTTATAATAATAATAATAATAATAAATTATTATTATTATTATTATTATTATTATTGTTATTATTATTATTATTATTATTATTATTATTATTATTATTATTATTATTAAAACCCGTTTTCTTTTCAAAATTTCTGACTACCGAAGAGCTTGTCTGCATACAGTTGTCATGAGTGCACTTTTTGTCAACGAACGGTCACAAAGGCCAAAAGGGATGGAAATCTCACACGGGAGGGTCCCACAAGTTGTCTCTAAAATCTGATTGCCACATAGCACATCTGATAGAACATCATGAGAAATGAAAATGAGTAAAACTGAAGGTGCTATGGACCAGAAGGATAGGAGCTAGGGAACTTCAAAATTTGAATATCCAAAAAATTATATCATGGAATTATGTAAGTTTAAAGAAAATATCTTGAAAACCGTTAAAGCAATCGAAACAAAAGCTGCACAATATAATGAGAATAAAATGTCCTATCGAAACCACAAATAGTGTTGCAATAGGTGAAGCAATGTTGCCAACTCAGCATAAAATTATTTTCTTAAACATAACAGTGAAGTGTAGTGGTACAGTGTTGCACACTATTGGAGTTACGTGTGCTGAAAATGTACAATGGAGAACTCTGATATGTGGCAGCAGATGGTAATAAAGAAATCTGGGTAACGTACTTTGGATTTAGTTCAAACTCATAACACAGATAGTATAACATAGCAAAATGTCAGCAATGTCACAAAATATTGATGTATTTTAAAAACGAAATTGAGTGATGCCACTTTTATGTCCTGTGTCAGCCCCGAAGTTATATAGAAGTGTAAAGTGGGATCCAGATCTGTATGAAAGACAAAGGTTACAATGAAATGTAAGGTGAAAAGTACAACAAAAACATGTCCGAGGCGGGATTGGAACCCGCGATGCCTAATATGTCGGTTATCTAGCCTCCTAGACCACACGGCTATCCTGGCCGACTAAAAACGAAATGAGGTAGTAATAAAATATTTCCAATGTTAATATAGTAATATTATAGTGTACAAACAAAATCATATGGTATGTAGGGAGGAAATAAAAGAATATGTCACTTAACACGAAAGACAGAAAGTACTCTTCCAAATATTGATAAAATAATCGAGAACAAGTTTACAGTATTTCTTTCTTTGCGTGTATCATCGTTTTCGCGAGTTGTCTGCTTAATAATCGGGGCTACAGAACTATAATGCAAAATCCTCACTTGTTTCTAATGCATTCCTTTATTACCCTTTGTTGCCACATATCAGACTTCTCTGTTCTACATTTTCAGTTCATGTAGCTGCAATAGTGTGCAACACTGTACCACTACACTTCACGTTTTAGTGATAATAGTACATTTTTAATCTGTGCACACTTGTATATGGTGCTATTTCAAATAAAATAATTTTATGTTGAGTTGGCAACACTGCTTCACCTATGGCAACACTATTTGTGGTTTTCGATAGGACATTTTGTTCGCATTATATTGCGCAACTTTTCTTTTGATTCCTTTAACGGTTTTCAAGATATTTACTTTAAATTTACATAATTACATGATATAATTTTTTGGATATTCAATTTTTGAAGCCCTCTAGCTTCTATCCTTCTGGTCCATAGCATCTTAAATTTACTCATTTTCATTTCTTATGATGCTCTTTCAGATGTACTATGTGGCAATTAGATTTTAGCTACAACTTGTGGGATCCTCCCGTGTCAGAGAGAGGAACAAAAAAAACTTTCTTAAGATAAATTCTAGGTCAAAGTTCCAAACGCTCGCTTTTGACAGGTGGTTTTTGTTTCTTTTTTTCGGGAACAGAAAAATATTAATAACTAAGAAATTACAATATATGATATTGCAAATTTGCAAGTGCATTTATTTACATTGCAATTTGTGGTAATAAAAAGATTGCCATTAGAAGACGTTATTGTAAAAATTACGTTTTATTTCTTCATACATTGCAAGTCTTCGCAGCCCCTATACCTCGCCAGCCCCGATCAAAAATTTAGGATGTTGATATATCGATGTGGATATATTTGCGATATCAAATGTTGATATATGTCAATACCAATATCGATGATATCGATATATCGACATATTGCACAGGCCTAGATCCGAAAACTAATAAATATACTGGAAAAAACAAGCAAAACCTAAATATTTTCTTTCATTTCCGTACCTAAGGTTCAGAGGGAAAAGGTGAACTCGTACAAAAATTTTAACAAAAAAACTGCTAAAATAAGTGTAGTTATATTTCAACCTTAATAGAAAACTAATAACAAAAATTTTACTGTAATTTAGATTTTACTTCTGTTTCTGATTGTAATACTTACAAATCAGCGACAGTACACATACTTTACATAGTAGCAATATAGTCGGTAATTTTTCACAACTAGGCAAACCGAAAGATGAAATTCCTGTGATATTAAAGTGGAATGTTCTACAAAATAATCATAATTCGTTGTCTTTATTTCTATCAGTACTTTTGTCCCAGGCTCAGAACTAGAAGAATAATAGAACTAGAAAATAGAGATAGCTTTCCTTTTTCTCTCCGACTAAAAAACTACTGCATTTTGCTGCGATTGTAATTTTTTTTAAAAAAATATGAGTCCCCTATCCAGGGCTAATTCTGGCTATCAGCATTTCGAGGTAATCGATACCCGAAAGTGTAAAGTTTCTCGACTCTCAAATCTCGGCAAAAAGATTTCACACTTCGTGTTGTTATTTCTTCTTTACAAATGCACTTCTGGTGACTATTAATGGTGAATTACTTAACTTATTCATTTGCAATTATTGAAAAATGAATATTTATTTTTAAACATAAAAAATCATTTGAGTTCAGTAGAATGCAGTAATAGATACATAAAAGTAGGAAGGAAATGAAAATATTTATTTGTTGAAATGTGCAAAATAAATGTGAATAAAACGTGTTGGCAGAGTTTGAAGACATGCGGCTCTCGTGATTACTGATCCTGCTTTCTAGAGACGGGCATAGGCAAGTTAGAGCGAGTTTTATTTGAAACTTGACTAGACTCGAAAACATTTCTCCTACTGAATACGAATTCTTTCAAAGCGAAACAAATTCTATTTGTAGTTTTAAGTACTCTGGAAATAAGACAAGAACACGAAGACTCGTACATAACTTTAATATCCACTGCACTACAATTATACTACTACTACTACTACTACTACTACTACTACTACTACTACTACTACTACTACTAATAATAATAATAATAATAATAATAATATGAACATGAACATGAACAAGAACAAGAAGAATATTGAAAAGATTTTCCCTTTCAGTTTTTTAATCTTCGTTCCTGTCTCTTTCATATATCCTCCTACCTTTCTTCTTTTCTCTTATAACACTACCTATAAACATGGAAGATGGGATGATTTTTCTTGCTAATACTTAAACGTACAGTATTTGTTTACCGATTGACTGCTGACCTTGATAGTAAAGAAGTTTAGGAGGCAAAGATGTCATTCACGAAATTCCTGATTCGAGTTCCCAAGAAGCATTTATTCCCCCGTGTACCAAAAATGGTTAAAATTATCGTGTGTCATCCATATGTCTCCAAAACTGTTCGGTGCGGGTTGTACTTCGACTTGGGCTAAACATTTGACTGTACACGTCTCTGCGTCTCTGCCTTGCGAGTAAGTAAATACTGATACTCATGCACACAAGACAAGATTTGGCGAGGCTGTCTTGTCATAAAAATTTATTTTCCTCCCGTTATCGAGACAATATGAGATGCTAGAATTGTCCCCTCTCGCGAACAACATTAAAACTGATTCATATTACTACATATGTTTCTCATAGCTTTCGTTTTCCAAATAATCAGGTGATGATTTCAAAACCAGTAAAAAGAAACTGCATTGACGAGCTAAATTAAATATCAATCTTGATTCGACTCCAAATTTGACCTCAAAAACTATGAATTGGCTCGCAACTCGAATCTGGTAAATTACCTCTAACTCGGCTCGTGCACATCCTTACTGCTTTCAGAAGTTCTGAGTTTGCAATCTGCAAATGTGACAAGCGTTATTGTTCATGGACACAAGTATCACAAGTTAGATATCTGCAGAGTATTTGTGTTTTGTATATAACTATGGCAACTTGTAAGACACACAATAAAGAGAAGTAGGCTGGAACTGTTGGTTGCTAGATGCGGATCGAGGTTAGGAGAATAGCAATGCTATAAGAAACAATATACTTTCACAGTTTTTAAACACATTGGTGTTGTGTGAGTGATGACAGTATATATAGAACTCCCCTATTGCTATCTTTCTGCTTGCTTGTTACAGATAGACAAGTATTAAGCATACATTTTCTACGCATCACACCAACACCTTCAAAAACACTCTCTAGCAGTCGTGTTCTTCTTAGGGTATTGGTAAGGAATTCACTTGTTCGTTTCTGAGTGTTCACTTCGTACTTTTGGCAGTTGGAGTCTTACCCAAACCATTCCACGCTGTTTATAATACAACCGTGTCCTAATAAATAGCGCCTATGCTCTGACTTACATTTTAATAATAACTTTGTTTTCGTTATGTATTTTTTCTTTGAGTGTTCATGGGAAAACGAAGTTAGTAATTAATATTTCTTTAAAATTTCATGCAGAAATAATGGGAAATAAAGATGTTATAAGCGAAAAATAGAAATCAATAGCAACTTTCGCCTCCTACCAACATTGAGTGAACAAACAAATGACACCACAGGTATTTGGAATCAAGGTAGACCTGAAGTTTGAAACTGAGATTTCACTGTATTTCTGTTATCATTTTAATGCACATAGTTCTTTAAGGTCCTTAAATGCTAAGTCAGGATTTTAAATCCAAATTAAGTTGCAACATAATAATTATTGTTAGAAAAGCCGAATCGGCAATGCGAATTTAAGTGTAACCTATACTTTAGATAGCATGAAAAGAATGTATACAGTATAACCTAAGTGTGTGGCCGAGTGGGTTGAGAGGCGAGTTAATGAATTGCATGTCTTCTATGCGGCAGTTCGAGGCTATCTCACTCTTTTCATTTAGAAACACACTTTTAATAACGAATTATATTAGCACACACGAAATGGGTGACAATTTATATTATGATGGCCTATACTATAAACTTTAATAGAAAAAGTGCAGACATTCATTACATTATTACCAGTAAGTTTTAATATATTGAATGCTTGATTGTGCTGTCTGTCAATGATATGAAATTGTTTCAGTATTACCAGTTTACGAGATCAGTGTCATACTCATGGAAAATATAAGGCGTTAGAACTCCTCCCTCGAAATTCTCGAATTTATTAAATCGAATTTCTGATCATTTGCAAGTATCACCAACAGAAATTCTTCCTTCCTTTGAACACAACCATTTACTGTGTATGGGCACTTCCTTGACAATGATGTTTTCGTTACATTGCTAAATAAAATATTTACATCATAAAGCTAGTTAGATGTTCGATGACACATATTAGACGTTCGATCCACACGTATATGTCACTAAGTTCGCAGCCAGGAACGAATGTTCGAAGGAAAAGGTTTAAAAATCCATAAATAACCATAAGCAGACACACTATAGATAAAGTAAGTAAAGGAGACGAAAGAAAAGCTAGCGGAGATTTGCTAGGCATGCACCGTTAGCTGCGGGCCTGTATACTAATGATCTTAATTTAGTTGACCTTAGTAGGTGAAACTACCACTCATAATCACATTTATACTTCAAAAGCAAACACACTTGTTCACGTTATCAATTTCTTGTATGAGATACATTTGATAATAAACCGTTTCCCATGTTGTAAACGTTGTCAACACCTAGTGTTTAACTCGCTGGTAAATGTCGATTGTCGATATAGCGACGCGTCGAAGGGTTACCGGTAGTGTCACTGGCAGTACGGTCCGTTGAGTCAGAACCAATATCTAGAGAGGGGGTGATGAAGTTACCACCGCGTTAACAGCAAGGACTTCATTTTGGTCAGCGCTCTTCGTTGGGACAATCACGGAGGGACCAACATGAACTATCATAATTCGCGTGCATGTGGTTATTACTATATATACTGTATATATTATGGTTTCCTGACGAATTGTTCCTAATGTGAGTTCCGGGGGTCAAGAGAAACCCGTGTCTCTACATCATGAAGTAACCAAATCTTGAGGTGAGTATGTATAAATATATGAATTTAGATAGCAAGTATCGCCAATCATTAGAAAGTAAATATGGGAGAACTATGAAATAAAGTAAATAGACGCGCGCCATTTTGTTATAAAATTACATGGCAAACGCATTTTATCTGATCCCAAGCCGTTATAGTCAAATATATAGGTTAAAAAGCACTCTTATTAGCCAAATTAGAAAGACCTCCATGATTTATTCCTCTACAAGCCAGGTTTTCTGCATCGCTTCCGTGGCGAAGTCGGAAGAACATGCGCCTAGTAATCATAAAGTTTGTGGTTCGCGCCCACTCCGGGATAATTTTTTCTTCTTTTGCAGTGTTTTTAAACTTACGTTAATGTAAACAAATCACACATATAATCAATTTAACAAATTTTTGGGGAAAAATTTTGTGGTTGATTAGCTTTTCGTCGCGTCTCTGCAGCTGGTGAGCCACTGGTGGTATGAATTTCAAAACGGAAGTGGATCGACTGCGGATCGTCGCTGCGAAGCCGCCAATATTTGGCGAGATTTCATTAGTTGTCCATCGGTGTTCCAGCGACTCTTACGACATGGAGTTGCTTCTGAAATTTAATTACGTATCACATCACATATTTTATATTAATGTATCACAACGATTAAGAATATACTTCCACTGAACATTAAGTGTGCCAAAGAGTGTAATATTGCATGCAAAATGTGATGGTTAAATTGTATATTTCCATTCCATCTAATTCCAAACAAAAGTTTCAGGATCGAGACTTCTTGTAAAACAGTAGCTTTTACGTGAACAAGAATACATTTTTCTTTATACCGGTTAAAATTGCTATATTATAATTTTGCACTGTTTTAACAATAAGATTCGATTCTGTTTTCTATTCATTAATTAAATTGGAAATGTTTTATCTTTGACAAGTGACTCACGCCGTAAGCATCGGTGGACCACCAATTGGCAACTAGCGAAATGTCGCCAAAAGTTGTCGGCCCCGCAGAGACGATCGGCGGTGGCCACACTTGCATTTGGAAAATTATACCACCAGTGGCCCACCAGTAGCTGAAAAGGTTTCTTCATGCATGTGTTTGCGTGTATAGACCCCTTAGGTGATGAATGTTTATTTTCATTGTGTTTCTTATAATTTCCGAAGGGAAATGAAAGCTGAGATAAGTATATGTGTAAATTCAGAATTTGTACCAAGGTTAGATTCGTATTATGATCTCAGATTAATTTTATGTTAATATTATTTCGCTGCAGTGTTTCCTTCTAGATAAAGAAGTGTAACATATTCGACCATATCGTTTGGGGTAATGGCAGTCAACTGACCGGACTTTCCCACACATGATGGGCATTCCCATATTGGAATTTTTGTCATTCGTTTTTCTTTTGATACAACAGAGAAGAATTTCACTAGCACAAACCATAACTTTCATCTTTCCAAATAGTATTAAACTCTAAAAGGACTACTATGAAAGGCCCATAGACCCAATGGACTCGGAATGTGAAGTACAAAGCATAATAGAGAGAATATCGCTTCGTGGTACTGCTAAAGGTACAGATTCCTTTCAGTACATTGCATGAGAGATTAAAAATGGCTTCCTTTCGGCGACATTCAGTGTTCACGAAAGATAAAAAAGAAGCAATTGCGGATAAACTGAAATTATTAGCAAATATGATTTACTGTTTAATTCCGAATGATTCTCGCTGGTCAGTATTTAAGTTCGCTGAAAGAAGCAACGTTAAGCTCAACTTGAATCGAATGGCTGGAAGAGATTGGTTTGGAGATCTAGATTATCTCGAAACACTTAATCAATGGAATGTTGCCCTTGCGTCGTTGCAAAGTTCAGATTCTCTGCAACAGAAAAATAACCTCTCCGATTCCCAACCTAGCACCTCTTTAGTTATTGGTGTGTATTTTTCCATTATTTTTCTTTTGCCTTCTTTATATTTAAATACTAAACTTCCACGTAGTGTTGAAGAATAAACGTAAGTAAGAAGCATTCTGAAATATTGATAAAAACATCCACGAAAAGAGTTTTGAAATCTCAGAAAGAAAAGAAGAAAACCACAGTGACCAATAAGAGGGGATATCATTGTAATGATAAAGAAATTCGTGTGTCGAAAAGAGAAAAAAGCTATCGTACAATTTAAGGGAACAAGTTGATGAAACCATGATGAAGGAAACGGATCCTCCATCTACTCTTAATTCTTTACGTGAAAACAAGTGTTGTTTGTCCTCTTGAAAGCGTGAGTTATATAATTTGTAGAGAATTTGATAAGGATGATGAATTGTGGAATCATTGTAGACAATGTGATTATTGGGTTCATGAGGAATGGTATGGTATTTTAAAAAATAGCTAATAAGATTGAGAAGTAAGAAATACAAGGGCTGTCCCGAAATTAATGTGTCCCATTCTCTTCTGCCGCGACTATCCGTCGCACAGCGTTGCCGCTTGCACAGAAGAGTAGGTGGAATCTTGGGAATGCAGCGCGATCAGTGCCAGTCGGCTCCAAACTCCTGGAAAGTAACAGTGCCTGTTTTGGTGAAACCTTGTGTGAGTGCTTTGTCGAAATCAAGATGGAAAAAAGTCTCAAGCAGTGATACGCGATAAAGTTTTGTTTCAAACTTGAGAGAACGCCGTCGGTCACTTTTGAGCTGCTTCAGCAGGCTTTTGGTGCGGAGTGCATGTCCTATTCACAGTACAAAAGGTGGCATAAAGTGTTCAAGTAGGATCGTGAGGAGGTCGCCCCTCAACGTCGCGAGATGCACGTTCGGTTGAAAAAGTGCGCGAATTGTTGAACTCTGATCGAAGAATGAGTGTTCGCCTGGTTCATTTTGAATTTGTTCCACCTAGCCAACCAGTCAACGCCAAATTCTACGTCGAAGTACTGAAAAGGCTAAAGCAATAGGTTAACCGCATCAGGCACGAGATCAAAAATTTCCTGGAAGCTGCACCATGTCAATGCTTCCAGCAACACCATCTTTATGACAAGCGACTACCTGACGAAGACCGGCATTTTAACGCTCCCCAGTCACCTTACAGTCCCGATTTGTCCCCGCCTGACTTCTTTTTGTTCCCGAAGATTTAAAAAATTTCTCAAAGGATACAAACTCATAAGCTTTCAAAAGAATCTTTTAACTATAAAACTGTAGAAACCATAAGCTGGCTAATATTCTATTGTACAGTACTTCATTACACATTATTTTACAACTACTATATATTTTATTTTTGAAGTAAAAGTTTAGCTATATGAGAGTAATATAACACAGGTTTTGTTACTTCAGGCTAGCGAAATGTTGATAGCTATTTAATGAACATATTGTTACACGCCAAAAATTATGTAATTGTTTGTTAATATTTGTGTTTTTATACATGAATGTATGCGCCAATACCAATAGCAATGTACGGTTTTCCGCAATTATTTGTTAAGTTGAAAAGAAGAACATAAGCAGAATAATAATGAATACAACGCTGGGAACCCTGTCAACAACATACCTCAACTTTGTGGACATCGGTATGACATATTTGTAAGTTTGCAGCGTTGTAGTCAAAAATACTACTATATCCATCAGAAAGATATCGTTTGTTTTACGGTCATACCCGGAGAGTAGGGCTGCCAACTCTGGAAACTAAAACTACCGGCACCCCCTCAAAATTCCCTATGATATAGGCCTAAGTGTGAGGGTGCAATGAAATAACGCACACATTTCCGGTTTTATCAGTTTTATCTGATAAGCCGTTGACAAGTTGTCATAGTGTACAGGATTGCGCACAAAAAATTAAGGAATGTTGTCAGATGGAAAATATTTTCTCTTCTTTTATATTTGTATATATGTGTTACATTATAGTAGGTGGTGGTCACTTGACCCCCGGTAGCTGAAAAATCGCCTTTTTTTCCAGGGTCTCCTGAGAGCAAGGACTCAATTTTCCAGTGTCTCACGATACGCTATGATCCACGCACCGTCCACCCATGGTCTTTTACGACCTCTATGTTACGGGTGTATTCATACCCTTTTATGAGCACATTTTAGGGGGTGTACTCATTCTCTTTTTTGAGCATATTTTCCAACCCCTATTTTTTACACTGAGACTATGAACACACAGCAGAACAGATAATACATAAGAATACGTAACATAACAAGGGTGTACTCGTTCTCTTTTATGAGCATATTTTTCAACCCCTATTTTAACATAGGAGATAACACATAAGATTACGAACACATAGAAGAGCAGATAACACATAAGGCTACGTAACACACAGCAGAACAGATAACACATAGGAGTACGTAACATAACAAGGGTGTACTCGTTCTCTTTTATGAGCATATTTTTCAACCCCTATTTAAACATAGCAGATCTAATACAAGAGTATGGCTTATTTTCCAACCCCTATTTTAACATAGCAGAGAATACATAATATTCATTCCCCTACGAACACATATAAGAGCATTAAGACTACGTAACATAGCAAGGGTGTACTCGTTCTCTTTATGATCACTTTTTCAACCCCTATTTTAACATAGCAGATAGTACATAAGACTATTTAACATAGCAGTGCTGTACTCAGTTCAACCCCTATTTTAACATAGCAGAAATTACGAACACATAGCAGAGCAAATAATACATAAGATTCATTCCCTTTTATGAACATTTTTAGGGGTGTATTTGTTCTCTTTTATGATCACTTTTTCCACCCCTTATTTTACCATAGCAGAAATTACACTGAGACTACAAACACACAGCAGAGCAGAAAATACATGATTCATTCCCTTTTAAGGGGTGTACTCGTTCTCTTTTATGATCACTTTTTCAACCCTTATTTTTACCATAGCACAGGGATTATTCATTCCCTTTTATGATCATTAATTTGAGGGGTGGACTCATTCTCTTTTATGAGTATCGTTTCCAACCCCTATTCGAACACAGCAACAAACTAGAGAATAATGGGGATGTACTTGTTCCCTTTTTTGACCCCTATTTCCCACAGAGGCTACGGACATAGCAGATTACATAGCAAAGAATTCTTTTTACCTGGGTCTTATAGTTTATGTGGGATACGCCCTTTCTATGACAATTTTAACCGATTTAGATGAAACTCGGCATATGGGGATTTCGGACATGCTGATTACGAATATTATATTTATTTTTACCTGGCTCTTATAGTTTATGTGGGATACGCCCTTTCTATGACACTTAAAACCCAATCACTCGTAAACGAAGCATCATATTGAGGTGGTGTTTCCACATTTAGTATTTGGTCATCAGGTACCACAAGTTCCAAAATAATGACCATCGAGTTCGAAGGTCAAAATACTTAAAACCTATTAACTCGGAAACGGATCCACATATTGAGGTGGTGTTTCCACATTTAGTAATTGGTCATCAGGTACTATAAGTTCCAAAAATAATGACCATCGAGGTCAAAGGTCAAAGTATTAAAAACATAATAACTCGAAAACTGAGGCAAATTTGAGGTGCTGTTTCCACATTTAGTAATTGGTCATCAACGACTACAAGTTCCAAAAATAATGACCATCGAGGTCAAAGGTCAAAATACTTAAAAGCTAATAACTCGAAAACGGAGCCAAATATTGAGATGGTGTTTCCATATTTAGTAATATTTCATCAACTACTACAAGTTTCAAAAATAATGACCATCGAGGTCAAAAGTCAAAATACTTAAAACCTAATAACTCAAAAACGGATCCACATATTGAGGTGCTGTTGCCACATTTAGTAATTGGTCATCAACCACTGCAAGTTCCAAAAATAATGACCATCAAGGTCAAAAATTTAGAAACTCGAATAACTCTTAAACAGAGCAACGCATTGAGGTGCTTTTTCCAAATCTAGTAATACGTCATCAACTATTACATGTTCCAAAGTACTGACTATCGAGGTCAATGGTCTAATATTTAAGCCTTAATAACTTTAAACAAAACCTGTGTGACCTATTCAATTTTGTATCAAGCAGAGAAAAGTGAAGAATGAATAAATATGACTGGCTTACTTCAAGAAAGAAAGCAAAGATATTTCATTTTAACTAGCTGAGAATTCTAAATCATCTTGTATTTTTTAAACAAACGAAAGGATAAATTTTATACCAACGAGAAATGCCATTTTATACCATTTTGTGTTACCACAAAAAACGAAGGAGTACCAGAGAAAAACAAGTGAACAATGAATAAAATTTATTTGGATTATTTTCTTTTGTACCAACTGAAAAAGAGAAGAAGAGCTACTTTAACTAGCTCATTATGTACTGTTTAAACAAACGAAAATTGACCATTATGTAACTTTTGAACTACTAAAATGTTCTATTTTTGTATCAATCAGAAAAACCTGAAGAAGGATCATTTTAACAAGTTCATAATTTCGATGTTCTACTTTTATACCAACGAGAAAAAAAGGAACTAGCTGAATATACGAAATAATAAATTTAAGTGACCTATTCAATTTTGTACCAATGAGAAATGGCATTTTAACTGGCTCAGAATTTTACTACTCAAATAAACAATAAACTATTTACTTTTGTACCACCGACAAGAAAAAGAAATTGAACCATTTTGGAGTTTTCAAATAAACAAAGGAATTATAACTTGTGTCAACTCTAAAATCAATTAAACGAAGTAATGCATTTGAGTGAGCTATTTAATTTGAAAAACCGAAGTTGAGTATTTTATACCATTTTGTATTATTTCAACAAACAAAGGAATAAGCAAAAAAAGGATCATTTTATATCATTTTAAACTAGTCTAATAAACGAAGGCATAAATATAAGTGAGCTATTTAATTTTGTAGCTGAGTATTTTCATGAAAGAACAAAATTGTACTAATCAGAAAAAGCAAAGAAGACCCATTTTAACTAACTGAGAATTTCCATACATTTTTGTACTATTTAAACAAACGATGAGATAAATTTGAGTGGCCTGTTTTTTGTACTAACCAGGAAAATCGAAGAAGGTCCAATTTAGCTAACTCAGAATTTATGTACCTTTGTACTAGCCCAATGAACGAAAGAGCAAATTTGAGTGTTCTACTTTTTATACCAAACAAAGAAGAACCATTTTGTACTACTCAAATAAACGAAAGAAAAAACGAAAAAAGACCAATTTAACTAGCTCAGAATTTATATACGTTTTGTTTAGGTGTCCTACTTTTTGTACCAACGTGAAATGCCATTTTAACCAGCTCGGTAGTATTCAAATAAACAAAAAACCGAAGAAGGATCATTTTAACTAGCTCAGAATTTCGGTACTTTTGTGCCATTCAAACAAATGAAAAAACTAAATTTGGATGGAGTATTATTTTTTGTGCCAAGCAGAAAAAGGAAAGAATTTGTACTGACCAGAAAAGGCGAAGAAGGATCATTTTATACCTTTATGTGCTATTTAAATAAACGAAGGAATAAATTTGAGTGATCTATTCAATTTTATACCAATCAGAAGAAAAGCAAAGAAGGGCCATTTTAACTAGCTGAGTATTTTTGTGCTACACAAATCAACAAATGAATAAATTTGAGTGACCTATTCAATTTGGTATCAACAAGAAATACCATTTTAAATAACTCAGCATCTTATACCTTTTTGTGCTATTTAAATAAACGAAGAAAGCGAAGGAGGTCCAATTTAGCTAACTCAGAATTTTATACCATTTTGTACTAATCAAATAAACGAAGGAATAAATTTTTGTGACCTATTCAGTTTTGAAAACAAGCAGGAAAAGAAAAGAATTAACATTTTGTACTAATCAAATAAACCAAGGAATAAATTTAGATGACCTATTTAGTTTTGTACCAACCACGAAAAAAGCGAAGAAGTTCCATTTTAACTAGCTCAATATTTCTGTACCATATTAACTAACTCAAAGAAACGAAAGAATAAATTTTGAGTGGCTTAAGCAAAGAAGGTCAATTTTTCCCTTTTGTGCTATTAAAACTGAGTGACCTATTCAATTTTATACCAAGTAGAAAAAATTTTGTTTGCAATTAAAAAAAAACGGAGAAGTTCTATTTTATCTACATTTTGTACTACTCAAATTCTACTTTCTGTACCAACCAGAGAAAAACAAAGAAATACCATATTCTGTTACTCAAACAAACGACGGAATAAGCTCAGAATTTCTATACCTTTTTGTGTTATTCAAATAAACGAAGGAATAAATTTGTGTGACCTATTCACTTTTATAGCAAGCCCCTTTTAGTTTTATACCAACCATGAAGGTCCATTATAACAAGCTCGGTATTTTTATACCATTTTGTATTACTCTATTTCATTTTTGTAACAATCAGAAGAAAATAGCTCAGAATTTTATACCTTTGTGGTGTTACATTTTGTATATTTTTGTGTCATCCAGAGAACAATTTAAATTGACTCTCCTTGATAATTCAGTTGCCAGAGTCCAATGTTAGTTATCTATTAAATTCTTAATATCACAGTACTGCAAATTGATCCAGTTAACAGTTCAAGTTCTTCTATTTTTACACAATCAAATGCATATGCTACAGTGGGCTCAGTGTTCATTTACAGAATTAAATAATTGTTTATCTTTCCCTAAAAACAAATCTACTATTTTGTTGATATAATAATCACACTCTGTAATGTATTCATATACCAGATTAAATTTTTTCTCCAAACTATAAGTGTTCTTAATATTACAACCTTTAAAATGCTTCTTTATATAAAGTTTATAGATTTTCTCTCTCATTTCACGTTTAATTAAGATCGTCCACACCTTTTGCAATAATTCGTAATCATACTGCAGCAAACAGTTGTGATCTTTTTCATTTTCATTATGTTTAGAATATGCTTCACATAATAATATTGAATTTGGTGTATACTCATCAAATAATTGTATAACACATGTATCACTAATACTTTCACTAGTACACTCGCACTCATTAGCTTCCAGTTCAAAACAGGTAATATTTGAAACACTGCCATCATCACTTTCCGGGAGTATTTCATCATTATATCTATTATAGCGTCTAAAATAATACACATCTTCTATTTCCTGTGTTGGATATATGATTCTCACTTTATCACTTAATTCATCTGGCAAATCGGGGTCAGACGGGTGAATTAACAGTATAGGTTTTTCGTTTTCACGCTGAATTTCTTTTTCTCTAGGTGAAACATAAACAATTTCTATGCTAGACATTTTTATGCTCTTCAGCATATACTCCATAAACTTATATTCCATTATAATAAAATACATAAATGCAAAAATATATATTTGTCTTTTTGAACTTAGACGAGGAAGGAAAGTCTAAAAAAATAATTGAATCGTTGAGCAATAGGCAGTACCGTAGGACCCACACTATACTAGCAATACAACTATTAGGTAACGCATTCGTAACGTTGTTTAAATATCTGCAGCACTCTTTATAGATGGTATGGAACATGGAACTTTGAAAACTTCTCTTACTTTGATATAATCTCTTCTTCTGCTGTGATTCAAAATGGACAAGTATGCTGTTATGATTTGTCGTCATTCATCAGTTTTCTTTAGAACGCTAATTGCTATGTGGTCTGTTCTACAGAATTAAGTTAAAGTTCAATGTATAACGCAACTCTGGTTGGTTAAATCTTACGTTCAAATATGTAGTTAATGACCGGAAAAATTGAGACTTCAGTGTAACACCACAAACGTATAAAATTCTGAGCTGTTTTCTTCTGATTGTTACAAAAATGAAATAGAGTAATACAAAATGGTATAAAAATACCGAGCTTGTTATAATGGACCTTCATGGTTGGTATTAAACTAAAAGGGGCTTGCTATAAAAGTGAATAGGTCACACAAATTTATTCCTTCGTTTATTTGAATAACACAAAAAGGTATAGAAATTCTGAGCTTATTCCGTCGTTTGTTTGAGTAGCAGAATATGGTATTTCTTTGTTTTTCTCTGGTTGGTACAGAAAGTAGAATTTGAGTAGTACAAAATGTAGATAAAATAGAACTTCTCCGTTTTTTTAATTGCAAACAAAATTTTTTCTACTTGGTATAAAATTGAATAGGTCACTCAGTTTTAATAGCACAAAAGGGAAAAATTGACCTTCTTTGCTTAAGCCACTCAAAATTTATTCTTTCGTTTCTTTGAGTTAGTTAATATGGTACAGAAATATTGAGCTAGTTAAAATGGAACTTCTTCGCTTTTTTCGTGGTTGGTACAAAACTAAATAGGTCATCTAAATTTATTCCTTGGTTTATTTGATTAGTACAAAATGTTAATTCTTTTCTTTTTCCTGCTTGTTTTCAAAACTGAATAGGTCACAAAAATTTATTCCTTCGTTTATTTGATTAGTACAAAATGGTATAGAATTCTGAGTTAGCTAAATTGGACCTCCTTCGCTTTCTTCGTTTATTTAAATAGCACAAAAAGGTATAAGATGCTGAGTTATTTAAAATGGTATTTCTTGTTGATACCAAATTGAATAGGTCACTCAAATTTATTCATTTGTTGATTTGTGTAGCACAAAAATACTCAGCTAGTTAAAATGGCCCTTCTTTGCTTTTCTTCTGATTGGTATAAAATTGAATAGATCACTCAAATTTATTCCTTCGTTTATTTAAATAGCACATAAAGGTATAAAATGATCCTTCTTCGCCTTTTCTGGTCAGTACAAATTCTTTCCTTTTTCTGCTTGGCACAAAAAATAATACTCCATCCAAATTTAGTTTTTTCATTTGTTTGAATGGCACAAAAGTACCGAAATTCTGAGCTAGTTAAAATGATCCTTCTTCGGTTTTTTGTTTATTTGAATACTACCGAGCTGGTTAAAATGGCATTTCACGCTGGTACAAAAAGTAGGACACCTAAACAAAACGTATATAAATTCTGAGCTAGTTAAATTGGTCTTTTTTCGTTTTTTCTTTCGTTTATTTGAGTAGTACAAAATGGTTCTTCTTTGTTTGGTATAAAAAGTAGAACACTCAAATTTGCTCTTTCGTTCATTGGGCTAGTACAAAGGTACATAAATTCTGAGTTAGCTAAATTGGACCTTCTTCGATTTTCCTGGTTAGTACAAAAAACAGGCCACTCAAATTTATCTCATCGTTTGTTTAAATAGTACAAAAATGTATGGAAATTCTCAGTTAGTTAAAATGGGTCTTCTTTGCTTTTTCTGATTAGTACAATTTTGTTCTTTCATGAAAATACTCAGCTACAAAATTAAATAGCTCACTTATATTTATGCCTTCGTTTATTAGACTAGTTTAAAATGATATAAAATGATCCTTTTTTTGCTTATTCCTTTGTTTGTTGAAATAATACAAAATGGTATAAAATACTCAACTTCGGTTTTTCAAATTAAATAGCTCACTCAAATGCATTACTTCGTTTAATTGATTTTAGAGTTGACACAAGTTATAATTCCTTTGTTTATTTGAAAACTCCAAAATGGTTCAATTTCTTTTTCTTGTCGGTGGTACAAAAGTAAATAGTTTATTGTTTATTTGAGTAGTAAAATTCTGAGCCAGTTAAAATGCCATTTCTCATTGGTACAAAATTGAATAGGTCACTTAAATTTATTATTTCGTATATTCAGCTAGTTCCTTTTTTTCTCGTTGGTATAAAAGTAGAACATCGAAATTATGAACTTGTTAAAATGATCCTTCTTCAGGTTTTTCTGATTGATACAAAAATAGAACATTTCAGTAATTCAAAAGTTACATAATGGTCAATTTTCGTTTGTTTAAACAGTACATAATGAGCTAGTTAAAGTAGCTCTTCTTCTCTTTTTCAGTTGGTACAAAAGAAAATAATCCACCTAAATTTTATTCATTCTTCACTTATTTTTCTCTGGTATTCCTTCGTTTATTGGAGTAATACAAAATGGTATAAAATGGCATTTCTCGTTGGTATAAAATTTATCCTTTCGTTTGTTTAAAAAATACAAGATGATTTAAAATTCTCAGCTAGTTAAAATGAAATATCTTTGCTTTCTTTCTTGAAGTAAGCCAGTCATATTTATTCATTCTTCACTTTTCTCTGCTTGATACAAAATTGAATAGGTCACACAGGTTTTGTTTAAAGTTATTAAGGCTTAAATATTAGACCATTGACCTCGATAGTCAGTACTTTTGGAACATGTAATAGTTGATGACGTGTTACTAGATTTGGAAACAGCATCTCAATGCGTTGCTCTGTTTAAGAGTTATTCGAGTTTTTAAATTTTTGACCTCGATGGTCATTCTTTTTGGAACTTGCAGTGGTTGATGACCAATTACTAAATGTGGCAACAGGACCTCAATATGTGGATCCATTTTCGACTTATTAGGTTTTAAATTTTGACCTTAGAACTCGATGGTCATTATTTTGAAACTTGTAGTACCTGATGACCAATTACTAAATGTGGCAACAGCACCTCAATATGTGGATCCATTTTCGACTTATTAGGTTTTAAATTTTGACCTTTGAACTCGATGGTCATTATTTTGAAACTTGTAGTACCTAATGACCAATTACTAAATGTGGCAACAGCACCTCAATATATGGATCCATTTTCGACTTATTAGGTTTTAAATTTTGACCTTTGAACTTGATGGTAATTATTTTGAAACTTATAGTACCTGATGACCAATTACTAAATGTGGCAACAGCACCTCAATATGTGGATCCATTTTCGACTTATTAGGTTTTAAATTTTGACCTTTGAACTCGACGGTCATTATTTTGAAACTTGTAGTACCTGATGACCAAATACTAAATGTGGAAACACGACCTCAATATGTGGCTCCGTTTACCAGTTATTAGGTTTTAAGTATTTTGACCTTTGACTTCGATGATCAGTACTTTTTTAACATGTACTAGTTGATGACCAATTACTAAATGAGGAAACACGACCTCAATATGTGGCTCCGTTTTCGAGTTATTAGGTTTTAAGTATGTTGACCTTTGACCTCGATGATCATTATTTTGGAACTTGTAGTAGTTGATGACCAATTACTAGATTTGGAAACACAACCTCAATATGTGGGTCGGTTTACGAGTTATTAGGTTTTAAGTATGTTGACCTTTGACCTCAATGCTCATTACTTTTGGAACTTGCAGTAGTTGATGACCTCTTGCTAAATGTGGAAACGCCACCTCAGTATGTGGATCCATTTTCGAGTTATTAGGTTTTAAGTATTTTGACCTTTGACCTCGATGGTCATTATTTTTGGAACTTGTAGTCGTTGATGACCAATTACTAAATGTGGAAACAGCACCTCAATATGTGGATCCGTTTTCGAGTTATTAGGTTTCAAGTATCTTGACTTTTGACCTCGATGGTCATTATTTTTAAAACTTGTAGTAGTTGATGAAATATTACTAAATATGGAAACACCATCTCAATATTTGGCTCCGTTTTCGAGTTATTAGGTTTTAAGTATTTTGACCTTTGACCTCGATGGTCATTATTTTTGGAACTTGTAGTCGTTGATGACCAATTACTAAATGTGGAAACAGCACCTCAATATGATGCTTCGTTTACGAGTGATTGGGTTTTAAGTGTCATAGAAAGGGCGTATCCCACATAAACTATAAGACCCAGGTAAAAATAAATATAATATTCGTAATCAGCATGTGTGAAAACCCCCATATGCCGAGTTTCATCCAAATCGGTTAAGATTGTCATAGAAAGGGCGTATCCCACATAAACTATAAGACCCAGGTAAAAATAAATATAATATTCGTAATCAGCATGTCCGAAAACCCCAATATGCCGAGTTTCATCCAAATCGGGTAAAATTGTCATAGAAAGGGCGTATCCCACATAAACTATAAGACCCAGGTAAAAATAAATATAATATTCGTGATCAGCATGTCCAAAAACCCCCATATACCGAGTTTCATCCAAATCGGTTAAAATTGTCGTAGAAAGGGCGTATCCCACATAAACTATAAGACCAAGGTAGACATAAATATAATATTCGTAATCAGCATGTCCGAAAACCCCCATATGCCGAGTTTCATCCAAATCGGTTAAAATTGTCATAGAAAGGGCGTATCCCACATAAACAGGTACATCCCCATCTGTGGGAAATAGGGGTTAAAAAAGGGAACAAGTACATCCCCATTATTCTCTAGTTTGTTGCTGTGTTCGAATAGGGGTTGGAAACGATGCTCATAAAAGAGAATGAGTCCACCCCTAAAAATGATCATAAAAGGGAATGAATAATCCCTGTGCTATGGTAAAAATAAGGGTTGAAAAAGTGACCATAAAAGAGAACGAGTACACCCCTTAAAAGGGAATGAATCATGTATTTTCTGCTCTGCTGTGTGTTTGTAGTCTCAGTGTAATTTCTGCTATGGTAAAATAAGGGGTGGAAAAAGTGATCATAAAAGAGAACAAATACACCCCTAAAAATGTTCATAAAAGGGAATGAATCTTATGTATTATTTGCTCTGCTATGTGATCGTAATTTCTGCTATGTTAAAATAGGGGTTGAACTGAGTACAGCACTGCTATATTAAATAGTCTTATGTACTATCTGCTATGTTAAAATAGGGGTTGAAAAAGTGATCATAAAGAGAACGAGTACACCCTTGCTATGTTACGTAGTCTTAATGCTCTTATATGTGTTCGTAGGGGAATGAATATTATGTATTCTCTGCTATGTTAAAATAGGGGTTGGAAAATAAGCCATACTCTTGTATTAGCTCTGCTATGTTTAAATAGGGGTTGAAAAATATGCTCATAAAAGAGAACGAGTACACCCTTGTTATGTTACGTACTCCTATGTGTTATCTGTTCTGCTGTGTGTTACGTAGCCTTATGTGTTATCTGCTCTTCTATGTGTTCGTAATCTTATGTGTTATCTCCTATGTTAAAATAGGGGTTGAAAAATATGCTCATAAAAGAGAACGAGTACACCCTTGTTATGTTACGTATTCTTATGTATTATCTGTTCTGCTGTGTGTTCATAGTCTCAGTGTAAAAAATAGGGGTTGGAAAATATGCTCAAAAAAGAGAATGAGTACACCCCCTAAAATGTGCTCATAAAAGGGAATGAATACACCCGTAACATAGAGGTCGTAAAAGACCATGGGTGGACGGTGCGTGGATCATAGCGTATCGTGAGACACTGGAAAATTGAGTCCTTGCTCTCAGGAGACCCTGGAAAAAAGGCGATTTTTCAGCTACCGGGGGTCAAGTGACTACCACCTACTCATTATCGACAGATATTTACAAGAACTGATTACTATAATTAATTAGAAAATGAATGGTAGCTCAGTGACTTCCTCTGATTGGTGGAATGGAAAATTAACTTTTCAGGAGGCTAAAATAATCATTTTATTTAGGGAATGAATCTGATTGGTCGACTGGGATGTAATGGTCAAAGAATATCCTTATCTATACCAAAAGTGATGAGCTTTACCTTGATTTGAGACTTTGATACTTCATCCTATTCTCCACTGAAAAGTATCTGTAATTCAACAAGGAAATAATTATATATAATAATTAAATTGAAATCCATCGTAATATAGGCCATAAAAAACACTTTACTATTTTATATCGTAAAGGTCAGATCCACAGGTATTGTAACAGGGCGGTGCTTGAGCGATTGTCCGTAGAAAATCAAACTCTGATGAGTGATAATTTCACAACCTTGTTTTATTACAAGTCTTTAATCAGTGGAAAACAGGACGTGGATCATAGGTCTGAGTTGATGACGGTGGGCCATGGTGGGTGTTGGGTCAGAGTGGATCACGGTGGGTGGGGGGTTATGATGGGTTGCGGGTCATGGGTCAATTTTGTATTGATCCACGCCATCTCTGATCTGAAGGAAAAATCTTGTTTGTGCACATAATTTAAAGCTACCATTGTGGCAACGTTGAACAAACATCTGTGTTCAAAAAGGTCAACAGAGATTTGTGCGCAATTTGGGATCTACAGTGTGCGCAATCCAGTTGCTCCCAAGTGTGAAGTATCTCTGTTCGGGCCCATCCATTGGAAGGAAATGTACTATCGTGGACAAAAGTGCATTAGCCCCAGTATTCTGCATATCCGTAGTACATTCACTAATAAGCTTAATAGATATATCGTGCTAAAAATGGGAAACTGAAGTCGATATTGGTTATTGTATTGTATTTACCAGTAATTGCTACTTCTTTAAAATTATCGAAAGAGATGAACAAAAGTATATTAATCCTTACGTGACAATTTGAATTTACAAAATAAAATTTACTCTTTAAACTTATACTTCAACTACAGGAAATTGCTTTAAGAAGTCCTAAGGAAGGAAGTTGGAAATTTACGGAAAGTTGTCATATGTACCAGCTACGAACGTGAAACTAAACATTGCAACGAAATGCCTAAGAGTTATTTGCCAAGAATCGATGGACAATTTAAATTTATCGCTATATTTATGCCAGACAATTATAACAACAAGTACACTACTGTCTCTGTTTTTGTAAACAATGTTTCACAATGAAATCTAATTGTTATCAAATTTCTTATGCTGAATAAAAACTGCCATAGATTTAAAAAAAAAAAATATCGCTTAATGTATAATTCAACCGAAATGTGTATTTGTAAATGACACTGTTGAAGAATTTCGATGTTCGATGTTTTATTCTGGATTACAGATTTCAAAATAGCAGTCATACAAAGGCTGTGACAAGTTTACCAGTTACCGGCCTTAATCAAAATAACAGTAATATTTACGACCAGTTGGCAACCCTCGGAGAGTAACTTAAATTTTCCGTTTGGTGACCGCCATTTTACCCATCTCCCTTACCTTTCACTCAACATTGTGGGCCGAATTTTGAGAAAGGCTGATAGCGCTGCACCCCTCCTCAAATTTTCAAAATGTTACATGTCATAAATTGAAAGTGCTACGAGCTAGGGGGCCTGGCCCCCTAAACTTTTCGTGGCCCCTCCAGACTTCAATTCAAAATGCTATTATTAATACAAAAACACAATTTAGATGTTTGTAAGAAAATTTTTAATGACACCCCCCCCCCCAACCTCTGTGGCTGGTTTCGGGCCTGACAAGCACTCTAGTACAGAACTTTGTGACGAATCAAATTGATATTCAGTCTAGTTTTGTGATTCATGAGTATTTTCTTTTCATGAGTATTTTCATGAGTAACATGTCATATTTAGGTGGTAGATAAGGCTACATATAGCCTTAACCTCGACATGTAAAATAAGTCAAAATAAATAAATAAATCAGCAAATTAAGGTCATGAAATATCCTTTAAATATAACCTTAATGCTATATACGAGATGTTTTCACAATAAAATGTCGACATGGCTATTAGCTCCAACAGAATGAAGATAACAAAAATATGCTGACTTGCGACAAGTAGAATAGGAATACAAGTAAGCGACGCAAGTATGTTGTGGTGCAGCAATAAGCTTAGACCAGGGATGCAAATAAACAACAAAATTTTACTAGCGCAAGAAAAAAGCTGCTAGCCAACATCTCACATTGGAAATATAATTACTTACTTTGGTATGATATTAAATACTCGCCCGCACGGATGAATCACTCGCCCGGGCGAGTGGTTATTTGCATCCCTGGCTTATATATATAATGTATTTCTGTAATTTGGGACAACCAATGGACCGGCAGACGACCAAACTGAATAACTGATAAAGACCTAAGAAACCCAGAAACACAGTACCACACAAACACAGTAAAGTATGGGCTTTAGAAAAAAAAAACCACTGTGGTAGAGCTATTTTATTAATTGTAAATCCGTATACTTACCACAAGGGAGTAAAAATTCTGATTTTGTAGAAACAAATATGGTAAGTTGTAATTTAAAAAAAAATTATTTCGTCTTAGAGCAGTGTTTCCCAACCTTTTTCAACTTGCGGCACACTACGGGTGTAACTTGAATTCTCGCGGCACACTCATAGATATTATTATTATTTGCAAATATAAAATACCATGGTGATTTTTTTCTGTGATCACTGATCTCCTTCTCACAGAGATGAGAGCTCGATCACTGGTTTTCCCCATGCTAATTCATTATACTTAATTTTTATTCTTAGTCGTGACGGGGACATATAGCCTCGTTGCTGACGTCCCCATTAACCCCCAATCATTCATTCCTTCATTCATTAATTTTTATTCTAATTTTAAAATAGAAAACACTTGCAATGAAATATAGGACTCAGATTTTTAAAAAATACGCTTTCTTTTTCGAAAACTGTATCCACCTTTCACTAAGAACGAAGATCACTAAATAACGAACGAACAAACAAATGTCTTGTACTTTTAACTTTGCTTTTTTAACCAAAACCGGTGCATATTATTGCAATCACACAGCTTGCGATGGGTCGAAGTCAAAACACCGCTGTTGAACAAAGTGTTGTTCTGTCATTCACGTGCGAATGAGTGTTCTATGAACGTTCACTTGACGCGTACCGTACAAGTGCTTCCATTTCTCAGTGTTACTATGACTCTCAATTGAAGCGTAACATAGCAGCTGACCGTGGAAATGTGTACGAGCCGAAATATTGTCTGCTACACAGTAATAGAAGTAGAATAATATGTTACAATTACAGTAATGTTTTTCCATGTAGAAATTCATAGTAATGTGAAATACAAAAATACACATTTTTTCCCTATGTCTTGCAATTTGGTTGCTATAGAATTAATAATTTTGTTCCAATTTCCTCGCGGCACACCAACGATCCATTCGCGGCACACCAGTGTGCCGCGGCACACCGGTTGGGAAACGCTGTCTTAGAGGTTAAGCTTCAGTAATCGTCAACATTTTCAGGCTATCACACTCACACAGAGCTAGCTGTTAAAGATGGTAGCTGGAATGTCTCTGAATCTGCGTGAATTGTGTCTGTCCACTATACATCGAATAGTCTCTATCGGACTTTCTCTTAGATCGCAGACTTGGACATGTAGATGGAGTTCTCACTACCAAGATGGAATAACCACTGATCGCAAAAAACTATCACAAAGTAAAACAAATAGAAAATCAAACAAATATTTTAAAATTATTTAAGCAGTGTTGTCACCAAAAAAGCTTATTTATACCATAAGCTATGTGAAACAATAATACAGGGTTGGTATCGTAGATACATCCAAACAAGTGGTAGCAAGCAAAGTATTACACAAAGTACGTTTTTCCGACATCTGTTGAAATAAACATCTTAATACAATATATGGCCTATGTTTAGTTGAAAGGACAAGCCTTGTTTTCCTATTTTTTTAATGTAACAATTTCTCTTAATATTAGGTTAGGTCTAACTACTTGCTTCAATGTATTCATAATCGTCTGTGTGTGCTTCCTGTTAGTACATATATAGCCTCTACAGCATTATGCATTTCTCATTTCTACATGTACGTCTATTCTGTCCTTAGATGAGACACAATTTCCCTTACTTCAACTCATTTCTCCTGTAAATCTTCTATTTTTTACGTATTTTTGCCCCCTTTCATCTAAGCAAGTCTCCAATATATTTTGTATTTAATACCTAAATTCAATATTTAAAATATTCGATTCAAAGCACATTTGCTATTTAATATAGAACTTTCAAAATATCGTCGACGAGTCGGACTAAGAAAACAGCTGTTGCTGAATATATTCTGCATTTTGCTGCTCGACATGATCAAATTTTAACACATTATCTCACTTTACATGTAGATTCTGGCTACAAAAATGTTTTATTTCTTAAACATTACTCATGTATCGTAAAAGTAAAATTTAAAAATAATAAATCCTATCATACACAATAAAATGGAGAAAATTAATAAAATAATAAATCTTTCGTTGCATGAAGTAGAAACACTGGCTAAACGCCAGCTAATGTCAGCATGTAGCATGGTGTGTCTTTGATGCGTTGCCTGTCACATGGTAGACTTATACCAAAATGAGTTTGACGCTTCACTCAGATGTGACAGATGGTAGCTAGCGAAAATAATGAGAATCCACTCCAATAAAATAAAAGGTAAAAGAATTTGAAAATTAATAGAATTGTAAATAAGAACAACATATACATGTCTGAATATTAACAAAACATACTAATACTACTAAAATATGTAAATGGAAAAAGGATGTTCAAGTTATCATACTTATACCATACAATGCAATGATACGTAGTTATGCTTTTTTCCTAATTTTATAATTAATGTCCTGGTGACTGCTATTGTCATGTCGAATCTCTAGATGGAACGAAGTAGAATGAGTAGAATCCAGAATCATAGAATGCAGAATGATTGACACAGAATGATAGAATAATGCTTTGGTTGAAAGTCGGCCTTTATACATATATGTGTGATTGTCCTTGTTTTTTAAAACTATTTTTGTCTTTTGGAAGGTTTTTCACACTGTATATTTCAGTTTGGAAAGTCTAAATAACAGTTCCAGACAAACATTTTTGTTACGCTAATGACGAAATACAAGGTGATTTTAAAACCTAATTTGTAACAAAGTTTGCTTGTTTTGGCTATTGAGATACTCGTTGTTTAGCCTGTTTTGACTATTCACAGTCGCCTTTCTGTCAATATTGAAAATGTTCACTATTTTCACTAACACATTATTACATTTATGTATTACACCTGTCCATCATTTCATTATTATAAGAAAAAACTTTATGCACTTATATGAGAAAAAGGAATTTCAACTTGCGATTTAGTTTTATTTGAAAATGAAATGAAATTAAGTATTTAAGTTTTACGTCCCACGATTATTCCGGCTAGGCTAAAGGAGACGATGATGATGAGAAATGAATGAAATGGTGGAATAAAGAAAGTGGGAGGAAACAGGAGAATTCCTAGAAAACCCATGTCCACCACAAAGCTCACTTGACGCGAGCTGGGATCGAACTAAGAATCGCCTGCACCAGAGATGAACACTCTACCATTGAGCCACCGCGGCCCCTTAGTTTTATTTGAAGGCGTTACCGTGGTGACTATAGTAGGCCTTAAGCCAAAGCTTATTTACACAGATATAATTGTGCAAGTACACATGACTCAAGATAAGTAATCTGCTGCAGTATTTCCAAAAACTATAATAATCCAAATTTCGTTTCAGAATCGTTCTAACTATGAATTAATTATTAAATTCGTACACTGTAAACAGAGATTCATCATAATCTTATAACAGAAAAATAATAAGTCTAATAAGAGAAAAAGTTTCAGATACGTATTCCGTTTTACATACTGAATACTACCATATGAAAAATTAACTCAGTAACTGAAGACTAAACATTTGTCATAAAAATGCAGTTATAAACATGGGAGAATGCAATCAGAGAATAATTTAGGAAGAATATTAAACAATTTAACACAAATCGTGTCTCTCGAATTGACAATAAATAGAAAATATATAAATCAAAATAGCTCTACCTTATCGTCTTTTTTAAAGCCCATAGCCC
This sequence comes from Thermobia domestica, assembly GCF_964235325.1. Classification (NCBI taxonomy): domain Eukaryota; kingdom Metazoa; phylum Arthropoda; class Insecta; order Zygentoma; family Lepismatidae; genus Thermobia; species Thermobia domestica. Next base: position 93,932,478 of record NC_137456.1, read on the forward strand.
AAACTAATGGTACTGTGTTTCTTAGGTATTTTTACTTTATGTCACCACTTATCACCTTCATAAGTATTCAGTTTAGTCTTCCGTCAGTCCATTGGTTCTCTGTACTTCCGAAATACAGAAACACATTATATATATACTACTAAATAATATAATATATATGTTTAAGCTTATTTCTGCACCCCAACATGCTTGCATTGCTTACGTGTATTCCTATTCTACTCGTCGCAAATCAGCATATTTTTCTTATTTTTCTTCCGTTGGAGCCATTAGTCGTGTCGCACATGTTATCGTGAAAACATCAAAAAACACTGACATATTTTATTCATAATCATCATAATCGCATACATTACGATTCTTTGAATGCAGTAAAAGAAGAATGAAACCTATCAATTTTGTTATATCATATCGAAAAAGTTAATGGTATATCTTGTTTCTGTTGTTTTATTTGTTACCACTATACATGCGCTAGTTCAATAATCGAAATATTGATATTTACGTTAGAGTTTCAGCACTCTTGAGTAATATGACAATAATAACAATAATAAATATAAATATACAATAATGTAGAAATGAATGTTAACTGGTTATTAAATTAAGATGTGTTTCAAATACTGTTAATTTCGTTTTATAGGACTATGCTCCAGATCATTTATTTTTGTCCTCCTAAGTGGCTGACTCTAGTATCGGAGTTATATGTACACAGTGCAGCAATTAGAAGAGGAGGCTTTTATAAAGGTACGAAGTTAATTGTTTCATAAGGATGACCTTAGGAACATGTGTGTGAAATTTTCAGCTCGGCTAGTCGATAGTATCGAATGTGTCACGGCTAAATATAGATTGATATTGTGATACTTCGTCATTGTTTATACAATAGAATAAAGAAAAAAATATAAAGTTCTGTGGCCGCTTAGGGAGAACTTCAAGGAAACATTTGATATGTTGAAAAAGGTTTATAGGAATAATTACACTGTTAAAAATTCCTTAAATTTGAGGAACCGTTTCTTATGTGTACCGAGACAATATTTTTTTTAGAAATGAAATTTGGCAATTCTCATTCATAAGGAAAGTAATAGTATATTTTCTCGTTTGGCTTTACATAACCTAATCTACTTTTCTTCATTTCTCATTAATGACAAACTCTTGTTTCTAAGAAAAGATATTCTCTTTGCACAGATAAGAAACGATTTCTCCGATTTAAGAAAGCATTTTTAACAGTGAACCTTTTTTTTTTCCCCCGTTGCCGCGTTTTTAATAGCATGATATGTTCAGTGTTGGTAGATGTATGTGGAAAATGATATGCGCTCAGATCCAAGCAGATTTATGAGAACAATTCAAATGATTGACAGAGATGATAACGTAAGACTTCCTGATAGCGAATATTCATACTGTTTCATGGTGGTCACCAGGCCAGTCCCCCCCCCTGTGATTAGTTTTGTTTCTCCAAGATTAAAAGCACTATTCAAGGTTAGTATTTTTGACTATGTTTTCACCAATGTCACGAACAGAAACTGTTGTGAAAAAATATAAAGCAGAACATCAATAAATTCTGCAATGAGTTTTTTGAACATTTAAAAAATGAATGTGGAACTGTTAAGAGATATAAAGTTGCCATTAAAATACACTTAAAAGGCAAAAAATATTTTTTATTTATTTTCTGTATTCTAGTATTGCAATTGTTTTCACTGTAACTGACTCATTTCCAATTAAAATTATCTGCATTACTATGTGATATATATATATATATATATATATATATATATATATATATATATATATATATATATATATATGAATGATGGGTGTGTGTGTGTTTGTGATGTGTAAATTCATTTTCCTTGTTTGCCTAAAATAAATTAAAAGTCTTCCTTTTTTCTCTGAAAAATATGGCAAACTTATGGTCCACTGATTCGAATCCAATTAAAATTTAAGTTGACGTCTCACATAGCCTCTACGACAACTGAAATTCCAAACATATGACAAAAGACTATTTTATTTCTGTGAATTTCAATTTAATTAAATAATTAGCTCAAAACAAGGCAAAGGACTAATAAGACAAAGTACACTTAAGTAAGAAAAATGATAATAATACAATGAAGTCAATCAGGCATGTTGTTTACTTATTAACAAATTTTCAGATTTAATTGGCATGAGACGCTTTTAGCTCCGAAGCAATAACAATGGGAAATTGGAAGGATTATCTGATACTAGATCATCAAAAACATATTGTTATGCTTTTCTTGGAACTGAAAACTAACATTACATAGCAGTATTGTATGTGTATCTAATATACAGGGTGGCCTAGATAAAACTAGCCCTATTTGGTAAATATTTCACAAACGAGCAAATAATTGTATGTAATTCTATGAGTAATTCTAGCTGATCCCGGTATGCTGCCCGATGTGGAGTTATTTAGATGAAATTTCTTGCTTGTTCAGTTCTGGTAAAGAAATCATGTCAAGCGTAGTGTGACAATGGAAAAATATGTGCGGACGAGGTCAATTAAGAATACACGAGAAAGTTTCACTGCCACGTATCGAGGAACATATCCCATGCCGTAAAAATCGCCAACATCTAGTGGCCCACTTGCCGGTAAATGTCGATCGTCGATATAGCGATGCGTCCAAGGATTGCCGATAGTGTGGCACTGCCGGCAAAGTTTCGTCGAGTCGAAACAAATATCTAGAGACGGAGTGTTGAAGTTACCACTGCGTCTTAGTTATGAGGACTTTGTTTTGGTCCGCGTTTCTTCGATTTGGCGCGGAGAATCGCGAAGGGACCAACACAAACTATCGCCAGTCATGTGCATGCGGTTATTATTGTGTATTATTTTATCCTGACGAATTGTGCTTTTTTATTTTCTGTGTTTTGGACTCACCTTAATGTAAATAATCACGCATATAGGCGTTTTCACATATTTTGGGAAGATATTATTTTGGTTCATTATCGATTCGTCACTTCTCTGTCGCTGGTGGGCCGCTGATGGTATGATTTTAAAACCGAAAGTGGTGTCACCGCGGATCGTTGCTGCGGGGCCGCCAATTTTTGGCTTTGCCCATCGGTGGTCCACTGACACTTACGGCATAAGGAAACTACCTGCCAAACGTCGTGTTCAGAACCTGGTGAAAAATGGCTCCAAACCGGGTCTGTAGCGAATATTAGTAGGTGAAAACCAAATGATGTTCGAAAACCAGAGGTTGTCTGTGACATTCAGCAGCGGATAACATGAAGCCTGAGAAAGTATATCCAGAAACTATCCCAGCTAGTCGGCGTGTCACGAACAATGTGTTAGCTGAAGTTCGCGATATTGAAAGCGAACCACACAATGTGCGTCCAGGAAGTGAAGAAACTGGACACAGGTAACTGTTGCGTACTGTAATTGGTTACTGAAATGAGTACGGAGATCGTTTGGATCGTCTTCTGCACTTTATGTCCGACGACACGTAGTTCCATTTATCGGGTTACGTGAATGCACGTTACAAACACCCATCCATGATCAAAAACAAATAGCATTTGGTGCGCAGTTTTAGGGACGTGTGTAATGGTTCCAGTGTTCTTTCAATCAACAGTGAATATCAACTGTTTGTCATGATTTTGCGGAACAGTTTTACAACGAACTGACACCAGAAGAATACTACTACTTCCAAGATGGAACCATATGCCACGCTTCGAACAAATTTCTGGCGTTCATGCACTGTTTGCAGAAAAGCGCATTGCAAGGTATAGATTCTGACCCCCTTGTTCACTTGATTTGTCCTTCTGTGTTTTTTCTCTGGGACTACTTAAAGCAGAAAGTGTATGTAAATAGTCCAATACCCTGGTTGAACTGCAGGAAAATATTACTCACACCATCCGGAGCTTCACCCGTGAAGAGCTACAGACGACGCCAGCCAATATGCTGCGACATGCGCAGAAGTGTCTCGACGTCAACGGTGGAAACCTTCAACATATCTTCTAACATACAGGAAGCCAGCATTTACATTTTCCTACCCTCTAGACCGATATCCTATATTACTACGTTGGGTACTTCTATGTGGGCCACCCTGCATTTAATAATAAACTAGGTTTGAACAAATGGACGTACCGAATAGAACTCTTATTATACACAAAGACGGACAAATAGGTGAAGTATCCAACACGAAGGATAAGTGCAACCTACAATAGATTTAGATAATGGGTGGCTCTATAATGTGTATATTAGGTCAAAAACCTTTCCAATTAATACCAAGAAAAATATTAAAGGAAAACAAACAATTATTGACATTTATTCTTGTATGCGAATGGAGAACGACAGAATAAAAAAAAAATGTTACTTTTATGTGAAATCTGCAACCTTGATTTATATCCATGAAAAAATTATCATAATATAAGTCACAATACTTGATGGTTTGCTTTGTTCACATGTTCTAGCCTGGCTCTTTCTAGCGTTCATCACAGAACAATTCTTTAAACGCTTGGCCTTACATATAATGTAATCACTCTCTTACTGTGATGGGAAAAGCTGGTTTTCCACCTTCTTGCGGTGGGCAGGAGAGAAGAAAATAGGCGGAGCCTCTAAGCTCTGTGTTGACGCGCGCTGCACAGACCAAAGTAGGATGAATTTGGTTCATCACGTTGGGTTCCAAAAATTCAGTACACGCTAGACTTGGGGAACTTCAGAAATATTTTAGAACTTTCTCGTTCATATATTATTAACAAACGCGTCTTCGACATAGGATACCAGGATTCGATTCCCGGTAAGGCACATGTGAGTCAGATTCTATGTTAGATAGTTGTTCTACGACTCGATGCTGAAAATGAATGGAAAAAGAAATCACTCATTTGACTTCGGATTCGAACGCACTCTGTAATTACATAATAAAAAATGTATATTATTTTGTTCCTATTTTGTTTTGCAAGTTGACAAACTTTATATAAAGCTAGTTAACTTTTCATCATAACTTAGTTTTTATTGTATCCGATTGAAATTACACAGTTAAGAAATACAGTTATGTGCATTTATGTGTTTATAACCGAATGACTTTTAGAGGATCAATTGAGACAGTCAAATTGAAAACATATTTTTAGCTATTGTTGGCAACATCATCTGTTTCCCCTTTAAGTTGAATAATTTTATATGTAAGGCATATGCTGGATATATGATTATGTAACTGCAAATTCGTTTTTGTTTTTCTTGTAATATTTGACACTCAAATCAAAGTTTAAAGAATAGCTGCAAAGTTGATAATCTCTGGAGGTGCCAAGTCTAGACGGGGGAGACGAGCTGGCTACATCATCACGGCCGATGTGACTTTCCTCTTGTAGAACTCTGGAGCCGCCACTGACTTAAAGGAAGAGTAGTACAGAATTTCATGCTTAAAAGGTTTAAAAGTGAAATTGTAAATCTTCACATAATAAAAGACGTCCTGACTGACTGACTGACGAACTGATTGATAAACGCTCGGGCCAAAAAATTTACGCTAGAAACTTGAAATTTATACAAGGCCTAGAATTTGTGATGTGAGGTCTCAATAAGGGAAGATTTTTGTAAATTCGATATGGAAGGGGGAGGAAAGAGGAGTGGAAATTATCAACTTAAAATGTTCATATCTCGGAATCTCTGAATTTTAGAGATATGAATTTGGTATATAAACTTCTCATCTAAAATAATTAGACTTCTCTTTCACGTTTCTTTATATGTATATTTTATGACTTAGAGGCATGAAAACTGATTGTTTCAGCTTTTAATTTAAAATAATTAAAGACATGTTTCCCTTAGAAGGGAAGAAAAAGGTTTGAAGAAAAAAAGAGCACGGGTTGTAACTGTTATAATATGATGATCTTATCTCGACAACCTTAAGAGTAGAGACATGTTAGTTAAAGACGTGTTTCAACCAGGGGGCGGATTCAGGACGGACTTCTGGGAGGTGGGGCGGTGGGGTTGTAATACTGCTACTTAGAGCTACTTTTAAGAGCACCAAACTCTGGGATGGGTTTTATTTATATATAAAATTAGAAAGTTTCCTCTTCTGGGGGGGGGGGATAATTGCCCCGATCACTCTCCTGTATCCGCCCCTGGTTTCAACATTTTCTGATGTTTCCTTTAGAAGGGAAGAAAAAAGATGGAAAGAAAGAAAGGGTAGTGTTTGCAATTGCTATAATAAGATGACCATATTTCCACATCCCTTAAGATTAGAGATGCGTTAGGCAGGCCCGTATCCAGGGAGGCCTAGGGGGAGCCTGCCCCCCCAAATTTTCGCTGGCCCGCCCTAAAATTTTCATGTTAGGCTTGCAAATGAACTATAATATGGTGATGAACTATAATATAGTTAGATCGGGCACCCCCTAACTTCGGCCGGGCCCCCCTACATTTTTGTGCTGGCTACCGGCCTGGCGTTAGGGACACGAGAAGCAGTGTTTCTTTCAGAAAAAATGTTCCGGGGAGGCACTACTGATACTATTCTATTTATTATTATGGTATAGACGTATTATTTTGGTCTGCTCAGGGGGAAGGGCACTCAGAGCAAAAAAACAGGTATGAAAGAAAGACTGACGAGAAGTGTGAGGCCGCAGGCCGAGTAAATATGGAAGTGTGAGATTAAGTCCTCAGATACCCCAAGGCTAACAATAGTGAACAAACTTTTGGCACAGAAATTAGAATACCAGATTCTAATTTAAATTTCAACGTAGAATTCAAATATATAATCAGTATTTTTTTTTATCATCCACCATTTTCGCATGACACGTACTACGTGACCTTGAAAAAATAGTTTTTTTTTTTCAGAAATTTGTTATATATGTACAGATAATCACATGTAACTTCCATGGCAATTACAATATAAGCATTGTTTATACCTCATTGAATTCACAATTAAACACACTTTATAATGATATATACATGGTGTCACCATTTTTATGAGAGAAATTCTAGAGGGATATTGTGGGAAATTCCCTCCAAAAAGTAGTTTCTAAGATTTTTTGTCTCATGTCACTATTCATATAGTGATGCAGAAATGGGAATTGCACCAAAACTAATCTGATTTTCACGAAGCTTTGCACCCCTTGTAAACAATGCAGACTGCAGTGCAGAAATATTGCCAACTAATTAAACAAAAAATGTTATATGCAATTTTATGCTAAGAAATGAATAAACAAACTGAAGGGGGAAAAACAATGAGATTAAAAATAAAATTGCATGGGCTTGTGATAAGAGAATCAGGAACCATTTTCTCCCGTTTGCAGTGGCGTACGCACTGCTCTCCTGAATCTTTGAACTACTATGTAAACGCACACACGCATCAGGAGGAAGAAGGCAGAACGTTGAATTTCTTCTATCAGTGTAAATTACAACTAAAACTTACTATCCCCACTCCTAACGTTTCCCCTAGCTGAGAATCTACCTAAAATGTTAGGATTCAGAGCCACTATTACATGATGACTTAGTGTTCCTACTAGCAGATCTATGATTGGATGGATGATTAATGTTTATCGTCCCCTTCAACAACAAGGTTCTATAAGATTTGGACCTACAGCCCTACGAGTGATCCGAACTACATGAATTTCCTCCGGAAATCGAACGCGGGTCTCCCGCCCGACGACGGGTACGCGGATCATATAGACACACAGGAGTTAATTATCAGATCTACAAACATGTGCAGTTGTATTCAAGACTTCTATTCAAAATTGAGCTCTTGGGGGGCCGCAGTGGCTCAGTGGTAGAGCGTTCACCTCTGGCACATAGGGCTCCAGGTTCGATCCCAGTTCTCGCCAAGTGAACCTTGTGGTAGACAAACACCATGTGCGTGGGTTTCCTTTGGGTACTTCAGTTTCCTCCCACTTTCTTCATTCCAACATTTCATTCATGTCTTCATCATCACCGTCTCCTTTAGCCTAGCCTGCATATAGGGATGCGCACGAGACGAGTCGAGACAGGATTTTTTGGACAAAATTCGAGTCGAGACACGGCTCTTCCAATAGAAAAATATACATTATTCGAGTCGAGACATCACTTTTACAGCACATTTTCAAGACGAGACAGCCACAAAACTTGTCTCGTGCGCATCCCTACCTGCATAATCCTGGGACGTAAAACTCGAAAAATTTCACTTCATTTCATTTCAAAATTGAGCTCCTTGTACGTTTTCATTACAGGCGAGCGAGTGTTTGGAACAAGCAATTGTTAATTCTGCAAGAACTTGAAAATTACTGAGTTTACTTATTTATTGAATAGAGAATTTATTTTTTTATTTCCTTTGTTATATGTAATAAAATACCTATAAAATATATTTTGAATCTTCGTGACTTATCCTTTCATTTGATATCTAACAGAGAAGTTACGCCATAAACTAATATCAGTCATGAGAATATGAAGATTCTATCGACATCTTATTCAACAAATTCTAAGAATCTTTTTAGATTCTACATAGGAATAAAGACACATTATTTAACATGCATATACTACCTCCTCTTAATTTCATTGCAGCCAGAAAAAAATAAGACTCAAAAGTTATGAACATTCCTATCCAATATAAAAAAATTCTTAAATGTTGAAGATTCCTTTCTACATTATTTCATTTCTGGCACTGAATATTCGGTTTTTGCATTTTTTAAATGGTCATTTATTCTGATCGCATTTTAAAAAGGCGATATACAAATTATAACTGAAAAATTAGCCTCATATTACTTCGTAATGAATCACTAAAACAGGTTTTATCCTCTTTAACTTCTCTCTATCCCCCCCTCTCTCTTTAATTGACTATTTCCTCATCTCTAATGAAAGGTCAAACAAAGATCTGAAATACTATAAGGAACTTATCTTCAATAAGAACAGCGAGTTTACTTGATTTCTCTTTTTCATTTTCTTAGCCCATTTTCATGAAATGACAACTGTTTGACAACCATTCTTTGTGAAAAACTGAAAAATAACTATGAGTTAGCAACATTGAAAATGAGACTAATCACAGTTTATTCTTCCATGAGCAAATAGTGCACAACAAATACAATGTATTATGGTAATTAGTGTATTATTAAGGCACAGTAAGAACATTTAGGTTTCGACTCAAAGTATGTATCTATATGGGATCGAAATCTTGAACCAAAATTGAATTTGTAAGAGAAAACTGTTACAACAGATGACAAAACAAACGAAGTGCGCGTCACAATTTAAAGATGTCGCCTAAGGAAGCCAGCAGGTTACCTGCTGCTCCGAGTTATTCTGTTAAACATAAACAAGGCAAACCCGTAAGTGCAGAAGAAAAGCAAATACTTTATCAAACGATATCAACGTTGTTCAATTCACTTGAAGAAAATTAAGACCTATAATAGCTAATTTTCATGTTCTCATAGAATATTTATTTACTTACTTTGTAGTACTGAAGTTAGTATTTGTACATTCGCATGCTATACAATGTAAGAAAGCACATCAATAAATTGAACTTAAGGGGGAAAAGTACCATTTGTTTTTCATGGATATGCATATTGATTTAGATAATAGATGAAAAAGAAATAGTCTCCCATAATGATAAATAAGCTTGCTGTTACATACCAGCGCCATCTCTTTATCGTTCAGTTGATAATTTGACATAACTCATTGTAATCTTATCTATAATTACAGTTTGGGGAAAAATAACAACGTTCAGTTGCTCTTAAAGGAGGGGGATTATATAGTATTGGGTATTTTGCCCTATATCACGGCAATGGTGTGAAAGTGAGACGAGTAATGCACATCGCAGTAGCAGAAATACATGCACGTGCTGCAGCAGAAATATTGCGGGAAACAGACGAAACAATTTCCTCTTCACCAATCAGCAAATAGTCGTGCGCGCAGTGATACAACATCAAGTTACGCGGTTTGTTTTTGAAAGGTGCAAAGGACTGTGAAAAACGCTTTAGATTTATGTCTACTTAATAAATCATGTTAATTTCATATTAATCGCGTTATTCCATCTAGAAGTATAAATAATTGTTTCTATTTACAAGTTTAAATGGAAGGCGTCGAGCAAAGCCAGAAACTTAACGATGATGTATTGTTGTCGGCACACACACAGACATGCAGGTACAAGCACAAATACACAAGCACACACAATGCACGCATGCATGTGTGTAGAAAATTAGTTGATTTTTACGATTTTGACCTGCCAACAACGAATTAAAATATCTGCAAAGAATAGCGAAAAAATTAATTTTCTCAATTCCATTATCACTTTAACGACAATGCAGTTACTGTTGCGTAGTGATGCACTGAGTTAGATTCCGTTCTGTGCTACTTTGTGATTTATGAAGTATAGGTTCGTGTGTGATACCGTTCAAGATACAAGATGCCGAGGAAGTGTGTAAATCACCCGGATAATTTCTGCTATGTACAATATGTAGGAAGCTGACATTTAAATCGCCACGACAATGTGTCACTCCATTTGTGAGAAAGTGTTTTCAGTTATATTTTGGTTACAGCGTAAGAGACCAAGATAAGAACTGAGCTCCTCACTACATTTGTTGTACTTGTGTGAAACGTCTGAGTGGGCAAATGGTGCACGGAACATTAACTTCGGCTTACCCATAATCTGGAGCGAACCAGATCATTCTTCAGACTACTACTTTTAACGACACAGATAAAAGGAATAACCAGTAAATCTAAGCATACACTACAGTACCCTAATTTGCCATCAGCAATTAGGCCAGTTCCACACAATGCAAAATTACCAGTACCACAACCTTCAGCTCATCTTCCTGTAGAATAAGATTACATACTTGAGACTACTACTGAAGTACAACATGAAAAGGAAGATGATCCTACATATGTAGGAAGCACATCTACATTTGAGTCCCATCTGATAACTCAGGGAGAAGTAAATGACCTCGTTCGGGATTTAAAACTCGGGCAGAACTTCTTACTTCCAGATTTAAAGGCTGGGATATGCTCCATCGTGACAATAAACTGTTTTCGAAACCTTCATGCAGAGTTTCAGAGCTACTATTCTATGGAAAATGATTTAATTTATTGTAACAATGTTTGTGCTGTCATGGATACACTCGGCCATGAACATGTAAGTACAGAGTGGATATTATTTATTGACTCTTCAAAAACTTGTTTGAAGGCAGTTCTTTTGCACAATGGCAACGAATTTCCTTCAGTGCCTTTGGCTTATGAAAGTAACACGAAGGAAACAAAACTATGAAAGCATCAAAATATTGTTGAAAGAATTCAGTACGAGAAATGCAAATGGACCGTTTGCTGTAATTTAAAAGCCATTTCTTTGTTACTGGGTTTGCAGCTTTGTTATACGAAATAGTGTTGTTTCCTGTACGAATGGGACAAAAGGAACAAAGCATAACATTACATCAAGAAGGAATGGCCAAAGCGTGTATTAACTCCTGGAAAGAAGAATGTTGTTTATCCCTCACTGGTGAGACTGGTAAGATAATTCTACCTCGTCTTCATTTAAAGTTGAGGCTTTTTAAAACTTTTGTTAAGGCAATGGACATAAGTAACGCAGGATTTTGTTATCTGAAGGAAAAAATTTCTCGGCTTAGTGACGCGGTTTTTGTAAGCCTCCTCCAAATAACATGTTTGATTCGTGATGAAACATTTGAGGATCTCTTCACTCCAGTTGAAAAAAAAATGATGTTCATTCAAAAGTTTAACAGATAACTTTTTAGCAAACCATAAAGTCCCAATCTACCGTACAATTGTCAGTGACTTTATTTAATCATTCAAAGAAATGGGTTGCAACATGTCCCTTTAAGTCAATTTACTAGACTCCCATCTGGTTTTGTTTCCTTAAAATCTCAGTGCCCTTAGTGATGAAAGTGGGGAACGTTTTCATTAGGACATTTCCGCCATGGGGGAGAGGTACCAGGAACAGTGGAGTTCACAAATGCTAGCAGATTACTGTTGGGCGCTCAAGGGAGATGTTCCAGAAGCCAAACACAGAAGAAAGACGACAACTAAAACATTTTATTTAACTTAAGTGTTCATTTATTAACATTTCTTTGGTAAAGTACATATATGGCAAGTTTACTTTAGTTTAGCAATAGAAACAACTATTTATATCTCTAGATAGAATAACGCGATTCACGTGAAATTAACATGATTTATTGAGTAGACATAAATCTATGTTTTGGTGCAATTCCCGTTTCTGTATCACTTATGAATAATGTCCGGATTTGTATGTAATTAAATATTTTTACTTCATATGTAGGTTCGTCAAAACCTTAAATGTTTGTGATTCACACCTATAGGGTGCTTCAATTCAAGTTTCATATTACATATTTTGACCAATATTATATATTTCTATCGTTTCTACATATTTTTTTTTTTTTTTTTTACATAAAACTGTCTTAAAATTTTGTGTTTACTGAAATTTTAATTTAAAATAAAAATAATAGATATGACAAAATTGAAAAGAAATATAAGAAAAACAAAAATCTTCCCTCCGGGGTACATTAGCAGCGCCCTTTATTCCCAACTCTAAAGGAAGACAGATCACGTGACTGACAGGCGACTGGCCAGGAAATTCCTAAAATGAGGTCTATTTGATTGTTATCGGAGGTCGGACGGGAAAAAAGATGAAAGCAAATCTTGCAATTCAAGTTAAAACTGTATGCTAGTGTGCTTCCAGGAATTTACTGCAAGAGTTCGTTCCAAGAAGCTAGCGACAGTGGCAATATCATAGCAGGTAACCTAAGCTTTCAAAGAACTTCGCTTGTTCAACTGAATGACAGGAGGACAGTACTCTAGTATTACAGTTGCAAAACATACGTGTTCTGCATTGACCGTCGAAGTTAGAAATGACTCCGGTTGCCTCAACTTTATCCGCGAAATTGCGGTCGTGGGTAACTATCGATGATACGTTTACTACGGACGGTAAAGTGGTGTTGTGCCAAGTGTATGATAAAAAAATGGATGTTCAATGAAATCTGTTAGAACAACATGTACGATGTGTACTCAATGCAAGAAATAAAAATTTGCGAACTGCAAGAAAACAAGTACTCTTCACACAAATGCATGAAGATACTTCACTGAATGAGCTTTTCAAAAACTTGTGTCAAGCAATGGTAGCAACAAACATTCCTTGGAACAAAGTTCAAGTTCCAAAACACCGTGCTTTTCTGGAGAAGTACTGCGAGCGTCGAATTCCTGACAAAACTACTCTTCGAAAGTTTTATCACGAAGTTTGTTATAGGGAAGCTATAGATACCATTAGGGCAGAAATAGGTAGTTCATATGGATTCCTGTGGAAGAAACAGCAGACGTTTTTGGACGTTATGTAGCAAGTTTAGTGATTGGAAAGTTAAGTAAAGATGCTCCATCTAAATCCTATCTTATTGCGAGTAAATTGCTGGAACGCACGAATTATTCCACGATTGCTCGCTTTGTAAACGATGGTCTTAAAGAGTTGTGGCCGGGAGGAGTTCAGGAAGAAAAAAGTCCTTGTTCTCTATACAGACAGTGCAGCGTACATATTAAAAGCGGCTAGAGCACTTCCAGTTTTTTACCCTCGCTTAATTCATTTCACCTCGTATGGCCCATGCTCTTCAGCGTGTTGCTGAAGAGGCGAGAGGTTTTGCGAAGTAAATCAACTAGTTTCTTCCACGAAAAAAAATGTTTGTTAAGGCGCCACAGCATGTTCAAGCTTACAGAGATCAACTGCCAGACGTGCCATCTCCTCCGGAGCCTGTGCTAACGCGATGGGGCACTCAGATACAAGCAGTACATTTCTACAATGAATATTTTCAAAAAAATTAAGCCTGTTATTAATTCATTTCCATCGGAGTCTGTTGTCAGTTGGCATTGCTCAGAAACTGTTTAATGACTCAAAATTAGCGTGTGATATCGCATACATAAACAGCAATTTTGGTTGGCTACCTACAAGCATTAAAAAGCTAGAGACTGTTGGGCGGCCTCTTCCGGAATCCATGGAAATTATAGAAGAAGCAAATGGACTGCTACAAGATGTGTGTGGAGATGTAGGAGAAAAAGTTCAAAAGAAACTAAATACAGTGCTGGAAAGAAACCCGGGTTACGACAGTCTATTGGCAGTGTGTGAGATTCTCAGTGGTGAAACAAGAACCCCCTTAAAGATATTTCCCCCAACTACATCCCCTTGTTGAAATACGCTCCTGTTATCTCATGTGATGTGGAGAGGTAATTCTCTGCATACAAGAATATTTTATCCGATCGCCGACAAAAGTTTACTTCTGATCATTTGGAAATGTACCTTGTAACCTATTGTGCAACAACACACAGTTGAACTGCAGGCACATCCTTTGTAAGTACTTTATTTCAAATTAAAATGTTCATTAGTGGAAATATTCTTCAATCTTAGTTCAGCTGGTATTGTTTAAAAGATATAGGACTTCGTTTCCCTGCATGAAATAAATATATATAAAACAATACATTTCATCTTAAGTTGCTTTTAGCATTTAAATTTGTATATTGCGTATACCGGTAATTCATTTCAAGATTGGGCCGTGGTGACGGATGCGCATTTAGTGTAAAAGGTTCTAGATTTGAAACGAGACCACGCCACACCACATGAGATTTCTGACGTACAAACGTCGTATGCATTGCTTTTCTCGGGGCTTTCCTGTTTCTTCTAGCCGATTCACATCTTCCTTCATTCGCGTCTGATTTTTATTATCCTGCAATCAGTCACGTCAGTGACGTATGGCTGTCTCAGCTGTTCAAGCATTTCACTTCATTGGGGGAATTGCATTAAGTGTAGTAGATTTTTCTTTTTATTTTCGTAATTCGTTTAAATATTGCATATTCATACGCGTGTTAATATTACGTTTTCATAAATATGTAACATATGTAATATTACATATTCTTATATAATATTACATATTTCTTACATTTTTAAGCGATTTTTGTTACATATTTATGTATATATTTAGGGAGTTGATATTACATAAAAATCCGTACTCTACTTATGAATAGTGATATGAAAAAAAATTCTTATAAACTACTTTTTGGAGGGAATTTCCTACAAAATACCTTTAGAATTTCATGCAAAAATTGGAGACACGGTGTATATATCATTGTAAAGAATTGCATTGTGAATCCGATGAAGTATAAACCTTGCTTGTATTGTAATTACTGTGGAAGTTACATGTGATTATCTACACGTAAATAAAAATTTCTGAAAATAATCCATTTCTCAAGGTCTCGTGGTTGTCACGTGGTACTCCCGTGTGCCACAGAAAAGGTTTTGGTCGACTAATGTTACCACTAATACAAAGTTATACCTGATAATGATCAGTGTCACAGTCAGGTCCCCTAAACAAGCAAACATCAATTATACTAGATTGTCTTCTTCTATCTACTAGAACGTGACCAATTTCATTGTCTTTCCGTCTGGTGAAGTCTAAGTATGTATTTAGAGATGTCGAGATGTGGATTTTTTTTTTTTACTCTTTACGGTAAGGTTTTACACAAAATACTTAATAAGAAGTAATTTAGCTATTAAAAAGTTCACCACATTTATTTCGTAATGAGGTTCCAAAAGATCTTAAATGAACCGTAAGGGTTTAGTCTAACACGACAATTCCGCGACCCATTACATAGTGTTTCAGGACCCATCAGAGAGTTTTTTCGGCTCATAGATTAGGAATTGCTTGTATAAATCAAGAATAAACATATTTACTTTAAATGAGTAAAGTACTAAACTTTTATATTGTTACATGTACTCTCGTATATAAAGCAGTTGCGCATTTCACTTTTATGTACTTATCCACAAGCTGTATCTAATGACAACGAATAAAACATTGTTGTAATCGTTTGCCGTGTTGGTGTAATCACCTCCACAAGCTTAAGAGTTAAATTAAAGCTCGTGGATAAAGAGAAGGCCTGCGCGAGAATGAGGGAAGTCTTTGTGGGGTGGCAGTCCACGACCCGTATCGTATAATGTATATATATGTATGTAACAGTATAAGTGTATATGTATGTATGTGAGCTACCTCCTGGTATTCCGACAAGGGGCCAGCGCCACCTCAGAGCATGTGCTATATCGATTTCTGTTCAGCTCAAAGCAAGTTACATGGAAGAGGGGGAGGGGCGCAAGGATGAACTCTAGAAGAAAGGTGGTGGTAGTAGGGCACGATGATTGAAAAGTTTAATTGTATGCGAGAGAGTATGTGTTTTTCTTTCTATTCCTTTCTCACCTATGAATGAAAGTAATGATGACAAACACATCGTTATGCCCGTAGATATTCTCAAGGCAAAGACATTCAATTTCGTTCTTATCTTTGAAAATCTCATTAGACAAGAAAATCTATATTTTCAATACCTCTCGATGTACCTTTATTTATAATTTGCATACAGTATTTACTGAAATTCCATGACGAAATTTTACTGTCGCATGAATAGATGAAATAGTAAATATTTTCATTGTTAGTATATATATATATCGTAAGCTCGCTGTTAGCATTTTATTTTAAAACAGTGTTGTTGACGTTGCTAAGGAGATGTAGTAAGCAGAATGTTTTGTTTACAGGCTAACATGTTTGGATGAGTAGTTTCTTTTTAAAAAAGTTTCATAATACAACAGTGTTTTCACTGTTTATAATGTATAATGTTATAAGCAAAACGTAGACACAAAATAAATATCCTTAATGTGTGGTATGAATATGATCAGGTGCAGTGAACCCATTTAATATAAATATTTATTATAACTGGGTAGTATGTCGATGTAGAGAAGAAAACATCAGATAATTATGCATTTTAAAGAGTAATGAGTAAAATGTTTATTTTGTGGTCACTTCGCATTTCCCCGATCTTCATCGAAAGTTTCAGTTAATTAAAAACAATACTTTAGTACATAACATGCGTGCTGTACTTGTCTGCTGCATCAGAATCAAACTGGAATAATTTAATTTTGCTATATTAGCTTAAAAATTAAGTACCTATCTTTCAGACAAAACTTCATCATTATAAGAAATCTTCCCGTCTAGGAGATGCCTTTCACTAACGCTTCTTTTAATATCATCACCTTGCCTTAAGAGTTGCTGGTAATTCAACTATATATCCACTTTTAATACATTTCCTCTATAGATCAAGAAGGCCAGATCGTCAGTGTCAAAATTGTATAATGTCCAATGTCACTAAACTGATGAACAAGTAAGTCATTTTCTTCCCTGTATGACATTTCACTCATTATTCATGTTATACCCTTTGTATTTCCTCCACGAAATTTTCCCGATAGTGCATATTTCTTTCTTATTTATTGAAGCACTTTCGACAATAAAATCTTAGCAAAATTTCGTCAAATTTCTGTGTGACAATACTCCAGTGTGTTCCATTAATTGTCACTCTTCAATCCTCAGTTTGCTTATCTTAAACGTGCTTGTTAATTGTATTCCTCATCCTAACTGGTAGGTACTACTCTTTGTTCGTCGACATTGGACTCGTTCTCATATTCACATAAGAATCGAAGAAATACGAAATTTGACATATTTTCTGAATTATTATATGATGTAGTAGACATATGCAAGATTGAAAATAGAATTTCACCGATGAAACCCAAGACGGTATTCATCCATAGCTCCACAGGATCGACACTGGGGATTTTACCAGAAACAATGAATGTATCCAGTTCGAGGAGAGAAAGGCCTTGAGTAAAAAGTTTAGTCCAGATCATGGTTATAAAAATTAGAGTAGTATCATTATATTTAAAAAAGGAAATGAAAATACTAGATATTATGCACCAGACGACAGTTCATTAGTTAAGGTTGTCATGCATTGACAACATTCATGAGAACAAAACATATATAAAACATATCAAATGGTAATAGATACTTTAGTTTTGACATGCAACATGGTAATAACAATAAAATCTTAATTTGGTAGAATAACACAGCAATAGGACAAGAATCATTACATCCATAGTTCTTACATTCTTCCTGAAGTAAAAACATAAATTATGACATATATTAATGACAGTTCAGAAGCACATAAAGTAGACAAGATAGTAAACATATCGCTGTAGTAATGCACCATGCAGTCGATATTTGTTAATCTATTTATCTATCTAGAAAGTCAATTTATTCGCCCCGGAGCGGAGAGGAGTAGGACGTCTAGCCGAAACTGCTTTGTTCAGCGTGACAAATGATGTGTTTGGATTGTAGGTAGATCAGAACAGTCAAAGGCATTCTGGAAGTGAAGAACTGCTTTTAAATGCAGAAGACAGGTGATTGGTCTGCAACTTCTCCAATGGGTGATGAGTGATGAAGCTCAGCATATTTGTGGCAGACATGTTAATTCCCTTTGCTGATTTACTCCATAAGGGAAGTATGATATACGTTGTGTAGACAAGCTAATGTTGTAACATGAATAATTTCCATTTATCAAACTCAATGAATACGTTTGATTACTAACGATTATTATGTAGGTTATATAAGCAAATGATGAATTATCTACAAGATGTTTATATATATATATATCCAGGTGAGTTTCTAGAAATAATGGCTTATTGACTTATTTCAGAGTAACTTGACGTTTCGCGTGATTGGTACTGACATAATATACGGTAACTATAAGACAGTTCCGAAGACAAATTGTAATATATTTACTCCTATTGTCAATAATGAACTTCAAAATATATATTTTGTGATTCCTCTGTATTAATTATTTTAAAATAAATCTATTTTCAACCTCATGTCTAATCAAGGCACTTCGCGAATTCCGTAAGTTAAGCATCAAACCATGAAATCATATATCATACTAGCGTACTCCTCAGTCTAGTAGCTGTAGAAATCCATATTCAAGATGTCATTTTATTATTGGTAATAATTTAGAGAAAAGATGTTATCACTTAGCTAATTTGTACTAACACTGTACTGTTGCCCAACTTTAACTTGGATTCATTTCCAGAACAAGAATTTAGTGAAAAGCTTTTTTGATAAGCCTAATATTAAATCTAATTACGAACTTTGACTGTTATTTAGCGGGGAGAGAAAATGGCGCAGACTTATTGTAGGGATTCATACATAAATTCATTGCATATATACTTCTTTTTCAATAAATCAACTCTATACCTTAAAGAATCATTTTTGGGATGTGGACTTGCATTCTTCGGTGCATATTTCCTTTAGGAGGGTTTCAGTGTGCGTATGCTATAAAACATATTGTGCATAAAACACTAACCAGTTTGTGCTTGGTGGCCATTAAAAAGCACAAATGCTATCTGAGTCGAGCAGGGGGGCTATATAGTAGCGTGGGGTGCGTCCGTAGGGATCAGACGAGTCAGCGACGTGGAAATACATATAAACGAGGATAGTACAAAACATAGTATGTAGCATAAAGACACTTACCTTACGTTTTGGATTATGTATCTTTCGTTAATACGGACTTTAGAGGTAATACTTCGATATATTTTCATTGTTTAAACATTGGTGTTCTAAAATAGCATAATACATTACTTACGTAAATTTCACAAATATGCGGATCGCTTAACTTTGGCACATTTGTATGGTAGTGCATCATGAGTTAGCACATTGCCTTCAGATATTTAATTTCACTTCACTTCACTTAGTATAATCTGAATAGTGACTATCTTATGAAGGTTATCCTTGCTTGAAAGGTTAGACTCGTATTAATGTATTTCTACGTAGTCTCACATCTCACAGTTAACATCACAATTTATTCGATTATTTGCCCACACTGATCCATCAAAGTATCAACGTAATATTCTATAAATTTTATAAATATGTGGATCATACAGGGAGTATGTTTAGCAGAAGGGGTCCAGAAGCACGCAAAAAACACAGAATTTACAGGAGATATAGATGATGGAAGTACTTAGATGTAACATAACGTAACCAGTTCTAACCAAACCTAACCTAATCTAAGCTAACCTGAACTAACCTAATGTGAACAGAAATTATCAAAATTGCAACATTTTATTTAGAAAAAAATAGCTGGACCCCATCTGCTAAACATAGACCTCATACAGTAAATTTGCACCGAGAAGATTTCACGGAAGGACAAATCATACCATCATGTTATTAAACTCCTTATGCCACTAACGCAATTACTCGCTTAAATAAGAAGTTATCTGAGTGTAGCTGTGACTAGTCAAACACTATTTCTGATCACTACTTGTCCCAAATCCAAACAATTATCTTGTGACGTAATATAGAATTACCTTCTATTTATATTTTACAAACACAAGAAAGATTCTTAATACATTTTACAATTTTTAATAGGCTTGTTTGTCTTGACGGGGTTAAAGAACATGGAAGATCTATTTTTTTTACTTCTTCTGTAAATTATTTTGAGACGTAAAATCGAAACAGTTCATCTACACTTAGATACATAGATAAAACGTACTGGAAATACGTAACAAATAACGCAGGATGAAGGGAAAAGATGAAAAATAAATAGATGGAAAGGGAGGAATAGACATAACAAATCAATAAATGAAATTAACACAGCAAATAAATAGCAGATCTATAAATATATATGTCTACAATTCACTGGTAATAGTGGGTCATTACAATTGTACACACAAATTTTTCTCTGTTGAAAACTAAAAGCCTGTCTCATTCGACCATCGAACATGACGTTTTAAGGTCAGGTGAGATGGACTTGCAATACCACGGACATATCGGGAACGACAATATATAACAAGGTTGTTAACTTAGAGTAGATGATAGAAGCATGTTATGCAACGGAACACTTTTGACGGGTACGGCAAATAGTGTGATACTAAGGACACTGTTTTCCTGTAAATATCGTCTTAGATACCACCCGAATCTTAAAATAACGCTCTTCGGAAAAGTATACTACAAACATATACTTAGATATAAGTATATATGGCCAAGAGGACACCATTCATGAAGCTGTTTTAATATTGAGAATGAAATCTTTAAGTTTTACGTTCCACGGTATGCCGGTTAGGCTAAAGAAGACGGTGACGATGAGAAATGAATGAAATGGTGGAACGAAAAAAGTGGGAGGAAACGGGAAACCTCGAGAAAACCCACGCACACGGTGTTTTTCCACCACAAAGCTCACTTCGTGCGAGCTGGGATCGAACCAAGAACCCCATGCACCAGAGGTGAATGCTCTACCACTGAAACACCGCGGCCCCTTGTTTTAATATTCTATAACACCATGTTGTGCTATCAGCCTATTTCAAAGGGAAGAATATTGAAACACTGTCTACTGAAGGGAGGATGTTCCTTGAATCTGGTTTTTGAGATGAGGTGCTTTGTCAATATTGGATCGGAAAGTATCTCTTTCCGCTGGTGTACTGGCTACCGTTGGATTCCCAGTGAGAGATCATAGAAAATTTAATTTCACAATAATTTACTTTTATTAACCATTCGTCTACTTTAGCCTAAAGATCATAATCGTGGGACGTTAAGCTAAACATTTTCATTTCACGGATCGGAAAGTACGAAAGCCACTGAATACAGCGAAGAGGAGTAATCATGTAAGAACGAAGTTTAAGACTGTAGTATCCAGCTCACACAAATTCAAGGACTAAAACTAAGAATCTAAGAGTGTGTTAGGAGCAGTTCACCTGTTTTCTTACTTTTAATTCGACCTGCTTTAACTACATATTTGTCTTTTAAATTCTGATTTGGTAATGTTTTTGGTAGCGTAAAGAGTATCCCAATATGAAGTTACCTCGCGTCTAATGATCAGTGGATGTTGAGGCTTCACTGAAAAGCGAACTGGTCCAATGTTCGCTAATTTGAGGAGATTTTTTTCCTGTCGTTCGTTTATTATGTGTACTTATAACATTCCTTTCCATATTTTCCGTAAATTCTTAGTCTGTCCGGCAGCGTAAGTAATCATTTTATAAATAACAAAAGATATCAGCTCTTAATTCCATTCGGACAGTTAGAGTCCATTTTAACAGTCACGACACTTACTTTTCCACATTCACTGCCGCAGGTTAGTTTTCGTTCTTTACCCATATCATCCTTACCCTTTTATGGAAAGGTAAGCAAGTTCATCTATTACCCATATAAATAAGTTACATGAAAGGAAAATTTCTGAACTGCCGCTGCAAAACCAGTCCGTAGCGTTCACAAGTAGAACTAACGCTATACCTCTAATAATCCCGTAGGCATGCTCTCACCATTGGATATACGTGGTGCTTACATAGTTCGCCTGTCTACAGGTATCAGAGCAAAACCAGTAATAGATATAGAGATCCGATATTTTTGCAATCGATTCAACGTCCCAAGGGTAAGTTCAATCTCCTTCGTTAACTCTTTATTCCAGCTGGAAGTAATTCAAATTAGTCATTTCCTGTTTCAACGGTTATCGTGATAGAAAGGAAAAACGAAGCGTCTTCCGGAAATGTGCCATGATTATTTTGAACACTCTTCTGAAACCGGAAATGGTTAGAATGTAATATTACTTTCGGTTTCGAGACTGATTTCCACAGAGCAAAAACGGTAAAAGCTGCAGCTTTCTGCAATCGATTCAGCGTCCCAAGTACAAATTGTATCTTCTCCAATAACTCTCTAATCAACTGGAAGTGGTTCAGATTATCTATTTCCGGTTTTAACGTCTATCGTCTTAGAATGGAAACGTCAACAGATAGAAAGAAGCAGTATTTTGTAGATGATTGAGTGTCTCAAGGCAACATACTCTATGACTATGTCTAAGACTCAACCAAAACCACAAGTGTTTGAAATTTGCTACTACTTCCGGATTTAATACTGGTTTCCAATGATAAAAACGGTAAGAGATATCAAGATGCGGTTTCTAGAGTTCCAGATTATGCTATGCATAAATTGAAGAAGTTTTATAGAATGACTTTGTCCGTTCGTCTGTGTGGCCGTCTTTCGATAAATATCAGAGAAAAGCGATAAAAGATATCAAAATGCGTTTTTTTTACAATCGATTCCGCTTTCTAATGTTAGGTTCTATCTTCTCTCTGTTAGCTCTCTAATTAAACCGGAAGTGCATCAAATTAGTAATTTCCTGTTTCAACGTTCATAGCCATAGAACGAAAACGGTTTTTCAAACGAAGAGAGAAACTTAATAATTTTCTTATTATTTTAACGTCTTTTATTTGAAAAAGAAACAAAACTCAGTGCAGTAAGTATTCTTAACTTCATTACTACATTTATTAAAAGTTCAAGACTCTATATTCCTGTAATTACCTTTCTAAGGCATTTATTAATAAAGGAGTTGGTAAAACTATACATTGTCAAACTCAGTTGCAACGAGATGCTAGAAAATAAATCCTCTAGCTGCACGGATGGATTGGTTTTATTTGACATCACATTGTTGTATGTAAATATATAAAAAGGAGAATTTGGTAACTATTCCATGCACAAAGCTACAACAGTTATGCTGGGATATAATAAAATATAACCGATTCATACAACTGGATCCCTTAGGATTAAAGTACTTTAAATATAGTAACCATACCGGTAAAACAACCAATACACGTAATGAGAGAAAAAGTACGTGAAACGTAATACACTAGTATTAATAAATGTAAGCATAGTAAAAAAAATGAATAACAATAGAACTCCATTGACAATTTAATCTGCATCAACACACTAGATAATCATTGAAATAACCTCGTATGATACATTGATATATCTGGTTACAAATGGATATTTCAAATGATAATATTAGACTGAATTCCTATTTGTCGCACACTCACACAATATAATCAATATCCTACATTACCGGATTAAATACAAAATGATAAAATTACTTTCCTTTTTATGCAAGAACATATTATGAAATACATTTATCATTTGACGAGTTATAATTTGAATGTTATCCGTATTATCATTTTATATGTTTTAAGTTGGCTACAAGTTACTAGAATTGGTTAAGAAAACGAAAGATTTTCGAAGGACAGACAGAGCCCTTCTACAAATATCTTAAATATAGTGGCATAGCAAGAAAATATTCTTGGGTTGGCTCTGTCTCGATTCCATATTCATTTTCTTTTCAGATAAAAAAAAAAAAAAAAAAGCTTCTTGTTAACGGTATGGATTATTTGGCAGCTTGAGGAGAGACAGCAGAGAGCTACGCTTTTTGTAAAGATTTTACGCAAATAGTTGTCTCTTCGGTAAATATTTGTTAGGAAACAAAGCTGTAGAAGATTATGTTCATTCAGAATGGAATGGAAGAAACTTCAAGTCCAATGAATTTACCACTTTCGTTACGAAATATTACAGTACAGAAGAAGTCGCAAAATAAAAAAAATAAATAAACTTATCCCGAGAAATCCTAAAACAATAGGGCAAACAAGACATCGGTTCAGTGCGACAGCTGTCCATACATCATTTGATGATTTGCGACCAAGATGCTGCAAATTTTGCCATCGTAGTGCTACATAAAGTCCGAATTAGCAGCCCGTGCAGTTCCCAGCAGATATGGAGATTGGTAAACAAAATGCTCAGTGTTATCGTCAGAGACCGACCAGACTGAATTTACTTAAAAGCAAAACTGGTTTAGTGATCTGGATTTCTGACATTTTCCTTTTGGTCGACGATGCAAGACCACACTTGACAGCAACAACACACAGCTGTCTTGCTAATATCGATTGCGAGCGCCTTGTATATCCGCCATACAGTCCCGTCCTCGTGCTAATTGACTTCAATCTCTTTTAGGGATGCGCACGAGACGAGACGAGGTAGAATTTTTCTGCTGACAAACTTCGAGTCGAGACACAGCTCTTTCAATAGAGAAATATACATTTTTCTTTATAAGGTATAAAGATGCTTTGATTCAAGATACCAGCGATCATTTGAAGACTGTATAAGACTTAAATACCCATTTAAAAACACTACTTCTTGTAAGTTTTCAGTATTATTTATTGTTATGTTAATTTTTTAAAATTAAATGACATTAAGAAGATGATGAAAATCATGAACAAAATTCATAGTCACCGTCAATTCCAGATTTTGAAACATCTAGTTCGTCAATAGTCTAAGGTACTCAACACCGTTTTAATCCTTCTTACTGAAGGCGTTAATTATCCATGAAATCCACGAACAAGTTCAACTAGTTCCTTGAAATCGAACCTCGGTATCTCTCTTTCGCGATGAAGAGTGAATTACTTAGGCAATATATCTTCTTTTCATAACAATATGTTTCTTTCTAAGATTTTGTTTTTACTTTCAGAAAAATATCGAGTTCTGGGGAAAAGTCGTGCTCAAAAGGGACAGAAAACTTCTTCGTGGTTAGTGCTCAAGTCCCTGGCACGGGAAACCTGTGTTCAATTTCCGGTGGAAGTCTGTAAATTGGATCCCACTGATTCGGCTACAGGACTTCAAGTTGTTTCATAATACTGCCTTGCTACTGAATAGAGGCATTAAACTCAAAAGAATACAAATATAATTAAAAGTTATATTTTACTTACAAACTCTATGCTGCTGCCGACACCGATGATGAAACATGTTTCAATAACTTATTACATGCCAACACCTCCATACCTTGATTGGAGCTTTCAAGAGTACTATTGCCAGGGAAATATCCACTAGAAATATCTTTTGATATATTATCCTTGGACACAAGATGTCAATCTTCTCATAATTCTTCAGAAGACTTAAAAGTTCGGTTGATCATTCTGCTAAACATCTGAAATCAGCAGAAAATTCAAAATGAAACAACTGGATTATCTTTTTAATAAGATTTTAAAACTATTTCCGAATATAGTCATATAGCTATATACAATACATAAACGAATACAGAATGCACGTTAATTGTCTAGTACAAGCTACAGTAATAAAAATCAAATATATGCTTTAAAAAAGCATTTACAGACGTCATAGTGAATCAATGGTAAAGCTGCTGTAGAGAAATATAAATATTTTGTACGAAAGGAGGTCTAAGTGAAAGGTGCAAATTTCTAATTTGAATATTCTAAATTTTAATAATGACTAATAAAACTGTTTTTGTGACTTCTTGGTCACCAAAAATCCTCTGTATTTTACAGGTCAGCGAATAAAATCATTATATACACGAGGTTAATCAATCAAATACTTCGTACATTATAAACATGAATAGTCAGTGTTTTAAAGTTGGACACAAGAAAATATTAAGTGATTAGCACAGAATTAAATTAGGGACTCCTCATCCCTGGATATTGTATGGATTATGAAACTGGTATCTGACAGTTGGATAGAACGTATGATGCGAGATGCGTTGGAAACGCAGTTCCCAAACGCGTTGCAGCAATTGAGACAGCAGATGTACTAAGAAACTACGAACATTTACCAAGTCATAATTCTATAGCTGTAATGATATATCAGAATGATTTATGATGTGTGATGACTAGTAACAAAAATAAACGTACTTGACACATTTTCACGGAATATTTAGTATCCAGCCACTGGCAGTAGCGCAGTCAGTGACATTTGTTGCTTAGAAACAGCGCGAACGAATACTGCAGTGATTGGTAGACAACTCACCCCTTCTATTTGTTTTATATCTGTCAGACTCCAGCTTTCCTTAACCTTACACTAGTATGAGTTAATCACTTCAAAAGAATGAGGGTTTAAAACACAATAATTTGTATCTGAAATGTTTTAAAAATAATCGCAAACCTATATAAATATGTGAATAAGTAAACTTACATGAATATTGTAATATATGGCAATTAATCCTGAAAGATAAATTATTATAGAATCTTGTACTCTATGTATTGCATATGTATCTAATAAAATGTTTGTTTCCGTTGCTATACAATGCTTACTAATGTCATAGAATTTCTATTATTTCTGAAATAACAATTAGGTCAGAGAATAGTCAGAGTTTCCCTTGAGGATGCAGAGAGTTTTTCGTGCGACATGAGAAAGCTCGTCTCCCAAGAGGATTCAAGCAATGAAAACTAATTATTTGCTCATCAATGCCAGTATTCTTTGCGTTTACCCAATCAACCTTTATTACGATACTTCTTTCTTAGTGACTGAAAGAAATGTTTTGTATGTAAAACAATTAGGCTATATTATTACTGAACGAGAACAATATATATATATATATATATATATATATATATATATATATATATATATATATATATATATATATATATATATATATATATATATATATATATATATATAATAAATTTCATGTTCCCGTATATACGGTGTCTCGTAATTCCTATTACAGCGTTTTGTGAGTTGAAAGTAGACATTAAAACAAACAACAAAATATATGGACAAAACTCGAAAGCGGCGTCGTTTACAAGTTATGAGTGTGGGAAATTAATCGACACGGAATTTATTGACAGGCTATACCTAAAAAACAAATGAGCTTGACACAGTCGGTGTGGAACTGCACACAAGAAGTTATATGCACAAAACCAAACCTCCAGAACAATTGCGCAAGATATTCCCCAAAGAACTTAGTGGATTCCCTTTTATGTTTGCAAATAAAGATCGGTCAAAATGAGCTGGAGAGGAGTGTTCAATATTAAAGTAGAATTCGTCTGTGCCGTATCGATAATGGAAACAGAATCAAAGATACTACCAGTGAATATGTTTCAACCATACCAGAAACATTAGTGTATTATTGGAAGTTAGAGTAATTTGTTATCAATGCATGAAACGTTGCACTCTCCATTCGTAGTACCATAAACAATTAGATAATATTTTTTTGTAACACTATTTTGCTAAACCTACAAAATATTAGTATGCTCTACGACCTGTATTAATGTGTTGTCAAACCTGTCATTGACATGATATGTAGTGTCCTGTGCACTGACGCACCGTACAGTGGAAATAACATACGTTGTTTGCAGCGGCCCAAATCTGTCTTCAACATTGGGGGAGGGGGTAAGACTGTTCCCATAATTTTTTCAAGCGATGTTCAAAATATTTATGAAGTTGAAAAACAATACTGTGGAGGATCAAGGGAGCAGAGTTGTCTTCAACATTGGGAGTCGGGCAGAATTGAGGCTTATTCTGGGGGCAGATCAATTTCTTCTCCCTTTTCTTTGTGGCAATTGGACACAAATCATTACATTTCTCCCCCCAAAACACATTTCAAATCGGATTATTGGGGGAATAGTCTCCACAGTTCCAAGATTGGAGGGTACATGTCCCCCTCATCCTCTCGGGATTTGTGCCTGTGGTTGCTTGAATGCTTGTACTAACATAAAAGGGCATGGAGTGATACATGAAAGAAAGTTAGGAGGTCTGGAGTTTATTTACCGTGTGTTTGTGAGTCCTACAACAGTATGCTGAAGATATGACCGAACACATATATATAGGCAGAGTGCGAATTACCGGGGGGAATGAGGGGGATTGTCCCCCTCAATCACATTTTGTTCCCCCCAAAGAAGTCAGTTGAAGTATCCCCACCGGGGATGCTCGTTTCCCCCCCCCCAAACTATGCTCAGCATAACTTCAAATTTCTTCGGAATGATTGATGTAAACTATTCAGATTTGGTCATTTCCACTTACCACCTAATTAACCACTATTTTCAACGTTGTTTAGTTGAACTATATTATTATGACTACGGTTGTTACTTGCAACTGTATCTTCGTACCCTTCAGTACGTACCCTTCGTACTCTTGGCCAAGAAGAAGTAAACAAATAGCTTCTTCCACCATACTTGGCGAAGTTCGAACATGTCATATTCATCCCCTACATTTGTATCGATTATCATCTTATTTTAATTTTTGTTATAACATGTTATTTCATTTTCCAATGTACTCTTTGTTAGCAGATGGTCTTCATTCCCTAGTAGTTTGTGTGTATGCAACTCAAAAGTTGCATTTAATTTGTGATTATTAGCATAGTAATCACTGCCTTTTACAGTTTACCTAAATGAACTTTTAAAACTGTACTCAAAATCTAAGATATAGGTATTCTCTCGTAAGTACAGGGTTTTCATAAAGTATGGACGGATTTAATTCGCTTATAATTTACATAAAAATGCTCATATTGAAATCAAATAAAGTGCAAACGGTAGGGGAAGGATTAAATTTTTACCTGTAATCTGCATCAGCTCAGTTCATTCACCGCCACACCTCCAACTGGGCGCCATTTACGTCCACACATTCGCGTAGGCGGCGCTGGAATCCACTCACAGCGTTCCGCCGTGTTTGATCCGAAATGCCAGCCACAGACGCCCTGATTTTGTCCTTTAAGTTCTCCAAACCGCTTGGCTTCTTTGCATAAACTTCCGTTTTCACATGACCCCAAAGCCAGAAGTCGCAGGGGGTAAGGTCGGGTGATCTTGGCGGCCAAGCGGTCGGGCCACCGCGGCCAATCCATCGGTTAGGGAATATCTCGTCAAGGAACTGTCTCACCTTGATTGCATAGTGAGGGGGTGCCCCGTCCTGTTGGAACACGATGTCGTTCTGGATTCCACGTGCCTCCAGTTCCAGAATGAGGTATTTCTGCAACATATCCAGGTACGAATCTCCATTCACGGTCTCCTCTTCAAAAAAGAAACTGACCCTTGCCCTCCCTCTCAACGTGTTCAGAGTTGCCGCTTATCTAACAGTGTTGCCAACTAAAAATTTAATCCTTCCGCTACCGTTTGCACTTTATTTGATTTCATTATGAGCATTTTTATGAAAATTATAAGCAAATTAAATCCGTCCAAACTTTATGAAAACCCTGTATATGTTAACGTAGACGCTGGGGATACGCTCCTAGTGAGCAGACATGTTAGTGGAGGTGATTTCTAGGTGAATAAGGGCATAATTGAAGATTTGTTTCAGCATTTGATAATACGACTGGTTCTCCGTGTCTGTATAAGCATTTCAACTGGAGCGGGTTTTTTAAAGTTAACCCTTCATTTTTCCATTTTACTTTTCGCTGTAGGCTACAGTTTGCTGTCCACGCTAATAATATTGTCTGAAAAACTTCAATGTAATGTTTTACTTTATTTGAATAAAGTAGTCCGTAGTGAATCAACTAATCTGCAACTTAACAGTAAAGTAATTGTAAGTGTTGACTTCCTGAGCCTCATCACGGAATCGATATTTGGAGGGAAAAAAGTCGTGAAGAGCGCAGCTTTAGCGGGGAGTAGAAGCACAAGCTCGAAATTTGAATTGAGAGATTTTAAATATTTGGCCTTCGATTTGACCTTGATGTCAGAAATCGGGACCAGTAGCAATCCATTTCTTGTTTGATAGGCTAATATCTAGATTTTCTTTTTTCTTTTTCTTTTTAAAAAGTATGTCCGGTTTAACTGATAATTTTAGAGGTTTTCATAAGGATGAAGTATTTTCTTTTTCTTGCTACCTGTATGTAATTACGCAAAGTGAAAGATTTCAATATGAGTGGAAAAATTAACATATGCTTGTGATCATGGCTATCGCTCGGGCCGAATTATTAACTATTTAAACCTTAGAGAGCTACAGGGACAAGAATGAGTATAACATTCAAACACGTTCAGAAATGTTTGGTGATGTGTGTGTGTGTGTCAGACAATATATACGTGCATAGTTATTGTTGGTAAATTTATTAAATTAATAAATCTCTTATTTGTTACAGATGTCACGCACGCACACACACACACACACACACAGATATATATATATACATATATATATATATATATATATATATATATATATATATATATATATATATATATATATATATATATATATATATATATATATATATATATATATATATATATATGGGGGTAAGGCATTATTGTCTCATTTTGAAATTTGCTCCTTCAGACGTTATGTCTTGTGGGCCTAATTTTATCCCCCCAATATAGATTATCTAATTCGCACACTGTATATAGGGTACACATATATATAAAATGGTTTAAAAATAGTGAAGGGTATTATAGTGAATTTACCTAAGTATATTATATGATTTTGAACAAAAAAAAATCAGCTGCGTCACCCCCTCAAAAAATTTTCCGATTTTTTTTTTTTTAATTTTCAACACGGAAAAACCAAGAACATTCACATCGATTTTTTTAAAAAAATGTTCGCATTTACACCAATAGAGTATCTACAATATGCGAAACTTTAAAAATTATATGGACCATCCCCATCAGAATTATAAAATATTAAATTTTGAGCATGTATGACACAGGGGCGGATCCAGGACGGACTTCTGGGGGGGGGGCGGTGGGTTGTAATACTGGTACTTAGAGCTACTTTTAAGAGCGCCAAATTCGGGGATGGGTTTTATTTATATATAAAATAGAAATGTTTCCTCTTCTGGGGGGCGATCGGCCCGATTGGCCCCCCTGGAGCCGCCCCTGGTATGACACGATAATTCCACAAAGGATGGAATTAGTTTTCGAAACTTTTTGGAGGATGGTTTTAGGTCAAAACTAAGATTTTGGGTCCATAAGGACCAAATTTGGATCGTGGGCTGAATTCACTGTCTTATTAGGAAACGCCCTTTCCAAGGACAATCACACTGTTGCACTTCTGCGTCATTAACCTTGTTGTTTCGAAACGTAAAGCCAAGTTTGAACACCTTATTCAAGCATTGGGCAAGATGATGGAGTTGAGAGTACTACTTCATTTATCATGCAATAATCACCATTTTACCTACATATTCTTTTCTCGCCTTCTGAGCTGCGGATACTGCTGTCGAACTAGAAAGTGATTACTGGAAGTCTGGGCAGGGGATGATCGGATGATTACAAGAGTCTTCCTCCAACTAAAATGTACAACCATTCATCTCTACCTGACTGTTCCTTTTATTCATGACGGTGCGTAAAAACTATAAAAGACGAAAGATAGAAACTGGAACACATATTTAAAAATTCGCATAATTATTGTACTAAAATTCTAATTTGTTTTGGGTTTGTGCGACCCAAGGGCGCACCTACAAGTAGTTCACCGGGTCCAAATCTCCCCTCAAACCTTCCTAACTCTACATATATTTCTACACTTTCTCAATAAAACTATACGTTTTTGTTTAACAGGGAAATAATTGATGTAGCATGAAAATTTGATCATACACTTCATCTGTAGTCTTTCGTTTATAAAAACAATCTAGTTATATCATTTTTTTTCTGAAAATATTGGTGGAAGTATTTTACAATTATTTGTCGTCTTTTCGGGTGCAGAATAATACCCATTCAATACTAGACATAGTGACTTATAGTATTGGACTCAAGCCCAATAAAAATTTCTGGGTGTGCGCCTGGTACGAGCTAACGTTTTATTCATTCAGGTCTCTTTTTTGTTTGTCATTTTATCTACCGGTCTCATGTTTTTTTTGACATATTAAAAAAAACACTTCATATCTATTACCATTTTCACTCTATGGTGCTCAATGTTAAAATAGGAAATGCTTCTTCTTTCTACCACTTTCAGTAAGGAAGGTGATAAAATCTATACTTGAGGTGGTCAATGGATTCTAGAAAATAAAAATCTTCTTGATATATCTTACAATTTTTATTTTGATACCTGTGGAGAGATAAACAGATGGACTAGCCGTACTATAAAACTTCCGATAATTATGCATAACATCGTTTGGAAGTCTGAAAGTCTTTAAGTTCAGGTATGGGCTCAGTTCCTCTCTAAAAGCCCAAATCTGACTTGAATAAGATTGAAAACGAAACATCTACAGATAATTTGGAGCAGACGAGCAAGTATCGGGATTCCTGTAGTCCAGTATCTTATATTAAAGAAGTAAATGCCGTTAGTAGCAATGAAGAATTTAATCCTACTATTAAGGGCCTGTCTTCCTTTACTATTAATAGAGTAATCTTATTTAAAGCCGAGCAGGTTAAAGACATACGAAATGGCAAATTATTTTTGGAAACAATGATAAGAAACAGAGAAACACTGTTCAAATAGATCTTCATTATTCAGTAGAACATCACCTGTTACACTAAGGTGACATTGGAATGTGGTAAACCCTACCGAGGAAGAAACAAAATCTCAGCTCACCAACACGTTGTTGAAGTGAATCGGGTCAAATGTAAAAAGTCAGTGTGAACTGCTACAAGCTTATTTATAGATTGTTACTTTTAGTCTACTTATGCTACCGGAATTCCTAAAGACCAAATATTATCATCTAAAAGTGCGTCCCTACATTCCGAGTCCTCCTCGCTGCCTTACGTCCACCACTTTGATCACATTGCTACGAACGTTTATATTCGCAACATCGGAAATTTACTTAAAGTTTTAAAAGTATTTTTTTTAAAACATTATAATACTTCTCACATTTAACACTACATTTGTAATTATAAAACCTTTGCCATACAGATAATTGAGGTTAGGACTAGAATTTGAGCATTACATTTGTTCTTTTCATATGGGTGGCACGGTGGATCAGTTGTAAAGTGCTTACCTCTGATGCGTGGATTCCCTTTTTCAATCCCCGTCCAAGTAAGTTTGTGATGGACAACATCGTTTTCGTGGGTTTTCTCAGGGTACTCCCGTCTCCTACTACCAATATCAATCCACCAATTCTTCTATCACCATTCACCTCCGTTAATCATCCGCCTCCCTTAGCCTAGAGGGCATCATCTTGGGAAGTTAAATTGAAATATTCCATTTCATTTTCTGTATTGTAAATATTTTAGCTAAATCGTATTATTTATGTTGTAAGTTTATTATTTTCCGTAGTTTCCTTATTTTAATTGTACAGTATAAAAGTGCGAGTAAGAATTCAGATTTCATACTTTTTCTAATCCATAGGTTCAAAATTTACTTCAAATAAATTAGTTTTCTCCACATTTCTCTTATTTTTTAAAAATGTAATTATCCTCCATTTAACACTTTATTATTCAATTAAATTTTCTTCTGTTAGTTTGCCAGCTACGATATCCCTTTATTATTGAAAAGTAGCCACTGTGACATTATTGTTACTCAGATTGGCTCATCCCCATTGACTCTCACTAATTACGTCCATTCTTGTAGTTTTAGTTTACTTTTTGTTCAGCTTTAGTTTAGTTTAGAGTTCTCGTAAAAAGGAGCACGTTCTTTTGATTTTATCAAATTCTGTAGAAAGTTTTATTGTATAAGCAAATTGAAGCTTGAAATTGGACTTAAATGGCTTAAACGTCCACAACAGTAACTGCAATAAAAGTGAATTGACGTAAATGGAAATGCATATATCGTGAAGTGAAACAGACTGCTGATTTGTTCAACGGTACTTTTGTGTGTACGGATGCTAATATGACACCATATGCTGATTTGTATTTAGTCTATTTATGTTTTTTCGGTGAACGGCTTGAGTATTTGCAGCGGGGAGCAAGAGGAGGCAATTGCCCTTCCTTGGATTTTCGAAAGTGTTTCTCTTTATGGAAATACATATCAATACATATCAGATCTACTTGCTCACCCACTACAATATTTAATGTATTGTTAGTAAAGTTATGCAATATACATCAATAATAATTGCTTTGCATGAAATATTAACTGCATCAAAATGTGTATATTCGCAACTTCACTTGTGTGTCAGTAGTTTGTCCCCCACCCCTTGGAAAAAAACCTTGCAGGCATTTCTGCTGGACATTATCTGATTCTGGATGAACCTGTCCATTGTAATTTAAAGAATGTTGTTTGCTGATATTGGAGTCAAATACTCTAGACTGCTCTAAATAGTTTTTGAACTACGGACTTTGATAGAAGCTATTGCTGGGATTGGAGGTTCCGTCTGTTGTTTCTGAACTGGGTTTTGTCTATGGTAAGACACAAACTTGAAAGGTTCTAGGATGGTAGCACTTATAGTGCGAGTGAAGGAGGAAAGTTTAGACATGGGGGATTTTTTCTAGAGTAAAATCATTATTTTTATTAGCTGTTAACCAAGTAAGTTTTGCATGTGAAATACAGTGATATCGCAATTTCATGGAATGTTGTGGAATCTAAAGCGACTAGTTATTGTGTTTTCATTTTGTTTAAGCCTAGTGATCTCTATTTCATCCTGCGAGTTATGGAAGTAAACATTATGCCGCGGTTCTTTCTTTTCGGGATGAACAACTTACACAAAGTCTTGATCTAGAATTTTCGTTTACAATTCCTTAGGGTTGAGAAACATATACAACACTGCTAAATTCACCATAGTCAATGCTCGCATTGCATTTTACCATGTCGCTTCGGTCAGTTAAGGTAAACCTGATCTAATAGGACTTAAATTACTATTGTGCACATTTCATTTCATTTTTTTTTTTTTTTTTGGCTTTCTACTTACTTGAAAGCGTTCTTTCTTCATATATTGTCTTGACTTACATCTACAATATAAAATAAATAAAGTATCGTGTCTGTTCATCTGATAAACATACAATTTTCAATCGAAATACACATTAGTTACCTGTTCATCTCATTTAACGTAAATACGAAATTCTTCATTTTTAAAAAAATAATCAAAACATGTTAGAGGGAAGCCATAAGTAGTTTGTTTACTTGAGGTTCATTGAAACTACTGCATCTTTATGATGTAAATAAAACCACCTGTGCGTATGTGGTGCAACCAGTTACATACAGAGGGGAAAGAGAGAGAGAGAGAGAGAGAGAGAGAGAGGGTATGTAAATTTAGATATTTTATAGATGTAGGTATATTGTAAAGCAAACAGTGCTCGAGTAAGTAGTAAACGTATGTACGCAAATATTACTCGGATGGAATGTATAAACTAGTGGGGTATACTCCGTTGTTTTGTAGTAAATAAAAGTGAATATGATGTAAGTTTATTGTTTAATGTAACCAGCCCTTGGCACAGTTGGAAGATAAAGAGGTGAACATCTGTATGTTGTCTTTTCTTTCCGAGTGAGATATTTCAATATGGTTGAAATCAAACAGTAAATCATGTAACTATTCGCATATGGACCTTGTTAAGGAGTATGCACTTTATTTAAAAAAAAAATAAGTTTATAGCACCAAATAAAACAATACATTGGATTCGTAATATTCGATTTATCACGCAAGTAGTGCGATACATTTTATCGATAAATGTTAAATCAGTGAAAATTATAATCATATGGAAGAAAATGTTGATTGTTCTATGGTTAGCATGCCTGTCTATGGTTGCTACCGGCCCGTTTTAAAGTAAATTTTTTACACAGTCAGATTGGAATAGAAATTTATTTAAATAATAATAATAATAATAATCACATTTAAAAAAAAAACACTTTAGCATTCAAAATTCTCGAATAACATATATATTTTTTTCCGGCACAAGATGTTTTGCTTTGAGAGTAGCTAACTGCAATTTACATTCATGATTCGGGACTCAGTTTGGTAAAGATACCGAAGCACAGTCAGAGATGTGTGAAAAGTAGAGGAAGGGCTTCCGTCCACTTCCGGAAGGGCAGGGAGTTCGTATGCCAACTTTCGGCCTATTTGAATTTGCCTTCCCTTAATTTTTGATACCAAAAAATCTAGTTCTGTTTATGTTCTGATATA
This sequence comes from Thermobia domestica, assembly GCF_964235325.1. Classification (NCBI taxonomy): domain Eukaryota; kingdom Metazoa; phylum Arthropoda; class Insecta; order Zygentoma; family Lepismatidae; genus Thermobia; species Thermobia domestica. The sequence goes on from NC_137456.1 coordinate 93,968,740, forward strand.
GGTTGTAAACAAACTGGTTTGAAGCTTTAATCGAGCTGGATACAGGGTAAGCATGAGCGACCTGAAAGAATGATATCATTTCAGACAATTATTTTGTATTTCGTTTATTTAACATAGCAACAATATTCGTATCAGTAAAATTACTGTCTAACAATACTAGAATGTTAACTGCATACACATACCATGGAGCGGAACTTTATACAGTGACCAAGCTCTATTGTATTAACTTTATGTGTGTTATTGCGCTTGGTCTAGGTACTGCCCAGTGGCGTCTCGTGACATAATCTTTTGGAAGTTCACAGCCGTTAGAGAATTCTAATTCTAGAATTCTTTCAGTAATCCAAATAAGAAAAACGATAAAAATCAATGAAAGTAGCCATACTTTACGTATAGTAAAAAGTACCCATTCATAAACAAATGCTTCATTTCATTCGTATATTAAGTCAATTCTGGTGTTTTTCTGGACAATCAACCTGTCAATAACTCTTCTCAAGTTTAGTTTATACAATTTTTATTCTCTGTTGATATTATAACTAATGCACTGAGACTTTTTCCAGCTACGACACTCGTTTAATTGCTTTTATATTCTTTAATATGGTAAAAGCAGCCTTCAGTTTCTGAAGTCAACATCGGATTATTTACCATGATTTTTATTAATTTTAGTGTATGCTATTCTCTTCCTACAGACTCACCATCAATTTCACGACAATTAACTAAACGGAATTTCCATTAGACTCCAAACTCCTGCTATCTTGTACATTTGAATTGCCAGGTATGCTGTTTTTGAACTGTTATCAGTATACACGAAACACGCAACGTATCAAATAATTTTGATTGTTGCATAGGCACCTTTAATTACGAACGTTTTGTTCAAGTACTTTTTCATTGTTGTCTCAAGACACTTCATAACTGTTTATTTTGTACTTTTAGACGTTAGGCTCCTATAAGAGGAGATTTACAATTTAAAAAGGAGATTACTGTAATGTGTTTGATGCTCTCCCATCTGGAATTGAACTCAGTGCCTGATCACCAAACACATGACTCCCTGGTGCTCACACTAGTGAAATTCAAGATAATTATAAAGTGTTTATTACAGTTCTCATACTTCTTTACTTTTTCAATCAGATGTCGCAAATATGTTGCACAATTCAGGTCTACTGCTAATTCCCTTAATATGAGACGCGAGAAAAGCAAAACAATGATATTTTCATTTCATAATCTATCAGTCATTTATTGTCTTAAATTAACTTTGAAATTTCGACACAGTTTAGTTTCCACCTCCAGATGATAACTAACTTTGATCGATTATGTTCTAACTTCTTTCTAAACTTTTACAATCAGTCAGTGCACTAAAAGATATACAGAAGTTTAAAAACGCTCAACAGAATCCTCTACAACAGTATTTTCAAAGTGTGGTCCGCGGGACCTAGCCAGGAGGGGGGGGGCGACGCATAAAAATTGAAATGTGTTTTTGTAATAAAATGGAACTCACAGCTGTTATGCAAGAAGAATTTTTCCAGTTACTAGGAGGAAAGCAATTAGAAATAATATCTACGTTTGTAAATTTAAATTTCCTACTTTACTAAATTTCTGCCCTGTGAGTATGAGAGTTCTGTAAAAAAGGGCATTGCAATATTTCATGCCTTTCCCTACCACTTACTTATGTAAGCAGACCTTTTCTGCTCTTAGCAGTATTAAAACATTAAATCGAAATCCTTTTAATGTGAAATTGGATCTAAGATGGATGGTGACAAAACTTATTCCAGATTTGAATGTAATTATGGAAAAATAGAAAGAATTTAATTCCTCATATTAGTGACCCCACATTTAAGAACATTGTTCATCAAGTGGATTTCCTTTTTTTTTTTTTTTAAAAAAAAAAAATGATTTTCAGTCTTGAAAGTTACTGTATTTTCAATTGAAATTTCGTTCACTAGGAAATAATCATGTATCTTTAGAATAAATTACTTGTTGCATTATTTTCCTTGATCTTTTTGGTGTCAGTGGTAATTCTAATTAATGTATTTTTAATACCATGTGAAATTTCAGATAGCATTGCAAGGAGTCCGCAAATCACTTTCCGAATGGACAGGGGGGGTCCGTGTTAATCGGAAAGTTTGAGAACCACTGCTCTACAAAATAAGGCAATGATAAAATTTTTCTTACAAGAAATCTTTAGAAAAAATGATGCTGTGTCGAACAGGCCTTACATTCACTAGTATTGAGAAAGTATTTTAGGAAACCCTAATACTACAAACCTATCGAGAAGCGTATAAGAGAGTAAACGCAATATGTCCACCTAATTTCTTTGTAGTTCAACATATATTTTCTTTAATTGAGAGATGTAATGGAGATATAAGGATGGATATAAGCTATAATTTTGAATACGGCCGAGCGTATATCTACCAAAGTTCTAGTAGTACATAGCTGATGGAAATTATGAAAAAGAAATAATAAATACTTGCAAACATATTTATAAATCAATTAGTATAACACTACACAACACGTTTTCACTTTTGCTACTTTGAAATACACTGAGAGAATAATGTTTTTGAGCATAAAATACAATCTCCGAGGTAAGTACAGACACCGCAGTAAAGGAAAACCCTTTCCGCGTTTTCCTAGAAGTGTTACAGCTGAACGTACATTACTACAAATAACAATACTAATCTTTTTCTATTTTGCATGTGTTAAAGATGAATGTTGAAATAAAAAAAAAATCTGTTCCAAAATTTCCTTCAGGTTCCCGCAATACAGGAGACGAGTTTTTACCATTGTAGCAGTTACAAGTACAGTTGTTTAGATGAGCTAGTCGCTTTTCTTACAAACATTTAGTTTATGTAGGCAGGAAGAATGTAGCTTAAAGAAAAAATCAGAGATTATACGTATTTAAAAATAAGTCTTGAAAATAAATTAAAATTTAATTTTGTTCTAAGCTAACTTAAGAATCTCTAGAGAAGGGTTCTAAACCTACCATTCCCTTCGATACGACCTCGGAAAGACATTATTTTGTTTGTTCCATTAGTTTATTTTGAAAGAATGAGTTATATACTTCTATACTCTTCTACTTTAAATTGCAGAAGTTCATTCTTTGATTCTGTTTAAAGCCCCACATTACTGGAAATTAGTCAAGAATAGCACTCAACGCTGCTCGTTCAAATCTTATTTGAACGTCAGGAGACCTCAGTTCCTCTCCTCAGCTACCTGCGCTTCCCTTCCGTACTACACAGAGAACAGCCTATCACCCTCGTTTCTCTGTTGCGAACATGGTGTGTAGGGTTGGTACCGAGACCGAGACGGACTTCTATATACCGAGACGAGATCGAGACCGAGACGGACTTTTATATACCGAGACGAGACCGAGACCGAGACAGACCTCTATAAATCGAGACGAGACCGAGACGAGACTTAGGTCAGTCTCGAAAGTCTCGGTCTCGTCTCGAATATTGATATTGATAGATACTGAAATTGTCTTCACTCAAAATTTGTTTCGTTGCTGTGTTAGATAATATGATTACGGTTGACTGATGTACATTGGCGTATTTAGGGGGTTGTTATCGGGCTTAAACCCCTACCGAAATAAATTTGTGATAATTTTTTGCATTGCACGTATAACGCAAATGTTTCTTACTCGTTTCTCAAGCCTCTCCGGAAACAAAATCCACTGCTGATGCAAATAGAATTCTCTCTCTCTCTCTCTCTCTCTCTCTCTATATATATATATATATATATATATATATATATATATATATATATATATATATATATATATATATATATATATATATATATATATATATATATATCAGCGTTACCCAACCTTTTTCAAGTTGCGGCAAACTACGGGTGTAACTTGAAGTCTCGCGGCACACTCATAGATATTATAATTTGTATATATAAAATACCGTGGTATTTTTTTCTGTGATTACTGATCTTCTCACACAGAAGAAAGCTCAATCACGGTTTTTTATGCTTATTTTTTATTCTAATTTAAAACTAGAAAACAATTGCAATGAAATATAGGACTCAGGCTTTTAAAAATATACTTTTTTTTCGAAAACTTTATCCAATCTTTTACTAAGAAGGAAGGTCACTTAATAACGAACGAACAAACAAATATATTGCACTTCTAAAACACAAATGTAGGTAATTTGCATGCATGTTTACTTTGTCGAAAAGATTGAATGATATTTTAAAATTTCAAGTTATGAAATAGTCTGCAACAACAAAGAAACAATAATGGTCATAACAATGACAAGAAATAATTTTTTATTAGCTGCACAGCTTTAGCAGCTACAGAGTAATGCAGGTACAATAATAAAGTATATTACAATTACAGTGATTTTTTCCATTGTATTCATAGTAATGTGAAATAGAAATATAAAATTTACAGTTTTTTTATATTTTCATTTACATATTTCTTGTCTTGCAATTTGGTTGCTATAGAATTAATAATTTTGTTTCAATTTCCTCGCGGCACACCAGCGGCCCATTCGCGGCACACCGGTTGGGAAACGCTGCTCTCTCTCTCTCTCTCTCTCTCTCTCTCTCTCTCTATATATATATATATATATATATATATATATATATATATATATACATGGTCGCGGTGCAACCCAGGTTCGCCCTGCATAGGTTCCCGGGGGCCCAACTTTAATTTTAAATGGAAGCAAGGGGTGAGTGGTACCTCGTTCAATAGACCTTGAAAAACTAAAAATCGTTGTGGCAAAAGATCTTTCATATCAAGCACTGTGTTCAAAATGGCCGACAAGACATGTCGCCGCTATCAGATACAGTAAAACGTGTAGTACCACTAATATGAAAACGATTGAACATAAATGAACCGAACAAAAACTCAAATAGAAAATGTCATGTGGCACATCGTTTGATATTGTCGCGGAGGCTCCCAGAGCCACCCTTCATGGGGCCTCAGGGCGCAACCTCAAAATTGTAAATGGAAACATGGGGTGAGTGATACCTCGTTCAACATATCTTTAAAAACTAAATAGTCCTGTTGCAAAAAATCGTTCGTATGGGTCACCGTTTTCAAAATGACCACCAAGACATGGTACCTGTATCAGGTAAAACGTCCAGTATCACTAATATGAAAACACCGAACAAATATTCGAATAGGAAATCACAGAGGATATTTATCATTCTGTAGCTCGGGAATGTTGCAACAATCGAAAAGATGATTAGAGTGAAAGTGCCATAATGGAAAGGAAGAAATCTAATTCCTAGAAATTTACCCTAACCTCACTCCGTAAGTGAGTGAAGCGGGAAGGATCGGTGAAATTGCAAATAAATGCCTTAGTTTTTGCAAATTGTATCTACGAAACAAAGTTATTTGAAATGTGTTTTTATAAGAGATAAAGGTCTCTGTAATGGGATAAAGTGCGTAAAATTCTTCTTAAATGGTACCTTCCACTTTGATTCCGGGCAATGGTTTGCTGCAAAAATGAATCAACTGAAATGCGAAACCAATTTGTCGAACAATGCAATTTTAGAACAATGTTTACAAACGTTGGTTTTGTTCAACAGTCGTCTGCATGATATTGGTTCTCTTCTTTTCTTTCTATGTCTTCTTGCATGTGATAGAATATGAGTTTCACTGAGATGTCCACAGTTACATTCCGAATAACTTTCAACAGTAATTTCAGTTGAGATCCTTAGTAACGAAACGGTACATACTGATGCAGATATGACCCCAAAATCTTTCACGCATTGCGTTAAATTATCAGGGGCGGGCAAAATGTTGTTAAACTTGAATTTCACCTTATTTCACTTTATTTTTATTCATTATAGTACCAGTCATTTGTACACACAAGTGCTTCAGACAAACCATATCTATTGCAAATAAAAGTGAGGTTCTCATTTGAGATTTTTCCATTCATTCCCGCTTCACCCACTTACGGACAGAGATCGGAAAGATAATTTTCTATCATTTCCCCTTTTGCATCATGTTAATTATACTTTAATAATCTTTTTCTCCGTTGCATTATACTCGAGAAGTGGAATGATAAATACCCTCCTCTGTGCTTTCCTATACGAGTTTTATTCTGTTCATTTATCTCCAACTACTTTCATGTAAGAGGTCTAGTGGTACTGGACGTTTTATCTGATACAGGCACCATGTCTTGGCGGCCATTTTGAAAACGGTGACCCATATGAAAAATGTTTTGATACAATACTGTTTAGTGTTTCAAAATTTATCCAACAAAGTATCACTTGACCCATATTTCGGTTCAAAATTTCTAAGTTTGGCCCCCTTGAAATGCAGCCGTGGGAGTACTGCGAGAGCATTACTCGACGCGCCCCATGCCTTTCCTGTTTCACTTTCTGACTGTTCGTTTATCTCCAACTGTTTTCATATTAGTGGTACTGGACGTTTTATCAGATACAGGCACCATGTCTTAGCGGCCATCTTGAATACGGTGATCAATATGAAAAGTCTTTTGCCACAACGCTTTTTACTTTTTAAAGATCTATGGAACGAGGTACTACTCGTCCCATGTTTCCATTTAAAATTTTAAAGTTTGGCCCTGGTACCCCATGAAGGGCGGCCCCAGGAAGCGCCGCGAAAACACCAGTGTGCCCCATGGCATTTCCTATTTGAGTTTCTGTTCGGTTTATTTATGTTCAACCGTTTTCGAGATATCTCCGTGGAAAGATTAAAATGGGCCATCCTATATATATAGCCGCGGACCCAGTATATGATCAAAGGAGGGGCTAAGCCATGGTTTGCTGATTTATAGAGTGTAAAGAAAGTAGGATTGAAACCCATTTTATCCAGTGTATGCCTGAGCGTTAAGGGGGGCTATAATCCCTATAGCCCTCCTCTATGATCTGTGATATATATATCTATTATATAAAAGAGAACGCACAAATCCTTTGTTACCTCATCACGCTAATACGGCTGAACCAATTTCTTTTATTTTTGGGGGGTTATTAGGATTTGGACCCTAGATGGTTTTTATCATATCACTTTAATTTTTAATTACCAGTGTCTTGAGATAATTGACCATTCAAGTGTCCATAAGGTACAAATCCTTTGTTAGTTCATCATAGGTATAAAAATAAACGTATTTATATGCAACCCGCATGACCGTGTCACTCGGCGGGTTAACATAAATGACAGGCGATATAATGTTAACATTTACTGCAATCTACTATGGTTTTTATCATATCACTTGAAAGCGAAAACTTCCGGGGTGACCGCAGCGAAGCGGGGCGGGTTAACATAAATGACAGGCGATATAATGTTAACATTTACTGCAATCTTCTATGGTTTTTATCATATCACTTGAAAGCGAAAAAGTAAAAATTATCTAAGTAACAAAGTTTATTGCGTTCCGGGGTGACCGCAGCGAAGCGGGGTGAACGCTGCTAGTATATATATATATATATATATATATATATATATAAAATGCTGAAATCGTGTAACAAGTTGGGAAATTCTTCTAGATATTCTGCAATATCACTAGATAAACAATGTTGCTAAAAGCAAAATAAATTTGTATTTTCTCAAATTGCGCTACGTAAAGTATTACATATTTCTAATTTAGTTACTTAACATGTAAATGGAAATTGTAACTGAAATTAAATGTAACTGATACATTTTCAGTAACACTAGTTGTTCCCCCTAAGCCTTAGGCCTGGTGTACACTTTAGATTAAGACCGTGCTTAATTAAAAGTTTTAATTACACACTAATTACATTTCACTTGCTTTAGTTTGACCACCGATCACCTCAAACTCGATCCATACCAAATAGCTATATGCAATTATTCAAGGACTTACAGTTAGTAATACACAGTGTTCACTTTTCTTTTGTTTCGTTTTAGTTTAATGTCCCACAGTTATGCTAGAGCGGTTAAAGGAGACGTGGAGCTAATGATTATAGTGGAATACGAACCACTTCGGACCTTCAACTTTACTCCTACCGGAAATCGAACTCCAGACCACGCGAATCGAAATCAAGAGTGCTAGTCGCTAGACCAAATGGGGGTTCTCACATTATGTTGATTTAAATAATTCAGTCAGTGTTGTCAGATCCGAAGATTAAAAAGTAGCGTGTCTGTACTCCGAAAGTAGCGAATTCGAACTATTTGTAGCCCAAATACGTAGAAATGAATACTGATGATGCTAATGAAATAATTTAATATGAGCTGAAAAATGTGCTGGACGTATTGCAAGAAGAAATTATGATCGACGGACGAAAACAATTCTAGACTGGACACCACAAGACAAAAACAGCCTACGAAACCTCTGCATACAAGAAGGTGTGACGAAATCAAGAGCTACTGAGGAGTAACCTGGAAAATAAATGCCCAAGTTAGATAGTTGTGAAGACTTGGAAAGACCTTCATTAAGCAATGGATTGATAATGGTTGATTATGATGATGGTTATGATTTTATTATATCTCAATATCGGAGGTAAACTAAACCAAGTCATAATTTCGTAATTTTACATAAGCGTAAAACTGGTTCCTCAACTAAGACTATATATATAACTTTTACTAGGTAAGGTAGGGTAAAAATGGATCCAAAATTTAATGAGAGTAAAAAAGTATTTTTGACTATTCAATCCATCATGTTGCAGCAAAACTACGAAAATTAATATAAAATAAAACTAGAAAGTTAAGAATCTCTTCTTTTGGCGAGTGAGAAAAAAATAGATACAGATAACTCGAATTACCTATATACTTATATAATATGTATGTCCATGTTTCGCAAGTAATTTTTAATCAATATAAAATTTCAACGTAATGAACGCAAGATTAGTTTTCTTGAATAAAGATTGCATGCACCGTTGAGAGCTCAGGAATAAGATTAATCTATGTTACGGCACTGGATATGTGCTTACGTATGCATTACGACCTTATGAACTTGTATAAGAAACAGAATGCACTTAAAATGAGACACGAATTATGCGAAACATCGGACTTTGAATCTAACTTGTTTTGTGGTCCAACTCGAGACCTCACAGAGCAAAGATGAGTGTAGTAGCTCCAACCACAAGGTTCAGGACGTTTGTGTTATAAAGTGTCAATTAAACACGAAGATGTGAAATGGTAATAAAGCATTTCATCAATTTCAAACAAAATACGTATATTGTAATAATAATTTACCCTATTTGTTAAGATAATGAAAGTTATATTCTGTTTTTAAAATGACAGCCAAAGCAGAATGTATTGAATAATAAATGAGAAATTGAATGAGCACGATTAAATACATTCGTGCTGCTATGTCTTGCGTTATCCGTTAGGAGGTATTGAACAATTCTGATTCAAAGGAAGGAAATAAACTACTGTGTAGTACTGGAGTTAATTTAATAGAGTTTAATTGTATATGCAGTACTGAGGCTATATGAGACAAAGTCTATTGCTGAAAGTGAAATATGGGTTCTATTAGGGTTTTAGGGTGATACACCCACTGATCATTGAACCTGGAATACGAGCATGGAAAGCATTAGCACAAGCAAATTAGCTATGAAGAGGTACACCATGCCATAATTTTAATTCAAAATGAAAGGAAAAAATAAGCGTAAACGACAGACTGTACGAGAATAATACTTTTACTGTTTGAATTTCACACTATTTATTTCGAGACTTTCGAGACGAGACCGAGACTGAGATCGAGACAAGCATCTGTTGACCGAGACGAGACCGAGACCGAGACGGTGATTTTTTACTCGAGACGAGACCGAGACCGATACCGTTATTTATCAACCGAGACGAGACCGAGACTGTACAAAGTCTTGTCTCGTCTCGTCTTGATACCATCCCTAATGGTGTGATGATGGAATGCATATACGTAATGGTAAAACAAACTGAGAGTAGAAACAAAACGACAATATAATAATATTCTAAATATTATTAAACATGTTAAGGAGCAACAAACAGCGCATGATTTGGTGGTTCACGTGCTCGTGCGAACCTCACAAGGCGACGCCATTGGTACTGCCTAACCTTTCAAAACACGAAACCACACTAAAACTCATGGTCACTGAAAATATTTCAGCTGGTAATGCGAAATATATCAAAGAAATTGTTCGAATCTTGCTTCTTGTTCTGTTTGCATTTATTGTCACCATATTTTTTAGATTTGTGGCAACAAACGTATCTGACATTTCCACCAAAACAGCGTGTACAGAAACTTAGAGTGTGGAAATAATAACCCAGATTGAGCATAAACGACGAGTGGCGAGTGCTCTATCTCGTCCAAGTTCCCACAACTCAAGATCTCGTGTGTTATTCGCAACAATTACCTCATCACCATTCGTCATACATTGCAGGTATGAAATTAAACCAACATATACGTCATAATATTAGCTACATTCTCCTCTCAGAAGAAACCGAAATCTCAATGTGTTCACAAGCAACCTGTTTTCAAATTTACTAAAAGCTGAAATGATGGAAGAGGACAAATGCATTAGGAACTGGAATGTAGTTGGTATACTAAACAAGGTTCGTCTACAATCTTGATCTTTCAAAATATTGTGCTTATTCAAAATATTGGAACAATAACGATTTCAGCAGTCATTTTGAGGAATTATAACTACTGGTCTCTGACCACCATTCCGACAGTTGTCTATTTGTAGAAACTCATTATCAACCTAGACAATCTCCTATTTTATCTCCCTACAAAATCTATAGATCTGTGAGTCAAGTATGATCACGTTGCTCGAGGTACAGTCATCATTATAGCTAAAATCTTCTCAGTATGTTAATATAGTTTCCCAGCTGGAAGCAATTTTGGCGCGAGTTTCTTTCTCTTGCCCGCTCAGTGTTCGTTATATATTCCTCGTTTGCAAGCCTCTTGGGGAACAACCAACTTCAGCTTTACAATCTACTTGAGCCACCCATTTTGATTTCGGAAGTCTGAATACTCATCACTGCTTGTAGAATTCTATCTGAATTGATCATTACTTTGAATTCGGAATTTGTTGAAGAAAGTGAGATGTTCGTTCGTTCTTAATGGCGGCAGTTCTTACTGATTTTCTACAGGTATTGCTGCTATACATGTATTCATTTCACCCTATAGTATATCCCTTACGCCTTTATCAGCGTTCAGAGTGTGTCCAGATCTCTGTGGTAGTGGCCAATTTTGCTGTGACCACCGAAGGGCTGTGCGTAACTAATTGTGTTTCATCTTCCACTCTTCAGCGTGCACACTAGACAACATATAGGAAACTCAGCAGTTTAATCTTCCTGATAATTTTCATATATATATATATATATATATATATATATATATATTAGGGATGGCCAATTCCGGAATTTTTACTTTCCGGAATCCGGAAAGTAAAATCGGAAAATTCCGAAATTCGGAAAAATTCCGGAATTCGGAAAAATTCCGGATTTCGGAAAAAATTCCGGATTTCGGAAAAATTCCGGAATTCGGAAAAAATCCGGAATTCGGAAAAATTCCGGAATTCGGAAAAAATCCGGAATTTGGAAAAAATCCGGAATTGGGAAAAACTCCAGAATTCGGAAAAATTATTTTTTCTTTTTGTAATCCTAAGAATTTTGTTCAAATGCAAACGAACAAATTTCCTTTTTGTAATCCTAAGAATGTATGATGCAAGTTAAGCTGAAACTTACATCCTAAAGTATACACTACTCAATCTTCCCATGGTTAATGAGATGTAGTCCAAAAGTACGATGTACTCCTAATATTTAATTTTTGTTTTACTGTGATATTGTCCAGAGGTAAGACATATATCACACTGAGATAAACAACTTGACATAATGATGTTATCATACGTAGTTTTCCAGAAAATCGTGAGAAACGATTTTTTATGAAGTTAAAATATGCGTCGCTTGTTGCCAGTGTGATGCAATTGATAACTTTTATGCTGGAATAGTCTTATTATTATTATTATTATTATTATTATTATTATTATTATTATTATTATTATTATTATTATTATTATTATTATTAATAATAATAATAATAATAATAATAATAATAATAATAATCGTTTATGTACTGTAAAAGAAAAATATGAACCGTTAAGTAGTAGATTTTGTCTGTTGTTTTTTGATATTTTCTAACAGTAATAACAAATTGCTTGTAAATACGCAATGATTATCAAGGACAATGGCATGTTAATGTAAGGACTACTCTGCAGACTAGCAATAAACAATAAACAATAACAGATAAACAATAGTCCCCCCCCCCAAAAAAAAGTAACTAACTTGGGCACGTCAGAATGTTCGCGAGAATATAGGGACGCATTGAGACTGTTATTATTACTCAAAGGGCCGTACGATGGAGGCATTAACGTTAATGTTAATGGCACCAATGAGCACTTACTTGCTCTAACGATTAACCTCATTTTTGAGATGATTCTTAGAAGTGGGCGTGTTGGCATGCAGTTGGAGTACTAACGATTTGCGTCACTATCGAACACTAACGTAGCACTAGCGACGTTTAAAGTCGAAATTGGAGTCTGGCATAAGTGGCTTGTCAACTTCACGGACATTATATTTTCCTTGAATGCGAGAATTTTGCGCCCGGGAAATTTGCGCCCTACCACAAATAGGAAAAAATGCGCTCGCAATATATTTGCACTGGGATGTTTGTGCCCTACCCCAAAAAGAGGGGAAAATGCGCCGGCTATATATTTGCACTGAGATGTTAGCGCCCTACAATTCAACTTATTTTTGTATTGTGTAAAGTAACTTCCACTCACACTTGAACTAGGCTTGCCTCTCATCGTCTCAGTGAGTTACTCCATCCGTTATAATATTCCGAACAAATGAAAAAAATACAATTTTAGTTCACTAAAGGGCAATCCATACAAATACAATTTTTCATTATACTACAAAATTTACAATAAAAGTATAAATGACTGATATATAATTATTTATTAATATAATCAAAGAGTATAATTTAATCTACAAAAGACTGTTTGGCTCTACCCAGATATCTCTGTTCACAATCCTTGCGAGTTGTTTGGCTTTTCAGGACACAAAATATAGAAAAGAAAATGTAAAGTGAATGTAAAATCAGTTCAGTAATATTATCAAGAAAACTATGTACAGTGTGTTTACTTGCTGGAATTACACTTCAAACTCACAATTGCGTTCAGTCGTTCTTTCAGGAAAAATGTTCCGGGGGGCACATTTAGTATTCCGGAGGGGGGTCACTGCTGGTACTATTCTATTTATTATTATATTATAGACGTATTATTTTGGTCTCCTCCGAGGGGGCACTCTGAGAGCTCTGGGGAGGCCAGTGTTCCCCCAAAATCATCTCTGGAAGAAGCAGTGATTGCGTTGATCCGTTGTGTTCTTTTGGCTTATATTGAAGTTTATTCTCCCCTTATATAGCCACAATGAAAATAAATCACAAATGGCATGGTTGTGGGGGGAGGATTGTTTATGCTGTAATGTCAGCCCCTCCGAGCACATGCGTAAGCTCCAATAGGTTCTTTTATTTCGCAGGGCTCAAACTTCCCGGTGGAGGTACATCGCAGGCGCAATTTTCCCTGTTCTTGAGGTAGGGCGCAAATTTCCCAGACGCAAAATTCTCGACACCGTTCGAATGACCTCGGAAGACGATATCTTTTTCAATACTTTTTTTATATTCTTTTACTCGAGATTTCTTCATAGCTTCTTATTAAAATACTTACTAATATATCCTCATTTTATTGTCCTAACCAATCAATATGGGTATGTTGTCAGTAAAATATTTAGATTGATCGAGCCTCTGGTGTGTAACTACAGTATTTCATATCATGCCCCCATTAGAAATCTTGGCTAAACGAACCAATATATGTTGCCAATAAAATAGTTTAGAATGATTGAGCCCCTGGTAAATAACCACAGTATTTCGTGACAGACCCCCCCCCTTCCTATTACCATATTCTAGCTACGTGCCTGACTCAGCTAATTCTCTACATTCTTTACCAAGCACACATTTTCTAAAGCGGAAAATGCTCTCTAAATACCTAAGCTCATTATTTTCATCAGATGCACAAACTAGGTAACATTCTATCTACATGAATGTTATATATGTCGATTACTGGAAACCGCTTCTCGCTATCTATTACCATATTTACTATATAATGATTAACGTTAAAACCGGAAATGGTTGATTTGTACCGCTTCCGGTTTGAATATTACATTCATCAGGGAACTCGATTCTTAACTATTGACTCTGTACATCATGGCCAAAATTGATTGGTAATCCATCAGATAGTTCTTGAGACTGTTTGTTTCACTGACGGACAGAATGAATATATGGCTATAGAGTTTTGATAAACTAAATTCGTTAATGAGTGATGATGGAGCAAATATAAGAAAGGGAACCAAGAGTACCACCGGGAAAATTTTCGAACACAAAATTAGCCATCGAAAACCCACATGTCCTCGGTTAGAATACCATAGATGAAAACTCTACCACTGAGTCATCAATCACCCGCTTATTAGTTTTGTTAATTATTATATTAATATAAATTAATGAATGCCTGCTTATAAGGGATCTGCGACAGTTGCGATCCCTCAGCTCACATACGTTAGCTACACCAACGTCAAGCCACACCACACATAGAAGGCAGGGGCAACAGCCCGAAACTTCGAACACAACACAACCGTCAAGAACAAGCCAACCTGCTTATGTTAATTATTGAACAATTACATTGTATACTTCGTAAAGTCAAAAATTATAAATTTGTATTTACTGTACATACAGTGAGCGCAGAAAGTGTTCGTATACCTATGCTATTGAAACGAGAATGCCTGCGAAAAAGAAACAGAAAATTTAAGAAGTGTAATAACACACACAATATGAATAATGAAAACTAAGCTTTATGGATATATCAATAAAGAACCACAAAAACAAGTTTAATGGTCAGAAAGTAAATAAATTCCGTAGAAAATGTATAGAGTAGACGCAAAAAGTGATCGTACACCTGACGTACGAATACGAAACAAAGATACCACAACTGGGGTTCACTAGTATTCACCTGAGTATACACCTCTGTATAGGATGACGAGTAACAGAATGAGTTTAGTTGTGAATAGGAGTGAAAAAACTGCACGGTGGGCTGTCGAAATGGGAAGCAACCGAACAGAAACAAATGAGGAGACAAGAAAAGTAATTATTAAAGTGCATAAGAAGGGTAAGTCTTTGAGAAAGATAGCAAACCTCAGGGGCAGATCCAGAGGGGGGCGATCGGGGCCATCGCCCCCCCCCCCACAAGAGGAAACTTTCTTATTTTATATATAAATAAACCCATCCATAACAAGTTTGGAGCTCTTAAAAGTAGCAGTATTACTGCCGACCACCCCTTCCCCAGAAGTCCGTCCTGGATCCGCCCCTGTATAGAGTAGCCACAATCGAGTATTTTCCGCTGTATGTTTGGAGTCGTTGTCTTGCTGAACAATAAATTGTTTTCAAGAACCATTTTCTGCGCACTAGTATGGAGATATTCCTTTAATATGTTAATATACACTTTGTGGATCATCACTCCATCGATAAGGTGGAGACGACCCACTCCTGAGGCACTCATACAACCCCAGACAAGCACGGACCCTCCTCCGTGTCTTACTTTAGGGACGAGATTTTGAGGATTCATCTCTGTATTCACCTTGCGCCATACCATACGCCTCCCATTGGACTCGATAAAATTAAATTTACTTTCGTCCGAAAATATGACCCTATTCCAGAAAGAAGCCTGATCCCTTATCTTTATACTCTTTTTCAAACTTTAGTCTCTTTATATGATTTGTCTTGTTCACCCAGAACATTTTCCTGGCTATCCGACCATGATACCCTGCAAATATTCCGCACTGTACTGGCTGATACTTTAATACCGCGTGTTTCCAGATCTGTTGCCAATTGCACAGCACTACTTTTTGGAACCTTTTTTCTTTCCCTAATAATGTAACGTTTAACTTGTTCACTCAACACTCTTGGTCTTCCAGTTCTTTTTTTTTATTATTATTATTTTTTTATGGTTTCGCACAGTGATAGAAACATTATACATCGCAATTATTGTTTGTACTGTTGAACGAGGCCTGTCTGCAAGGTTTGCCAGGGGCGGATCCAGGACGGACTTCTGGGGGGGCGGTCGGCGGTAATACTGCTACTTTTAAGAGCTCCAAACTTGTTATGGATGGGTTTATTTATATATAAAATAAGAAAGTTTCCTCTTGTGGGGGGGGGGCGATCGCCCCGATCGCCCCCCTCTGGATCCGCCCCTGACTCTATAATACCTTGAAACAGTTTCGCACACCTCCCCAATCCCCAGACATGAACCCCATAGAACATCTATGATCTGTTCTGGAGACAAGAATCAGAAGGCACAGCTTGTCTACTAAAGAAGTCCTAAGAAATGCTATTCAAGAAGAATGGGACATAATCAGTCCCGAAGCTACAGAACTACGAACTACTACAGGTGAAATCAATGCCACGAAGACTACAGACAATCATTAACGCACAGGGTAATCCCACAAAATATTAAGTAGCGTAATACACTTTATAAGCATTAATTCAAGCATAAGTGTACGGTGACTTTTTGCGTTTACAAAAAAGGAATTCTCTCTTTTCTTCTGAACAAAACAGTGATTGTGTTTGTTTGGCCTTTCTCTTGTATATAGAAATAAAATGTATGAATGTGTAGTCTTAATTCTGGTTATATATATATTTTCCACCTCTCGTTCTGATGCTAGTTGTTTTCAATATAAAGTATGCACGGTGTACGAACACTTTCTGCGCTCGTAGTTTGCAGTGCTTTGGAGCAGCTGCAGGTGGGAACGCGATAATGTTTGAGACATACCGGCGACTTTTTTGTGTGTGAAAATAAGACCTTTCTCATAAAGTAGTAAATAACTGCAGTAGCAATTATTTACGTAAGTGATAAAGACATATCCAACTTCAAAAAATTAATACAGTATATATAGCCTATTCATTATTGTGTTTCTCTTTTAACAGCTACTAGCTAAGGATGGCCAATTCCAGAATTTTTACTTTCCGGAATCCGGAAAGTAAAATCGGAAAAATTCCGGATCTCGGAAAAATTCCGATTTTTTCTAAATTCCGGATTTTTTCCGAATGTCGGAATTTTTCCGAAATCCGGAATTTTTCCGAATTCCGGATTTTTTTCTGAATTCCGGAATTTTTCTCAATTCCGGAATTTTTCCGAAATCCGGAATTTTTCTGAATTCCAGAATTCTTCCGAAATCCGGAATTTTTCTTAATTCCGGAATTTTTCCGAAATCCGGAATTTTTCTGAATTCCGGAATTTTTTCGAATTCCAGAATTTTTCCGAATTCCGGAATTTTTCTGAATTCCGGAATCTTTCCGAAATCCGGAATTTTTCCGAATTCCGGAAAGTAAATTTTCCGATTCCGGAAAACAAAATTTTCGGAATCCGGATTCCGGAAAATTTTGGCCATCCCTAATATATATATATATATATATATATATATGTAGCTCTAGAGCTACACAAGGAAAATGCCATAGCTGCTGTTCTTGATTGCATTGCACAATGCGGACACGACGATACATGAAGTTCCATAGTTGGCCGCAGAAACCCAAGAAACTATCCAAGCTTGTCGACCGGCTTTTATCACTTTTAATCGACATCTAAATACTGTGAATCTCGAGCGAGTATGCATCCCATGAGCTCATGCTACATGTCTAATTAAATCATAGACATAATTGGAGAGATTATGTATCGTCTATTACTAGTCCGTCTCCTACGACTACTATTTAGCATCGAGTCAATAAACGATTACTGTTTAAATAGTACAGTGCCTGTTCTATCAGTTAAGGGGGTTTCCCAACAGAGAATTCGTCAATATTTTAGACCACCGTTTTTTCTTCTGCAAGCTATAAAGTCTAATTTTTTTTATCGTATTCGTATCGAGTGGGAGCTGTTAAATTTCCTTAGCGCCAACCAGTGGCGTATTTACGATTTTGTTTCGGGAGGGGCTTTGCTAACTTTCGGGAGGGAGCTTTTCCTGGAAATGTGAAAATTCTGCAAGATATTTCATTTACTTTACTATACTAAGTAAGATTTCGGGGGGGGGGGCTTAAGCCCGGAAGCCACCACCCTAAATACGCCACTGGCGCCAACACTTACTTATTACTGGCCATTATAATATTATCTTCACCTCTGACGAGTTTATTCTGTTTTACATTAATTGCTAAAGATTGCTCTCGGAATTAATCGTGTATATTACAATATGTTATGCAATGCCCCTAGTGTTACTACTAGCATTATTACAGTTGTTTAATTCTGTCTGGTAAGAGGATAGTTTTGCAGCATGTGTGAAAATCTGTTTCTTCCAATCTTGAAACATCGGAAAGCCACAATGACTCCCACGAGCCACAGACCCATTTCCTTTGTGGGCTACACCAGTAAGCTCTTTGAGCGCATGGTAAATAAGCGTCTAGTGTAATATTTGGAGTCAAACTCTCTTTTGAGCATGTTTGAATGATGGGTTTTCTTTTTCGATCCAGTACTGACGATCTTGGTTACCACTCTCGTTTCTCTGTAAAGCCCTATACTATTACCCACAGATAGAATCAAACCAAAGTAAATAGTCTTCAACCAGTATGATCTTTATTTCAAGTTAAAGTATTCAAATGTACTACATACGTTTGCAAGAGAATTTGTGGTTAGGTTTTTATTTTTTAACACTACTGAACTTTTACTTTTTAACACTTAGGTTTTTATTTTTTAACACCCATTTCCTTAATGGATTTGTGTAACGTGCGACCACGTCTTCACTGCTATCTTCGAGTAATAAGACAATACTTACTTTACACGTTCTCTCATCAATAACTTCGGAACAAGTCGAATCGATAAATTTTAATTCATTTTTTTTTTTTTGCCATAAAGACAATCTGATTCTTTGTATAACACTGAGATTAATTTACCTGGAATGTCTCTGCAATGTCTCTCGTCAAGGAAAGTTATTACCATATGAAAATCGAGGATGTGTATACTCTTTTGCGGAATGTTCTGGAAATAACTTCCGAAACTTTTGAAATTGTATATGTCTAACTTACGTTTGAAATAGTTTATTATGAACAGGAGAATAAGAACTGTCATAGATTGATTACAAGTTAACCGCTTGGTAACGTTGCTGTTTACATTTTAGTTACAAAACTGGCCGCTGTTCTCTCCGGATATAATTATACAGCAAGGAGGAGTAGAGATGCAAAAAAGCCGGCTTTTTTGAATCGATGGTTTTTTTCACATAAAAAGCCGGCTTTTTTGGGAAAAAAACGAGAATTTTGGAAATTTTGGCTTTTTTCAACTTCATGATTTTTCTATCTAAATAGCTTTCTTATAGTATATTCTATAGTTAGATAAGAATTCCATGACCTGAATGTGATATTTCGCTCTGAAATTCACCATCAAGATGGATGGAGCACATGTTTTACGAATTAAAGCTAACATGAATAATGTAGTATTTGAGGGTAATTTTAGAGGCTATTTAACTTTATTTTAACTTTTGAGTTATCGACATCTTTTTTCTTCTCTAGTTTGTCATCCGTGTTTCATTTCTAAGAGCTTTTAGTACTCTAGCTTCTAGCGCAAAAGTTAAACTTGCCCGTTTTTCTATTTATCCGTCAAAGCGTACGTTTTTCAATATATCCTTCAAACCGTGCTTCCACATTTCTGTTATACTGTAGCTGTGAAGTGATTTAGCAATAATTTTCCGGACACAACCTTGAATACCAATTTATACAAATAATCAGTAGCGGATTTAGAAAAGTACTTTAGGAGGGTTTTTTCTGATTGTTTCGTTTCCTAAAAAGTCCTAATTTTATTTGGGAAGTGCTTGAAGTTTATGAGTACAGGCATAACTAATATTTCGTTTCGTTTATATGTTTAGCAATAATCTTCCGGATACAACTTTAAAAATCATTTTATACTGAGAATCAGTGGCGGATTTAGAAAAGTATTTTGGGAAGGGTTTCTTACTAATGTTTAGTTTTTTTAAACATTCGTAATTTTTATTTGACGGGAGCTTAAAGTTTATGAGTAAAGGCATAAATAATAGATATTTCGTTTGTTGCAGACATTCCGTAACTTTGGGGAACGGGCTTCAGTCCGAAAGACCACCCCCCTAACCTTCGCAAAACCATCACTGCTGGTAATTAGTAATAATAACGATTTAAAAACAATAAAAAAGGAAGTCGCCCAACTCACAGTACGCGCACTATTTCTACATTCACAGATGGAATGAAGAAAAGCTTTGTCAGAATGGTCGAATGCTGGTTGAATCCCGGACTTCCCGATAGAAGCGCAAAAGCTAATCACTCAGTCATGTTTGTTGTGCAGTTGTATTTAGCTTAACTTAAATATATTCCGTAGTCTTTATTTTTTTTTGGGGGGGGGAGAGTTCCGTAATGATATGTTGAATCCCTCTTGTTAAAAATTCAGAAAACTTGAGGATTGGGTAAACTGTGATGGTGGTTCTATAAAACTTAACTGTAGAATTTCAAGAATATACAGAACCAAAACTCTAGATGTGCAGCCTTTAAGTGTATCATATAAATCTTAGTATTTCTCTTATGTTTTATTTTAATTTTATTTTGTTTCAAAAAGAGGGTATGGAATATTTTGAAGTAAAAATACTACATACTATTTTGCTAGTTATTTGTGTATTCTTTAAAAAGAAGTGTTTACTTTTAGGGTTGGCTGGTTTACACCAACTATTTTTTTTAATAACTGGTTTAAACCACAAAAATAAAAAAGAATGAAAAATGCGAATCGTGTGAACTTCATGGTAACGTTTCCAGATATCAAACCACCTGTAATAGTTTTATTTCCCTTTCACCTTTTAATCAAGGTGTCCCATGTTCAATTCTCGGTCGAACCACAAACCTTCTTTCATGCGTAACCCAAGTAGCGGTTCGGATGTCAGTTTAAGCGAAAGTCTTCTCCTTGATAACCTCGGTGTTTCGTAAGGATGTTAAGCCTAAATATACGAAACAAACCAAATTGTATATTTCTGCATTCCTAAATGCGTGTTGTTTTATAAAGAAGCCAATATTGCTTAAATATATTGATAGAAATTGGCAAAATTTATCGATTGCCTACGTAGCTTCCAACATTAGCTTGGATTGGACTTTCAATGATATCTACGTACCGGTACTAAATTTGTAATTTAATACCTCAGTTTTAGCGTATTCTACTGATTATGGTACGTTGACCTTTAAATTTTACATGCAAAGCAATAACAGGATTTTCCCGTTATTGTCTTAATTTCAAGTAATGACGGGATTTTCCCAATGGCTAGGGCGGGAGATTCTCAACTTAAGAAATTTACTGACCGCACTTCTTTAAGCTTAAGGGAGTTCTTCCGGCATAAACCCGCTGTTGAATAATAACATCAAGGCGAAACAAACTTATTTCTGTGAATATGTAATATAAATACATAAAGCAAAAAATCTAAGTCAAAAAAGCCTGGTTTAAACCAAAAAAGCCTGGTTTAAACATCCCCCAAAAAAATGGGTTTTTGGCATTTTCAAAAACAACCATGGTTCTTGCCAACTCTGCTTACTTTTGTATATAGGAGGTTAAAAAATTCTTATTATATACACTGCTCCACAAAACTTAAGCAACTCGAAGAAAGTGGCAGAAAATAAAACGACACCATCACTGCACCAAGTATAATGAACAAACCGACGGTCCAGATGCACAATGCAACACAAGTGAAGACGAACAATACAGTTAGGATGTACAGAGTGACCAAAAAGTTCAGCACAACAATACCTCAACAGGTGAAGCTGGATTGTGCGAGGGCATAGGCAGTCAATATGGCGTGTGACCACCACGAACAGCTATACAGGCACGACATCTGGCCTCCATGCTGCAAATCAGAGTGTTGATCAAGTCTTGCGGCAGATGTTGCCACTCCTCGAGGAGAGCTGTTCCCAGGTCAGGGAGAGTGCGTGGTGGTGGACTGTGCTGCGGTATTCGCCGACCAAGAGCATCCCACACATGCTCGATGGGATTCAAGTCCAGCGAATATGCAGGTTATGCAATACGCGTAATGTCTTCGCTCTCCAGATAGTCGGAAACAAGATGTGCACGGTGTGGGCGGGCATTGTCATCCATGAACAGGAAGTCTGAGCCAAATGCTCCGCGGAAATTGCGCACATGTGTATTCAGGATTCAATCCCGGTACCGTTGTGCTGTCAAAGTGCCATGTTGCACAATATGGAGGTCCATTTTCCCATTCAGCATAATTCCACCCCACACCATAATGGAACTACCGCCATAGACGGCCGTTCAGCAGTGAAGTTTGGACGATAGCGTGTTTCTGGCTCTCTCCACATTAAAGTCCGACCAGAATCAGACGACAAACTTAATCTCGACTCATCGGAGAACATGACACGCTCCCACTGGTGTTCCCCCATGCAACATGTTCCTGACACCATGTGTAACGCGCACGTTTGTGCTCCACTTTCAATGGCGCACACAGCACAGGCCTTCCTGCAGTCCTGCTCTGTTGAGCCGACGACGAACAGTTTCACGACTCACGCGTTGTTCTGTAGCCTGAAACAACTCATTGGCTAGTTGAGGGCGTGACTCTTGACGGTTACGTTTGGCAGAAATTGTGAGAAATTCGTCATCGACGGCCGACGTCTTCTTCGGACGGCCTCCTCCATGACGTCTACTGACTTCACCTCCATTTTGGAAGCGACTCCACAACCTTGACACAACGCTTTTGTTCACGTTGAATTCCTCCGCCACTTCCACTTGTGATCGACCCAATTCCAACCGCCCAATTATTCGCCTGCGGTCAAAGTCACTCAAATGTCGTCTATCAGTCATTGCAAGGTGTGTACCCCACACAAGAACCACTAACCCAATGCTTGGAGCCTCGGACACTACTGGGCTGTGTGTACGCCTCATGGCATAATTTGTTAACCGCGCTTGCAACGGTGCTGCTTATGCGATAGAACGTGTGCTCGCCTTGCCTGTGTGTCTCTGACGCATCTCTGTGTATGTGCATGCCACTAACCAGTGCTGAATGGGCCCCACACGTCGCTTATATCACGTTCTCTCGGGTTGCTTAAGTTTTGTGGACCAGTGTACATTGGTTAATCCTGTGGAATTCATAATGTAAATATGTTGAAGAAAAATTGTTTGAATTTTTTTTTCGAAATTCATAGTTTATTTTCGATGTTTTATATTATTATCAGCATCAACCACTAATTAAATGATTTTTTGTGTTATAGAGAAGCGATACAAAGTCTGTTTTATCAATTTAGAGCAGTATTTTGAAAAAAGCCCAAAATTTCCCAAGCAAAAAAGCAAATCAGAAAAAACCGAGTTTTTTTCCAAAAAAGCCGGTTTTTTCCGAGCCCTTGCATCTCTAAGGAGGAGAGAAAAGAAATTAAAATTTTAACTATTACTAAAATTAGCGATAACTTCAAGAAATATACACCAATCTCAAACTCTAATTCACTATGTTTGATAAGAAATGACTGATTTTACATCACAGTTCAAAATCTTACTTTTAACTGTCATGGAGACTCACACACTTATTATAAAAATATCTCCCCTCACTATAGCAACATACAAACAGAAATATATCTAGATGAATCGACAGATATTGCTTACATTATATATTTCTTCTTCTTCTCCTACAAAAGTGCTCGAACGTTGCTACCCTGATTACGAACGAAAAATATATGATATACAACATTGTCATTGCATACCATACATGTCTTTTATGACAACCATAGAATGTTCACAGAATTTTAGTACAACAGCGCAGTATACAGTATATACGGCTAAAGATAAAAGGTGAGATAGGGAAATGTTATAGGTCACATTGAAGGGAGAGTACTCTTTTCTTCTACAAAAGACACAGGGAGCTCCGATGAAAATTTTCAAATGGGAAGATATGTCATTTGATGTATCATTGCCAATATCGTATAAAAAAAATTGTAGGATTTTTTCCGTGTGGGCCGCCGTTTATGAAATGCCCACTATTCAAATGTAAGCTCTTGCACAGTAACTGTTAATATATAATGGTATAAGGAAAAGACTGCAAAACCAAAGCAAATATCAATACAAAATTCAGACGATCAGGCACAAATATTCAGTGTAAAAATGAATTTTGTGAGGTGAAATAGAAAACGGGTGTATGGCGAACAGTAAAGCATCGAAAGTACTATAAGCGCACATACTATAGTGCAATACGAGTGCAGAAGAGTATAATAATAGTAATGACATGGATGGGCACGTATGTCTACTAACCATTCACTTGTACACATCATATGGGCTCCGTCGAAAATGGAATATTTTCTCTAACTATACTTTTTGGGCTTTCTTTACATTGTTCATTCCAGATCATGAAGCTTGAAAGCAGCACTTTGACTTTGAGACAATTGTAATACACAAAGGAGTAATACACAAAAAATGGATGTACTGATTAGATTTGAAGCGTTCTTTCTTTGCTCAAGTGTTAACAATCTCAATTGTTGGAACGCCATGGTCTTCATAAACTGTGCCCCATAGGAACAACTGCTATCAAGAAACGTTTGCATTTTCATGTTTACTTCACAAGCAGTGGCCCCATTCAATGTGCCCTATGAAATTTCTCTATTTCACTTTTCTTTCATTTCTTTTATCTTCAACCTTTTATGATTTATAAGCATTGTACGTTTTATCTGACTGCAATAACTCACATTGAAATGATGGACATTTCGTAAACGGTATCACAAATGCAAATCTTTGTTACAAAAGTTGTATTTTAAAATCATATTTTCAATGATATATCGAATTAATCTACTTTCCTATTTTAAATTTTCGAGTGATTCTCAATGCCTCATGATACATAGCCCTGTGGGAAAACAGTACTCTTCATTGAATCCCCACTCTGACATTTTCATTTCTCATTATGCTTTATAAGCACTGTACATTTTTGCTAAAACATCCTATATATATATATATATATATATATATATATATATATATATATATATATATATATATATATATATATAAAGCCCCCTCGAAATAACTTACAACAATAATCCTTCTTACCATTTCTATGAATTCCATTGATTTTTCATTTTCTTTTGCTCTTTGTTCAGAAATAATACTGCATTTGTCAAATTTCATTCCATGAAAGAAGTACGTTTGTTTTTTTCTTCCTTTTGTTCATTCTACTCTTCTGCTTCTTTTCCTTAGTTGTTACTTTCTTCGTTTCTCCTACCATACTTTCGAACGTTATTAGTTCGGTCTCGTCAGTAACACCAAAACCAAGAGGAGCTGATAAGTGAAACTGGTGTTTCACACCAACTTGCACGAATATCAACATAACGGGACTTTAAAAGGAGCGTTTTTCAAAACTCGATAAAGCACAAAACATCTTTTTTACAGGAATTGAATTTTTGTTCCTGTTTTATATATATACATAACATTATCGAGTTCAGACAAAACGCTCATGATTTAGTATTCTATAAACATGGAACATTTTGAGATTTGCCAATCCGGATTTCACAGCTCGATTGGTAGCATAGAAAGCATACCTATCCTATATATACTTCCGTTTCTAAAAATTTGCTGTATCGAGTTTTCAAGAAAACGGTCCTCAAATATTTACATCGTTTAGTTATGAAGAAAGGTGAATGTTTGAATTAAAGAAACTCGAGAGGGGGGAATAATTAGCCCGGAAAATTAGGTAGGCCAAGAGGATGCTTCATTTTTCTTCTATGAATAGAATAAAAGTTAGATTCACTGCTAAATTTTTGTGTAAATCATTTCACATAAGATTCACCTTTTTGTAATTCTTGTCATTAAAAAAGCAATCAATATATTTCAGCTTCAACTTGTCTCAACATTTTCTTTCAGGTAAAAATGTATACAGATAAAACTAAATATTTCCATTTTTTTCTAAAATGAAATCAGATAAGTTGAAATTATATTACAAATATTCAAATGTGTTTGCAGAAGCGTCATTTCAGATTTGCCTGGGTGGACGGTGGTAAAATCTTCCACCGACATAGAAGTTTCACGTTTTCCCCTGGTATATTAATAGACAATCGATGAAAACATTTAATTCTCAAACTCAGGTGGGCAATTGCCCCCTTGCTTCCCGTGTTGTGCATAGTTCCCCTCCCGAAACAAAATCGTAATTACGCCGCTGCCATGTACAATAATTCTAGTAAGTAACAAAAATGAGTACCTTTTTAGTTTATTGATAAGATTGCACCTCAAGCTATTTATATTACAATGGATATAACATTTTAATTTTTAAATATATATAAAAAATACTGTACGTAGAAAGTTCAAATGAATACCTTAAAGAGGATAATGCTTAAACCAATTGCGAACGTAGTGAATGAGTTTTTCTTTTAAATCTTACTCAAGTGATCTCGTACAGATGGTAAGATATCGATTACCTCTGTTGACGTGAAAAGGAAGAAGGTAAAGGGAATGGAGTAAAATAATCTGTAAGAAGTTGCAGTGAAAGTACCAAAGTCATTGCGAAATGTTACATCATTTTAAATTACGAACAAACATAATGAGAGGAAATACAGTAGATATTACCATAAACAAGATCTTACAGATATTTTAATAGTATTGACTATAAGATCTTACCTAACTATCTTACCTAACCTGTAGGTAACTATCTTACCTAACCTAAGATCTTACCTAACCTGTAGTATCTTACCTAACTATAAGAGTACGTGATAGAGGAACAAATTTTTTTAAAGGAGATTCTTGAGACTTTTCTAATTTTTTTTTAACAAATTCTGAATTATCAAAATTATAAAATGTATTATTGATATAAAATATCTTAAAGTACACGAGAAAAAGTTAACGTGACATATTTTAAACTTACACCAATTTATTTGTTACGTATAGTATTGTAACAAAAGAAAACAAATACGAGTAAAATACAGTACTATAAATCAAAACTAACATGTTAGTTTAGGGCACGTGCATTTTTTGTGGTAACAATGGTGGAAAATACAACTATTTAATTTAAAATCAAAACAATTAATGTGATTTATTTTAACATCTAGTATAAGCTATTATACAACGTAAAAACATTGACATCAAGTACCAAATACCAAAGAATAGGTCGATCCCGTACTTTTCGACTGCTGTTGCGGAGAAATCTCATCTATAGTCCGGTAAATATGGTAACTGATGTTACAATGGCTGCCAGTATACACAAAACCGACTTTGGTTCTCCCCCTTTCTCTCCTCCCAAGGTTTTAGTCCTTCAGTGAGTTATTACTTCGAAGGCATTATTTAACCCTTTCCGGCACCTGCTTTTTGGGCTATTTTTTTGACTTTCAGTCAAGCAGCTACTGCATCGTCACCATTTATCCTAGAATCATGGTTCATACCTCATTCTCTTCAGAATGGAGCTGGCTTTCAAATGATACCATATACCAGGAGCGGGAAAAATGATGTCAAAGGGAAATTTTCGGAGGGAAATTTTTTCTCGCACTTTCGGTCCCTCTGGAGCGGCTCTGTCTGAACGTAGACATAAAAAAAATCTGATAAATAATACTTGGTATTCTGAATGTGTGTGCCAAATTTCAAGTTTCTATCTTGAATATCAAGGGCGGGAGAAATTTTATCAGGAATTCCCACCATGCCCCAAATTACCGTAAAACACCATAATCTCAGGTAAAAAAATTCCTGAGACATCCCTAATTACCCTAGGGTCATGTTTCACTCATCATCCTCTTCAGCTTAGAACTGCCTTTCAGGCGGTATGACTCACGTGTCTGCATCATGTATCTAAGGCGGGAAAATGAGGAAAAACGGGATTTTTTGCGTCTAAATATCCTTTTTTCAACTTTTAGCCCCCCTGGACCCCCCTGTTTTAACGCAGAAATCTGAAAAAAATCTGGTAAATACTACTCGGTGGGCTGAATGTTTATACACAATTCCAATTTTCCAGGTGCAAAAGTAAGCCCGCCAAAAAAAATATACCGACAATGTCCCATATTCCCGAATACAGAGGGAAATTTTTAAACATTCTCTGAGACATCCCTAATTACCCTAGGGTCATGTGTCGCACATCATTCTCTTCAGAATAGAACTGCCTTTCAGACGGTACCATTCACTTGTCTCCATCATGTATCTAAGGCGGGAAAATGAGGAAAAACGGGACTTTTGGGTAAAAATTTCCCTTTTTTCAACTTTTTGACCCTCTGGATCCCCCCTGTTTTAACGCAGAAATCTGAAAACATCTGGTAAATACTACTCGGTGGACTGCATGTTTGTGCAAAATTTCAATCTTCTACGTGCAAAAATAAGCCCGCCAAAAATACTTTACATAAACCCCCCAAAAAAGTATTACACGAAAATATAAATTTTAGACTTATGACGTCATCACCTCCTATGTCTCGACGCAGGAAGGTGTGAAACCATACGTAATGTCTTCTACAATGCCTCTGGACTTGAAAAACAAAAACAAAAAAAAAAAAAACGGACGAAAAAGCTCATATAGGAGAGTTATAACGCAATGTACCATGAAACACCCCGTATGGTACAAATTGTACCATGGGATCCCCAAAGGGTTAATTTCTGATGTGCGACTGAAATATTATATATTTGTTAGTTTTGAAGAGTCCAAGGGACGTAAGCTCTAATCTTTCTTTGATACAGCATATTTCAATTTTCATCTCTTTCTTCCTCATACACATGTTGTGAAATATTTTCCTTTTCCGTAGAATGAGAAACAAGAGTTTGCGAGTGATGATGCAAGGAATAAATTCATAAATTATATGACTTGAATTTACTCCTTGGTACTATCAGTAATGTGGAAATCGTTAATAACTTGGTTTATTAAATTCAAGATGCGAAATCTTGAAATATGTTCCAAAGATCTTTGACATATTCCTATACGTATGTATTCTGGTAGGCAGGCAATGCCGATCACATTTCATTATTTTTTAAATTATTTGCTCCCAAAAAAAAAAAAAAAACATCGTCCACAGTATTTTCTGCATTGAATACGGAATACGGACACGTGACATGGGGAGGGTACAGGTCAATTGCCCCCGCTAAGTTTGAGAAAGACATGCTTTTTCAAAAAAATAAACAAATAAATTGTATACTAATAATAAATGTGAACTCTTACGTCTGTTGACAATTTTAACATTATCTCTTTGTCAAAATTTGAAATAATGCTACTGATTAAACATGAATGCCTTAAAAATTGATATATTTTGAATTCCTAATACATTATCTAAAAAACCTAATTGTCAGAATTGTATAACAATTATGAGTGGAGAAAGGTTAACTAATGAGCTTAGTACGAGACCAATCACTTAACTTGGTCCTTGAAAGTTGGGAGCTCCTTGTACAGCGGAGTCCAACGCCACTGAATGCAGTGTATGGTAAAGAACGAATTTTGTGCGTAATATGGTTGTCAGTCGTGAGATGATCCTCCTAAATTCTTTACTTTAAATATAGACTTAAGTGTTTGTAAGCGACACACATACTTCCAAATAAAAGCGAAAAATCATTACTAAGTTAGAAGCAATATCCTGTCATATAGACTATCCGGCTTGCTTCGTTTCTTCCACATTGGTGACACACATACCAATGTGAGTGAATGTTTCTTTCTTTCTTTTTTTCTAGTCCTTTTCAAATTCAGAAGCTGGTAACACTAGCTGCGTAGTAGCGCCAGCGAGTAGGAATTTTGGTTTAAACATTCGCTGCCTGACTTCAACAAGTGGCTGCTCCAACAGTTGAGCGAGGCAGGTCGGTCCTTCGACACAGAGGACACTCGCGGAGAATACTGCTTGCTCTACCTCCAATCGATAGGTACCTTGCAGGAAAAAAAAAGTACATCACCTGACGAACAAGCACAAATGATCATTGTTGTGTGTTAATTCTGTGCATCCCGTAGCCAGAGGAAAGTGGCGTGGATTGCAAGAAGGAAGTTTGTAGCTGTTTTCACGTGTGCTTTCCGTTGTTTATGTGTTTGTCTGTGTCATTATAGAGAGCGTGACGTCCTACGTTTCATAGTACTCACAACAATCAACACTAGTTGTGCTTCTCTGGTTTCATGGGTAAGTACAAAAATTGGTGCATCAAATATAAGTGCAACGTATTAACGAGGCAATAGCATGATAATTAAAAATATATCTAGTAAAGTGACAAATTAGTTTACATTAGTAAACCATAAAAATGTAATAACAAGTTGTGATGTATCTCTCGTCTAATACTGCATATAACATATAATACGAATTTGTTAAGTGCTTTTTGCAGTGGCGTCTCTCAAGGAAAATCGCATTGGTCAAATTTTAAATTTTATCATTACAAGCTAAGAAAATAAACCTAGTATACAAATTCTGGTATATAACTTTCTTTCCTTAGAAGGGAAGAAAATTAGTATACAAATTCTGGTATAGAAGGGAATAAAATTAGTATACAAATTGTGGTATATAACTTTCTTTCCTTAGAAGGGAAGAAAATTAGTATACAAATTCTGGTATATGACTTTCTTTCCTTAGAAGGGAAGAAAATTAGTATACACATTCTGGTATAGAAGGGAATAAAATTAGTATACAAATTGTGGTATATAACTTTCTTTCCTTAAAAGGGAAGAAAATTAGTATACAAATTCTGGTATATGACTTCCTTTTCTTAGAAGGGAATAAAAATAGTATACAAATTCTGGTATATGACTTTCTTTCTTTAAAAGTGAAGAAAATTAGTATACAAATTCTGGTATATGACTTTCTTTCTTTAGAAGGGAAGAAAATTAATATACACATTCTGGTATATAACTTTCTTTCCTTAGCTTGCAACAATAACAATTAAATTTTCACCCATAGGACTTCCCTCAACATCCGCCTCTGGTTTTTGTATTCTAATTTCATCCAAGTATTTTCCCCTATAAATCTATATACTATATAAAAACGAAAGTGACTATTTTTGTTACGTAATAACTCTTGAACCACACGACCAATTTCTCAAATTTTCAATACAGATGAGGTTTGGGCCTGGGATGGTTTTAATCATTTCCCTTTGATAGTGTAATTTAGGGGAGGGGGATATATATATATATATATATATGATCGAGAATGACTAATATTAGTGTCGAATCCATACTTTTCTGGGTCACTGAGATCAACAGCGACATTTCCAATCCCGTTCAAATCAAAATTTAGTCCCGTAATTTGGCGGAGGATTAGAGGGGAGAGAACCCCTTGCTATTCACACGGCCAACTTTGTGTGGCAATCTGTTGTAAATCCCGAAAGTTTATGTGTTCTGGTTGGAGATTGCAAGACAAAAAACATTGCAATCTTCAACGCTTATCAGAGAACGCTTTGGTAATTGTAAAAAGTGACTAATTAACGAAACATATTACTAATTTTTCCTTATTTTAACCCACCGAAGCGGGTAATTTACGCTAATTAATTGATACAGTATTTTATAATATACTATTGAAACAAGTAAATAACTTGTTGATAACATGTAAAGAAATGGGTCTCGAATTAACCATACGTAAGATGATATATCTATAGTAATAATTAAAATGTTGAAATGTCAAAAGAGATTTAAATATTGTAGTGGGACATGGTGCTCCGGAGGTAGAGCGCTCACATCTGTTGCGAAGAGTCCGTTGTTCGATTCCAGCCGAAGTGTGTCTTTACTAAGTAAAATCGTGTCCGTGGGTTATTCAGTTTCCTCCCACATTTTCAGCTTACCAATTGTTTTACAATTATTCAATTTCATTATCCATCCATCTTCTTTAGCCTACATGATATAAGTGTGGGACTTAAAACAAAGATTATTCGTGAATAGGATTGACGTCAAAGACATGGTAATAATGATATCAGTTTTGGGAAATGTTACGATCAACACACATTATTTTTTCGTTACAAAATTTAAAATAAAAACCTATAAATTACCACGTTGTACTATAAGGCTATGAAAGCTGGTCGTTAGTTTTTAGGGTAGAAGAGAGAGAGGCATAATTATTTTGAAAAATAAAGTTTTGAGACAAATATTTCGTGAAATAAACGCAAAAAACATTGCTGTTATAAAATGCAATAAAAAGGACTAAGAAACAACTTTTGCTGGGATAAATCAGTGTTATTGCCTTATTAACAAAAGTTTAGAAAAATACATTAAGAAAGAGAATATATATATGTTCTACATATTAGTATTCGTTCAATATTTTTAAATTGCATCATGGAAAGCAATAGTCTGTTTCCTCTTACTACGTGAAAAGAAGAAAAATACTCAAACTTGATATGATGTCATCACAACGCCTTTGTCCTCTGCAACCTACCAAACATCTGTAAGTGTTTCTGGTTGTATAAGCAGCAGGCGCTCGACAGTTCTAATCTCTCAGTGCGTAACGGAAAAAAAAAATGTCCAAAGATAAGACATACCAATCATTAAATCTTATTGAAGTAAATAAAAACGATATAGCTTAGTGTAAAAATTCCATATGTAATTTCCGAGAAAATATAGAAATACGGTTTTATTCTTGTAAACTTAAAAGAATATGCATTCAATAAACACGATACCTATTAAAGTGAAGCTGATATTCAAATGTATTATCATCAAGCTCTTCAACATGACACCTTTAAGAAGTCAATAAAAGAGAATACACTTAAATGTTAATGAGATATAGCGCAAAATTACGATAATTTGTGATACTTTTCTGTTTTTAACCATAATGTTGTCCGAAAATAACATATATTGATAATAAGGTCGAAACGTTTTAAGATGGGCGAGACACGTCCTTTGTGTGGGATATACATATAATGTTGACTTCTAATTTTGAAACTAGTACGACAAGAGATGTTTCAGTAAGCCAGGAAAATGATTGAGCAATTGGTAATGTAAGAAAGGATCTCAGGAGTAATAGTAATATGGAACAAGCGCTGAATAGAAATTCTGTATAGATGGGTTTAACAGACAATATTATCAAATTGCTACAGCGTATTCTTTCTTTAAGGTTACATCATGTATAGAAATACTTATTATTGTTGGTGTTTAAGGAAGAAAAAGTAACCAAAGACGATACGTATTCCATTCGATAGACTTTATGAAGCTGAATCTAATGGTGAGGGTGAGTGTGCCTTCTCGTGCGTAGTTTTCGAGAAAATCTAGAGAGATACTTTTTTTTATAAATCTAGAAATCGATGTTGTACGATAACCAAGCTACCTATTAGGATGAAATTGTTACTAAAATATATCTTCATCAAGTTATGACATTAACAATACAATACCATCACTATAACACTATCACGTTAGCAATACGATACTATCAGTATAACACTATGACATTAGCAATACAATACTATCAATCTAACTAAATGATATTAGTAATGTGATACTATCACTATAACGCTATGGGATTAGCAATATGATACTATCACAATAACAGCATGACATTAATAATACAATACTATCACTATAACAGTATGACATTAACAATAAGATACTATCACTATAATACTATGGCATTAGCAATACGATATTACTACTATAACACTGACATTAACAATACGATACTATCACTGTAAGAGTATTACATTAGTAATATGATACTATCACTATAACAGTATGACATTAGTAACACCACACTATCACTATAACCTATGAAATTAGCAATACCATGTGACTAATGGAATACAGTCCAAAATTATGATTAAATCTTACACTTTAATTCTTGTTTAAGTATATTTTCCAAATATAGAACATGCAAATATCAATCGATAAATCACAAAACCGATCAAAATGTGAGATGCCCTCATTCGCACTTTTAAAGAAAATCGAGAAAAATGAATTGTATTGGCGCTAATAGAGTTTATCGTTTGTTGTCAATTACAATTGATAGTTTTTGTTCTGCCGGTACAGAGGATTTATTTATTTGTTGAATATTTAAGAAACGATTCTGCTAAGTAGTAGATTGTATCTATCTTTGTTTGTCTTTTAGTGGTGTCTAACGTACTCCTGACAACGACATACTGTCTTAAAGTTACACATATACTCCTAGTTGTGGTGCAAATGTTATTTTTGTAAGTTAAACTGATTTCGTGTAATTTTAAAGTTATTCTCCGATAGATTTCTTATTACGTTAATAAGTAGACCGTTATTAGATATTTTCTTCTTATTTCGTTTAACATCCCACGCTTGTGCTCCGAGGCTAAAGCAGACAGTGATGATCAGAAGCAAAATGGTGGAATGAAGAAACTGAGGGAAAACGGGAGAACTCCAGGAAAATCCACAAACACAAAGTGTTACATACGTAAAAGTAGTTTTTACCTCCTAGGTTTATAAGTTTCTAAAGAGATATTCCATAAATGATCATAGTTTAGCAACGCAGGATTGGGTAAATCAAAACAAAACAGATTAAATCAAAAATTAAATTATAAA
Source organism: Thermobia domestica (assembly GCF_964235325.1). Taxonomy (NCBI): domain Eukaryota; kingdom Metazoa; phylum Arthropoda; class Insecta; order Zygentoma; family Lepismatidae; genus Thermobia; species Thermobia domestica. Next base: position 94,003,112 of record NC_137456.1, read on the forward strand.
TCCCGCTTAATCAACTAGCGACGATGAAATATATCACGAAACGATTCCCCTTCCCCCTGATATCCAAATTAGTGTTTTGAATTTTGTTTGATTGTTAGAAAAAAGTTTGTGATCTCAATTCTTTCCTAATTTGCTGATTCGAGAATAAAATACGTGCTTGTTGCTACATGTAGAGAAATTATTCAATGGACCACAGACACAATGTCAGTGACATTGCGTACTAAAGTAAATCGTTGTATTATCGTCATTAAATTTGATTGGAATGATTTGAGTTTAACACTTAGATGATATCATACGAGACCTACACTTTACAAGTACTAGACCTACCGATACAAGTACTTCAGGCGGGAATGAATCCCAGTACCAAGTATTCAGAAAAATCATGCGTTAGCCCCTGCTACCGTTTAGGTTAAAATGAAACAGTTATATAGTTTTTCTTTCTAGATATATTATTTTTTAAAGTGTCGTGCGTCAATGTATTAACATAAATAGTGTAAGAAAAATATTGCTTATTTAATTCAGAACTGCAGTTCGAGATATCCCTCTATGGTGAATGATTCATATCTCTAAGTTCTCATGGTAAGTCGTTATTTATTAAACAGCAAAACCTACTTAAAGCTTATTGATTTTTCGTCACAATAGACATACATCCGATACGGTTATTACAGGACAGATTTTAAAATACAAATTGTTATTCTTACGTTAGATATCCCTGTATATATGCATACTTTTATTAGAATATAAAAAGTATAGTAATCCTTCATTTGATTCTTATAAAAAAAATAAAAATCGTAAGAACAGTACGTGCTGAAAACGATCTACAGAGAAGCCTGGTGGCTCAGTGGTAGAACGCTTACCTTTGGTACGTATGTTCCCTGTCTCGATTTCAGCTTGCCCTAAATAGACATTGAGGTAGATAAACACCAGGATCCGGCGTTCTTCCATTTCTTCCCTCATTCTTCATGCCATCATTTCATTCTTTATCACTACCAATGTTTCCAGCAGCCTCAGTGCATAATCGTGTGGAACGTAAAACAAACCAAACTGTCTATCTACAGAATTGATCCGATCTTTACGAAGCTTGACGTGGAGGCAACATTTGACCTTAGTAAGCAGGTGAAATAATTTTTAATTTACTCATTTATAGGCCATCAGATTTGGTTAGGGCATAGTACCTAAAAAATCATAGTTGATCATTTAGTATCGTCGCCGACGAGAGAAAAATTGTGGTTGTTTTGTCCCAAAAAGGTGCCCATGAAAGTGTTCTATCCTCTTAAAAGTATATTTGTTTATATAAAGGTAACCAAGAAAGATCTGTCGCTTTTTGTGGAGGTCTGTGTTCAATTGGCCCTCATATCGTGAGTTGAATGCGAATAGAGATAAGACGAAGGTCAATTCTTAGTGTGGATATATCCAACATATTATCTGGTTGTGGCAGTTCAGTTAGATTATGATCGTCCGTTAGAACAGAATGGACATGAAACCTTCACAGAGCGTCATAAGAGCGTGTATGCTGTACGAGTTCAAATTGGGGTCAAGCCGCTGCAGCGGGGCGGAAGATATCCCAGACCTTTGGAAAGTGTATTGTAACTACGCGAAAAGTGCAGTGGTGGTTTAACAAGTTTAAAGACGGTGACGAAACACTCGAAGACGTACTACGTGCCGGAAGACCAACACATGATAAAAAGATCTTCAGGCAGCAATTGGGTCGAACAGTGGTCAGACTGGTGAGAAACTGGGACTACAATACAGTGTGATTGCAGAAACCGTTTGGCAACACCTCAATCAACTTGAGAAGCACTACGGTATAAGTTGGGTCGATGGGTCCCATATGATTTGACTCCGGGCCAGAAGACAACGCGAGCAGACACCTGCGTTTCTTTGCCGTCTCGTCTGAGAAAGGAACCATTTCTGGACAGGTTGTTGACATTTGATGATCATTGGTTAGCGTCCCATGAACCGGTTTCAAAACAGCATAAACCAGCGCTGCACTAGAGGAAGGTCCTCCTGTGTATTTGGTGAACTGCTTGCGGCATCATGCATCGGAAACTTTTACCAACTGGTGAGACAATCAATTCAACTGTGTACTGCCTGAAGTTGAGCCGATTCAAGAAAAACTCAAAAGTTTGGAGTTCTGAATCGCAAAGGGGTCCTCCTGTTACAGGACAACGCTGAGGCCCACGTGGCAAGGATGACCCGGGACACCATTCTACACCTTAGATAGAAAACATTATTGCATCCATCATACTCCCCGGACGTTGCACCGTCCGATAATCACCTGTTCTATTCCTTGGACAATCACCTTAGAGGACGCCAATTCAAATCCGTAGTAGAGGTGCAAAATGCATTTGATGCCTTCTTCGCTTCACGGCTCACCAAGTTCTACCGCGATGGAATCCATGCCCTTCCAGCACGTTGGCAGAAGGTCCTCCTTGCTGATGGGGAGTACTTTTGATCTTCCAGATACGTCGTAGGTGACATATCGATCTCTGAAGGTGGTTAGTCAAAAAGCGACATAACTTTCTTGCTTACCTTTATATTTGAAGAGCCTTGTCTTATTTCATATCCAACCTTCTGTCTCGTTTCGTCTTATTAGCAACACTAATTTTTAAAACAAGAATTAAGGGAAAATACAGGAATAATTTAGTTTCCTACTAGACAATAGTGGAGATTGTCCAGAAAAGTCACAAAAGTGATGGCTCGTCTAGAAGTTTCCTGTTGGAAATGTTGCCTGTTAACTGGTCTCTCGTCACGGAAATTCTGTTTCGTTTTGTCTCGTAGAAAACACAAGAACAAACCTATTAAACATTAATATCTTGATCGTTAATCGTAATCGGTAAGTAGTTGCGTAAGATTTGCTAAAATTCAATGACGGATTAAGTTTTCCATAAAACAGTTTCTTGTGTTTCTCTTTCTCATTAAAAAAAATTATATATTTTCAGCGTACTGACTATTGACTTAGCTGCTATCACGCATGTAAACGAGACACCTTTGCCATTTGTTTTAATGTTTGAAAAGGAACTGTAATAAGTAAGAGATAGTATGTTAAGCATGTCGTTGTCATAATCTAAATCACCCAACAGCTGTTCTCTTCATGATGAATGAGCACAAATTGTGCGATCAATATATCCAACATTCTATTTGAGGAGAAATTATACTTCATTATACTTCTTTCTAAGACTTATTTCTGAAAGAAACTTCCCCTTGCTTTCGTCATCAATAAATGTTATGTAGAAAACTTTATAAATAGGATTTGGAATTCCGCAGTGTTGGAAATTGGTACATTGAGAAAAACCCGTTATTCTGACAGCGGTATATTTTGCAAATGTACGGAATCCTTATGTTTACTACTACGGAAATCAGTACGGAGCATACGTTATTCATATCCTACATATGTACTGCCCTTAGACGTTACACCATGCCGTTACAGGATGTCTGACATCTAACAATCTTCCGGATATTACATACGTATATGTATGTTACATACGTCAACTATATGTTACATCTGTATGTGAAATCCTGACCGCCTATATACATTTCTTTGTTTCACATGGAAAGTACGCTTATTCGGAACACCTATACGGAAAGTACGTATAAATATAATTTTTAAGCTATACGTTTGCTGTACATTAAGTGCAAAGTACAGAATTTACACATGTAACTTTTTATGTACTGTTTTTATGTACGCCACATACATTTTTTAAAAAATGTATTTATCACAAAAAGAATAAGTTTCCTTTTTAACCCATTAACGCCGGAATTGTTTTTTGTTTTCAATTTTGATGAAATTTGTAATTTTGGTTCATTTAGGTGTAAAGATCACCCATGAGAAATTTTTAGTTCGTGACGTAAGCGGTTTCGTTGGGGTACCCCGTGATCATATGAACACGCTAGGCGTTTAAATACATACTTTCAAATATTATGATTAGATGGATGCCCTGTTAAATTATTAACACATATGCAAAAAGGAATAACATTTATTGTGTTACAAGCTGTTACACACTAGAAGGCAAAAAGAAACACAGTATTGGGACTATGGAATTGTCAGTTTATCGAGCCCATTATCTATGGGACTTTATGGAAATTGAAAAAACAGTCAGTGCACAATCCCACATTACATTTGAAATATTTCGTACGAACTGTGCTTGAACACAATGTACCTGCATAACGTCCAAGCTCAGAGCGAATCACTAAATGGTCTCTTCCATCAAGACGAACATAATCGCTTACTCGATATTGTTGACTGTTGACTCCTGAACTTAGAAATAGCTGGACGTCCTGCACCTAATGGTACTGTTTTATATTTTTGCAAATAAGTTTGGACAATGTGCCTTCGAAGTTCTAAGTGTAAGATGTCTATTCTGGTTTTTCTCAACAAAAGCCATGCATTTTGTTGTTGACTCCTGAACTTAGAAATAGCTGGACGTCCTGCACCTAATGGTACTGTTTTATATTTTTGCAAATAAGTTTGGACAATGTGCCTTCGAAGTTCTAAGTGTGAGATGTCTATTCTGGTTTTTCTCAACAAAAGCCATGCATTTTGTAGCGATACGTCAATCATCCAAGAGAAAAGATCCCACCACCACTTTTTGGATCTGATCCCAATACGATAATATGAGATATTCTGGATCATTTGATCAGTACCTCCCATGTGCTTGTTGTATTTTCCGAATACATATGGACGAGCAACACGCACTTTCTTCTTTTCACTCTGGGAATTTCGCTCAACACTAGAAATTGCCTGCGTCCCATGACATGTAGACGCAGTTGGGACTACAGAGTTGTCTACCCAACGTACAACGCAAGTTTCATTAACATTTTTGGCTACCTCAAACGTGCCGCGTGTTCTTCTTTTCATCTTCTTGGAATTTGTAATAGGACAGTCCTTGGACACTCTATTTTCTCGAATAGTACCAGTAGCATTGTATCCCCTACTCTTGAGGTGCACTTGAAGAGGGATTCCTGTGAACAGGTTGTCGAAGTAAATGTGGAATGATAGGTATTTCATACTGGATGGTAACTCGTCTATCATGGTAAGCATACGAGCTGCGCACTTACCAAACTGTTCTTCATACTCATTCCGTCCTCTCGGATCTTTCCCCTGATATACATCAAGTATCAAGATGAAGTGTTTAAACACCAAACTTTATACCCAAAACGGATAGGTTTCCCACGGATAAACTGTTTACAACCATGCTTACCAAAATATTGCACCATACCTTCATCAAAGTCAATATTCTGTTCTGGCTGAAATAAGGAAATGAAACGTTTTTGAAGTAATATCATGAGTGGACGCAGCTTCCACATTTTATCATCTTCAGTTGGTCGAGTATTATCAGCACAGGAAACAAACAAAACGATATATGTCCAAAAATCGATCTCTTCGCATAGCATTCACCACCAGTTCATTTCTTACATCACCTGCTTCCTCCCAATACGACCTTTTCGAAGGAACTGTATTGTACCCAGAAAGCAAAAGAATTGCAATAAAAACTCTCATTTCGTCTTTAGTAATTCCAGGAGGATTACAGGTTTTGAAAACAGCATATTTGTTAGATTCCGTAACAAGCAAATCTAAAACTTCATAATCGAAAATCATTTCAAAACATTATGTAGGAGATTTTCCACGAAATGTCGAGAAAACTGCCTCAGGAAACACAGTTGCGGCCGCTTTTATGCCATCATGTGTCCAAATATCGGCCAGTCTTCTTTTTCTTAAAACACTTAAATTTCGTCTGGTGGGGAGACATTGTTGGTGACTCGATCTTGCGTATCATCCTCACCAAATCGGGTGTTATCCGTAAAAACTACTTCAGCGTGACTGGTAAGTTGGCGTCCTGTAAGGTTGTTAATGAGTCCATTGCAATCCTCTTCTCCTGAATCTTCATCCGAAAAGATGTTTGGTTCCGGGGTTCAAGATATTATGTCTTGTACGTCTTGCACGTCATCCAATTCCAAAATATCAATGATTTGTTGCAGTGAAAGACCTCTGTAACAAAAAAATATATAATTACCGGAAACAGTACTAGCAAAAGTCATTTCTAATAATAATAATAATAATAATAATAATAATAATAATAATAATAATAATAATAATAATAATAATAATAATAATAAAGAAGAAGAAGAAGAAGTGAAACGAATAAAGCAAGTCAAATGAAATCACTTATAAACTGTTCTAAATTGATAAATCTGCAAAATTTTACTGTACTATTTATATTTTTACATACGCACGTAAGAAAGAAAAACCTGCCTAAACGCCGTGCGTGTTCACACGATCACAGTGATGAAAAATTTGAATAAGCGTGTCCCAGATATTTTCAGGTGAGTCAAATCTAATTAGTTACAAAAGAATATTTGCCAATACTTACTTATTTTGAGGACGATTCCATTTTTGTTCTATTTCTTGCGCACTGCTGATAACTGAGTCTCTAGGTTGCATTCACGCCGCAATGTGGAAGTTGTTTTGTTTGAACAGCGTTGCCAGAACCTTCTTCTAGTAGACCACACCAACAATGTGACGAAACCACTAAAAGTGTGTTACACAAGACTTATTTTCATAAATACTAACCGCTGTGATCATATGATCACGCACGGCGCTAATGGGTTAAAACACTACTTGTGTAGTATATTTTACTGCCAAAGATATAATTGACTGAAACATTGCATGAAAATAATCGTTTCACATTTTACATTGATTGTGAAGAATATATCAAGAAAAGTACAAATCTGCTCGTAAAGGGTGGAAATCAGTCTGAATGCAGACTATGTTGTTTGCGGTAAACGAGTATGATGATCCAGTCGCACTGACAGTAGAATGTGTACAGAACATCACAGCGCACTGGGAGAGGCCTGTGAGGGAACTTTGTTTTCGCGACATTGTCTCGTGCGAGGAAGTTATCAAGCAAAGGAAAGGCGACAATCAAAGCTAATAACGAAGTTGACTCCTTTGATCGTTAATTCTCGAGGATATTAAATAGTTCAAGGTGCATTAGTAATTTCGTTAAGTTAGTTGCACAGTATGAAAAGAACAGAAGATATTAGAAGGTCCGTAGTCGGCTAAAGGATTACAGTTGCTGTTACTCTCTGATGTGCCAGGCAAATTGTTATTAGGCAACTATCTTGTTTTCAAGAATCAATTATACAAACCACCTCTAAATCCCACACATAAAAAAAATACTTGGTTTGAGCTCGTGGAACAGCCATTTTGTGGACTTCGGAAGATAATAAAACAATATTTACCAATGAGAGTCAGTTTAATTTGAAAGGGGTAGATGGCGTTCAGTATTACAAACGATCTCAGGACAAAGGAGCAGGTAGAAATGAACAGAAACTTTAGTGAAAGAACTGTTATGATCTGGGCAGCGTTTGGTGCGGAAGTTAAGTTGAACATTGCGTGGGTACATACTAAAAGATCTTTCATATACATAATATACAAACTCCCTAGAGATAGAGCATATTTGAATGTATGAAGAATTAAGTTATGAAAGCCTAAGTTTTCGATAATGAGTCACTTAAAACGATAACACTGCTGAATATTGGATATGATACGCAAACAACGAAATTAGTTCGCAATCTTCCGTTTGCACAATTATTTCGGACGCGTAATACTTTATTACAGTCTCTTCATATAATTAACCCGTTTTATTTTCAGTGTTAAACATTCAATGTGATAACGCTAGTTTACTGCCCTAACGAATTAGTTTCAAAATATCTTTCCTTCAGTAGACATATGCAGCAAATAAATGTAATTTAGCACTTTTAGTAAAACCCAATAAATGTCATGGTAAAGATTGATGACACCTGCTTGAATGCATTTTCATGACAGATGCTCTGATGTAAAGAGTCTCGTGGCAATACGAATGGCTCTGCTAGTTACATTGCAGTACGGATAATGCACTGCCATGCAAATAGTATTTAATATGCATGTAAAAGAATAGGCGTGTAAACTAATCTTGTTGATTTATTGTAAACGTATGTTCTGGATCGTAATTACATACCAAGTGATTGCGTGACCACAAAACATCTAAGCATCTGATCTCGAGGAAGGAGTATTTTGTAGAAAGACAAAATCATATAATAACACTATAACATTAATTTATGACTGTGTGCTATAATGATAACATTAAATAACCAATACTAATAAATACTGTTACGAAATACTTTGTTGAAAGAGAAAATCATATAACAAATTACCGTAACACTTCGTTTGTAACTATATGCTATCACGATAATACAAAATATCCAATAGCAATAAATACTTTCAAGGAATACTTTGTTGAAAGACTAAATCATATAATAAAAATATCGTAACAGTTCGTTTATAAATATGGTTATCATGATAAATAAAAAAAACTAATGCTAACAAATATCTTTATAGAATATTTTATTAAAAGACAACTAGTAATTTCTCTCTAGTGGAAAAAAAACTATAATCATTGATTTTTTAAAATCAAATCTTGATTATAAGTACACACTGCACTTATTTCCTGTAAGAGATTTCTTAAGTTCAAGTCCGAAATTTAGTACCTAATTAACTCGGGAACTAAAGGTATCCACTTGACCAAATTTGAAATGTTGGTAAACTTTAATAAGCATGATATGTGTATGAAATACCGCGGTGTGCGTGCATTTGGTTCTTGAGTTATTGGCTACCAAACTTGGAGTTTCGACTCAAGTAAGCGTGAGCCCTAAATTCGATGGAAACTGTAACTTGATGACCCAAGATCTACATAAAATAATATTTCATATGGTAGGTACCAAGCTCATGAATGTCTAATACAGTGCCAAATTTGGTCAAGATTGGTTGGCTGCCATAATTTGATTTAGTAAAAATTTTTGATTTCACTAAGTTCAAACCCAGCTTTGATGCCCAATAATTTGGAAACTAAAGATTTATGCAGCATAATATTTCACAATTTGCTCCAATGTGTGCAATCCTCGTCAACATATGAGGCTAAAAAATTATCGGGACAGGGAACCCTGTCAGTAGCATACTTGGAGAGTGGGGAACGCATGTACCCAGAGAAACCTTTAACCTTCGAGAAGAGAATGACATACATGAGTTGACGCTCTCGGTCGGATTTAGTCTGTGAGCAGAGATTTATAAAAGAGAAAAGTGAAATCATGTTTGCAGAGGGATAGCAATGAGCAGCGCATTAACTTTAAATTCCTTGTGAAAGAAAAGAAATCAACGAGTGAGTTTGTAAAAATGTTGCATGTGTGAATGGCTATAATACGATGTCGCGTACGCGAGTATTTGAGTAGCGAAAACGCTTCAGCACGAGACGCGAGAACGCTGATGATGATGAAACGCCGGGTTGTCCTGTCACAGCAACAACAAAGGTAAATGTGACAAAAGTGACTGACAGGGTCCGGAAATGAAGCAGGCTCAGCATTCGAATGGTAGCAGATATAGTGGACATCGATAAAAAGTCTGTCACTGCAATTCTGCACGACCAATTGAACATGTGCAAAGTTTGCGATAAAATGGCAGCAGAAGGACTTCCGGAAGCACGTGTGCAGTGACACAATGGAACTCCTGGAGGTAGAGCAGAACTTGTTAATGAAAACCGTCATTGGTGACGAGACATGAATCTTTCAGTATAACCCAGAAACGAAGAGGAAATCCATGTACTTCGTTACCTCTCCCTCACCTTCTCGGCGCCCCGAATGAAAAAGGCACCCAAGAGCAAATCAAAAGTAGAGGTCATGCTCATTGTGTTCTTTGATATCAACAGTCTACTCCTTATTGAATTGGTACCATCAGGTCAAACAGTAAATAAGCAGTATTATCAGCGGATTTTGGTAAAGTTGCGAGAATACTTGAGAAGGAAAAAGCCTCTCTTGTGAAAGGATTGTGTATCACGACAATGCTCCTTCCCATACTGCTTTGACCGTTAAGAAGTGGCAGCTTAAAAAAAAAAACTTCAGTATTGGAACGCTACCTTATTCGTCGGACTTGGCGTTGTGCGACTTTTACTTGGCGTTGTGCGACTTTTTCTTTTTCTGAAAGTGAAATCAGTTCTCAAGAGAACTCATTTTCAGACTGTAGAAGAAGTGAAACAGTAAATGGCAGTGGTACTGAAGATGACGACACCTGAAGATTTCCATAACTGCTTCCAACAACTGCTTCGTAAACCGTACCTTCAGCACCAATCCCGTTATTTTTAAGCCAGACCTCGTATACCACCATATGAAGTTTGGTTGAGAACAAATGGGTTTTATCGGTCTTATATTATTAAATTTCTTCATTTCACTAAGTCCAAACTCAAATGTGGTAGTCAATAACTCAAGAAAGAATGGTGTGTGTACCATAATATTTTATGAACTTACTAAACCATGTAATGTCTAGTACCATACTAAATATGATTCAGATCGGGTTGTGTTGTCGATAACACATCACACATAAAAACATTTCACAAAGTTGAACCCCAACTGTGATAGCCAATAACTGACGAGCCAAATGCCTGCACACCAAAGTATACAGAATTCGAATCTGTACTAAACTTGTAATGTTCTATAAGCATCAACATGCCAATTTTAAACAAGATCGGATGAATTTCATCGATCACGTACGATATATATATATATATATATAGGGTGTTATTGAACTACACTGACAAACTGTAAGAGGTCACATAAAGATTCCTCACATAAAAATAAGAGAAAAAGTTCATATGGACCTATGGCGAAAAATGCAAAATTTCAGAGCTAGGGCGGTCCAAAATTGCGAAAAAGCAAAATATCAAAGGGCCCTATTTTGAATTCGAGAGAAGGTGGATGGTGGTCCTTATCAGCAAAAGGAAAGTCACTCATACGTAATCCAAAACTCCATATTTCATTAATGTTCAATAGTTGTACAGAGTATTCTGTGCAGGGTGAAACTCTAAGACATGACATCAACCGAACACATTTGAGATATGCTCTGGCTTTATGATTGGTCCAAAGTAAGCAAATGATAAGCCTTGATAGCAGTGAACACGGAATCGTTTGGCGCGATGTTGGAAGTGTTAAGGATCGTCAGCAGCACGGTCTCTTGTACTCGAGGAAACGCATGCTGCAATGTTTTCTTTCACGCTTATAACTGAAGAAAACATGAAATATACCCTGAGGAAATACGTAGCATCACACGTTATTCCGAATACAAAAAAAAAAAAAAAAAAAAAAAAACATAGAGTTGCCGGCTCCTAACACTTTCCGCCTTCCCTCCAAAGCATTGGATGTCCATTGTTGTCAAGGCTTACCGCTTACACTAGTATAGCGCCCAATGGTAAAGAAAAAGGCAACGTTGCCACGTCTTTGTTGGACAACAAGGAAGGTAACTGCGTGTAGTTTGAAGTATCCTGGATCAACGAGAATAGAAGAGACGGCCACAATGAAGGATATGAAGAAGAATCACACGCAATGTCAATCCAAGGCAGTGGCGTCACCATCAGAACAGGAGGGGCCAGTTACGAAAAAGTAATTGAATTGAACTTATTCACGGCAAACTGGTATAAATTGCTTAGTGATGTCAATGAGATGAGACAATTGGACAATTGAATAAAATTAGAAAAGGCCTAAGTGCCAAAACTCAAAATCCAGAGAAAAGTCGATAAACATGAGTTATCGCAATACATGTTACATGGGTACTACGACCATGTGAGTGCTTTAAAACAGAAGCAACAACTTTTAAGCTATAAGCCCTTTACGAACGTATTCTGCTTGGTACTAAGACAAATTTGAATGTTACAATTCAATTCTACTTATTCCGGCACTTAGATTCTTTCTTATTATTCAATTAGTGTCTCGTCTAGAAACAGAAGCGCCAGTTTCCAGACGAGTTCAAACGAGATAGATTAATTACCATTATTTCTCCTTTAACAAATGAATTACATCAAAAGTCATGCAAGGGATACTAGTGCTCATAATCTAGTTGTTTAGTAAGTGAAGACCACAGGGAGGAAAAGGAGGTAAGTCAAGAAATTGTCAAAATTAAGTTAACAGCAGAATAACGTACCCTGAAAGGTGTAGTTTGCATGGACTAAGTCTCACAGTAAGAAGAAGGTTTGTCACTATGAAGTTTAATGGTAAAGAGTTTTCCTTCATGAGAAGAAGTAGGTTAGTCATTGGAAAACAGAGCAATTGTGTAAAATTATAAAAAAACTGACTTACCTCCGTTGTCCCCTGTAGTCTTCAAATGAAAGAACATATAACGGGTACTGGTTTAAAAACCCCTGTTAGACAATTTAATTGGAGGTTGAATTCACCTGTGTCGCTAGACACGAGAGTGCTTAAATATGTATCAATGTCCTGACCGAGGTTTGAACCATGATCGCATGAATAGTCTGTATTGTAGTCGGACGCGTTACCAACTGAACTACGTCGAACTGTATAGGAACTGGGAAATAGTCGAAATGAAATAAATGAAGAAAGGAAAAGAAATGCCTCGATTGGGATACAGTAACTACAAATGTGCATTATTTGATGAGAAATTCGTTGAAGATAGACAGAAGCAAGAGGGGAGAAAACCGTCAAATATTTTAGAAATCACGGCTAAGCAATTTTGTTAAAAGAACATAGTAGGCCTATTTTGACCGAGTTGCAGTGCCTTACGTAACAAAGGACGAGCAACACGGCACTCATCTTTCATTTTTCGTTTAGCTCTGTTTGTACCCTTATGTGTTGAATTGGGTTGAATTCTTTGTTGCATTCAAGTGGTGTATTCAATTGGCGTCCGTACGTCTCCGTATATGAAGAATAGTAACTATGTATTCACCTGCAAACAAAACGGAAATTATCCTTCACGCATCCGGTTTGGGTTACGTGCGGCTGCGGAACAGTTTCATCATCGCCATCAAGAGCACGTTATTGACACGCTTCAAGAGTACTGCCAGTGTCTTGGACTGACCTCGCTCCAGCACCTGTAACCGACGATGGCACACTCGTTGAGATTCTGCCTAAAGCTACAGCAGTCAATGCGATCGATACAAAAGGTGGCCCAAGAGAGTAATACTAGCCTAATGTATGTCCAATGAATTCTGCGCAAGCATCATTTTCATCCCTTCAAGATACATGCAAGACTGTCGACCTGAATTCTATGAATGGTTTACGCACACAGAACATACAGAGTATGTCGCAAAAATAACGTAACTTTTTAAATCAAAGAAAACGACTTAGGTTTTTTACCAACTGTAGTTCTTTTTATTCAAAATACATCCTTTCCGCATCAGCACACCACTGGGCACGTTCAACCAATGCTACTCGGAGCTTTTAATGTCCTTTTTCGGAAGCGCCTCAATGACGCTCGTCAACGCAGACTGGACGTGTGTAACATTGTCATAAAATGTTCTTTCCATGGCCAGTTTTAATTTTTGGAATAGGAAATAGTCACATGGTAATAAATCAGCCGAATACACAGGGTATGGAAACACACAACTTTATTTTCTAGCTACAAACTCACGAACTGCGAGGGGTCTGTGACATGTTGCATTGTCGTACAATAAAGACCAAGTGCCTGGCGCTCGATACTCGGACCTTACGTGGACGATTCGCTTCTACAAACACTCCATAACACCCAGATAATATTCACCATTAAGAGTTTGACCCTGTGGAACGAATTCCCAAAGTTTAATGCATTTGAATTATTAAAACAAATCAACACTGTCTTCCTCCGCCATCTATCTCATTCGAATTCGCATAATGGCCGATCATTTCCAGTACTTGTTCCATCAACTGATCGCGATTTTTGTTTTTCGGTCTGCCTGGACTTGGGTCATCTTCAAAAGACTCGCGACCGTCCCGGAATCGCGTATACCCTAACAGCACAAGATGTGCTAGGCATGTACCATTTAGGTGTCCCAGCTACCTTTTAGGTACCCGACACTTGGCACATATGATATTCATGTGCTAAGTATGTACTTCAGCTACCTACAGTTTTAGGTACTTGTTACACCTAATTGATATTTGCAACTATGTACCACAAATGTAGCAATTATATACCTGGCTCAGTTTCGCACTCTAACAGTCATTTGTTTTTATGTCGTCACTTGGGACATATATCTGTCATGTTCTAGGTACGTCCTTTAGGTACATACTGTTTCAGATATCCCTAGCAGCAAAAGATGTGCAAGGCATGCGCCATTTAGGTGTTCTAAATTCATCTCCCACATTTGATGCCCTTTCTGCTTCTTTTTCTAAGCGATTGTGTACTAGAAGCAATAAACTCATCAACTTTATTAGATGGCAACTGTATCCGACCATTTGAAAATGAATATGGAAGAACCATAAAATAAAGTACATAGACACTAGTCATTTTGTTATAAAATACATAGCGAATAGATTTTATCTGATCCCAAACGGTTATCGTCAAATATACACGGTTAAAGGAGCACTCTCATTAGCCAAATTCAAAAAAAAAAAAAAAAAAACCCTCAACAATTTATCCGTCTACAAGCGACGTTCTTTTCATCACCTTCGTGGCTAAGTTAGAAAAGGACGCGGCTATTAATCCAAAGGTTGGTGTTTCGCGCCCACCCTGGGGTACATTTTTTTACTTGTTTAGAGTGGTTTGTAGAATCACCTTCATGTAAACACATTATGAATATGTGCTATTTAATGAATATGTGCTATCCGTGTAACGTGGGTTCCTGTCACCACGGCATGGCGCGTCCTCAGGTTGCGGATCGAGGAGAAGGCCTCTAGATATAGAGGTTAGCTGCGAATATACTGAATAAGCAGTCGCGGACAGACGACTAGGAGTGGTCCTCCAGCTTGGGGGTTTGGGTAAGGCTAACACCCTCATCCTGTAAAAAAAAGGTACTTGTTCAGAAACATTCACAAAAGCCTCGGACAAGGATTGATAGCTTGGCACGACATCAGCAAAAGAAAATGGACATGAGATTTGGAACATGGAATATTAGAAGTCTTTATAGGGCAGGCGCGTTAAAATCTGTAACGAGTGAGTTAGAGAAATACAGGATGGACTTAGTAGGAGTTCAGGAAGTTAGGTGGGAAGGAAATGGATCTGAGAATTCCGGAAATTTTACGTTCTTTTACGGGGAAGGAAATAAAAATCACCAGTTAGGAACAGGGTTTTTCGTTCACAAACGAATATTACCAGCAATTAAACGGGTTGAATTTGTTACTGACAGACTTTCTTTTATTACTCTTAAGGGACGGTGGTGTGATATTATTGTTTTAAATGTACATGCTCCAACTGAAGATAAGGGTGACGATATAAAAGATAGTTTTTACGAAGAAGTGGAACGGATATTTGACCAACTCCCGCGATACCATATGAAGATTCTATTAGGGGATTTCAATGCGAAGGTAGGACGAGAGGATATTTTCAAACCGATTATAGGTAACGAAAGTTTGCATAAGGAAAGTAATGACAACGGTGTTAGACTCGTGAACTTTGCAACATCCAAAAACCTAATCGTGAAGAGTACAAAATTCCCACATCGCGACGTTCATAAATACACTTGGACATCACCAGACGGAAAAACACATAATCAAATTGATCACGTTTTAGTAGATAGAAGAAGACAATCTAGCATAATTGACGTCCGGTCGTTTAGAGGGGCTGATTGTGACACTGATCACTACCTGGTAGTAGCGATAATACGGGAGAGATTATCGTTGAATAAAGGTAATATTCAATGTCCGAAAACGGAGAGATTTAATTTTAAAAAATTAGAAGAGAGCCAGGTAAGAGAGGAATACCAGATTGAAGTTTCGAATAGATTCGCGGTTTTAGAAGACTCGGAGTGCACTAGTGTTGAGGATACTTGGATTGAAATTAGAGATAGCATTAAAAGTTCAGCAATAGAAAAATTGGGACACGCGGAAATACGTAGGAACAAGCCATGGTTCGACCAAGAATGCATTAAACTAGCAGAGAAGAGAAAACAGGCAAAATTACGGTGGCTACAAAATCCGAATGAAACAACTACACAAATTTTCGCAGATATCAGGCGGGAAACTTCCAAAACTTTTAGAACAAAGAAACGGGATTTTTTGAAAGCTAAAATTAAGGAACTTGAAGATAATAGTAAAAATAAAAATATTCGGGACATGTATAAGGGGATCAGCGAATTTAAGAAAGGCTATCAACCTCGTGCTTATATATTAAAGAAATCTGACGGAACAGTTCTCACCGATACAAATAGCCTCTTAAATAGATGGAAAGATTTCTTTGACGATTTGCTGAACACGCAGCCAAAAACTAATGTGCGTAGAGAAACGGAGATACACACCGCAGAACCGTATATTCCAGAACCCAATCGAATAGAAGTGGAAACCGCTATAAAGAAATTGAAAAACATAAATCTCCGGGTGTAGATGAAATTCCGGCTGAGTTAATTTTAGCTGGAGGCGAAAAATTGTGGAACAAGATACACAAACTCATTCTCCTTACCTGGAACAAGGAAGAATTGCCACAAGAGTGGAAAGAATCAATCATTGTTCCAATTCACAAGAAAGGCGACAAAACTGAGTGTAATAATTATCGAGGCATTTCTCTTCTGTCAACATCCTATAAAATACTTTCAAATATTCTGTTAGCAACATTGACCCCACACGCAGATGAAATTATTGGAGATTATTAGTGCGGATTTAGACGAAATCGATCAACTATCGACCAAATATTTACCATTCGCCAAATACTCGAAAAGAAGTGGGAATACAATACCCCGGTACATCAACTATTTATTGATTTTAGAAAGGCTTACGACTCGGTTAGGAGAGAAACATTATACAACGTTCTTACAGAACTTGGAATACCGAGAAAGCTAATTAAGATATGTTTAAGTGAATCCCAAAGTAAAGTCCGGGTAGGAAAATTTTTGTCCACGAGCTTCCACGTCGAAAATGGCCTGAAACAAGGAGATGCGTTGTCGCCATTATTATTTAACTTTGTGCTGGAATACGCTATAAGGAAAATCAAAGATAGCAACCAGGGCCTAGAGTTGAACGGCATTCACCTGGTTATGGCATATGCTGATGATGTAAATTTAATAGGGCATGATAGGAGAACAGTAGAAATAAATGCAGAGATCTTATTAAACGCTTGCAGGGACATGGGTTTAGAAGTAAATACAGAGAAAACTAAATACATGGAAGTGCGTCGGGACCGTAATACGGCAAATTGTGAAGGCGTTAAAATATTAAATAATGCTTTTGATAAAGTGGATACTTTCAAATATTTAGGATCAATATTAACAGGCGAAAATCATATTCACGAAGAAATTAAATGTCGACTAAAAGCAGGGAATTCGTGTTACTATTCGGTTCAAAATCTGTTGTCGTCGCGAATTCTGTCGAGGAATTTGAAGCTTAAAATATATAAAACGATAATCATGCCTGTTGTTCTGTATGGTTGTGAAACATGGTCGCTTACTCTGAGGGAAGAACATAGACTGAAAGTATTTGAGAACAGGATCCTGAGAAGAATATTCGGACCCAAGAGGAACGAGAATGGGGAATGGCGGAAGCTTCATAACGAGGAACTACATAGTTTATACGGTTTACCCAACATTGTTAGGGTCGTCAAGTGTAGGAGGCTTAGGTGGGCAGGTCATGTAGCTAGAATGGAAGAAAGTAGAAACGCTTTCAAAGTCTTGACTGGTAGACCCATAGGAAAACGACCATTAGGAAGACCTAGACGCAGATGGGAGGACAATATTAAGATGGATCTCGCAGAGATAGGAATACAAAGTAGAAACTGGATGCAATTAGCTAAGGATAGAAGTCAGTGGAGAGCTTTTGTGAACGCGGCACTGTACCTCCGGGTTCCATAGGCCATAGAGTTAGTTAGTTAGTTAGCTATTTAACATATTTTGGGGGAGTAATTTTGTGGTTCATTGAGGCTTACGGCATGGGGAACATACCTACAACATACTAGGCACGTTCCCCAGGTATATGTGAGACATGTGCCATGGGGAGGACATAGAATGTGACTATCACTTGCCATCCATGTGATTTCTCTCTCAGAGGTGAATAAGGCACATACTGGACACATTCCCATATACCTGAGGGAACATGGTAGGCATATGCCTGCTATGTGATTGTGCTGTTAGGGGTACATGAAGCACCCAGTCTCATCACCAATTACAATCGATTCCACGAATGTTCTGTTCCGTTTGGCTGTTTTAATCAGGTCTTTGCAATGTTCAATGCGAGCAAGTTTGTGGTTCTCAGTTAAGATGTGCGGAACAAATCGAACACAGACTTTCCGTTTCTTTAAATATTTGGTCAAAATTTCGTAAATCATGTCTTTCCTTGCATTTAATTCCTCCGCCATCTATCTCAGTCGAATTCGCATCGTGTTACTAGAGGTTATATATAAAGAAAAAGAGTTCCGTTACTTTTCCGACATACTGTGTAAACAACTCAACTTTCCATTTAACATAATGTTTTCCGACGAGGTCACGTTTTATCTTACAAGCAGTACCACTAGAGCAACTAGTACAAGCAATACTGGAACCTTACTTGGACAACTTGCGTCTCGCAACCTACCAGTACTTTTACTGCCAACACAATGGTGCATCACCACACTTCAGTGTCAATGTTCGACAATGGTTGGATGCAGCAGTTCGTGACATCGTATCGGGCATCGAGGTCTGGTGGAATGGACACAGAGATCGCCTGAATTTTTTCTTGAACACTGAACACTGCTTGAATTTTTTCTCTGGGTCCATTTAAAATCCGTTGTTTACGGGGATTACCCGATTACAATTGCTGCTCTACAACTCAATATTCGCGAGGCCTGCGCTGCTGCTACCACTGAAACTCTGCATCGGATTAGCGCCAGTTTGCGACATTGTATGGCAACTTGAGCACAAAAAGATTTACTTCTCTTCGAACATCTACGCTGAGCACAGTTGCAGCATTGTTTTACCTGTTTCAGGATTTTCTAACAGGTAGGTGACTTGAAGTGAATGAGTTAGGTTAGGTGCGATATCCCTTGCGTGAATGTCGCAGTCCTTTCTACTCATATCATTCATTTGTCAAAGGAATAAGGATGATATGCTATTGTTGTCCTTCAGACGAATGCTGGGATCATACATCTCAAGTAGCTGGTTTCTTAATCCTTTCCAATAATATTGCTCCCCACACCAGAACATTCTCGTGTCTCTTTGGAAAACTCACACATTACACTTCAACGAAATGAGATGAGTCAAGTTTACGAGCCGAGACGAGACCTGCAAATGAACAATGATTTTCACCAACAGAGATTTTAATTTATTTCTTTGTTCAAAGAAATGACACAGGAGAGATCGTGCCCCTACTTCAAGATCACATCGATCCTTTAGGTGAGTCTATGACTGAAAAAGGAAGCAGTCCTGGTTTGAGCGAAAGGATCATTCTGGAATGCAAATGAGGGCGATTGAGGAAAACCAGAAGAAACCTTAGCCAGTATGGCCCGTCGGGGTGAGTTTTGTGCCAAGTTCGACCTACCATTGGTTGGCAGGCACGCTACCCATACACCAGTGGCTGGGTACGAGATAATTAATCTATCTCGTTTGAACTCGTCTGGAAACTGACGCTTCGTTTCTAGATGAGATACCAATTGAATAATGAGACAGGATCTAATTGCCGGAATAAGTAGAATTGAATTGTAACATTCAAATTTGTCTTAGTACCAAGCAGTTGCTTTTGCTTTAAAGCACTCACATGGTCGCAGTACCCACGTAACATGTATTGCGATAACTCATGTTTATCGACTTTTCTCTGGATTTTGAGTTTTGGCACTTACTAGTAGACCCTTTCTAATTTTATTCAATTGTTCTCTTGTCTCATCTCATTAACATCACTAAGCAATTTATACCAGTTTGCCGTGAATAAATTCAATTCAATTTCTTTTTCCTAACTGGTCCTTCCTGTTCTGATGGTGACGCCACTGCCTTGGATTGACATTAGGTGTGATTCTTCTTCATTTCCTTCATTATAGCCGTCCCTTCTATTCTCATGGGTCCAGGATACTTCAAACTACACGCAGTTACCTGTCTTGTTATCCAACAAAGACGTGGCAACGTTGCATTTTTCTTTACCATTGGGCGCTATACCAGTGTAAAGCCCAAACGGTTGGTCCAATTCCGAAAATTTCAACATTTTAGTTTGAAAACACATACTTTCCAACAACATTGTTCTCTTATGGGACTATATATATATATATATATATATATATATATATATATATATATATATACAGGGTGGGCCATTTTAATCAATCCACGGAAATATCAGGAAAGTGGTAAAACATAGAAGAAATGTTTGAAGTACACGTTATATATTGCTAAGGGGGAAAACCAATTTCACCAAAAGTACCGCTCCCCGCCCCCCGTAAATGAGGGCAACGGGGGTAACTTTGAAATGTCAAATGGGAACATGGGTCGAGTAATACCTCGTTCGAAACGTCTTGGAGAACTAAGTAAAGCTGTACTAAAAGATGTTTCATATGGAGCACCAGTTTCAAAATGGCCGCCATGAAATGGTTCAGAAACTCCAGTACCCGTAGTATGAAAACCATTGAAGGTAAATGATTGGAACAAAATTGAAATACGTAAATATCATAGAGCATATCGAATGGTGTGGTCCCTCTGATCCCAGTGGCCTCCCTGAAGGGATCTTGGGGGCTAACTTCAATATGTTAGAGTAAAATTGCCATAATGTATAGAGAGAAATCCAAGTCCTGCAAAATAATCTCTTCCTGCGCTCGTCCAAACTCTGACTTATAGCTAACGGTGCTTGTTGAGTATGACTTCTGTCAAGAACTGCAGAATCTTTTTAGGCAAGACACAATTTGAATTTAAACATGGATAAACAAAACCAAATTAGATGTCGTTCATTTCTATAACAATTTAAATACATATCGAGCAGAATTTTCCCATCTTCCTAACGAAAGAGGAACATTTACATGTTTCAACTACAGTCAACATATTTGAGTTTTGCTAAATTTGTTTAGAAATTACGAGAGGGAGGAGGGTTTATAAGGAAAACCAGATTTTATCATCCTGTTCTGTGTAATAAAAAAAAAAGAAGAAAATAAGAAAAATAAAAAAGTAAGAGAAACCTTGTGATTCGAAGCTCTTTTGGTTACTCTTTTGGAACATACTCGCTTCTTCCACCGGTCCACTCGTTTGGAAATACTTCTTCTAAATCAACAGGATTTCTTGTGCACTTGAACCGTCTGTTCTGTACAATTTCTTCATTCCTTCTTTATGGCTCTTTCAGTGAGATTTTAAGTTAGAATAAAAAAAATATCAGAAAAACTCAAGTCTGAAGAGTAGGAAGTCAGACGAACCCATAAAATAGTGTGTTTATCCAAGTAAACCTAAACCAAATTTGAAGAATGGTCGGGTGCGTTGTAGCGATGGAACTGTCAAGTTTCCTCTATTAGTAATTTCAGTCTTATGAGACAAACAGTATTAAAAAGGCAACAAAAGTTATTTTGACTTGTACAACCTGTTAATGCTTTGACGTTTCGGAGTTTACTTGTAATTCATCGTTCAACAGGAGAAAATAGTCAAAATTGCTTTAACTGTTAATCATCTACAGTGCATTTTCACTTTCGAGCAATGATAGGAAGGAACGAACTAAGGATGGTGATTAAGAAAAAAATGAATTCGAGATTTCAGCGGATTTACACGTTTCGTAAGTTCTACATGCTCCAAAAATGACATTTTAATGCCTGTCCATTCGTCACTAGATATGCTCACTGTCCCAGAGGTAATACTGTTCATCCTATTGGGATCAACATTTAAACTTGAGAGTTTTTGTAAGATTGTCCAGTGGAGTTATCTTAAGTTTTTTCCTAGTTTTAAAAATAAGGGAAGTTTACACCATAGTAAAAAGAAAAAAAATGCAGTTTTCTTGAATCATTCAGCAGAAACAAAAATACCCTTAAATGTGATTATAAGTTCAGTGATACTTCTAAAAGTAGACTTAATACAGTTAAAGATCTAGGTATTACATTTGACCCGAAACTAACGTTCATTATACACATCGAAAATGTTAATCATGATGCCTTTAAGTTCTTAGGATTCATAATTATAAGTGGTAAGGACTTCAGAAATATTGCAACGCTCTTAAAAATGTGTTATTCATATGCACGCTCCAAGTTAGAAATACTGTTGTAATGTGGAACCCCTCGCAACAAAGGTATCGCCAACAAATGAAAGACTACAATCAAAATTTCTTAGGTGTTTCATATACAAAATAACTCAAATTTATCCCTTATCACAGTAGAGTGAAAACCATAGTACACTGGTATACAACTTTAATATTTACTCATTAGAACAAAGATGTAATATTGCCGATCTGGTATTTCTATAAAAAATCGTCCAAATGAATTCGGTTGTTCAAACTTTATATCAACATCATACTTCCATGTTCCGTCAGTTACAACTAGAACTAATAATACAGGTCTCTTCTATTTAGGGATGCGCACGAGACAAGATTTGTGGCTGTCTCGTGTCGAAAATGTGCTGTAAAAGTGATGTCTCGAGTCAAAAAATGTATATTTCTCTATTGGAAGAGCCGTGTCTCGACTCGAATTTTGTCAGGAAAATCCTGTCTCGACTCGAATTTTGTCAGGAAAATCCTGTCTCGACTCGTCTCGTGCGCATCCCTATTTCTATTGCAAAAAGGCTGGGGCCAATTTAATGCTGAAGTCACGAATCTGGATAATATGTTCCGTCTATAACAAATTATGTCAAAAGCATGATGAAATGGATCTATGTACAACGTTCTGTAAGGCACCAAAAATTGCAATGAATTGTATTATCTCAACACTCTAATTGGGCATCTGCCTATTGTGTTGATTAATAAATGAATAAATAAAATGGCTCTAATGATTTTGTTTATACAATATAGCGTTAAAAATCACAAAACTTAGTTTGCCCTTGAAACTGAGTTTCCTTCGGACAGTCTTCCGGAAAGGCCTATTAGATTTGTTTTTCATTATTTCATAAATAAATATTATTACAACAAGTGTAGTATGACGGGATTCAACTGAAAAATGTAGTTAGAAGGTTAATGAGGTGGTCTATATCTTTCGTTACCTTGGAATTAGTGAATTTTTATAATTTGATATCCTGATTCTGAGAGTGACATGATATATATCACAGATTTTTTTTTTAAATTGAAGTGTTACCATTACATCAAACCGTGCCATCACTTCATGGTAAATGAAAATCCAATGAACTCTCACTACCTTCACCCTCTCACAAGCTCACTCTAAGCCATTGATGTTCTTTTCGGAAAGGAGATAAATTAATCGCGTGAGTGAAATTTCTCGCCTTCTTATGTTTTCTCAGGAGAAAACAAAAGCTGAAAGCTTTTGCACACAAAATGCATCAAATCATAATTTATAGAATCGATGCATCGTATAGATACACTTTGTTGTGAAACACATGTCCTCTTCTGTTTGAATGGTTAATGTGAACCCAGAGGTAGAGTTAACACACTAAAATGTATCTAATAACATAAATTTAAGTTTGACGTTTGGCATTTCTAACTTTCACTGAAGGTTAAGCATTGTCATATACGATGGGTGATCAAAAAGTAAGCTAACAAAGCCTGCAGTGAAACTGCAGTATATATTATTTCACATAACCTGCCTGTAGTATATATTATTTCATACAACCGATTGAAATGACCAATGTAGTAAATGTGATTAACGATTGAGTCTACAATATGTAGAAGCTCATGTGAATGCCTTACGTTAATTACAATGTTGCCAACTCATTGAAAATCTTGTGTGAAAATGTAATGGAAAACAGTGTCAAAATAATGCGATGAATTGTAATACATGAAGAACCCGACACATTAATCGGGAATGAGGCCTTGTCATGTTATAAAACAGTGTATTAACTTCATATAATATAATGATGATGAAGTATATTATACTATCCGAAGGCAGGTCTTTACCCGAATGTCCCTGGACAAGGTGAACCCATGATAATGTGCCATTGCCTCCCATTGGATGATGATGGCGTCCCAGGACGGGATCTACGGTTTAAAGTGAGATCCGAACCACTTGTGCCCCAGTGGGAATCGTATCCCGGACTCCTTGATTACCAGGCAACGAGCGTACCCACTTATCCACCGGGGGCACTCAAAGTACAAAAGAGGTAATAAATTTAAGTTATAAACAAAGAAAAAGTTAAGAGAAACTTTCAATCAGTCAAGGCAAGCGGGAGTGAATCAGTCGGCACAGAAAGAAAGAGTGGTGTTACTCATATTCATGTAGTACGCTGCGTCTGGTAACAGGTGCCACGTGATAGTGATATTTGCGAACTCCAGCATAAAATGCTACAGACGCGTGAGTGGTGTACTAACAGATGGAACTCGTTCCATGTAGAGTATGGTTGTGTGCAATAGTGGTAACGGTATAGAGTGGCATAAATGGATGCATTAATCCTATAAACGTCGTAAGATAAGAGAAGCAAAATTACGACGTGTCAAATGTGGAAAGTGCTCCGGAGTGGAAGATACACAGTTCGCGAGTGTGTTGTATGAAATAATAATGCAGAAATACGATAACGAGGATACAGAAGTACGGGAAGGGACGTTGGAGAGTTGGGTGGATTATAAGGAACAGGGACAGCTTGTACCCAACTTTGGCCTGTCAACAAGTACAGGACATGCATCCCCACAACAATTGAAACAGGACAGCGCTACGGAAAATGAGTATGAGAAATCACCACCGGCAAAGCGTAGGTCTAGTGTTATTGAATGTATACCTGAAGCCACATTGGAGAAGATTTACGACGACTATAATTACCATGGCTTCAACTCTTGCAGTAAATTGCAAATACTATATAAGTGCATTAAAACTAAAGCCAATTGCAAAGTAATCTTGGATTACGTCAGTAACAAAAAGACAGGGTGCGTTCTTCAAGGAAAAGAGAGAGTCAAAATTAAAAAAAAAAAACAGTACATATTGCCACAGTTCGGTCGGGCAAGGGAATATGGTTCATCCGTTCACTACTGACAAAGGCAAATGTAGGCCCAGGAAGCTGGGAGACTTGTTAGGCTTGACTATTTCAAAGCGTCTGTTACATTCATCGACAAACTAAGGAATAAGGCATTGCTGCGGGACACATTACTATGCTCGTCACACGTAAAGATATAACTGATGAAAAGAGTATTCGTCAGAATGCACGAGAGTGTGTGGAACATGTAAATAGCCTAACTAGCACAAGAGACTTTGGTGCAAGACAATGTGTGGAACAGTGATCAAAGCCAGTTTTATTATAAGATGTCTTCATCGTCTATACTATCTCACAGAGGAGAAAAACACACATGTGACATGCTGCAGTCTGTTCATAGCTCTACCGATAGTTATGCAATTGATGTGGCTATCTCAATGGGTGGCACATTAGCCAAGAAGTTCTATCGACATATGTTTTCAAGAGCCACAAGGCAGATTTGGCCCACATATTGCCAAGAAACTTAAAGAAACATGTCCTCGTAACATTTACGTAGAGGCAAGTAAAAGTCTCGTATAGCCTCGCTGCTGAAAGGGACGCTAAACTAAAATCAACTCAATTCAGCAAGTAAAAGTGGCGAAATGTCTAAAGTACATATGAAAAGTTTTCTAACGGCTGTCCTTGACTACTATATCAACGATGAGAAGTGCTTGTTGATGTGTGATTCTTGGTCCGGACACGAAGATCATTCACTGTTACAAGAGTTTTTTCCCAAACAAAGGTGTTACATTGAAGATAATTCCACCCAAGACAACGAAATATTGTCAACCCCTTGATGTCTGATTCTTTTGGCAATACAAGTTTTATTTCCGGCGGATCGTTGATTTCGTACATGGAAACGATTATCACCACTGGATTCAGTGACCTGAAATTAGTTAACTGTAGAAATTTCATCCGGTTTCTCCTCTTCAAGTTCATGGGTGTCCCTTGTACATAATATTTTACGTCAAGAATTTTTTAGGATTATTCTTTGATTTTCTGAATATTTGTAGAAACGTGAAAAATAGGCTGTTGAATAAATACCCTTTAAAGATATGCCATCTCCATATGTGAATGAGTACAATGAAGGACATTTATCTACCTGCTGGTATGGTAGCTACCGTGTATATCTTTGGTGCACGGATTGGATTACGCGTGGAGAAAGTCTTTTTAAATTTGAATACATTATAATGCTTCGGTCTCGGATTCGATTACACGTGGAGAAAGTCTTTTTAAATTTGAATACATTATAATGCTTTGCATTCCTCCTTAAACTATAGGTCCACATCTCATAATAGCCTTTTTGCTAAAATCGGAGACACCACACTCCAAGCAACCACGTGAATGGCATTTAAGAAGTAATCTTTGATAACTTTATAAGACTTATGGACGGTGCTAATACAATATGTTAAAATTTCAAGTAAAATTTTCTTTCTGTACTTCATAATATAACTTTCATTTCTTCCACGCTTGTTCGAAAGTAAAGTTGAATTTCCAAGCGTTATTTTCGTCTATAAACAGGTGTGAGTAGGAGACAGAGTTTCAACCTCGTATTATTATAAAGGTTACTAATAAGAACATTGAAACTGTAAGATCCTGCCCTGCTAACACTGACTGGATTAGTGAGAATAAACTGTGACAGCTGTGCAGAGTGCTGTTGCAAATTAGCATGAAGAGAGACACAATTCAACAACGCATAGAAATTATTCAAACTTACAATCAAATGGCATGTTCGATTAACAAAAGTTCCTTGTATGCGTTCTGCCAAGAATTGTGATGTGTACTGGGCGCTCAGATCATTGGATGATCAGTTCCTTCTGGATTATTTCCTATGAAGTCATCTTAAGTCGCACGTCTATGTATAAAGGATACCAAGAAAGTTGTGTCGTTTTTTCACCCACCACCTTCCAATATAGATATGTCACTTAAGAGGTACCTGGAAGACAAAAATAATACCCATCAGGAATTCTGCCAACGTTCTGGAAGGCTATGAATTTCATTGCGGTAGAACTTGGTGGGCCGTGAAGCGAAGAAGGTATCAAGTGCATTTTACACCCCTACTAGGGATTTGAACTAACGTCCTCTAAGGTGATTATTCAAGCAATGGAACAGGGATAATCGAACGATGCAATGTACGAGAAGTATGGCGGATGCAATAGTATTTCTCATCCAAGGCTTACAATGTGCCCCGGGTCATCCTAGCCACGTGGGGTTTAACGTTGTCCTGTAACAGGAGGACCACTTTGCAATTCAGAAGTGCTGGCTCCAGAGTTTTGAGTTTTTCTTGAACGCGGCTCAACCCCTGACAGTACACAGTTGCATTGATGCTCTGACCAGCTCATAGCAGTTCCCGATGCACGATACCGTGAGCAGTCAACCAAACACAAGATATTCTTCCAGTGCAGTACTGGTTTCGGCTGTTTTGGAACCAGTTTATGGGATGCTAACCAATGATGACAGAGTGTTGACTTGTGATGAAAAGGGGGTCCTGTACTTGGAGCCTTGTACAGGACCCCCTTCTCATCACATGTCAACACTCTGTCCAGAAATGGCTCCTTCCTCAGTCGAGACAGCAAAGAAACATAGATTCTGCTCGCGTTGCCTTTTGGCCCGGAGTCAAATCATGTGAGACCCATCAACCCAACTTGTGTTTCTCAAGTTGTTGCAGGTGTTGCGGAATGCTTTCTCACTCACACTTAATTGTAGTCCCAGTTAATCACATGTCTAGCCACTGTTCACCTCAATGGCTGCCTGAAGATCTTCATTTTGTAAATGTGTTGGACTTCCGGTACGTGGTGCGTCTTAGAATGTTACGCGTCACCGTCCTTAGTCTTGTTAAACTACCGCTGCACTGTCCGCGTAGTTACGATACCCTCACCAAAGGCCTGGCATATCTTCCGCCCCCATGCAGCGTTGTTTGACCCCAGTTTAATCCCGTACAGAATACACACCCTTATGACGCTTTGTGGAGGTCCAATGTTCACTCTGTTATTACGCAAGTTTACGGTGTAACTGAACTGCCACAACAAGGTATTGTGTTGGATATGCCCACACCAAGAACTGATCTTCGTCTTAGCTCCTTTCGGATTCAACTCACAGTGTGAGGGCAAATTGAACACAGACCTCCACAAAAAGCGACAGAATTTTCTTGGGTACCTTTATAAATAAGCCGGTAACAATTCGTGAACTGGAAAGTAACATTGAACACATCATTGCGATGTGGCCACAATATGTGGCCAAAAGTGATGCAGAGACTCACTTGTGGGCTAAGCAGTTAGCATACACATTTTTAGCGCGGAAGACCCGTGTTCGATTACCAGCGTCAGCTCATTTGGTTTGGATTCAACTTTAATGAGTAAGTTCACGTCTCATAGCCCCGCTGCTGAAGCGGGTACTAAACTCAAAATCAACTCAACTCAACTCAACTCAGCTCAACTCAAAAGAGGTGCAAAATCGCAACCTCAAAATTCATTCCACCCATCAAAACACAAGAGAACCAACACTATCTTCGAAACATAATGCTATGGATTACATTTTACAATAAATTTTCATTCTTTCTTATTTTAAAATTGTGTCGTTGTTCTTGGTAAACCTTTACAACGGAATATTTTAGGACAGTAAGTGTACCCTTTAAGGGAATATTTAAACTTTTGTAACAGCAACGTTTGTCGCTATCTTTGACCCTTCAAAAAAATAAGTGAAGAAGATAACATAAAGTAAAAAATACTTGGAAAATGATAAATAATCCCTATTGGTAGCAGTGGCATCTACAATGAATCCCATGGTCATATCCTTTTGAAGGAGATGAAACTATTGGAGGAGAAACCTGGAGAAAATTTACAGAAATTATATTGTCCAATAATAACTCATATGGCTCGGGATCAAACTAGCGATCGAACTAGCGTACATGAAAATAAGTTGAACAGAGAAAATAATTCCTACTATAACGTACATGGATCATGTACGTAATGAGGGGGAAACAGAAATCTTAAGATACACGTATGATTGTGGTTAGTATTTAAACAAGGTTATGTCGTTCGAGCGATCAAAAAGCACAGATTCAAGTAACTCATCAAAATATTAAGGTTGTCAAAATTCATATAACTACTATACAAGAGTGATTTTCTGTACACTTAGTATATTTGTACGTACGAGTATATTATTAACAAAGATAAAAATTTCATTGGTCACTATTAGGTTAGTGCTAATTGTAAGAGGAAAGGCACTCACGGTATCCAAAATCATCCGTTTCCTCAGAGGGGTCTCTGATCTGCTTGAAAATTTACATACTGCCTTTGTTGTTGGAGTTTAGCACGGTGATTTTAACATCCCTTTCAGCAGCGAGGCTATATGAGACGGAACCTACTAATTAACTTTGAATCCGAACCACATGAGATTCCGACAGTTTTGGAGTTTAGCGTCCGTTTTCAACTTCGAGGTGGTATGAGACGTGCCTCTACAGTTTAAAGTGGAATCCCAACCACCGTAATGAGTTGAAATTTTAACGCTATTCCGCTGATAGTCCAACTCGAGACACCGTGAAACAAAGGCGTGCGTGCTAGTCACGCTAACGGGAGGGCAGAATATATCATTTGTCACCCGTTAAATACCACTTATACATCCGTTTACAGTGTACCACCCCCTCTTGTAAGTATACGATTAGAGTGAACACGTTTTATTTATTTTCCTTTTCGACTGCAAACACAGGCTAATGACTTTTTTGCACGGTTATCTTCTCAGTCTGTGAACAATGGCCCTTCGAAACAGGCGAATTTTCCTACTTGACCAGTATAGGCATTTGTCGAACCCAAAGTTCTGCGTATGGGCTTCGGTGTTTCTTCTTGCCGCTGCGGATCAGCCTGTTTGCTCTGGCGGTACGTTCTTGTTGCGCATAATCACATTGGTGATATACTTTTCTTAAGTATGGTGAAACTCTTCCTATATTACAAAGGACTATGACGTACAATTTTCAGAATGGCATTAATTTTCGAGACCATTTTAAGCTCAAGAAACCTGAAAGCGTACATTCTAATGTTTAGGTCTCTGTTTGCTGTGTTTCTCTTGCGCACGTACCATTACGACACCCATAGAGATCGTTCAAACTCATTTAATCAAAGTAAACGGCTTTCTGTACTATCACTGTATTGACGACTTTTTATAAATTATGGATTGCTTAATCTGTATTTCTTGTTAAATTGTGAGCATCCTCTCCTAGTACTTGTAATAATTGATAGATAGCAATAGTTTTCTGCCCCTGAATGCTATCCTGGATTTGGTATGTATCAATAATAATACGTAGAGATACTTCAAAACT
Source organism: Thermobia domestica (assembly GCF_964235325.1). Taxonomy (NCBI): domain Eukaryota; kingdom Metazoa; phylum Arthropoda; class Insecta; order Zygentoma; family Lepismatidae; genus Thermobia; species Thermobia domestica. The sequence continues at coordinate 94,033,385 of NC_137456.1, forward strand.
TTTAATTTTTCTTAGTAAGAAATGGGGGCTTCAATTGTGAGTTTGGGGAGAAATTTTCCTCCTGTCATGAATTTGAGAAGTATACATATAGATTTTAATCAATCAATAGTATAACAATGTACGAATGTTGTGCTCCTCCCCCAAAATCACAGTATTGGTATGAAATCTCAAATTCAGTATATCTAGGAGCCGAGGTGGCTCAGTGATAAAGCGTTCACACCTCTAGTGCGTGGTTTCCCTGGTTCGATCCCAGCTCGCACCAAGTGAGCTTTGTGGTGGACAAACACTAGTGCATGGGTTTTCTCGGGATTCTCCCGTTTCCTCCCACTGTCTTCCTTCCATTATTTTCATCCATTTCTTATCGTCACCGTCTCTCTTAGCCTCAATACACAATCGTGGGCTGTTAAACTAAATATTTCATTTCATTTTTTTTCTTTTCAGTATATCTAACTAGTACAAAAATGTAACGAAGGACGTGAACACCGTCTTATCTGCATTCTTAATGTACTTGTAGCTGAACTCCTTCGTGGCTAAGCAGTTAGCATACACGCCTCTGGTGTGGCAGACCCAAGTTCGATTCTCGGAGGGGAGCTCATGTGGTTCGGATTCCACTTTAATCAGTAGGTTCACATCTCATATAGACATGCTGCTGGAAGGGACATTAAATTTAAAATCAACTCAACTCAACTTGTAGCTACATTTAATTATTATTAATCTGATTTCTTGTTGTATTTCTTTCATCGCTATTACTATTACTATTAACTTTAAGTCATATGTCAGTAGATGAACTCATGTGTCACCTTAAAACACTTTGACTGTGACCACGACAAAACTACTTCATTGGAAATTTGAACCACAACTAGTAACAAATTACAATTTTTGAAGTGTGAGATCAAATGAGAGTTTTTCTTTCTTTTTAACAACAACAAATCACATTATTATCGAAGAAGTACCACAGTAACATGATACAAGTGTGTCAAAGCTTGTGCTCTTCACAGATAGATTGGATGTTGGATATTTCATGAGTACAGAAATGAAGAAGTTTGTAATGCTATTGAATTTGATCCTGCTATGATGGCTGTAATCTAACTCTTCAAAACGCTTCCACACTTCATTACGAAAATTTCTCGCGTTACACCAAACATTCCTTTTGTGAACTTCAAATGATACTCGCATTTGTCAATGGTGCATGACAAAAGGGGTTGGATATCACATGTCAATAATATTAAGTTAGCTGTGGTATGAAATCAATAAGATAAAATAAAGAAAAGCAAAACTAGAGATATATTGGCATACTCTAAATTATTTGAACTGACAAAGAAATCATTGGAACTTTGGTCAACGAATGCAACTGAATATTAATCTAGATTTTTTTTTAAATGTAGATTATAATGATCAGGCACTGCCACGGTTTCCACTGTTTGGAATTAAACATACCTTCCAACAGTAAGGATATGCACTGAAGTGCGAAAAGTCATGGGATAACGGGAAGAAATTACCTGACGCCGCACAACAATGCAGAAAACCGATCGAATAGAGCAAAACAGCTTTAGTAATGTTAGTTTGAGTTTTGTGAATGCAATGAAACGTCTTGTGTCGTGGTGATGGAAGTCCGATGGGGATTTAAGCGCCGTATGATAGATACTTGATGCTAAACGAATGAGGCATTCAGTTTCGGAAGTTGTCCGGACATTGAAGGTTTCTCGCTCCACTGTTTCAAGAGTGAACTGTGAGTGAGTCATTTATTATGTCATTGGGGAAAATGCTGTGAGTGTTCCCGTATGCTGAATGACTGCAACCGATATCGACAGGGTAAACTGGTCCGGACAAACAAACAAGCAACAATGTGAAGTTGACATCAAGAATCAACGCAATACACCTCCCAACGTGTCCCAGAGAATAGTGTAGCACAATTTGGTCTCCAGGGGATGTCGCAGCTGTAAACCGACACAGTGCCGATATTAACCTTTGATCACCAATAGTCGTAACACTAGGGTTGAACCTTAGATGATTAGCAAAGTGTAGCGTGGTCAAATGAGTGAAGGTTCCAGTTGACATGCGCTGGTGTAGGATCCGGATGTTGTGGAGACAACCATGAAACTGACGAATTTTTTGCTGTATCTGCACCATCTTGATAACCACTCTATGAGACCAATTAACAATAACAATAACATCTCTAGATTTATCAATTTTAATATATTCATCACAACATGCTAAGTCCTTCTGCCTGTGCATTCTAACACTTTATTAATGCAATAATAATCTATGTAAACTAGGTGGTAATGTAAACACACACACACACACACACACATATATATATATATATATATATATATATATATATATATATATATATATATATATATAATGATTGCTCTATTGTTCTAAGAATGAGAGTATGTCGTAACAGTTACAGAATTCAACTAAGTTTGCAGTGTTAGCTTCTTTGTTCCTTGGGTAACGAAAATATCACAAATGCATACTTTGCACAAGTCATGGACAGTTAAAATGTTCCTTCCAACAATATATTTTTTTTTAGCCCTTTTCGTTCGAATGTCGTATCAGCCCCGACAGCCTAAATATTGAATTGATCTCGCATGTTGCATGAGACCCGTACAAAATTTTCTGTTCACGTAGCTCTTGTGTCGGGGCAGTATTTCCTATATTGTAAGTATCTGGAACCTATCGGGAATTCGAGGAACTAACTACTGTTGGTTTTCGTTCAGACGGAGTCCATCGAAACAGAATCCTAAGTTTGAGTCTCTAAAAATATAAATTGGAGCTTATAAAAGCTTTAGCAGGGGAAGTTCGAAACACAAAGGGAAGGAAGAGGGAAAGATCACCTACGTCTGACCAAGAAGAATGGTTAAATAACAAATTGCACTTCATGTACGCCAACGAGAAGAGGAATAGCAAATATTGTAACGTCTGCACTAATAGGAAAGCGAAAGGAGGAAGATGAGAAACTGTTATTAGAAAGCATGTTGCCAGGAAGCCAAAACTGGATCTAGGAGAGTGTTCGGAGAATTACCAGAATCTGAAGAAATACAAGTAAAACACTGAAATATAGACTCAGAACAGTCAACTGTAAGATTAATTTTATTGCCTATCTGTGTCAGTGTTTACTTTCTATGAAACAGGGGGACACTCCGTCGAAAAAGTGTAAAAGCTTTTTATCGCCAGTGAGGATTTCCTGAGTTTTCCTCATTCACACCAGGCAAATGCCAGACCTAATATATGGGTCTTAGGCCTGTTCTTTTCTTCCCCAATCCTTTCTTTTTTCTCTTCCTTCGGGTAGTGTGATCGCCTAGGGAAATTATCGTTCATACGTGATGCGTTAACATGGCAGTAGATATCCAAAGCCTAGAAATATAAATTAAAACCCAATCCTAATCTATAAAACAGAATTTAAACCATAATGCTTTCAGTCATTATTTCTAACATCAAAGATATGAGTGCATGGGTTAGAAATAATGCGAGTGAAAAGAATTTAAAATGTGAAAATCATCTAAAACTGATTTTCTTAAAGATAGCCCCTGAATTTCAGACAATCCCGCTTCATTGAGAGGTGGGACTGGTTGCATACCAACGTAGGCTTACATCGATCTTGCTTGTAGAGCAATGACCTTTTCCTTTCTCGCTCGTACGTACTAATAAAAATAAATGAAATCTCGTTTTTGATGTATCAAGGTTGAACCGTTGAACCGATGGATACGTTTTTTTTCTTTTTCTTTTTTTTTTTCATATTTAATACCTACCTCGAACTGGGCTTTTATTATGCTATTTCGATTAAAATGCGGGAAGATGGAGAATATAAAACGCAAAATTACAAATTTACTTTTTAAAGACAAACAAGGAACACACAAACCAGTATAAGCACAATTATGTCAACCCGTGGGAAAAATCTCATTTTGTGGGATTTTTTGACATCAATTTCTCCAATAGGGATAAAGGGTATTTTCGAAGAATTGGCAGGATTTTTATGAGATTTTACATACATTTACTTCATCGACGCCAACAAATATACTTAATCGCCAGGCAGGAGACTAACGAGTCTTCAATAGGCTTGAAATGAGCTTTTAATTGTCAAATTTTGCTACTGTAAAGTGTATAATAATATAGGATTTATTTACTCAGCGGGCTTGATAATCTCAATAAACATACGCGCCTTTGGCGTGGGAGACCCGGGTTCATTTCCCAGCGGGAGCTCATGTGGTTCAGATTCCACGTTAATCAGTAGGCCTACGTCTAATATAGCCTCGCTGCTGAACGGGACGTAAAACTCAAAGTCAACTCAATCTCAAGAAACAAGTGTCAAGGAACGTAAATTGTAAATCTCATATATATTTTAAACAAATAAAAGAAAAGAAGAAGAAAGTATTGCCACACAAGAAACAACCAATTTCCAAAAAGTTCGATACGTACTGACTCCAGAATGAAACTTGTCTAGTTTTGTTACGTTCTGTAAATAACTACAACACAAAAGCCTGCTTGAAACATAAAGTTCTCACGACAAAATGCACTTGTTTTCTTCAACATTTCGAATAATTTTTTTCAGTTAAGGGTCTTCACTACAGCGAAATTAAACTACCGCTAAGTTTCGAGTTCTTTTTATGTAATATCTTCAAAACACACAAAATATTCGAAAAGCAGAAACGTAGTGAACTAGACAATACGATTTTGCATGTGATACCGTTATCACAACTCATCTATCTGCTTTCAATTTGCAACTGTAGATAGATTTTTTAAAAATTGCGGGTTCTGTAAATAGCGGCATACCAAAAGTAGATAGGTGAATAGTGGTAAAAGTATCACATGCAAAATTGTATTGCCTAGTTCACTATGTTTCTGCTTTTCGAAAATTTGTATTTATTTTGAAGAAGGAAGGTACTACACGGTGTATACATAAACTATTTGACAAACGTACAGATGGTGATCAGAAAAATGGAAACACCTGTAGTTGGCAACATGTCAGATGTATGGGTTGGCAGTGGTGTCGTGGCACCGCAGCGCCGCACCGCTGGTGGTGGTGTGTTAGGTCGGTTTCCATACTACGTCAGGCGCAATGGAACAGCAGTGTTCAGTGGCTGCAGCAGATGGAGGTAGTGTAAAATGGGAGACCTCTCAGATTTTCAAAGAGGGCAAATTGTTGGTGCGCGGTTATGTGGAATCAGTGTGACGGCAGTGGCTACTGTGTTAGGTGTGTCGCGTGGGACAGTGTCGAATGTGATGACGGCCTACACAACACACGGGAAAACCACATACGGGGAAGCGGAACAGTGGCCGGAAGAAAATTATGAGTGACAGGTCACGCCGAGTATTAAAACGCATTGTCACGCAGAACCGTCGTTTCACTGCGGAGCAAGTGACGGAGGAACTCAATCAGCACCTCCCCCACCCTGTTTCGACAATCACAGTCCGCCGCGAATTACATGACATGAGCTTACGGGGTCGTGTTGCAGGGGCCAAACCGCTCATCAGGGTCCATAACGCTTTCGCACGCCGCAAATGGTGCCGCGACCATGCCACTTGGACCGTTGAGGACTGGAAACGTGTGATATGGTCGGATGAGTCATCCTTTACCCTATTCCCAACCACGGGCCGTGTTTATGTATGGAGAACGCCCAAAGAAGCTTATGATCTGCAGTGTCTCCGCCCAACTGTGAAACATGGCGGCGGCTCGGTGATGCTGTGGGCCGCCATATCATGGTTTTTATTTGGTCCTGTGGTCACACTTAGCGGACGAATCACTGCCAACGATTATGTCGCAATTTTAGGAGACCACTTGCATCCTATGGTCCGGATATTGTTCCCGGACAATGATGCCATCTTCCAGGATGATAATGCACCCATTCACACAACTGGCGTTGTTGCAGCGTGGTTTGAGGAACATCGGGATGAAGTTCAACACCTTCCCTGGCCCGCCCAATCCCCAGATCTCAACATAATTGAACATCTGTGGTCCGTCTTGGAAACACGACTCCGGCGACGATTTCCACCTCCATTCTCTCTCACAGAACAGACCGATACCCTGCACGAGGAATGGTGTAAAATTCCACTTGCTATCATTTACGACCTCTATGCCTCCATCCCACCTCGCATCAAGGCTGTTCTGAAGGCGAAAGGTGGCCCGACACCATATTAATCTGGTACGTTGCAATTTCGTTCAGGTGTTTCCATTTTTCTGATCACCATCTGTAGATGATCAGAATTTACGGATAATTTATTCATATATTGAAGAAAATGATTGACATACAGTAGTTTAACTTTTCATGTTTTATAAGCTTTGAATTATTGTAATTAACCATACAATACATGATTTTTTATTTACTGTAAAAAAAATAATTTTGCAAGAGAACACAAAAATGAGTAACGGAAGTACCGGTACGCTTAATACTGCCATCTATGCGGAAACCGTGGAATTACAACTAGATTCGAAAGGGTTCCCAATGTGGTTTAACATGCATTTGCAACTACATACCGTTATGTAGGAAAGCACAGATTATTTACCATTATGAGCCATGTATGCCCCACTATGCTTTGCAGGGTTACGTTAGTATACCACGGAAAATTCAAGAACAAAATTGAAATTTCTGCCTCTTTAAGTTGGATTTTGTGATATTCCAGTTTGGCATTACTGAAAAGTGGAAAAAATAATACGAGCTAAAAAAATGAAAAGTGCAAAAAAGGAAGAAAAATTTAACACAGAACTCTGACAGATAGTGTTTACAGCAAACGCACAAGAGCATAACTAAGTGCTGTGGAGATACCTGTACAGGGTTATGTGCGCGATAATATCCCGAAATATTGTTCATGAGCAAAGGGGGAAAAATGTTCACAAAGCTTGTTCCTAAACCGAATTTTTCCCGAACTGACGGTTCGTAAACATATAGTCTACTGTATTTTATGAAGCAAGAATGAATTCGTAAATTATTACATTTAAATATTATCCATATTTCATTGTTACACACCATAAAATATTTTCCATTATTTCAAAGATAAACTTTCAACACAAACCATACAGTGTCAGTGTGGGAAAGAAGAAGGGAAACCAGATAGGCTACATTCAACGACAGACTTATTAGACAAGCACAGAAAGAGGAAATAACATCAAAGAAGTTAAACAACGAGAGAAACAAATTGACAGCAATTACTGAAGAATAAATTACTAAGAAATAATGATCACACGAAATTTCACAATTACTCAATTGCGTATCTTACGAGGAGAAGGGAGAATAAGGTTCATATACACCTTTCGAATGTTTCCCATAAACCTATTTCCCCTGACCGCAGGACGTGTGTTAAGCTAGTTTGTGAATAACTATTTGTACACGTATTATTTTTACATCTCAGTTTGTCGAGTTTGTTCGAATTAATACTTTTTTTTTAATAATAAAATTATCTGGGAGAATGACTTAAAATTGAAATTACAATATATATATATGTGTGTGGATATAATATAATATTTGTCTACTTTTACCTTTTCGTGGGATAAAACATGAACACATGTTACAGACACACCGGCCTCTGGCTGTGCTTTTCAACTCAATAGTAAATCATTCTTACAGTGAAAATATTATATTTTTAATTTAAAATCCCTCTCTCTCTCTTTCTTTCTTCCTTTGTTTTCTTTCTGCTTGTTTCTTTCTTTTTTCACCTTAAAATACTAGTATATTCAGTGAAATAATAAAAGTTAAAATGAGTTTATTAATTAATTTTGTTTTCACAAGACTCGCACAACGGAAAACCTGCCTCTATAAATTATTCCTTCCAACCTGGTTATGTCTAGAACGTTGGTCAAGTACGAAGTTTCAATGGAGCAAATATGTATGAATGTTCTTCATAGTTAAGTTTTATTAATGAAAATACATGAGAGAGTTTTGTATATTGCATTTTTAAAAAAGAGATTATGATAATTGTTACCTAATAAGTTTCACTAATAGATGAATAGTGTTAACTAATAGGTTTAAGTATTACTACCTGAAATACCCGTTTTTTGTACGAGAAGAATAATGAACCAAAATCTAGGAAAGTACAGAAATACGTGAACATTTCTACTACAAGAAATGCCTGTGGCATTACCTCTATCGATTCTCTCGCCAGCTGACATGCCCGTTCTTTGTACTTGAAGAATGATCTTAATGTACAAAAATATGAAAGATATGCAATCTACACCACATAAAGAAATGTTGGGTTGCATATCTCACAGACACTAGTGTTCACTACATATCTGCACTTTATTCATATTTTTTGTATAAATTGTGACCCTACAATCTCCCTCTCGATTCGATAATGAAAAAATGCTTCGTACGCGGTTAGATCTGGTAAAGATTTGTCTATGTTTAAAATGTGGTGGCTCCTAAGTGACTCCTCTTCTGTGCAAACATCTGATTGCACACATACACATTCTTTTATATATAATAAGGAGAAACGCCTACTTGTTTATCTTTCGTAATGAAAAGCAGCGCTCATACTCGTAATTTTTAATAATCATTTTTGTTTAGTTGCTTATAATATATCCTATTACCTGCTGAAACTAAGCTCCTACTACCGTCTGAGCACACAGATCCTTTTTGAGCACTTAGCTCCCTTTTTCTGAGTACACTGTTCACATTTCTTTTAGACGCATGCTTTAGATATTCATCTAAACTTTACTTCTATCCTTTTCCTTCCTATTTTGCTGTGACAGAAACTAAAGTTTACACAGTTCAAACCTACTAGCACCACAATAATTGACAAGCCACTCTTTTCTCTCTTTTAACAAAAATTTCAGATTGTCATAAATCAATACGCATTACTCCAATATCTTCACAAACAACTTTTATTTCTCGTGAGAGGATTTTCATGCCGACCAGTCTAATCAGCCTTCTCAGAAGTTTACGTATCTTCTTATGACTGAAATTACTGAGATCACGATGGCTCAACACTAGAGAGCTCACTTCTCATGTCAAGAGTCCGTTGGTCAGATTCAAGGCCAAGTGAATCTGAGATGATCAACTTTGTCTTATTGGTTTCTCGTGTATCTTCCGTTTCCTCCAACTTTTTCATTCTCCCAATTCTTTCATTGTCATTCACAGTCATTAGTCATGCATCCGCTTTACCCTAAAGGCCATAATCGTGGGAGGTAAAACAATAAATTTTAAATTAACGTTTATCATTTTTAAATGTATTTTTCTTCTAAAATACCTATTAGGTTTTTACCTCCAAACAAATAAGATTCTTCAGAACTAGTCAACCAAAGAGCTTCAGTGAAAAGATATCTCACGTGTACTAAGCATATCAAACTCTACCACAATGCTAACTTGTAAGTTAAACGAAGATCGGATGAGTAATTCTAAGGACGTGAGGAGAAATATTTCGTCATTATTTTTTTTACCGAAAATTTTACAAAGTGCAAACTTCATATTTTCTCTGGTATTGCAGCAGCTGCTTCCACATCTTACCCTTTACATTACTAAGTTAAAGCTTTACTCGAAACAAATGGGTTTGAATACAATACCAGGCTCACTTTTGGGAATAATCTAAATTGAAGTAACAATCTGTAATTCAATACAAAATCAAGTTCACTTTTCGGAATAAAATTTATATAAGTAATATTCCGTAACTGAATATAAAATCAAGTTCACTTTTGGAAATAATCTATATTGAAGTAACAATCCGTAACTGAATACAAAATCAAGTTCACTTTTCAGAATAACCTACACTTAAGTAACAATCCGTAACTGAATACAAAATCAAGTACACTTTTGGAAATAATCTATATTTAATTAATAATCCGTAACTGAATACAAAATTAAGTTCACTTTTGGGAATAATCTATATTTAAGTAACAATCCGTAACTGAATTTAAAAAAATCAAGTTCACTTTTGGGCAATCTCCGTAACTGAATATAAAATCAAGTTCACCTTTAGGCTTAATCTATACTGAATTAAAAATTCTAAACTGATTACAAAATCAAGTTCACTTTTGGGAATAATTTCTATTGAAGTAACAATCCGTAACTTAATACAAAATCAAGTTCACTTTTCAAAATAATCTATATTTAAGTAACAATCCGTAACTTAATACAAAATCAAGTTCACTTTTGGGAATAATCTATATTTAAGTAACAATCCGTAACTGAATACAAAATCAAGTTCACTTTTGAGAATAATTTATATTCAAGTAACAATTCTTAACTGAATGCAAAATCAAGTTCACTTTTGGGAATAATCTATATTTAAGTAACTATCCTTAACAATATGAAATCAAGCTCACTTTTGGGAATAATCTATATTTAAGTAACAATCCGTAACTGAATACAAAATCAATAGGGCCGCGGTGGCTCAGTGGTAGGGCGTTCATCCCTGGTGCTTGGGGTTCAGGGTTCGATTCCAGCCCCCGCCAAGTGGACTTTGTGGTGGACTAATACCGTGTGCGTGGGTTTCCTCGGGGTTCTCCCGTTTCCTCCCACTTTCTTCATTCCACCATTTCTCTCATTACTCATCATCACCGTCTCCTTTAGCCTAGCCGGCATAACCATGGGACGTAAAACCCAAAGATTTCATTTCATTTCATTTGAATACAAAATCAAGTTCACTTTTGGGAATAATCTATATTTAAGTAACAATCTGTAACCTTAGGAGATTTAATTTGTCCTTTTGCACGTGTAAAATGAATAACCATTTTGAGTCAATCTCTAAAGGGAAGAAATTTTCAATTGTCTGGTGCATTAAGTCAGTGCATGCTTTACAAGTAAGAGCAGAGAGTCTAAGAAACAAACTAAGGAGGGACGGAAAGGGATAGGAATACCCATAACTTGTAAAGTGTTTACAGTATACGAATAAACATTCGTCCATCAGTACTATACTTTCGAGCCTATTGTTCATATTTCTTATTAATTATTTGCTTGCTACTTTTGCTTTGACAACATTTAGTTGCTTAGTTTGTTCCTTATTTTTACTTTTATGATTTACTAGTTAGAATGGTAGAAGAGAACTAACGACGTCGCAGTGTTGGAAATGATTATCATAATTATAAAACTGATATACAGTATACATGTAAAGTCTTACTTCCTTAGGTATTTGGAAACAGAAACGTAGTATGTGGACTGTTCAAGTATGAAGTAAAATGTTCATGTCTTCATCTAATAAAGATTGCAATCTAATAAAGATCATAACTTATTAATCAGACACATTCATGTGTTAACTTCTGTTCTAGGGTGCCACAGGTAGGTTTTAAGGGTTAAGTTGCTCCCATGAGACTATCTGAAGATACATAACTATTCATTGAAAATAGGATAATCATACTGAAGAATTATAACTTTGAGGAGAAGAAAGGTACACTTCAGGGAGCATAACGGTAAAGGTACATTTAACGAGGAGTCAGAATGATGAATTTGAGAAAAGAAAGATATATTTGATGAGTGACATAGTGGTAAATTTGGGAAAAGAGATATAAATTTGAGGAGGGACCGGATGATAAATTTGGGGAAAGAAAAGTTCTTTTGGAGACGGGTAGAATAGTAAATTTTGAAAAAGAGAGGTAAATTTCAGAAGGGACAAGATGATAAATTTGGGAAAAGAAAGGTACATTTTGTGAGGGGGAGAATAGTAAATTTGAGGAAAGATATGTACATTTGGAGAGGAGCAGAATGATAAATTTGAAGAAAGAAAGGTACATTTGAGGAGGGACAGAATAGCAAATTTGGGGAAAGAGAAATACATTTGGAGAGGGTACAGAATGATAAATTTGGGGAAAGAAAGGTACATTTGGGGAGGAAACAAAATGATAAATTTGGGGAAGAGAAATAGTTACTCTCAAAACCTTGAGGAATATGGGAACCGCTGCCATTTTCTACCAGTTGTAACCATTGTGGAAGGGAAGGAAGTGCATAGTAGCATTCAGAAGCCAATTATTATTAAATTTCAATTTAATATAGATATATTTTTCTTATTTCTCAGGGGCTTAACAAAAAAAAGCTGCTATGGGATATCTGTATCAGTCTAGATGATTGGTACAATTCACTCAAAGAGAGAGAATCAGGAAACAAAAGTTGGAAATGATCCAATTGGCAGTTCGCCAAGAACCTCAACCAATAGACTGCTGTTGAAGCATTTATTCAAGAAGATCAGGGTATTATTGGTAGAGAAAAAGCTGACAAACTTAAAATGAGTGTTGAAAGAACAGTTAAGTGTGTAATTCTATCGTAATCTGTGGCCAAACGTAAGTCACATTCATTCTAGAATTTTCTACTATTTTATTTTAAGGCGGTAGTAACTTCAATTCTAATTAAGAAGTTGTTCAAGAATGAGTCAACATTGGAAGCAAGGGTCTTCTAATCTTCTGAGATTAAGAAACCTCTTCAGCGCTGGCAAAAGCTTATTCCAGTGGCAAGGTACTATGTAGAAATAGGGATAGGCCATATCATTGCGTTTAGTAAATAATATATTTTTCAGTTTAACGTCCTATGATCCTACACCGAGGCTAAGAGGGAGACGGTAATGATAGTAAAAATATAACTATGGCCTGAAGAAAGTAGGAGGAAACGGGAGAACGCCAAGAAAACCCTTCCACGCGGTGGTTTTATAACACAGCCTACTTAGGGCGAGCTGGGATCAAACAAGGGATCTCGCATACCACAGTTGAATGCACTAACACTGGATCACTGCAGCTCCTATAATAAATAATAGTATGTAAAACAAATATTCATTATCATATTTGAACACTCAATTAAGTTGATAACTAAAGAATTAGAAAGTATCTTTATACTCCTTTCTTCACGAAGTGAAAGAACTTTTAGCGTTGTATTATATTAAGGTGGATCACCACACGGAAATCAGTACATATTTTATCTCATTCCCTTAACTGTTGCACAATGAAACGTTACATATTATAAATATTGTACATAAGATAGAGTTATGTTTCAGCTACAACACAAGACACTGATTCATTGGGTTATGTCTTCTCTTATCAAAAAAGGTATCAAATAAAAGAAAATATTTGATACGTTTTACAACGAGCACAAGATGGCACTTGCTGTTAGATTTTAATAGAAGTGCTCAGTGGATAAGCTTGCATATGTGCATTACTTTTATTCATATTAGTTTCATTTTTTGTATATAGTTTAGTGGTTTAGTGAATTCTTTGTGATTCTTTTAGTGATTTTTCTAGTGAGTTTTAGTGAGTTGTGTTTGCATTGGCTGGCAACAGTGCCTTCAGTGTGCTATTCAAGGTGTGTCTGTGCATTCGACAACGTATTGTGAAGTGCAACTAGGCAAACATGTTCATTCATAGTTTCAGAATTTTATTCATAGGTTTTAGAGAAATACTCATGTTCATTAATATACAAGATTCACATGTTCTTAACAGTGTTTTAGAATGTTACTCAGTTTATGTGTGATCGAAGACAAAGTATGATGGTTAGCAAGCAACATGTGGTTTAGCTAGCAGCAAGCAACGATTACTGCAGAAAGATGTTAAGATAAGTAATTCATTGTACTAATATTTAAGTATTATATCAGTATATTAACATATGAACAAAGCATGTTATATTTATCATATTAACGCATGTACTTTTGAATAAGAATTGAAGCAAGTAACAGCTAAATTATTCGTTAAGTCTTATTTCTCGTTCCTCCTGATATCTGGGTGAATCAGTAAAATGGGTTTAATCATACAGTTCATTAGCTTTGGATGTGATATGTGTGATTTGTAAATAAAGTACATAAACATATCACCCCTTCATACATCATCATTTTTTTTGGTCCTCCGTCCACCGGATGTCAGAACGAGAAACGTGACTGCATTCTTCGTTCTCGTGTGTGTTTGTGTGGGTGCTGCTGTCATAAGCAGGACAAAGCTGTTCATATTAGTACAGTGGTGTGTGTGCATTCAACCCAGCTGAATTCAAGGTTACACGTTTGTAGGTCACTCAGAAGTAAAAAAAGAAAAATATATTGTCAGCGGTTTGAGTATTAAAAAAAGGAAGGACTGAAACAATGGCAGAAGTGCAGTTGGGTCAATTAATTAAGAAACGTGCTTCGGTCAAAGGTCAGGCAACAAGAATACAGACATTTCTTCAAAAACTACAGAATGAAAATAAACCTAGCATACAAGAAGCAAGAACAAGGCTAGTTGCACTTGAAGGGGTTTTTATTAAGTTTGATGAGATACAGTCAGAAATAGAGCTCTTAGATGAGACGGGTGAACAAGAAACGCACAGAATTACATTCGAGGAACTGTATTATGATTCAAAGGTTAAGTTACAAGAATTTATTGATAGTTTTGAACAAAAAACGGATTCAGGGACAGCAAATAACAAAGCTGGAAATTCTAGTAGTAGTTCAGTACAATTGCCTAAAATTTCCTTGCCCACATTTTGCGGTAAATACGAGGAGTGGTCGCCCTTTAAGGACATTTTCATTTCCCTTATTCACAATAACGAATCATTAAGTACAGTTTGTAAGTTTCAATATTTGCGCACATCGCTCAAGGGAGAAGCGTTTACATTAATAGCAAATCTGCCTACAGTAGAAGTTAATTACGAAATCGCATGGAAGCTTCTTGTTGAACGCTACGAAAACAAACGGTTGATAGCTTCGACGTATGTACGAGGGTTGCTCAATATCAAGCCAGTAACGAAAGAAAACGCTAAAGACATTAGACAATTTGTAAATACTGCACGCAGTAATTTTCAAGCCCTTGAAGCATTGAATTTGGACAAACCTTTGCATGACGTACTCCTAACACAACATTTAGTAGAAAAACTTGATTCGACAAGCAAAAGGGAATGGGAAGCTGAGCAAAGCAGTGACTCCTTTCCATCGTTATCGGAATTATTTTCATTTTTAGAAGGTCGTTGTCAAATGTTAGAAAACATTCGTCCTACTCAATCTGAAAGTACTTATGACAACAAAAGTGTAGATTCCAAAGCAAAAAGAAAGAATAACAGTCAAGTGAATTCGTTTGTTACTGTTCTTCCAAATGCATGTAATATTTGCCGTAGCAAAGAAACGCATGCTGTTTTTCGATGCCCAGAATTTCTGAGTGCCAACATTAATCAAAGAAAGGAGCTCGTGAAGCAAAATAAACTGTGTTTTAATTGCTTAGGTAATAAACATCAAGTAAAGGCATGTAAATCAAGTACTTGTAAGAAATGTAATTTTAAGCATAATACACTGTTGCATGAAGATACTACTCAGGAGGCTACTAACAAAGACAGTTCAAGCAAAACAAATAACAATACTACTAACGTACCTAAAGTTAAGGAACAGAATCAGGTTCAAGTTCAACCAAAGGACTCTTATTGCTCATTTAAGATTAATTATGGTCAGCAAGTCTTATTAGCAACAGCGTTAGTTAACGTAACAGACACTAAAGGTCGTTTTCAACAATGCAGAGTGTTATTAGATGCAGCGTCTCAATCGAATTTTGTAAGCGAAGCTTTAGTTCATAGATTAGGCCTCAAGAAAACGAAAAATCGTGTTCCCATTAGAGGTATCAATTCTGTAACCTCCGAAGCTCAGTACAGTGTTAAAGTTCATATTTATTCAAGAACATGTGATTTTAGTGCAGTGGTCGATTGTTTAGTATTGCCAAACATTACTGGTTGCATACCTTCTAAGGATATTGATTACAGTAATTGGAACTTGCCAAAGGATATTTGCTTAGCCGATCCAAATTTTCATCGCTCGTCGTCAGTAGACATGCTTATAGGTGCGGGGTTATTCTACAGTCTTCTTGAGCCAGGCCAGAAGACTAGAAAAGGACATTATCCAGTTTTGCAGGAAACGAAGCTAGGATACGTTGTCGTCGGAAATATGCCTTCAATACCCGAAGAAGCCAACCAGTCGGTAATTTCATGTTTTGCTCAGATGGAGACAGACTTGGATACACAATTGAGAAAATTCTGGGAACTCGAAGATCTTCAGACTAAGATTTACATGCCGGAAGAAGAAAATTGTGAGAAGCATTTTTTACAAAATACAACCAGAAATGAAGACGGAAGATTTATTGTCAAATTACCAAAGAAGGAAGAGAATGCAGCTTTAGGAGAGTCTTACAACATGGCACTACAAAGATTTAAGCAGCTTGAAAGAAGATTGCTACAAAATCCTGAGTTTCATAAACAATATGCCGCCTTCATGGATGAGTATTTAAGTTTGGGTCACATGCGAAAAGTTACAGAAGAAGACGTGAACAGCAGCAGCAGTTGTTATCTTCCACATCATCCTGTATTCAAGATGGACAGTACAACAACTAAATTAAGAGTGGTTTTTGATGCAAGTGCAAAAACGTCTAATGGCAAATCATTGAATGACATTCTTCAAGTTGGGCCAATTGTTCAAGATGACTTGTACTCCATTATTTTAAGGTTTCGGTTGTATCCAGTTGCATTTACAGCAGACTTAGAGAAAATGTACCGCCAAATATTAATTCATGATGAGGACAAGTGTTTACAACGCATCCTTTGGAGAAATTCAGTAGAAGAACCGATCCAGTTGTATGAGTTACAAACAGTGACGTACGGGACTTCGTCAGCGTCCTTCTTGGCAACAAGATGTCTGAAGCAAATAGCGGAGGAAAATTCCAAGGAATTTCCAGAAGCAGCAGAAGTAATAAAACACAATTTCTACATTGATGATGTGTTAAAATCAGTACCAAACGTGTCAAAGGCCTTAGAACTACAGAAGGATCTTATTAATATTTTAAGCAGAGCAGGTTTCAAGCTTTGTAAATGGAGTTCTAACAAAGAAGAAGTACTTCAAGGAGTTCCTGAAGACTTCAGGGAAAAACAACAGCCAATCATACTTGGTCAGCAAGACGGTGTTAAGACTTTAGGAATAGCATGGATTCCATTAACAGACAAACTTATAATTTCGAACAAAATTTGTAAACACGGAACTGCAGTAGAAAGTAATGTTGCAATGACAAAAAGACAAGTCGTCAGCATAGTGTCATCTATCTTCGATCCATTAGGTCTAATCGCTCCAATTGTCATCAAATACAAGAATTTCTTACAGAAGTTGTGGAAGACAGGGATGGATTGGAATGACCCATTAGACACAGTCCTACAAGTTGAGTGGAATCAATTAATGTCTTGGTTACCTGCGATGGCGAAGATACAAATTACAAGAAACGTAATGTCTTCAGAGAACGTTAAGGAAATTCAATTACATGGGTTTTGCGATGCAAGTGAAGAAAATTTTGGAGCAGTAGTGTATATCAGGTCTACAGACGATCAAGGAAACATTGAAGTTAATTTACTTTGTTCAAAGTCGAAGGTTGCACCACTGAAGAAGCAAACTTTGCCTAGATTGGAATTATGTGGAGCACTGTTACTTGTGAAGCTAATAGACAAAACACTCTCCATATTGAAAATAGAGGTCAGTGGTATACACCTGTGGACAGACTCGACGATAGTTTTGTCATGGATCAAATCACCTCCCAATCGTTGGAAGACATTTGTATCCAACAGGGTGGCTCAAATTCAGAGAATCACATCAATTAATCAATGGCACCACGTGCCCAGTAAAGAAAATGCGGCAGACATAGTTAGTCGAGGAGCGGATCCCAACACTCTTATTCAGTCTCGAGAGTGGTGGCATGGTCCAGAGTTTCTTCACACAGTGGAATGGCCATGTCAAGAACAAAATGAGCCAGCTAGTATTCCAGAAGAGAAGAAGGTCATGATAAGTTTGGTGGCAGTTCATGAAACAAGCTTTATGAAAAGGTATTCATCGTTAAACAAAATGTTGAGAGTAGTAGCATATTGTTTGCGATTCAAACATAATTGTCATTCCAAGAAATTAGAAAGAAAAACCGATAGTCTTGACGCTTCGGAACTTCGTTTAGCGTTACACAGATGTATCAAGATAGTACAACATACTACCTATCATCAAGAAATATTGAACTTGCAGCAACAAATGGAAGTTTCAACAAAGAGCCCAATCAAGGATCTTTTTCCATTTCTGGACACGGAAGGAATGCTAAGAGTAGGAGGAAGATTGGAACATTCAAACTTGGAGTACGACAACAAGCACCAATTCATCCTACCTGCAGGTCATCATTTCACCCACCTGATAGTCAAAGAAGAACATAAAAGGTTGCTTCATGCAGGACCACAGCTTCTTATTGCATCTTTGCGTACCAGATATTGGATTCCAAGAGCTAAGAAGATGGTCAAGGCAATAGTACACAATTGTTTGGTTTGTTTCAAGTGGAGATCAACAAGGTCATCACAGTTAATGGGACACTTACCCAAGGAAAGAGTAAATGAAGCAAGACCATTTGTACACGTGGGAGTGGACTACGCAGGATTCTTTTATGTCAAGCCCACAATTCGCAGCAAAATTCAAATGAAGGTATATGCAGCGTTGTTCATCTGTTTAGCCACTAGAGCAGTTCACATAGAAATAGTTTCAGACTTAAGTTCTCAAGCCTTCATCGCAGCATTGAAGAGATTTATTGCTAGGCGAGGAAAATGCTCATCTATCTGTAGCGACAATGGTTCAAACTTTGTTGGCGCCAATCGAGAATTGCAACAATTTTTTGAATCCAAGACTAACAGAAAGCACATCCTGGAATACTCAGCTCAAGAAGGTATAGAATGGAAATTCATTCCTGCCAGATCTCCTCACATGGGGTCATGGGAAAGTTCAATAAAATCCATGAAGTACCACCTACGGCGTGCAGCAGGAACAGCAAGTCTGACATACGAAGAGTTGAATACGTTACTTATTCAAATTGAAGCCATTCTAAATTCAAGACCATTGACAGCCATTTCCAACGATCCTACAGATCCAATGTATCTCAGTCCAGGACATTTTTTAATGGGAGCTACACTTCTCAGCCTTCCGGAACCAGATCTACTGGACGTACCTATCAACAGATTAGGAAGATGGCAACGGATTCAACAAATGAAGCAGCATATTTGGAAACGTTGGTCAAGGGATTACCTCAACCAGTTACAACAAAGAAGAAAATGGAAGTCAGCTCAGCCTAATCTACAACCGGGCATGGTCGTATTGTTAAAAGAAGACAATGTTCCTCCTCAAGTGTGGAAGTTAGGTGTGATTAAAGAAGTTCATCCGGGCAGTGATAATTTAGTGCGAGTGGCAACTGTGAAGTGTAAAAGTGGCATTTTTCGGCGTAGTGTTGCTAAGCTAATTCCTTTACCCCTAGAATATTAATTGATTGTGTCCAATCAAGGAGGGGGAGGATGGATAAGCTTGCATATGTGCATTACTTTTATTCATATTAGTTTCATTTTTTGTATATAGTTTAGTGGTTTAGTGAATTCTTTGTGATTCTTTTAGTGATTTTTCTAGTGAGTTTTAGTGAGTTGTGTTTGCATTGGCTGGCAACAGTGCCTTCAGTGTGCTATTCAAGGTGTGTCTGTGCATTCGACAACGTATTGTGAAGTGCAACTAGGCAAACATGTTCATTCATAGTTTCAGAAAGGCATATTTATTCATAGGTTTTAGAGAAATACTCATGTTCATTAATATACAAGATTCACATGTTCTTAACAGTGTTTTAGAATGTTACTCAGTTTATGTGTGATCGAAGACAAAGTATGATGGTTAGCAAGCAACATGTGGTTTAGCTAGCAGCAAGCAACGATTACTGCAGAAAGATGTTAAGATAAGTAATTCATTGTACTAATATTTAAGTATTATATCAGTATATTAACATATGAACAAAGCATGTTATATTTATCATATTAACGCATGTACTTTTGAATAAGAATTGAAGCAAGTAACAGCTAAATTATTCGTTAAGTCTTATTTCTCGTTCCTCCTGATATCTGGGTGAATCAGTAAAATGGGTTTAATCATACAGTTCATTAGCTTTGGATGTGATATGTGTGATTTGTAAATAAAGTACATAAACATATCACCCCTTCATACATCATCACTCAGTTTTATGAAATGTTTGTTTGTGTGGGTAAAGTGTTTTAAGGTAACGACCTTATTACGAAGTAGATATATTTCTTGAACGTTTTTCGTGTTAAGTTTCACATTTTATTTAAATATTTGTTTACATTTAAGGAAATAGATTTTCAGTAGAAACTTGCGCAGAACGCCACAATGCGTTGTTGCCAAATTTGTACGTTTATCGTGGTAGTCACAATAAGAAACTTCCTGGATGCTAGCGTTTAGTTCGAGAAGCGGAACCAGACTGTGAATTGCGGTAAAGGTCGAAAACTAATTTTTCCAGTAAGTATCCAAGCAGAGTTTCATGATTACTTCCTTTATTATCTTGCATCAGTAAACACTTGACACTATCTGGTAACTCGCACTATTTAGCATAGCACCGAGAACACCTAGTGATCCACCTCAATTGTGAGTGAAGAGTTGAAGTAGATTCCGAACTGGAAGATAGCTTCTGTTCTTTGCTTTGGTGACTTATTTTTCTTTGTTTAATCGTCTTTATAGAGAGCTTCTTGTAAGATTATCTTCAATATTGATGGTCGAGTTTTTGTTATAACGTCTCATCGCATTTGTGAAAATCCAGACAATCCCTGCTATTCAGTATTTACTTGTGGAAAACAATTGCCTGCTATGTTGTTATGTTTTAATTTTTTGTGATTTCTTTTAATCGTTTACGTATGATTATAGTACATATGCTATGTGATGCCTTGAATTCAAATTACAGTATTATCTGAATAAGTTTCATCCTGGAAATGGTGTTGATAGAAGTCTTGTCGTCGTAATTTATGAAAGTATGTTGTGTTCAGTGTACTGATTTCTTGATCAATTAGCACATTCATATAGTTGCTCTTTGGTGCCATTTATTTCTAATATTCGTCTATGGCAATGGGTCTCAACGTTTTTAGAGTTCACTGAACGTCTAGGACAAACACGACACACTTGTTCGATATATGTATTATAAATAATAATAATAATAATAATAATAATAATAATAATAATAATAATATCTATTATAATAGTGAATCCTATTAGTGTTTATAATGACTCTATATAGCACTGAGCATTATTGCTACCGCTGGAGATGTTGACTGGTTCAGTCTGTCTCGATTTTAACTAATTATTATTAAATTCTTCATGATTTTGAAATTCTAAAATTTCGTGACACACCTTAGGGTACTGAGTGACACGCCAGTGTGTCACGAAACATCGGTTGAGAACCACTGGTCTACGGTATCGTAAAGGGTTGTTTCTTTCAAGAAAGGAAATAAACTCTAAGAAAAACTAAATCACGTAAATGAAAACATCGCATAAACTAACGTTTTAGAAACGAAAGGAAGATATTATTATTATTATTATTGACAATATTTTGTTGGTAATGAGTATTAGTGTAACATGAAAATAACAAGCACAAATAAATTTCATTAGATACAATGCGATAAAAAATATTTTGTTATATTTGCATTCAGTATTATCAAATTTAATATGTCATCGAATTGTATTTATACTTTATTTTCTCTTGAATTAACAACACCCACTCAATATTATGTGTAGCTTTCTTTGTAAGTTGTTCCCGATGCTTGAACACGAACGTTTATATTTAATTTGAAAGTTGGTTAAAAGTTTTTCTTTATCACGTTCCCATAACCGCGAATGTTGCTATCTTTCAGAAACAGAATCTAAAACTTTTGTCGAAATTGCTGCTTGTTTTGTTATTATCAGTTTCACACCATGCTTACAATTAAAATAGATTCGGTTTTCATCGATAAAAAGGAAATTAGAAAAAGCGAAAAACAATTCCAGAAAAAGAACAGTAAAACACACACACACACACACATACACACGTACATAATATATTTTTCCAGAAATGTTTTAAAAGATACGTACAGTAAATACTGGTATAATGAAAAGAACCCAAATGAGACATATAAAAGCGCTTTCAATTCTAAAGATTCGGACTCGTTAGCATCGTGTCACACACAAAAACACACACTAGTGTTTATAGTACTTCGAACTCTCACAGCAAATAATGTTACTATGGCAATATTCCGTAATATTGATTGATCACCAAATGAGGCGCAGATTTGACAACAATATTACGACTCATCTGATCATTTTGGCAACTTATGTGTCCAGTGTTAATATTGTCTTTTTTCTTTCGTGTTTGATATTAAACATAGTAATTCAACTTTATACGATATGGCAATAACAATCTAGTATCCGTGACAAATTCGAAACAGTTTTCTTCCAGTTTTACAAAACACAATTTTACATATCAGGACATGATTCAACTTTCTCCTGCTATTACTGTTGTGTATAACATAATGAAAATAGGATTTTTCCTTTGAAACTATGAAGTAATATTATAAGGGTAACCAAGAAAGTTCTGTCGCTTTTTCACCTACCACCTTCGAACATCAATATGTCACCTAAGACATCTCTAGATCAAAAATAGTCCCCATCAGCATCGACGACCTTCTGGAAAACCATGGAATTCATCGCGGTATAACTTGGTGGGCCGTGAAGCTAAGAAGGTATCAGGTGCAATTTGCACCTCTACTAGAGATTTGAACTGACATCCTCTAAAGTGATTGTCCAGGGAATGGAACAGGCGATAATCGAACGGCGCAATGTGCGGGGAGTATGTCGGATGCAATAGTGTTTCCCATCTAAGGCATAGAATGGTGTCCCGGGTCATCCTAGCCACTTGGGCCTTAGGGTTGTCCTGTAACAGGAGAACCAGTTTGCAATTCAGAAGTGCTGGCTCCAGAGTTATAAGGTTTTCTTGAATATGGCTTGAACTGCTGACACTACATAGTTGCATTAATGCTCTGACCAACTAGTAGCAGTTCCCGATGCACGATGCACCTAGCAGTCCACCAAACACTCAGGAGGACCTTCTTCTGGTGCAGTGCTGGTTTCGGCTGTTTTGAAACCGTTTTATGGGGTGCTAACCAATGATGACGGCGCCGTGGAGCTTTACACAGGACTTGCTCCTCATCACATGTGAACATCTTGTCGAGAAATGGCTCCTTCCTCAGACGAGATAGCAAAGAAACACAGGTTCTGCTCGCGTTGCCTTCTGGCCCGGATCAAATCATGTGGGACCCATGACTCAACTTGTAGTGCTTCCCAAGTTGATGGAAGTGTTGCATAATGGTTTCTCCATTTACACTGAATTATAGTCAAAATTCTTCACATGTCTGGCCACTTTTCGCCTCAATTGCTGCCCGAAGATCATCATTTTGTACGTTTTTCTTTTTTTCTGTTTTTCTTTTTTTTTTCTTTTTTCTTTTTTTTTTTTTTTTTTGCACGTGTAGCGTCTTGGAGTGTTTCGTCACCGTCCTTAAACTTGTTAAACAACCGCTACCCTATCCGAGTAGACACGACACCCTCACGAAAGGCCTGGCATATCTTCCGCCCCGCTGCAGCAGCGTTTGATCACAGTTTGAACTCGTCCATTATACACACCCTTATGACGCTTTGTGGAGATCCCATGTTCACTCTTATTCTCACGCAACTTCACGATGTAAGTGAACTGCCACAATCAGGTAGTATGTTGGATATACCCACACCAACAACTGACCTTCGCCTTATCTCTATTCGCATTCAACTCCCTCTGTGAGGACCAATTGAATACAGACCTTCACAAAAAGCGATAGAACTTTCTTGGTTACCTATATTATATATGGGGTGGGATATAATGAAAAATGAGAGATATACCAATTAATAAATATCATTCAGCACAACAAAACTATATGGGTAAGTGTTAATCCTAATGCATAAGTAAGGGGCACGGTGACTCAGTGGCAGAGAGATTACTTCTAACGCGTGGGGTCCCTAGTTCTACCCCCAGTGAAGTAAGTTTGTGGTGGATAACATAGTGTCCGTGAGTTTTCGCGGATACTCCAGTTTCCTTCCATATTCCACCAATTCTTCCATTATCATTCCTTTGTCTTAATGATCGTCTACCTTAGCCTAAAGGGCACAATCATGGGACGTTAAGCAGAAAGATTTTTTTTATTTCTAATGTATAAATTTCGAGGAAATCGACAAAAACAATTTCCTTATAAATTTTAAAAATATATATTTGCTTTACGCCACCTACTAAATGAAACTGTACTGAACTATATACTCTTTAAGGTTTACATTATGACATGCACAAACAAGACGACCGTATGCAGTATGGTTAATAAGGTATATCCCAAACTTATCATCAAATCTAAAATTGTATTTTTTGTTGATGGTGAGAGATATTGACAATCGTTAGATGACGATGAGCTGAACAAACTATCATGCTTGAGAGTAAAGCGCAAGTTCGACAAAGACCAAAATACGAACTTTTAAGGAACTGTTAGAGAAAAGATACGACGTTCATTGCCAATAGTAATTGAAAGTTCTTTTTGTGCTAAAAAAAAAAAAAAAAAGAACAAATTTGTAACTAGCATATTGTTTCTGCTGTTATTTGTCTTCTTCCAACGGTGGCACTTATTTCTAACAGTGATGCCCATACTACTCGTAAAAGTCAACCAGCAGCTAGAGTCGTAAATCACAAATATCCCGGACCACACGTTACTCTAGAGCGTAGAAAGAGGTTTTTGAGAAAAAGTCTAAATCTTATGCATGCATAGACAGACGTGGACAATCTATGAATAAAAAGTTGCGTCTGTTCTCTTTGCCATTATATCAATTATCGCGTCAGAATGAGGGGTCTATCACAAGGCTTCACGTACTTATTTTCCATTTATACTTTCACCCCATCGTATACCAGAGATTAGTTGATTTGCATATCAGTTACATTTTATGTGTGTTGTTTTTAAAGTCAACAAGGTATAACGCTCGTTGGCTTCCCGCGCTGAGACTTGCTTGTCACTGGGAGTGTGGTAAAAGGATAGCCAATCACCACCCTTCAGATTTGCCTTAGTTACTCATCGCAAAGTGACTCAACCTCAACCGTCTACTGCGCTCAGCGAGACACAAGTAACCAAACTGGCAATTCTGCATAAACGTCACTACAACTTTTCGCGGGAGCTACCCACGTTATACCTTCCGTACTATAAATCTAAAAGTCCTAGTCTATTTTCTATCTATATACTTATATCAAAATGTATGTATGTATGTTCTAGCCCAACTCTTGAAAGTGTTGACTAATTTCAAATTTGGCACATATATATAACTTACAATCTCAGAAAAAGAAATTGTGAAGGTATAACATCTCTAGCACTCATAAGGGTAGGGTTGAAAGTGGTGCCACTTAAAAGTAATCGAAAATGACCGATATTAGTGTCCAATCCATAGTTTTCGGGATCGCTGAGATGAATGCCTTTTAAGTCCAAGTTTTGCCCCCATATTCATAGGTTAAGAAAAAGTAAGAAACTAAATGTTCAAAATGACCGAAATTACTATCGAATCCATAGTTTCAGGGATCGCTAAGCTGATTGTCTAAAGTCCTGTTAACATTTTGATCCATGTTTAGCCAAATAGAACAATAAGCCAACAAATGTTCTAGAGCTTTCTAAAATTTCAGCTTTTAAGAGGGAGGAAAGGGGATAATTTCTGTAGTTAGTTTCACCACATTGAAACCGACGTTGTGTGTTGTTTGTGATAGCATCACAGTAAAATGGCTTAACCATTTGGAATGAATTAGGAGCATGGTTATTCCGTACTTCAAGCTACCTTCTTCCCAGTGTGGCTCTAAAGTTCATCCAGCCTTTGTGAATTGAGTATTTAGGGCTACCTTGGAAGTAAAGATGGGCCGAGCATGGTTCTTACTACATTACCTCAACTATAGGCCAAAATTTAAAAAGTGTTTGAGTCTTTGCTTTTACACTGTCTGTCGGCCTTTAGACCTATTTCATATGTGGCCATCCTTTACTTTGTAATATAAAGTGAAAACTATTAAACGGTCAACGAAGAGGAGTTTGTACAACACTAGTATAACTTCCAGATGATTTCTCATGATGAAGCGGAATAGCTGTAATAGATGTTCCGTATTGGAATATATCTTCCTTTAAAGGATACTATAAACTCCAGGAGTGGTATGGATGTATATAAATTATACATGTTGGTTGATTGTTTGTTTTAGAATTAGAGTCTTTTTCAGCACCGAGACTAAACAAGATTTGGATCTATAGTGAAATTGAAATGCGAACTACCGTTATCAATTCAAACTTTTCAAGGCTTTCCCACCGGAAATCGAACCCGGGACTTTCTACACCAAAGACACGCGCACTAGCCATTAGAGCAGAGGGAATAATAATAATAATAATAGTCACAACTGTGTAATTTTCTTGTATTACCTTATAAAATATTTGCGATACAAGTGTGTCTGCTACATAAAATGTATACCTGTCGTGTATCCTTTTGGTTATAAGATAAAATACAATGATTTATATGTATGTAATAATTAATTAATATAAAATTAAAATATATTGCAATATTTAAAAATGTTATTTTCCACTATCACCTTTTGTAGACAACATGGCGATATTTAATTCTATTTTCCACTTGGAAGTTTCATTTAATACATTTTCTGCTAAACAGGAAAGTTTAAAAAAGTAACTCCATGAAGCAAGTATAATACGAAATGAAATAAAATCTTTGAGTTTTACGTCCCACGTCTTTGCCGGCTAGACTAAAGGAGACGATGATGATGATAAATAAATAAAATTGTGGAATGAAGAAAGTGGGAGGAAACGGGAAAATCCCGAGGAAACCCACGCTCACTCTGTTTGTCCACCGCAATGTTAACGTTGGCGCATGCTGGGATCGAACCAGGAAGCCCATGCACCAGAGATGAACGCTTTATCACTGAGCCATCGCGGCCCCGCAAGTACAATAGAAAGGCTTAACATTATAATGTAAAATCATTATTAAATACGTATTTCCGTATGTTGTGCAGACACACTTTGTGATTTAGCCTCTTTCATATTCGTAGTTAGCAACTCCTTGATCGAACTATCTTGCACGTATTTCATGGTTTCGCCCGCGGTAATAGTAAAACAATGCTTAACAGCTCGAACAGGCGAAAATGTTCAAAAAACTAAAATCTAGTAATTGTGCCTATTTTAACTTATTGATCCTTCTTCTACAAACACCTGTTTTACTTTAACGTTCGCCTCTCATAAGTTATTGCAAGAATTGTGCACGTACTTTGTTTTCCTTGCACCCTCAAGAAAATGTAAATAAATTGTCAAGGCAGTGATTTATGTCTCCTTTTACTTATTTCCCTTTTTCCGAGGAAAATTCGATTTTACAGAAATCGAATGGATTCAAATGTATTTTACATTTCGTGACACTATAACGTAGTAAAATGAAATCTTTCAGTTTAACGTCCCATGATTATGCCCTTTAGGCTAAGGGAGACGATCATAAAAGCAAGTGAACGATGATGCAAGAATTGGTGGAATGAGAAAGTGGGAGGAAACGGGAGTACACCGAGAAAACCCACTTGACACGATGCTGTCCACTACAAACTTATTTGGCTTAGCATCGAACCACAGATACCACGCACCAGAGGTAAGTGTTGAACCACTGAGCCATCGTGCCACCTACTGAAACTATAAAATACATATTTTTTGTTCAAATTAAATATCAATA
Organism: Thermobia domestica; assembly: GCF_964235325.1. Taxonomy (NCBI): domain Eukaryota; kingdom Metazoa; phylum Arthropoda; class Insecta; order Zygentoma; family Lepismatidae; genus Thermobia; species Thermobia domestica. The sequence continues at coordinate 94,060,898 of NC_137456.1, forward strand.
TTTATTTGTTTTTTTAAAAAAATAATACGACTTTGCTTTATGGTTTCTCTCATTATTTTGTAGAATAGTAGCACACATTTTTTTAATAAAAAAAATGTCACTTTCATTTTTTTAACGCAATTTCATTGCCTGATTTTGTCATTTCTGTTTCAATCCCTGACCACAAACAAAATACATTGATTCGTTGTTATAAAACCACATTCATTAATTTTATACTGCTCGCTTGGCGTGATGTTTCCACAGAATAAACGAAGAGAAAGATATACATAAAAACAACATTATATAGGAACTAGCTATATTTATTTTTTTTTAAATGAGAAAAAGAAACAGACAATTAAGTGATGTTGTTCTCAAAACCAATAGTGTTTATTACAGTGTGAAAATTATGAGAATACTCGTGTTATTATTATTATTATTATTTTTGAAGCAAAGGTATGATGCAACTTTCCACTTGGAGATGATGACAATTTGAAAAATTAAACTTATATCCTATTGTACTCCATTAAAAAAAACCGAGCCGTACTCCACTACAACTTGGCACTTATGAAATAATTAATTTTCATATTTAAAGATGAAGTGTTTGTTTAGATTCCATGAAGCTGATGTGCTTAAATTAGACAATATTATTAACGTCTCACTAAAGATAACTGTCCAAAAGTGATACATAACAATCGTTAGTTAGACTTTATTGAATTGAACAAAATTTACACTCGAGAGTGTGTCCTCATGCGTAGTTTCCGAAAAACGATTTTTGTATATCTTAAAAATTGTGCTGCTGTATGACAACCACGCTGTCTATTATCATGAAAGTAATCTTGAAGAACATGCTCATAAAGGTTTTCATTATGAAATATGGTAAAGGACCAGTATACTATATTGTTAATGAGATGTAGTCCAAAATTGTGATAAACTCTTAAACATTATATAGGCCTACTATATGGTTCATGAAATGTAGCCATGCGCGAATCCAAGGGGGGTCTAGGGGGGCCAGGCCCCCCCTAAATTTTTGCTTGCCCCCTATAATTTTCAACGCAAGCTTGCAAATGAACTATAATATGGTGATAAACTATAATATGGTTGGATCGGGGCCCCCTAACTTCAGCCGCCCCCCCCTACATTTTTGGGCTGGCTACGGGCCTGGATGTAGCTCAAAATTATGATTAACTATTGAACTTTATTTTTTTGTTTGACTGTGATATTGTTAGGAGATAAGATATATGTCAATCAATAGATCATGTCGATCTAAACTAAACGACATGCTTCAAAGAAAACTTTCATCCATAATTTATACCAAGGGATCTCCAAACTAACGCCCCCGACCACCACCAATCCGGCCCGCCACAGTTTATTTTAATTAAATTGTAAAATTTATCAAGGAAGTCATACAAAATAATAATAAGATGTTTGAATATGGCCAATTAAAGAAAATAGCTGACATGCATAATGAAATTCAACATTTTAACTGTAATTAAATATATGAGATTTATCCTAAAAAATTACGATATGTGACATACATGGATAATTCATATAAGAACATTAAAGATTGTAATTAATGCGATTTATGTAACTTAGTACTCACAATTGTTTTCAGTTGTGGATTAAGTTGATCATGAAAATTATCAGCAGCGACTTTAAATGCTCATAAGTTAACTTGGATCTGTAAAGATATATATTGTTTTGAAGAATGTTTTTTTCACAGATGAGTAGTTCCGAAAGTGGAAAGAATGTCACGAGCAAATTTATGCAACTGATCAAGCTGTGCGAGTGGAAGACTTTTTATAATATTCCAGGAAAGATGAATTTAGACATTTATCTTTAGAAATTTCGCTGCCAAGGGGAAATGAAGGTCATTTTTGTAATATATAATAATATAATTTATGTTCTTTTTGTCAGAAAGTGCCTAATGTGGGCACTCGGTAAGTAGCAAGTTTTGGAGATCTTGTAAAGGAAATTTGTTCTTCTAAATTACAGGAATATAATTCGTAACCTGTATAGTAATAATGGCAGTACAGATATATTGCTGAATGTTAGACGAGGTGTCCGCCAGGGTAATTTCCTTAGCCTTTTTCTTTTAATTTTGGATATAAGTTTGGGAGTTATAAAATTCCTCTTACCTAATAATAATGAGAATGATCTACAAAAGTAAGTAGAGTGCTTTGGAAATATTTTGGCTAATATTGGTATGAGAATAGCTATGGAAGAATGTACGTATTTTAGAATACAACCGCACTTTTTATTCTTTGTTAAACCATTTCGGCCATTTATTAATAACTTTCAAATGGAAGTGGATAAGCCTCTCCTTTACTCAGATTATGCTTATACAGTATCGTACAATATGAAGCGGAAAATAAATTTCATTTAGTTAACCTTGAGCATTTGCTGATAAGATTAGATCAGTTGCTAGTAAACTAACGACAGAAAATTTTACTAGAGTTGGCGTGGGTCAATGAAAACTTGACCCACGACCCACTGACCCACCACCCACCGTGACCCACGACCCACTGACCCACCACCCACCGTGACTCACTCTGACCCACGACCCACCATGACCCACTGTGACCCACCATGACCCACCACCCACGGTGACCCACTCTGACCCACCACCCACCGTGACCCACCACCCACCATGAACCACTCTCATCCACTTTGACCTACTCTGACTCACCAAAATCCATCGTCATCAACTCTGAACACGATCCACGGCCTCTTCTGAACTGACTAAAGAGTTTACAGTTGTAATAAAACAAGACTGTGAAATTGTCACTAATCGGAGTTTAAATTTCTAGTCAATCGCTCAAGCCCCACTCTGTTACAATAACAGTGGATCTGACCTTTACGATATAAACTGGTAAAGTGTTTGTCAGTGAGGAAATTGAAACAGTTCGAGGTGGGGGGAAGTTAGTGTGTGCCTAAAATATACTTGTACTAAGAGAGTATTCTTTCAAGTGTTAATTTCTGAACGCATTCCACAAGAAACTTCTATTCGCAGGAAAATACCCCTGTACAATATGGAAAAGGTTATGGTTTCTCAGTTCACAGTATTTTTCTCACAAAAGACTTGAAAAATCAGTTGTTCATAGGGTATAAAGGTGCTCGGGTACCCTCTGTGAGGGAGTCTCCATAAAGTATGCTCATTATTGTAATTTGTGTAATCACTAAAACACCACGTTAAATTCAAGTTACAAATATGCATAATTGCAATTATTATGAATATTTATTCAAAGTAGTTTACCTAAAGGAAGTAAGAGACTTACTAAAAATTAAGTATAAAGTTGAATAACACAAATAAGCCATTAGTAATACAAGTAAACATTTTCCGTAACTGGTAATTTTCCATCTTAAAACAAATCTGAAATCGGATTTATTTCCTGTTGGTAACTTTTTGGCGGTAAATCATCCGCAGTGGAATGATGTCCATCCTTCAGCCAAGAAATAACTAGCTCGTCTACTTTGAGTTTGTCTAGCGGTTGGCCATTAACATTGATGAGCAACAAGTTAGACAATGTTTGAGCACTTAGTGTATTTCTAATATCAGTCATCTGTAAATTCATAAGGGGAAATCCCCGTTCGCACTCTGTCGTGGAAATTGATAATATTTCTACCCGATTTCTGCAACTTCTCATCGACAATCTGCTTGTTAGACTTAAGTCTGATAACGATTTTTCTTGGTCAGGTTTGAAATACTCAGCAAGAAATATCATCTCTCTATCACCATACAACATATTTTCCATATCGACTATGTCAGTTGGCAATGTCGACCCATGTAGAACAGAAACTTCATCTACCACGCCTTTGATAGGGAATCTTGTGAATAAATTATCAATTAAAGCCTGATAAACTGATGATTTCTTATTTGTTCCTAAATTTAATTTTTGTAATTACACATGAAGGTTTGATACCATTACCAAGTTCCTTCCCCCGTCTAGAAAGCGAAAGAGAACGAGGTTCCTGGAAAGTGTTCAGAGGTGAATGGGAATTTCCCTCCTTCTTCAACTTCAATTACCACACTGCTGTTTGCCATGTGCCAAATTACGATGAATTTCAATTAAATTATCATAGTATAATTATTTCCTTGTTGAATTATCAATACTTTTCAGTGGAAAAAAGGATGAAATTTCAAAGCTCCAAATGAAAGTAAGTATATCAACGTAAAAGGAGAAAAAGTGTAAAATTTTCCATACAATTATGCGTACAATCCAAACTTCAAATTTCCGTGTAATTAAGCTTACAGTACAAATTTTATGCCTATTTTTCTCACAACTTTATGGGTTGATTGCCCTGTGCTGTAAGCGCTCCATATAATAAACATAAGCTTCAGCAATTATTATAGCAGAAAACAATGGATATATGAAGCCAAGCACTGTATTTTTTGTTTCTAATTTTTTTTCTTAAATAACATCGATCGTTTTCGATCATTTTTACAAACCAACTCACTACCAATTTTCCATATATAGAAAGTGCCCTCCTCCCCCACATAAAGGAGAATTTTAATAATGCTAAGACACACTGTTTATTTTCAATAAAGAGTTAATACACTGAATTTCATCTCCGTAAGTTTAACGGTTTGCGAGATACTCATTTTTTTCGCAAAAATTCGGATCCTCACTACCTCCTTAGGATATTCTGCATTATAATAAAAGCAATATAACATCCCAATTTGGATTAAGGCCTAACTATATACCAAAAGTAATTTCATTTCACTTTGCAATTTGACCGTGATGATCAGGCACACGTAGTTACATTCATTTTTTTATATAATAATTTATATATTACAGTGATTCAAAAATGTATTTTTTCCAGTAGTTAGCTCTAAAAACTTACAGGTCTCGAAAGCCAATTAGTAGTATAAGTCCTATTGCTATTATTACTATTAAAAATACCAATATCCAAAAGTGCCTGAAGTTCTTTTTTCACTTGGTTAGATATACTCACCTCAGGTAAGTAGACAGAAACAAATGGAAAAGAAAGGGAAATGAAGGTCTTGAAAGTAAAACGGAGACAAATTTACCAGTCCTCAGAAGATACTGTCTACAATGCAGTGAGCAGAGAGGGTCGGTAGATCATGCTGAGTCGGTGGGTCGCAGTGGGTCACGGTGGGTGGTGGGTCGCAGTGGATCACAGTGGGTCATGGTGGGTGGTGGGCTGCAGTGGGTCACGATGGGTGATGGGTCACAGTGGGTGGTGGATCACAGTGGGTCACATGCTGTTGACCCTCGACCCACTGACCCACCCAAAAAACTTGACCCACTGACCACCGACCCACTGACCACCGACCCACTGACCCACTCCATCTCTGACTCCAACTGTTAACGTATTTACTTCCGAACTATTTTTGTGTGTGGATCTTTAATGTTGTTGTGTCCACTTTTCTAGAACAGATTGGTTATCTGGTTAGAGGATGTTTGAAGCACACCCCTTCACGTACTTTTGTACTCATAAAAAGGAATTGAAGCCTAGTAGAGGTCTGCACGGACCGGATTTTTTAGCCTGAGCTCGGCCCGGCCCGTGAATTTATAATGTGAGATCCTATCCGATTCCGAAATATGTTTTAGCATTTAGGCCGGAGCCCGGCCCGAGCTCGTGTGATAATCAAGTGAGCCCGAATTACAGAAACTTAGTAATGAATGCAAACTTGTATTTTTATTCACAGCAATTAGAGATTTAATTTCGCAGTTGTACTTTAAAAGTTCTCCAGAAAGAAAGGTGCAATAAATATCGTTGTACGGTATATTTACAAAGTTAGACCTGAAAAGGCCTGAGAAATATGGTTGTATATTTAAAAATTTACTGTCCAAGCCCGCCCCGAGCCCAAAGTGATAAATGCTGTGTAGGCCCAAGTCCGGCCCGTGAGTCGAGTCGGCCTTAGACCCGCAGGCTCGGCCCGATCTCATACAGACCTCTAAAGCCTAGGTTTCCCTTGTATTTGCAGTATAATACTGTAAGCTTAGACAATTTATTCGCTTAGATCTAAGGAGAGAGATGAGTTTTTGGAAGATATTTTATTGAATAATGGAATTAATGTAACTGAAAGTAAGAGTTCTAATACATCGAACCTTACAATCTTATTGTTTTATGTAAGAAGAAACGATTTTAAAACAAGCATGTTTGAAGATTGGACAGGAAAAGGTTCATAAGGAAAAGTTGTGTAGTATTTTTGAAACATCCCTGTCAGGAATATATTTTTGTATGAGAAGACGCTTCCTCATAACAGATTCATATATGCATAGATGAGAACAAATACATATATATAGTGCCCGAGCTACGCTGACCAGAGCTAATCCTGTTTTTCTAAGAAATTTCTTTCGTGGAGACTCCCTTTGGAAACTATGGTCCATGTTATCGGGAAATGTATCTTCCATGCTCCTCGCCGTAGTGCGAGGCATGATAGGCTTGTTGATATGTTCATTAAGCACCCTCAAGTCAATGATTTCCAAACAGCTAAGGAATCGGAAATTGATACACCTGCTGGGAAATTAAACTCTGATTTAATCATTGAGAAAGAGAATAATAATATCATTGGATGAGAAGATTACGTTTGAGGGTGGGGAAATGAAAAGTAATACAATCAATGAAAGGAGAAGAAATGTAAGCATTTAACAAGTTATTTTAGTGATTGTAAAAAAATTGGAAATAGTTCCAATAATTACTGGATCTAGAGGGGCTATCAATAAATCGTTATTATCAATATTTCGTAAGTTTGCAATCCCTAAATTTCTTCAGAAAAGTCATCTTTATAGATATTAAATATACTTTTAGATTAGAGTAATAAAAATTATTGACTCGAATTTTAATTTTTTTTAAGATTTGTTGTACTTTTCATGATATATTATTTGAATGAATGATATACATTATATAGTGCTTTATTTTAGTTTAGTTTATTTGTATGTTCTTTTTGTTTTTTCTTTCGGAGTGTGACAGAAAAGAAAAATATCATATTAAGATACCAAACAAGACGTAAAGGTAACGTGGAGAGAACCAGTTGGGTCGATCAGGAAACGAATGAGAGAGTGTTAGAAAAGTGGAAGAGAAAAGAACGATTTTAGATATTATTAAGAAGAGAAAGAGAAACTGGTTGGAACATTATCCAAGAAGGAACTGTATCATGACGGACGTGCTAGAGGGTATGGGGACATGAAAGAGAGGGAGAGCGAAGGAGAGTACAATTAATGAACAATATCAAAATAGAGAAGTCGTACGTAAAGACGAAAAGGTTAGCGGAAGGCCGTGGAGCATGAAAGCCAGGGGCGTATCCAGGGAAGCGATCGGGGCGATTGCCCCCCCAGAAGAGGAAAATTCCTTATTTTATATATATACAGTAAATAAAACCCATCCCAGAGTTCGGAGCTCTTAAAAGTAGCTCTAAGTAGAAGCATTACAACCCACCGCCCCTTCCCTCCAGAAGTCCGTCCTGCATCCGCCCCTCATGGAAGCTTCTTAGTTGCGGCAAATAACCTGTCAATAATGGCAGATCACCTATGATGATGAGTACACAGGAGTGCCTCCAGGCTTATTTGGTTAAAGGAGTAAAGTTGTGGTTATAACAGTGACATTAATGACAGCAGAGGAAGGTTGTTGTGAAGTTATACGTCCAGTTCTGCAAATGTCCACGCAGTCTGTAAGCTGAGGTGGGGTAGATCTGCATCCATATAATTGATATGAATGTTCTAGAGTTGGTTTTATTAGAATTATGGAATAATAATTTTAGTGAAATTGGTTATTTTTTAAAATATTAACGATAAATTTTTACCCGTTATTGAATCGCAATATGGTACTTGTATGGACATGAAAAATTCAGTAAACTAATTCACTTACTTACCTTATGATTATGGAACACAGAAGTTCAATCCCACGTTCACAAAAAGCTTTCTATTCACTCCTATTCTTAGCAAACTGGATGCTGTTTCTGCTTTGTATTCCTATATCTGCGAGATCCATGTTAATATTGTCCTCCTATGTATGCATGAGTCTTCCTTATGGTCGTTTTCCAATTGAATTTCCAGTTAAAACTTTGAAAGCGTTCCTACTTTCTTCCATTCTGCCCGCATGACTTGTCTATCTGAGTCTCCTAGACTTGATGATCCTAACAATATTTGATAAACGGTATAAATTATGCACTATCTTCTTATTAAGTTTCCGCCATTCTCATTCTTTTTAGGTCCGAATATTCGTCTCAGAATTTTATTCTCAAATACTTTAAGTCTTCGTTCTTCCCTCAGAGTAAGCGACCATGTTTCGCAATCATACAGCACAACAAACATGATTACTGTTTTAAATTTCAAATTCCTCGACACAATTTAAGACGACAAAAGATTTTGAACTAAATAATAACACGAATTTCCTGCTTCCAGCATAGACATTCAATATATAAATTTTTAAATAAGAACAAAGGAATATGTGCTTCAGTGCATTCAAAAATGCCTTTCTAAGGGCGAATGGAAGGAATTTCTACAATATTAAAATTTCACATTGTTCATTCAGAAAATACCCAATGGAAAAAATCGTTTAATACGATGAATTCGTGATATTCGGCATTTAAAAAAAGTAACTAAAAATAAAGGAACACACGTTTCAGCGTTTTCAAAAATTCTGCATCCAGTATGGGAAAAGGATAAAGTTTGTATAATATTAAAATTTCCCACTATTTATTTAGAAAAGGCTCGATATGAAGATTCTATTATGTTCGAGGTTGGAAATTCGGTGTATAGACTTCTACTAAAAACAACTTGAATTCTTATTTCAATATTCGAGAAAATTTCGCTTCTACAGGGAGAAAAGGGGACAATTTCAATAACATTAATATTTTCTACTATTTATTCAGAAAATGCTTAATGTAAAAATTTGATTAAAGTTGGAAGTGTGAAAGTCGTTACATAATCTTTCAATTAAAAATAAGGAAACAAATATTTTAATGTTTTCCAAAATACCATTCCGGAAAGGGAAAAGGGGGCAATCTGTACTATTATATGAAAAAGTGAAAGTGACTCTAGGTCATATCTGGAAACTAGAGATTTGGTCAGAAATATAGGCCTAGTAAAAAAATCGTATGCTCAAGATGCATCCCAACTAGATTTCAGTGAGTTTTTTCCAATCCGTTTTATACACCAAGCTCTAAAGAAATGCATGCTTTTTAATTTAGAATCACTCTGTGCGTAAGAAACATTATTGTTTTACATGGAAATACATACAAGTATGGAATAAATAACCATATTGCGTTTATTAACGCAACATATTCAAAGAATATTGATTGATTGAGATGGTACTTCTTTGTTCTAATTCAGTTTTAAAATTTCTTTTTCCCCGAATTCTCGTTTACTTTATTCCTGAATAATTTGTTTTGGTGCACTAACCGCTCTTCTAATTTAAATTGTGATACTAAGAAGTTATCAACATAAACAATGACGAAATAATTTAATTTACGGGAATTTATAGGTTCCTTCTAATTAAATAAAAAGCATATTTTAAAAATGTTTTGAAGCCATTCATTTGAAGACTTTATTTCGTATTTCAAAAGCTAAAAAATATAGAAAGTGTGAGAGTGTCGGAAGTGTTTTAAGACATCCAGGTTCATTAGTTCACCTTTGCGTCAATGACTTATTAAGTACGTTTTCGTTCCTGATGGTATTCGTTTCCATTTTGTGAAAAGGTGAATAACCAAAGAAATAAGATTCAGAAAATAACACCTTTTCATAAGGTAACATGAGTTAAACATATCTGCACTTTACGAGTATACTTCTTTGTTTATATGGTATACAAACTGAGGTAGTCCTGCTTTGCCTGGGAATAAAGAAATGTCACAAAAATCTTCTTTCTTTATGAAAGATCAAAACACTCAAACCATTCTTTATTAGGACATACATTTCAATAATGTAATATTAAAATCCTAGATTGACACAATTGGTATTTTCAAAAGTTGATTTTAAACAGCAGATACTAGAATTTTGGTTTGTGATTCACTCTATTTTTGATATTAATTTAAAACCCCTTCCCTCTACGTATATTGTCTCGTTTCACTCCTTAGATGCGTAACTTTTCAAAATTCTGGGACATAAATCAAATTATTTTTTTTATTGAGGAGTTTGTATGGTAAATTTCGTGTCTCCCTTACTAGAAGAGTTCGTGAGAAACTATTTTCTTTACACAAATTTTGCATCTCATTCTCCTCCTCAGGAAAATGTAAATAACATGATAAAAATCTGCCCCAAGCCATGTGCTAATCCAAACTTGGCTTCAAAGAGATGCAAGACAGGCAATCAAATGAACAAACATACTGAAAACAAAAATTAAAAGAAATTCAAAATACAGACTTAGAATAATATATAGGACTATCTAATAATGTGTAATGGAAAAGGTAAAGGGTACAGAGTAGTAGCAAAAGCAGAAAAGGTATGGGTTAAAGGGGTTGCCTGAGACCTGGGATTACGCTGTTCCGTTCCATTGGAAATCTTGAAGAGTAGTCACTAAAATTTTGGCTCTCAGGTCAGAGGCAAGATCTGTTTAGCTGGTAATAATTTAACTCTGGCACATTCGGATCTCTACAATGTGGTCCACTGATAACAAAATCTCGGAGCCGCTAGACAATGGAGTATTTCTCCTGAAGCACGAAGTCAGCCTACTCTGAACGTCCTCTTTGGCCTATTCTCCAACAGTCCCGTAATCCACGAATCCAAAATGTCCATAAATGACGACTTCTATTGTCCCCACCGTGTTATGATGTCCTTCATTTTCAGAGCTTCCTCTATCTGGGTTTTGTTTGTCAGTCAGGTGCTGAGAGATGAGGAAATAGAGAAGAGCAAAAAAAGTACTGAGAGATGGTGAAATAGAGAAAAGTATATGGTTAAAATTTTGAGTACGGCGGAAGGAGTAAGGTGTTTATTTGGCATGTGTGTGGTAAAGAAATTTCTGCTGTTTCATTGACATTGTTTCCTTATTATATTGAAATTAGTTTATCTAATTCCTAGGCTGGACGATAATTAAAGAAAATAGGAAAACTCTGTATCCTTATTTTATGTCTGGTAAAACGGAACTGTTCGATATCAGGTCGATATCCAATACCTCTACAATACAAACATTCAGCTTTATATATCAGGTACATAGATACTTTTTACAAAATTCATTTTTACTAGCTTTAACCCTCTTTTTATCATAGATTTCTTATCTCCACCACTGTCGCCGACTATTTTGTGATTTGGACTAGTCGTACTAAAGTACTTTTATTTGAATTGACGAATAATTACTATCGCTTATTACAATTATATTGTTTGAACTTTTGACGGAGGAAATTATTATATGGTATAAATTACTATGTTTTGACGTGTGTGTTTCTACGTAAATAGAGGTTGAAATAGAGTGAGTTTGTTAAAGACGTTAACGTCAAGTCTTTTACTTTCTTTATGAGATGTTTTCGTTGAGAGTTGCAACAACCGATAGTTAGTGATCGTCTTACGTAAAGAGTTGAAAACGAAAGAAGATAGAAAGAGGGAAAAAACAGTTAAAAGACATAGAAGAAAACTTTTCGGTAGCATCGTAAGAGATTTCTTCCAATCAGGCTTTGCCTAAGTCGTACAGCAAACATCTTGCCCTCTTCGTCCTCTTTTTCTCTTCCTTGTCCCTGGCTGCCTAGTGCTCCACAGTTTGCAGCTCCTCGTTCAAGTTCACGGTTCAGGTTACCTTTTTTTCTTTCTTTCTCTAACCCTTCTCGTCGTTCTATGGCGTCGTTTTTTCCCTTCTTTTTTTTTTCTATATCGATCTGTGTCGCGGCGTCACTTGATGTCGGGCCGGTTGCCTAACCATTTTCACGCCCACTGCCATTTCCTCGGCAGCTCACATACAGGGCATCATGTCATCACCACACTTTATCATTTACGATTTTTTTTGTCTGTATTTCCTGGTTTTCTATTTTTCTTCTTTTTTGTGCAAAGTTTACCCACAATAAATGAAATTCAATTCCGACATTAATCTTATAAGTAACCATGTTGGTTTTAAGAAAAAAGTAAATAAGATGATCTTTTAACTAAGTACTGGATGGAAGAAATAAATCAAGTTGCAAAATATGAATTTGTTATTTTGCAGGCAGTATGTATCCCAATGTTAGGACCATGGGCGGCGATTAGGGGGGGCAAGAGGGGGCAATTGCCCCCCCCACTTTTTTGAAGTGACCACTTAACTCTTTTAAATCTCGTTGTAACGTAGAGTGTGATGACGTCATGACTAAAAACATATTTTTTGTTATGACTTTTTAATTACTTTTTGCAGGGCTTACTTTTGTACCTAGAAGATTGAAATTTTGCACACACATTCAGTGCACCCCTTAATATTTTCCACATTCTTTTCAGATTTCTGCGGTAAAACAGGGGGGTCCAGAGGAGCAAAAAGATAAAAAAAAGGATATATTTTTAACTAAGATCCCTTTTTTCGCGATTTTCCCTCCTCAGATACATGATGAAGACATGTGAATGGTACCGTTTGAAAGACTGTTCTGTTCTAAAAAGAATGATGTACGAACCATGATTTTAGTATAAATAGGGGTGTCTCAGGGAATTTTTATCTGAGATCCTTTTTTATACGGGAATCTGGAGTATTGTAGAGATATTATTTTTGGCGGGCTTACTTTTGCACCTAGAAGATTGAAGTTTTGCACACACATTTAGTACACTCCTTACTATTTTTCAGATTTGTTTCAGATCTCTGCGTTAAAACAGAGGGGCAAAAAAGTACAAAGAAGGAACATTTTTTTAAACAAATAATCCATTTTTTCATGATTTTCCCACCTCAGGTTCACGATGGAGACATGTGAATGGTACCGTTTGAAAATATTTTCTATTCTAAAGGGAATGATGTACAAACAATGATCATAGGATAAATAGGGATGTTTCAGGAAAATTTTATATTACATCCGGGGTGGGAATGTTCTTAGCTCATTGGTAAACATTTTCCCGCACTTAGTTTTCAACATAGAAGCTTGGAATTTTTTATACACAATTAGTACACCCCTTCAAGGGTGCCCGTCAGGGGCAAGGTGGGGCGCTCGCCCCCACTTAGAGCAAATTGTACTTCAGAATATCGAAAATCCAATAGAATTTTTACATTAGTTACAGCAAAATTGGAACAACTATTTTTGAAACGTCGCTTATACTTTCCCCCCCTTGGAAACCACAACATGGGTGCCCTTGCACCCCTTCGTATTTTTCAGTTGATTTTGAGATTTGTGGCTTAACAAAGGGGGTCCAGAGGGGATCAAAATTTTAAAAAATCCAAATTTCCCTCAAAATTTCCCCTTCTTAGGGACACGATAGGAAAACGTAAATAGAACCGTTTGAAAGTTGTTCTATTCTGAAGAAAATGAGGCACTAACCATGATCCTAGGATAAATAGGGATGATGCTGTAGCTGATTGACTGAAATTCAATAATTTACCTTTAAAAAGCCATAATTTAAAAGGTTAATGTATATAGTTTCATTTGGAAATGTAAAGTTTTTGCATATATTACTGGTTCATAGAAAAAAATGATACCATATAATATTTGTCGTTGCGTAAGGGTGTATTGGTTATTTGTCTTCTTGCGTTTTAATTGTAATTCAAAGGAATTAATATAACAATTGCGTCGTAGCATATGCTTGTAGTATTTACTGTCTTTCATTTTCTAAGAGTAATAACATACATTAAATTGCAAGTGTGGAATTAAAAATGCAAGTTGTTCATTAATCCCCAGTTTCAATATAACTTCTATAAAACAAGCCTGATTATTCATTAGTATGATTAATAATATCTTTTCTATTTATTTGTTTTACAAATATGTTATTAAATAATTTGATCACACAATTTTCCTGACATAATTTTAAGATGCTCATGAGCAAGGAAACAAGGGTTAGTACCTATGTGCGTTGCTCTTGTCAATTTACCTAATTAAATATGAAACACGATATACGGTATTTTAACTGAAAAAGATAGTATCCTATTAGTTATACAACCTTTTGTCAAACAAAGTGTTAGAAACAACCAGGAACAGTAACATTGATGTACACATATTCAGATCATATCTTGCCCCCACACTTTTAACATCCAAACGCCGCCACTGGTTAGGACTACGTGTGTGTCACCGCTAAGGGATGTAGACTCGCGAGAAACGAATTCGAGTCTGGAAGTGAGTATCATATATTCAATGCGTTGTTAGACATTTAGCTAGTATGTCTCAATTCTTGAAAGTGTGTTCAAATTTCAACTAGGTTCATCACCGCTGAATCGCTAATTATTTCATACATACCACGCTGGACTTCATTTTGAATCATATAACCGTCTGTCATCTGAAGGAGAGGAGACGCACCAATGGGAAAACAACAATTCCTCGGAGGTGACGTCGATGCAGAACACCAAGAACTTCCTAGTAGATTAATCCTATCCTAGATATATCCTTACTTCATGATTGTCATCCCCAACAACATCACAATCTACTTCTCATTTAAAAAAAAAAAAAAAGTGTTACATTTCATTTACAAGGAAACCCAGGTCCGATCCCATTACTTTAGCTTTACCAATTTCAGTGTACAAAATTCTGGGACGGCTTGTTAGTTCTGAATTCCATACATTTAAGTTTGTTGCTGTTAATCTGAGCTCCTAGAGCTGACTAGACATAGCTGCACAGATCGATACACCTCTTAATGCCATATACATCAGTTTTATCGATTTTCTGTAAAAATTTTGCATGGAATTTAATTCATAAGCACCTTAGTTTGTTCCGCTTAGTGTGATCTATCGATTGATGCATATCTCAATATTGGAGAACATTAAAGTGCAACAAAAATTAAAATTCTAGTCTCAATCATAATTTTGATCTATATCCCGTGAGCCATATTGTGTGCTGACGTCTTTGCAAACGTCATACTGTAAAGCTTAATGGGAGATTTAGTTTAAGGTTCATCTTAATAAATGGTATCGTTATCGTATTATTATTATTATTATTATTATTATTATTATTATTATTATTATTATTATTATTATTATTATTATTATTATTATTATTATTATTATTATTAAGTATTCTGCCTTTTGGCAGGTCCTGGGACTAATGAGTTTTTTTTCTTCTTAATTTTCAGTTTGGGCCTGGAAATATTTATTCCACGTTTCTAGATTTTCAGTTTCCTCTTTCAACTCCCAATATTTTCTTCTAATTTTCAAGTCATCGATCAGTTGTGTTCTTCTTTTCCCTACTCCTCACTTTCCTTCCATCTTTCCTTCTTTGGTGATGTGAAGAAGACAATTTCTTCGCAAGATGTGACCAATCCAATTGACCTTTCTACGAAGGATGGTGGCTAGAAGCGTCCTCTTCTCTCTATTTGTTTTAAAACGTCTTCGTTTGTTATTCTTTCTGTCCATTTTATCTTCTCCATTTTCCTCCAACACCACATTTCGAAGTTCTCTAAGTATTTCTTCTCTAACTTCCGTAATGTCCAAGTCTCTGAACCATAAAGTCCAATGCTCCATATATATATAACACTTGACGAATTTCTACCTTAGTCCAATATTAAGGCTGCTAATTAAGAATGGCCTTTTCTTGTTGAATCCTTCTTTGGCTATGTCAATTCTCGACGTGATCTCTCTGGTGCAATACGTGTCTTGTATACCATCAATTTTCATGTTTGAAAAAGAAATCGGTTTTTTTTTATCGATTTTGTAAAAAATTCCCATGAAGATGTACACTCAGCACATTATTCAGTAAGGTTTATCGATTTTCATATGATTCTTTTTTTTAATTATCCCTGTTAAACACTAATAATGCTGTAGAATTTTTTAACAAACATTTCCACTATTACCAGGGGGATAAAAAAATATACATTTTCATTTTCCTCTAAAAATATTGATTAACACAACTTACTCTAATTTTCAGTATATAAGTACACAGTACGGCAATTGGAAATCAAGACTGTTTGTTGTTCAACATGTGGTACAGCTGTGGTACAAACAAAAGAGGAATGTTTCATGATTAACTGATACCAAGTGCATTTATCGTGACGGACATTTACGTGTGTAGCCTTCAACATGGAACAAAGAATGAACATCAAGTTTTGTGTGTGTCTGAGTTGAGTAAGACTGCTACAGAAACTTATCAAATGTTGCAACAAGTGTATAGGGTCACTTGTTTATTCCGTACGTGTATATTTGCATGGCATAGGCGTTTTAAGGAGGGACGGAAGTCAATTGAAAACGACGAACATCAGGGTACAGCAAGGACAGTGAGAACATAAAAGTTGGTGGAGAAAGTGAGGACACTGATCATGGAAGAGCGAAATGCGACACTGTCAATCCTTGTTGAGGAGTTGCACGTGAATTAAAAAAAACTGACAAAGAATGAACATCAAATAATAACACAAGATCACAACAAGTGGGAGGTCTGTTCTCGTTTCATACCTCATCCCTTAATAAATGATCAATAATGACAGAATTGATCACTGCAAAGAACTGATTGCTACTCCCAATAAGAACCGAAACTTCCTCCTTAATATATATATATATATATATATATATATATATATATATATATATATATATTACAAGAGATGAGACGTGGGTTTTTCAATATAGTCCGTCGACAAAACGTCAAAGTGCAGTCATCAAAACCTCCACAAGCCGAAAATCTGCGCGTCAAAATCCAAAATCAAGCTTTTCCTCATTTTTTTATACGATAGTAAGAACATTATACATAAGGGTTTTGTGCATACAGAACAGACAGTTAATGCCTAATTTTACCTTGGGAAATTAAAAACAGTTACTGCAGCGTATCACACGAGTGAGACTCGAGTATCGGGGTGATGTTCAGTGGCGTCTGCTCCATGACAATGCCCCAAGTCACAAGGTGAACTGTGTGTTCTCCCACTCTCTCTATTCACCATATCTGGCTCCGTGAGATTATTTTCTATTTCCTAAACTCAAGTCTACAATCAAAGGCTCGTACTTTGATTATGTAATGGACATCAAGAGAGCTACCACAAGAGTTTTCAACAGCATTTCACAAAATGACTTCCAACAATCTTTCTATGCACTGACGGTAAGGTACAACGATGTATGTATGTAGGAGTGTCGTACTTTGAATGATCCAAGGTAAGAATCTTACTACGTTCACTCTCTTTTTTTCCTACAGCTCCATCCTCGGTTTCAAATTGCCACACTGTGCATCTACTAGTATGGATTGCTGAATATTTGTGTTTTACTCTCCCTACCTCATTTCATAATTGAGAATACCATATTAGAACAACAAAGTAGATCAACTCTTATTTGTGATGTAAATGTTGACTTTTTACTCTCCAGTAAAGTTGATAGAAATCATTGTTTCGGTTTCATTATTGACTTTGAGATTGTTTATGTACAAAAATATTAATATTCTGTTTTTAACGAGCTTCCTCGCTCTCAAAGGGTAATATCCAGTATTATTTTTTATTTTGATTACCAACGCTGAAAAAACTTTATATTTGTGTTGGTGCATGAACGTACTCTCCTGTATAAGATATGTCATACATAATTTGATATTGATCTCACTTTTAAATGCTATGAATTTAAAATGGATGTCAGATACGTTTTTAGTGTTAAAATATTAACAAAGAGTGCGTCCAGGTTTAGCCCCAATTCTGTCGCCCCATGAATTTGCCCGAACGTGATTGCAATCGATAGCTTCCGATGCACAGAACACGACTGTGAAGGAACCAGAATGTTCAGATGCACCGTTCCTGAGATATAGCGTTCCAAAAGTGTGGGATGCAACGAGATGGCGCCAGCATTGAGGTTGAGATCGATGTGGCACTTTAGTTTATGAAACTCAATCAGAGACATCCTCATCATCGGAAGCGTTTTCAATGCGAAGAGAAACGTTGGACTATCGATGACCGTACACAACGAACTCATAGTTGTGACCGTAACAGAAGTACCAAATAATGGTGGCCATGTGTGAACAACATCCTACTGTATGTGCTCCAGACACGCAACAACGAGCTTAATCAACGAGTTCAGTACGATACGGAGTTATATCTGTGACTATTTTCTTTCCAGTGTTAGAAAAAAGTGGATGTAAACAAACCCACCTGACTACCAGTGGATTGATAACCAGTGATTGGTTGTTGGTCTCACTGCTCTAGTATCCTACCGCAATATAGTCCTTACTAAAATAATAATTTCAAATAAAGATATCTGAATTTATGCTGCATTTTGTAATAAACGCAATATATATAATATATAACAACAGATGTAGCTTTATTTCAACTTCACCCGTACTTGGTTATGTATTCACTGTGCATGCGTATGTGTTCACGCGTCGATCCCGCTCATTTAAAATTGTAGAATGAAGAGCTATATATCGACGATGAGTGATTCGTCTCATGTTATAAAACAAAAGAGGACAACGGGAAGAGAGGCAATATAGTTTATATAACGATTTAAGAAAATACATATTTCCAACGTAGTAGTAGTCAGTGTCAGTGTGTTAATTATTTACCAACCAACCGCAGCATTACACTTTGGAGATTATGCGACGACAGTAAGTTAGAGGACGATCTTGCTGTCCATGTCTCTCCTACCGAATCACGTGTGAGCCGCGGAGTAATACATTTCGCTTTGATTACCGGTACGTCTACTTTGTTCTAAGGCTGGAAATACTTTACTATAACATGAGAGCTTCACACTTTATTCAAATACTCTCGAGGCGTTAATAAGAGGCGACAGAATTGGGGCTAAACCTGGACGCACTCTTTGTTAATATTTTAACACTAAAAACGTATCTGACATCCATTTTAAATTCATAGCATTTAAAAGTGAGATCAATATCAAATTATGTATGACATATCTTATACAGGAGAGTACGTTCATGCACCAACACAAATATAAAGTTTTTTCAGCGTTGGTAATCAAAATAAAAAATAATACTGGATATTACCCTTTGAGAGCGAGGAAGCTCGTTAAAAACAGAATATTAATATTTTTGTATATAAACAATCTCAAAGTCAATAATGAAACCGAAACAATGATTTCTATCAACTTTACTGGAGAGTAAAAAGTCAACATTTACATCACAAATAAGAGTTGATCTACTTTGTTGTTCTAATATGGTATTCTCAATTATGAAATGAGGTAGGGAGAGTAAAACACAAATATCCAGCAATCCATACTAGTAGATGCACAGTGTGGCAATTTGAAACCGAGGATGGAGCTGTAGGAAAAAAAGAGAGTGAACGTAGTAAGATTCTTACCTTGGATCATTCAAAGTACGACACTCCTACATACATACATCGTTGTACCTTACCGTCAGTGCATAGAAAGATTGTTGGAAGTCATTTTGTGAAATTGCTGTTGAAAACTCTTGTGGTAGCTCTCTTGATGTCCATTACATAATCAAAGTACGAGCCTTTGATTGTAGACTTGAGTTTAGGAAATAGAAAATAATCTCACGGAGCCAGATATGGTGAATAGAGAGAGTGGGAGAACACACAGTTCACCTTGTGACTTGGGGCATTGTCATGGAGCAGACGCCACTGAACATCACCCCGATACTCGAGTCTCACTCGTGTGATACGCTGCAGTAACTGTTTTTAATTTCCCAAGATAAAATTAGGCATTAACTGTCTGTTCTGTATGCACAAAACCCTTATGTATAATGTTCTTACTATCGTATAAAAAAATGAGGAAAAGCTTGATTTTGGATTTTGACGCGCAGATTTTCGGCTTGTGGAGGTTTTGATGACTGCACTTTGACGTATTGTCGACGGACTATATTGAAAAACCCACGTCTCATCCCTTGTAAAAAAAAAAATATTAAGAAGGAAGTTTCGGTTCTTATTGGGAGTAGCAATCAGTTCTTTGCAGTGATCAATTCTGTCATTATTGATCATTTATTAAGGGATGAGGTATGAAACGAGAACAGACCTCCCACTTGTTGTGATCTTGTGTTATTATTTGATGTTCATTCTTTGTCTCAGTTTCTTTTATTCACGTGCAACTCCTCAGCAAGGATTGACAGTGTCGCATTTCGCTCTTCCATGATCAGTGTCCTCACTTTCTCCACCAACTTTTATGTTCTCACTGTCCTTGCTGTACCCTGATGTTCGTCGTTTTCAATTGACTTCCGTCCCTCCTTAAAACGCCTATGCCATGCAAATATACACGTACGGAATAAACAAGTGACCCTATACGCTTGTTGCAACATTTGATAAATTTCTGTAGCAGTCTTACTCAGACACACTCAAAACTTGATGTTCATTCTTTGTTCCATGTTGAAGGCTACACACGTAAATGTCAGTCACGATAAATGCACTTGGTATCAGTTAATCATGAAACATTCCTCTTTTGTTTGTACCTCAGCTGTATCACATGTTGAACAACAAACAGTCTTGATTTCCAATTGCCGTACTGTGTACTTATATGCTGAAAATTAGAGTAAGTTGTGTTAATCAATATTTTTAGAGGAAAATGAAAATGTATATTTTTATCCCCCTGGTAATAGTGGAAATGTTTGTTAAAAAATTCTACAGCATTATTAGTGTTTAACAGGGATAATTAAAAAAAAGAATCATATGAAAATCGATAAACCTTACTGAATAATGTGCTGAGTGTACATCTTCATGGGAATTTTTTACAAAATCGATAAAAAAAAACGATTTCTTTTTCAAACATGAAAATTGATGGTATACAAGACACGTATTGCACCAGAGAGATCACGTCGAGAATTGACATAGCCAAAGAAGGATTCAACAAGAAAAGGCCATTCTTAATTAGCAGCCTTAATATTGGACTAAGGAAGAAATTCGTCAAGTGTTATATATATATGGAGCATTGGACTTTATCGTTCATAGACTTGGACATTACCGAAGTTAGAGAAGAAATACTTAGAGAGCTTCGAAATCTGGTGTTGGAGGAAGATGGAGAAGATAAAACGGACAGAAAGAGTAACAAACAAAGACGTTTTAAAACGAATAGGAGAGAAGAAAACGCTTCTAGCCACCATCCTTCGTAGAAAGGCCAACTGGATTGGACACATCTTGCGAAGGAAATTTCTTCTTCATACCGTCATAAAAGGAAAGATGATAGAAAAGTGACATATTTAGGTGTTAGGAGATTTGAAGGAATAAACTAATAGAAAATAAAATCTTTAGATGCACAAAAAAAAAAAAAAAAAAAAAACAGAAAAATGTACATACTAAATTTTAAATAATGTACAGTTGGCAACACTGCACCAGAATAATAGCTTAGAGTGCCCCTGAATGTTGTAATACCAAATTTGTTTCAAAGGAAAATGAAATAAATAGCCAAAACACTGGAATATAACAGTTAACGCATGCGGTGAATAGTCCCTTAGTACTACCAAGGGGCTCTGAGTCCCACAGCACTTTCTTTGATTATAAATGAAAAAACAAAACACTATAAACTAAGCAAGTACGTCTAATGATGAATGGGGTTAAGATTGACAATATCAATTTTTTTCAGATTTCTTTATGCAATTAGAAATGTTTTAAAATGTAACAAAAATAAATTTGTGGGCCTCCGACCCCTCCTTCTTGGCGTTCCTAGGCTTAATATACTGTGCGCTTCTGTGCTCTAAATAAATTTGCCGCTCCCGCACAAACTTATGTCTCAAACAAGGAAATAAACCGTGGTTCTGCAAACATACCAGCTCTTGTTAAGTAGCAGTTTAGGTATTACAAGTTACAAAAATTACAACGTAATTTAAATGACTTAATTCTCTCGATGATGAATGATGATTATAACGTGGTGTTCTGCTCGAAGGTAGTGTTTGACCCGAAAGTCCCTGGATAACGTGGATCCACGGTAGTTTGCCATAGTAGTTTACACAGTTCTTTTCTGAATTCATTATACTAGAGCGAATTAAACACATTAACATATTTTCTCATGCTTGCGTGGGACTCTGCGGGTTGCTAGTTGCTAGTTTTATTGTGAATATTAAAAATAAATTTTAAAAGATCTAAAATTTTGCAGCTCCCTAAATTCTGTCGCCCTGTACTCGAGCACAGAATAGCTTTTACGTAAATACGGACCTGGTGATGAGGTTTAAATCACTTAAGTAAATCTTCAATCTATATATTTTAAAATAATAGACAGGTTAAAAATATCCGATGAAATATTAGCGGGGAATAAGTGGTCTTCGTAGATTTTTTTACTGGAAGATCAAAAATCTCTGGTCATTTTATACTATCCAATATTATTTTTACAATGCAGGTTTTCCTCGTGCCCTCTGAATCAAACCCATGACAAGGAAGTGTCGGAATTCCAAGTCTAATACCTGAAAATAATGAATCACGTCTGTCGGCAAAGCATTTGATACCAAACTGATACGAATTTGATCACATTTGTTATCAAAAGAATATCTTAATTAACTTTTGTGAATACTAAGAGTGCGGCCAACAAAGCATTAGCCTTTACCCCAATTTTATCTTCCCATGAATTTGCTAGAACTTGAGTGCAAGAGATGGCGTCAATGCATAGAACACGACTCTGAAGGAACCAGAGTGGTCAGATGCACTATTCCTGCGTTATCGCGTTCCAAAGTGTGGGATGCCCCGAGATGGCACTAGTACCGAGGCGTGCTGTGGGACTCAGAGCCCCTTGGTAGTACTAAGGGACTATTCACCGCATGCGTTAACTGTTATATTCCAGTGTTTTGGCTATTTATTTCATTTTCCTTTGAAACAAATTTGGTATTACAACATTCAGGGGCACTCTGAGCTATTATTCTGGTGCAGTGTTGCCAACTGTACATTATAAAAATTTAGTATGTACATTTTTCTGTTGTTTTTTTTTTTTTGCATCTAAAGATTTTATTTTCTATTAGTTTATTCCTTCAAATCTCCTAACACCTAAATATGTCACTTTATATTATAATTACACACACACACACACACACACATATATATATATATATATATATATATATATATATATATATATATAAGCAGCAGCCTGCAACACTGACAGAAGACGCATATTTCACAGGAAATTGTCAGTTCGTTATTCTGTGACTGTGACTGAATCTGGGAATCTGCAGGAACATTGGAACAATGGCAAATCGTGCTCCTCGCCAAAGTTCAATTGAGAAAAAACTTAAAGAACTTTTAAATGAATTTGACATAGAAGGTAGTGAGCTGGAATATAGCAAGGTGGAAATAACCCTGTCAGGTTCTGATCCAAAAGACAGTGATTTGAACATTTTATTTGATAATGCAAATGGAACAAATGGAAGCAGTGGTACGTTTCTTGCAATGAATCCCTTGTGATACTCTTGATGTTGTAGTGGTGTTAGTTTATAAAACTGACGGACAAGTTGTAACTTGTTTGCTTACGTTTTACATGTTCATTCCATAGGTGCAAAAATTTTACGTTGTGCTACTAGAAAAACTATAATTTATGTTGTATTGGCCACACTGTTTGCCTGGTGATAACCCCTATAGTATCCAATGAACGTCCCTCACACTGTCTATCTTTTCGTGCAAACAAAATTTAAAGAATTTCACCATTCCAATGATAACCGGGATGGAATTACAAAAGATTAATTCTGAATTCACTGGAATACTGAAGTATAGTCCACTTTTCCGCAGAGCTCCTTCGTGGCTAAGCGGTTAGCGTACGCGCCTTTGGCGTGGGAGACGCGGGTTCGATTCCCGGCAGGAGCTCATGTGGTTCGGATTCCACGTTAATCAGTAGGTCCACGTCTCAATAGCCTCTCTGCTGAACGGGATGTTAAACTCAAAATCAACTCAACTCAACTCCACGTTTCCCCATTCTGCACCGCCACCAAAATGCTTTTAGAAGCCGCCTTTGTATATATACTACACTGTACTAAGTTGCTATTGATATGTTTGATAGTTTTTCTACTGAAAAAAAATAAAATAAATAGGTCCTAGTTACTGACAAATAAAAAATGTAACTTAAACAATTATACACACATACTTGGCAACACTGTACTTAGAAACTAGTAATAATAGAGAATAAATATATGATGTCTTAGACATCCCAAGTTCATATCAGACAAGATAAATTATTTTCCGTGAGAAACAATAACCGTTATGTTGTTAGCTTCAGGGGTCACCCTGTTCCATGTTTCTTGTTCCATGTAACCCAAAAATACCTTCCTAGGGTAAATACAGGCCTGCTACTCACAATGCCAAAGGCAGATAGCAGCAAATCCTTCTCAGTCTTAACCCACTTCAAAATATCTGCAAGGTTCTCAATTCGACCTGTTTATATGCACATTTATGAATAGACCTATATTTACTGGTATGTTTACACTAAGGATGGTCAAAATTTTCCAGATTTTTTAATTTTATTTTCCGGAGTCAGAAATTTCACTTTTCGAATTCACGAATTGCCTTATTTTACTTTTAGAATTCCGGAAAGTAAAAATTCCGAAATTGGCCATAATTAGTTTACGTGCGTAACTTTGATATAGACAATATAGATAACTGTTTTTGATGATTTCTATTAATTTGAAAGGAACACACTTTCCCGATAGTCCTGTGTAAATTCCATTATGATTCAATGATTACCTTTGGTGTTAAACCATGCAATACCTCAACGGGTGCAGCGTTAATCCCGTAATTAACTGACCTTTGTGTGCATGTTTATATATATGCATAACTTCGACATAGGTGTATCGATATTGACTATTCTTTATCTTATTTTGTTTGAAAGAGAATGTTGCACGATGGTCTCACGATGTAAATTTAGTTAAGATATGTTGTTACTCTTCAAAGTTAGACCCGTGCAGTGCCGATATCGTATTCGAGTGTAGCTATCTTCAGGTATGAATCTGTAATGCATAGATCAGTTTAAAAACAAATCGTTATGATTTGTTCACGTCTGTTTTATGGCCGGCACATTATATAGAAAGTTAATACCCTATACTTTCTGTTTAGCTATGTACCTAAGATACCGTACTATAGAAAAAGCGGAAAAATAAAACAAAGACTCAATCCACTTTGCCCAAAAGTCCTACTGACTGTATTCTGAAATATTCAAAGCATTTGTTAGTAGAGGTTTGTTGAAATAAAATCACTGTAACGCACCACATTCATAAAGTTGATTTGATCTTCGTTTAAAATAAAATAGAAAGAAAAGAAAGGAAAAGAAGGAAAAGGAAGTTATACCCCCCCCCCCCAACAAACGTGTTCAAGTCTCAACTGTTGAAATTACTCGCTTTGTCCAGATGCTCCAGACACCCTCCACACAGCTTGGCTCATTCAAACCTCAATTTCTTCGGTCTTCTGAAACGATTTACGGGCAATCAACGAGTCGTAGGGTTGCCAACCGTCCAGTATTTTACCAGACAGTTCGGTTTTGACCTTCTTGTCCGGTGTTCGGTATGACCTCAAAACCGGACGGTAAATGTCCGGTAATATTTGCTCTTACTAGTCCAATTCTCTGTTCTATTCCGATTATTTTGGAGGGATGAAAGGAATGTTTGTCGGTGAATATGGTTAAAACAGAGTTTATAATTTACTTTGATATCGACCTGTCGTACGTGCGATTGACTGAAGACATGAAGGCAGGAATATTTACTGAACTGATCAAAACTGCTAAAGGTCAACAAAAGTAAAATACTTTTTCAAGAACGTAGCTATTTTAAATACCACGTATTATTGATGGTAGACTACAAAAATTACTATGCTGACTCAACCAAAACTGTAATAAGTAAGATTAATAAATGCTTTAAAAGCAACTGAACTTATTAAATTAGAACTCCTACTCGCTCAAGTTTACTGTATGTGAAGTAACCACTTTAACATTGTTCACTTTTTTGACGAGCGATCATGTCACAATCTTAAGAATATACGTACTCCAGCAGGGTGTCTGGTATTTCCATTTTCAGAAGTTGGCAGCCCTAACGAGTCGGTTTGCCTGAAAATGTTTAATCTCTCATCCACAGGTGCTTATGCGATCAGAAACCAGTTTTATGAACTACTTAGATATACTAAAACTCGTGTCGTGCTGGAAAAATGTCTAAACAGTCTGTATTATTACGTTAAAAAAAATAGTTAAAGCATGCTGTTTCATTGTCATTAGTTTAGGTAGAAAAGTTTGCTAGCGGGTGTCGGAGGTGTCATATTACCTTACTTCCGAGAACTGAAAGTATTTTTCAAGAGTGTTGTTATAATAATGTTTATTCTCGATTTTAGGAATATTTTGAATAGTGTTGAACATGAAACGAAATTTAAAACTATTTAGTAGCGAAAAGTTGTCCTTAAAGTACCGTCTTTTCTCTAAAAGTGTAACTGGTTCCATTCATTAGGGTCTGTCCCGTCTCACATCTCGTCCTGAAAAGCCTGACTCGTCTCTTGGACAACTAATTCTGAACGCCTCACCCACATTAACCCTTGCAGTTTGCATGGAAACTTAATAGCAGTTGCTTTCTTGCATATGTTCGGTTTCTGTTGGGAGAGTGGAAAGACGTGCTAATTGAAATAATACTTACCAGATCATTGCAATGTAAAATTGTTGATAAAAGAAGAAAAAGAAGGATATATATAATGTTCTTGTTTATATTGTAGTTTTTGAAGCTTTTACAGTTATAAAATGTATTGGCTTCTTATATCTAAATTGTATACATATGTTATAATTTATATCAGTATATGTGGGAATACCAAGTGATATTAAAGTGCACGTCTGGTATTAGCTAATTGGTGCTAATTACTGGCGCTCATTATTTATATAGGATAACGTGTAGATGTCGTTAGGCTTAAAAAAATAAGCTACTGATATAAGTAGATTAAACTGCATAAGTAATATTTAGAAGAAGCAGTAACCCATGAAAATTTTCAACATGTTAACAGTTTCATCCCCGTACTTGAGAGTCTAATGCACCATCATAGTGTGCCAGCAGCGACTTTAATACACCCAGGATTCAAAACCACATACAGGAAACAAAATATTCGCAAAGAGGAATGAAGCAAGCAGCTTTGTGCAAACACAAAGCATTGCAAAGCTTTTTGTAAAATATGATAACCTTAACACACTGTTGTCATACAATGAAAGCCATCAGTTTTTTAAGGGAAGCCTGAATATCCCTAGATCCTCTCTCGCTAAACCTATATCTATCTATCTATCTATATCTATATATATATATATATATATATATATATATATATATATATATATATATATATATATATCTTGAAAAGGTTGCGGATTTTAATTAAGCATACATTACAGCACGGAAGCTATTGAAGAGGTGTAATCCTAACCACATGAACTCCCACCACCGGGAATCTAATCTGGGTCTCCCGCGCCTGTATGCTAGCCATATAATCACAAGCGAGCTCTGTATATATTCTAGTTTGTAATAAAATTCCAGGGCAGCGAGATACACAGACTGACATAGTTGGTTTCATTTTTTTATAATTAGAGCAGTTTATATTATTTATTGATCTTCTCTCATATACATTATCATCATATAGATTATGAATCCATTCGACACGATGTATTTTGAGATTTTCTAATTTAATTCACATGTCTTTAACATGCATTAAAGAGGTTGGTCTTATGGTTGGCTCTTGACCTGCTTCTTTTATTGATTTCTTGTGGCATCTTCGAAGTGTTTGTTGAACCATGTTTTCTTCTTTAGTTCTTATCGTGTCTGATCTGTCACGCAAAGACTCCTCATAGATGATTAACTTATTTTCCATAATTTTGTTGACCAACATTCTAACTTTAATATCTATTTCATCTTTTTTTACACATGAGAACTTTACTTTAAAAAAAAAAAAACATTAATTTCACATTCTGCATATAATGTTGTAGAAAGTTTTGGGTTAGAAATTGCATTTTTGAGAACAGCAACCTTACAATCTATTGAGTTGTAGCATGCGATCAGTAAGAAGTATCTACTGCAGATTTTGTGACTATGTACTTTGTTGTTTATATAAATTACATTGATCCACTACACACGTAATCTTCTCCTTCGCCGTGTAGCGTGTTGCTAACATCCTATATTACTTCTTCATAACGGACAGGAACTTTCTCAGTTCACACGTAAACATTTTACACATTTATGTGTACACATTTCACACATCTACATTTTGAAAATAAATTGCAGTACATTAGAATACGCAGAAAATTCATTTCAAATGGTTCAGCCGTTTTCAAGTGATGGTAATACAGACAACATCGATTTAAGTGTGGAGAAAAAATATGGAAATTGTCACTTTAACTTTAAGTGGTGAATTTTCGTAAATGCTACGACAGTGTTTTCACTTTTTTTTTCTAATGAGGAGTTTATATACAGAATTTCAATTTCTGAAATTAAGGGATTCGTGATATAGTAGATTTTGGCATTAATTTTGAACCCACAGTGAGATTTGCAGTTCACTCGTTGCCAAATAAAATAGCTAAAATAGATTCGATAGATAATATTTCTCCTAATTTGAGTCTATTTTACGATTATATATCCATTCATTTTGAAGTACCGATTTTATTGCTTCTATATCTAAATGAGGCACTTTATTTGTATTATTATTATTATTACCTCAGAAACTCTTATATAGCTATATTGTTATGGCGAAATCTTATCCGTACGAGATTTTAACCAGGCGTGATTTTGGCCCCTAAAGTTTTCGGTGGCGAGATTTTGACCGTATACATTAATTATTATGAAATATCTTTTGGACATGTGCGCCGTAAATCGTAATCCTTATATGTTATTTATACAGGCAATCCTATTTTACGAAGTCAATATTGTAGTTTATACATAATTGCAAGATCCAGCGACAGCCCGTACAAAGGAACCTATTAAAGCTTTTTTCTTTGAGGCAAAATAAATAGCAACTAGCACGAAATATGTTTTATGGTAAACTTGTTTCTAGTTCTTTTTATGTACTTCATGTATTTTATATATTTTACACGGCAAGTATTTTATGCGTCACGTTGAAAATATATTTCTTTTTACGTTTAATTACTCAACCCTCTTTAGCTACTTAATTATATTGTGCTTGAGATAGAATAAATACTTGTTGATCCTTATTTACACTAAATAGGTTCTTCTCTTAATAACAAACAAGAAGTCAATCTTAATAACACTCTTGTTCATATTCAGCACCATAACTATTCATTTTCAAATAAAGGCAGCGAACGTAACGGAGCGGCGATTATTTACTATTAGGAATTATTCATAGACCTTTCCCTTTTACAGTAAAGACATGTTTGTAGAAATGCTGATGATTTATATATGTGTGTACAGAAAATAAGTTTGGTGTAATTTGTTGTGCAATTATAAGAAAGTACCTACACACAAAAGGAGGGTAAAGTGTAGTATAAATAATAGTTCTTTACGTTAGCAATGCCAGTTAGTTTATGTACAGTTTTTACTAATTACGTACTACAAATAATAGGTTTAAGCATACTAAGTAAAGGCATGACCGTGATATAATTAAGCAGTTTATCAGTCTTATTTACTGTTGTATAAGAGAAATTTTAATTATCAACAATTTCTCGCAGTCAGTAAGGACTTAAGAGAGAGAGAGCTCGATAGAGTTGATAAGGTTCTAGGTTCTAGGATAGGGTTGGGTTGGGATTGAAAGAACGAAGACTCATAAGAAACTCACATATGAACCAGCCAGTAAGTGTAAGAATATGGGAGGAAATAACAGAGGAGAGTGCAATTGGAAGGGGAGTTCGACAGGGATGTTGTCTCTCTTCAACATTATTATTTAATATCTATCACGAAGAGATAGTGAAAACGAGCCTACATTATCAAGACGGCATTTTGGTAGGAGGTAGAATGATTAGATGCATACGGTTTGCAAACTTCTGGTGGAATCTGAAAAGGAAATTAATAAGATGTTAGAAAACTTGAGAAAAGACTGTGAAGAATATGAGATGAAAATAAATGCTAGAACGATAGAAGTCATGGTGATTAGAACGAGGTAGTTGGTATCAAATAGAGGTGAGAAAATAGAACAGATGAATAGTTTTCTATACCTAGGTAGTATTATTAGTGATAATATGAAGTGCGAACTGAAATAAAAGCAAGGATAGGAATAACGAAACAATCTTTTAGAACGAAGAAATGTCAGTTTTGTGGTACCTATAATAAAATGTTGAGAAAAAGACTCATAAAATTCTTCGTGTGGAGTATTGTACTGAATGGGGCAGAAACATGGACATTATGCCAAAAATGATGAGAAAGCACTGAAATGTGGGTGTGAAGAAGAATTTAGGATTTAGCTAGGTCGAGCAAAAAACGAATGAGAGGGTGTCAGAAATGGTGGGGGAGAAAAGACAATTGTAGATATAATTGAGAAGAGGAAGAGAAACTGATTTGAACATTGGCTAAGAAGAAACTGTATCATGAAAGACATGCTAGAAGAAATGGTGGCGCAAAAGAAAGTGATGGGGTGAAGGAAGCTACAGTTGATGGACGATATCGAAACAGAAAAATCTGTCAATAATAGCAGAATGATTATGATGTTAATGGAAGCTTAATAAGTCTCAAGAAGCTATAGCGAAATCTGAGAAGCCAATGAAATCTCAGGAACATGTAGATCAGCAGGGAAGGATGATAAGGTACAAGTGGGAACAGAGATTGACAAGAATAGTCGAGAAGACAGCGTGATGTACAGTATTAAATGATCCAGAAGGGAGCAATATAAAAAAGAATGAAGTGCAGGAAAATGTTACAAGGATGTTAATTTTTTTTAAGATAAAGTGATAGACTAAGACAACTTTTTTGGCAGGGAAGGTGGAAATTAATTGTGTCATAAATGATGAAATCTCTTGCAAGAAAAAGTTGTTCTTATATTTTTATTTACTAATGGTTACGTTTTGGATAGTTAGTTTGAGATGATACGAAATTAACTTAAGTATATAAAGTGAAACCTTGGAATACAAACTTAATTCATTACAGGGACCGCGGTGGCTCACTGGTAGAGCGTTCATCTCTGGCGTTTGGAATCCCTGCTCGCGCCAAATGAATTTTGTGTAGGAAAAACACCATGTGCGTGGGTTTTCTTGAGGGTTTCCCTTTTCTTTCCACTTTATTCATTCCACTATTTCATTCATTTCTCATCTTCTTCTTTAACCTAGCCAGCATAACTGTGAGACGTAAAATTGAAAGATTTCATTTAATTTTCGTTTAATTCATTATAGAACCCCCTTCGAGTTCCAAGACAAGTTTTCTCCGCTAAAATAAAAGAAGCTGGATTAATCCGTTTTTGGCCAAATAAACTCCAATGATTTTAACGGTAAATTCACTGGATTTCAAGGTAAAATATTACGAATACTTGAATAACAACGAACCTTTTGAAACCACGATGATACACTATGCAAGAAAATAACACGAATCAGATTCAAAGGCATAAAATTAGCGGCAAAAATCACACCAGATGCTTCCATGCACTAACGACATACCCATGGGTACGCAATGAAAACGTAAGCAAAAGCACACGCAATACGTCTGGACGTTCGTATTCCGAGTATTCGAATTTGTTCGATTTATGGGGCGTTCAGATTCGGAAGGAACTACTATAAGTTTAAGTGTTGTATCCTTTTCAACGAAGAAGCTATATAATAAGGTAGCAAAATTTTGGTGTAAATTTGATAGCAGTTATTTTATGTTTGTATATATATCCGTAAGATGTGGACAGTACCAAAAACTATGCCTAAATAAGTATGGATTTTTAAGCACAAAATGTATTTCTGTGTCCAGAACCAGGACTCGAAAAATTCTGGGCACTAGTTTGCCATGTAATGTCGACTAGGAAAAATATCCTAGAGACTGACTAATTTAAGGTCAAAACATGTAAGTCTATATATAAAATTTAATTTAAATAATGTGGCTTCTGTTTAGAACTGTGGTCTGTATAACAGAAGGAAATGTTTCGAGCATTGTCTTAATATAGTCTTCTTCTGGTAAATTTCTATCCTAAAGATAAAGAATCAACACATAATTATAATGCTTTGAAGTTTGATATGTTTGTTGATTTCTTTCATATAAATATCTTCCGTTCTCAAGTCATGAAGGTATTCCCGAAAGAAACTTAGCGATTCCCTATAACCTAGCAAGTAATCCCTATATGCCTTCAGGGAATCCCTCGCACACATCTTGCAGAGGTTTGAAACATACGTTTTTCAATCAAGCAGGTATGACTTCCAGTGTCATGTTCTAAACGGCACTCTCTATAAGTTGCGTTGTTTTTAAATTACAACCCTCTGAAGTTCATATTCCCACGCTTTCGGCACCTTATATTGCCGAAGCTATCTCCCACTGACCAAAGTTCCAGACAACTTTTTTGCTTGTTTCGGTATCGGGAATCATCTTCCGAAGTTTGTTCAAATAGTTTCTTACCATCTTGTATGTTGTGCAAATTTTCAATTCCAGAGTTATGTGCGATCAAATTTTGTTCTCATACTTTTGAAAACAAAACCATCAGGCAGACTCATTCGATCTGAATCAAATTTGGCATGGTGGTAATATACTGGCATGAAAGATTGTGGTATGCTTAGACTTTTGATTCTTAAGTTATGCACAAAGCTCTAAATCAATAAATTGGGAATAACAACAACATAATCAATATTGTTCGAATAGCAAAAGATCAATATAATACAGAAAAAAAGTTGATAATGCTCCATGAGCATTTGCAGAACTAACTTTAATTTTTTTCTTATTAACTTCTATACTCTTTACCAATTGTTCTATGTACTTTATTATTATACTCATTAAACAATTTTTGTAATATATCTATCTATATATAATTTCCCTAAGTACTAAATATTTTCCACGTGTTTTGTTCACAAGTTCTGTTCTACGATATGTCGTTTTACGAAGACACATGCTCAAATCAAAATTGAAAAACTCGCAAAATATCATCTCTCTATGACTTACGGTTCCCGAGATATGACTCTTTAAATTTCCCGAAATCCAGAAACTTTATTGGCCAATATCTGGGGAACGGCGGCCAATTAGCCAGTGGCCATCGGCTACTGTTTGGTGCCAAATTGTTCACCATCCTTTTAGGTATTGATCAACACCAATATGATGACTTATAGTTCCCGAGATCTGGATCCTTAAATCTGCCGAATTCAGACATTTTTTGGCCAATATCTCGGGAAAAGTAAGAGTGTGGCCAAAAATTCCATCGCTTCTTTCAGATAGTTTTTGATGCTGTATCGAATGAAGGGCTCAAAATTTTAATATATATATATATATATATATATATATATATATATATATATATATATATATATATATGTATATCTATATCTATATCTATATATATCTATATATATATCACAAATAACAGACAGACACACACAGACAGAAAATTCAGTAACGAACTTCTAACTCGTTGAACAAAAATAAAGAATAAATACTGTTTGAATAGAAATTAAAGGTATGTCTTGGAAGAAAATTTTAAATAAAGGGTATCTTTTTACTACTAAGCGTATTTAATTTGTCTAAATTAGTATCGAGTGAAACTTTTTCCTTACGTATCTTTTCTCTTTTTCTCTTTCTTCCTTTCCTTTTCTTTTTACTAGAAAGAGCACGAAATCTTGGAAGTTTTGCGAATATCCACTTAAAATCTCCAAGTTTGTAATACACTATCAAACATTTCTCATAATTTACATATATCATTTTTTAATTTTATATATATCATTTTATTTTATTTTATATATCATTTTTTAGTTAATTTTTTACATAGTTATTAAATAATGAAAAGCTCAAAGGAGCTACCAGTATATTCAAATGTGAAGCATTCGTTTAGGACCTATACGCTACAATACCTACAATCTTGTTAGCAAGTACACATGTGAGTGACAGACGTGCATTTAATGCGTGAGCTGGTTTTTTGAGCATTTAAATTCCGTTTGAGTTAAAATCTAATTAAGACTGTATTTTTTTTTAAAAAAAATTATGTTTTTCAAAAAATGTCCACTTTAGCGAGCAAATATAGCCTCTAGCGAGATTAATTATCTTTGCTACAAGATTAGAGAAGCATACGTTATTTTATGATCTACCATAAAATGGACTGTCCAAATTAATTTCTCTCATGTTTGTGCGCAAAAGGAAAAGAAGTACGTGGTTTTTTTTTTCTTCTTGTTTTAAACATCCCTCTGGTTCATTGAGGAAGGCATATTGATCTCTTTCTAGTTTGCATGACATGAGGAGATACATAAAATACACGCGTTTCAATTCAATTGAGTACGATTTTAAGTGCCGGTACTAAATGGATCACCGCTATTATGGAGTGTATACTAATTGTGTTAACAGCTGTAGTGATACGCTATTTATTACTTTCTACACCTACCTTTAGTTAAATATTACGATTTTTTCTTTTTATTGTCTATTATCTATTGTGGGCGTTTAAAATCAGACATAGTCAACAAATCACAATATCCCACGGAACATCAGAATGTAGATATTTTTCGGAACAAAACTTTGTCCATACACACACACACACACACACACACACACACACACACACACACACACACACACACACACACACACACACGTGAAAATTTATGAGAGTATATGAGAGAAATTATTTATTATCTCTGTCATCTGAATATTTCTTAGAGTAAAACTGTACATTATAATTAATGATCTGACAAGTAAACCTTACGTTTGGGTGAATCGAGTTGCTGACTGAGACACATATGAGAAAGTAGTACTAATTGTGGTCAGTATTTCAGTGAAGTTATAGGTGCGAAGCTCCAGGGGTTTAGGAGATACAGCTACCAGAACATCACATGGAAGTACAGAACATTATTCATACAGTTGGAGGTAAAAGCTCTGTGAGACCTCTTGTAACGACAAAAAGTGAATAAAAAATATATGGGTACATATTAGGACTAGGGGGAAGTCATATAGTAAGGGTATACCTG
The DNA here is from genome assembly GCF_964235325.1 of Thermobia domestica. Lineage (NCBI taxonomy): Eukaryota > Metazoa > Arthropoda > Insecta > Zygentoma > Lepismatidae > Thermobia > Thermobia domestica. Next base: position 94,095,758 of record NC_137456.1, read on the forward strand.
ACGGCGGCCATCTTGAAATCCGCCATTTTGAATTAAGGTTAAGTTTTTAAAATAGGAACTGGGTCATATGATACATTATTTAAGGCGCAAATTTAATCAGAAGAACAATGGTGATGTTAATTTTGATTTATGCGCAATTGGTAAAAAGTTACAGGGAAATTAAATATTGTTGCAGCATATGTATTAGTCCTTTACCCCACCTTGTAAATTTTGTGTTAATGATAATAATTAAATTAAAAGCAGGTGGATAAATATTAGGTCTATGGTAAGAGTTGCCTTGATGGCGGCCATCTTCAAATCCGCCATTTTGAATCAGACAAAAGTTTTAAACAAAACGCATAAGAGTGACATCTTATTAATAGCAATTTTTACCATAACTCCAACGGTATAACCATTTTTGCTTTATCATTAACCAGCACAAAATTAAATGGATCACTCCTTACGACTACTGGCTTGACGGAAATGTTAACGACAAATGTGTCAAGTGTAATTCGATTGCCTTTGTAAGGTGTGCTCACTGTGAGCAGAGCATTTGTGCAAGTCATGCACTCTTTTCTGAACTACATATTGATTGTACTAATTGAGGATTTTTCTGGAAGAAAGACCCAAATTCAATTATGACTCAATTCCACTTTGGTCATTTTTCCTTAAATTAGCCAACTTGTTTATGCGATAACAAATGCTGGTTAATGATTGTTATACCGTTGGATTTATGGTAAAATTTGCTATTAATAAGGTGTCAATGTTATGCGTTTTGTTTAAAACATTTGTCTGATTCAAAATGGCGGATTTGAAGATGGCCGCCATCAAGGCAACTCTTACCATAGACCTAATATTTATCCACCAGCTTTTTAATTAATTATTATCATTAACACAAAATTTACAAGATGGGGTAAAGGACTAATACATATGCTGCAACAATATTTAATTTCCCTGTAACTTTTTACCAATTGCGCATAAATCAAAATTAACATCACCATTGTTCTTCTGATTAAATTTGCGCCTTAAATAATGTATCATATGACCCAGTTCCTATTTTAAAAACTTAACCTTAATTCAAAATGGCGGATTTCAAGATGGCCGCCGTCAGGTATACCCTTACTATATGACTTCCCCCTAGTCCTAATATGTACCCATATATTTTTTATTCACCTTTTGTCGTTACAAGAGGTCTTACAGAGCTTTTACCTCCAACTGTATGAAGACTATTCTGTACTTCCATGTAATGTTCTGGTAGCTATATCTCCTAAACCCCTGGAGCTTCGCACCTATAACTTCACTGAAATACTGACCACAATTAGTACTACTTTCTCATATGTGTCTCAGTCAGCAACTCGATTCACCCAAACGTAAGGTTTACTTGTGAGTAACGAATACATATATCAACTTTAAATAGCTTTCTGTAATAGCAGGTCCAGACGTTGTTGACCTAAAATAAAAGGGAAAAAAGAGGTATGATTGTAAATTGATTTTAAAATTGTTCAATGATGATCATAAAATTGAATTGGTTGTAGTTGACGTCTTAGATCTTAGCCGTCCATTTTGTGCCGCCTAATTCAATTTGCAAGTCTCTCTCTTTCTCTCTCATCTTTAGTTAGTAGCCGAAAGTGCTGAGTTAAGTTTTGATCTCAATTTCAGTAGGAGCTCCTCTTTCCATTAAGACTAATGGAACGGTAGACAAAGTTTAAGACAAGCTGGATCTAGGTAGTACGCACAAGAACAACAAAATGGACGAAGACAAACGGCTTGCAATCTTTTCGTCTCCTCGACTATTGATAAAATCAGATATAGTAGCTTCAAGTGGGTCAAATTACTTTATTTTTTTCTCGTAGTACACCAACTTCTCAAGCCCAAAGTCTTTCTTTTGGGTGATTCTGGGTGTACCAGATATGATTCGTGACAAAAACCAAATAGAAAAAACAAATATGTTTTAAATTTACTACAAACAAAGAAAAAATGAATTTATTATCTATTAATCCACTTCAAAACAATTTGTAACCCTTCGCGATATGGAAACTAAAAATTCTATTTTTGTAAAGACTATCCAAGAGGTCAAGGTAGACGGTTATCATTTCAGCTTCATTATCTGGATTCCTTGGATCATATCCTGCAGCCAAATGCCCTAATGAAGAATTTCCCAGCTTTTTTTCAACCTGGTCACAGGATTGTACTTTTTAACAGGGTCAACAGAATTTCCAGATCCCTTCTGATCTACGGCATACAGGGCCGTGCCGTAGAAAATGAGCGCCCGGGGCGAGAGTATACGACGGCGCCCACATATATATATTCCAAGCAATTTTTCCTATCCGTTTCCCTTTTTCTCCCGAATTTTTCGCCCCTTACTTCGGCGCCCGGGGCCGTTTTCCCGCTCGCCTCCCACGGCACGGCCCTGCCTGCATACACTTCTACACTGCATGTAGCGAAGATTTTTTTTTAGGATATACGAGATCCGATCAAAGATACAGTGAATAATTTTATTAGAAAACATAGTAAGAAGCTTACAAGGAATTTGATTTAGTCTTCTTCAAACCACTCCCAACGTTGAATTCGTGACTGGAAGCATTTCTAGAAAGCTTCTTTTGGAAGGGTGCTCAGCTGCTCTGTCGTAGCCCTCCCAATATCAGGAATGGTGTCTACGTTTTTCCTTAACCCTTTTATTTGGCAACAATTGATAGCATTACCATTAAAATATTTAGTTTGCTTTTATGGTTGAACCATGTCTTCCTGATCATAATTTCGTAAATTTTAAAGTATTTTCGTACTTTGGTTACAAAATACAAGGTGTTTATTTCAAAGCAACATTGCCATAAAATAGGTCTTATGTGTAGCTACTGAGCAGCATTGCCCTATTATGGTAAAATATCATAAGAATGCTCTCAGTAATTAGCAACAGTTTCGTTGAAATATTTTCCTACAGAACAAGAAACCACAAATTAAAAAAAAATAAAAACTACTTTTGCGGAACGTGGGAGCTAAAGCTTCTACAATACTAAATTTGATTGTCCCCTGTTGACGAAGATTAGAAGTATCTAAAGAAGCGACCCATGTATATGAATATTGTATGAAAGCAATAATGCCAATTAAATGATCACTGAAGTTATAATTTGTGCGGATAACACAATAAAATGCGATGTTGCTTGAGAGCAACAGTGCCAAATAAGGGGTTAATGAGAAAAGGATGTATTTAAAAATTTGTCTTATACCAGTCAATATGTAACTGAACAAAACAAAATGATATGATGAGTATAAATCAGCATTATAATCCCGTTTTAAGGGGAACAGGCATTTTATATATTTTCTCTCCCACATTGAAAATAAAAGAATGCTCACATGACGGGAAAACAGCTGAACAGCTTGAAGCGAATTTTGAAACAGTTCCTACCTCAAGCTTTTATCATATCACTTTGATTCATGGGCCTGTTTGAAGGGACAAAATATATGTGGAAAATAAAAGTACCTCAAGTTATGAAAATAAAACTCAATATATAAACCCTCGTTAAAAATAAGTAGAAACATGTCACAGCATTTTTGAAATTTCACGATTCAATAGGGGACAGAAGTGGGAAAATTTTCTATATTATTTTCTGCACATTGAAATCGATTTTATCTGTTCTTTCTGATCGCATCACGGAAAAACAGCTTGTCAATTCAAACGAACTTTGGAACATAGTACCTATTTCAACCGGGATTTCTTATTATGTCACTTTCTTGAAAGATTATATTTTAAATGGGAACGGGAGTTCAAAAAATTTGTCAGAAAATAAATTACTTTACGGACTTTTATTTTACTCTTCTATTGAAATGCGTATCCTAAGGGGGAAGGGTTCAAATACTTCCCATAAACATATTCCTCGGTGCGCAGAACGGGCACTTGATCCAGTTTATAATAAAATGAATGTCACGAATACTTATTAGGATGACAAGTTGATAACACGCGCGGGCATTGTTTGCCCACAGGACTATCTTCAATGCTTGATGAATACCTATTAGGATGACAAGTTGATAACACACAGGGTATTGTTTGCCCACAGGACTATCTTCAATGCTTGATAAATACCTATTAGGATAACAAGTTGATAACACGCGCGGGCATTTATTGCCCACAGGACTATCTTCAATGCTTGATGAATACCTATTAGGATGACAATTTGATAACACACAGGGTATTGTTTGCCCACAGGACTATCTTCAATGCTTGATAAATACCTATTAGGATAACAAGTTGATAACACGCGCGGGCATTGTTTGCCCACAGGACTATCTTCAATGCTTGATGAATACCTATTAGGATGACAAGTTGATAACACACAGGGTATTGTTTGCCCACAGGACTATCTTCAACGCTTGATGAATACCTACTAGGATAACAAGTTGATAACACGCGCGGGCATTGTTTGCCCACAGGACTATCTTTCAACACTTGATGAATACCTATTAGGATGACAAGTTGATAACACACAGGGCATTGTTTCCCCACAGGACTATCTTCAATGCTTAATGAATGCATATGACGATGACAACTTGATAACACGCAGGGCATTGTTTGCACACAGGCCTATCTTCAGTTCACAATGGATCAGACATGATTCATATCTAATGTGCAACTCTAGGCTTACGGTTCATATAGGCTTGGTGTTGAGGAAAAACACATTGAACTTTAAACAAGCAAACAAGAACGCACATTATGTCCCAAAGGAAGTAAACATTGTCAACAGACTACAATAGTATAACACAATCATATAATAGTAATATTAACTAAAATTTAACTTTAAAATTCATTTAAATATAGCTACGTGTCTAGCCGAAAATCCTCTGTTTCATCAGTGTTATTCTCTAGATACTCATTGTGGAAGAAGACCTTTTCAATTTAAAAAAAAAATAATAATAATATCCTTTTGTTAATATAGAAACGTGATGCTGGTGGGGTAATTTGAAGACCAGTGGCATTAAATTGTGCTTGCTAACAACGCTATGGTTACGTGTAATTATAATACTGATTGTGAAATTGTGTTCCATAACGACTATTAGTTATGCAGCAAGAGAATTGTAATTTAGTTCACTTAAAAAAGAAATACCTGTTATGCTTTTTCTTTTTTTTTTTAAAAAAAAAGAAAGAAATTACAATTTGAGTGTAGTTTGTATTTACAGTTAGTAAATTTTTAAATACTAATTATTAACATTAAAAAGCTTTCCCTGTTTTAACATGATCAAAGAATAAAAATAAAATAAAACAAAATAATTTTTTCTTTCTTTCTTGTTATAGTAGCTAATACACGATTTTTCGCTTTACGTTTGCAATGAAAGTTCAATATTTCCCAATTATTGGAAATATCACTCCGTTTTTTTCTTTTTTAAGTTAATTAAATTCTCGTGGTTTTTCGTGGGAATTCCGCAAGAAGCAATTGCGGGAAAAAAGTATGTTGAATTGTGAATTTTTATTTTTAATGATTTTCAGAAAAGAAATCATATTCTCCATTCGGTATGTATATACATACATCCTGGCTCTGTAGCGTCAGTAACACAGAATTTCATTAAAAGGAAAGAGTTGAAGGTCCCAAGTTTATATCATTTGAGATGTTTGTATCCATATCTTCATATGGGAAATACATAAACTCTTGGTATTAAGGTGGGATTAACCCGTTGCTTTCCAGATGTCATTTTCCTATGTGGGTGCTGTAATACCAGGTTTTCATTTACTGTTAAAGGACTGTCTAGACCATTATATAGGGAATAGTTATTATGCACGCGTGAGGAGAGCATTCACATTACTGATAAAAACAATTCTTAGCATTGTAGAACAATCAGACTGAAAAAGGGAAATTCTGATGTTCTGAAGGGATTTTGTAATGTTTTAGGTTAGCAACACTGACCGGAGATCAAAAGCAAAGTTTTTTTCTTTTCCAGTCTCGAAACATATATCCAAGTTGCTAATTGCTTATCATCAAAACAAATACATGTGTGTTATAATTGAATGTTCCCTTAGGTCTGTCATCTACTGAGACAACACATTTTTTTGTCTTTTCTGTCAGTAAGGTGCTGTCACCTAAGGACAAATAGTAGAACTAAGTCTTGGCTTGCAACTACTAACAAATTTCAGCATCTCCATTATTAATACGACCTTTAATTAGGGATATATTTTCATGACATCCACGTGGATGTTACTTGTACGCAAAGGAATAAAACCGGGAAAGCCCCAGTCTTGCGTACGCCCCTGTTCTTTATATGTTGACTTTTAACTTTGACATAGTGGACTGATTTTAACGATTCTTTTGATCTTGTTTGAAAATTTATCTTAACGAACAATAAATATGATCAAAAGAAAATTATTCCTTTATCTATATTGAGTCAATTATTTTCTTACTGGCTTCATATAAATTTCATTACGATCTCATTATAGATCATGGAACTCCTGAATGAGTGATAGTATCAATACTATAATTGTTTGAATGTATACTATAGTGGAACGAAAAAACTCGATTTTTTTGTTTCTAATAGTGTGGAAAAGTTGCCTTTTGACATGAAAAAAAAACAAGACAAAAATAAATTTTTTAGGGTAATCGGAGCATGTTTTAAGGTACTGCAATCATGATAAAGTTTCATAAATTTTACATTTTCTTGTTCCACTTCAGGCTCTTTAAAGCTTCTTTTCTTTGCACTGTGAAAACTTTCTATTTGTTATGTCTTTTTTATTGAAGAAACAAACTTTTGGGGGAAAGAATAACAGAATAATTCTAGTATATGGTAATTTTTCGTTTCTAAAAAAAAAAAGTCGATTTTTGTTCATTTTTGGCTTATGATTGACTTTTTTTTTAAGCTCAACGTAATTTTAAATTTATCCTCTTCTCCCCAGAAGTTTGTTCATCTTAACCATATGAACTTTGTTCTGTATAGTTGTCACTCACGAACTTGTCTCAGTGTGGCTAAAATATTACACCGTTATAATTTTCGCCCATTCAAATGTAGTTTTTGTCAAGGAGATCTCTGCTCAAACTCAAGAAAATTCTAGAGTCCAGATTATTATTATTATTATTATTATTATTATTATTATTATTATTATTATTATTATTATTATTATTATTATTATTATTCAAATCGTTGGTTGTTTCTTCAAACTTGTCCAAACTCACTTTTGAGGTAAATAAAACTATGAAACAAAGGATACAATAGTTGTAGATATTGTTCGATACGGGGCAAACATTGAATGAAAAAAGTACTTAAAGGAGGAATGGAAAATGAGAACCTATAAGAGAAACAATCGAAAACGTGAACGAAATAGAGATTTATGTTAAAGTGTTAAACATATATAATCTTACATTAATATCTCAACTTCTTAATGATACCCCTGCTCCTGATATTGGATATTGGTGAAAACGTTCGCAGCACTTTGGCAGGAACACTATTAGTACGCCTAGTTTTCACTTTCCAACATAGTAGACCAATATCTCACTTTTCATTCGAGTAATTGATACGTTATTTTAAATGTTTCAAAATAACGAAATATTGTGCAAGCAAGATTTTTTAAAGACTAACATCTTGCGATTATTGCCGATGCTAAGGGAGACGATAGTGATGAGATGGAAGTGACGAAAATGGGTGGAAACGGAAGAACCTCAAGAAAAGCCACGCACACAGTGTTTCTTCATCACCAAGCGAACTTACCAGTAGCTGGGATCGAACATAGGACTCCACGTGCCAGAGGTGAGTGCTCTACCACGGAGCCACTGAAGCTCTTTATCAAAATGCGGTTATGGTTTCCTCGGTCTCCCGACTTACCCATTAACGATTTTTATCTTCGCAGATAGTATACACCATTTATCAGCACACTGTGGATTGATTTAGGTTGGTTGTTTGGATTGAGTTTCATCATCGTCGTCATCATAGGTCTTCTGCCCTTATTGGCAGGTAACTTAAGCTTCCATGCTCCTCGGTCTTCCACTAAACTCTTCGGCTTCACGTGTGATTTTTCTGTTTTGATATCATTCATTAATTATTGTCGCTTTCACCCCTCCCTCTCTTTCCTGGGACCATACCTTCTAGCACGTCCCTGATGATACAATTCCTTCTTAGCCAATGTCCCAAACAGTTTCTGTTCCTCTTCTTAATAATATCTAACATTATTCTTTTCTCCCTCACTATTTCTAAAACCCTCTCATTCGTTTTCCGCTCGACCCAGCTAATTAGCTCCATTTTCTCCACACCAATATTTCGAAAGCTTCCAGTCGTTTTGCGTAATATCCATTTTCTGACTCATACAATATAATACTCCACACCAAGCATTTTGTGAGTCTTCTTCTTAACTCTTTATTCAAGGTACCACAAATTGGTATTTGCTTAGTCCTAAAGGTTCCTTTCACCATTCCTATCCTTGCTTTTATTTCACTGATTGAGTTTTTCATCTATTTAATCGCCGATGCTATATGAGACGCGGTATTATTAGAGTGACATGGATTCCGAACCATTGCAATGTTTCAAATTTCAATGTATTTCCCCCGAGAATCGAACATGAGGCCCCGTGCTCCAAAGGAGATCGTATTAGCCAATTGATCACAAACATTATCCGCAGCATCACAAATGAAAAACTGCAGACAATATCAATAAGGAATGTGTGTAATATGAGCTCAAGAACGAGTATAAAACAGTTTGCTGTGAACTGAACAATCAGTATAAGTATATAGTAAATCGGAACTGGGTTATCTTTCAATGGCCTACATTGAATTAATAAAATTAAGGGGTTTAAGTCTCGTATTAATAGTAAAGACGTTCTTTAAGTATAGTAATGTTGTATATTTTCCTTGCTTAACAAACATTCTAGCAATATGGTATTGAAAACTGACAATTGGATTGGTACTGTATGAAGAACATCAAATTATGACATTAAAAGAAAATTAAGTTTAATTTGAATTATCCCTTACTTATTTCCTTTAACATATTTATGATACCTTTCTATCTTCGAATAGGAAAGAAAATATTATTCTTTCTTTATTTATTTATTTGTGAATAACAACACAACAAGCAAAGCCCAATTATAGTGTTGGTGCATTACAAAATAAACTTACAATAATTTTCTTGAACATATTATAGTTCATATTACATACATCAATTTCGTTGTGTTAGATACATAATTGGTTATAAGAAGAGTTTTCCAGATTGGTGACTTCAATAATACGTTGGTCCTTGCCTTTTTGCAGTAGAACAGGCCAGAGTTTTCAACACGAGTTTTAAGTGTCGGGACATGAAAATTTAGTGTCTATATCAGATTTGTACAATTAAACTCATTTTGTACTATTTTACGAAGAAAGATCAGATCTCCATTTCGCCTTTGTTCTAGTGTAGGTAATACAGAAGTTGTCTATTAATGTAAGATAGTTTTCGTAAGATGGATAGATTCCAGTACTCTTGTATACTAAGTATTTGATAAATTTGGATTGGACTTTTTCGAGTTGGTTTCGGTATTGTTGTTGCGATGGGTGCCAGGTCACAGCAGTATATTCCAGTTTTAATAAATTAAAATTTATAATTTAATTATGAATGCAATTGCAATAATAAATTCCAACTAAATTTTGAGATCTAATTACTTTCTTTTGCTTTTGCTTTGTATTGCAGTTATGTTCCTGCAGTAAACAGCCGCAGTGAAATCGTCAAACTCCGTGACCGTTGATCAAAATGGGCGTGCGAGGTTGCTGAGGCCGGCCGACCGCTCGCTTCCGGAGGCGACCAATGTAGTGGATAGTTTACTGAGAAGAGCCACGTGCTTCCGGGCAGCTTTGTTCTGGTGGCACTGCGGCTCTGCCCCGGAAATGGACGAGCCGGGCTCACCTGTTGCTGGAGGTTCCGGAGTGACATCTGCTTCAAGTTCTGTTGGAGTGATGTCTGGCCCGGGGCCAAGTCCTGGAGGATCAGATGATGGTTGCAAACCTCCAGCAAAAAACTGCTATCGACTCGTTCTGTTAGGATCTTCCCGTGTTGGCAAAACTTCCATCGTCTCAAGGTAAGTGCCAAATTTAGAAAGAAAGAAGAAAGAAACGTTATTCGATTGTAAATGTTCACAACTCTATTGCTATAATATATGAGAAAGTAATAGTTATAATACATAATAGACTTTAAATAAAAATTATATTGCATATTTCCATAGCATTCAGTTGTTTTGTAATCGAATTAGAATAAGAAATGCGTTTTTCATCTAAATACCAAGATGACGAAGATAATTTTTCTGAAAATAGAATAAATCTTTTCACATTATTTTTTCACAAGATATATTATTTTATTTTCATATATTTTATATATATATATGATCGCTGAACTGAAGACTCGAATATACTGATATCATACCCATAAAAATACACGTATATTGATTATGCGAAAAATTAAGAGAAACCCATCATTTATTATTAGCTGAGATTGGAAGAGATACAACAAATATATAAAACTGGTCATACAGCTGATAACTCAGATGCTAAACTTTTTGTTCCTTAGCTTAAGGAAGTTTAGCTTCCTTTTATAGTACCGAGTCTATTTGATACATTGACCTACATTTGGAGTTAGAATATTACTGTAATGTGTTCAAGTATTCTTCCACCGAGAATCGAACCGGGAACCCCATTTACCAAAAACGTACTCACTAGCCACTAGACTAGTGGTAAGGACCTCAAATCCTAGAGCATCCGCTTGGTAGACAAGAGATTGGAGTTTTTTTTTCCCACTCCAGCGTCTATGACTATATCGTACTTTTCTAACAAATATGATTCTGGTTTTTAAACAAATTTGCTAAATTGGAAAATGAAATTAAGCTTTCATATAAGTGTTATTACCATTCAGTAGAGTATGTTATATCAGACAATTATAGGATATGTGTATTTCTATTTTTACACGAGCACATGTGATATTAAGTTTTTACTTTTTATTTAGTGTGTCATATGATTTTTTTTTTTTTTAGAATTATGATAAACCTGCTCTATAATTTCTGCCAACTCGAATTGAGTTTCTATTTTACTAGAATATCAATTGATAGCCGCCATTTTAACATGGTTTACATTCTTCTGAATTATAAATATTGTCGTTGAAAATGGGAACGTTCTTGAAACTTGTGTAACACAAATGATCTTGTTTGAATATATCCTAAGACAAATTATTTAAGATAAAAAGAAGACCGTATCACTAATAGCTCAAATGCTAGAGTACCTAGATCGTATTCTTACGTACGCTGTACACCGTACATAGAACAATTTACAATGGTAGTGTGAGATGAAAAATTTAACCAAAATTCATATTTGAGGCGTGCAGACCATAAGGGTATAAAACCCAATTACCAGAGTTGTTACGAAAACAGACGTAAAGTTTGTGGGGTACGCTTAATACATGAAAAAATTAACACTTTTTCATTTACTTTATTAGACTTATTTACAACGACTTGAATCTTTTAATCTCTGGAAGGATCTTCAGATAAATGAAATACGTCCAAAATGAGATGGCTTAAAATGAAATTGATTCCCTTATACTCTGAACGTGCCATTTGATAATTTGTTTAATTTAAAACCATTTGTTTAATTTAAAAAAACATTTTGGTTATCAACAAGAATTGAAATCTTTCAGTTTTACGTCCTATGTTTTTGCCGGCTAGGCTCAAAGAAACGGTGATGATGAGAAATGAATGCAATGGTGGAATAAATAAAGTGGGAGGAAACTGGAGAACCCCGAAAAGAACCACGAACACGGTCTCTGTACACGGCGCGAGCTGGGATCAAACCAGGGTCCCCACGCACCAGTTGAACGCTCTACCATTGTGAACGCTCTACCACTGCGCCATCGTGCCTCCGGTTATCAATAAGAGTGTAAAAAAAAAAAAAAAAAGGCGAGGTTGTGGTGAAGACTTTTGAACAAGACTGCGTCATCGGCAAAGCTTTTGGTAACATATTTACGGTAAACAAACACTAAGTTATCTGTAATGAAATTTCTTACATATGGTTTCAGTAAATATGAATACATGCTTCTGAGAAGTACAAGTAGCTACAATACACACTACAATAGAATGCATAATACACAAAGTTTATTAAGATACACAAAATATATATTACAATTTCGTGGTACAAGAGATATTTCTAAAGAACGAATTTCATCTTTTTCGCACTTCCATTGAGCGATTAAACAGTATTTATTTTAGCAAGTCACTTTGTACTTTCATTGAATTATGAAAAATTATTCTACACTCTGATACCCTTGTCCTTAGTTGATTTTGTTCACTTAAAACTGTAAACATAAGATCCCACTTCAAAATTTAAAGCCGGTATTAAAAATGAAATCTTTATTACTGTACAATAATTATTTCTAAGGAGTTATTAATTAATACCATATACCATAAGACAGGAATTGATATATTTCTAATTTTGTATTGAATTTTAAAAAAATATATAATTATGTTCATAATTCTCATTTTGTTTTCGAGACAAGACATCGTTGTGTGAGGAACCATATTAATTAACAGTACAGCATGATTATTCAAGTTATAGGTATAAAAAACAGCGTCCTTTCTGCAAAACAACTAAGACAAACGTTTCCAAGCGGTTTAAACCTTGATTCAATTTGTCATGATATTACATAGAACGAGAGTCCCACGTTATGATGTAAGAACATTTCTGCTATATAAATTATATTATACTTACACGAAAGTAACGAAAGGATAATTTACTGAGATAAATGCAGTGAGTTTGTATTCTGCTTAGATCAGACTTTACAAAAGCCCTACAAAAGATCAGATCTATCACAACTCTATTCATAATTCGCTAATATTTCATTACTAATAATTTATGTAACAAGTGTGTTTCTTTCCTTCCTGAGAAACTCAGTAAAGATGATTTACTGATGCTGTAGTTTTTCTTTGGACGAAGTATTCGAAATCGTCCAGAACAATGTTGTACTTATTTCGTAAATATTTCAGTCTAAACTCTAAAATGCAACTGTTAGTTCAGTTTAAGAAATGAAAAAGAGAAAGCGTGGTAGTCCATATCTTTTTTTCAATCGTAATTAAGGAGTTGTATCTGGTTTAAAGTATATAATAACGTGTATTGTTTCGGAAAGTAATATGTAAAAATATCATTCAATAATATCAGAGAACAGTTTTTCATATTAGCAAAAGCTTCGGAGACCTTTTGTTCAAACTCGTTTCATATATGTTATAAAGAAAAATCGATCAGCACTACCACTATGTAATTCCAACTACTTTTTTACATTATGGATAGTTTACGCCCAATACTGTAATCATGGGTACCTATTAGATGAAGATAAAACCGTATATTCTCTATTAGAATTAGAAGTAATTTGTACTATATTATATATAAAAACGTATTTGTATGCAGGTTGAGTTTGTGACCCAACCAGAAACATTTACTCAAAAATATAAAGTATTGTAGAAATCATTTCTGCATTGTATTTCAACACATTTCAGCTTGTTGACATCATCTTAACTCATTGCCTGTAGATTAACCTTACAGGTGCACTACAAACACTAACGTAAAAATGTTAATGGTTTTTATAAATAAGATATCTAGCTTTTAGCTACTGTTCTTCATTGTGAAAGGTAAAGTATTTTCGGGTATCTATTCTAACAAATTTTTAAACGGTAGACTTAGTTTATACCTCATTCAGTCGCATACGCGACATTTGTTCCATCATTTTTCTATCTTATTTCTGCATGATGTTCTGATGTTCAAAACGTATAATGATATATTTTCTTTAATCCTACACTAATATATTTTCTTTAATTCCCTTTAAAGATTCACACACCTCAATACCAGCTGTAACACGATATTGTAACATTTGCACTTTATGGCTTCTTCATAATAGCAGATATAACATCGCTTCCAAATGTGGCACAGATGTCGCAGCTATCAATACGAGTGACTTCCCAAATGCACTGATGTTAGATATACAATTTTCACATCAAATGATTATATATGGTACTTGCTTTTACATTCTTTCCGTATATAAATGTGTTCTTTCATTTTTGTCCATAGATTTTGCAATTGTAATAGTCGTAGTCTTTATCTGTATCCACATTTGTTGGCAGTAGAACTGGGTATTCATAAACAGTAATTTTGAGAGAAAAAGACTTAATATTGCAAATAGTTAGGAACGTTCTTAAACATATCCCTCAAATTCAAGCTACAACTAATATAAGAAAGTTTAGTTATTTGTTACTAATTCTTTTCTGACTTTACCGCGTATATGGCAGTTTCGAAGCTTACACTACAGCAGATCTTAAAATAAACTATATTAAACAATTTTAAATGTTTGTGCTTACATTGTATGAAATTATTAATTTCAACATAATGCTACCTATGGAATTAAGATGCAGTCATAGGTATAAGAATAAAAATAATCTGCACTGTACCATATATAAATAATACTTCTAAATGTCAGTTACGAAAATAATTAATATGAATTTGCATTTGCGTATAGATTGGACTTACGATCCAACTAGAAATATTAAAAAATATAAGTGTAGAAATAATTTCTACATTCATCTACAGTACTTTTTAATTGGAATGCACCGTCTTAATATCACCGCCTGAAGATTAACTTCAGGGTTACACTACAACACTTACGTAAATATTGTATCCTTCTAGCTTAGAAATGTATATTATTGAACACGATGGTGTCATAAAAACGATGATCAAAGTCGACATTATTTGTAACAAAGTTTTTGTTTGTGTTATCCATTTGGCGAAAGAACTCGTTCATCAATTCTGGTAACAATTTAAAATTAATGCACTGGTTCCGTTGAGGTGCTTTATGCTCGTAAATGGCAACGTATCTCAAATGACTAGATTCACTCAATCTGTTTTCATTTCCTTTCAAAGAAACCACACATTCATCTATTGTCAGCCCTCTATTGTTCAAGAGAACTCAATGAAAATGTATCTTTTGGTGACAGAAGACAAACGAAACAATACACCAACCATGCATTCTCCTTCCATTGCTGCTTGGATTGTGGGTTTCCTTCGTCTTTTGTGATAAGTTTTCCAACTTCGCTTCTAACAGCCTTTGCCATCGCTTTTAATATTTTGTAGAGTGCTGCATCGTTCTCCTGCCTATCAGTTACTTCTTTTTATGTTCTTTTATTCTCCGTTCTTCGTGATGGAAAGATCGGTAGTGGCAATCTTTCTGCTCGTTCCTCCAAGAGCAACGAGTGATGTGAATTTCACAGACGACTGCTATTGTGTGTGTGGCTCCACCCTGATATCTACAGTGCAACGATTCTGCAACTCAGCCTGCTTTTTTTTTTCTTGTATAGCTCACTTCACGTCAAAATAAATAGAGGAGACGCAAATCTTTCCTTTTCGCATTTAGATTTACAATTTAAGAATATATTACATCTGATCTTACATGGTTTTCCGTAGTACACTCTTCTATATCCCACTCTTAGGAAACAAGTTAGTAACTCGATTCCGTCTATTTTCAAGAAGCAAAGCAGCAAATATCCTAGTTTCGAGGGTTAGCTGGAAAGTTTCTGGCTTGAGAGGGAAGACGACGTGCTAGCGAACTGAAATTTTATATGCTTTGTACTAAGTTCTCTTGTTTTTGAAAGAATGGATTTTCCACTATATAATCCAAGGTAAAAAAAAAATAAATTCTTCCTGGGAATGTAAGTAATCATTTACAGTGTCCATAATAGCTTCATTCGTGTGGAAATCTGTCATTCAGGTGTGTCTTCTAGGTATGTAACATGATAAGGAGAAGGTGTTAGCCGAGTGAACAGGAGATGTAGGATCAATTCAAAGTTGCAGACATGCAATTGCTGTCTGGTGATCAATGTGACATAGCGAACTGTCATGAAAAAGAGAGGGCATTGTGTTCCAGTTTGTCAGGGAGCTTCAACTAGATTCACAGTCACAGGCGTTTCAACAAACATGATTAATAGTCTGCATTAATGACCTGTCCTTCTGCGAACAAATCATTTAGGACACCCTGTACGTTCCATGAAACTAACGCCATACTTTTTCTCGCAAAAGGTTGGCAAAGAAACTTCATTATTGGAGAAGATTAGGAACGTTTACACTGTTATGACTGCTGTTTTGTCTATGGGTCGAAATGATGACATCATGTTTTATCCAAAATCACAAGCCTGCTCAGAAGATCTTTACCAGTCTGCATTCATGTCTTGCAATTTGCATCTCAGAGAACCACTCGTTCACGTTTTCGATCAACGGACAGTTTTGGTAACCCAATACACAACCACCCAGATCATGTCGCGAACAATATTATACATGCCCTCCTTAGAAATACCTAATGTGTTGCAATAGTTTGTTTCATCAATCGACGATCTTATACGTTGTCGGTGGAAGTGTTTCCGGCTCGTTACGGAGGACTGTCTTCAACGTTCTACTTCATTCATTCACCACTTCACTGTTACATAAGATGGAGTATTGTATTGCAAAGTGTTTTGTATGTCTTCATGAATTAATCATCAGGAAGATATACCGAATAACTGCACGATTGGCAATTCACTGCCCATTTCCAGATGGTTTCATCCAGGCACACAATTCCACGTGTAGAAAAGGAGCCGTTCAAGTTAATACATGTAATTTCGTAGGGTATGCATATAAGATCCATGTTTAACATATCAAAATTCCAAGAATCAGAAACACTTTCTTCTGGGCCAAGCCGGAAACTTTCCAGCCGACTCTTGTATGGATTCTTCAAACGTTTGCCTTTTAATATACAGTAAACACATTTATATTGAGTAAAGAGACATTAATGCACCTAATGTTTTAACTATCGGCACTAATAACTTTAGAGGCACATGTTTATCTTTGACATTTTGAATCCTCTTTTGCCATGTACACTTTATTGTGGACAAATTGCATTCAAATTATGCCAAATATTGTATATTCATAAATACAATAGGGGGTCCAAATGAGCTCTGGGGGGCTGGCCCCCTCAGGATCAGTGCCCTTGGAAGCTGGAAACGGGTAACAGTGAATGGTGTGATAAACTAGTTACTGGCCAGTTAATTATGAAACAGCGTGTGTGCTATGTTCAGATATACTCGCCTTACGCTAAAATATATAGCGAAATGAAGAGGTAAATGGCAATGTAAATTTGAACCCCTGAACCTTCGTTGATAACAATTGCGTATAGCGAAATTAAAAGGCAAATGATAATGTGAATTTGAATCAACTGAAACTTTGTTGATAACAATTACTTTCGAATACACAAAGAGAAGAGGGCGAACTAAATGAAGTAATCACTGAACAAAACAAACAAACTGTGCAACATGAAGTAGATCATTCGCTACAAAGAAACAAAAACAAAAAAATGTATGGCAACTTGAAATAGTTGAATAGTTGAATATTTCAAAGCTGTGATTAGAGAGAATTATGAGAGATTTATGCCTTCGTTTATATCACATATGAATTACTAACAAATTAAGAAAACACTATCCGAAGTGACATGTTAATAAATTTCAAAATTGTTTTAGAAGAAGAGTGAAAAAGTGTTTCGTATGTGCTGAAAGTCAAGAGATGTAAGTGTATTTATTGAAATAAAATCTTTATGTTTTACTTCCAACAATTATGTCGTATATGCTAACGGAAACGGTGATGAGGAGAGTGAATAAAATTGTGGAATCAAAAACGTGGGAGGAAACGGAGAACTCAGAAGAAAACCATTCACACTGTTTTTCCCCACAAAACGTAATTTCCGAGAGCTGGAATATAACCACGGACCCCACGTATCAAAGGTGAACGCTCTGCCACCGCGCCACCGCAACCTCTCCAGGTGTGTTTTTCGTAAACATGAGAACACGGAAGTACTATTTTAAGTAATTAACAATAGTCCTAATGTGATGGTTTGGAGTGAAAATTGTTGTTAGGAACTGATAGCATTTGTTCGTTTTTGATAAATTTAGGAAGCAGGTTTTCTTCCAGACAGTTTTCAAGAAGGGTATGCTAATTAAATTGCAACTACATAACATTTATGTAGAACAGGTTGTTTAACAAATAGCATTTCAGTGCAGCCCCTAAATTTTGATCCCTTTTCCTTCCAAAGCCAAACTTTTCTGGAAGAAACCCTGACAGCAAGTTATTTGGATCTGCTTCAAGACAGCCTGTATTACATCTTCTTGTATTGAGGTGAATATTTTCCATGATATATAATGATAGCAGGATCAGGTTCTGGTTGCTGTAATCTCTGCTCGTGAGTGCGCACATACTATAAGGGCTTGGTATAAAGTAATAGCAATATTGTTGTAATTCCTGTCTGGTTTTGTGTACAGAAGAACATCTTTTATATTCCCTTATTTTATCGCCTACAATCTATCACCTTCGGCCAGACGTATGGAAGACGTCGTACACTGTCAGCGCGTTAATAATCGTAGTGGTCCCGCAGGGATCACCATATGGCACGGATGATGGCTTCTGTTGTGTCGTAGTGCTTCCCGCGAAGTAGCTCCTTTATTTTGGCAAAAAGATTCATGAACTCCCTGAAAACATTGTTGTGCATTGCACCTATATGTCTATTCTATCTTGTTCCAGGCATGTTGTTCGTCTCTTCGAATTGTATTGTTATGGTGTTTTCACGTTCCTCCTCTACTTTAGGGCACTGTTGCTTTTAACAGAAGAACACACAGTCGTTACTACTCGTTACACTTCATCGCCTCACATTCCCTTAACAGATAATGCTGAGATACACCCCTCTAACGTGAGAATAGTGTTCTCACTATCTATGTACTTTTTTCCAGAGTGTTGCATTGGAAGACGAAAGTGGGTATGACATGACACGTCTGTTTCCCTACCTAACATTAGCGGGCTCCTTTCATTGAAGTTACCTTAAAGAGAGAGTTTACCGTCATATCATTTCAACAATTGCACAGTCACACAAAAAATAAACGTTCTGTGCACTGGACCCCAGAATAATGATTCGATGTATTTTGT
This sequence comes from Thermobia domestica, assembly GCF_964235325.1. Taxonomy (NCBI): domain Eukaryota; kingdom Metazoa; phylum Arthropoda; class Insecta; order Zygentoma; family Lepismatidae; genus Thermobia; species Thermobia domestica. The sequence goes on from NC_137456.1 coordinate 94,114,684, forward strand.
TACGCAGAATCCAAATTTCGAAACCCCAAGACAATCGATCGTGTCAATTTTTGTTACGAGCGAAAAACTTTATCGATTTTGCATAGGGATAATACACGTAAGCCATCTATATAAAAAAAAAAAGTTCTGTGCAGTGGACCTCAAAGTATGGATTCGATGTATTTTGGTACACACAATCTAAATTTCGAAACCCCAAGACGATCGACCGTATTGATTTACTTGTATGGGCGAAAAACTTCAACGAATTTTGGTACGTAAGACAGCACATACGTTTCTCGCCCATAAAACAAAACATACAATCAATCGCTCTGGGGTTTCGAAATATGGATTATGTGTAACAAAATACATTGAATTCATACCCTGAGGTCTGGTACACAGAACGTTTTATTTTTGTTGTCTGTGGCTGTGTTATTAATATGAAGCAGAACACTTAGTCACCTAGAAATTGACAACATTCAAATTAATTTAATTAACTATGCATGAATAGGTGTCTGTAAATATGTTTCTGGTATAATCTGCAAACGTGGCTTGGCCTTTACGATGGAATGCTTGATAATTATTTTGAAAACATGCAAAACCTATTTTGTCACTAACACGCAACACATTTTTAATGTGTAACTTTTGTTTAGCTTATCCATCTCTTTTTCAGCTTTATCGGTTTTCATGTAATATCCTGCGCGACGCAGTACAAGAAAAATCCGAGTACAGGTATTCAATAACCTTTTATATGAACTTATATCAGTGCGTATTATTGCGTATTTATAGTAAAAATTGTTCCCTTTCAGTTCTAACGTCGTAAACAAAAACTATTTGTGAAAATTAGCATTTTTATATACAGTTGTGAGATTTAATATTGTTCAGAGAAGTCATATGGGTCAGGTTATCAGGATAATAACCAGGTACTACATTTTTACAAAGAGAAATATTGTTCGCCGTGGGTGGCATATACATATACATTTCAGCGGACAATGTGTTAATATCTGAGCAGACAATAAACCATTTCCATTAGCCATTGTTGTCTGCTCTATATTATCTGTCGCTCAGCACAGTAGAGATTTGCTGTGCAGTTATTTAGTCTATTGTTCTCTGATTGAGATGTACTAAGAGGATATGACCATTATCGTTCTTATCTATCCTACTGTCTGTATTTAAAAGTTACAGAAGAAATTCTATCATTCCGTTATCAATTTCATCATTAAGGTTTTTTCCAACCTGTACCATTTTGGTTCTATACGTATATCGCCTATATTATTTTATAACTGAAAATAATAGAGAAAACGTGTGTTCCATTTTCTGTCTGCCTAGTTACAAAATTGGAATGAAAATACTTCAATTACATTGATTTTTTAAAATAGAAATGCCTGAAAAAACAAATGGAGTAAAACACAATAATAATTTTTGCCAGTATCTGCGAACCGAACATTTCACATAAAATTAAGGGCTATAATATTAGCATTATCTAACATATGGTATTTAAGTTGGAAATACTTATGATATTTACATATATGATAAATAGATAGACGCAAAATATGAAATTTCATCATAAAATGAAATTAAAATTTTTGAGTTTTACATCCCACGTATATGCCGGTTAGGCTAAATGAGACGGTGAAGATGAAAAATGAATGAAATGGTCGAATGAAGAAAGTGGGAGGAAACGGGAGAGCCCCCTAGGAAACCCACGCACACGGTGTTTGTCCACCACAAAGTTCACTTGGCGGGAGTAGGATTTAAACCTGGGACCCCAAGCACCAGAGGTGAACACTGTACCACATGTAATTTCATATTTAAAACTATACCTCGTAAGACGATGGAAACAAGGATATAAACATTTCAAGGTATGTTGACTCGAAATAGCGTATTTTATATTCTTAAATGACATATTTTGATAAAATTTTCATTTATAGTAAAAAAAAAAAAATTCAAATTTCTTCATATTTTGTTTATATCGATACTGATCTTTAATTCAATCGAGCCCAGTGACCTTGCATCACCTCTTAAGTATAAACGCATTTTCTCCTCTTACATGCATAATACGAAGTTCCTTCTTAGCAGATCAACAGCGATGAACCGAAGTTTATCTCCTAGTTATATATATATTACATCTACTGGTGGAAGCTAATTACCTTAGGTACTGGGAGTCTATCAGGATCTGCAGTAAAATTTTATATTTTTCATATTTTGATTTCTTAGATTCTCTTCATACTTTGCCTCTCTTTACTTGTAATACTTCCAATGTCATATTTATCGTTAAAATACAGAATTATATATTTTATGGATATTAACTGCATAATACAGAAATGTTTAATTTTACGTCTACTGTTATGCCTCTCAGGCTAAAGTGGACGAAATATTAACGAAAATAAATGATTACGAAAGAATTAGTACATTGAGAATGATGTAAGAAGAAACTGGAGAAACATTGAGAAAAACCATGTATACAATGTTGTCCACCACAAACTCGTTTGTCCTGGTATCGAAACAGGAATTCCTTTGTCCGCGGAGGAACCGAAACCAGGAGTCACATCTGCATTTCATTATTTGACTCTCATCCCTTACCTTTTCAAAATATTTACTTTCAACTTACAAAGAAATAGCTAGAAATTAAAATACCAATAAATGCTGGACATTATTGTTATACGATCACGTTAATGCAAAGTACACTGCAAAAAAATACAGAAACTACTTTTATACACAGTAGGACACTATACACATTACTGACGCTCTTTGAACACCTACGGATGACACATATTCACCCTTTATACATGATGTGTTGTCCTTATGTCCTAGATGTACGTACAAATTGTGGAAAATGTATGTCATCACTTTGTTTTAGAACTGTTTGCCGAGAAAAATCGTTTTAAATATGTCATACCACATACAGTTTTCGGAGTATGAACGCGTTTGGACACGCCAAGCACACGTTATAAACACTTTACATATTTCCCCCTCAACAAGTGTTTAAATACTGTGCTAAAAGTGTTTAAATGCTGTTTTGTTTTTTACAGTGTAGTACGAAATTTTTATTTTTACAGAACATAGTATATCATTATTTAATTATACACTTCGTGATAAATCGTTTTAAATATGTCATACCACATACAGTTTTCGGAGTATGAACGCGTTTGGACACGCCAAGCACACGTTATAAACACTTTACATATTTCCCCCTCAACAAGTGTTTAAATACTGTGCTAAAAGTGTTTAAATGCTGTTTTGTTTTTTACAGTGTAGTACGAAATTTTTATTTTTTATAGAACATAGTATATCATTATTTAATTATACACTTCGTGATAAATCGTTTTAAATATGTCATACCACATACAGTTTTCGGAGTATGAACGCGTTTGGACACGCCAAGCACACGTTATAAACACTTTACATATTTCCCCCTCAACAAGTGTTTAAATACTGTGCTAAAAGTGTTTAAATGCTGTTTTGTTTTTTACAGTGTAGTACGAAATTTTTATTTTTACAGAACATAGTATATCATTATTTAATTATACACTTCGTGATAAATCGTTTTAAATATGTCATACCACATACAGTTTTCGGAGTATGAACGCGTTTGGACACGCCAAGCACACGTTATAAACACTTTACATATTTCCCCCTCAACAAGTGTTTAAATACTGTGCTAAAAGTGTTTAAATGCTGTTTTGTTTTTTACAGTGTAGTACGAAATTTTTATTTTTACAGAACATAGTATATCATTATTTAATTATACACTTCGTGATAAATCGTTTTAAATATGTCATACCACATACAGTTTTCGGAGTATGAACGCGTTTGGACACGCCAAGCACACGTTATAAACACTTTACATATTTCCCCCTCAACAAGTGTTTAAATACTGTGCTAAAAGTGTTTAAATGCTGTTTTGTTTTTTACAGTGTAGTACGAAATTTTTATTTTTACAGAACATAGTATATCATTATTTAATTATACACTTCGTGATAAATCGTTTTAAATATGTCATACCACATACAGTTTTCGGAGTATGAACGCGTTTGGACACGCCAAGCACACGTTATAAACACTTTACATATTTCCCCCTCAACAAGTGTTTAAATACTGTGCTAAAAGTGTTTAAATGCTGTTTTGTTTTTTACAGTGTAGTACGAAATTTTTATTTTTACAGAACATAGTATATCATTATTTAATTATACACTTCGTGATAATATTATAATAAATTTATCTATATTTTATACTCTTTATTTAAGGCATTAATTATAAACTTGAGCCTTGCTTAAAAGCAAAACCGAATTTCACTTCTCTGCATATATATAGTAAGTTTGGGTGATTCCGGACAGTCGCTGAATCCGGACATCCTAAGCTTACGATAATACTGTTCTTCACATGTGTAATATGGGGACTTGCTGTGATGCCTATTTGAAGCACCGTACCTTCATACAGTTCAGGGCTTAGCAGGACGTAGTTTCCACGGTGGGGGAAAGAAGAAAAACAGGTAAGTTCATGCACGTTTTTTGACCTGATGTAACTTTTTAGTGGAATATGTTTTTACACAGAAGTAGTTGTCAGCAAATGGTTAAGTAAGACATATATAGAAGCGAAGACCTTACTTTACTCGTTGCATATTAGAAAAATTATATTATTTTGAGCGCACCTGCTCAACGCGTGACAAGTTTACAGTGCTTCAGGAAGGGTGAATTCGGTCACGTTTATTACGTTAAGGTGAATCCGGACAATATAATTAATGAACTAAGAGGATTCAGAACACAGGGTGTCGTGTATACTGTGTGTAAGACCTGGTTTCATGAAAGATGTATGGGAGGTAATAAGGAACTGTATTTTATCCGTGCACGATGTGTCTGAATTATTACTAGTGCTTCACGAAACTGGCAGACGTCCTTGACGCAAGAAAAATAAATGCTAGTCTCAGTGCACACATATACATTTTACTAATAATTTAGTTGTTACTACCAAAAAATAGTAGTACAATGTAGTTCTAATGGAAACAAATGTGATTACTATGTTTAATAATTAAACGCTATAGTGATAGTTACACTACTGTGCATTTAGCTTACAATTACAACAGTAATTAGTTTAGAAATTGCTATGTTAGTAATTTGTATATATTTATCGTATATTTGTATTTATATTCTGTACTTATCACATTAGAAAGTTAGTATAGCAGGATAGTAAGCTAAAATATACCTATCATGTATATATTTTCCTTTAAAGTTCAGTGTCTGGAATCGTCAACCTACTGTCCGGATTCACTATTCCAAATTTACAAATCTAAGATTTTGTCGACTTTCAGAAAATTATTTCTTTATTTCTTAGCATGCCATTCGAGGAAAACTATTTCAATTGTACATGCATACCAACATATCATTAAATAATATGACGAAGTATTGGATATTTTTGTTTAGCAGGGTAGCAGTAAAAGAAACATCACAATTGTCCGGATACATCCAAACTTACCCTATACATACATACATACACACACACACACACATATATATATATATATATATATATATATATATATATATATATATATATATATATGAATGCTGCTGAAGGAAAACTTTCTTCAATCAATACAAAAAATACACGTGAAATTTGGGATATTTCTTTCTTGTTTTTCAAAGTATTTAGCTTTAATATCGATATCCATTTGCATGCTTTCAAACTAATTTTGAAAGCACTTTTTCCCACTCTTAGGTTTCACAAAGCGCTTACCACGCATTTACTTTTCATGTGTAGGAACAAGAAGTCATTAGGTGATAACTCAGGTGAATATGAATAATGAGTCATTAATTCAACAGTTTTACTGGACAAAATCGAGTTTGATGTGGTGAGTGGGAACTAGCGTTGTCGAGGTGAAAAGTAAAACCACGATTTAGGCTAGTTTTGCGAAATTCATGGCCTCTGGCAAAGAAATTATTGGATATCATTCAACATTTACTGTCCTTCAAACTTCTGAAGCTATGATTGCCCCAAGTTCTGTTTAACTGAAGAAAGAAAAAATTACTTGCATGAAACCACTTATCGAGCGAACAACTATTGTTGATTTCTGCTCACTTTGAAACACCCAAATAGTAGATTACTCTTTAGTTTCGAGTTTGTATGAATAGATTCAAATTTTCCCTGTAAGGATGTAGTACACGAAATTTTATTAACCTGGGTTGACTTTCATGAGCATTTCCCTACACCAATTGACACGAACATGTTTTTCGAGCTTCGATCAAGTTATGGGAGATCCAACAGCATGAAAGTTTCTGTACATTCAGGTGACCATGCAAAATCGTACTATTATTTGCATGTGAATGTTCAGAAATACTTGAATCTCACGGTATGTCACATGCCGATTTCTCTTACTCATTTCATGCACAGCATCAACATTACTGGGAACAAGAGACGTGGATGAATGACCTTCATGAAATTCATCACTGAGAAATGTACGACCACGCTTTAATTCCGAAAACCAATTGTACATAATCCCATTGAATGGCACTTCATCCCCGAAAGCCAGATGTAGTCGTTCGATGAATAGTTTCGGAGTTAAACTACATTTGAAGTGATTTAAAAAAAAAATCATTGCCCAAAAGTGTTCGCGAGAAACTTCCATTTCTTGTACAAAACTACTTTTTCAAACTGATATGAAAATAAAGCAATAGGCTTAAACAATAAAGGAAAATTTAAACATAGAAACATCTATTCTTCCAAATTTTACTAAGCGGAAAACTAGGCTTAAAGTACGTCTAAAGTACGTCTAGGCTATGTATAAAGTACGTCTGTCTGAAGTTTAATAAAACTAATTAGTATGACTCATACTAAAAAGTCTGGAATTGATAATACATAAATTTTGATATTAAAAAGAACATCTAAATTATAGATTCCATATCAATCAGTTAAACTAGGTTACAAATCCTCAATGTTCCCTTTTAACAAGTTCAGATGGAATTGATAATACATAAATTTTGATATTTAAAAAAAAACATCTAAATTATAAATTCCATATCAATCAGTTAAACTAGGTTACAAATCCTCAATGTTCCCTTTTGACAAGTACAGATGGAATTGATAATACATAAATTTTGATATTAAAGAGAACATCTAAATTATAAATTCCATATCTATCAGTTAAACTAGGTTACAAATCCTCAATGTTCCCTTTTAACAAGTTCAGATGGAATTGATAATACATAAATTTTGATATTAAAGAAAACATCTAAATTATAAATTCCATATCAATCAGTTAAACTAGGTTACAAATCCTCAATGTTCCCTTTTGACAAGTTCAGATGGAATTGATAATACATAAATTTTGATATTAAAGAGAACATCTAAATTATAAATTCCATATCTATCAGTTAAACTAGGTTACAAATCCTCAATGTTCCCTTTTAACAAGTTCAGATGGAATTGATAATACATAAATTTTGATATTAAAGAAAACATCTAAATTATAAATTCCATATCAATCAGTTAAACTAGTATACAAATCCTCAATGTTCCCTTTTAACAAATTCAGATGGAATTGATAATACATAAATTTTGATATTAAAAAGAACATCTAAATTATAAATTCCATATCAATCAGTTAAAGTAGGTTACAAATCCTCAATGTTCCCTTGTAACAAGTTCAGATGGAATTGATAATACATAAATTTTGATATTAAAAAGAACATCTAAATTATAAATTCCATATCAATTAGTTAAACTAGGTTACAAATCCTCAATATTCCCTTTTAACAAATTCAGATGGAATTGATAATACATAAATTTTGATATTAAAAAGAACATCTAAATTATAAATTCCATATCAATCAGTTAAAGTAGGTTGCAAATCCTCAATGTTCCCTTTTAACAAATTCAGATGGAATTGATAATACATAAATTTTGATATTAAATAAAACATCTAAATTATAAATTCCATATCAATCAGTTAAACTAGGTTACAAATCCTCAATGTTCCCTTTTAACAAATTCAGATGGAATTGATAATACATAAATTTTGATATTAAAAAGAACATCTAAATTATAAATTCCATATCAATTAGTTAAACTAGGTTACAAATCCTCAATGTTCCCTTTTAACAAGTTCAGATGGAATTGATAATACATGAATTTTGATATTAAAAAGAACATCTAAATTATAAATTCCATATCAATTAGTTAAACTAGGTTACAAATCCTCAATGTTACCCTTTTAACAAGTTCAGATCTAAAAGTGTATAAATATTCGCTATAATTTCTGCCTTAAAATAGCTGGCACTACAGACCCAAGATGAAACAACTTTTTCTGAAGGGTGTCATGTAGTCGTTTAATTATATTGACTCTTATCTCCAGTGTTTCTCCCTTCGTACAACTGAGTTAAGAATCCCCTACTTCTTAATTTAAATATACAACTCTTTCACAATTGATGGTGCTGGATCGATATCAAAAATCTTTGATGGTCGTGTGCACCAACGAAGTTCAAGTGTTGAACAAGGGTAATAACCAAGCTCGGTGAAAATGTCTGTTGCACCAACAACGTTCAAGGTTAAGTCTCGGTCAGATGGTGGATAAACTTGATTTCAGCTTGAACGGCCGAAATTGGGGGGTTTAAACTTCGTTGATTCAAGTCAGTTTGTTTACATTCAATTATGTCTTTGTATTTTTTTCCACTAAATGAAATTACAATACATTTGTCGTGTTCTGAAAAACTTTTTGCTCGTGGTTTCGTTATTTTTCCCATTACATTTACGATTACTGAAATTAGACTACTCACAAGTCTATGCACACACTCTCGAAAGTCGAAAAGACCGGCTCGCGGTATACTTTCTTCATTTGTTACTTTGTAAAACTAAGATTAGTGACAAAACACGGCAACCAATCAGAGTCGATTTTACAAATTGACCGAAGTTTACTTAAACGAGATGTACTAAACTTCGACTTTCAATGATGCAACAAAAGTCCTGGAATCACGTTTAAACTTGAAAGTTTAATGTTGAACGCGTTTGAGTGAACTCTCGTTTAAACTTCGTTAGTGCACACGGCTGTGAGACCATCACTGGAAATTGAACTCGGGCCAACGAGTATCAAAGGAGCTATCTTATAACCATTAGGGTATGTGTAAGTAAACACCATTAAGTAGCTACCAAAACTCTAATTTGTTTTATCCTGACCACGTGTTCCGGGAGACAAAAAAGTGTCAAGAACTAGTTGATGCATCCATTAATTATGGCAGAGAGTCAACAGTTAGGAATCGATTTCGTTAAATGAAGGTGATATTCAAACCGGAAGTGGTAGAAATTGGCAACTTCCGACTTTTATGTTGATTACTATAGAGTGAAACGGTGATAGATAGCGAGAACCGGTTTTCTGCAATCACTTAAGTGTTCCAAGAATATATTACATCTCTCTATTAAAATCAGAGTTGGTACAAATGTACTACCACTTCCGGTTTCAATATTAATTGAGAAGATATCCCGCCATACAAACCAAACTTCTTCACGTGGTATATACATGATATTGCTGGTAGGTTTAATATTAATTAGCATAAAGATAAAAGTGCATAAACTACCAACTTACCAATTTAACTTTCGTATCATTCTGAATATAATGAATTCGAACTCATTTGAAGGGAAGAGAAAACGGAATCATACTTCCAGAGGTAGAGAAATATTAATAATAATAATAATAAAAACAAGTGAATAGTGAATGTTAACTTACCTTCAATGTAATTTTCTGCATTCAGTAAACGAAGCAGTTTGCGAAATGTTGTTTTGCTCTTTAAATAGCAAACGTTGTTTACTGTTTTTTTTTTTTAAGTGAGTGTGTACAAATTTTCGGGGGTAAGTGTTTAGTAAACAAACTGGATGAAGTAATTGAAGTTTGTTAATTAACCTAGATCTGTTTGAGGTACGCATCCCGAGAGGAGGGGGAGATCCAGTTTTGCCGTGTTTAGAGGCTTTCTAACATCCACATATGTAGGATATAAAGTAGAGATCGGAGCAAAGCCATTGTTAAAGGTAATTTCTATTGAGCGTAAGGCACGTTGAATTAATTATATTCACCTCACATCGCAAAGTTCTGGGTTCAAATTTCTGTTGAAATGTCAATATTTATTTGTATTGTACTGAAAAGCCAAATACGGCGAGAAACATTCAGAATATTTAAAAAGTAACAAATATTCTCAGTTCCACATATGAAAGACTAAAAGGTGTCAAATGTTTGCTAATGCATTGTACAGAATATTGTTGTTTGTAAAGCTCTCTGTAAGCTTTTATGTCAGTATCGTGATTGACTCATAGTTAAAATCATTTTCAGTGGCAAAGTGTTCTTTGGGGTCAAGCTTGAATATATATATATATAGGGTGTTTGTATGTAACACCAATAAACTTTAGGAAATAATTCCTCACAGGAAAACATGAAAAAGAAAATTTCTGTGGGAGCACAAGTGTGTCGTTCTGAGTTATAGGAAAATTAGTCGGACAAAAAAGCTCGAGAACGAAATGCCGGTTCAAGGTTGGATAAAAGAACATGATTATTATTTTGTGTTATAAATGCAGGGTAGACCATTTATGCTGAACCGACCTTGTTGTTTCGTGGGTATGTGGATCACATACACGCTTTTGGCATAAAAGACGCGGGTTCGATTCCAGGTAGAAGTTCACGCGGTTCGGCTCCCGCGTTAAGCTGTAGGCCCATGCTTCATATAGCTTCACTGCTGGCCGGGACGTTAAACTCACATCAAATGAAAGCTTGTAGCTTTTTAATTATTTCATAAGGAGATGAAACTTTGTAACATGCAAATAGTTACAAGGGGGCATTATTTGACATTCTCTGTAATATCATCTCATTAACAGGGTAGTGCAGTACTTGCAGTTCTAGAGAAGTGGTGGGTAAATAATAAACTAAATTTATCTATTAACAAAACGAAAATAACTATCTTTGGACAAAATTTTCAAAGGAATGTAATAATAAGAGTAAATAAAATCATAATTGAAATTTTAGAAGAATATAAACATTTGGCTGTTGTGTATGGATAGATAAAAATTTTAAATTTGTAAAGCCCGTAACAGAAGCAGCAGAAAAAAACTTTCAAAAAGTAGGAAACAAAGTATTAAGAATAGCGACTAGAGACTACAGTATATGATTGATTATACAAATTCTCAAATTGTATAATACAACGATATTATTGGTCTCCTGCTACAATACTGTGCGAGCATATGAGGATATATATTCTTTGCAAATAAAAAAATAAATGAGAAAATAATAAGAGTTCAAATATTGATACTCATAACAATGAACAATATAATAAGAAAACATATCGACAGAAATCTTGCAAATTTTAACTTATGAAGAACTACTACACTTGCAGATAATCAGAAAGTGTATCAAGATTTGGAAGAAAAATCGGAAGAACACAAAAATAATAGACGTAGTAGGAGAGATTCCATACACTGATTCAGACATAAATAGAATAATTAAACAAAAGTATGAAGAGGAATCTATAGTGTAAAAGTTCTGCTAGGGCAGGTAATAGGAGAGCTAGGTTGAGTAAATCAGAGTCCGAGATCGACTCCCATTACCAGTTATAAAAAATTCTCTAGACCTAATAAAACAGTATTTACAGAAACATTTCAAAACAATTTTCTCTATTATTGTAAGCGGTGCTGGGTTTAGGTTTGGTGGGGCCCTAAGCTATTGAAGGTAATGGGGCCCTTTGTGTGTCCAGATGAACGTAGGCGTCCTATATACAGAAATGAAGAAACTAGTGATATTTTAAAAATTAGCCTAGCATAAGGGGCCCATTACTTATATTATAGGACTTACACAACACGAAACACTGTTGCTATATGTACATTTTATCTTATTTACTATTCTGTTATATTTTGGAATGGTAAATCCTTTATTTTTGGGGCTCCCAAGAGAGTGGGGTCCTAAGATATAGCTTGTTTAGCTTATACAGTCGCTCACATTAATATTCGGTTTTTATTAGGGATTGCCAAAGACAAATTAGATTTGGATAATAAACGGTCAAATAAACGTAATTTGTAAAGCAAAAGACACGTTGATACATATTGAGCTCTGAAAGGAAAAATGTGACACAAAATGCTAATCTATGCTTGGTAACGAGATGTGAAACAGATAATGGAATAAACGTACCTCCCATTAATATTCGGTTTCCGTAACACCAACAGTGTTTACTCGTTTCTGTACTATGAAGAGAGCATGGTATGGTGACACGACATGTATTGCAGATGACAGCGGAAGAGAGGTCATGACAGAGGTGCATAAGCAGCACTGAACGTTGTGAATCAAATACGTCACATGGGCTGTGGCGAATATGGGTAGAAAAGGTAAAAAATACAAGTCTCGAGCAGTGGCAATTGGTGATCTGTCATCATGCAAAAGGGCGTAAATACGCTAAAATACCTTAAATATTACACATCCCCAAGAGTACCGTTAGAGACATTGTCAGGATGTATAAAAATGAAAATAGAATAGAATCCATACCACAAATTGGACAGCTCAGGAAATTGTCAGATAGTGACGAACGTGCTATTCTTCGCAAAATTCAGAACAATCCCAGGCTAAGTGCAGTGAGTATTGCGGCATCCCCAAACCCCGAGTTAGGCAAGAATGACATCACAGAAAAGTACGTAAAAGACCGAACGTAAATAAAGTCAATAGAAGAAAAGATTTAATTTCGCACCAGAACATGTGGGTAAATCGAGAGACTAGTGGGCAAACGTATAAATCAAACACCTCAAATTTACTTTCGTCCATGAAAAAGACTTACCCACTTATCCACATGTTTTCGTGCGAAATTAAATCTTTTCTTCTATTGACTTTATTTACGTACGGTCTTTTACTTGATACCCTACCATGAAACATGGAATATTTCAACACTCTGCGGACTGTTTCTGTGATGACATTCTTGTCTAACTCCGGGTTTGGGGATGCCACAATACTCACTACACTTAGCCTGGGATTGTTCTGAATTTTGCGAAGAATAGCACGTTCATCACTATCTGACAATTTCCTAGCCTGTCCAATTTGTGGTATGGATTCTATTCTATTTTCATTTTTATACATCCTGACAATGTCTCTAATGGTACTCTTGGGGATGTGTAATATTTAAGGTATCTTAGCGTATTTACGATCTTTTACATGATGACAGATCACCAATTGCCACTGCTCGAGACTTGTAATTTTATCTTTTCTACCTATTTTCGCATCTACCTATTTCTACCACAGTCCATATAACGTGTTTGATTCACAACTTTCAGTGCTGCTTATGCACCTCTGCCATGACCTTTCTTCTGCTGCCATCTGCAGTGCATCAATTGTCACCATACCATGTCCTCTACATAGTACAGAAACGAATAAACACTGTTGGCGTTATCGAAACCGAATATTAATGGGAGGTACGTTTTTTTCATTATCTGTTTCACATCCCGTTAACAAGCATTGATTAGCATTTTGTGCCACATTTTTTTCTTTCAGAGTTCAATATATATCCGCGTATCTTTTACCTTACAAATTATGTTTAATTGACATTTTTTTATACAAATCCAATTTGTTTTTGGCAATTCCTAATAAAAACCAAATATTAATGTGAGCAACTGTACGTAAATCCAACACTGATTGTAATGTAGAAAATTAGGTAGCCCAAGACCATACGGCCAAGGACAGGATCTCTACAGAGCTCCGGGCAAGCTAAGTAGAGTGGCGTAGGAAGCCCTAATGCTCTAGGCTAGCAGTGAGGGTGTTAAAAGTCACAGAGGCCCGAAACAGGCTAAGCAACTGAGGTTTTGATCCCGACAGAGCCCTGAAGCAGACGAAGCCAGGTAGAAACCAAGAGTTCCGCAGTAGACGAGAGGCTTTGCGGTTGGGTTACTTCTAGTGCTCCAAGCAAGCAAGAGGAAGTGAGACCAATTGACGACTGGTGCCTGTCCGCTGGATGCTCTCCAATATGTATATATATAGGCGCCTCTAAAACCGGTGGCGTTGCTGCTCCCATGTCGCCATGTGGCTTGTAGGTGACTTGGTGGTGATGCGTCGTGTGCTTCTTGTAGTAGTCCCACGTGAGGTGTAGTACTCCAACGTAAATGCACTTGGTTGATGTTTCGCAAAACATCTCGCAAGACGAATATAATAAATAATGGGAAGTGTCATTGTGGACAAGTTCAGACTCCCAAACATGTATATTAGAAATGTAATCATTATATTAATACACATAATACAAATAAGAGATGCAATGAAACTTCAAAACTTGAAAAGTTTTGAAGGTTAAAATATTTTAAAAAATCTATAAAAATAGATGAAAGAAGATAGACAGAATTAAAACCAAACCAATAACACCCAAAATAGAAAAAAGTTCTGTGAGAGGAGTCCCAGAACTAGAACAACTCTTCACTTTAACTTAGGTTGTGCGTTCTTATATCTATATTTTATCTGATTAAAATCTGTTTTATTGTATCTATCTAATTTATTTTGTTGTTTATTAAATGTTTTGTATGTTTTATATGTTTTTTATGTGTGTGCGTGTGTGTTACAAGAAGAAAATCTAAATCAAAACTTACATTAATAAAAGAAAAATCAAGAAAACGAATTAGTTCTTATGAACATTCCAGAACTTAAATACAAAACTATGTATTTGAAAATATGTATGTAAAACATAGTATTTTATAGCATAATATAAAAATTAAATTTTATTAAAAGAACCAAGTGTCAATTATAGCCTCCAGGGGATATTATACGAGGGTCATTCGGAAAGTAAAGAACGTTTTTGTATAAACACTTTAATAACTGATATACAAAGGCGAAATTTGTGTTACATACTATGTGATACTTAAGTTACTTTTCGACATAGTCGCCGTGTAAATTTAAACACTTGTCATACCGTGGTACAAGTTTTTCTATGCCTTCGGCATACACAGTTGCCGCCAAACTGTTGGACCAATCACTAACAGCTTCCTTAAGTTCATCATCACTGCCGTAGTGGCTTCCACCCAAAAAGTCTTTCAACTTTGGGAATAGGTAGAAGTCACTGGGGGCTAAGTCTGGACTATAGGGTGGATGCTCCCAAAGTTCATCGCCATCCTTATGGTAACGGCTGAGAAAAGTCAATGCGGCTCCCATTCGCTTGGTTTTGTGTTCCTCCGATAACAGTCAAGGCACCCACCTTGCACTAATTTTTTTGTAACCAAGTTACCACTGACAATTTCGTACAACACAGTTCTTGAAATTTCAGGAAAGAATTCGTGCAGCCCATCAATAGTGAATCGCATATCCTCTTGAATTTTCCGCTCAATTCTTCCTTTGAGTTCGTCAGTCACAACAGAAGGCCGGCCCGAGCGTTCCTCATCGTGCACATTCGTCCGTCCGTCATTAAACATAATACACCACTTACGAACTGATGCTTCATTCATTACATTTCCATACACCTCAGTGATTTGTCTATAAATTTCTATCGGACGCACTTTTCTTGCATTAAAAAAATCTTATCACACTACGAACCTCACACTTGGCGGGATCAGTAATTGTATCACACATTTTACAGTCGCACAGCGAAGCAATAACGGACCGTAGCGGATCGCAGCTGGTGCCAGACTGAGGCTAAAGCATGCCCAGGTCAATAACCCAGCGGCAGCGGGGGTGGGGGAACACGCGCACGCGCTAGAGCAAAACAGCAAAACGTTCTTTACTTTCCGAATGACCCTCGTATATTATTTATTTTATTCTATTAAAATTCTATTGTCTTTTAGTCATGTTGCCCAAAGAAATATTAAGTTCATCTGCTATTATCAATTATTTTGTTCATCTATTATTATGTTTAGCACAACAACGTACTAGTTCAATCAACCAACAACTTGATGCTCTCGAATAAGGTTAAATTGTATCACATGCACACATATACACAAAAATCTTACCAGAAGTACACGTGCATAAACTCTAATGACAAGACATTGTATTACGCCCATAAACTTAAAAGATAATAGCTGGCAACTGGCATAAGTTAATCCTTTACGATTAGATATTAAGATCTTTAAGAGGTGGATCGGTGAAATTAAATATATATATATATATATATATATATATATATATATATATATATATATATATATATATATATATATATATATATATATATATATATATATTTCTTTATCGATATTGTGGGGAGCAAGTAGTGCTATGTAATAATAATAATTAATTAAGAACATTTTCACACTTCAACATGGCATATAGGAATGCCACGATTATTATGATTCTCGATTTATTGCGGTTTGTAATTGATACAAAATTTCCAAGTATTGCGCTTCAAATTCCAATTCGCAGCTGAGAGAGATATGTCACTACATACGAAACCATAATTACATTTAGTTTGTCTCTGTCTCCATTTGCCACGTAGCGCTTTGTTTTAGTTCGAAGAGTAGCATTAGAAGTGAAATGGAAAGATCGTCAGAAGATTGAAAATTCTATTAATTGTTACCCTTTTTTATACAAAGGAGAAAAAGAAAAGAAAAAGAAAGAGTTTTCAATACACAACTACTCTACATCAATTTTTAGGGACTTTGGTTTACCAAATACTCCTTCGGTATATTGTTGTATCACGTTTATTCCGAAACATTTTTAATATATTGGTTAGTTTCTGAGTTATATGCCAATAAGACATTATTGTAAAATGAGAATAAGTATATTTTTAACATAATGTCCGCCATTTTTCAATATTGATGCAATACATAGAATGATGCAAACTTACATTCGTTACTATTATCTTGAAACTGACACAAGAGCGAAGTTTCCACCTTAATTCTGTAAGTAGAAATTGTCATTTAAATGTAAGTAACTGGTTCGGTCAGGTCGCCATATTGAATCCAAGATGGCGGATTTTCCCAAAGTGGGAGAAGGTGAGAATTTTCAGGATATATTCTGGAAATCATACTGAACCTAACATAAATGGTTTCGCTTTGTTATTGTTTTTGTCCAGGTTTGGCTCAAAAACTGTCTAAATGCACTGGGCTACTTGAAGACTCAATGTTGATAATTTGTAAAATCTCTTTGTATTTTTCTCTTCTAAATAAAATAGAAATAACACGTTTAACATATCTATTTTTTTTACCTCATGTATTCAATTAAATTAATTGATTTGAATTATTTTGGTAATTATCACCCATTTTATATGCATTACTTATCACAATTATCGTGGATTCCATTATTACAATGGTATTTTTACGTTTTAATTTCTTTCTTTATGTAAAGCATCTACAACACTTATGCTTTACATTTGTTTACTCATAAAACTTTTTTTTCTGCAGCTAAGATGTGCACATTGTATTCCTATCGCTTGGCCGCCTACGATAGACTACTAATTAAAAAAAAACTTATTGTTACAATACATAAACCTAGTGAACGTTTCGTACAAACTACGTTTAACGTTTGGCTCTATTCTCTACATTACCTTCTTGTTTATTCTTTCACTTTCTACAACTGAG
This sequence comes from Thermobia domestica, assembly GCF_964235325.1. NCBI lineage: Eukaryota > Metazoa > Arthropoda > Insecta > Zygentoma > Lepismatidae > Thermobia > Thermobia domestica. The sequence continues at coordinate 94,132,150 of NC_137456.1, forward strand.
CATCAGGATATTTATATACCGCACATCAGGGATTACTTTGAATAAAGTGTGAAAAGAGTTTCACAGTCCTTTGTCGGTAAAACCATTAACCGTAAAGAGGAAATTTCAACTGCCACCGTAAGATAGAACATCTAACTGTATTTTGGCTATAATTGTGGGGCATAACATGAGGAGGGTTTGTTGATGTAGAGGTATGGAAAGCAGTCACTGTAAATGCCGACAAAATTTTAAAAATATTACCTAAAATAATTTCCGTCAAAGTTAAGTCGGTTTCGTAGAATACCACTGTGTATAATGGGGACTTTGATGTAATAGTTGAAATTGAAATGTGAAATCTTTTAAAGTCATAAAAAAGGTAAAACTGGGAGAAGGCGGTTTCAGCCTTTAATTGGAGTTACTTTGCACCGGTCCAAAATACAGCTTAGATAGTAAATTATTACTAGTCAAACCTCCTGCATTCTAAATTTAGGTAAATTTCCTATTTAGGAAGATATCGGAATGAATTTCTTGTTGGAAAATAAATTATGAACAGTGGCGGATCCAGAAAATAGTTTGAGAGTGTCTTCACTCACAAGTGCTTCTTTTCTTTTTAAAAAAATCACTAGACTTTTGGATGCTTGAAGCTTTTACGCATAGGGATGACTAAAATTAGATTTAAAAAAAAAAATATCATGCAATTTGGTTGGGCTTCAGCCTGAAAGTTCCAAACCAAGTAAATCTTCCACTGATTACGCTTGACATGATATTCTTGGACATGGGTTATAATCAAGGCAAATCAGTTCACGGGGATTTCTTTTCTGTTCCTGAGTTGACATTTTCTACCAGAAAATACATAATTTTCTTTACAAATATTGGTAATTCATTCTAAGAATCGATACCGGTACCCTCGTTCTAATATCAATATTTGTAGATTGCATGGAGTTTTGTGTGGAAAGTGAAATTATTTATTATAATAATAATCATTATTATTATTACTATTTATTACTTATTTAAAATGGCGGAGTTAAGGCATAACCTTCCCTTCCACTTAACCATTTACATTTTTCTTTTATAATCGGATCTCATAATAGATTTATTTTTACAACGATTATAAAAAGAATGTACACACATAGGCAACGTTAAAGAGTTACAGACATACACAACAATACAAATACGAGAATTTTAGGAATGATCCAAAACTGGATCAAAAGATTGCGATCTTAGCCAATAATTAGATGTTGGGTTAGGAGCCACACAATTCTTGAACGGCCTCTAGATAAATCGAGTTTCCGTATATTTTACGTAATAAGCACATCGAACTGAGTTAAGTGATAGTTTTGGTTTGGATACACTATATGCAGTTCTCCAGATACAAGACGTACAAGAAAACGTTTGGTTGAATGGAATATATTGGATTTTTTGGATAAGGGGCCACAAAAATTTTTAATGGCCCCTAAATCGAGAATTTGTATTTTTTACGGAATAAGCACATCATACTAAGTGGTAGTTATGGTTTGGATACACTATATGTAGTTTACGCGCCTTTGGCGTGGGAGACGCGGGTTCGATTCCCGGCGGGAGCTCATGTGGTTCGGATTCCACGTTAATCAGTAGGTCCACGTCTCATATAGCCTCGCTGCTGAACGGGACGCTAAACTAAAATCAACTCAACACTATATGTAGTTCTTCAGATATAAGACTACAAGAAAACGTTTGATTGAATTAAATATATTGGATTTTTTGGATCAGGGACCACACAATTTTTGAATGGCCCCTAAATCAAGATTTCGTATTTTTCACGGAATAAGGACATCATATTGAGTTAAGTGGTAGTTTTGGTTTCGCTGCACTATATGTAGTTCTCCAGATATAAGGCGTACAAGAAAATATTTGATTGAATGAAATATATTGGATTTTTTGGATCAAGGACCACAAAAATTTTGAATGGTTCCTAAATCGAGATTTCGTATTTTTTGTGGAATAAGCACATCATACTGAGTTAAGTGGTAGTTTTGGTTTGGCTACACTATATGTAGTTCTCCATATATAAGGCCTACAAGAAAATTTCTGTCTGAAATATATTTGGTCTAGGAATTAATTCGTGCGGGTGGACAAGAGATGGCGCAACGAACGGAGCGTCCCACAGTTCCGTGTATCCACACATGTGTTGCAAACCCCTGTCATCGCGTATCGTTCGTAGTATAGGGCAGTGGATTAAAGCGTCAACAACACCAGTTTGTAGTTAAGTGAACATGGCGCAATTTGTGCCTGATAAAGTGTTTTTGCGGGGTGTCCTGCTGCATTACTTTAACATGCAGAAAAGTGCGACTGAAAGTCATCGTATTTTGGTGGAAGTGTATGGTGACCATGCTCTAGCTGAGCGAACGTGTCAGAAGTGGTTCGCACGGTTTAGAAGTGGTGATTTCGGCTTGGCAGACCAAGAGCGAGCTGGACAGCCAAAAAAATTTCAAGACGAAGAATTGACAGCATTGCTCGAGCAGGATTCGTGTCAAACGCAGGAACAACTTGCAGCAGCATTAGGCGTTGATCAAACAACAGTCTCCAAACGCTTGAAAGCCATGGGAATGATTCAAAAGATGTCACATTGGGTTCCACATGAATTGAAAGACAGAGACGTTGAAAGACGAAAAACCATTTGCGAATTGCTGCTTCAACGACAGAGCAGAAAGGGGTTTCTGCATCGAATTATTACGGGTGATGAGAAGTGGATCCATTACGAGAACTCTAAACGAAAAAAGGCCTGGGTGAAACCAGGTGAACCAGGTCCATCACAACCAAAACGAGATATTCACTGTGCAAAGGTTATGCTGTGCATATGGTGGGATATGAAAGGTGTGGTGTACTATGAGCTGCTGCAACCGGGTGAAACTATGAATGGAGAACGTTATCGACGACAATTAATGCGTTTGAAGCAAGCTCTGGCCAGAACACGACCAGAATGGGAGAACAGACATGATAAACTTATTGTTCAACATGATAACGCTCGCCCACATGTCGCAAAACCGGTCAAAACCTATTTAGAAAATGTCGGATGGGAAGTTTTACCCCACCCGCCGTATTCACCAGACGTTGCTCCTTCGGACTACTACTTGTTCGATTGCATGAACAACGATTTGATTGGACAGCGGTTTACTTTTTCAGAAGATATCGAAACATGGGTCTCTGACTGGATCGCTTCCAAGGATGAGGACTTCTTTCGCCACGGAATCCGTACATTGCCTGACAGATGGGCGAAAGTGGTGGCTAGCGATGGACAATATTTTTCTTAAGGTATTTATGTATTTTGTGTTTGTACTACAGCTTCAATGTGTGCCTACCAACCGCACGAATTAATTCCTAAACCAAATATTTGATCTTTTGATCCAAAAATAAAGCGTGAAAAGTAAAAATGAAACTAATTACATATAAAATAAACTCTAAAATAAACAAGCCACGATGCTGAGGACATGTTGAACTATAGAAGGAGAGGGAAATAAAGAAATCAATCTTGATTATATATAACATATAAAATACATTCCTTTGATTGACTATGTATAGATAGAATGATGCACATACTTAAGTGATTGTGTATAAATATACGTACATACACATGTATCAGAAAGGAATAGAAAAGAAAATAAGAAGAAATAGAAAGAGAGAGAAAAAAGAAAAACGAACAACTGTATGGTAACGCAAAGAATAGTTTCGTGTGTAGTAACAACGTTTTTGTTTGTTTGTTTACTGAAGACCTTCATTAGAAAGATATTCTTTAAGCCGACGTTTAAAAGTCAACACTGAACCAGAGTTTCTGATGCTTTCAGGGGTGTCATTCCAAGCTTTGGTGGCAAATAGTGTGAAGGATTTGGAAACGAAATTAGATTTGTGAGTTTGAACGGCGAGTGTTGTATTTCCTTTAGAACGGTATTTAGTGCGTGAGTATAGCCGAGAAATTTAAATTTTTATGATAGATAAGTAGGTTTTTTACAATTATTTTATATAAAAGTGTTAGAGAATGAATGTGGCGGCGGGTGCTTAGATTGCCCCATCTTAGTTCCTGATAACAATGGGAGATATGGTCGAAGCGATTTTTATTAAATATAAAGCGAACGCAGGCATTCTGAATGCGCTGTAAACGTTTTGCCAGATCTTCGGTTAAGTCAACATATGCTGCATCACAATAATCTAAATGAGAGATTACCAATGATTGAATCAGGGACGCTTTAATGGATTCCAGAAGAAGGTTTTTTAAACGCTGAAAAGAATGAAGGAAGCCTAAGCTTTCTTGCATACTCGATTAATATGGTTTGTCCAATTTAAGAATTTATCGATCTGGAGTCCTAGGCTATTGACGCTATCGCTTACAGGAATGGCTACTTTGTTTACAAGAACATTAGGTAGGCTTGTAATATTGATTGTGGAGAGTAGTTTACGAGAACCAAGCATGATAAATTTTGATTTGGTTGGATTTACTTGCAATCCATTGTTACGTGCCCATATGCAGATACTTTCAATGTCACTGTTTAAGTGATCAATCGCGGTGGTTAAATTTAGGGGATTAGTGGTTAAATAGCTTTGTATATCATCTGCATATAAGTGATATTTACAATGGGTGATGTTTTCAGGTAAATCGTTGATGTATAAGGAAAACAGAAGAGGACGCTGCCCTGCGGGACTCCACATGGAACAAGTTTCGTATTGGAACATGTGTTATTAGTGACAACTTTTTGTTTTCTGTTTGATAAGTAGGAGCTAAACCAAGATAAAGTTGACTGGAAAAAGTTGTAGAAGGAAGACAGTTTGGCAATCAGTATGTCATGGTCTATAGTTTGGAAAGCTTTAGAAAAATCTAGTAGGGATAACAGTGTAATTTGGCGTTCATTCATAGCGGCACGAATATCATCAGTGATATTTACTAGAGCAGTGCAAGTGCTGTGCTGAGATCTGAAACCTGACTGAAACGGATTTAAAATGTTATTTTTTTCGAGGAACTTAGTTAATCGGTTATGTATTATATGCTCTAACGCTTTGGATAGTGCAGGGAGTATACTAATATGGCGGAGATCTTCTGCTTTTGTTGGAGTTTTAGGCAATGTGCGAACGTGAGAGAGTTTCCAAATCGATGGAAATTCTCCGGTTGTAATGGAACTATTAAAAATATGCACAATGACATCTACAATGAACGGTAATATTTTTTAAATGAGAATGATTGCCAAGTCGTCAGCTCCTGAAGCAGATGATTTGATTTTGTTTATTGCCTTCATGAGTTCTGGAACAGTGACGAGGTGAAGGTTAAATATATTTTTTACAGGGCTCGTTTTTTTTTTTTTTAAATATTCTTCAAAGTATTGACTTTATCTGGTGTGATATTTGGTGTATAGCAAAGCTGTTCATTTATGGTGTCTATATGGAGTTCTGGAAGTTTATCGATTTTGGCTTTGACACCAATACCAAGGAACTTCAGTTTTTGTCATAGCTCTCGTGGTTGAGTCGTATGGCTCAGGAGACTTCTAGTAAATTCGATTTTCGCCTTACGAACTTCTTGATTACAACGGCATCGTAATTTTCTATATTCCTCCTGCATTAATGAGATGTTTGATTTTTGTTTTAAAGCCGCTCTGTAACGTCTGTAGGCAGAGTCTCGAAGAGCCATGAACGCGAATATATCATCGTTAATCCAAGGATTGGGGGTCTACGCACTCTTTTCTTCTCAAAGGGGCATGCTTATTATACAGTTGCTGCGCACAAAACTATTAAAAGTGTTATCTTTCGATCCAGAGTGGGAGCACAGTAAACTAAGTATCACGGCACAAGATTTGCGTCTTCGCACAATGCGTTGTCATTTATTTGTTTTAGGTTCCTTTTATATATTACTCGCGGAACGTATTTTGGGCATTGTATGTTATAAGTTAGATAAAGAAGGTCATGTCGGCTTATGCCTGGCACGGATACTTGACCTACATTTGTTACTTTACAAGTATCAGTGACTATTATGTGGTCAATTAAAGATTCGTTCGTCTCAGTTCTGTGAGTAGGTTGTAACGTACAAAAAGGAAGATTTAGAGAATTAATATTGCTTTTATATTGCAGCACCTCGGATTTAGACGTCAAAAGATCATAGTTCATGTCCCCCATAATTATAATGTTACTGTATTGAGGCATAACTTGAGAGATCGCTTCTTCAAAATTTTCAAAGTTTGTGTTAGGTGGGCGATAAACGGAGATCAATAGAGTATGTTTATTTTGTATATTCAGATCGAGCATGAGATATTCTGCAGAAGCGGAATATAAACTGGGGGATTGATCTAGTATTTTCACTTTAAGGGGATGTCTACCCACTTGCAAGTGTTTCCGGATCCCTATAAGATAACACGTAGATATTTCTATGTGAATATTTAACAAGATATTGCACTTACCGTCTCAAAATTTTCCATGATATTTTCCAACAGCAATACCTATATGTTCATGGTTTCTGTTTTTGATTTAATGCCCCAGATAAATTTAGATTAATTATAATGTATACTTCCGTTTACACTTGGCAACGTAGAGGATAGAATTTCTCCAGGAATTGAGAGCTCTCTGCTGAACCTCTAGCCCTAATAGTCTTCGCGTCACGTGATAGTGATTTATGAGCGCTTCTGGCTAAAAACAAATGTTGTCTCTGTTTCTTCCTTTTTTTTTTTTTGTCAAAAACTTGTTTTGGGCAGCTTTGTCCTCAGTTTTGTCCACTGCCTCTATCGAGATAGCAGTTATACAATGGAGATCGTTTGCAGATCTCATAGCAGATAATGTAACATTCTTTGAAGAAACTCGAAGACTGACATACGAACCGCGTGACAATTTGGGTAGGGAATCTGGAGCGTTGCAATTTTGTGTTCTGAAGTCCGCCTTATCACACAAGACGAAATGACCATAAACAAGAGACTTGTGAAGGAAGAAGGAAAATGTTTTTAGTAATTGTATCCAATTGTTTCCACATTTTTCACCTTTCCCGCCGAAAGATCCCTTCGAAAAGGGAAAGAGGGGAGGGTGATTTTGTGACCCTTGAGTTTTAGAATAGTTTTGAAACGAACTGCAAAGTGCACTTACTGGAAATTCTACTGTCGTTGTGCTATAATATCTGTGTTGCAAGAAGTGTGACAAAATGAAGGAATCAAAGAGGAAAAGAATTTGGTACTCTCTCCTTCCAAAAAAGAAGTCTCGCCAAGCTAATTCATATGTGTGGTCGATCTCAGAGTATGGAGTTCAGAGACTGGATAGTTAATATTTACCATTCAGGATTACCTTACAACCAATTAAATTCCATTTTCACCTAGCTTGGGCTGGGTTTGGGCAACTCCCTCTTGTGCAGTCGCCTGAACCCAGATCAGGCTCGTATTTATGGACATGTGTCTATTTCCGGATAACTTCGGAATTGATCCTTCGTTAATAACCATTCAAGTTCATTACTATATTTCCTGAATTATCCAGTAATCCTTTCTCCTCCAATCCTTTATCTTTTTTCATTCTTTCTCTTTTTCTTTTCTTCTCTGCCTCCCTCTGCTACTCTTCTTTCTCACTCTTCTTTTTCCTAACACTAACAAAACTGAAAAACGGTGTCGTGACGGGGAGTAGTCGCTATCAGCACGGTCAATAAGTTGTTTCGATAGTTTTTTTTTCTTCGGGAGTCCGATATGGAATGATTAACTCGAAAATGAAAATATACAGAAATAATAATAATAATAATAATAATAATAATAATAATAATAAAATTTATTCATGATTTCAATTATCAGATATGAGAGTATTGTATTTCTTCCTTACTTCGGGCGACTCCTCCTTCCACCCACGAATAAAATTACCCGTATACATGACAATAGGAAGGTATTTCGTTGAAAAATATGCTTTTTGTAGGATCATTTTAATTTCAGGCATATAGTCATTCAACTCCTTTTCATAATGTAATTAATATAGATGTATGCACAGTATAAGTGTTAGAGATGTAATAAACTATTTCGTTGATAATTGTTTTTGGTAGAATCATTTGAATTTCAAGCATAACGTCATACTAAGGGGTTCCATAGTCTTGTGGTTAGAACTTTTGACTCCTGTTCGCGTGATTCTAGGTTCGATTCCCTACTAGAATACTCAAATCATTGGCGTTTGCTCATCGTTGTGAGCCAAGCTGGGGAGCCACGTGATTAAAAGACGTGACAGTCTATAGAATTAATATAAATGTATACACAGTACAAATGTTGTTCGACAGTAGTAAGGTATTTCGTTGATATGTATATACTATTTCTAGGATGTATACATTTCTTTGTATACGACCTTTATAATGTATAATGTATTCTTATAATCAAGAACGAAATTTTAAAATTCTTCTTCTTCTTATTATTATTATTAAGTATTCTGCCTTTTGGCCGGTCCTGGGACTGATGAGATTTTTTTCGTTTCTTCTTAATTTTCAGTTTGGACCTTGAAATATTTCTTCCATGTTTCTCGATTTTCAGCTTCTTCTTAATAATCATTAATTATTAATGCTTAATAATAATTAGGCATAACAATGTTAGAAAACTGAAATATTTTAACAGAGCAGTTGATTTCCACGAATGTATAATAACAAATTTTACCACCCAAGTGAGATTTATACCACTTGACACTATGGTTCGGAACTCATGACTATCATATTTGTGTTACAAGGTTATTTTCTAAAGACAGCTGTTTATTAGTCTAAAATCTAAACTCAGCAATACAGCCCATAGGGGCCTGGACATGCCAGCTGGTAAACATTCACAACCTAGAAGATCGTGATAAGTGCAATGACATCAAACAATCCTTTCGTCTTTCTGGGCCAGGGATCGCTACCACTTTATTCGGATAGTTCTCCATTTCTTTCACGATGTGGACTCAACTTCGGAAGTTGTGAGCTTACACTGGCAATCGAATCCTATTCTACGTACAATGGAGACACAATATAACGAGATTCAGCTAAGGAAATACTCCTAAATAGTCATTAGTAGGAAAAGAAGCTGAGTACTATTCAGGAATGAATTGTTGATCATCTCTTAGGGAGAGGATATTTTCGAGAAAATGTACGCATGGAATAATAATAATAATAATAATAATAATAATAATAATAATAATAATAATAATAATAATAATAATAATAATAATAATAATAATAATAATAATAATAATAATAACACAGCTACACAAAAAGAATAAAAGTTCTGTGCACCAGACCCCAGGGTATGGATTCAAAATATTTTGGTACCCAGAATCCAAATTTCGAAACCCCAGGACGATTGACCGTGATATTTTTTTAAATAGGCGATAAACATAAGCAAACGTAAAACAGCACTTACGTTCTTCGCCCATAAAACAAAGTTGACACGGTCAAATCGTCCTGGAGTTTCGAAATTTGGGTTCTGGGTACCAAAATACATCGAATCAATATCCTGGGGTCCAGTGCACAGAACTTTTATTTATTTTGTGTGGTTGTGTAATAATAATAATACTGTATAAGGAAAAGGAATGAAGACGTACTAAAGGAAGCTAATGAAGGACGACAGATCATGAAGATAATAGGAAAAAAAAGAAACAGCATGCTTGAACATCTTATTTGGCACTCCGATTGGATCACCGTGTTGATAGGGGAAAAGGCAGAAGAAAAACCAGGAAGTGGAAGATCAAAGATAGAAAAATCTATAAGTTTTACGTCCCACACTTATGCCTGGTAGGTTAAAGGAGCTAGTGATGTTGTGAAAAGAAGGAAATGCTGGAATGCAGAAAGTGGAAGGAAACGGGAGAACCCCGAGAAAACCCCCACACATGGTGTTTGTCCTCCACAAAGTTCACTTGGTGCGAGCTGAGATCGAACTAAGGACGCCATGCATTAGAGGTGAACGCTCTACCACTGACCCACCGCGGCCCGACCAGGGATAGATGCAGTTACGAAGAAGAGACCTTATCAAATTATAAAACAGCTCTCCCAGGGGAGAGAAAAGTTTTAAAATTTCCTTCTTGCGCATCAACCTATGATTGAAGTGAGAAAGATTATTATTATTATTATTATTATTATTATTATTATTATTATTATTATTATTATTATTATTATTATTATTATTATCATTATTATTATATCGAGAATGTACTTCTGGGTTTCCTCCTCAAAAAATACACACACTATTTCCAATTATGGTTATCCTACTTTTTACAAATTTGTCTTTTTTTTCCTCTGTCTTTCATTCCCATCATGCGATGGGTGGGCCATAGAAGGTGACGCCTTTTCTGTGGCCAGAGTGATCAAATTTGTCTAATTCAATATTGGTTTAAATAGTATTAGTTTTCAAGCTACATATATGAGTTCTTTGACTAACTGAATAGTGCACGCCCCTTCTGGCTCACTCGCCACTATTTAACATTAAATTTCAGATGCCTCGATATACTTGCATAGGTTTATTATTTCTAAAATAAACATTACGTAAAAGGTTATTCAAATTGATATCAAGTTTTTCTGACATTTGTATATTACGCATATCTTTCTTAATTTGCATTACTCACATTACCCCAGAGAACGAACAAATTTTAGAGTTCTGGTTTGAACTTCTCTTACAATAATAAGCAAATATACGAGGAACAAATTTACCATTATTGACGATGCGGAGGGGAGGAGATTTTCTGGACTAGGAAGGAATGTGTGCGGGTGCAGAGCAGAGGTCTGCACGGGCCGGAATTTTCAGCCCGGGCCCGGCCCGTGAATTTACAATGTGAGGCCCGACCCGAGTCCAAAATATGTCTTAGCATTTAGGCCCTAGCCCGGACTGAGCTCTGTGATAATCAAATGAGCCCGAAATAAGCCCGAATTGCAGAAACTTAATTATTAATGCAAAATTGTATTTTTATTTACAGCAATTCGAGGTTTGATTTTGCAGTTGTGTTTTAAAAGTCCTCCAGAAAGAACGGTGCAATTTGTATCGTTTTACACAATATTTACAAAGTTAGGCCCGAAAAAGTCAGAGAAATATGGTTGTATATTTAAAAATTCACAGCCCGAACCCAGGGGCGTCATTTAGGAGGACAGGGAGAGGCATTTGCCCCCCTCCCGAGTTTGAGATTTATATAATTTTATCAATAGCATAGTAGTAAATCAGTGAAAAACGCGAAATTTTACATATATCAAGGGGTCTTGGCCCCCCAAGCCAAATCTGAAATGACGCTACTGCCCAAACCCCTCCCGGGCCCGAAGTGATACATTCTTTGTAGGCCCGAGCACGTGCAGACCTCTAGTGCAGAGGCGTTTCAAGTGGTGGGAGACTGCCCACGGCCTTGCATCTTGAGGGACCTCGCAAAGACCAACGAGCCTAAATCGATTTAGCACTCACTTTTGTCGATGCAACAATAGAAACAAATATGAATTCCGACTTAATTACAGAAAAATAATACGCTTCAAACTAACTTTTCATCTATTCGTATATATTAGATCGCTAGCATACGCGACAGGCGGCGAGTTTATTTTAAAATTGCAATAATGAATGTGTATAAGTCTTTATCGTTGAGATGAATTGTTTTCGATAAATTTTATTATAATTAGCAATTTTTAAAAAAGGGGGCAGGAAGGACTCGTAAACCTTATTCGCCTTCTGTGCAGATGGTATGGTAAAAATCAATACTGGATAATGAAAGTGTAAGTGTAAAGGCTAATATGGAACAGAGAAACAAAAGAGAACTTCTTCAGAAGGGAATTGGGAGGGGAGGGGATGAGAGTACAATGCTGTGACAATGCGTCTTGATTTGTATACTTCAACAAACTTTTCTTATTAGATTACTCAATTTCTAGTTTCTTACTCCGATTATTCAAAGTATTCAAATGTTCTCGGAGGGAGTGACCGCCCCTCTCTTTAATCCGTCCGTGGTGTCATTCAGTTTGGCTTTTCGCTACTAATTCAAAGTGCTTTCCGAAACAAGTTGTCTTCTTGTGACAGCAGGGGGTGGAAGAAACAAACAAACCGTGAAAGGAAGAAAGAAGAGGTTTTGGGCTCTTCCAGTCCAGACCATTCTAACCACTGAGAAGTGAGAATCACAACGTGATTTTTCTGGTAAGAGCGTCCTTTTAAAAGCAGCTAACAAGCAAACAGATGGTCAGCCCTCTCCCCTCTGCAGCATACTTTTTATTCTCTGTTGCCAAACTTACTGAAGAATATATTGCAATTAATCTAACGCATGTAACGTAAATTGGAGACCGTGGTTGAATTTATATGGGTCTTGTGTATTTGTATTAAAAATTTCAAGTTATTACCTGCAATACTTTGTTAGAAATTACCATATTAAATTTTACATGTTATCAAATGGAGAGTTAGAAACCTAAGCGGAGATGGTAGAAGATCCCCTTAACGTCTTCTCTAACATATACCAAGACGCCCCCGGAACGCTTCCCTATTCTGTCGCATCTTATAGCCCTGTAGTTGGGTATGTTTATTAATGAGTCGGGTAAGGTAGATTTCAGCCAAGATTCAGAAACCAGCAAAGCATGCATAGAGAGAGGGCTAAAAATAGCCGTAATTTCATCGTGGTGATTTATGACACTTTGTGCACTTAAGGGCAGAAGCTGAAGATCATATGGTTGCTTTGCCATCTCACCATTGGGGATTTCGCTGGTTGACTAGAGACCAGGGGTAAAATGTATAAATACTGAAGGGAAAACACTCCACAGAAACGTTATGTTTGTATGTTGAACATACTTTTTTATATTTTGTGCAAAGTAACCCCACCTATATATTGCACCAAAGTTTATATTTCAAAAACTATGGCCATACTGAATGTTTACTAATAAATTTGCACTAATGTTTTCCTTATATATCTAGCTATTATATGTTTAAAATACAATGCTCTAAATTATTACTTTTGTAAGTTACATACTATTTTCTTTAAAATTCCTTTTATCTAGTGCAAAGTAACTCCCTCTTACGGTACATTATTCTTTATGTTCCTTTCCTCAACTTCCCTTTTGTTGCAGCTGCATTAGTAATTTGACTGTGCTCAGTCTCTGAAAGATTGATGGTACATTTCACTTCTAACTGTTGACTCTCTCAAACTACTAACGCAAAATACTCAGAATACTAAAATTCATTTCTTCTACAATAAAGCACCAAAGAGTGCGATATGCGCTTTATTCTAATGTTTAAAATTGTTTTTGTAAATCTTTTTTTTTTTTTACGCAATACAGCATTTACTGAGTATCTACTTTCTAGGACACATTCCCCATCAGGATTCTGCCGCCTATAGTCGGACAATTTGTCCATGTCGACCAGATGCCGCGGTCGGATTGCCGGCGCCGGACGCTGGCATCTTTCAGCGCGATTTTCGACCGCGTCGAATAGTTGCCTTGGCGAGCGGTCGGCAAACAGCCGGAAATGAGCATTAAATGCGCCGGCACCGCCGTCGGAAAGTTGTCTTGCCGAGCAGTCGGCAAACAACCGTAAAGGCGCAGTAAATGCGCCGGCGCCGCCGTCGAAAAGAGGCCGGCATAAGGAGTCGGCAGAGGGTCGGAAAGAGGCCTTTCCGATTGTTTTGCCGGCTCTGACGGTCGACAACAGTCGGCAAAGAGTCGGCAAAGGGAATTTTATTTGATCATTTTCGACCGCTTGCCGCCTCGGCAAAAGGTCGGCAACTTTGAACAAGTAGATCGCCGTGCCGCCGCGGACGGGTGCCGGCTGCCTCCGGCGGCCCGCCACCGTCGACGGCGGCAATCCCTCTTTCCGACCGCGACTTCCTGATGGGGTTCCCATACTTACAATGTGTATCATATAGGCTATTTCATAAGTTTTGGTCCACCTTCTATCTCAGATACAATTAATAATAGTAAAAAATCATGAAACATGTATTCTCTTTAAAAAAAAAAAAAAAAAAAAAAAAGGCTCACGTTTGAGCTAGTTGATTGTAAAATTAAGTGATTGAACTACGTTAAATTCTGTTCGAAACTTAGACAAACGGATGCAAAATGTTGGAAGCAGCACATGACAATGCATCAAGGAGTCATGCAATATTTCAGTGGTTTCCACATTTTCAAGCAGGAAGAATTTCCGTGGGGGAAAATGCACATCCTGGTCGCCCGTCCTTGAGTTGAAATGAGTTCAGTACATTTGTGAGATCTGATCATTGACTAACTGTTTGTGAAAATCCAGAGAAGTCCAGAAAATCCAGAGAACTTTATATATCACCAAATCTTACTCAAAGACCTAGGATGCGGTGTGTACAATTCTACAGAATGAATAAATCAAATGTTAACTTAAGCAGCAAAATGGTTTAATAACACATTGTTTCAAAGGTTTCTGTAAGCTAAACTGTTTGATTTAACCGTGATGTCTCTGCTTGTTCAAGACAGATATGTTGTATGTGAAATACAGAAAGTTGTTATTTCACCATAAAATTTATTAAAAACTGAGTTAAGGTTCGTACTTTATATCTTCCACTGGGTCTAATACATAGTTACATTGTCAGCAATAACAAATTAAAATAACAAAGGAAAAAATACCAAGTATGGCAAGAACATTGAAAAGAGAACACGTTTAAAAATACAAAATAAATAATAATAATAAGAGCAATGACCATGTGTTGGATAGAATACACACCGAAGTAAGAATAATTTAGTTAGTTGTGGTGGTAAGTCTAAAATAAGAAATACATTTTGAGTTGATTTTTAAACATGGCTATCGAGGACGATTTTGAATATATTATTAAAGGTCTTTGAACAGTCTTACAGCTGTGATGAATGAATTTCACACAGTACAAGTTTTATGCCTCGGTAGAGAAAGTAGTGATGTTTCATTCCTCCTGGTGTTGCGTTCATGAGATTCTTGCTGATATTGCAAATGCGACATTATGTATTCTGTTTCTTTACTTATTAATATCTTAAATAAAGTTGGAAGTATATACCTAGGTAATATCTACGTTTTATCTTCAATTTCACCCACTTCAGCTTTCCAAAGTAGCTAGTAAAATGTCCATTATATCTCAAGTTAAATACATAACAAACGTAAGTATTTAGAATTCTTTGCAGCCGAATTTATAGATGGTCGCTCATACCTAAATACACAAGGTTGTTCACTGTATATCCGACTATTTTCGATTCGGTGCTGCCACCTGGCATACCATGATTAAACTATGGATTTGCTGGCGTAAGCAATGTTGTGTCTGACCATTTTGTTGCTTGAGTGTTGGTAGTGAGTGTTATCAAATGTCGCCGAAAATCAACCAGTATTGGGAGTGTTACGTAATGAGCCTTTTCCATGCAAAGTTTTCGTACGTGCGCGTTGTGAAACAGTGTCAGGAGAGGGATTAATACTCGAGATGACTACTGCGAAAGTTATTATTGTCCGTCACCTAAAACAGGTTCCTCTTGCGAAACATTCACCCACGAAAACTACCAGAGGAAGGATGCAAGCAAGTGACACGCGCAGTGCTAAAGGAGATCCGTCGATTGGAGTGCCAAGAAATTCCCCCAACGCAACGTGATATGGGCCACAGATTCCACCTCGCACTGTCAGCTGTGAACAAAACAATTCGAAAGCGCCTTAGGTTGTAGTGTGTGCGGAAGGCCTTTGTACACTAACTGCTACCGCGTCACATCGCCGAACCTAAGACGAACTGCAAGAAACTGTATGAAAACTTCCTGGCGGATTCCAAATGGAAGAAAGTTGTCACAATGGATGAATCATATGTCCATGTCACTGCTTGTAGTCACATTCGGTCGATCACGTACCGTGACATTGACGGCAAGGGGCGCAGCAATTTTGTTCGTCAGTGCAGGGAATGTTTCCCTCGTGGCATTATGGTTGTTACGGGATTCGTATATGAAGGTAAGTTGATGATACACAAGGTGAACAAAACTTAAAAATGAATGCAAAATACTTCCAAGAATCCATTCTGACACCTATCTATCGGAGAGACATCCCACAATCGTATGGAATGGATTCGAACCCGGTGATGAACCATATGAACAAGGCTTCGAGTCATATCGCCAGAACATCAGTACATTTTTTTATCAGGAATGGCAGAGGAATTAGGGATTCGTGTCATTTCGTTTAAAGACATTCTTGTGAAAAGCCTAGATGCCAGGCCAATGGATTTTTGCTCATTTGGTCTGTTAAAACAACGTTTTCAACATCGCCGCCCGCGCACCCTGGATTACAGAGAAGAGTAGAACAGAAATCTCATACTTATCCTATGCCATGGAAACGTATGATAGTCCACAATGCTGGGGTCCAATAGAGCATGATCGGTGGTGGAAGAACGGTATCTCTTAAGTGAGTATCTGTCAAAAACGGTCGGGTATAAAGCAAACAATCTCCTGTAAACCGTATTGCAGCATTCTATCCTGGAAAGCACTAAACTTTCCACTAATTTCTTTTTATGGCGATAGGTAGAAATTTTTCAGTCTACTTAGGGAATAAAGAGAAGGGAATAAGAAGAAGATTTTCTGCATATATATATATAATCAACGTAACTTTTCAATATACACCTAGGTACATTGCAAATAAAGTTTAAAAAGAAATATTACATCACTCTAAAATTGCTTCCTGCATTAATAAAGAACATTTTTTTACGTAAAGTACTAAGAACAAGTTGTAAAACAAGTTGTACAATGATTAAATAACAATTCCCCTTTTTGTAATTACTTGTTCGTAACTTAGAGAAAGGATTACTCTCATGTTATTGAAATTTTAAGTTTTCTAACTCTTGTTTCAGTGGCTTCCTTTTTTTTCTGTTTTCCGATGTCTTGTAAAGTTCCCAAATGAGAAGAACAAGGAACGTTTGACGAGGTTCAATTTTATTGCTTGTAACATCAGCGTGTCACTTTGATGTGATCTCATCTGGAACTTCGAGTTTCATGGTTCACTGGCTCCACTAATGAGGAAAGTATTGATTACGTATTAATATACCTTCCTTCTGACACTTCTCCTCAAAAGACTGCATAAATCAATCATCAAACAACATAGGAACAAGTAATGTCAAAATATGTATTTTATTAAACTATTACCGAGTATTGATATTCTCGATATGGATGAATATTTTTTAAACATTAGGAAATTCGCAAGATACGTACAGTTGTAATTCGGGAATAAAATTGTATTCATGTCGTTTCACACATTAAGCATTATTTATTTATTTATATTACTTACTCTAAAACGTAAACTAAGTAATTACAGTATTTTGTTTACAAAGATGTTTACATTTTTAACAACTATTGGGGATATTTTAGGGAAGATGAATTATAAAGGTAACCAAGAAAGTTCTGTTTCCTTTTGTGGAGGTCTGTGTTCAATTGGCCCTCACACCGTTGAATTCGAATGGAGATAAGGCAAAGGTAAGTTGTTGGTGTGGGTATATCCAACATATTACCTGGTTGTGGCAGTTCAGTTACACCGTAAACATGCGTAAGAACAGAGAAGATGTGACCTCCACAGAGAGTCATAAGGGCGTAAATACTGTACGAGTTCAAATTGGGGTCTAACGCCGCTGCAGCGGGGCGGAAGATATGCCAGACCTTTCGTGAGGGTGTCGTGACTACGCGGACAATGCAGCGGTGGTTTAACAAGTTTAAGAGCGGTGACGCAAAACACTCCAAGACGCACTACGTGCCGCAAGTCCAACACATGTAGATAATGAAGATCCTCAGTCAGCAATTCAGGCGAACAGTTGCCAGATATGTGAGGAACTGGGACTACAATTCAGTGTTAGTAGACAAACTATTCGGCAGCACATCCATCAACTTGGGAAGCACTACAAATTGCGTTGATTGATCCCACGTGATTTGACTACGGGCCAAAAGGCACCACGAGCAGAAACCTGTATTTCTTCGCTTACTCGTCTGAATAAGGAGCCATTTCTGGACAAGGTGTTCACATGTGATGAGAACGAAGTTCCACGGCGCCTTCATCATTGATTAGCGTCCCGTTTACCGATTCCAAAACAGCCGAAACCATCACTGCATTGGAAGAAGGTTCTCCTGTGTGTTTGGTGGACTCTCGCGGAATCGTGCATTGGGAACTGCTAGTAGCTGGGCAGACCATCAATGCAACTGTGTACTGTCAGCAGTAGAGCCATGTTCAAGAAAAACTCAAAACTCTGGAGCCAGCACTTCTGAATCGTAAACGGGTCCTCCTGTTATAGAACAACGCTAAGCCCCACGTGGCTGAGATGACCCGGGACACCATTCTACGCCTTGGATGGGAAACTATTGCATCCGCCATTCTCGCCGGACATTGCACCCTCCGATTATCAACTGTTCCATTCCTTGGACAATCACCTTAGAGGACGGCAGTTGAAATCCCTAGTAGAGGTGTCAAATGCACTTGATACCTTCTTCGCTTCACGATCCACCAAGTTCTACCGCTTTGGAATCCATGGCGTTCCAGAACGTTGGCAGAATGTTGTCGATGCTGATGTGGGCTATTTTTGATCTTCCATGTACGTCTTAAGTGACATATTGATGTTTGAAGGTGGTGTGTGAAAAAGCGACAGAACTTTCTTGGTTATAATCTCTACATCTAAAACAACAAGTACGTCTGTTGACTGGTTAAAACATTTATAGTTTAAAAGGTATAGTATTATATGATGCATATAAAAGGTAGTATTATATGTATCTTGCCTTATATAATGCACGTCTTCTTACCAACATTTTAGAAGAAAAATTAAGGATGTTCATCAGGGGCGGATCCAGGACGGACTGCTACTTAGAGCTATTTTTAAGAGCTCCGAACTCTGGGATAGATTTTATTTATATATAAAATAAATAAATTTCCTCTTCTGAGAGGGGGCAATCACCCCGATCACCCCATCTCTGGATCTGCCTCTGATGTGCATTATGTACACGGGTAGTACTAATTCAATATATATACTATACGGGAAGAGCACAAATTCGCATTAGCCAATATGTCAAGAAATACTTGTTTGGGGAAAGCGACGTTTTGCCCACCCTGTGTAGATGATTTTAATTCTCATATCATATGTTAATACTTTAAAAGTACTATGCCTCAAAGAAACTTATATAAACTACCAGCAATTCAGTGCAATATTACAATTAGATTTGTTAAATTTGTTATTGTAATATAAAGAAACGAATAACGATGTGTTGTTAACCGCAGAGGAAGCACTGTGATTATTAGTGTTGGTATTGACTTTATATAATTTTGCGTGAACAACACGTAATTTCTGTTTATACACTTTGTTTTATGAATTGGAAACTACATTTTTGTGCTTTCAGTACCTATGCCATTTTAGCCTGTCACGTTTGAGAGATTATGTCTCTCAGCAATCACAGTACCCGGGGAAGTAGCAAAGGAAGAAAGGAATGGGAAACGAAGGAAGAAGGATCTTTTTAAAGATAGATATCATCCCGGCATGTTCCTGGTATGAATGAGGAAAACAGGAAAAGCTTCACTCGGGGTGGCTAGCCTGAAAAGACTCTTCATGCCTTTCTGACTGTGTTCCTACCAGAAATTGTACTTCAATCGAAAACATCATCAGTCAATCTGAATAGAAAAGCTGTTAGGCAGCAGCTAGAAGATCAGAGACCAACGCAGGATTTACCACATAAGTGTGAAGAAGTACGTAAATCCCTTTCTTCAACTGAATTGATCTTTCATTATGGGATTAATTCTTACTCTTTCTAAAGATTTACAATGACAATAAAAAAATGTAATAAGATCGAAATGTGGCAATGTATTTGAAGGTCTTTGTTATCCTAGACACAGTTTATTTCAAAATCTTCCAACTCTACGATGTTTGAACTTAGAACACAGACTAGCCGCAGAAAGACTACGAGGTTTCGTAATAATGGTAAGAATAGTGAAGATTTTGTGCTCAAGAGCGTTATGTTTCCAAATGACAAGTCCAATAGTATGACGGCTTTTTTTCATAATATCTATTACGCTCAAAAGTTTTATGTTTTCTAAACAACTTATCTAATTATCTGACCATGTATTTTCTTTAATATGTTCCATACTAAAGAATACTATGTCGTCTAATTAACAAGTCTAATTATCTTACCACTTTTTCCATAATACATTCTATGTTTAAGAATAATTTGTTCTCCAAATACAGTATCTAACGGTCTGATCACTTTTTTTATATATAAAATATTCTGTACTCAGGGATCCAAGTTCTCTAAATTCATGTAATAAATTTAATAATTTAGTAATTACCACATTTAAATAATTACCACTTTATGCTGTAATACATTCTATATCAAATAGATATGTTCTTAAGCTTGATACTCTTGCCATTTTATTTCATAACACTTCCTAAGCTCAAGAAAGCCGTTTTCCACGTAACAAGTCGAATAGTTTTAACACAGTATTGTATAATACATACTATCCTCAAGAATGTTATGTTCTCCAAAGAACACGTTTAATAGTTTTGCCATCTTATGTTAAAATATGTTCTATGCTCAAGAATGGTATGTTGTCCAAATAGCAAGTCTTACTACTTTATTTTATAATAACTCCCAACGCCCAAGGAAGATCTGTTCACCACATAATAAGTGTAAAAGTTTTACACCTCAGACACACGGTAGCTATAGTCTCTACATAACAAATATCTTAGTTTTGCTACTTTATTTTATACTCTAGAACGCAATGCTCTTCAAAGTTCAATATCCCTTATTTATTTTACAGTTATTTTATAAAAATATAAAATGACCCGATATTTATATTGAGTGACACGTAAGTAGCTTGTTTTCTTTGGATTCTCTTCTTTGTCTCTTTGAGGGCATCAGAGATTTGGTCGCACTATTGAGCTTCACAGCAATCAAGAACAGCTTTGCATTAAATGTGGTACAGTATACGTAATAGATTATGAAATATAGATATATGAGTAATTACTATAGCTTATAGACTTCGCTTGAAAGCTCGCTGAGTCCTTCTCCCTCCCTGGAAGGGTCCCTCTCTCAAAGCAACATTGCAATAAAGGTACGTTGATTATCTGGTAATTGATTTTCACATTTTGTGATCCCGTTCCTCCCAGAGCTAGCATCAAAAATTTAATCCTTTCATTACGAAACTCGCTGTGTGAATTAACAATGATGTGTATTTTGAATTTGCTAAAAACAACAGAACGTCAAAATTGTTGTATGTCGAGAGTTTTCCTCCTCACTCTGTGTCCCTTAGCAATGTCAATTGGTAAATATCGACACATGTTGATACATATAATGCTATTAAAATCTAATTGAAAAAAAAATACTTTTATTTCCTCTTTTTTTTATTTGCTATTAGGTGTATTAGTTTTGAACGAACAATTATACAATTAACGTATTTGTGCAATATATAAATTTTGTTAGTTAGTTTGTTTTAGAGTAGCTATTAGTTACGGATTCTGTGAAATGTTTTCAACAGTTCTCCGTAAGGAAAATTAAATTATATGTGTATCACCATCATCATCATACATAAGTATTCTATGTTTGCATTAGCAAATCATTTCCTGCACAGTATCAGTCTTCTATGAACCATGCTAAGCTTACCATATTCTGAAATGCCAAACTGTGAATACACTTTCATCTGGTTAACTCGTTATATAAACATTAACTCTCGACACAAAAATGTTAATTTGTATCTGTTACTTTCAAGTATGCTTTTAAAACATTACGATAAATATTGAACACAGCAATCAGAGCATCATAATAGTATTTTTAGTAGCAAGTCCTGTTTTGAATACAAATAGCGAAACATATATTTACATACGAAATGTCTGAAATGAATTGGCAATATACTTGAGCTTAGAAAATGCGGACTAGAGTTTTAAAAGCATTTTTTTTAGAAAAAAACAAAAGGAACGTTTTTTTATTTAAAACGTTTTTAATGTTTAAAACAAATTACTTTGTTTTAATCAAAACAAACTCGTTTAAAATGTTTATTTTGTTTAAAACAATAATCTAAATAGACATTTTTAAACACTCACAGGTATTGCTTACCATCTAACCGCTAGACCAAACTTCGTTAGCTTCCCTAATTTCGATCCGTCCAAATGTTCAATTCCGGAGAAAGAAATTTGAAGTTTTCCGATCTCCGTTCACGGAATGTATAGTTTAGTTTCTTTGTGTTGCGTTCTATTGGTCGTCTGCATTCTTAATCATGTTTTTATCCCGTAGACACTAATCATTGTTATTATTCATGTTGCAGATAGAGATGTATCTTGAAAACTTGTATCATTTACTCCTTGTAGACTAGTTACTGCTCTTTTCTTTGAGTTATATTGTATTTGTCAAGATATTTCTTAGAGCTTATGATGTAAGAACTGTTCATTATTATGGAAATGTTAGTGACGAAAAAGTACTTAAGTTTTGAATTTGTGAATTTGGATTTTAGAATAGTATACAGTATGCTTAACCTTCGTTATTCTTGGAATTTAAGAAGTGTTTAAATATAACACTTGAATTTCTGTTGGTTTAGTTATATGCAGATTGTTGTGCAGAACTTCGTTCAGTAATTGCTGTTATAATAAGAATATAAATCTGCTTGTAATTTACTCCATGCATGAATCCTGCGGAGGATGGGTTGCGTTTATTAGAAAATTAAATTAGCTTCTTAAATCTGATATTTTTGTTGTTTTAAACATGTTCAAACACCCTCGAAAAAAATGTTTTAAACAATGTTTTTAAAATGTTTAAAGCAAACTGAATGAAACAACAGTCCTCATTTTAAACATTTGTTTTATACATTTTGTTTTAAACATATCAACCCTGATGTAGACAAAGCAGGGAATTTCGGAAAATATATGTGGACTCATATTTTTACTCTCAAAATGCAGACATTTCCGCATAGATGTTGACTTATGGTAACCCTAGACCATGTCTACTGCCAACCTTTTCGTCTTGAATCCCTCTCAATTTCCTAAACAATGCACTAACCAATTCCTCTATATAATTTAAATTGTATCTTATATACACGTACTAATGTACTTCCTCAGATTCTCCTTCATTATTTTCCTATTGTAACCAACAAATGTTCTCT